>NW_028270152.1:22473797-24873797 GCF_037043375.1 Chiloscyllium plagiosum
GAAAGAGACAGGGGGGAGAGAAAGAGACAGGGGGGAGAGAGAAAGAGACAGGGGGGAGAGAAGAGACAGGGGGAAGAGAGAGACAGGGGGGAAGAGAGAGACAGGGGGGGAAGAGAGAGACAGGGGGGGAAGAGAGAGACAGGGGGGAAGAGAGAGACAGGGGGGGAAGAGAGAGACAGGGGGGGAAGAGAGAGACAGGGGGGAAGAGAGAGACAGGGGGGGAAGAGAGAGACAGGGGGGGAAGAGAGAGACAGGGGGGAAGAGAGAGACAGGGGGGGAAGAGAGAGACAGGGGGGAAGAGAGAGACAGGGGGGAAGAGAGAGACAGGGGGGGAAGAGAGAGACAGGGGGGAAGAGAGAGACAGGGGGGAAGAGAGAGACAGGGGGGAAGAGAGAGACAGGGGAAGAGAGAGAGTAAGGGGGGAAGAGAGAGTAAGGGGGAGAGAGAGAGAGGGGGAGAGAGAGAGAGGGGGGGAGAGAGAGTGACGGGGGGGTAGAGAGAGAGAGAGAGACGGGGGAGAGAGAGAGATACAGAGTGAGAGAGAGAGAGAGAGAGAGAGACGGGGGAGAGAGAGAGAGACGGGGGGGAGAGAGACGGGGGAGAAGAGTGAGAGAGGGGTGGGAGAGAGAGAGAGGGAGAGAGTGACGGGGGAGAGAGAGAGAGAGATGGGAGAGAGAGAGAGAGAGAGGGAGAGAGTGACGGGGGGGGGGAGAGAGGTGACGGGGGAGAGAGAGAGAGAGAGCGAGAGCGAGAGCGAGACGGGGGGGAGAGAGCGAGACGGGGGAGAGAGAGAGAGAGAGAGAGAGAGAGAGAGAGAGAGAGAGAGAGAGAGAGAGAGAGAGAGAGAGAGAGAGAGAGAGAGAGAGAGAGAGACGCGGGGGGAGCGAGAGAGACGGGGGGCGAGAGAGAGCGAGAGAGACGGGGGAAGAGAGAGAGAGACGGCGGGGAGAGAGAGACAGGGGGCGAAGAGAGAGACAGGGGGAGAGAGAGAGAGAGATCTGCTATCCAACCTGTCGGTACCTTTCAAGATTTTGAAGACCTCAATCAGATCCCCCCCTTGACTTCCGTCTTTTCTAATGAAAATAATCCTAATCTACTCAACCTCTCCTCCTAGCTAGTGCCCTCCGTATCAGGCAACATCCTGGTGAACCTCTTCTGCACCCTCTCCAAAGCGTCCACATCCTTTTGGTAATGTGGCGACCAGAACTGGACACAGTATTCCAAATGTGGCCGAACCAAAGTCCCATACAACTTACGGGCGGCACGGTGGCTCAGTGGTTAGCACTGCTGCCTCTCAGCACCAGGGTCCCAGGTTCAATTCAAGCCTAGGATGACTGTCTGTGTGGAATTTGCACATTCTCCCAGTGTCTGCATGGGTTTCCTCCAGGTGCTTCGGTTTCCTCCCACAGTCCAAAGATGTGCAGATCAGGTGAATTGACCATGCTTGACTGCCCATGGTTAGGTGTTATTAGGTGTTAGGTGTATTAGCCAGAGGGAAATGGTGTGGACTGGTTGGGCTGAAGGGCCTGTTTCCGCACGGTAGGGAATCTAATCTAAACTGTAACATGACCTGCCAACTCTTGTACTCAATACCCTGTCCAATGAAAGAAAGCATGCCATACGCCTTCCTGGCTACTCTATTTACTACAAACCGACCGACTCCCACAGCTACCTAGACTACACCTCCTCCCACCCTGCCCCCTGTAAAAACGCCATCCCATATTCCCAATTCCTCCGCCTCTGCCGCATCTGCTCCCAGGAGGACCAATTTCACTACCGAACAACTCAAATGGCCTCCTTCTTCAAAGACCGCAATTTTCCCTCCGATGTGGTCAACGACGCTCTCCACCGCATCTCCTCCACTTCCCGCACCTCCGCCCTTGAACCCCGCCCCTCCAATCGCCACCAGGACAGAACCCCACTGGTCCTCACCTTCCATCCCACCAACCTCCGGATATATCGTATCATCCTCCGTCATTTCCGCCACCTCCAGGCAGATCCCACCACCAGGGATATATTTCCCTCTCCACCCCTATCAGCATTCAGGAGAGACCACTCCCTCCGTGACTCCCTCGTCAGGTCCACACTCCCCACCAACCCAACCTCCACTCCTGGCACCTTCCCCTGCAACCGCAAGAAATGCAAAACTTGCGCCCACACCTCCCCTCCAAGGCCCCAATGGATCCTTCTATATCCGTCGCAAATTCAACTGCACCTCCACACATATCATTTACTGTATCCACTGCACCCAATGTGGTCTCCTCTACATTGGGGAGACAGGCCGCCTACTTGTGGAACGTTTCAGGGAACACCTCTGGGACACCCGCACCAACCAACCCAACCGCCCCGTAGCTGAACACTTTAACTCCCCCTCCCACTCCCACTCCGCCAATGACATGCAGGTCTTTGGCCTTCTCCATCGCCAGACCCTGGCCACACGACGCCTGGAGGAAGAGCGCCTCATCTTCCGCCTAGGAACCCTCCAACCACATGGGATGAATGTAGATTTCTCCAGCTTCGTCATTTTCCCCCCCCCCACCTTATCTCAGTCCCAACCCTCGGATTCAGCACTGCCCTCTTGACCTGCAATCTTCTTCCCGGCCTCTCCACCCCACGCCCTCTCCGGCCTATCACCCTCACCTCCTTCCACCTCTCGTATTCCCAGCGCCCCTCCTCCAAATTCCCTCCCCGCTACCTTTTATCTCAGCCTGCTTGGCACACCAAGCTCATTCCTGAAGAAGGGCTTATGCCCGAAACATCGATTCTCCTGCTCCTCGGATGCTGCCTGGCCTGCTGTATTTTTCCAGCACCACATTTTTCAACTCTGGTACTCCAGCATCTGCAGCCCTCACTTTCTCCCACTCTATTAACTGCATTGCCACCTTCAGGGTACAATACACCTAAACTCCCAGATCTGTCTGTACATCAATTTTCCCGAGGGTTTTTCCATTTACCATATAGGTATCATATAGAAACACAGCCTTCAGTCCAACTCGTCCATACCAACCAGATATCCTAAATTAATCTCAAGCCATGAAGACAGGAGGAGCAGTTTCTATCAAATCAAACAAACTGTTTTCCTTAACTGCATCCAGAAAACAGTCAAACATCAGCCAGGCTTAACAAGATTTATTGACCCCTTTGAAGAATCTGGAACAAAGTTATTTTCAAATTAATCCATCCATATACCCATGACTTCCTGAACATCAGACATGTACAGATTTTACTCAGTAGCACATGAGTTCCGTTAGAAACTAAAAAGTTAACTATCTTTTGCTTAATACCTGTCCTTGTTTTATATTGAATATATAAAACTCAAATGCCCAGATGTTTTTTCCCATTTTTAAGTAGCTGCTTCCATCACAAAATAGAGATTTTCCTAAGCAATTTAATTTCAGTACAGTTCTCGCATTCCTGAGGCTACAGAAATCCTTAATATCTATTTCTTCAGAATATTTTAGTGTGGCTAAAACTCTCAATGGTTTGAAGTGCATTTTCATAGAGGTCCCTGGGGGGGTATTAAAGAAACATGAGATGGTGCATATCCCAAATACATCGCTCAACACCGAGCATATTGACTTGGTTATAAATACCGCGTGCACTGATTAGAATTACATTTCACATTTCAAGGAAAGAACGAAATACAATAATTTAATCCGAGATCAAGAAAGTCCATTTAGGGATTTTGCCACATCACAGTATTCAGGAAATTAAATTTGGAAGCTTCCATTGTTTCCCACCGATAAATGCAAACTCAAATGTTGCTCGAAAGCGTAAGTCTCTACGTTTCTTGTTTAGGCTGTTTCTGCAACAAGTCCCATTCCATCCTGAGGTTTTTAATCACGAAGGGAGTCAAGGATTGTCGAGAAAAGGCTGGAAAGTAGACTTGAGCATTATCAGGTCAGCTATGATCTCACTGAATGGCACAGTGGATTCAGTGGGCTGAATGATCTACCTTTGCTTATCTCCCTTTGGTCTATGATAGCTCCTGAAGCTGTACGTTAATAGGTAATTGGACCCGACCAACTGTCAGATCCAATGAACCTCTATTCAAGTGACTTCCTCCTGTGTGCCTGAGCACCATTTTGCACATACGTCAGACCCCCATTCCAATCAGAATCCAAAAGGTGATAGGGCATTTGTTGCCCAATGAACCCCTACGGTGTGGAAACAGGTCATTCAACTCAACAAGTACACAAAAGACTTTCTGAAGAGCATCCCACCCCGACCCAATCCCCTACCTATCCTATCCATGTAACCCTCTATTTTCCATGGTCAATTCACCTAACCTATGCATTCCTGAACACAATGGGCAATTTAGCATGGCCAATCCACCTAAACTGCACATCTTTGGACTGTGGGAGGAAACTGGAGCACCTGGAGGAAACCCACACAGACATGAGGAGAATGTCTGTGTGGAGTTTGCACAGTCGCCCAAGGCTGGGATTGAACCCAGGTCCCTGGCGCTATGAGGCAGCATTGCTAACCATTCAGCCACCATGTCCTGAGAATGAGCCCTCAAACTTCAAATCAATTCACCATCAGATTGTTATTAGGCCAAATAAGTGGGTGTTTTTTCTGTGTTAAAAGCTGCAGCTGTGGTTCAGTGGTAACAACAACTCCGGCTTTGTGTGTCATTGTTAAGGTCTCCAAGCCAGGCCGACATTTCAGTGAGGGAATGCTTTGCTCTCAGAAGTGTCACAATTTTGGCTGAGACATAATTTCAAAGTCCTATCTGCCCTCACAGATAGATCCAATAAAAATCCCATGGCATTATTCAAAGACCAGAAACTTCAAGTGTCCTGGTCAACACGTCTTCCGTCCACCTCACCAGAAACACATCATAGGGCGGCACGATGGCTCAGTGGTTAGCACTGTTGCCTCACAGCACCAGGGTCCCAGGTTCGATTCCAGCCTCAGGCAACTGTGTGGAGTTTGCATGTCTCCCTGTGTCTGCATGGGTTTCCTCCAGGTGCTCTGGTTTCCTCCCACAGTCCAAAGATGTGTAGGTCAGGTGAATTGATCATACTAAATTGCCCATCATGTTCGGTGCATTAGTCACCGGGTGGGTTACTCTTCGGAGGGTCAGTGTGGACTGGTTGGGCCGAAGGGCCTGTTTCCACACTGGAGGGAATCTAACCTAATAATAACAGAATCCTATTGCACATGAGGACAGGTAGCTCATCACACCTTGGCCAGGTCTCTGAAACAACTAGTTATGTATTCCCACTGCTCTGGCCTTTCTCCCCTACCACGGCCCTATTAATTCTTCTCCTTTCAAAAGTTCATCCATTTACTTCTTGAAGATTTCTGGTGAATCTGCTCCCCCTCCCTATAAGTACACTACCCGAATGAATTTCATTTCAAATGAATATACAAGGGTTAAAAAAAAACTTTAAAAATGCCTGGTTTATGTGGCAATATGAAAACTCAGCAGGAAGTATTGCACAGATGGCACCTTTATGCTAATATCCATTTAGCAACTCATTTGCTAAAAAAATGCAAATAACAGAGACAGTGTGTCTGGAAGAGATTACATTTTTGCTCATCATTGGCCATGCCAACTCAGAGTATTAAACTCAATTGAAATCATGTGCAAAGATTAACCAGGTACAGTGCATTAGCATTTCTGAAAATGAGAAAAGTTCAAAGCATTGCAACAATTCATTGAATCATAGTAACACAAAAATTAAATATTAACCTGGTCCTATTCTCACTTTGGGTAAAATCAAGGACATTTACTACATTGAAATACACCTATGTTTCCATGTGATGTTGCATATGAAAGCCTTTTCAGGAAGCTAAAAAGGTTATGAACTTTAAAGCTGTGTCGATTCTGTGCTAGTCCACCTGCTTTTTTATTAAAAAAAACCAAATCCACTATGAAAATGCTCAAGTAACAATGGAAACTCACTTTACAGGTATACCATGTAACATCTCGATATTTTTGATCTCAGTTAAATTGGTGATGGCACTCCTGGTTTGCAGGCATCTGACACAGACACACAGACACACACACACACACACAGACACACACACACACACACACAGACACACACACAGACACAGACAGGCAGGCAATAATCAGCACAGGCATCAGAATAGATACACTTTGCCTCAGCCATTTTAGTTTCTTGGCAATCCTTCATGGATAAAGATTTTAAGAAGGTTGTAATTCTCAGGTACAGGCTCAGTGTGGGCTAGTCAGATCTATCAGTGACCAGCAGGTTCATCCACAGTGGGTGCCGTTGTTGGTGCCGTTGCAGCTGTGGACAATTGGATTGGTCCTTCTCCTTTCTTCCTTCCCTGTTGACTTTTTGTTCAGTTTCTAAAAGGTTTTCTGTGCTACTGTTTCCAGGCATTACAAGCTGTGGCCCGTCCTTCACATTCGCAATGTTAACGTGGGGAACTTCAGCGAGACCCTGAAATGCTTGTGTGGGGTCCTTCTGTTCCACTGGCCAGTGGTGAGCCATCCACACAACACAGTCTTTGACAGGACAACACTCTGGACTATATGAGCCCTCAAATGCAGTGGGGTTTGATGGAGGATAGCCTCAATACGGAGGATGTTGGCTGTTTGCAAGATGTCAGTGTTTGTGACGTGGTCCTGCCAAGGAATTCCGTGGGTGCTGTAGAGACAGCACTGATGAAGGTGCTTCAGTAAGTGTATATGCTGGCAGTACAGGACCCATGACTCAACACAACACCACACTGAAGGGCAATGATAACACTGGCTTTGTACACTTGGGAGTTTGGACTGCGCTCCAAGGCTGTGGTTATCCCACACTTGTTTACAGAGTCAGCCAAATGCACAGTTTACTTCTGAAAGCATATTCTCATTGACCTTGGTGGTGGTGACATTAAACAAACTGACACTCCCCAAGTTGGTAAATTACTTGACAGCATTCAGCTCTTGGTTTTCCCGATGATGCTGAAGACGATTGTGAATAGCCAGAGCTCACCCTGCTTCATGCCATTGGAAATTAGAAAAGGGATTTGAGGGGTCACTGTTGGGCTTGATTTGTCCATACTGATTTTATTAAACTGCTGCTCCATGGCAAGGAGCCTGGGGTGGGCGTTATCCACATTTTCAAGGATTGCTTCAAGTCCATCCCTGGGCAGTGTCTAATGCCTTGATAAGATCTATTAAAGTGATGTGCTGGCTTCGTTTTGCTTGCATTTCTCATAAACATTGGAACATCATGTCTGTGGGCCTTTTATGTGCTGTTTGTATACAGCATTAAGAGCCATGTGCCTGCTTTATGCTCCCTTTTTTGCAATCGTTTGCTCTGAACGCAGCCACCAAAGATGAAACGCAGCTCAAGCAACTTTTTGAAAGGGACCAAAAGGTAACAAATATTGATTATAGGGTGCTTTAAACGCACAGGTAGCCAAAGGCCAATGGCTGCCCCCATTTCAGACACTACTTTCTCCTCCACCTTGATCACTGACCCCCATGTGCAAGTCATACGGCACGGATACAGACCTCTATTAGGTCACCCCTCAATCTCTGACACTCCAGTAAAAAAAAGTCACAGCCTTTCCATTTTTATAATTCAAACCCTCCATTCCCAGCAACATCCTGGTAAATCTTTTCTGAACCTTCTCCAGCTTAATAATATCTTTCCTGATCAGAACTGAACACAGTACTTCACCCCGAGAATCCCACACCTTCACAGTTAACTGAAAATAAGGTAATCTTCATCAATCTGCCTGGGAGTACCCAATGAGCGAGTGCAGTCTACCATCAAGTCCATTACAGATCCCAAGCCCAAAATCCGGGAAAAGCGGAAATCTGGTAGAGTCTCCATCCCAAACGTCTGGATTTTGGACATCGGAGCCGAATAGTGCAATTCCTACAACAGTATTTCATACAATAAATCTAGTCATTTACCTCATTGCTGATTGCAGAACCGTGTTGTGCACGGACTGACTGCTATTTTTAATTTTCTAAAACATTCTCGGCTGTGAAGTGATCACAACATCCAGAGGCCATTAAAGACACAAATAAACGCATGTTCTTTCTTTGTGAAATCCCCACCCACCTCCCACCAATCCCTAAAGTCCACTTTAATGAGCAGAAAAAGCACCAACAAACACAGTCGACTCCAGGATGTTGGCACAAGTTAAATTAACATAGGAAACAGGTTTAAAGTGAGAGGGGGAAATGTTTAAAGGAGATGCATAGGCAAGTCTTTTGTCCAGGTAGGTGCCTGAAATGTGCTGCTGGAAGAGATGGTAGAAGCAGATACCATAACAATGTTTAAGAGGCATTTAGACAGACACAGGAACAGGCAGGGAATAGAAGGATACAGGCCATGTGCAGGCAGATGAGATTTGGTTAGAATGACATCATGGTTGGCACAGACATCGTTGGCCGAAGGACCTAATCCTGTCCTATGTGACTTTCCAAACAATGTTTACAGCAACTCTAATACAGGCAATTAATGCACTTAAAGCGTCATCTTGATTGATTGGTGCTCACCAGCTCATAGGGTCCCACATATTGCAACCTTCAAAACCAAGACATGTTTGAGGGTTGGAGCAAAGATAGGAGCCAATTACAACAACAACTTGCATTCTACAACTACAAACACACACAATGCAGCAAGGTATCTCACAGGAGCATTACCTTAATACAAACACAACACCTGGCCACATAAGGCGATACTTGAAATCAAAGGTGCAGCTTGTAAGGAGCATCTTGAAGAATGAAAGAATGGTAAAGAGGCGGAGTGATTGGTTGGTTGGATGCCACAATTCTGGAGTTTAAAGGCCTTGGCAGATGAAGTCAGTACAGTGGCTCAGTGGTTAGCATTGCTACCTCACAGCACCAGGGTCTCAGGTTTGATTCCACCCATGAGCTACTGTCTGTATGGAGTTTGCACATTCTCCCGTGTCTGCACGGGTTTCCTCTTGGTGCTCCAGTTTTCTCCCAAAGTTCAAAGATGTGCAGATGATGTGGATAGGCCATGGGAAATTGCCCATAGTGTCCAGAGCTATGCAGACTAAGTGGATTAGATATAGGAAATACTGAATTACAGGGACTGCGGGGAGAGGGGTCTAGATTGGATGCTGTTCAGAGGGTCATTATGGACCTGACCATCTGAATGGCCTGCTGTAGAAATTCTACAAAGAGACTGCCAATGATGGTTGGCTAATTAAAATCAGGCATGTGCAAGAGGCCACTGTTGGAGAGCACTCAGATCAGAGGGCTGTGGAATTGAGGCGATTACAGTGATACTGTAGTAAAAGGCAATGTAGTGGGATTGGAAAACAAAGGCAATCACTTTAAATTTGAGGTTTTGGCCGAACAGGCGCAATGCAGTTCAGCAAGTGCAGGAGTGACAGATGAATGGGACTTAGTGCTTGGTTGGAGTTCTTCATTATGTCAAACTTATGAAGGGTGTAAGGTGGGAGGTCAGCCAGGAAAGCTTTGGTACAGTGAAGCTTAAAGGTAACAAAAGCATGGATTAGACTCATTGTCTTCAGTGAGGTTGCTTGTGGGTAGACTGATTTAAAACAGCAAAGACCCATTTAATTGCTGGAAGGAAGAACTCAGTATTTCACAGCATGGGAGGAAGGGACCCCTGCCTCAAAACAATGTTTCTCACTAGGACTGAAAGCAAATGGATTTGCAAAATCAATCCTTTTTAATGCTTTTACCAGTGTTCTGCAAACTTCCACAAGTCCCTGTTTGGAACTTCAATGTAGACAAAATTTTTCTTTTAGAAAAGTTAGGAAAATTAGACATTCTAGGGCTACGCAATATCTACCAAAAATCCAAACTGAACCGGAGGTGAGAAAGAAACACAGAATAGCAGGAGGCACATTCAGGTGTACAATTTTCGATTCAGTAAAATCCCAAGGCCAGCAGAGGGAGGGAGCTGTGGAGGATGGAGGAGGCAGTAAAATAGCAAACAAAGGTCAGTCGATAGCCCCGGCCCCCTCACTCTACCTGCTCTCAAACACTGGTAATCCCACAGGCATCGAGGGAAGGTCACCAACTTGCATTCATAGCTGTGAAATAACATGGTCCAGCCTTCGGTTGGGGTGAGGGTGGGGGTGTTTTAAAAACACCAAAACCATATCCCGCTACTATTGCAGGTCTACAACTCTAATCAAAAACAGATCACGGCATTCAATCATTTGCAGGGTTTGGCTGGATTTTGAAATTTCCATTCTTGTTTTCAGAATCCTCCCTGATATCACCCTTGCTCATGGACTATTACTAATGTTGGTACAGAATAGCTAAAACAGTTGCAGAAGTTGTCGTGCAAATTGTAAGTTAGAGCTAGACACCAAAGTCATGCTTTTTTTCCACTGCCTCAAGACCTCAGACAAAACTAGCAGCAACAACTTATATTTATATTGCACCTTTAAGGTTATGAAACATTCGAAAGAGCATTACAAAACAAGATATGGCCGTGAGCCACAATGTGATTCTAATCAGATGAGTCATAGAGTAACTAGAAGCGTGATCAGAGAGGTAGGTTTCACTGCGTATCTTAAAGAAGCAGACAGTTGGAGAATGGCTGGTAGTTGTTGGGAGGGAATTCTACATTAAGGCCTGGGCAGCTGAAGGCACAAACGATTAAAATCAGAGCGACACAAAAGAGGCTACAATCAGAGGAAATTACACAGACTGGTAGAGGGGTGACTGGAGAGAAATCTCAAAACAAGGGCAAGAACTTTCTTGACCGAGATCCCATGTGGGTAACCAAGCACAGGGTTGGATCGGGAAATGGGGCTGTCTCTACTGGTAGCTAGGTTCTGTACAATCTCGTGTTTACAGAGAACAGATGTGGGAGAGCAGGCAGGAGTGTGTAGGAAGAGTTAAATCAAGAGACAGTGAAGGCGTGGACAAGGGTTTCAGTAGGTGATCTGTGGCAAGGTTGAAAGTAGAATGATATAATAGGGATGAAAGTAGGGGTGGTTATTGAGATGCCCTAGAGATTTTATGAACACAGTCAAATTTACCTCAGGATCAAAAATGACACCCAGATGACAAACATGCTGTGTCTCAGACAGTGCCCTGAGAGAGACAGTGGAGTCAGTCCTAGGCAATAGAGTTTGCAGCAGGCAGCAAACACAATGGCTTCCACCTTCTCAGTATTTCATTGGGATGTAATTGCACTCACTCAGTGCTGGAAGCTCAGAGAGAGGTGGCAGGGAATACAAGCTGCGTGACATCATACACATGATCACTAATGCTGTGCTCTGAGATGACGGGGCTGACAGCCAGCATGTAGATAGGGAATAGGAGGGGGCCATGGACAGATAGTTGGAGAAACAGGAGATAGAGATAGAGAGAGAGAGATAGAAATATATATATAGAGCAAGAGAGACAGAGAGAAGCCAAAGCATCTTCATAACATTGCCCTAGTTTATGCAGCTTATCTGCTGCTGAAACTCTCGGCTTCTCTGGACAGTGCTCTTGGCTAGTCTTCCACATTCTCCCCCCCCAAACCCAAGCCACCCCACACCCCACCAAGAACATGAAATCATCCAAAACCCAACTGCCCAAATCCTAACTCCCAGCTCGTCCTGTGTCCCAACACCTTATGCTTGGGTGACCTTGGACTCCTCCTCAAGCAACATTCCTATTTCAAAATTCTCATTTTCATTCTCAAATCTGCCCATGAACTCACATCTCTGGCAAGGGTGGGAGAGCAGCTGCAGGAGAGGTATGGGAGGAGGATGATATTGTTCACCATAACAAAGGCTACAAAGGAATGGGGGGATGGGGGGGGGGGGGGGGAGGGGAGGCGCGAGCTGTGACAGCCTGGAGGGGGTACTGGTCAGGGTGAGAGGGGGATTCGAGATAGTAGGATGATACCTCAAATGTTTTCCCATTGATGAGACCTGCTTGAGACTCCATCTACACTTCCCAATACTGCACAAAGGCTATCATTTCGTCCAACCTCTTCTGTCAGGCAGAAGATACAAAACCTTAAACACACAGACCAACTGGCTCAAGAACAGCTTCTTCCCCGCTGTTACTTGACTTCTGAATGGGCCTCTTAAAATGTTAAGTCTAACGTCGATTTTGCTTTTTGTGCACCTTCTTTGCAGCCATCACTTTGTGTCTCTCGCTCTGTTCAATCACTTGATGACCTTTGTGCGGTATGATCTGCATGCAAAACAAAACTTTTCACTGTACCGAGGTACATGTGACACTATCAAATCAAAAGAAGTAAATCAGGGAACAGGTACGACTTCCAAAAGACAACTGTTCAAACAGCCATGAAGCCATCTGACTGATTGATATCTGCAAGGCAAGCTCAGTTTGTCCAGTTTGTGCTCTCCCCACCTCCCCCCTCCATAGATTTATAGCCTGGGTACCTCAACATCCTGTTACACGAGACAGCAGCATATGCCTCGCAATTACACACACAGTCTGCTACTCTCATGCCATCTGCGGTGATGGAATTGCCTGGCACTGCCAGCTCATCCAGCAGTGAAGCTCTAGGACATGGGGGGGGAGGAGGCTGACTCAATAATCATAATCCACACAACAATTCCGGCTGATCTCTCACTCCAAATCAAGCGAGTCCTACAATTACACGGCCAGGCCTACAATCAGAGAGATTACTGCTCCTCGATGCTCAGGCTCAGCTACAATTTGCAGCATTAATTATAGCAGTTAGCCCTCCACCGGGGGGGGAGGGGAAGGAGGTTAAAAAACACAGGCTGAAAATAAAAGTTTATCTGTTCCCACACTGCTGCAGGCATTTCAAAATCTCTCGACTACCAGCAATATAAACCCAAGGTCACATTCTACACAAAGCAAGAGGGAATTCCAGCTACTAACTCGAATGGAATTTTCCGGAACAAGTGTTAAGAGCAGATTATTGGAATCAGTGTAATGACATAAACATTTTCATGTAGCAAACAGCTCCAAGATTAAGCAGCCTCAATGCCAGCGATAGAAACTCATGCTTTGTTTTCCATGTTTTGGAAATTTTCCTTCAGTGAACTCAGAGAGGTCTTGGAAATATCTGAAGATTTTAACCACCTGCCTGGGTGGGGGTGAACACTCAATCATACGGTACAGAAAGAGATCCTTCGGTCCAACTCATCCATGTGACCAGGTTTCCCAAACTACATTAGTTTGCCTGCATTTGGCCCATATCCCTATAAACCTTTACTAACCACGTACCTGTCCAAATGTCTTTTTAGTGTTATCGTACCAGCCTCCACCACTTTCTCTGGCAGCTTGTTCCTTATATTGCCCCCTCGCCCAACGTGTGAAAACGTTGCCCCTCAGGTCCCTTTTAAATCTTTCCCCTCTTACCTTAAACCTATGCCCTCTAATTTTGTACCTCCCCCTACCCTGGGGAAAAGACCATAGGGCTGACTGTTTTCTTAGGTGGTATAAAGGTGGTTGCAACCTATGTGGCCAGCAGGTTTAAATGGACTTCAATCCAGGTCATGTGAGAAGGGCACCCATAATCCTTAGAGGCAAACACCCAGTTGGACCAAAATTGAGAGTTAGCCACTTGCTGAGACTACCTGGTGTCTGTAGTCCAAGGATGAGGGGGGGTGATCAAATTACAGAATACTGAGACCTGGAAAGAAAGGACGTGGAGATGATGTTTCCACTAACAGGAGCGACCAGGACTGAGGGCACAGCCTCAGAGTGAAGGGATGACCCTTCGGAACTGAGATGAGGACTAATTTCTTCAGCCAGAAAGTGGTGAATGTGTGGAACTCAAAAGGGCTGTGGAGGCTAAATCACTGAGTGTATTTAAAACAGAGATAGGTTCTTGATTGGTAAAGGAATCAAGGGTTATGGAGGCGGGGGGGAGGCGGGGAAGACTGGAAAATGGGATTGAAAAACATCAGCCTTGATCGAATGGCAGAGCAGCCTCGATGGGCCAAATGGCCTGACTCTACTTCTATATCCTATGGCAATGCCTGACTCGGATGACAAACCCAATAGCGATGCCATCACTGCTGAATTGCAGCCTATCTGAACCAAACTCTGTCTCCCTGGTGCTTCAGAACAACCTGGAACAAAACCTCAGTCACCTCAAGACCAGAGCCAGCACTTCCACTGCATCCTGGCCAATGTCTATGAACTGGAGCAGCTCAGGTGAAGAAATGGACTGGTGAGCTCATAAAATAACATTGATACAAAATGCTTTAAAAAGCAGATTTTCATCTTTAGGTGCTGCCTTACATATCAATCTACAATATGTGCATGTTCACAATTACATATTTAAGTTGTATAACATGCTGCTTGATTGCCCATTTTGTTTTTGCAGGGTCACATTAATTTTCACATTTTAAACTGGAAAGATTTTGGGAAGTGACTCAACTGAATGGCCCAACAAACTAATCCTTCTGTTAACTTTCTGTTGTATTTTTGGTCAAACACCTCATGCCAACGATATCTCAAACAAGGGCAAGTGCTGAGCAGGAGGTCTTTCAATCATCCATAAAGATATAGTCATTAAACTACAGGGTATGGTAAATATTTTATTGTCAATTATTGAGAGAATATTGTACTTCACCAGTCCAGTTATTTAAACTCTCAGATTTAAATAGAAAAAAAAATGCATTAATCCTAAAACTAGGTTTTTCAAACAAAAGTTCTGTTGGCTTTTTAAGTAGGCTGAAACTATCAAGGTTATCGATCACTGAGTTCTTCTTCCAAACTTCTCTGCCAGTTCTGTAAAAATCAATTGAAGTAGCTGAAGAGAGATGAGGAAGCATTTGAGAGATTTCCCAAAATCTCCATCATTAGCAATTCTGCAGTCATCAATAGTAATCTTTGCTTTAGGGATTCTGCAGCTTAATTTTTACAGTTCACTTGGCATTTCCCATAATAACATGGCATACAGCACAACAGGTCGTAGGTCAGTCCTGGGTTACAAGGTCAGGATATTCCCATTGTTGTCCTTTTAGTCTCTTCACAGGATCTCCACCATACCTCGAAATGTAATAAGATCATGCTAAACAACTTATGTTAAACCAAGGGATTGAATCATTTTATTATTTCCCGGATATGATCAAAAATGAAATCTCACTAAACAATAAACACCCTCTGCCATTGCTTTAATTGGGTTTAGGTGGTTTCATTGAAAGTCTCAAGATGGCTGCCAATTAATCTGTCAAACTCAGTGACAAGGTAGGCAATAAATTAACTTGACATCCTATATTCGTCACATCTGACCTGAAACATTACGTTGCCTTGGTACAAAATTGATTTTGTTTAATGCTTTCCCCCCTCTCTTTAGAGACCAAACCTGACATTAAAGGACCAGCATTTGTGAACGAGGAGGCTTCAGACAGATTCAGTTGCCAGAGCAACCGGGGAAAATTCATAGATCGGCCCTGGAGTAAAACACTGCACCACAGTAGGCCCTGTGAATTCTGCACTGACATTTTCAGATGTGCTCCTCTCTTCTTTGTTCCAATTGAAACAATTAGCTTTTATTTTAAAAAAAGAATTTCTGTTAAGAAAAGCGACCAGAAATACACAAGTCATCAGGCAACACTGCATTTTAAAAAGTGCTACAAGTGTCCTCAGCTCAGCAGTAATGGCCCACATTTATAAAGTGACTCGCTAGTCGCAGAAATGTTGAAGCATTATTAATATCCCTCCTCAGATGAAAAGATAGTTTCTTCCTTTAAAGAGCTCCTAACAGTTTGCAGTCTCGAAGTATCTTGAGCTGTGTACAATAGATAACTCATAATGATAGTGAAAATAAACAGTGTTCAGATTTTGTCTCTGCCCTGCTGAATTAACAAGAATCTTGTTTCATGACGTGGCTAGCAACCCTCACCCTGGTAAACGAACAGACCTGTCAGTGTTACTAACCAAGTGCTACGAATTGAAGCGATAGTTTCTCTGCACGTTTAGTGATCTCGAACTGCTGAACAAACAGGGAGAATTCTACCCTTTGTAACCAATTATTCAGCTGAATAAGGAGTTCTGCATGATAATGCCACATTTTGCAAACCCTACCCTGCTAAATAAATAAGGAGTTATATATTTGTATAATCATAACAGCAAATCTAAACTTTAGTCCATAGTAGGGGACTAAGAGCTTGATGAGGTGAAAGTGAGGGCTGCAGGTGCTGGAGATCAGCGTCAAAAGGTGTGGCATTGGAAAAGCACAGCAGGTCAGGCAGCATCCGAGGAGCAGGAGAGATGACATTTTGGGCATAAGTTCTTCATCAGAAATGAAGAGTTTATGCCTGAAATGTCGACTCTTCTGCTCCTCTGATGCTGCCTGATCTGCTGTACTTTTCCAGTGAAGAGAAAATGAGGTCTGCAGATGCTGGAGATCAGAGATGGAAATGTGTTGCTGGAAAAGCGCAGCAGGTCAGGCAGCATCTAGGGAACAGGAGAATCGACGTTTCGGGCATTAGCCCTTCTTCAGGAAGAAGGGCTAATGCCCGAAACGTCGATTCTCCTGTTCCCTAGATGCTGCCTGACCTGCTGCGCTTTTCCAGCAACACATTTCCATCTCTGTACTTTTCCAGTGCCTCACCTTTTGACGCTGAAGAGGCTGAACTGATCAAATGTTAATAAAGCTGTTTTATCTCCCTTCCCATTCTTCACAGCCTTTGTAGGCTGGGCCAGCATTTATTGCCCATTCCGAAGTGACCTCAAGAAGATGCACGTCAGCAGTATTCTTGAATCGCTCTAGTCTACATGCTATTAACGCTATTCCAGAGAGAGTCCACCAACTTTGAATCAATGACATACATCCAAATGCAAACGTATATAGATACCACTCAGCCCTTCAAACCTGTTCTGCCATTCAATAAGATCATGGCTGATCTGATTTTAACTCTACATTCCCGTGTGTCACTGACAACCTTTTATCCCCTTGGAAACCAAAACTCTCTCTTTACCTCTGCCTTCAAAGTGCTTCAAGATTCTGCATCCACTGCCTTTTGAGGAAGAGAATTCCAAAAGATTCTCAAACCAGGATTCCCCTTCACAACCGCTCCCCTCGCCCAAGGCATGGTGACCCTCAGGTTAAACCACCTCTTGTTTATCAAAGAGCAGCCCTGTGGTCCTCTGGGAGTTTGTTGACTTTATCATTACCTAGTATCTCTGCTGTTGGAGATGATCATTGTCTGGTATTCATGTCACTGAGCAGCTCGAGCTGATGATGGTTGAGCCTAGGACATTACATTGAGGAACTTGGTACCTAGAGTCCAAGGTTCAGGGCCCGACTGCTTGAGAGGTGTGAGCAGCATCTCTGAATAGGTGGATTAGAAAATATCTATCCTGAGGAACTCCTGCAGTGAGGTCCTGGAGTTGAGACAATTGGCTTCCAGCATCTTTCTTTGAGCTAGGTATGATTTCACACAATTCAGAAACAGTCTTGCCTTGGTAGCAGTCTGACAAATGCTGCCTTGTTGTCAAAAGCAGTCACTTCTAACTCACCCTCCAGGATTAAGCTCTTTGGTCTATTTTTGTCCAAGATGATGATCTTGCGAATGAACAAGAGGATATTGATTGGGTGTTAATTGGCTGGGTTAGATTTGTCCTGCTTTTTAAAAAAAAATATAGGCAGGATATACCCGGTCACGTTTTCATGCTTTGAAGTAGACGCCAGTGATGTAGCTGAGCTGAAACAGTTACCTACTGCCAGAATGGTTTTATCTACCACATCTCAGATTGGGCAGTGTGGAGGTTTTGGGAAGGAAGGAACATCAGTTGATGGTCATAAACATCCTTGCTTTTGCTTAGCCTGATGCCATGAGTCTTAATGGAGTCCAGAGTCAATGTTGAAGCTTCCAACATTTTGCACTATACTGACACCTCTGGTGATGCGGTGGTGGTGATGGAGGAATCTGGTCATTTCTGACAACCATAACGTTTTCCAAATTTATTCTTTGCAATTACAATCTTCATTGCTGTGACAGGAGTTGGACTCAAGTCCCCTCAAGTTCACTATTCCATTATTCCTGCTCTAACATTCCTGTTCATCTTCAGACTAAAGACCTGACAAGTGGCAGAAGCAGAGAACATGTTAAAAAAATCTCAGACAGTTGCACAGTTTTGTTGCAGGATCTTGAGGTGATGTTACAGCTGGTAAATCAAAACTCTTTTCACTCACAAGGGAAAAATCACCGTTTTAACTAGCACCAAACACATTCACCTGGTAGTTCACAAACTTTATAAGCAAGAGAAACCAGAGGTGCTCTACTTGACTGAGTTCAATAACCTGGTCAGTGCAGTGATGGAGACATGCACATTTGCCACCACCACCCAGGATTAGAGAGGGAAACAAACAGGTGTCATAGCTTTGCAGTGAGTGAGCGTGCTTTCGGTGTGAACACCACTGGGTTGACTACCAAACCCCCACCTGGTAATTTTACACTCTTATTGGAAACGTACAGAAGGCTTTCACTAGCCAAAGTAGCAGATGATAATAGATACCTGTACCCTAGAGGGCAAATGAATGTACAAGGGGGGAGGTGATTGGGAGAGAGGAGTAGACAGGGAAAGCAATGTTCAACCATAGAATACGAGTTCTGTTCCTGGGTTTGTAGCCAGTCTCAAGCAGCTCTGTACACTGGGTGTGTACGTAGAGATTCCTGATGAAGGCTTTTGCCCAAAACGTCGATTTTCCTGCTCCTTGGATGCTGCCTGAACTACTGTGCTTTTCCAGCACCACTCTAATCTAAACTCTGATTTCCAGCATCTGCAGTCCTCACTTTTGCCGTGTAGGTAGAGACATCCATTGCTGTACTAACATGCAACAAGGCCAGCAGGAGTCAGAGCCACAGTAATACGAAGCAATTGCAACCTGATACAGGGATAGGTACAGTGTGGTTTGCGGTCAAAAGCAACACTAAGGGTCAGGGAAGAACTATGTTGGAGACACAGCAATTGGAGAAACTTGGCAATCTGTCCTTCCACTTTTAAAGGCAAACTGAGAGCCAATGTGTTCCAGTTTTGGAACCGGTTCCTTCCCAATTTATAGGTAAGTAGGCTGCATGGGGATGACTGGGCCAGTTTGTATTAGAGAGATTTGGAAAGTGAGCATGACTCAATCTTTCATCAACCAGGAGGTGAAAGAGACCAAAGCCAGAGGGATATAAGCTGACAGCTTCTGAAATCAATAACGTTAACCTCAACAATGTATTTTTCTTCAATTACATCTATGTGGATGCCATTGAAGAGCAAGACAATACTTCTGGTCTTGACACTCATAAGTGGAGTGAGCTGGGGGTGCTTCTCTCTGCACCTTTCCAGCTGTTGATTTTCTTTGGGTCCCCAACCCCTACAACTAACACAAACACATTCATGTTCTCGCAAAAACGAGTGAGCAAGCTCAGCTGAGGAACACAAACCAAACTGAGCTTCTGGTTTCACAGTGATGTTGGGGAGCACCTTGGGAGCGACCAGGAATAATGAGCCACATGAATGTTATCATAGTCTATGGCACCATCCACCCACTGACATTTGCTCAGCTGCCATTAAGATTTTCTTAAGCTGCCAACCGTAGCAGCTCAAAGAACAGATGTGAACATTTTCACAACCATGTAATCCTCAACTCGTAAACAGATTGAACATTACTCACCTCCCAGCTGCTTCAGAGTCTTGCTAAAAAGGAGCTCTCACTGTCGTTGACTGGAGATTTTAGCAGACGGTGCCCAGTGGCGTGCATTTTATTTGGTTTCTTCTTTAAATAGAAGGGATGCTGGTTATTTGGCATTTACATTAAACTTGGTCTTCTCAACCTAGGCAATTCTTTTCAAGTGTTTCCAACTCTATCACACGCTCGCAGTCGAGGTGACTTTTTAACCTTTGAAAGCTGACAACAACTCGTGTGCACATTGGCCCACCCTATCAATGTTCAAGGCAACTCCCAGCCAAGTTGTGGGAGCCGGGAAACAGCCCAGTGGCTCCCAGACAGACAGCATCAGCATAAGCTTATAATGCTCGACACAGAGTCAGAGCTCTGTTTTAATGGAACTGTACAGCATTCAAAGCCTCTTTCTTCTTAAACTCTGGGCAAGCACTTATGGTTATTTTTGCCAGCACTGGATTCACAGAGGCAGTTCAAAGGGGAGCCTTCTAATGTATGAGGGATTTATGTGATACACAAGTTTGCTATATGTGTTTACATTTCTAACAGTATGATGTGAAACAGCACTGTTCACTATCTACTAAAACGTCTTATCCCACACTTTCAAAGATAGATACGTACTGTTCAAGAAAGAAAGCCGCTTGTCAATTTAACAGAAAACCACTTGTACCTAAAAAAAGGTCCTCACCTGCAACACCGTCTCCCTGTAAAATTAGCAGAACTGGTGCAAGCCATGTAGGAAACCCGTTTTGTCAAATTCACCAGTAAACCCATCTCTTCCTCAGAGAGACACATACATAGACAGAGACTACAGAAGAACTACAAGTTAGAGATAAAAGGGAAAAAAGTTGCCAAATCTTAAGAGCATGGAAGAAAGGAAGAGATTCTGGCAAGGCACCACCTGAAAGGAAAGGACAGGTAGCCAAGAGAACTGAGCGTCTCAGCTCAAATTACTTGCTCTACAAGTGCTTAGCCTCCAACATTTTGACAGCTGTACTGCCACTTTCGTAAATGTGCTCAAATTCAGCAGCAACTTCCAGGTGAAAGATCGTGAACTCCATCAGAAAAAATGTGAAGCCGTCAGGAATTTAGGTGGGAGCAGCAGCAGGTAGGAGCTGTCACACACAGGTATCAGAAGTGCTATGTGACTGCAGCAGAAACAGCTATTAAATAGAACCACTCTCCTTACCAGGGGCAGGTGTAATAAGGCATGCGGGTTGCAAAGACAGATATAAAACATAATCTGCATGTTTACAGTTCTCCTGATGTAGACAGTGATACACAGCATGTTTTGTTAAGAAACTATTCAGTGCCAGGGAATACAATTGAGTTTTATTTATTTTTCTGCATAGTCCCTGGCAGCATTAAACTCAGCTTGTAAATTGAGCTCCTATAGGGTCATATAAACAGGAAAACAATTAATGATTGTCTCAAATTATTGGTGTATGTAAGTGGCCACCTGTTACAGAGGATCGAACACTAGGAAGTATGTGGGTACTGATGGGCATTAGCAGAAATATATCACCAAGGGTCAAACCTACCCTATTTATTACGGGTAATGGAACTGCATGGATACAAGAAGTGAGGAAATATCCACTGAAACATAGGAACGGAGGAAGGCCATTCCAGATCATGGCTCAGCAAAGATACCTTGCAGTGCAGGTTCATAGTTTCTTCAGAATGTACGGGTTAGTGAAGAAAGCATTTGGTACACTTGCCTGAATTAGTCAGTGCATTGAGGATAAGAGTTGGGATGTCATTTTGCGGCTGTACACGACATTGGTTAGGCCACTTTTGGAATACTGCGTTCAGTTCTGGTCACCCTTCTATACGAAGGAGGTCATTAAACTTGAATGGGTTCATAAAAGATTTACAAGGATGTTGCCAGGGTTGGAGGGTTTGAGCTATAGGGAGAGGCTGAATAGGCTGGGACTGTTTTCCCTAGAGCGTCGGAGGCTGAAGATTGACCTTACAGAGGTTTATAAAATTATGAGGGGCATGGATAGGGTGAATAGCCAAGGCCTTTCCCATTGGGCGGGGCAGTCCAAAACTAGAAAGTATTGGTTTAAGGCAAGAGGGGAAATATTTAAAAGGGACCTAAGGGGCAACATTTTCATGCGGAGGGTGGTGCATTTATGGAATGAACTGCCAGAGCAATTGGAGGTGATGGGTCCAATTACAACATTTAAAAAACATTTACATGGGTATAAGATTAGGAAGGGTTTAGAGTGATATGGGCCAAATGCTGGAGTAGATTTATTTCGTATATCTGGTCAGGATGGATGAGTTGGACTAAAGGGCCTGTACATCCCTATGACTCTATGGCTGATCATCTATCAGAATGCCATTTTCTTGCGCTATACCCAAATCTTTCATGTAATTAGCATTTCAAAATTTCTCAATCTCTGTCTTGATATCTATTTATATTCTCAAAAACTGAACTACTATAGTCCTGCAGTGGAACAGCCAATACTCTCAGAATGAAGTCATTTCTCCTCATGGGTCCTCAATGGCTCACTCTTTATTCTGGGATTGGATCCCTGGTTCTAGATTCTCCAGCTCAGGAAAATATCCTTTCTGCATTTACCCTTCCTGGCCCTTTAAGGATTTTTAACATATACTGGCAGCATTTTTCATGACCAGACAGGGTTATTATTTCAAAACATTTGTAGTGTATGACAATTAAATCACCTTCAGTGTCCGTTCACACAGAGTGGCACGGTTGTGTGAAGCAACAGTGTTCAGTGTTCATTTTAAATCTGTCCCTGCCCACTGCTCTCAGACAGAGAGGTGTTTCATCTGCAGGTCACTGCTGGGACTGACGGAGGGAGATGTGGCAGTGCCAAGCTAAATGCCACGGCTCCTCCCTCCTAGCTCACTGTGTCCCTTTGATACAGAGGCCTGTACAAAATAAAGGGACTACACAAGAAAAGAAGCAAAAGAACCAAAACAAACACAAGATGGCTGCCAGCAGAGAGGGCCTAGCGCATTTCCTTTAAGTTTCAGCCCAAGGTTAATGACTGGTTTTGAGAACTGGTTGTTAAAAAAGGAATGTACAAAAACACACAATTTACAGTGGATATTTACAGTCTGTGCTCAGTTAGTGCTCAGCATTTTCACTGAAGACATGCCTTGTTGCTGCATAAATACAAGTCTTTCAAGTCTTTTATGTCTATAATAGAAATTGCTCACAGAAACTCGACACACACTAATCACTCAAAACCAGCTCCACTGGGTGGATCCAAACATCTTGCTGACCCATCTTCCGAATTCTTGAAGCATCACTTGCCCATGGGTGACGGAGTCTGCAGCTTACACATTGGACTTATCAGCCATCTTGGAGCTCATCGAATTACAGTGGAGGCGAAAGTGAGGACTACAGATGCTGGAGATTAGAGTCAAGGGTGCGGTGCTGGAAAAGTACAGCAGGTCAGGCAGCATTCGAGGAGCAGGAGAGTCAGGAATGAAGGGCTTTCGCCTGAAACATCGACTCTCCTGCTCCTCAGATGTTGTCTGACGTGTTGTGCTGTTCCAGAATCACAGTGGAGACAAGCCATCCCAATCCCGAGGGACTGCCCAGGAATTATTCCCACTTCCGGCCAATATGGGTGCTGCTAGGTAGCCATTGGTGGTAGGGCAGGATTTTCGCGAAAACCTGACATGGATTGTACAGATACGGAAGTAGGAATTCGTGGAGGAATAGATCAAAAGGGAAAGAAATACCAGTTTAAGTTTGTGCATAATGGCAAGAAAAAGTTTGAAAAAGAGTTAGGAGGCTTTGAACTGGGTATATTGGTAGCAACTTACTCAAATGAGCTGGGATAGGATTATTTACTAGCCCACTATATTTGGGCGATTTTCCAACCACATTCAAAACTACTCACACTTGAGTCTCTCAGACCCTTCATTCATAATTGACTTTTCAAGTTCTATGTTTCAAAACCAACTCACCTCATTACCCTGATACCATCTTTCTAGACTTATTCCATCTTGTTTCTCTCGACTATTCTGAACCTTTCCCTTCTCCTCTTTTGAATTCCCTCCATATAGTAAAACAATGCACATGGAGCACTTTATGAATGCCTTTACTGCCTTTTCCTGGAAGTCGAGAGAAAAAACCCAGGAATGCTGGGAAAAGACAGGAGATCAGCATTTAAGAGAAAGACAGGCAAATGCTTCAAGTTCATGAGATTTAATAATGGACTGTATTGGAATTAGATTAGATTAGATTAGATTAGATTACTTACAGTGTGGAAACAGGCCCTTGGGCCCAACAAGTCCACACCGACTCTCCGAACAGCAACCCACCCAGACCCATTCCCCTACATTTACCCCTTCACCTAACATTACGGGCTATTTAGCATGGCCAATTCACCTAACCTGCACATCTTTGGACTGTGGGAGGAAACCGGAACACCCGGAGGAAACCCACACAGACACGGGGAGAATGTGCAAACTCCATACAGACAGTGGCCCGAGGTGGGAATTGAACCCGGGTCTCTGGCGCTGTGAGACAGCAGTGCTAACCACTGTGCCACCGGGCCGCCCCCTTGTTCTCCTCTTCAAATGTTGATGAGCTGTGTGCACACTTCTGGTATAGTCCGTTTGTAAAAATCAAACCATGTGCCAAAAGAACCAACTCACCCGGTCCTTCCACTCACTTAGACCCAATTCATCTCCTGAGAGAGGGAAAAGAGAAGTAATATATTTTTAAAAAGCCAAGGACCATGAGTGGAAATGAAACCAGAAAACAACATGGATATCACATTCAGTAATAAGAGTCACTTTGTACCCCCCTTAAACCTGAAATGTGAATTAGGCTTAATGGCCCTCCTCCAGGTATCTACAGCTTTAGGTCAGACAAGTGACACCAGATGTAGATTGCTGTCCACACCCTCCCTCAGGGCATCAGTGGCAAGCAGAACTGCATCAAATGTGACACACAAAGGGTCACTAGCTGATGCTAAAGTACCACTGGAGGAGGAAAACAATTGTCAGCTTGATTCAGAAACACACCATCAAAACTTGCAGATTGTAAAGAATCATACAGAAGCCACAACTTGCATTTATATAGAGCCTTTAATGTGGTGAGGAAAAAAGTCCGGCAGTACTCCACTTTCAAATACATTCCAGATTGCCTGCTCTATGTTTAATAACTATTTTCAGTCTCCCCAAACAGTTCTCAGCTTCTCTTCTTCTATGGAAAGGTGAAGATGTTTGCAAAATATTAATTAAAAAGTTACTCTGCTGCTTGGTTAAGACAAACGGCTGAATGATTTGCCAATTAAATTGGTAACTTTGGGAGAACAATTCCTTCCTGGAAAAGATTCTAACAGTAGACCATTAAATGGATGCAAAAGGGACTTGAACTTGCAAAGGCCTAAAGAAATCTTTTCTAAAAGCAAAAAAGGTGATAGAAATAGAAATTGTTGAAGAAAATACAGCAGATCTAGCAGAATCTGTGGACAGGAAGCAGAGTTAACATTTCAAGAGCAGTGAGCTTTCTTCAACAGACCCTTCCTCAGTATTTTGGCCACTTGACCAGAGTTCAAAAGCCGCAGGGATCTCCGCTGGAGGGTATGATGGAAGGCAGGAGGAAGACGGGTGACCTAGACATACCTGGATGGTAAACATCACACAGAAGTTGTCAGTGAGCTGCAGTGGACGTTGGAGGGTGGTATTAAAAAACAGACAAACATGATGTACCACGACAGGAGATATAACAGCAGCAGCTATCAGCAGCAGAGGAAAACAAAATCTCCCCACCTCCCAGTCCACATTGTGTAGTTTGGCAACTGAACAGTGTCAGCTCATTGCCACCTGCAGTACCTGCATCTCTGGGATCAAAAAGGACTTGAACACAAGATCTGAGAAATCCAGGGCAGTGAAGGCTGCACTGTGATGAGATAAAACAAAGCACAAAACAATACAATAATATAAAACAAAAAAATAAGTGTGGCTAAAGTAAACTTTGGTCCTTTAGAGGATGACAAGGGGAGGTTTAGTTATGGGATATGAGGAAATGGCCGAGGCATTGAACAGGTATTTTGTGTCAATCTTCACAGTGGAGGATGCTAATAACAAGCCTGTAATTGACAGAGGAGAAGGTAAGTGAGGGCCTGGAAACAAATCATTATCACGAAAGAGGTAATGTTGGGTAAGCTAATGGAGCTAAGGATAGACAGGAGTGAATGCATCCCATGATGCTAAAAGACATGATGGGAGAAAAAGCAAATGCACTTGTGTTAACTTTCTGAAATTCACTGGACTCTGGGCCAGTTCCAGCAGATTGGAAAACACCAAATGTGACACCATTCTTTAAAAAGGGAGACAAAAGATGGGGAAAGTATCAACCGGTAAGCTCAACTTCTGCATTGGGGAATATGTTTGAGTCTATTTTTAAGGAAGAAACAGCAAGGCATCTGGATAGAAATTGTCCCATTGGGCAGATGGAGCATGTACAGCTGCAACATAACCTCTCTGCTTTTAAACTCAATCCATTTTGCAATGAAGGACAAAATTCCATTTGCCTTCCCAATTGCCTGTTGTACCTGCAGACCAACCTTCTGTAATTCATGCACAAGGACATCCAGGTCCCTCTGCACAGTAGCATGCTGCAATTTCTTACCATTCAAGTATTAATCCTTTTTACTGTTATTAACTTCACATTTATTAACATGTACTCCATCTACCAGACCTTTGCCCACTCATTTAAACTATCTATGTCCCTTTGCAAAGTTTCACAGTCCTCTGCACACTTGGCTGTACCACTCATCTTAGTGTCATCTGCAAACTTTGACACACAGCATGTGCTCCCCAACTCCAAGTCATCTATCTAAATTGTGAGTAAGTGCAGTCCCACTACTGATCCTTGTGGCCCACCATTAGTCACTGATTCCCAACCACAAAGCATTTACTTCTTTGCTTTCTGTTGGTTAACCAACCCTGGATCCATGCTAATACATTGCCTGTAATGTCTTGCATCTTTCTTATGTAGAAGCCTTTTGTGTGGCACCTTGTTGAATGGCTTTTGGAAATCTAGATACACCACATCTACTGGGTCCCCAATTATCCACCTTTCCACTCTCCCGATTTTCTTCTTCAGTAAACTCCTGTAATTCCCTGTATACCTCCAGGGATTCCTTTGACCCCAACTGCCTGTACCTGAGCCATGTCTCCTTGTTTCTGGTCAAAGCCTCAATATCTCTTGTCATCAGGGTTCCCTATTCCTGCCAACCTTACCCTTCACCCTCACAGGAAAATATAGACTTGAACTCTAGCTATCTCACTTTTAAAGGCCTCCCAATTGCCAGAGTCCCATTTACCTGCAAACAAATTACTCCAATCAACCCCTGAAAGCTCCTGTCTAATTCCATCAAAATCTGCCTTGCCCCAACTTAGAACACGAACCTGTGGACCAGTTTTATCCCTCTCCGTAACTTTTTTAAAATTAGAACTATGGTCACTGATCCCAAAGTGCACCCCCACTGTCACCTGTCCTGCCATATTTCCCAAGGGTAGGTCGAGTTTTGCCCCTTGAGGAAACTTTCCTGAATGCACTTAACAAATTCCACTCCATCTAAGCCCTTAATGCTCTGGCAGTCCCAGTCTATGTTAGGAAAATTAAAATCCCCTACTATGACAACCCTGTTGCTCCTGCAAATCTCCCCAATGTCCCTGCATATTTGTTCCTCTAATTCCTGTTGACTATTTGGAGGCCTATAGTACAACCCCATTAACATCAGCAGAAATTCACCAAAGATCTTTAGACAGCACCCTGTGACACCTCCACTACCACTTCCATCTAGACAAGGAGAGCAGACACATGGGAACACCATCTGCAAGTTCGCCTCCAAGCCACTCACCACCCAGACTTGGAAACATATCACCGTTACTTCAATGTCACTGGGTCAAAATGATAGAATTCCCTCCCTAGCAGCATTGTGGGTCAACCTACAGCATATGGACTGCAGCTCACCATCACCTCTTCAAGGACAATTAGGGACAGCAGTAAAATGCTAGCTAGCCAATGACATCCATGTCCCACGAGTAAATTTTAAAAAAAAACAGATTTTCCCTATCATTATTTTGTTTATTTTGTTTTTTTGCTCATTCACTGCTATTGAGTGGTTGCCCAACAACTGTCCACATGCTGCTGACCATGACTTCCATTCTCAAAAACCATTTTATTTTTCAGCTGTTTCCTAAAAACAGTCATGTCCTGCCTGGATTTTGTTTGCCATTTTAACTCCTGTTCCTTGCTGACAGAAAACAAGGTGGAGTTTAGACCTCAGCTGGAATACTATGATACGATGGTATGATACGAAAGTCGGAGGAGTTGTAGACAGTGAGGAAGGATATGGCAGGTTACAGCGGGATATAGATAAGCTGCAGAACTGGGCAGAAAGGTGGCAAATGGAGTTCAATGTAGCTAAGTGTGAGGTGATTCACTTTGGTAAGAGTAATAAAAAGATGAGGTACTGGGCTAATGGTCGGACACTTGGTAGTGTGGATGAGCAGAGGGATCTTGGTGTCCATGTACACAGATCTTTGAAAGTTGCCACCCAGGTAAATAGTGCAGTGAAGGCGGCATATGGCGTACTGGCTTTTATTGGTAGAGGAATTGAGTTTCACAAGTACTGAGGTCATGTTGCAGTTGTATAAGACTCTGGTGCAGCCGCATCTGGAGTATTGTGTGCAGTTTTGGCCGCCATATTATAGGAAGGATGTGGAAGCATTGGAACGGGTGCAGAGGAGGTTTACCAGGATGTTGCCTGGTATGGTAGAAAGATCGTATGAGGAAAGGCTGAGGCACTTGGGGTTGTTTTCATTGGAGAAAAGAAGGTTTAGGGGTGACTTGATAGAGGTGTACAAGATGATTAGGGGTTTAGATAGGGTCGACAGTGAGAATCTTTTTCCACGTATGGAGTCAGCAATTACAAGGGGGCATAGCTTTAAATTAAGGGGGGGGTAGGTATAGGACAGATGTTAGGGGTAGGTTCTTTACTCAGCGAGTCGTGAGTTCATGGAATGCCCTGCCAGTAGCAGTGGTGGACTCTCCCTCATTATGGGCATTTAAGCGGGCATTGGATAGGCATATGGAGGATAGTGGGCTAGTGTAGGTTAGGTGGGCTTGGATCGGCGCAACATCGAGGGCCGAAGGGCCTGTACTGCGCTGTATTCTTCTATGTTCTATGTTCTATCACTGTGAACAGTTTTACTGTTGCCAGGGTTGGAGGTTTTGAGCTATAGGGACAGGCTGAATAGGCTGGGGCTGTTTTCCCTGGAGAATCAGAGGCTGGGGGGTGACCTTATGGAGGTTTATAAAATCATGTAGGGCATGGATAAGGTAAATAGACAAGGTCTTTTCCCTGGGGTGAGGGAGTCCAAAACTAGAGGGCATAGGTTTAAGGTGAGAGGGGAAAAGTTTAAAAAGGGTCCTAAAGGTGCAGAGGGTAGTGCGTGTATGGAATGAGCTGCCAGAGGAAATGGCGGAGGCTGTACAATTGCAAGATTTAAAAGGCATCTGGATGGGTATATGAATAGGGAGGGATTAGAGGGATATGGGCCAAATGGTGGCAAATGGGAATAGATAGGGTTGGGATATCAGGTCAGCATGGATGAGTTGGACTGAAGGGTCCATTTCCGTTCTGTAAGTCTCAATGACTACATTGTAAGAAGGATGTGAACACATTGGAGAGAGAAGATATTTACAAGAATGTTCCAGGAATGAGGAGTTTCAGTTATGAGGATAAACTGGGAGTGTTCGCCATGGAGAGAAGGTGATTAAGTGGTGATCTGACAGAGGTCTTCAAAATCATGAGCAGCTCGATAGAATGGATACTATTATTAATCAGGAAGCAAAGAAGCTAGCCATGTTTACTTACACAATAGGTCAGCATTTATATCCTGTTCATGTAAAATCATTAGCCAATGCACCTCACAGAGCCTCCAATTCTTTAGGGTGATTGCAGATGAACCTTGACCATAATGTCCCTTGGCTGTTTTCTTTTCTGGCACCCCAACGTCAGGACAGGAATAGATTGGCTGCAGTTGCAGGTTTTGCCAGAGCTCACTCCAGGGTCGAGAAAGAAGGCATGAACATTCCTGGTTATATTTGACTTAAGGCGAGAGACAAGGCAACACAGAGATCCCATGAAAATTGTGCGAACTCCCAGTATTTTGTCAGCAGAAAATTGGTAGTGAGAGGAAACGGGGAGGGGATGGAGGAAGAGTGTGTTGAACTGGCTCACTGCTTTTACTGTACCTGCTGGTAATCAATGCAAATTCCATTGAGGCTTTACAAAGACAATAGTAGGGATGCCCCAAGTTAAAGACCACAATTCCCAGTTTTTATGTTGAGCTGGTGTAAAAGATGAGACAGGGTCCAAACCACTGCAAAGCTCATATGACTTTTCCTACCTCCATAATTCTGAGAACATTATCCATCCCTCTCTATCCTTGACAACATCATTGGCAGCAGGGCCTTCAATCTCGATTCCAGCTCGGATTCCCTATCTGAACCTCTCTCTGCCCCTTCTGGCTCCTTTAAGACTCTCCTCAAAATCTACTACTTTGACCAGCTTTTGGTCACCTGCTCAAATGTCTTTTGTCAATCATTCCTGTCCAGTGAAGCATGTAGGATGTTTTTCGCTGATAAAGGCCGGTATAAACAGATTACACCGTGTGCGGCATGGTGGATTAGTAGTTGGTGCTGCTGCCTCATAGCATCAGGGACGTGGGCTCGATGCTGCCCTCAGGTAATTGTCTTTGCGGAGTTTGCACATTCTCCCCGTGTCTGTGTGGGTTTCTGCTCCAAAGATGAGCAGATTAGGTGGATTGACCATGGGAAATTGATCCGTATGGTTTGAGGATGGGTAGGTTAGGTGGATTAGCCATGGGAAATGAGGGGTCACGGGGATAGAGTGGGCAGTGTGGGTCTGGGTGGGATGCTCTTCAGAGGGTTATTGTAGGTCCGGATACTCTCTTTCTGAACTGTTGGGATTGTGTAATTTCTACGGAGCAGGCATGAACTCAACCGAAAAGATTCCAGGCTCACCCTAAACTTTGGAAAAAGAAAAAAAAAGAGGACACATCTTCATGGGTCAACCTAACTCCCTCAGGGGTCCAGAACCAGGCGTGGGCAATGCCAATGTACCTCACAGATGGGCAACTGTCCTGTTTTGCAGCCTATGGGGCAAGATTTACCAGGATGTTGCCTGGTATGGAGGGAAGGTCTTATGAGGAAAGGCTGAGGGACTTGAGGCTGTTTTTGTTAGAGAGAAGGTTGAGAGGTGACTTAATTGAAATTTATAAGATAATCAGACGGTTCAATAGGGTGGACAGTGAGACCCTTTTTCCTCGGATAGTGATGGCTGGCATGAGGAGACATAGCTTTAAATTGAGGGGTGATAGATATAGGACAGATATCAGAGGTAGTTTCTTTACTCAGAGTAGTAGGGGATAGAACGCCCTGCCTGCAACTGTAGTAGACTCACCAACTTTAAGGACATTTAAATGGTCATTGGATAAACATGGATAAAATTGGAATAGCGTAGGTTAGATGGGGTTCAGATTGGTTTCAGAGGTGGGGGCAACATCGAGGGCCAAAGGGCCTGTACTGCGCTGTAACGTTCTATGTTCTGTAAGCTGTAGTTTCTCTCATTGGCCAAGTGTGTGCTACTCTTCCACTGACTAAAATCCAAAATCCAGTCAGGGGTCAGCTTTGGCTGGCACTGATGAGGATAACCCTAGCACAACCTCGGAGTCACACCCCTTGGTATTTCAGGCCTGTGCCTTCCCCCACCCCCATCCCTACCCCTCGCCACTAACACTCCCCACCCCCACCACCTCCCTGTCACAGAAATATTCCTTCAAACAGCACATCATAAAAGCAGATCACGTTCCAGTTATGACGCTTAGAAAGCTGCGCTGCAGTACGAACGCTCCCTTTTCTGTGCAGTTTTTCTGTTTCCCACCCCATTGTGCTGATGTAAAACACTGCAACAATCAGCACAAGTAATAAAATCAAAATCTCCTGCTCCGTGGAGTCACCTTGGCTCCCTGGGGCATGGGAAATGTGATTTGAACATACACGCTGACAGAATCAATGGGGGACTCGAAGCTGAAGGAGGGAAGGAAGCAGCAGAGAGAAAGAACTTGTTTTTATAAAGAGCCTTTCCACAATGACAGGATCACTGAAAGCCCTTCACAGCCACAGAACTACTTCTAAAGTACGGTCAACTGTTGATATCTCGGCAAACACTCACAGCCAATTTACGCACAGCAAGGACTCGCAGATGACAGAGTGATTAGTGAACCTGTTTCCTCTGGTGCTGGTGAAGAGAAAATTATTAATTGGAACAATGAATTGTATGAGTCCAATACCTTTCAGTGCACACAATGCATTACAATACCCTTTCCAGATGGTTATATAAAATAATGAAAGCTGAAGCATAGAAAGAGACATTGGGAAAACTTCACTCTTCTCTTCAGCTGATGGGTGATTTCATATTGATAAAGCTCAGCACACAGGCCGCCATTTAAAGTCTTGCAGAATTTGAGAACGACACTGCCCAGCTAACTGGCCCATCAGGCTTGTGCCAACTCTTTGGTTGACTTAATGAATTAATTTCACTCTCTTGCTTGTTCAACTCAGAATCCTGTGGGTTTTTTTAAAATAAAAGATTTTTCAACAAGTCAAAAGGTAGAAGGTGACGGTTGCTGGCAAACGGGACTAGATTAATTTCGGAAATCTGGTCAGCGTGGACAAGTTGGGACAAAGAGATGTACAGCACAGAAATAGACCCAAGAGTTCGCTTGTGAATGCTACATTGAACTGGTTGCTACTGGTCTGTTAGGGTATGCATTCTGTGAGCAGCTGCCTCAGAGGGAACTCTCTCATGTACTCTTTGGGTTACCGACGGAGAGGAAGCCAGACACAGCTGCTCTCCTTCCCATGACAACAGTCAGGCACATCACCTGAACTGGCCAAACTCCTGACTCAGGCCTTGGTGTCTCAGCGCCCTGACTGGGAAGGGAGAGGGCAGTCACACATTTTAAAAAAGTCTTGCTTTCACAAAAGAGCACCCACACCAGCTCAGGTCTTTGCCAAATGCCCTGCAATGAATAAAGCATCACACCAAGCAAGACCAAGAGTGAGTTCCGAAGAAGAGCAACTGGACTTGATAGCTGACCTCTGGTTTTTCTTGCCACCGATGCTGCCACACTTGCTGAAGTCCTCAGCACTTTTGTTTTTAATCTCATGGTGGAGCCTCCTTTGCACAAAGTTACTTCATCACCCTGGGCCCAAACAGCTCGTTCTATTTCCTATACATTCCAAAGTCAGAATCCACGGCAGCTAATCTGTGGGAAACTTAGTCGGCAGGGATGAATTGGAGGGAAAGGTCTGTTTCTGTGTTGTATGACTCTAATATTCCTGTATTCAGACATCCAGATCTCTCTGCATGGCCAGGTCCTGCAATTACTCTAAATATATTTAAATAATATGCTGTTCCTAATTTCTTCCAACATCAGAATGGGCAAGTTCACATTTTCCTACATTATACTTCATTTTTCTCCACTCACTCAACTTCTATGTATCCCTTTACTGTTACCATATATATCTACATGCAGTCCCTTCACCCATGTCATTGATCTAGACAGTAAATGTTGTCAACATCGATTCCTGATGATGGGCTTATGCCCATAACGTCTATTCTCCTGCTCCTTGGATGCTGCCTGACCAACTGTGCTTTTCCAGCACCACACACTCAACAGTAAATGTTATCAGTAACACTCCACTCATTACACCATGCCAACATAAAATGTCTCATTCATCCCCACTCTCCATTTTCAACTAGCTAACCAATCATCTATCCATGCTGATATTCCCCACATCATCAGCTCTCACTTTAATTAGTAACCTTTCACACAGCATCTTGACGGTGCCTTCTGGAAATATAAGGATACATTGTCTATATAGAAGGCCCATTATTCACATTGCTTTCACTCCTTCATAAGAACACAATTTTCCTTTCACAAAAGAATGTTGACTCTGCTTAATTGCATTAAGATTTTCAAACTGTCCTATTTAACTCCTCAATAAAAGCTGATTATAGCATTTTTCCAGATGATAAAAAGTTGAGCTAAGAGGCTTTAATTTCCCACTTTCTCACACCCTTTCTTCAATTGAAAACTGACAATTGCTATTTTCCAATCTGATAACACCTTTCCAGAATGTGAAAAAAATTTGGAAAAGAAGAACTCTCTTAGAGCGTATAGTGTATAGCATACTCTTATAACACTATAATAGAGTCCATCAGGACTGGCGACCTCTGTAATTCTAGTTCTAATTATTTTCTCAGGCACAAGTGATCACAGTTGTTTTAAGTGCCCTCCTCTCATTTATCTCTTGATTTACAATAATTTCTAAGATGTTAAGACAAACAAAATATCTATTCAATTTATCTGCCATCATTAATATTCTAGACTCCATCTTGTCAATCTCCCTTGATTTAATATTCACTTTTTCTTTTTTAAATATCCGTAGAAACTCTTATCAGTTTTTATATTTTAAGCTAGCTTTGCCCATACTCCCTTTCTTCATAATTCTTCTATGGATCAAACATTAGAATTCTCCAATTGTTGAGCCTTTGTGGTACATTGGGAAGTATGTCTACCAGCTGAGCTATCCTCACTTATGGTGGAGAGTCCTTTGCACAAAGTTATTTCATCACCCTGGACTCAAACAGCTCCTTCCATTCCCTGAACACTAGCCATTCCAACACCAGAATCCACGGCAGCTCATCCCAGATCAACACCAAGCAGTAGGTCCCAGCTCCAACTCCTCTGCTGAGGTATTCCCAGCAACAAACATCTAACAGTAACCTGACTGATAGCAGCGGACATTTCCGTGCAAGGTACTGGGTTCATGTTTTAGGTCGATGGTCTTTTCCCATTCCGAAAATATTCTAATTCCCCCAATGTGCCAACTACCCAATCCCTTGCAAGAGAGTCTCCCAGTTTCTGCAACAGAATTCAAGGAGGACGCTTCACCTGTGAGTGCCTGTTTTAGCTATTATCTAGCCAGTGGTCTGTTTGTTCAGGTGCTTAAGCTCCCTGCACTTTATAATGCGCATGAAACACTGCACCAATGACTTGCAGCTTATTACATGGCTATCACACAGACAAGGGGCTAAAGCTGCTGTAAACCTCAGTCGTACCTGGATGCTGATTTCTTCTCTCTCATTGTTGATGCTTGACCAGGAAGTTGGAATAGAATAAAGGGAGATTGACTTCCTGTCCCAACATGTGCAGGGCCCAGGCTCATACTCCTAGCTTGGGTGCTCAAGGTGAGGACTAGCATTTCTCAGCATTGACATCCCACCGTTTTGAAAATAAAACCAATGGCTGCAGCAGAGTTCCCCAAGTGTTTGGGATATTTTGAGTAGTAAGAAGCACTTTGTCGTATGCGCTCACTCCTGGTCGGCACATGGCTGTTATTTACATGAATGTGAATAGCGAGTACTTGGTAAGCTGCTCCTCAGCTGAAGCATCACAACTTAACCTGGTCCTTTCCCCTTCAGGTATTAGGTTTTCCGAGTTGGATTGCTGGATGGCACTCGCAAGAGATTATTCTGGATCAAGAAATAAGGAAAATCCCAGCAACCAGAGTAGGTCCCTGGCTGAAATCCACCAAGTCAGTACAGAATGGGGTTTAAACCCAGGGTCAGAATGATCTGGAGGATTGGAATCTTTACTGGTCAACTCCCCAATGAGCCAGAAGAACTTTACTGGTGCTGCGAATTCAAAACAAAGATCGCACTCTCATTTTTACCCCATCTTTAATCTCACGCCACTTTCCGGTCCCACACAATTTCACCATCTCCCTCCAGGCACAAAACGATTTCTGGGCCAATGTTGCTTTGTAAATCACAGAATGGTGGAACCATTAAGCACACAATAACATCCCTTGAATCATCACCCACATCGGGTCTCCACCAGAGTAACTCTCATTCTTGGAACTGTTCTTGAAAATCCGTTTTGTGCCTTCTCTAATGCTTCCACATCCATTCTAAAAAATGTGGAGACAGAAACAGATACCTCAACTGAGGCTAAATCAATATTTAATATGGGTTAAATAGGACACCTTTGCTTTTGCACTCCCCATCCTATTTATGCTTCCTGAACTGCTATGCCAGTTTTAATGATTTATGCACATATACCGTCAGCTCCCTTTGCTTCTGCACTTGCGATAGAATTTTGTACCCTTTGTTTTAAAATAATGCTCGATGTTCTTCGTATCAAAACAAATCACTTCGCACTTGCCTGCATTAAATTCCAGCTGCCACTGGTCTTCCCATTCCACATTATCAATGTCCTTCTGAAGTTTGGTAATGTCCTCCTCACAGCTCACAATACTTCCAAAATTTGATTTGGAGATGCCGGTGTTGGACTGGGGTGTACAAAGTTAAAAATCATACAACACCAGGTTATAGTCCAACAGGTTTAATTGGAAGCACACTAGCTTTCGGAGCGACGCTCCTTCATCTACCACAATCACCTGATGAAGGAGCGTCGCTCCGAAAGCTAGTGTGCTTCCAATTAAACCTGTTGGACTATAACCTGGTGTTGTGTGATTTTTAACTCCAAAATTTGAGTCATCCACAAATTTAAAATGTGCATTCCACACCTAAGCCTGGATCACATACATAGGAGGGCTGATAACACAGTAGGAATGTACTTAATGATCTTCTCTCAGTCTGAACTTAATGATCTTCTCTCAGTCTGAAAACAACTTCACAACAACCCTGTCACCATGCCTTTAATGAATACTAGCTTCATTCAGTTAAAAGTCACAGAACATCAGGTTATAGTCCAACAGGTTTATTTGAAAGCACTAGCTTTCAGAGCACTGCTCCTTCATCAGGACATCGATGAAGGTGACAATCATTGATGAAAGAGCAGAGCTCCAAAATTTAGTGATTCCAAATAAACCTGTTGGACTATAACCTGATGTTGTGTGACTTTTAACTTTGTCCACCCCAGTCCAACACCAGAATCCCCAAGTCATAACTTTATTCATGTTCCTTTCAAAGATTTTCAAAAGGATTTCGATGAAGCTCTATGCATAAATGTGAATTGTCACTGCAGCGTGTATACAAGACCCAGTTTTCTAAAATTGCCCATTTTCACCCTGTAGGAAAGAGCGGGCTTTTAGTCGATTCTTCAATTACAATGGGTGGAGGTAGGTTGTTGGGAAGAGATTGAAAAGTGCATCCAAACTTCACAGGACAGGAATAATGTATTTTTAAAATGAATTCCATGGTCAAGAAGGTGGGACACTGGGAGCCAAAGGCCAGGTGACTGTCATCCCAGTTTAGGCTCAAAGACTGGGCACTGAGTTAAGCTTCCTTTGCTCTGCTCAATCTCAGCCAGAAGGTTCCTTTGCACAGCAGTGACATTTTCCCATTTCCTACAACCCCATGGGGCTGTGGCCTCTCTGACAGCCAATTCAGGCCAGAAAGTGGGGATCCATTTTGTGCTCAGTGTTCATAACCAAATCAGAGAATGAGCTCATTGCTGAATTTTGAACGGCAAAACACAAGTCCAGAATATAGGCGTTCAAACCGAGCCTTTCACTGCTTTATTCAAATTAAATATTGTGAGCATGCATTCAAGAGGGTTAAATAGGAGACTGTGGCTTTCTATTTTTATTTGATTATATCAGAGCCCTAGTTTAATTGCCTCATTTGGAAACAAGAATGAATTGTAGATTTTTTCTTTAACCAGGCATCAGAAACGATTGCACATTATGGCAGAGGAGTATAGAGAGTACAGGAGAGGGCTATGTCAAGTAACCAGACGTGACAACTCTAATACGCTCTTTGTTAGAGCCCAAAATCTACCCCTCCTCAAATAAGAGGTCATCAAAAACTCTACCGCCTCCATCTTAACTCCTTCCACGTCCTGTTTACCTGTGCCTCCTGACTGACATCGGCCTCCAGTCAAGCAACATCTTGATTTTTAAAGTTGCCTTAATTTTGACTATGACTCCACAGTCTCGTCCCTCCTCATTGATGTAACCACTTCCAGCTCCTCAATCCTCAAAGATGACTCTATTATCCAATTAAGGGGATGGGGTGGGATGGGGTGGGGTGGGGGGGGGGGGGGAGGGGAGGGGGGGGGAAGGAGGGTGCGAGAGGAGCTGACATGTAAACACATGAAAGTAAAGGGATGGGAAATGTTTGGATTATTATATGGCATTATTTGACAAGATTGTGGGGCCCTTGATTACGAATCCATCTGAAAAATCCAACCCTCAAGTTCTGAATGCTCAGCTTCCTGATGTCTGTGCACTTTCCACTGCGGGTCATGAACTGTGAACAGGAGAGAGGGCACTGCCGGATGTGTGGGCAATATCACATGATACTGTGGGAGAATGGTGTCACTATGTCAACAGCATATGACGCCATGAAGGGGTTCATTATTTATCCTTTTCTAAAAAAAAAATTCTAATCTTTACTATTAGAACCAGCTCATGATGGAAACAGCAGCAAACAATTTTATGTCAGATTTGACAATTGTTCTATCATCTGGTTCATCTTGAAGTAATCGGAGAGGGACGGAAATGAGAGTTTTTTTAAACAAAAGTCAGGTTTGACCAGAAGATGGTTTGATCAGATTTTTGTTGACAATCCCTTTCCTCTTCCTGCAGTCAGCATAAGTAGAGATCAACAGTTGGTCATTTGTACCTCGAGGGCTGTTAACCCAACCGATGGAAAAACTGAATTGTCACAGATAGCCTCACCTTCTTCCTGGGATAAAGAGGAATCCATTTTTCAATCATGAATGGGATGGGGTGCCGTCAGTACAGGAATAATCTCTTACCCCCCTCTGTGATTGCTGCACAGTGGGAGTGGCTCATTTGCTTAAATGCCCATGGTTCATTAAGTAAAGGCATTTGAACAACGCTGCAGGAGTTTTAAAAAACTCCCAGGGGTTTGCAAGGTCACCGTAGGGTGCATCTGGTGTGGGACTGCGGCGACAATTAGGCCAGACCAGGTAAGGACAGTGGGTTCCGTTTCTTGATGGAAACCAGAAAGTTAATCTAAATGCTAGATTTAATGCCATGGCCCTCTCTCCTGTTCACAGTTCATGACCCGCAGTGGAAAGTGCACAGACATCAGGAAGCTGTGCATTCAGACCTTGGAGGAGTGGATTTTTCAGATGGATTTGTAATCAAAGGCCCCACACCACCTTGTCAAATTATGCCATATAATAATCCAAATATAAAAGTGTTGCATATTAGAGGGAGAGTCAGAGTCAGATGTACAGCACAGAAACAGACCCTTCGGTCCAACTCGTCCATGCTGACTAGTTATCCCAACCCAATCTACTCCCACTTGCCAGCACCCGGCCATAACCCTCCAAACCCTTCCTATTCGTATGCCCATCCAGATGCCTTTTAAATGTTGCAATTGTACCAGCCTCCACCCACTTGCTTGGAGGGCTTTGTAACCCAGGGTAGTGCACTGGGGACATGGGCTCAAATGCCACCACAGCATTTGAAACAATTTAAGTTCAATTTCAAAGAGCTGTGACATAAAACTAATCTCAGTAACAGTGACCATGACCATGACCATGCTCATTATTGTAAAAATCCCTCTGGTTCACTAATGTCCTTAAGGGAAGGAAATCCACGATCCGTATCTGGTCTGGCCTATACGTGACTCCACAGCAACGGATTGACTCTTAAATGCTCTTAAGGGTCAATTAGGGATGGGCACCAAATGCTGGGGTTGTCGCAAAGTTTACACTAAACAAATAAATGAAGTGTTTGAACCCTACTTTCAAGGCAACATAGAATAACTTGGAGATACTAGCAAGATACAAGTGAGGGTTCTGAAGAGATTTACCAGGATGTTGCAAAGTATGGTGGGTTTGAGTTACTGGAGCATAGGAGGTTGAGAGGTGACCTTACAGAAGGTCATAAAATCATGAGTGGTATAGGTAGGGATAATAGTTGGTGTCTTTTCCCTAGGTTGGGGGATTTCGAGACTAGGGGGCACATATTTAAGATAAGAGAGATTTTAAAAAGACATGGGGGCAACTTTTTTATACAGAGAGTGTGGTTCACGTGTGGAATGAACTTCCAGAGTTAAGTGGGTACAATTACAATGTTTAAAAGACACTTGGATAGATACATGAATAGGAAAGGTTTGGAAGGATGTGGGCCAGGAGCAGGCAGGTGGCACTAGTTTAGCTTGGGATTGTGTTCAGCATGGACTAGTTGGATCAAAGGGTCTGTTTCCATGCTGTATGACTCTATGGCTGCTTCTCACTATAAAGAATACTTATTTTTTGCACTCCTTGAGACAAAACTGTCCCTGCACTGGTGGACCCTGACTTCTCCTGATTCCTATTTCACAGTTGCATTATTTTGTGACCTCAAAGTCTCTCTGGATCCCAGCCCAGGAACAAATGGCTTAAACAATCCAGATACTCAGTATCTGGATCTACACATACAGATGGTCAAGTCAATCTGTTGAGGGAGCGGGGTAGCCATGATCCAGATAAAAAGCAAAATAATGCAGATGGAAGAAATTGAAAATAAAACCAGAAAGTGCCGGAGACACTCAGCAGGTGTGGAGAAACAGAGTTCACATTTTGAGTCCGACATGATTGTCCTTCAGAACTCCAGGCATTCACTCCACAGATGGTACCAGACCTGCTGAGTTTCTCCACCACTTTGTACATTTTTAATTTTGAGGCCATGATCCCAAGTATAGTTCAGCCTGTTCAGATGAGATCAGGACAGAAAGCACAAAGGGTTTTGCCGAGGGATTGCGCTGCTGTAAATTAATGTAAATCCACAGCTCCACTTGGGTCTAATCGGTTTTGAAAACTCCCGAGGCGTGGTCATGATTAACTGCCGTACATTTCTAGTTTTATTGGAAACAATCTGGAAAATATGCTCACAATAAAATAAAATTGCCTTGCGCTTTGCAAGACAAGTTATAAAAAGCAAGGTCTACAGAGCTGCGGCCTGCGGCTCTGTAAATGGCTGGAAATTGCTGAATTACACATAACAAGAAAATAAATGGAGAGCGAGAGGCAGCTTACACCTCACTTCCAAAATGAACTGCCTGAGGGAGGCTGAGGCAGTGCCATCACATATTCATCACTTTCCTGTCTTCAGTTTTCATTTATCTTTAGCCACTGCCTATTAACGAATCAGAGGATGATTCCTGCACAGGGGGACTATTTGCCCTGTAAACTCTGTTCTGGCTTTCTACAAGAGCAACTGATCTAATCTCACTCTCTGACTTCATCCCAGTAACCCTGAAAATTCCTTTTCCTCTTCAAGTGCTTTCCATCGGCATCAATCACAACAGATCCCGGATCGCAACCACTCGTTGTACAATGTGGCTTGTCCCCCTTTAGCATTTTTGCGCATCATCCCAAATCTGGGTATTGCACGTGACCTCCTGTTCGTGAGACTGTTCAATGTGATAAACCGCTCCATCCAGGATTAATACAAAACAGAGATCAAGGAGCCTTCCATTCCATTCACTGAACTAGAACCCAATCAGAGTCCTACAGCAGTGCAGCAAGGAAGCAAGCCCTTCGGTCCAACTCATCCATGCCGACCAGATATCCTAAACTGATCTACTCCCATTTGCCAGCATGTGGCCCATATGCCTCTAAATCCTTCCTATTCATATCCCCATCCAGATGTCTTTAAAATGTTACAATTGTACCAGCTTCCATCACTTCCTCTGGCAGCTCATCTCACACACTCCATCGTCTGCATGAAAAAGATGCCGCTCTTGAATCTTCCCCACCCCTCACTTTAATCTTGTGCCCTCTAGCTTAGAACTCCCCAGCCTGGGGATAAGACCTTAACTACTCATCCGATCTATGCCCCTCATGATTTGATAAATCTCTTATCAGGTCACCCCTCAGCCTCCGACGTTCCAGGTAAAATAAACCCAGCCTATTCAGCCTCTCCCTATAGTTCAAATCCTTCAACCCTGGCAACATAATTGTAAATCTTTACTGAACCCTTGCAAGTTTAGCAACATCCTTCCTATAGCAGGGAGGCCAGAACTGAATGCAGTATTCCATTGGCCTCATCAATGAGCCACAACAAGACCTCCCAACTCCTCTACTCAATGCACTGACCTCTAAAGGCAAGCATCTTCCGCCACAACACAGTGGATCGCTCCTGCCTCAATTTGTCTTTTTTTTTCCCAAAATGAGGATTGGGGGGACGGGGAGAAAAGTAACTTTTTCGATAAAAATTGGTAATTTGAATTATGGAATCACTCAACTGTTCAGGTACATGTAGGGTGCACACCCTCGCACAGAACCCTCCTTAGTTACAATCTTTCCATTGCTAATGGTCATTCACAGGGAGAATTTCTCACTCACGAGAGGCCTTCTTTGCAATTGGCTTGGCACGTAACCATGACAATGGGTGCAGAAGATCCAGCTTTCATTGTTTTCAAGAACCAGCCCCTGAATATCAGCAATATCGGCTTCATTGGGTGGAACTGCTTTGTCACACAAAGCCTACTTGGCCTACTCTTCAACATTTTGTTACCTCAGCTTCTGGCCTCTCAGGTCTCCCCATGAGATACAAAACAGGGCATTCGGGTTAAAAAAATATTTTTTTAACAGCCAAAACATTTGGGTTGGAAGCCTAGGGGGAATAGCTGAACTAAAATTAAGTTTTCCTTCCAACCCCACCCCACCCCCACCCCCCACCTCGGTTTCTCTGCTCAATAAACACTACAGTAAATCAGCTCACTGCCTGCCAACTCCCCCACTCTCAAGTGCAAGTTCCTGAGTCTCCCAAAGCGAACTCTATAGCGATTATTAGATTGTTGTCTGGGAGACAACATTCCAAGCCAGGCTGCTCCTCTGTTTGGCTTCAGAAACAGATTGGAGCATGGAAAGAAAACAGATCCAATTGAGTGCACTCCCATCCCACACTGCAGCCAACTCTCCTTCCCCAACAACAGCCCACACGTCCGTCACCTGCCCACCACCCCACCTTCCCCCCCCCCCCCCCCCCCCCGACCCCAACTCCGCATCCCCCCCCCCCGCCCAACCATCCAGCTTTGATAACCCTTTGAGTCCCAAAGATGATTTGGTAGCTCAAAAGGAGGATCGAGAGACTTAATTCCGGAGACCTTCCACGGAAGAGCGACCCACTCTCAGGTGTATGTATCATTTTCACATCTTTGGAACCATACCCCAACAAAATTGGGCAGCACCTCACCTGTTCACTGATTGGTAAAGGCCCCTGTGAAGGCTGATGCAGTTAAGAGTGCTGCTATAAATCTAAGGTTATTGCTGTGGTCTTCAAAAAGCAACTGGCCCCATCAATTTTCTCCTCAACTTCCTTATTTGAAAGAAAGCACTGCGTGCAACTTATCTTCGGTTGGAGTTTACCTTGTCACCTCCTGCAAAGTGTGAGCTATATTTGAAAACTCCATAATGGGAAGACAAGAGGAAATAAATATTTCATTTGCATCCCTCTACAATGGCTGGATTGCTAGGTGCGCCTGCGGTGTGGTGCAGGGGCAGAGTCGAACGCATGAGCAAGTACAAAGTGCTATCCCCAACCTGGGCATTGATGAAGTCCCTCGGAGCAGGGGAAGGGCAGTGTCGAGATTGAGCTGGAAACATGTAACATGTGGAGCATTAGTTAGTGCCTTCAGTGGGAGAAAAATCTAAGAAAAATATAACTTTAATATTTCCAGGGAAGCTTGGGACACGTTTTGCACAATATCCTTCATTTAACCAGCTCAGTCTGTAAAAGCAAAATAAAGATTAATAGTCTGAGCTTACAACAAATCTTGGCTTTCGATATTTCAAATAAAATTGTTACTTCGGGGACAATTTTAACTATCACGATGTAGTTGATTCTGTTTGGAATATTCCTCATATGACACACACACAGATAGTGACTTGGGTTTTCAGATGTTCGATGAGTACCAGATGTTTCTCCTGATGAGAGCTGCTGGGTAAACCCAAACATTCATTACCAATTCTGTTGGGATCTCCCAGGACGATCAACACCAATCAGGCAGAGGATGTTGTGTTGTTTGTCCATTTCTAAATGCATTTAATTACATGAGTGTTGCAGGAAGCAGAGTTGATTGCCTCCATGTATCCAAGACACTGCCTCATGCCAATCACCTTCAAGATTACACACACACACACACACACACACACACACACAGTGCCCACCTGTGAATTAGCAATGCCATCAGGCAAACTCCAACATTGCTTACAGTCTCTGGCTGCCACTCTCTCTGTGCCTGACATCAACTGGTCTGCTATTTACATCACATTTTTCCACACCATTTCATAATGACTTGGGAAATCAGCAAGAGGGAGAGCAGAGAGCAGCGGGGGGGGGGGGGGGGGGGGGGGGAGTCTGAGACAGATAAAGAGAGAGTGAGAGTGAGAGAGAGTGAGAGTAGCAGGAGGACACCAAGCAACAGACTGCACAGCAGGGGGAGATCAAGGGAGAGAACAGAGAGGGCGAATGAGTGAGAAGAAACACAAAGAAAAGGGGTGAGGGAATGAAGAGTGACAGAGGGAGAGTGCAGGTCGAATGGGAGAGGCAGAGAGACAGCAAGAAAGCGAGTGAGAATGTGAGGAAACCAAACAGAAGAGTGCATGCAAGGGAACGAGAGTGCTTGAGGAGGGGAGGCACAGCACGAGAAAATGCCACACAATGCCAGGCAAAGAGAGTGAGGTAAAACAAAAAGAGTGCAGACAGAATGAGAGACTGGCAGAGTACAACAGAGTGTGAGAGCGTGTGAAAGACAGTGACAGCAAGAGAGTGGCTGACCACGAGGCAGGGAGCAGGAGTGGCATGAGAGAATGAGAAAGAGTGATGGAGCAGGAAAGAGCGATGGAGCAGGAAAGAGCGAGGGAACTAGAGAGCACAAGGAAACGCATGAGAAAAAGGGAGAGCGGCAGAATATGCAAGTCAACAGGAGAACCTGGAGCTGCTCTCTGGAGGAAATGATTGCAGGCTCCTCCGCTCTGGCATGGCCTGCTTTAGCCCAAGGGAGACCCTGTCCATGTGCTCAACCCTGCCAGCTAACAGCAGGAGTCCTCCCTTTTCAAAATCCTGACTGAGAGCACCCAGCAAGCACAGAACCTCGCTCCCCAGCACAGGATGGGTTACATTGCAAACACTAACTCAGAGTGGTGGGCTGGGATCGATCGATCATCCTGTTTACATGCTGCGAGAATCATTTTTCAAAAGTTTCCAAAACTCAGGCTGAGCACAGTGTAATGCAATTTAAATGCACTGAGTGACATCTTGTAACAAGGCGTTTACAAAGAAGGGTCAGTCATGTCGTACTTATGACCACAGCAACAGCCTGCATTTACATGGCACCTCTACACAAGAAAGCAAACCAAAACCGAAGAAGCTTTAGGACAGAGGATCAAAGGCTCAGGTTGAAGCAGCATAGGCCAACACCCAGGCACAGCCAAGTTAGAAGGCCCACAGCACAGTTTGGTGGAACGACATGGCTGGCAAAGCTGAGGCAGTACCCAAACAAACCCTCAAAGCAGTATCAAAAGCAATACCCAGCCTTAAACATGGCAAAGCCTGGCGATACCCTGAGTAACTCCAGCGACTGCAGGCCTCAGCATAGGGACGTCCTGTGGGAACATTCACAGCAAAACAGACAGGCCTGAACCTCAATCCATGCCAGTACCAGGCTTGGCAAATCCATACGACATTCCCAGACAACAAAGGCAAGACCACCCCAGAGAGACACGGTCACACACACGACGACTTTTGCTGTGGCTTACCCATTGACTGTTGCAGAGTGATGCACAATGAAGATTAGCATCTCCCAAACAAAATTTTAAGATTGAAGAGATTTTCTCAGTTCCAGATGTTTGCACGTGCATTAAGCTCAGATCTGTCGCTTTCTTGGACTTGGAAGCCATTGGCCCCAAGCCACATGAACAAAGAACCAGCAACACCTCAGCACCCTGGAACCACCCGTACACACACATGTACACTCACACGTGTACACACAGCAGAAACCAGAGCCCAAATCAGATCATTTTAAACAGCATTGTTTACTGTAAGCTCTCCATTTCTGCTGTAAGGAATTCCTATTCAATATTCTTGTTATATTTTTTGAATGAAACCATATGGATTTTGCAGAATTTCATTTGGAAGAAGGGGATCAGAGTTCAGTGCAGAGGCTTGTAAAAGTAGGAGGTCGTGTGCAGCAATTGGCTGTGGCCAGCAAGTTCCCCCACACTTGAATGAAGTTCAGTACATTTCCCCAGGCACTTGTCTAACATGACCACAGTTCATTCCGTTCCCTCCACACCCCCACCCTCTCCAAACTGCCCCAGAATTTGTACCTCAAGGACCAAGGCATGAGCGGGGAGTGCTTAATATGAGAATGTCATTCATCTAATAAGTATAGCAGGAAATAGGTCGAAATTACTGTTACGCAGAGGGCTGAGAGAAACCATAGCCATGAATTATATTAAATAAACCTATCACTAGGACAGTGTAGCTAGTTGACTATTATTCTACTGACCATTCACCATCTGTTAATCTCGTTCGGTCTCACTACCAAAGGTCTTAATCAAATTTGCCACAAATCGCTTCCAAGATCCACACAGATTGCTCACCATCTTTGGACTCGAGAGTATTTAATACTGGCACACAGCTGAACAAAGTTGTACCGAGAGCTATTTCCACACCAGCACTTGTTTAATTCACATCATAACACACTGATGGCCTTGACTAGCTTCAGGCTGTTAACTCACCAACTTCAGAAGCCTGAACCTGTAAAACAGTGATTGGCTCTAGGGATGTGCAGAGTTAATTATATTCATGGAAGTTTAAAGCATGGGTTGACGCTAATTAGCCCATCATCTACATTCTGGCTGACATGTAGTCAAGTGCAAATGCAAATTCTTCTTAACATGTTGAGGAGTTTCTGCCTCCAACCTGTCATCAGGCAGCAAATTCTAAATTCCCAACACCCTCCGAACAGTTCACCTATTGATTCCCCTCAAAACCTTCAACAACATCTGCCTAACTTTATACCCTCTGCTCCACCACCCATCCCATCCTGGTTATCCGTCAGTCAACCAGCGAAGATGAGACCTTCCCGTTCACTCAATCTTCACCACTCAATTTCCTCTGTTCCAAAACAAATGGTCTAAGCCTGGTCAACATTTCCGCATAACAAAACTCTTAAGTGCAGTCAATATCGTTGTAAATTTCTTCTGCATCGTCTCCAGTGCAACCAACCTATTCTATAATGTAGTGACCTGAATTGTACACAGTAGTCCAGCTGTGGGCTAAGCAGTCTTTTTTCCAGACCGGCAATACCCTCCCAGCTTCTATGTTCTTGGCCTTGGCTAATGATACATCCATGCGTCTTTAACCATTTTAGTTGTCTATACAGCAACTTTATGGGGTCCATCTGTTCCACAACACAATAACCAACCTCTGCTTTGTTAACCTTCCTCAAAAACACAATACATAGAGTCACAGAGATGCACAGCACGGAAATGGACCCTTCAGTCCAACTCATCCATACCAACCAGATATCCTCACCTAATCTAGTCCCAGCTGCCAGCACCCGGCTCACATCCCTCTAAATCCTTCCTATTCATATACCCATCCAGATGTCTTTTAAATGTTGCAATTGTACCAGCCTCCACCACTTCCTCTGGCAGCTCATTCCATACATGTACCACCCTCTGTGTGAAAAAGTTGCCCCTTAGGTCTCATTCATATCTTTTCCCTCTCACCCTAAACCTATTCCCTCTAGTTCTGGACTCCACCACCCCAGGGAAAAGACCTCGTCTATTTATCCTGTCCATGCCACTCATGATTTTATAAACCTCTATAAGGTCACCCCTCAGCCTCCGACGCTCCAGGGAAAACAGCCCCAGCTGTTCAACTTCTCCCTATAGCTCAAATCCTCCAAACCTGACAACATCCTTGTAAATCTTTTCCGAACCCTTTCAAGTTTCACAATAAGTGTCCGATAAGAAGGAGCACATCTCGCTTTGCCAGGTTAAACTCCTTGTTGGTGTTGTTTTGACCCAATGCCTAATCCACTGATATTGTCCAGCAGTTTACCTATTGTGTATTATCCATTACTTGACCTTTGCACTGAAGTCGTACCTGCAATCATTGGAATTTGTTATGTACAAACAAGTCCCTATAACATTTGAATGTTTCCATATTCCTTTTACAGAAGTTCTTGACTCATTCTAGGTCAACATCAGCCCTTCACTTACTCAAGAAGTATAAGCAAAGGCAGTATCACAGATTGTTCCACAAAAATGGAGCAGCACAGGGAAAACCAAACTGTTCTGACCTAGCATCTGCACTTGAGTGGAATGTTAGAGTCACCACGAGCAAAAATCTCAAGCTACCTTTCTCCCTTCCCAGCTGAGGAAAACCTAAAATAATTTGTAATGACCTGCCCAGATTGAGATCAGCCATCTCAGCACAGCACAAAGCAAGAACTACATTTTGTTCCTGTCGAGTAAGGGCTTCAGGAGATGTGATGATGCATATGTCGGCCATGTGATAATGTATCATAGCTGCACATCACTGAACATAAGTAATACAGCATAGGCAGAGTTACACTACAATAGATCAAACTAGACTACACAACTGTCTCGAAGACACTGAGTGACAGATCCCTTTCTTTCCCTTTCAAGAATACCAAAGGTCAGAAGACTAAAAGCTAGTTTGAACACTGCTGTGGGAAGGCACTGTGTGCAGTGAGAGTCAGAGGTGAAACACCACTGGTCATCCCTCCACTGCAGGTAAATAGAAAGGAAATCTCTCTCTCTCTGCAGAAAACAAAAAGCAAGCAAAATCAGAATTAAAAGGAATCAGTAACAGATCAGCTAGCTTGCAATGCCAACCATCTCAAGGGGCGGCACGGTGGCTCAGCATTGCTGCCTTACAGCACCAGGGTCTCCAGTTCAATTCCAGCCTCGGGCGACAGTCTGTGTGGAGTTTGCACATTCTCCCTGTGCCTGCGTGGGTTTTCTCCGGGTGCTCCGGTTTCCTCCCGCAGTCCAAGGATGTGCAGGTCAGGTGAATTGGCCATGCTAAATTGCCCATAGTGTTAGGTGCATTAGTCAGAGGGAAATGGGACTGGGTGGGTTAGTCTTCGGAGGATCAGTGTGGACTGGTTGGGCCGAAGGGCGTGTTTCCACGCTGTAGGGAATCTAATCCAAAATTAATTCTGTACCTACCAACTTCAGTCATGTGCGCATCATCCAATGAAATGGTTACAAAATCCATTGTTTGCTCTACTCGGGACCCAAACCTGATTTGTATATCTTTTTAAACTTTGTTTTGCACTCACCTCTCATTCCTAATCTGTGTGCATTGTGTTCTTCTTACAATTAATAACTTATAAACTCACTCTTTGATTAACTAAAGAAAAACTGGTGAAGTTGGCTCTTTTTGAAACATAATTACATTTGAACCAACAGAGGGGACAGCTGAATAAAGAACAAAAGCCAGTACATCCTTTCGAGAGCTTGACAAATTGGGACATTACCCCGGAACTGAAATAAACTGGGGAACCTCACTTGGGATCTGGTGATTACATTTTGAGGTCTATGCCTGAAGATGGGTCTTGACTTTGTTTTCTCTCCAACCAAGTCTGTCTTCACCCAAACTCAGTGGGACGTCAAACCACGCGATAAAAAGAATACCCATCAACACCTTCAACAGAGAGAGTCAGCACAAACCAATAACTCAACATGGGACCAACCAGTATTGTACCACGCAGTAACACACTAATATATCCATTGTGTGGCCCAACTGTTAGGGAACATTCCTACAAGAAATTTAAATGTTTTAAATTCAAGTGAGAGATGAAGCAGTGACTTTCTCATTAAGACGACACTTCAGTTGAAGCCCAGTGAAATGCTAGATGATGGTGACTGGCCATGCCGGCTCATTGGGCCATATGAGGTGCTGCATCATGGTGTGCTGCTTATAGTTTTCCATAACCCTTTCAGACCCAGTTAGAATATCTCAGAGCATCTTAAACAATTCTAGGACATCCCTAAGCACTTCACACATTTACTTCTAAAGGAAACAGCAATATGTGAAATGGGGCGGTTAATTGGCAAATGAAAAAAGAGTCCCACACACAGCAACTGCACAAACGATCACAGAATTGTTACAGCACAGGAGATGGCCATTTGACTCGTTGTGCCTACACCAGCTCTTCAAATGACATCAATACCTCGTGCCAATCTCCTGCTTTTGCCCTGCTACTTCATATGTTGCTTTTATCCAAATAAGTCACTCAATGCCCTCTGACAAACTGCTTTAGTGTTGGTTGGCATTATTCCAGGGCACTAGGAAAACTCACTGCAGCTTCTGGAAGTGCCGGAGGAGGCTTGTACAAATCGCCCAAAAGGCCAGGCGAGGTCCAGTCCAACTGATCATCAAAGTCTGCGGTGTAATGGGTCAGCCTCCATGACATGACTGAACCTTGTCGTGATGTGTGACCCACAAGCCATCAGGCAAAGAGACATAAGTGTTCCCACTCAGTTGAAACTAACAGTTTTAAAACTGGGCCAAAATACTTAAAACCAATAAGGTTTAGATTTACAGTGCTCAAGCCCAGCAGCCAATGTATGTACAAATGAATCCTAATGACCAGATGAGTGTGGGTGGTCGGCCAAGACACCCAGGCACATCCCTCAGCAACATCATGGGATCTTGCCAATGGGCAGGTGTGTCCTTCATTCACAGGGAGTCTCAACCTCAAACTGAACAGTTGGATATTTTCTGATCAACCCATTACGAGATGTTACTGCACACCTCTGGAGTAGGTGGGTCTCCCATTCTGGCCTCCTGCCTCAGAAGTGGGGACATGAGCCCGACACAATGCAGTTAATCAATATCTCAATATTCCACTCAAGTTTCAGCTTCCATGGCTGCTCAAAGCTAATAAGGCATGAACCCACAATGTTTTCATTTAATTGGGAGGCTCTACCAACAAGATCAAACCAATCGAAGTACTAGGAGACAGTAGCAATATCAGCAGCTTCAAAGAAATACTGAAGTTTTTCTCTCACCTTAAGGGCAATCACTGAATTGAGTGAACACAAGGCAACTCTGAAGAAGAGTCAAACCAGAACCATTTATGTTTCTCTCTCCACAGATGCTGCAAGACCTGCTGAGTTTCTCCAGCATTCTCAGTGTTTGTTGCAGATTTCCAGCATCTGCAAGTATTTTGCTTCTACTTAAATATCTCAGGTGGCAGGCTTGGGGTGGAAAGTTATTTGTAAATATGCATCAATAATCAAAAAGAAGTAGGAGATAAATACAGCAAGGGCACTTTTGTTGTGTGACGAACAGTTCTCAATTGGCTTTTATGGGGCTTGCCCAAAGAGCGTAGTCGAGATTTGATTTATCATTGTCACGTGCGCCTAGGTACAGTGAAAAGTTTAGTTTTGCCTGCAGTACAGGCAGATCATTCCATATAAAGTGCATCCGGGTAATAGAACAGTGATGAATAAATGTTACTCTGCAGAGAAGTTGCATAAAGAGTGAGATCAACATTAAATTTCAAATTTGAAAGGCTCATTCAGAAGTTTAATAACAACGGGGAAGAAGCTGTTCTTTAATCTGTTGGCACACGTTTAAGCTTTTGTAACTTCTGCCCAACAGAAGTTGGAGGGGTCTTTGATGATGTCGGCTACCTTCCTGAGGCAGTGAGAAGTGCAAGATGGAGTCAGTGGATGGATGGTTGGCTTGTGTGATAGACTGGGCTCTGTTCAGAAACTATAGGGAGTTGTAGGCACAGCCCAGTCTACCTGATACTGCCAGCATTTGATGTGGATGTTGAGAGCTGAACATGGAACGTACAGCACAGAATTCCTTTCAGCTTCATGTCTGCCTTCTCCTCAAATTCACATCCACTTTTCCTTGTGGTGGCATCATCAGTATTCTACTCACTTCCTGGATCAGGCAGTCTCTCGTAACTCCCTATTGAATTTATTTGTCACTGTTTTGCATTTACAGCCTCTGGTTTGGAACTCTCCAAAACAGAGAGATCTTCCTTATATCCACCTTACCAGACCCCACGAAATGATGAAAATCCTCCACCAGCTCACCCTTCTGATCCTTAAAAGAAAAGAGCTCCAGCCAGTTCAAGCTCTCTCAACAGCAGTGAGCTCACAGTTCTGCTAGATCCTTGATAAACCTCTTTCTTGGCATCTTCTCCAATGCTTCAATATACTTTTATTCAAGAGGTAGAAATCAAACTATTTCGATTCTGGGAATGAACTCAGACTGGTTCCTTCTTCACCCTTAGCAACCAGTGTTGCAACTTTAAATGAGTTGTGTACCTTTACATCAAGATCGCTTGCTCCTCTGCCCCATTTATACTGGGATTTCTAATAGAATCTAATATAATACAAATCCCATGTGAATGAAGGGGTTGAATGCAGTAAGCACATGCTTTTTAGGCACAGGCTCCATTAGATTTGCTCACTGGTACTGCAGCATTCTGAAGGAAAGAAGGAAAAATTGGCTACAGAGTATCACATTCATTTTCATGCTGGCTTCTGAGAACAGGCAGATACTGACTTTTGTTGAGTAGATGAAATCAACAGCACAAAATTAAACAGAAGGTATGATCATGACACAGCAAACAAACTGCTCATCAAGCTGTCTTGGACGGCATGGTTGCTCAGTGGTTAGCACTGCTGCCTCACAGCGCCAGGGACACGGGTTCAATTCCAGCCTCGGGCGACTGTCTGTGTGGAGTCTGCACATTCTCCCCATGTCTGAGTGCTCTGGTTTCCTCCCACAGTCCAAAGATGTGCAGGTCAGGTGGATTAGCCACGCTAACGTGTCCCATAGTGTCCAGGGTTATGCTAGTGTAGACTCGATGGGCTGATGAGCCTCTTTTCCGCACTGTAGGGATTCCACGGTTCTATCTGAACACAAATACTTTAACTCAATGGATGATCAATATATCATTGTCTGAATGCTGTAAATGTTGCAAAATCAATCATGAGTCATGCAAGTTAGCTGTGTAGCTGTTAACTGGACAGATAAGAAGATGCTGAGTGCTGAAGTAGCTGTATTCAGTTGGAATTCCTACACCTTCTTGGATCATGTCTATCTCATCAAACAGGCATGTCCATTGTGCAACAATAGGACAATTTTTCTCAACACTGTTTACTTTTTGTCTAGGCTCTGATCATGCCTCTGTGCAATTCTATCATCTCAGCTTTCGCCTGGAATTTAACTTTTGCACACAATTCAACGTGGAAACTTTGCAGAATAAAGAATTTAAAGACCATTTCACAAACTGTGGATCACATCACTGCTGTAAAATCAGTCGCTGATACTGACTTGGTGTATTACCACATAACAGGTCATTGTTAACCACAACAGCACTGAGGTGGCATTTATGCTCATCCCCTGAAATTTCTAACTCTTCCTTGTGGATTGTTCAATATGCACCACCAGGCTGCCAGTACCACACTGCATTCACATTGGTCAAGATAGTGATGATGTGCGCAGCTCGTGAAATAAAACAAAAACAGTCAATTGCACTAAACTACTAACTGGCAATGCTGTTTGTGATGTGCCTTGCAGGGAGGTTAGGCGCTATATGGAAGTGAGTTGTTGCTTGCTCAGTGATTCATTCGGATGTTGATATTCCGGATTGGCAGAAGCGAGATGGTGGTTTCAGAGATGCCACTGGTGGAGGTTTAACCTGAGGGTCACTGTACCTCAGGGCAAGGGGTGAAGTTGAGAAGGCAGGACCTTCCTAGAGACCTCAACCTGTGCTGGAATTGAACTCACACTGTTAGCATGACTCTGAATCATAAACCAGCTGACCAGACAATTGAGCTAACCAACCCCCCACCCTTGTTGAGTACTGGAGTCCCACCAGTAAAGGCTCAGCCACAAAGGGTAAATCTAATATCAAAACAGCCCTCCTCAGCAATGCGCCTTAGAGGCACTTGAACCCAAAAACAGAATCCTTATTTTCCTTTGCATTTTCCTGGTTTCAGCAAGGGGATTGTTGCAGTTAGTTGTTATCAGACAACTGATGCTTGCAGGTTTGTATCCTCACTATTCACTACATATTGCTGTATCACTTTTATTTGCAATGTTAGATACAATAACACAGTGATGCTGAGGCATACAGTAATGGGGTAGGATTTGTTGAACTCTGTTCAACCATTAATAGAAATGACAAAATGGCATCCATATCTAAGCAAGGACATACCTGCGCTGGAGGCACTGTAGTAATTAGTTCCTAGGATGACAGGGTTGACCTATGGCGCGAGGGTCATACTCTTTAGAGACCTGGATTCTCTCTGCATTAAAATGTATGAAGGTCTACAGGGGCTTGACAGAATAGACACTGGGGTTGTTTTTCCTGCTTAAGGAATCTAGAAGTTGGGCCAATTATTTAGAATGGCAATGAAAAGGAACCCATCATTCAAAATGTTGGAAAACATTAGATTTCTTCAGCCCAGAGGGTTGTGGATGATCTATAGATGAATGTACTTACGTCTGTTAACAAAGAAGGTAACTGAACTGACGTCTTTCCACATATGCTTCCAGACCTGCTGAGCCTTTCCAGCAAGGCCTGTTTCTGTTTCCATTTCTTGGTTGCCACGCTCATCTGTCCAATCTTTCCTCTGTTTACTTGGCACATCCAGGCTATCTTGAGAGTTGGTGACACCTCACTTTCCAACCCTATACGGTGTTCCATACTTCCAGGTACAATACGGGGTTAAAAGAGAGCAACAGGGTCAATCATTGGCTGGTGCCTTAAGTCATAGAATTGCACAGCATGGAAATAGACCCTTCAGTCCAACTCATCCATGCAAACCAGATATCCCAAATTGATCCTGTCCCACTTGTCAGCACTTGACCCAGATCTTTCTACACCCTTCCTACTTTAGAGTGATATGGGCCAATTACTGGTCCTAGACTGAAATGAGGGCAATAATCTAGCTATGGCTCTCTCCCTGATGACTCGTCCCTACAATGTGAATGGCAATATGCTTGAACATAGAAGTGACACCCCATTATCGCTCGACTCTTAACCCAGAGACCTCGGCAAATGTTCTGGGTTCGAACCCCATCACAGCAGATTATGGAATAAAAATCTGGAATTAAAAGTCTAATGATGACCATGAATCTATTGCCAGTTGTTGGAAAAACACTTGTGGTTCACTCACGCACTTTAGGGAAGGAAATTGCCATCCTTTCTGATCTGGCCTACATGTGACTCCAGAGCCACAGCAATGTGGTTGACTCATAACTGCCCTCTGGGCAATTCCAGTATGGGCAATAAATGCTGGCCTTGCCAGAGATGCCCTTATCTGATTAATGAATTAAAAAGAAATCTCACCAAGGAGGCTCAGAGTACTACAATTCAATAAAATCGATAAACCTCTCTCTATTAAAAATTATTCTATTGCCTTGAATGTCCACGAACATTCTTTAAGAAAACAAATTTGCTTTCCTTACCCAGTCTGGCTGACATGTGACTCCAGACCCATAGCGCCGTGGTCACTTAACCTTCCTCTAAGTGGCCCAGCAAGCCATTCACAACTGAGCTGCGAGCAACAACTTTCTTAGGGAACAATTAGGGATGGTCAGTAAAAGCTGGCTGGCTCACATTCTTTGAATTACTAAGAAGAAAACAAACCTGCAACTAGCCTTTGAATAGCTGCAGATCCAAAACAAGAGCACTGCGACAAAGTAGAGAGAGAGAGAGAGAGAGAGAGAGAGAGAGAGAGAGAGAGAGAGAGAGAAATTAGTTCACCTGGCTGTTGTCAGTATGGGAGCTGACCTTATGAGGTCGTCACACTTACAGACAGAATGAAACGTTGAAATGACTGGAATTCTTTCGCCTGCAAAAACATCATCCCAGGGGAAGTTTAATCTGTAGCTAATCAGACATGATGCAGCTGCTCCTGGGATTCAGCTGGTTCCCCAGAAATGGCAGGAATGTCCCTTTAACCGGGGCCACTTCAAACACAAGTGCTCAGAGTCCATTAGCATGATTTCCAGACGGAATTATTCAACCAATTGGTTTCAGCAGGAGGCGATGAATCCTTCTCCCTCTCCTCCAGGCAGGGTCCTTTCATGCTGGGTGCACCAACAGGGGCGGTGGGCCAGATGGGGTTCAACAGAGACCAATCAACAGCCAGCATTCCAGCGACACAGCACAGCTTCCTTCACGACTAATTAACTGTACCGACATCAAGGAGTCGGGGAGAGAGAACAAACACTGCAAAAATCACCTCAAAAGCAGCAGAAGCAGAAGGGAAGTTTGATTTTTGTTTAAAACCCGTGTCCGTTGGATCATGGATTAAAGGGAGGCCCTGTTAATCTTTCCTGTTGACACAAGCAGATGTTAAATTCAAGAGAAAGGTGATCTCCACAATCTCACCCCCTGCCATCCCCCCACCTACTGATATGATCATAGAACAGTTAGTCACCTCATTACTGTTTGTGGGAATTACTGCCCACATCAAAAACACAGTCTTTACCTAAATGGCAGTCACTTCATTTCACTAAGGAACATCATACAAACTTTTTGGGAATGTCATATTTCAGCAAAGGTGCTTGTCTAACTCAGCTAATGTTCTGGGGACCCGGGTTCAAATCTCGCTATGGCAAATAGTGGAATTTGGAATTAAGGCACTAATGATGACCATGAAGCCATTGTCAATTGTCAGAAAAACCCATCTGCTTCACTAATGTCCTTTAGGGAAGGAAATCTGCCATCCTCGCCTGGTCTGGCCTACATGCGACTCCAGGCCCACAGCAATGTGGTCGACTCTCAACTGCTCTTTGGCCAATAAATACTGGCCTAGCCAGAGGTGCCCATATCATGTGATTAAATTTAAAAAAGGATAGAAAATACTGGAAATACTCTGCGGTTTAGGCAGCATCTATGGAAAGAGAAGCAGACTTAACCTTTCCAAACAGTCATATCAAACATTAACTCTACTTCCTCTTCACAGATGCTACCAGACCTATTGATCTTTCCAGTATTCTCAGTGTTAAATCATTTGAATGAAAAGGCCCTTTCCAAGCTGATCTATTATTTTCTGGTTTTTATTTCGGACGTTCAGCAGCTGCAGCATTTGAGTTTTGTCATGATGATTACTTACAAGCCGTGCAGAGAATACTTCAGTCCAGCTCATTGAGCTGTCTTCATTGTTCCCTCTTTGGGATAGCTGACTGTTGAGTTTGTGTAGAGGATAGAGTCAGGCCTAGCATAGGTACAGGCATTCTCATGATTCAGAATGGTCTCTGTGCTGCTGCAATGTCTTTCTGTCCATCTCACTATCCCTCACTCAGCATGAGACATCTCTCTGAACCAAGTACTATCCCATCCACTGGAAGTTTCTCCTGGTCAGCAGGGGGTTCTGCCACATGACCCAGAGTCAGTACCCGCTGAAGGTGATAGGAGGACTTTCAGCTGGGAGCAGACTGCATGGAGGAAGTGGTCAGGGTGAAGGACTGATTCAATGTAGGAGCCAGCATCAGGCGAGCCCAACCACTGGCAATGAGAGACACTGACCCTAAACAAGCTCCAGCCTCTTTCAGTCAGCACTTTCAACATTCACCAGAGCAGCAAAGTGACTCAGTGGTTAGCACTGCTGCCTCACCGCGCCAGAGACCGGGGTTCGATTCCAGCCTCAGGCGACTGTCTGTGTGGAGTATGCACATTCTCCCAGTGTCTGCAGGTGCTTCGGTTTCCTCTCACAATCCAAAAGCTGTGCAGGTTAGGTGAACTGGCCACGTTAAATGGTTAATGCTAATCCCTAAACATAGTGTTCAGGGACATGTAGGTTAGGTGTCTTAGTAAGTATAGGATAATCAGATAAAAGGGTAATAAATATAGGATAATAGGGGAGGGGAATGGGTTTGGATAGGTTGCTCTTCAGAGACTTGTTGGGCCGAAGGGCTCATTTCCACACTGTAGGGATTCTATGCTATGAGATTTCCCATTCTAGGTCACTGCTCCTCCCACTGCCTATTACAGCTCAGCAGTCCTGCCCCCCCTTCCTCCCTGATAACAAATCAGTGCCTGCTCCATTCCAGTCAGCAATATTCCCATGCCCCTCCGTACAGGTCAGGATGCTTCCCAGTGCCCACACATCAAAACATTCACAGCCAGCTCATGTCTCCTCTCCCACCCTGACCACCTCTTGTGGTCCCTCCCATTCGCATCCACCCAGGGACAGCGTTCTAACCCTCCAACAACACGGCCACAAAACAAACAAATCAGCACTTTGATGCTATTTATTCAACAAATTAAAAATGCACAACACAGACCCATTGCAAATTTGCAGCAGATGGACTGGGAGACAGAGAGATAAAGGGAACACAGTTGGATGAGCAGAGTGTAAAATAAGTGATGACCATGGAATCTGCGTGTGGGTTTCAGACTGGCATTAGCCACGTTTGCAGATTGCACTCAAATTGGGAAGCAGCACAGCAGAGAATGTTTGAGGAGAGCAGGAAGTTACAGAGAGATCTATACAGATGAAGCAAGTGAGATAACGAAGGCAGATTGAGTCCAAGGTGGGGAACTGTAAGGTTATCATTTTCAGATTCAAGAAAGTCAAACAGGAATGTTTTTTAAATTAGGAGATACCAGGAAATGTTGAAAGAGAATGCTGCTCGGGTGTTTAAAATACTTGATCACTAAAAGCTGGAGCATGGACACAAGAACTAATCAAAAAGCCAAATGGAACACCAATCTTTAATGCAAACGTGCTGTAATAGCAAATGAGTGAGGAAGAGCTTTACTTAGAGTCATAGAGATGTACAGCAAGGAAACAGACCCATCGGTCCAACCCATCCATGCTGATCAGATATTCCAAACCAATTTAGTCCCACCTGCCAGCACCCAGCCCATATCCCTCGAAACTCTTCCTATTCATATACCCATCCAAATGCCTCTTAAATGTTGCAATTGTACCAGCCTCCACCACATCCTCTGGCAGCTCATTCCATACACATACCACCCTCTGTGTGAAGAAGTTGCCCCGTAGGTCTCTTTTATATCTTTCCCCTCTCACCCTAAACCTATGCCCTCTAGTTCTGGACTCCCTCACCCCAGGGAAAGGACTTTGTCTATTTATCCTATCCATGCCCCTCATAATTTCAGCCTTCGACGCTCCAGGGAAAACAGCCCCAGCCTGTTCAGCCTCTCGCTATAGCTCAAATCCTCCAAACCTGGCAACACCTTTGTAAATCTTTTCTGAACCCTTTTCTTCAGAACAGCATTCAATTCTGGGCACAGCACTTCAGGCAAGGTCAACTAATCTCGGATATAGTGGAGAATTACACAAATTTTGTTGTATTTTAAATGTTCTTTCACAGGATGTGGAACTCACCTTAAGGCCAGCGTTTGTTGCCCAATTCCTGATTCCTCTGAACTGAGTGGCTCACAAACATACAACAAGAAACAAGAATATTCCACTCTGCCTTTCTAGACTGCTCCACTACTCTAATAAAATCAGGGCTGATCTGCTTCTATCCTACATTCCTGTATATCACCAAAAACGGTTCATCCCTTCGATAATTAAGAATCTCTTCCTGCTTGCTCGGATGTTTCAGAGATTTGGAATCACCTGAAGGCTAGACTGGCCAAGGATGGCAAATTCTTTTACTGAAGGCATGAGTGAACCAGATGGGAATTTTTTTCCTTAAGCTACAAATCAATGGTGGTTGTCATGGTCACCAATACAAATGCTAGATTGATATTCCAGATTTATTAATTGAATGTAAACTCCACCAGTTGCCATGGTGACATTCGAACGCTTGTCCACAAAACAACAGCCTCTGGATTGCTAATCCAGTGACATTACCACAACCCACTGCCTTCCTCCAGTACATATAACACACAGAAACAAGGCATTTCACCCTATTGACTGGCCCTACCAGCAAGTTGTAGGGCTGAAACAGTTAAATCATGAGATTATAGAGTCATAGAGTTATACAGCGCGGAAACAGACCCTTCACTCCAACTCGTCTGCACCAATCAGACATCCCAATCTGACTTCGCCCCATTTGCCAGCATTTGGCCCGTATCCCTCTATTCATATTCATGTATCCATCCAGATGCCTTTTAAATGTTGTAATTGTACCAGTCTCCACCACTTCCTCTGGCAGCTCATTCCATACATGTACCACCCTCTGCGTGAAAACATTGCCTCTCAGGTCCTTTTTAAAGCTTTTCTCTCTCACATTAAATCTATGCCGTCTAGTTTTGGACTCCCTTACCCGAGGGAAAAGATCTTGTCTATTTATTCTAGCCATGCCCTTATGATTTTATAAACCTCAATAAGGTCACCCCTCAGCCTCCAGACAAAACAGCCCAGCCTCTTCAGCTTCTCCCTATAGAACAAATCCTCCAACCCTGGCAACATCCTTGTAAATCTTTTTCTGCACCCCCTGTGGCTACATGTGGTAAAATCAAGTTTAAAAGTTTGAGTGAGGATTTCAAACAAACCAGATGCTGGAATCAAAGACCTAAGAACTATCTACCTTTGAGTCAAGGACTGATTAGGGATAGTCAGCATGGCTTTGTGCGTGGGAAATCATGTTTCACAAACTTGATTCAGTTTTTTGGAGAAGTAACAAAGAGGATTGATGAGGGCAGAGCAGTGGGTGCGATCTACAGGGTAAATGGACTTCAAGTAAGATGTTCAACAAGGTTCCCCAAGGGGACTAGTTAGCAAGGTTAGATCTCATGGAATACAGGGAGAACTAGCCATTTGGATACAGAACTGGCTCAAAGATACAAGACAGAGGGTGGCGGTGGAGGGTTGCTTTTCAGACTGGAGGCCTGTGACCAGTGGATTGCCACAAGGATTGGTGCTGGGTCCACCACTTTTTGTCAATTATATAAATGATTTGGATGTGAGCATAAGAGAGATAGTAAGTTTACAGATGACACCAAAATTGGAGGTGTAGTAGACAGTGAAGAAGATTATCTCAGATTATTTAAGGATCTTGATTAGATGAGCCAATGGGCTGAGGAGTAGCATATGGAGTTTAATATACATAAATGCAAGGTGCTGCATTTTGGAAAAGCAAATCTGAGCAGGACTTATACACTTAATGATAAGGTCTTAGGGTGTGGTGCTGAACAAAGAGACCTTGGTGTGCAGGTTCATAGCTCATTGAAAGTGGAGTCGCAGGTTGGTAGGATAGTGGAGGTGGTGTTTGGTATGCTTTCCTTTATTGGTCAGAGCACTGAGTATAAGAGTTAGGAGGTTATGTTGCAACTGTACAGGACATTGGTTAGGCCGCATTTGGAGTATTGCGTGCAATTCTGGTCGCCTTCCTATCAGAAGGATGTTGCGAAACTTGAAAGGGTTCAGAAAAGATTTACAAGGATGTTGCCAGGGTTGGAGGGTTTGAGCTATAGGGAGAAGCTGAACAGGCTGGGGCTGTTTTCCCTGGAGCTTTGGAGGCTGAGGGGTGACCTCATAGAGGTTTATAAAATCATGAGGGGCATGGATCGGGTAAAGAGACAACGTCTTTTCCCTGGGGTAGCGGAGTCCAGAACTAGAACACATAGGTTTAGGGTGAGAGGGGAAAGATATAAAAGGGACCTATGGGGCAACCTTTTCATGCAGAGGGTGGTATGTGTATGGAATGCGCTGCCAGAGGAAGTGGTGGTGGCTTGTACAATTACAGCATTTAAAAGGCATCAGGATGCGTTTACGAATAGGCAAGGTTTAGAGAGATATGGGCCAAGTGCTGGCAAATGGGACTAGATTAGATTAGGGTAACAGGTCAGCAAGGAAAAGTTGGACCGAAGGGTCTGTTTCTGTGTTGCACAACTCTGACTCTACGAGTGATCACTTTTTAACAGGAACTGATAAAATGCAATATATCACAAAATTCTAACCAGAACAATTTGATTCCAGTTCTATTCAATGCCAGTCATAATCAGGACTGTGTTTTGTGAAGGATTTTTGAGCTGAAGATTTTGCAATTAGAGGAAAATAGATTCCCACCACATGAAATACATCATTATAATTGGGTACGCAAGGAGAGGATTGGATCAGCTGTGAGATCACTGTAGTCGACTGGTTTGTCGACACTTAAAAACAAAGTTCTGGATTAGTGGTGCTGGAAGAGCACAGCAGTTCAGGCAGCATCCGAGGAACAGTAAAATCGACGTTTCGGGCAAAAGCCCTTCATCAGGAATAAAGGCAGTGAGCCTGAAGCGTGGAGAGATAAGCTAGAGGAGGGTGGGGGTGGGGAGAAAGTAGCATAGAGTACAATAGGCGAGTGGGAGAGGGGATGAAAGTGATAGATCAGGGAGGAGGGTGGAGTGGATAGGTGGAAAAGGAGATAGGCAGGTAGGACAAGTCCAGACAAGTCATGGGGACAGTGCTGAGCTGGAAGTTTGGAATTAGGGTGAGGTGGGGGAAGGGGAAATGAGGAAACTGGTGAAGTCCACATTGATGCCCTGGGGTTGAAGTGTTCCGAGGTGGAAGATGAGGCGTTCTTCCTCCAGGCGTCTGGTGGTGAGGGAGCGGCGGTGAAGGAGGCCCAGGACCTCCATTTCCTCGGCAGAGTGGGAGGAGGAGTTGAAATGTTGGGCCACAGGGTGGTGTGGTTGATTGGTGCGGGTGTCCCGGAGATGTTCCCTAAAGCGCTCTGCTAGGAGGCATCCAGTCTCACCAATGTAGAGGAGACCGCATCGGGAGCAACGGATACAATAAATGATATTAGTGGATGTGCAGGTAAAACTTTGATGGATGTGGAAGGCTCCTTTAGGGCCTTGGATGGAGGTGAGGGCACAGGTTTTGCAGTTCCTGCAGTGGCAGGGGAAGGTGCCAAGACTGGAGGGTGGGTTGTAGGGGGGCGTGGACCTGACCAGGTAGTCACGGAGGGAACGGTCTTTGCGGAAGGCGGAAAGGGGTGGGGAGGGAAATAGATCTCTGGTGGTGGGGTCCGTTTGGACATGGCAGAAAGGTCAGCGGATGATTTGGCTTCAAAACAAAAGGTCCAACACATGAATAATGCACACTGACAAGATAGGACAGCATGTTCAGTCAACAACTTCAAAAGGTGGGTGGATGGGAGAAAATTGATGAAAAGAAAGCAAGATAAAAACCAAGACAGCACTGGAACTCCCTTCCCAACCATCACCCATAACCCGTACACAGAGAACAATTCCTATTAATTCCTGTAGGAGACTGAAGCAGCATTGATATACAAACTGGGTTTCACTGATGATCCATGGAGGTCTGTGCGGATACTCCATTCCAACTTCAGAGGCTGCCTTGCCTTCCAAACGCAGTTCGACCGAGCTTATGTTTGGCAGCCAGAGGTATGTGGGCAGCGTGGGAGCTGGCATTCCAGACCGATTGAAGCTCAGTCCCCCCCATGGCCCCTTCACTCACTTAGTCAGAGCTCACTCTCACAGCAGCTGCTGCAGGGCTGGCGAGATGTTAAAATCCACTTCACACCATCCACTAAATTATTCACAGTGGTGGGGGGGTGGGGGGGGGGCACAGAGTACTAATCAACAGACTGCTGGAAAGAAAACAAGGGGGGGGGGCTTAAAAAGCCTCGTATTGGAATCAGAGAATAGCAATGAAGACGAGAAAGCAGCAGAGTGGAACACCAGGACCTTCTTGCCACTGCCATTTCTCTCTAGCATTACAACCACGACATTATTATTAATGCAAGCCCACAGTGCAGACTGACTGCCCATTTACCTGGGTGGGGGTATAAAGGCCAAGCCTGATCCAGTTCCTACTCATTAAGCAGAGAGAAACAGCTTCCAGCTAAGGATGGTGATTGTTTGCTCCGCACCAGTGAGCAGAAACAGGGAAAGGTGCTGACAAACCCACTGACATGGACACAGCAGCAGGGTGGGACAATGGACTATCCATTTACCCTTAGGCTTGGGCTGCCACAATGTCTGCTTACCCAGAGCTGGGTGTTGCAACAGGTTCATTAGTATCTAACTCAAACAATGCTCTGATAACAGCAACAAACCAACTGCTTTTCACAGCCTGGGCTAATGCAGCCAGATCCATCAGGGAGCCTGGCCCGGTCAAGACCGGGAACAGAGCCCAGCAGGGGCTGGGGGACAGCAAGAAACCTGGCCCAGCAGAGGTCAGGAGCCCAGAGGCCAGGGCACTGCAGGGAGCTTGGTTCAGCAGAGGCCGGGACAAAGGAAGGCTGGCCCAGTGTTTATCAGGGATCTGAGCCCAGTACAGGCCGAACTAAAACAGGGAGCAGAGCCCAACCAACTTCCAGGAGAAATCATCCCCACAAGCAGAGACAGGAAATTCTTTACGTGGAGTATTTGATTCGACTCACAGCCACTTAATTTCTGGTTTACTGCCACCAAACAGGGGATTATTATATATTACTATAATGCTTTATCTGATACCCTAATCCTCCATAAAGACCATCATCTGCCAGCTCACTTCTCCTTCCATTATACATGGCAACGGAAACAAGGGAAGCAATGCTGCCAATGTGCTCAACCACAAGCTGGTCTTGAGAGAAACATATGGAAGACTGGAAGATGATTTTTAACATTCCTGGAACCTAACTCTAGCAATGGAACTCAGGCACCCATTAGAAACAGCACAATATCCTAGTGCAGTTCACACAAGGGCAAGTTCGATAAAAGAGGGCCAAATAGGTTTTTAAACTGGCCATATAACATATGGGAAACAGGAGCTGTGCACAGAGTGTAGATTCTGTTTCATAGGCTTTACATAAGAGATGCCAACTAACCTTTGCAACTGTGTAGGAGGGAGCTGACAGATCACTAACTCTCAGATTTGCAGGAAAAATGAGGGTAGGAGATAAGAGGTGAAACAGCACAGAATGTACCAGAGAATGTTTATTCATTGCGACATGAGAAACACTAATTTATTACAGTGAGGAAAGCAAGCATGACTTGTGTTATCCTGTGTATTCTCCCATTTTCTCTCACACACACACACACTCAGCCAGTCTCAGCCACTAGTCTTCCCATGTCAATGGATGCAGAGCAGTGGAAGCCAATGGGCACATCAAACATTTACCAGACCTGCCAGGGAGGGACTTGCATTGATCTGGTATCCCTGTTCCTTCTGCATAGAGAGACTTCAATTGAGTGTTTGGGCAGTTGTTGAGAAGTCCCTCACTCTGATGCCTCCCTTCTATTTGTCAATGAACCATCAAACACTTGAAGTATCATATGTTCCACTGTCAATGCTGAGCTACATCAGTCAGACACCGGAGAATATTTAAATCTTTGTGTTTCAATGTCTGAATCTGTGAGAAAAACATAAGATCACAGGAAAATATGAAGGTGAATAGGTTAATTGGCCCATCAAATCTATCCCATTATTTAATAAGATCAGGACTAATCTGGTGAGGTATTGCCTCCACTTTCTGACTGCTCCTAGAACCCTTGACAACACAGTCGATCAAAAACACGTGCAACGTATGGCCCTGCCTCCACTGTTCACCTGGGGAAAGAATTCCAAACACTTCAAACCCTCAGAAAGGAATTCCCTCTAGTATTTATCGGACGTAAGAGATCCTTCTTATGAAACTCTATTCCTTAGTCCTGGATTCCCTCAGATGGTTCATACCAGTGAAGTTTACAAATGCTAACGAGCTTAGCTGCTGAAGATTGAAGTCAGGGATCTTCATTCAATCTTGCAGTTGCAACTTCATTTAGATTACTTACAGTGTGGAAACAGGCCCTTCGACCCAACAAGTCCACGCCGACCCGCCGAAGCGTAACTCACCCATTCCCCTACATTACCTAACACTACGGGCAATTTAGCATGGCCAATTCACCTGACCTGCACATCTTTCGATTGTGGGAGGAAACCCACGCAAACACGGGGAGAATGTGCAAACTCCACACAGTCAGCCGCCTGAGTCGGGAATTGAACCCGGGTCTCTGGCGCTGTGAGGCAGCAGTGCTAACCACTGTGCCACCGTGCCGCCCTAATTCTTGTGAATTCTATACAACTTTCATAAAGGTTAAATTGTATTCTTAAAAGGTTAAGTTAAACAATCTTTGCATCTTCAAGCAGTGTTGAAGGACACAGCTCAAGTCCTGGTGAACGAGTGATTGAGTCTTTGGACTTCTTGAAAGATTTCAGCCTCACTGTGACTAATCAAGGAAGCTAAAATGCAACCACACAGGAAGCCAGGGTAATTTCTACATGTGCTCTCAGGATGAGGGCATTACTGGCAAGACCAACATTGATTGCCCATTCTGAATGGTCTATCAAGAGGCAATGGTGAGCCACCTTTTTAAAGCACCTCAGCCCATGTTGCCTTTTTCTTAGAGGTATGAAGGAATGTGTCTGGAAGTTACTGTCTTGGAGGAGCCTTGGCGAGTTGTCATACTGCATCTTGTAGTTGGTACACTGCTGCTACTCTATATCAGTGGAGAGACAGTGAATGGCAAAGGTGGTAGATAGGGTGCCAATCCAGCAGGTTGTTTTGGATAAATGGCATTAACTTTATTTATTGTTGGAGCTATAGTCAAATAGTTGATTTAAGGGCTGCAGTGACACACTGTCGTGTTCAGTTGGATATCAACAGTGTGTGGCTATGACCTGGATGCACATGATTTGGCCGGAGACTACCTGAGGGCTGATGTCTGAAGCAGATTTATCTTGGAGAGAAACAGCATCAGAATTGGTGGGTCATTATGAGAGTACGTCTTGACACCAATTGATATTTACAGAATTTCCCAGCAGCTTAGAAGAAACATTGCTGAGGGGTTGTGACAATTGTCAAGCCTTGAAATTGGGTCACTGCAATAAAATATTCGGCAGGCAGCTCCGCACTGATCTCCTATTGGTCTCAGTGTATCTGTGATTTCAATCTCCGAACCCATTAATGGCCATACCTCCAACTGCCCAACTCTTGAACTCTCTCCATAAACCTCACAGCTTTCATTTTCTCTTTCCTCCCTTGATAGTCTCCTTAAATCCTACATCTCTGACCAAACTTTCAGTTACATGCCCTTTTGGATGCCTTAATTAATCTTTGCTCAATTAAACTGCCATGAAGCAGTTTGGGGCATCGTACAGCATTAAAGCAGCAATAGAAATACAATTCGTGCTTTAATCACAAACCTGGACACAGGGTTGGAAGAATATAAATCACACAAAGAATGTTTTGCTGGCTCTCTGCCCCAAATGTAATATTTAACCTTTTATCCAAATACAAACAGGCTATTATGAAAGCACAAGGAGTAACAAATGCAGGGTTAAAATTGAACAGGTTACAATTATGCATGGATTAGAGTGCAGTAAATATGCTGTAGACAAATAAAGTCTTGACTCAGGGGTTGCACTCAGTCTGCAGCATTACTGAAAATTAACTGAACCATCCCTGTACAGCAGATTAATGATGAAGACCAAGTATTTGCTAATAGATATTGGAACTCACTGATCAGATTAATAAAACAGGCTGGCCTGGCTCAACATACAGGCAATAAAAGTGAGGCATCTGTACCAATATAAGGTGGTAGGGTGTTGGAGCAGCAAAAGCAGGCTATTCAGTTCATTGAGGCCACTCCACCATTCAATGAGGTCATGGATGATCTGATAATGATTAGATTAGATTAGATTCCCTACAGTATGGAAACAGGCCCTTTGGCCCAACAAGTCCACACCGATCCTCCGAAGAGTAACCCACCCCCCTCTGACTAACGCACCTAACACTATGGATAACTTAGCATAGCCAATTTATCTAACCTGCACATCTTTGGACTGTGGGAGGAAACCGGAGCACCCAGAGAAAACCCACGCAGATATTGGGAGAATGTATAAACTCCACACAGACAGTCACCCGAGGCTGGAATCAAACCTGGGACCCTGGCACTGAGAGGCAGCAATGCTAACCACTGAGCCACCATGCCACTTCAGCTCCACTTGCCTGATTTATTCCTAAGGCAATGAGCTGAAGCCAGATTGAATGGACAAGCACCTTAGCTGGTGAAGAAATTCTGATCACTTCTCATTTTTTCTTTAAAAGAAGAGGTGACATGATTGAAAACAAAAGGGATGAGCAAGAAATGAGTGTCTCGCAATAGTTTTTGACATTTTAAAACATGAAATATATAAACTACATTCAAGACTTTTATTCCTAAGAATTATAGAATCCCTGCAGTGGCCACTCAGCCCATCAAGTCCGCACCGACCCACCCCCTACTGTATCCCTATTAACCTGCATTTCCCATGGCTAACCCACCTAGCCTGCACATTCCCAGATACGATGGGTAATTTAGCATGGCCGGTCCATCTAACCTTTAGACATCTTTGGAATGGGAGAGGAGAATGGAGCACCCAGTGAAAACCGTGCAGACGTGGAGAGAATATGCAAACTTGACACAGACCATCATGGGGAGGGAGCAATCCAGGTCCCTGGCACTGTGAAACAGCAGTGATAAGCTCTGGCCCACTGTGCTGCCTCAGGTAAAACAGCAATCGAGAATGTTTAAACATGGGTTTGGATGGAAACGCAAGTTGTCAAACATAGTTTCACTCTTGTGGTTCCGTGTATCCATGTGTCTGTACAACTCAAATTAGTAACATAGCTCTGAACTATGCCAAATTGAAGTGCTTAGTACTTTAATATGCATATTCTTGAGCTCTTCCTGCTGCAGGGGAGCTAATGAAGTTATCCTCTCCTTGCTGTACGACTGACTGGTATCAATGAGTCTCCAGATGCCCGTTCTCATAATAATGTCTTTTCACAGCTGCTCATCCCCAATCCCCCAACTCTCTTTGTCCTCCTCCTCCCTTGTCACCATCACAGTGACAGCTGAAACTGAAATTCATGTTGCGCAGAGAATTTGCTTAACAGGCCAATTCAGTCACCATCTGTAAAAGTAACCAGCGCAAGCCTGATTACAGGGCAGTGCCCAACCATTAACATCATCTCCCAAAGCTCAGCTCCAAAAGAACATGTATGATTGGAGGGGGATTTCTGTTCCTTCCTTTAATCATGTCCTCTTGACATGCTTTGCACAGGGTATTCCATAACGTGCTCCAGCTGAAGTGCTCATCATTCTTGGAATGTGTTTGAATCGGGAGACAGTAACAGGAGAATAAGCTGGGCTGCCTAAACTGCTCTTGTGCAATATTAGAGCTCTCATTTCATTTTCCCCCTTCCTCCAAAGGGAGTAACTCTTTCTCGATTCAGTTCCATGCTTCTTAAATGTCTCACCTAAGAAGTCAGTCCATCCATGAATCTACAAACAAGATTTCTTTGTCAGCCAAACTGACCAATCACAACATGTCAGTGCTGTTGTGGTAATGCTAATGGATGAGTAATCCAGAAACTCAGGCTATTGCTTTGGGGACATGGGCTCAAACATCACCATGACACATGCTTTCTGGGCAATTCATGTTAGCCTCGCTTAGCTGGCAACAGCTCCATCCCATGATTATAAGAAATCACACTGTTGAAGCTTTTCCCTTGCCACAACCACATCAATGGTCTTCTGAAGCCAATTATAAAGGTTGCTCCATTATTTTCATGGATTGCTCATGGTACAACTGTGTATTATTTGTGGTATTCCATTTCTGGCCAAAGCCACACATGTCCGACTTGCCTCCAAGCGAACCTAGCACACACCAATTCTGCAATTGCCCTGGTATTAACGGCTCAGTCCCAGAGTAATGACACATGTTCAATAACGAACCTCCGGAAACCTGAACTTATAAAACAAGAGATTCCATTGGCTTACAGACCCCTCTGATGTCCTGGAGCAGTCACAAGGTGAGAATAATTCCATCTTCCTGACACCACTCAACCCCAATATTCTGGAGTACCTACATCAAGACCTTGTGACTTTGACCTTCTCATCAACATATTACATCTTAACTATAGTTGAATTGCCACCGACTCCTTCAATTTTCTCAGTCTAGTGTAGAGACCAATCAAAAGTATAGTTCAATCTCCCTGGTATCCCTTTATATTCCAAGAGTTCCATTGTTGTACTGAACAGATCCTACTTTTTCATTCAAGTCTGAATGCCCTCCCTTAGGCATTTTAATCTTTCAAATATCTTGAAAGATTAAAATGCTTTATATTAGCTCCATACCTCTGTCTTATTAGCCTTTGATATGCTACATGCTTTTCTTAATATCTCCGTACATCACAATTGCACTCTTTACTTGTGAACAGAAATCTGTCTGCATTGCATTCTAACCACCTGGTTAGAAAAGTTCCCATTGTCCACTCTCAAAATCCCCCGGTTTTCTTGGAGTCGTTTAGGCACTGACCCTTTTTTTGTCATCCACCCAATCGACATAACATTATCAGGCGGTTCTCCCTTTCCGAATATTACCTCAAAACTTGTTTGAGCGATGGCCATGGTTTCCTGGGGCTTCCCCTTCGGTCCCAATACCTGCTCACTTCATTAGAACAGCATAGTTCCCAAAAAGCAAGGAAGCAAAGCAACATTCGGATTCAGAAAGCCAATTTACTGACTGCAAAAACCATCTCCTTTGCTATTGACATTAATTATTTAATGAATTAGCCCAGTCTATGTGAAGGCACCTTATTATTTCTGCATATTTGTCTCATTAGAACGACGTTGTTCCTCCTCCATCTCAGTTTCACTGTTTGGGAGCCTTTAATAAGCTCCCAATAGAGCAGCTGTTCCGTTCTTAAGCCAAATAAATTTCCGCTTTCTTTCCTCATTGTAGCTTCGTCATGGAATATTTTGCAGATGCTGGTACTCCTTCACCTCTCCACTTCTTCCCAAATACTTTGCAACAGGAATATTTAGATCTCATTCACATCCTACGCCTTCGCCACATTGCTCTCAACGCAAGATGATATCCCTCAGCACCAACTGGTGGCTCTCCATCAATTTTACTAAGTAAAATGTGCATTTGTGTATGACTGAATTGTGTTTGTTTGGCAAAACACACTTTGTAATTTCTCCTCCTCCAGGTACCTTTATTACTTTGCTGTTATTTTGGCAGAATCCGTGACACTGCTGTTTTCTTCTCTGCCTCGAAATTCATTTTCCTTTCCTGCAGCCGTAACTCTTCCCACTGCACTTGGGAGAAGGGGGCAAAGAGAGAAAGAGGGAAGATGTGGGACTGGGTAGGGAGAAAAGGATGGAGAGAGAGAGACAACGAAAGAGAGAAAGAGAGAAAGAAAGAAAAGAAAGAAAGAAAGAGAGAAAAAGAGAGAAAGGAAGAGAGAAAACGTGACTGAGGGAGTGTGAGAGCACGAGAGCGAGACAGAGCGGGAGCGAGAGACGCGGGAGGAGAGAGAAAGAGACTGAGGCAGAGAGAAAGGGAGCACGCCACAGAGATAGAGTGAGAGAGGGAGGGAGGGAGGGAGAGAGGGCGGGAGGGAGAGTGAGAGGGCGGGAGGGAGAGTGAGAGGGCGGGAGGGAGAGTGAGAGGGCGGGAGGGAGAGTGAGAGGGCGGGAGGGAGAGTGAGAGGGCGGGAGGGAGAGTGAGAGGGCGGGAGGGAGAGTGAGAGGGCGGGAGGGAGAGTGAGAGGGCGGGAGGGAGAGTGAGAGGGCGGGAGGGAGAGTGAGAGGGCGGGAGGGAGAGTGAGAGGGCGGGAGGGAGAGTGAGAGGGCGGGAGGGAGAGTGAGAGGGCGGGAGGGAGAGTGAGAGGGCGGGAGGGAGAGTGAGAGGGCGGGAGGGAGAGTGAGAGGGCGGGAGGGAGAGTGAGAGGGCGGGAGGGAGAGTGAGAGGGCGGGAGGGAGAGTGAGAGGGCGGGAGGGAGAGTGAGAGGGCGGGAGGGAGAGTGAGAGGGCGGGAGGGAGAGTGAGAGGGCGGGAGGGAGAGTGAGAGGGCGGGAGGGAGAGTGAGAGGGCGGGAGGGAGAGTGAGAGGGCGGGAGGGAGAGTGAGAGGGCGGGAGGGAGAGTGAGAGGGCGGGAGGGAGAGTGAGAGGGCGGGAGGGAGAGTGAGAGGGCGGGAGGGAGAGTGAGAGGGCGGGAGGGAGAGTGAGAGGGCGGGAGGGAGAGTGAGAGGGCGGGAGGGAGAGTGAGAGGGCGGGAGGGAGAGTGAGAGGGCGGGAGGGAGAGTGAGAGGGCGGGAGGGAGAGTGAGAGGGCGGGAGGGAGAGTGAGAGGGCGGGAGGGAGAGTGAGAGGGCGGGAGGGAGAGTGAGAGGGCGGGAGGGAGAGTGAGAGGGCGGGAGGGAGAGTGAGAGGGCGGGAGGGAGAGTGAGAGGGCGGGAGGGAGAGTGAGAGGGCGGGAGGGAGAGTGAGAGGGCGGGAGGGAGAGTGAGAGGGCGGGAGGGAGAGTGAGAGGGCGGGAGGGAGAGTGAGAGGGCGGGAGGGAGAGTGAGAGGGCGGGAGGGAGAGTGAGAGGGCGGGAGGGAGAGTGAGAGGGCGGGAGGGAGAGTGAGAGGGCGGGAGGGAGAGTGAGAGGGCGGGAGGGAGAGTGAGAGGGCGGGAGGGAGAGTGAGAGGGCGGGAGGGAGAGTGAGAGGGCGGGAGGGAGAGTGAGAGGGCGGGAGGGAGAGTGAGAGGGCGGGAGGGAGAGTGAGAGGGCGGGAGGGAGAGTGAGAGGGCGGGAGGGAGAGTGAGAGGGCGGGAGGGAGAGTGAGAGGGCGGGAGGGAGAGTGAGAGGGCGGGAGGGAGAGTGAGAGGGCGGGAGGGAGAGTGAGAGGGCGGGAGGGAGAGTGAGAGGGCGGGAGGGAGAGTGAGAGGGCGGGAGGGAGAGTGAGAGGGCGGGAGGGAGAGTGAGAGGGCGGGAGGGAGAGTGAGAGGGCGGGAGGGAGAGTGAGAGGGCGGGAGGGAGAGTGAGAGGGCGGGAGGGAGAGTGAGAGGGCGGGAGGGAGAGTGAGAGGGCGGGAGGGAGAGAGAGAGGGCGGGAGGGAGAGAGAGAGGGCGGGAGGGAGAGAGAGAGGGCGGGAGGGAGAGAGAGAGGGCGGGAGGGAGAGTGAGAGGGCGGGAGGGAGAGAGAGAGGGCGGGAGGGAGAGAGAGAGGGCGGGAGGGAGAGAGAGAGGGCGGGAGGGAGAGAGAGAGGGCGGGAGGGAGAGAGAGAGGGCGGGAGGGAGAGAGAGAGGGCGGGAGGGAGAGAGAGAGGGCGGGAGGGAGAGAGAGAGGGCGGGAGGGAGAGAGAGAGGGCGGGAGGGAGAGAGAGAGGGCGGGAGGGAGAGAGAGAGGGCGGGAGGGAGAGAGAGAGGGCGGGAGGGAGAGAGAGAGGGCGGGAGGGAGAGAGAGAGGGCGGGAGGGAGAGAGAGAGGGCGGGAGGGAGAGAGAGAGGGCGGGAGGGAGAGAGAGAGGGCAGGAGGGAGAGAGAGAGGGCGGGAGGGAGAGAGAGAGGAAGTGAGTGAGGGAGGGTGAGAGAGAGGATGGGAGGGTGAGAGAGAGGGAGGGAGGGAGGGTGAGAGAGAGGGAGGGAGGGAGGGTGAGAGAGAGGGAGGAAGGGAGGGTGAGAGAGAGGATGGGAGGGTGAGAGAGAGGGAGGGAGGGAGGGAGGGTGAGAGAGAGGGAGGGAGGGAGGGTGAGAGAGAGAGAGGGAGGGGAGAGAGAGAGGGAGGGAGGGTGAGAGAGAGGGAGGGAGGGAGGGAGGGTGAGAGAGAGGGAGGGAGGGAGGGTGAGAGAGAGGGAGGGAGGGTGAGACAGAGGGAGGGAGGGAGGGTGAGACAGAGGGAGGGAGGGAGCGAGAGTGAGAGGGAGGGAGCAAGAGAGGGAGGAAGGGAGGGAGCGAGAGAGGGAGAGTGATAGAGGGAGAAACTGAGAGCGAGAGAATGAGAGTGAGAGACGGGGGGAGGGAGAGCGCGATAGCGAGACAGAGCAAGCAACGGGGGGGGGGGGGGGGGGGGGAGGAGAGAGAAGGAGAGCGAGAGTCAGAGAGAAAGTGAGAGGGTGAGAGTGAGTGAGAGAGAGTGAGCGAGAGAGCGAGCACAAGAGTGCGCGGATTAGCGTGAGAGAGTGCAAGAGCTGAGTGCAGTTCCCGGGGGTGTGCTGGTTTCGAAGCTGCCCCTGTTCCTTCCCAGCTGGTTTCTGCCTGCACCGAACCCGGAGTGTACCTGATGTTTAGAGAGCTGTGTGGCCACCTTCCCAAAGCCCGACACATCCAAGGAACTGCAGTTACATCCGAACCTTGGAGACAGCAGCAGGAGTAGGCCATTTAGCCCTTCGAGCCTGCTCCATCATTCAACGTGATTATGGCTGATCATCCAACTCAGTCCTTGTTCCCACTTCCTCACCAATATCCTTTGACCCCCCCCCCCCCCCCCCAAAAACTATATCTAATTCTTTCTTAAAAACACTCTCTGACCCTTTCTGTGGCAGAGAATTCCATAGGCTTACCACTCCCTGGGCGAAAATGTGTCTCCTTATCTCAGTCCTAAATGGCTTACACTGTACTGTTAGACTGGTCAGTGAGAACATCCTTCCTATATTTACTCTGTCTAGTTCTGTTAAAATTGTGTTGGTTTTTAACAAGAGCCCCCCCTCATTCTTCTAACCTCCAGTGAGTCCGGATCTAACCAATCCAGTCTCTCTTCCTATGTCAATCTCATGAATCAATTGATAAACCTTTGTTGCACTCCCTGTATAGCCAGGACATTTTCAGATAAGGAGTCAAAAACTGTGCACAATCCTCCAGGTGTGGTCTCATTGATATAGTGCACAGTTTTGCACCACAACGTTCTCCAGTCATCAGATGAACTACCAGTTAGTATCTTTGCTGGTGAAGATTGGAAGTTGGAAATCAATCAGTCAGTCTCCAAAGAGGCCAAGGAGCACTCTACTCTTCTGTTAGTGTTGTGGGATCTTTAATGGCTCATTGAACATACATTGACCGAGATCCTGGAACGGCTAGCCATGGTGGGAGTAAGCACAGGTTCTGATACAAACATATCAAAAATCCAACAAAAATCTGAGCTACACCAGGTATAAATTTTCAGAGCCGTTCTAAATAAGTTCAAAGGTTGGAGGATTTGAGCTATTGAATAGACTGGGGCGGTTTTCCCTGGAGTGTCGGAGGCTGAGAGATGACTTTACAGAGATTAATAAAATCATGAGGGGCATGGATAGGGTAAATAGACAAGGTCTTTTCCCTGGGGTGGGAGAGTCCAGAACTAGAGGGCATAGGTTTAGGGTGAGAGGGGAATGATATAATAGGAATTTAAGGGGCAGGTTTTTCACGCAGAGGGTGGGTGCGTGTTTGGAATGAGCTGCCAGAGGAAGTGGAGAAGGCTGGTACAATTGGGATGACCTGCCAGAGGAATGGATGGAGGCTGGTACAATTGCAACATTTAAAAGGCAACTGGATGGGTTTACAAATAGGAAGGGTTTAGATGGATATGGGCCAAATGGGAGTAGATTAGGTTAGGATAGTTGGTCAGCATGGACGCATTGTACCGAAGGGTCTGGTTCCATGCTGTACATCTCTGACTCTATGGCTCTATGACTCAAAAAGGCATCTGGATGGATATATGAATAGGAAGGGTTTAGACGTATATGGGCCAAGTGCTGGCAAATGGGACTAGATTAGGTTAGGATATCAGGTCAGCATGGACGAGTTGGACTGAAGGGTCTGTCTCCGTGCTGTACATCTAAGACTCTGTAACAGTAACAAAGCATTGCTATCAAATTCTATACATCAAAAAGAAAAGGGTCTAAAGCCTTGGGTTCACAGTTCACCATTCAGATTTTGACCCCTCACAAGCGCCCATTGTAAAGAATAAGCACTAACCCCAAAACATTCTTTCCTGAGAAAACTCCTTGTTCCCTGTGGCAGGCACAGTCTGTTAATTTTCACTTAAAATTATCTTAGAGGAGAATGAAAAAGAAAACTTAAAAAAAATTCAAAGAATGTGATGACAAGAAAAAATGTTCCTACTCAGTGTTGCAATCAATTGAAAGTTAATATATTAACTCCCGGCTGAAGTAACTGGCCAGTAATTTCTGAACCATCTACAAATCCCAAAGGAGCAGCAAGGCCAATCATTTTCCTACTTGAGCTGGCAAGAGATAAAAATGGTTCTCCTAGACCCCCACCAGCACTTCCAGGTCACGATGGATATTACATTACTGGCTGTTAATGTGGCCCCAGGTGTTAGGAACAGAAAGCAATAGGGAAAATCATTCCTCATCTCAGGTCTGGACACCACAGCCCTTGGGAAACATCAGAGAAGGCAGCCAGCTCCACTATAAAAAGATGACAGGGTAGATCAGTTTACTGCTGTAATAAACATGTTATTATTTCAGCATTAACTGCCAAGAGTTCTATCGACAGTGCAGCGATGGAGAGTGAGCACGAGCGACCAGATGGAGAGCAACACATTCAATCTCTCTCGTGTTAATTTCGGAGGATAAATTCTTGGAAGCTGATTTAGTCCTCTGGTCCGAAAGGCCAATTCCCGTTGGACTGTGGGTTTGACCTTCAGCTCAGATGTCCAAGTGGCCAACTCTCAGCTCGGATGTATCAAAACGTTGCAGAGTTCCCTTTCGGATCACAGCTGTCCTAATCCCCTCAATCTTGTGCAGGCTTAAATGCCAGAAAATCTTCATCGGCATCTTAGTTATTACCTACAATCCTGTGTCGACCAGTTTAGAAAAGAACACTCGGGAAGGAAGCAGAACAAAATGCCTTGAGAAAGGAGGAGTGGGGGGTGGGGGTGGGGGGGCGGGGGGGGGGGGGGGGGGGGAGAGAGAGACAGGAAATTGTTCTCAACAGATTTGATCTTAGTTCAAAAGCAGCAACATTGCTAAACTAGAAAGAGTGCACAGACTTTACAATGAATAAACCCTGTACCAGCACTGATCACTAACAGGATACAGCACAATTTTTTTCAACTTTCTTCATGGCTGGCTAACAATTTCCTTCAATGCTTAGCAGTTAAAAGTCGACCATTTGCCAGAGAGTCTGGAGTCCCACGTAGGTCACGGACCAGGTAAGGATGGCAACTTCCCTTCCTTGGTAAAACAAAAAGGAAGGCAGACGGGTGTTCATGACAATCGAAAGCTTTTTAATCAAATTCAAATCTCACCATCTGCCCCGTGGGATTTGAAGCAATGTCCCCAGAATGTTAGTATGGAGTGATCTGACCACTGCACCAGAGCAACTCAATGTACAGCTTGGCAAGATTACCAGCACACAGTGGCAATCTCTGCAGGAGGACAAAGACTCTCGGGACCATTGGTAGAAATTTTCTCATATTGTACAGAATTAATTGGACATAAAATGGCCAATTTATCAAAAATAATGGAAGTCAGTTTAAAAATAAACAACTAAAAATAGAACTATAAGGGAACAGAGAGTCAAGGGTATGAATGGTGTGGAACATCTTTGAAACAAACTGAGATGCACACAGGCCACTCTGCTCCTGAAGAAGTGTAATGACCCAACGTTGTCTACTCCATGCTAGCCCCTTTAGTCAGTTTGCACACAGTCGGTGCACCCAGCAGACAGGAGTCACCAGAGATGCTTGCAAATTCCTTCACAAACCTGACCCCTCGACCATCCAACTGCATAAAAGATCTTTGTGATAAATGGCTCAAAAATTAAGCTAGCCTTGCCAGCCCCAGTTAGCAGGTGCACTGTCCAGGGTGGGCTATGGTCTCAACAATCCCCATTCTATACAGTTTCTCTCAGGCAAGGCAGTAATTCAGCAGAGATCCTCAGACAGCACCTTCCAAACCCACGACCACTTCCAACTAGAAGGACAAAGGCAGAAGATACATAGGAACACCCCCACCTGCAAGTTCCCTTCCAAGCCACTCACCATCCTGACTTGGAAATATACTGCCGTTCCTTCATAGTTGCTGGGTCATAATCTTGGAATTCCCTCCCTAACGGCATTGTGGGTCACCCCACAGCAGGTGGACTGCAATAGTTCAAGAAGGCAGCTCACCCACCCCCCCCCCCCCCCCCCCCACCAACCAAAACCTTCTCAAGAGCAACTAGGGACAGGCAATGACGTCCACATCCTACATCCTAAAAAAAATACAATTGGCCTCAGCCTGATGGATGCAAAGGAACTCAAACGGTAATTTTCAGTTCTCATGATTATTCAATGATTTGTACTCAAGAGTCTAACGATGGATTAAGCAAAGTAAAAGTTGATGGAAGGTCAGAAATCAAGCTTGGTTGTAAGGTCCAATGCAGTCAAATTGTTTGCTACCTTCTGGATTCGGCTCACATGAATGGCCCCTTTGTTAAACTATTAAAAGGCATATCATTCATGGAAAAAAATCTCAAGCAAGAGGCAACACACTCTGGATCTGAAAAGGGAGAAAATGAACATGCTACACATTCTGGGGAGCAAGGGAGTAAAAAAGTCAGCAGCTAGTTTATTACTGTGCAACTGTATGGGAAACATTCTGATTACAGTGTCACCATAACAACAGATTACGCTATTTGAACCTCCCTGAAGTCAGATTTCATTAAAATCTGATTTTCTTTCTCCCCCCTCTGTCGAACAATACTGTACCAAAGGTTTTTTTTCCAAAAATATACTTTATTCATAAATAATTTGATGGTCTGTACAATTGGTCATGCCATACGTATGTAAACATTTACATACAGAGATCAAAACTTATCATTTTTATACAGGTCTGTACATTTTTTGATCATATGCCCATATAATTAGCTGAGGCGTCAGCAGAGCCCAAATGACTGCATGGGCCCCCTGTTCTTCGTTAGGCAGGCAGACTTTACACAGTGGTCTTTCCCCACCGCGCCTTGGCGGCAGCCGCCCCAAGCTTCAGTGCGTCCCTCAACACGTAGTCCTGGACCATGGAATGTGCCAGTCTGCAAAACTCAGTCGGGGCCAACTCCTTCAGCTGGAAGATCAACAGGTTTCGGATCACCCAGAGAGCGTCCTTCACCGAGTTGATGATCCTCCAGGCACAGTTGATGTTCGTCTCGGTGTGCGTCCCGGGGAACAGGCCGTAGAGCACGGAGTCCCGCGTCACGGCGCTGCTCGGGACGAACCTCGACAAACACCACTGCATTCCTCTCCAGACTTCCTCTGCATAGGCACATTCCAGAAGGAGGTGTGTGACAGTCTCGTTCCCCCCCGCAGCCGCTTCGAGGGCAGCGTGCGGTGCGGCTGAGAGTCCGGGCAAGCATAAAGGATCTCACAGGTAGAGCCCTTCTCACCACCAGCCAAGCCATGTCTTGGTGCTTGTTGGAAAGTTCTGGCAATGAGGCATTCTGCCAAATGGCTTTGACAGTCTGCTCAGGGAACCGCTCGATAGGATCTGCCCTCTCCTTTTCCCGAAGGGTCTCAAGGACACTACGTGCTGACCACTTCCCAATGGACTTGGTCCAAAGGTGTTTTTCTTCATAAATTTCTCCACGAAGGACAGGTGATACGGAACGGTCCAACTACTCGGAGCATTCCGCGGCAGCGAGGCCAGGCCCATCCTTCACAACACCAGGGACAGGTAGAACCTCAGTACATAGTGACACTTGGTGTTTGCGTACCGGGGATCCACGCACAGCTTGATGCAGCCACACACAAAGGTGGCCATCAGGGTGAGGGTGGCATTGGGTGTATTTTTTCCCCCGATGCCCAGATCTTTATACAGCGAGTCCCTTCAGACCCGGTCCATCTTTGACCTCCATATAAACTGGAAGATGGCCCGGGTGACTGCAGCGGCACAGGTTCTGGGAATAGGCCAGACCTGTGCCACATATAACAGCAATGACAGTGCCTCACACCTGATGACCAGGTTTTTTCCCGCAATGGAGAGCGACCGTAGCTTCCATCTGCCCAGTTTCTGCCTCACTTTGCTGATACGCTCCTCCCAAGACTTGGTGCACGCCCCAGCCCCTCCGAACCAAATACCCAGCACCTTCAGGTGGTCAGTCCTGACGGTGAAGGGGATCGAGGATTGGTACCAAAGGTTGCATGGCTTGTTGGTAGCTCACAACTGAGGAACTGAGACTATTTGGCCTGCAAGATTTAAAAAACCTTCATTGAGTTTGAATGCTGTTCAGTTAAGCGCAGCTGATTTAAAATCCACAACATAAAGCTACCAGGAAATGCATCAATGCAGGTGAAGAATTTGTTCAAAGATTTGTTCCTAGAGTTTTCTCCGACAGACTTGAGGAAACGAAACTTTGTGAAAGGGTTTAGGGAAATGTTCATGCACAGGTGTTGAGTGGTTCAATCACTAGGTGGAAGGTTGCTGCACTCAGGAAGTGTGTTACTAAGGGAGGTGGCAGACAATAATTGGCAGCTGAACTAGCCAATTGCAGGACAGTGAGCTGGAATCAGATGGAGGTCACGCCTTTGACTTTGGGTGACAGGGAACCAATTAGACCTTCAACAGAAATCTGGAGAACAGTAAAAGGCGGGACAAGTTTAGGGTCAACTATTTGCACAAATTCAAATTTGGATAAACGTTTTAAAAAAAAACTATTTTCTACTTTGCCAAAGGGGTTTTAGAACACAGCTAGCATCCAAGTTAAGCGGGTTATAGGGAAGGCAAATTAAATGCTGGCATTTATTTCAAAGCAAATGGAATACAGAACTAGAGAGGTTTTACTAAACACTACACAAGACCACAGCTGGAAAATTGTCAACTGTTTTGGGCACCTTATCTAAGAAAAGATACACAGGTGTTCCCCCCCATCTCCATGGGTAATAATGTTCCAAGACCAACCGTTGATCCCCAAAAATGCAGATAGTAGCAAACCCTATCATTGAAATGGGAAATTTACCTCCCCGACAGACCCCGGAATTATTTCTGCAATTTTCCACGTAATTTTTCAGGCCGTGATAAACCGCAGATAATTGAAACTGCAGACACCGAATCCACACATACAGGGGTTCTACTGTACTGGCATTGGAAACAGTCCAGAGAAGGGTCAATGGGCTGATATTGGGATGGAAGGACTTGTGTTTTATGAGGAGTGGTCGAGTAGGTTGGGCCTGTATTCATTGGAATACCAAGTCAGAAGTCACACAACACCAGGCTATAGCCCAACAGGTTTATTTGAAATCACAAGTTTTCGGAGCGCTGCTCCTTCATCATGTTCACCAGAGTTCTACAAACAGGGAGAAAGCAGCATTTCTCCTACAGGGAATGACTCCGTGGAATTCTTTATCACAGAGGGCTGTTGAGGCTGAGTCACTAAGTCTGGTCAATACAGAGATAGATAGCTTTGTAATCCATAAGGGGAACAAGGGTGATAGGGAAAAAGCAAGAAAGTGAAATTGAGGAATTATCAGATCAGCCCTAGCCTCACTGAACGGCAGAGTATACTCAATGGACTGAATGGTCTACTTCTGCTCCTAGGTCTTATAGCCTTGGATTTGAAAAATGTATTTGGTCTCATATAGAAAGTAAACTAGCTTATTAGTTCATAATTGGCCTCCTTTCAATATGTTCATGAAACCTTTATGAAAGGCAAGAGGCACAAAGGGAAATTACAGTAACAGGGGAGGTGATATCCTAGCGTAAGTAACATGATCCAGAAATCCCTTTGTCCCAGATTCGAATACCTGCCATGGCAGATGATGGAATTAGAAATTAATAAAAACAATTTGTACTCAAGAGTCTAACGATGACCATGAAACTATTGCCAATTGTCATCAAAACCCATCCAATTCACCTGTATCTGTAAAAGGAAGGAAATCCAATATTCTTGTGTGGTTTGGCCTCCATGTGACTCTAGATTCAAAGCAATGTGCATGTCTCTTAACTGACTTCTGGGGCAATTAGGGATGGTCAATAAGTGCTGGCCTAGTCAGTAATGCCCACACCCCATGAAGGAATAAAAGAACAAATTCATGCAGGTTTCTTTATCACCAATTTTCTTTCAAATTTAAAAAAATATGCTTTACTCAAAAATATCTTTGTATACATAGTCACTGAAGCATTCAGTTCTGAACAGTAGCCTATGAAAAAAAACAAACATTGGACTTTGACTCTATCTCGCAAACAAACCCAAGACATTTCTTACTTGTACAAGATTATACATGAATGCATTTGAGGCATCGGGATCCAAAAACTCAATGACCCTCATTTCATTTTGGCAGAGAAAGCTTAACTGGTGGCCTTTCCCCACTGAGCCTTGGCAGCAGCTGCCCCAAGCTTTAGTATGTCCCTCAGCACCTAGTTCAGGACCTTGGCATATGCCAGTCTGCAACACTCAGCCTGGGTCAACCCCTTGTCCTAGAAGACCAACAAGATTCAGACAGACCAAAGAGCAGCTGGCACTGACTTGATGGTCTTCCATGTGCAGTTGGTGTTGGTCTCTATGCAGTCCAGCGTCACGGAGATGCTCAGGATGAATCTTGAAGAAAAACTCTTGACTTCCCTTTCAAAGGCACATTTCAGAAGGTGACAGTGTCTGAACATTCTCCTCCCCCTCCCCCCCCCCCCCCCCCCCCCCCCCCCCCCCCCCCCCCCCACACACACACACACACACACACCCCCAAAAAAAACCAAAGATCAGGGCAGAAAATGGCAGCATTACAGGGAGGCTTTGACCTGGAGGTCTCCACTGCATAGTCAGCCCTCTCCTCTCAGGCTCCAAACCTTCCTAATGGACTCAACAAAAGGCTCTGTACAGCACACAAACAAGGCAGGAGAGAGTGGGCAGCCCTGGCTGACCCCAGATCAGATCAGGAAGCTTTCTGATTCCCACCCATTGATGGAGACTGCATTAATGATGTTGGTGTAGAGATTTAATTGCAGATTCGCTACCCAAAGCCCATTTTGGAGAGCACATCCCACAGAGAGATGAGCGATATCCAGTCAAAGGCCTTCTCTCAGTTCAAGCTGATGAGGCAGATGTTCACCTGCACGTAGGCGATTGTATCCCTGAGGATCGCGAGGCTCTGAGATTGTCCTGCCTGGTACCGCACAGGTTCATGATCACCAACACCCAGGACTAACGTGATCATTTGAGTTGATGTCAAACATTAATATGCAAATATCTGATTTAAAGCTCTAAGATTGACTGGTACAGTCAGCACAAGAATCTAGTGGACAGATAAACATCTGTAAACAATCCACAACAAGTTACACCCAACAGAATTCAACATCATAAGGAATTATTCTCATGCACATGATACATTGAGCATATACAAACACATGTGCAATGCATGCGTACAATCATCGTAATAGGACTGACTCTTATCCAGCTCACTACTGGCAGATTCCAGTGCAGTTCAGATCTGATCTGATCTCTTTATTTACACTACACATTAACCATAACCTGTGTGCCTGGGGCAATTGGACAGCAGAGACAGACCACAAAACTCTGCTCAATGTGTGACCACTCATCCAAGTAAATGCCTCATGATTGCTGCTGGTTAAACTTCTTCAGATAAACTCATCGAACAAAGCATGGCTATACAACCAACCGCTCAGGAATTTTTATTTGGATGTTTGCGCTGCCATTTTGAGTGAGTGTTAAAAATCCCATCGCATTCTGTGAAGGGGAGGACAGGAGGTTTCCTCATTTTCACAAACTTCACTCCTCCCTCCCTACACTGCCCCATTTGCATCAGTTACTTACTCAGTGAGTCCAATGAAGACAACTCAAAGGGAATCTCAGCCTCTGACTGGCAAGACTATTATCTGCTTTCCAAATGGACCCAACACTGGACCCAACAGCCCAGTAATAAAAAAAACACCCGATTTCTCAGCACTAGTGACTAGTCTTCCTCCAGGCTCAGATGAAAGGCCTTTCCTCCCAAGAGATTCCCTCACATTAATACTTTGGAGATGTTAAGATGGACACAATCTCATCTCTTTCTGGCCTCTCACGCACCTTTACCCAATGACCATGTCGCATAGTGCACTGCAGTCATTAGCCAGAACGTAAACATATATTCACGCAAATGTTTAAAAATGTTCCACGGCAATTTCACGAGGGTAAGACAAAGGGGACAGTTTGGGCTATCACAGTAAACTCAAATCTTTGTTATTAGACATCGAGTTGCAACCCTTGTGAAATCTATTCATCTTGAACCCACAGGCACAGAGATTAAAGATAGAGCAACACCACAGATTGGAATTAGGACAGGCACCTATAGCCTGTCTAACTCGGTTGTATTTTGGTCAGTGCCTTTATTGTTGAATCACAGAGAGAACGTTGTTCGTTCAATTAACTTCCAAACACACTTCATGTATTCTTGTTCGAATGAATAGCTTCTCACCACCAATACCAAACAAAAATGAAGTCAAGCTTTATCAAGTTTATGAGCGGGGGAATGCATCCTCGTTGTTTCACAGGGAATATGCAAAGAAAAAGCAAGTTGACCAAGTCACAAAAGGAGTTGACCCAAAGCTTGGTCAAAGAGATAGGTTTTAAGGTGCATCTTAAAAGGAAGGAAATGAAGTGAAGAGGTGTAGGCAGTGAAGTCCAGAGCTTGGAGTCTAGTCAATTGAAGACACAGCTATCAATGGGACAATGATGGTAGAACACTGCACAGTTTTGGTTTCCATACCTGTAATTGGATGTACTGGCACTGGAAAGGGTGAACAGGAGGTTCACTAGATGGATTCCGGAGTTCAGAGGGTTGGCTTGCAGGAGAAATTGACTAGACTAGGACTATACTCATTGGAATTTGGAAGAATGGGGACGTGGTGGTGGTGGGGGGGTTGTATCTTATAGAAACATATAAAATTATGAAGGAATAGGTAAGATAGAGAAGCAGGTAGAGGTTGTTTCCACTGGCAGGTCAAACTACAACTAGGAGGCATAGCCTCAAAATAAGGGGGAGCAGATTTAGGACTGAGTTGAGGAGGAACTTCTTTGTCAAAGCGTTGTGAATCTGTGGAATTCTCTGCCAAGTGAAGCAACTGACGTTACTTAGTTGAACTTTTTTATGGCAAAGATAGATAGATTTTTGAACAGTAAAGGAATAAAAGGTTATGGTAAGTGGGCGGGCAAGTGGAGTTAAGTCCACAAAAAGATTAGCCATGATGCAATTGAATGGTGGAGCAGGCTCGAAGGGCCAGATGGCCTACTCCTGTTCCTAGTTCTTATAATCTGTTAGAATCAGGGATGCTCAAGAGGCCAAATTTGGATGACTGCCGTTGTTGCAGTGAGGGATTGTGATTTCCTTCCCCCACCTTCTTCTATTTACATACTACTGATAGCATCTTGACAGAAATTTTCCCAGAGAGTGCTGGCTCATCAACAGGCACCAAATGGCTTCAGAGTGCACCAATCCTGTGGGTCAGTATTCAGCACTTGTTTCAGTGAGGAGCCAGGCTGGTGGGGAGAAGCAGGTGGGGAGGGACGAAGATAGAAACACAAGATCCAAAGTTTGCACACATCTGGTTATTACTTATCAGACAACGGGGGATGGTCTATGTGTGTTAAGCCATGACATTACATCACCCTGACCCCTGTGCCCCCACCTTAGTCAAGTAGGCAAGCAACATTAACCGAAATAACTGAAGAGTTCGAAATTCTCAAGAGACAGGCATACTCCAGAATAAGTCAGCAACTGAAGTCGCAGAAAATCGAAGATTTATTTCCACATATTGACTCGTACAATTATCTGAACTGTGACCCTGTGAAAAATCTCACACAGCTGCTAATTATCAAACTGGATATAACATATACAGGACTGTTCAGGAGTCACATTTTTCACATTCTAGGCAAGTAACAGGAGCTTGCTACTTAGAAACTGCTGTTGAAATAATGCAGGAACATGATTAGGAGTTGACCATTCAGCCTCTCAAGTCTGCTTCATCAGTCAGCCAGACCGTGGCTCATTATCTGTCTCAACACCATTTTCTGCATTATCCCCATACCCCTTGATATCTACAAACCTATTGATCTCCATCTTGAATATACTCCATGAGACAGCTCCATACCAAGATTCAGGATCCACTGGAGTGCAGAAACACCTCTTCATTTCAGACTGAAGTGGCTTGCCCCTATTCAGAGACCATAGTCCCAGTTCTAGACTACTACAGGGGGAAAACACCTTTTTTGCATCTACCCTGTCAATTACTTTAAAAATTTTCCATGTATCAATTAGGTCACGTCCCAAACTTCTAAAGTCTTGGTAATATGGGTCTAATCTTCCTTACAGGCAATCTTACCATCTCAGGGATCTATCTGGTGAACCTTAGTTGCACTCTCCATACAGTAAGTATTTCTTTCCTTCAGTAAAGAGACCTAAGGAAACTGTTCCAATGTCTTAAGTGCAGATTCATTAAGGATTGCTTACTCAAAAGCTTGGTTTACTAGTGTACTCAAATCCCCTTGCAATAAAAGCCAACACACCATTTTCCTTCTTAATTGCTTGCTGTACCTGGCTGTTGGCTTTTTCATGAATCATGAATATGGACATTCAGGTCCCTTTGGACATCACATTTTTCCCCAAGTTCTCTCAAAATCTGCCTTTCTGTTTTTCCTGTCAAAGAGGATATTTCGCATTTTCCACATCGCATTTCATCTGCCATGTTCTTGACCACTCAGCCTGTGTAATACCCTTCAAGCCTCTTCAATATCATCCTTTTCATTAACTCTCCCACATAATTTTCCATCATCTGCGAACATTACATCTGGTCTCTGCTTCCAATCATTTTTGTAGATTTGGAATAGCTAGCATCCAAGCACCAATTCTTGTTGAACCCAACCAATGCCAAGTTGGCAACCTGAGATAACCAATTCTATCCTTTGCTTTCTGTCTGTTAAATAATTCTCAAACCATGCTTCCCAAGTACTCTAATTCTAGTTGCAAACCATTTAGTGCACCTTCATTGAAAGTCTTCTGAAAATCCAAATCCTCCAGTTCTCCCTCATCTATTTTCTTTGACAAACAATTTCTCTTACATAAAATCCATGTTGACTTTTCCCATGCCTAGCACTATTTTCTAAGTGTCCAGTTATAACATCCATTATAATACAATCTAGTGCTTTCCCTACTACAACTATAAGACCAACAGGTCTGTAATTCCTTGGTTTCTCACCATTCTTTCTTAAATCGCAACAAGGGCCTAACGTGCTTATTTTCAGTCCTCAGACATTCTAAAATCTATAAAATTTTGGAAAATTCACCAATCTACCATTTGTGAGAGGGAAGAGAGAGAATCCCACGTGCAAGGGAGTGCTGCATTGCAGTGGCCCATATCATGTACACAGACAATAATCACAGCCCTAGGGAGGGACTTTGCTCATGAACAGTTGAATCATAGAGTCATAGAAGGTCAGCTATCCCAATGTTTCTGGGAAACAGAAACATTTCATGGGAAAATAATGTTGAGTGGGGCGGAGTGAAAATCTCTTGTCAAACATAATGGTAAGGGCAGAGGGAGTGTTGCTGAACAAAGAGACCTTGAAGTGCAGTTTCATCGCTCCTTGAAAGTGGAGTTGCAGGCAGATAGGATAGTGAAGGTGGTGTTTGGTATGCTTTCTTTTATTGGAGAGTGTATTGAGTACAGGAATTGGGAGGTCATGTTGGTTAAGCCACTGTTGGAATATTGCATGCAATTCTGGTCGCCTTCCTATTGGAAAGATGTTGTGAAACTTGAAAGGGTTCAGAACAGATTTACAAGGATGTTGCCAGGGTTGGAGGATTTGAGCTACAGGGAGAGGTTGTATTTGCTAGGGCTGTTTTCCCTGGAGTGTTGGAGGCGGAGGGTTGACCTTATAGAGGTTTATAAAATCACAAGGGGCATGGGTAGGATAAATAGACAAAGTCTTTTCCCTGGGGTGGGGGAGTACAGAACTAGAGGGCATAGGTTTAGGGTGAGGGGGGAAAGATTTATAAGAGACCCTAAAAGGCAACTTTTTCACACAGAGGGTGGTAAGTGTATGGAATGAGCTGCCAGAGAAAGTGGTGGAGGCTGGTACAATTGCAACATTTAAAAGACATCTGGATGGGTATATGAATAGGAAGAGTTTGGAGGGATATGGGCCGGGTGCTGGCAAGTGGGAATAGATTGGGTTGGGATATCTGGGCGGCATGGATGGGTTGGACCGAAGGGTCAATTTCCATGTTGTACATCTCTATGACCGAGCTCAAGGACACCCTTGACACAGAGAATGGGTTAGATTAAGGGAGCTGGCCCAGGAAACAAGAGGAGAAAGTGAGGACTGCAGATGCTGGAGATATATGAGTCGACAGTGTGGTGCTGGAAAAGCACAGCAGGTCAGGCAGCATCCGAGGAGCAGGTGAATCGATGTTTTGGGCATAAGCCCTTCATCTCGAAATTCCTGATGAAGGGCTTTCGCCTGAAACATCGACTCTCCTGTTCCTCGGATGCTGCCTGACTTTCAGCACCACACTCTCGACCCAGAAAACATGAGGGTTAGCTATGCAAGTAAAAGTACCATGCCTACAGCCATCCAAACGGAACAGAAACTAGTAGTTTATGCTCATACCTAAATACTGGGGCCTGGTGTTAAAACTGTAACAGCCAGCAGTAAAGATGGACAACACTAAGGCCAAATCTGGATTTATAAGCAAAGCATTTTATTGATTTTTGCAAAATGTTAGATTCTTTTAAATCTCTAATGGGTGTGAGCATCACTAGCAAGGGGCAGTGTGTCTTGCCCACCCTCGAGAGTATGGTTCTCAGCTGCCTTCTTGAACTGGAGTCCATCTAAAGCAGGTACATCCACTGTGCCAGAATGAAACATTAAACCCAGTGGTAGTGAAAGAATGGTGTTTTAGTTCCAAATCGAGATGATGATTGGAGAGGAATTGTCCAGTTCGTGTTCGCATCCATGCATCTGCTGCCTTGCTCCATGAAGGTGGTCGAGGTACACGTTTGGTAGGTGTTATCAAAGGAGCGTTGATCAGTCACTGCAGGTACATCTTACAAATAGCACACACAGCTGGCGTCATACATGGGTTGGGGGGGGGTGTTAGTGGTGAACGATGAAGCTCGTGGAAAGGGGGGGGGGGGGGGAGAATCAGGTGACTGTTTTGTGGAGTTTGCACATTCGCCCCATGTCTGCATGGGATTCCTCCCACAACTCAAAGATACGCAGGTTAGGTGAATTGGCCGTACAAAATTGCCACAGTGTTCAGGGATGTGTAGGCTAGGGGCATTAGTCAGGGGTAAATATAGAGTAATAGGGTAGGGGAATAGGTTTGGGTGGGATAATCTTCAGAGAGTCAGTATGAATCTGTTGGGCCGAAGGGCCCGTTTCCACAATTCTACAACAATCAAACAGGTGCCTTTAACCCAGATGGTTTTAAGCTTCTTCACTGTTGTTGAAGCTACATTTAGACAAACAGTACACTCTAGAATGGCGCTTTGTGGATGGTGGGCAGACACTGGGACGTCAGGAGCTGACTTATGCCAACAGTCATTCGCTGCTATTTGTACAACAGGCACTTGCTGCTATCTAAAATCAACATGGATGAGTAACCACCCAAATACAAGGGGACATAACTGATCAATTTAAAATGTTCACCTTCAAAAGCAATCCATGTGGATTTTGCCTCAGCCCTGCTTTTTCTTGTCTTGTTTGGCGCTTTGTCGAATTTTCCCTTCTGCTCCCCTACTGCTGATAGGTTGCTGCTCTCCCTCTCTCCCCCCCCCCCCCCCCAACTCCCAGTAGGCCACAGTGCACCCACCCGAAAATCCCGGCTACAGAGCCCTTTCTCTCTCACCCCTGCTCAAGCTGGCTGGACTTCCACTTTTAAATGTCGGGAAGTGCTTTGGCAGTCAAACTGTTCAAAGTAATTACTAGGCAGCACCTGTTCCGGACTTGGAGGATTTGTGCTTAATTTTTGTTTCACCCAAGCATTCTGAATTTTCCAAAGCCCTTGGCCCAGCTTCCTGCCTGACCCAGTGAGGCTCACTGCATCGAAAATCTTCTATCAGCTTGCAGTGACTCACAAAGATCCAGCTACACCCCCAGTGCATTTTCTCCTTCAGGGAATTTAAATTACACCTCTTGGGACGTTTTAGTTACTCAGGGTAATTCATTGATCCTGAAAACATTTCACTGACAGCACTGTCTCTGATCTGCGCACTGAAAGCTAATCCCAGCTGGGATACTGGCAGTGCTCCCAGGTAAGAAAGGATGTGGGTGGAACACGCCAGGGAGTAGGGGATTGGCCAAGTCTCTCTCTCTCTCTCTCCCCGGTTCACAAACTAGCTTCCACATTTCTGTACAAGTGCACATCAAAAGTATTTCATTGGCCGTGATGTGCTTTGTCACATCCTCAGGAGGTTCTGAGAGGCGTCAGCCAAATGCAAATATGTTGTTATTCAATAGCTAATGACTTATGCTGGAGAGTGGATGCCTGTGTGGAAATTTTAGTCATGACAGGATCAAACTTGACACAACATCAAGTGACTGATTGCAAAGGCTATATTCAGGCTTCCCACTTTTGTACGGCCTACAAAAGGGATTCAATAGCCATGAAGCACATCCCACAATGCACATGGCTTCAGACAAGGAAAAATAAATCAGTAGGGAAAAGAACACACGAATCCGTAATCTTCCACAACATTAGTGTAATTGCTAATTTATACATTCACACATTCTGGACATCCTCTGCTTGGCTAGCATTTATTGCCCATCCTTAATTGCTCAAGAAGTTGGTGGTGAGCCACTTTCTTGAACTGCTGCAGTTTGGGTAAATCCACAATGCTGTTGCGAAGGGGGTTCCAGTGACAATGAAGGAACAGTGATATATTTCCAAGTCAGAATGCTGTGTGGCTTTGAGGTGAACTTGCAGGGGTGGTGATCCCATGTAACTGCTGTCTCTGTCTTTCCAAGTGGTAGATTTTGTGGGTTTGGAAGGTGCTTTTAAGGAGGTTTCATGATGGTAAACTGTGTTGCCACTGTCCATCAGTGTTAAAGGGACTGGATGTTGAAGATGGTGTTAATCAAGCAGGTTGCTTTGTTCTGGATGATGTTGTGCTTCAGGACTGTGGTTGGAGCTGCAACCAGTCAGTCAAGTGGAGAGTTTTCCAACACACTACTAACTTGTGCCTTGTCGATGAGGAACAGGTTGTCGGGTCACAAGAAATGGGGAACTCTCCACAGAACTCCCAATTTCTGACAATCACAGTCGTCACATATTGATATAGGTGTTCTACATCAGTGTCTGGCCAATGGTCGCCACTAGGGTGTTGGCTGTGGGGGATTCAGCGTTAGTAATGCCACTAAATGTCAAAGTGAAAAGATTTTCACTTGTTGATCTAGCATGCCACACATGGCAGTGAATCCTTTATCAACTTACTCAAATTTTATGTATTCTTATGACAGAGTGCAATATCGCTCTGCTCCACAACTCCCAGCATAATACAAAAAATACTTCAACTACTAAAACAACCGATATACTTTATAGTATTTTAACAAGATCCAAACACGTTCCTTCATAAATGCAATTATTGGATTATCAAATCAAAAAGATTGTTCAAAAAGATGGTTGACGTGCCAGGTGATTTGGAAGTTTCAAATGTTTATCCCTGTAAATATCTCCAAGACACCCATCTTGATCATGAAGACAGGGGGGAAAAAAAAACAAGATTTCTTGTCAGAGATTAGCTGTCTGAAAAAAAAAATAGCTGGCTAATGTGTTATCCTTGAAGGCAAAAGAATAAAGCATAGGACTTCTAAAGACTGTTGCTGTGATGTTCTGGTACATGTGATCAAATTATTTCTGAGGTCCTGCAGGCACTACTGGCTCAGGTAATGATGTGGAGATGTTCCTTCAATCGGTTTTTCAGAAGAACAAATAGTTTTCATCTCAAATTCAACAAAACAATTTGCTTTTCAGGACTGGGAAACATCAGCTGGGCAGCTCGTTTCTTTTCAAAACAGGCTTTCCTTCAACTAAACCCAATACAACAGGAACCTCCATAAGCCAATCACTTCAAATCAGCTGGTCAACAGCAAAGTAATCGGCTGTCAGCAATCATGGGATTTACAGGAAACCTAGTTTAAAAATGCTCCAAAGTCCACAATGAAGTTTCAATTATGTCTTTAAAAAATCTATTCCAGGTATTTCTACAAACCTGGAAATCAATCCACCAAAATACAAGTTTTGGTGGATGGGCAGCATGGTGGCACAGTGGTTAGCACTGCTACCTCACAGCACCAGAGACCCGGGTTCAATTCCCGCCTCAGGCAACTGTCTGTATGGAGTTTGCACATTCTCCCAGTGTCTGCGTGGGTTTCTTCTGGGTGCTCCGGTTTCCTACCACAATCCAAAAATGTGCAGGTTAGGTGAATTGGCCATGCTAAATTGCCCGTAGTGTTAGGTGAAGGGGTAAATAGGTCTGGGTGGGTTGCTCTTCAGAGGGTCAGTGTGGACTTGTTGGGCCGAAGGGCCTGTTTCCACACTGTAAGTAATCTAATCTGAGTTCTCTTGGCAAAATTAAATAGAAAGCATCTTAGTAACATTACCCAACTGCAGTTGAGGAGGCCAGTCAACTATTTAGTTCACTGTATGTCACCAAGACAAAAGTCACTTACTGGACTATCAGGCTATCATCCAGATGGAAGATGTTGAAGGCTCAGTCAAGTTACATTGACGCAAACCAGAGGTCTGGGGTCAAACCTCCTGGCCTGTAATAAATTGTAACCTGCATCAATAGAGAAGTGCCAGACAGGGAAGGGCAAAGGAAAATCAGCCAAGGTTTCTGCTCCTCATCCCTGATGTCTACGTGACACACCCAAATAAGAGGATGACCTCTCAGGGAAGGTTATGGAGGGTTGTTGGCAGTTCACAGAACACTATCCAGCACAGGTCGAACAGGCAGAGTCGTCTGCTTGTGTACCATACCCTGGTTTGACCTCTCAGAAGTCGCGGTGCCTTATCAAGACAAGGGGAGGAAATTGAAGACAAAAGAACTGTCAGTTTCAGTCAGCACATCACTCTCTGAACATACAGCCAGCTGCTTTGTCTAGTGTACTTTACGCTGGTACAAATAAGTCATGGTTTCATGAATAAGTCTGGTCAGAAATACCACAAGTGCATAAATCGGGACAGATTAAATGTCACATTGCAATAGTAAGATCCTTTATGATGAAGTAAGTGGTCACTAATAAGCTCTTTCTTTTGCCCGAGGAGGTTTTATTATTTGGCAATCTCTGTGCTCAATCCCTGCATCAGAAGATGACAGCTCTTTCACAAGCACTATCTGGAGACTTCAATGGATGTAGAGCCCGTTAGTGAGAGCGCATGAGACGTTAATGAATTAAAATTCAGAGAGAGATAGAAAGTATGAATATTTCAAAAGCAAGTCTATCAGAGACTCTGTTTTGAGAAGGACTTGCACAGCACCTTAAATGAACGGAAATACAGCGCACTTAAATTTCTATTACCATTTCCCACGCTGATTCAGTTTCTAAAGGTGGAGTTACTCTGCATCATATAGCAGGCCCTTAATCAAAGGCCCTGTTCCTGAGAGTTCAGTCACTGCCACCCAGGATAACTGCTGGGCCAAGAGTGCTCCCCTAAAGGAATCCATCTTTGATCTTGCCTCCTTTTAGGACAAAGCTCACAGACTCAGTTTCTGAATGAACAACTAGAAAATCATTATGCAGCAAATGGATACAACTTAAATCCAATCCTCCAATAAATCACTGACTCCAGCACATCATTTCTGACGTCTTGACCTTGAGGAACAGTAAACTGGACAGTGACTCCCACTTGCAGGTGGAAGTAATTTAGATACAAAACACATGCATTTGTTCTAATTAAACGGACTTTCCTCTAAACTTCCTTGCAAAATTTTACACAGTCTCAAAACGTAAACTTTTTACAATGTCAAGGTATGCGGCACACACTCATACCAAAGTAAACCAATCGTTAAAAACCTGGTGCATTGTTGGCCACTACACCATACAAATCAAATGTAGCTTCAACACCATGACACTGTATTAAGCAAAAATAAGCCATTTGGCCTTAGTCTTCTCCGCTATTCAATTAGATCATAGTTGTACTGATAATCATCAGTTTGACTTTCCTGCCTTTTCCCCATAAGCCTTGATTAAAACTCAATCTCACCCTTGAATATATTAAATGACCCCCAGCCTCAACAACCCTCTGCATAAAGATTCCACAGAATCATTACACACAGATGAAAGAGTGCCTCATCTATCTGAAATATGCAACCCCCAACTTTGAGATGATGTCATCTGGTCTTCCCAGACTTACCCACACAAGGGAAGTAACTTCTTAGGATTCTTAGGGGCTTGGCAGGGTAAATGCTATGTGTTTCAATAAAGTCACAGTCAAGAAGCTTGACACCACCCAGGAGAAAGCAACATGCTTGATTAGCACCACAATGCACAAACATCTGCTCCCTCCATCCCAATAGATACTGGCAGGAATGTATACCATCTATAAGATGCAGTGCAGCAGCTCACAAAGACTTTTGTCAACAGCACCTTCCAAACCTGCAATTTCTACCATCTAATGGGACAAAGGCAGCACCTTCATAGGAACACCACCCAAGTACGTTCCCCTCCAAGACACCCACCATCCTGACTTGGAAATATATTGGCATTCCTTCACTATTACTGGGTCAAAATCCTGAACCCCTCTTATCCACAGCATTGCAATGGTACCTACCCTGCATGGACCACAGGAGATCAAGAGCTTGGTTTGTCCAGCTGCCCATAAGGAAGTAATGGCAGAGCAACAAATGCCAGCCTAGCCAGCAATGCCCACATTACACAAATGAATTAATAAACTCCTATGGGCAAGAGTTCTTCATCATTAATTGTTGGAACCACAGAGAAAGGAGTAGGCTTTGCAAATGTGGCAGTTACTTCAGAAATAAAAATTCAATTCCAGCCTCAATGACAGTATCTTCCCATTGAGTTTGTGCGGTTGGAATAACCTTACATTCCAAGCTTCTCAGACTGTTAGTCTGAACATTAGTTGGTGTAAGTGCTCCCCAAACCTTTGCCCAAGTGACCCTGTTTAGCGCCTCAGATTTTGGGTGACTCCAGATAGAGGAATCGCCAGGGGGTGGGTAGGGTTGCTGAATGGGAGAAGAGGGTTAAAAAGAACAGCCGTGATTTGATAGGTCATAATTAAGCTACACCCACTGAAAAACAAAACTTTGAAGGAGCCTCATAGCTGCAGACACTCAGACAGAGCTCCACATCTACCACTGCCTTGGAGCTCAAAGCACAAATTATTACTCATGACCCCACTGGCAGCTGCAGCCCATTGTTGACAACCCGTGTCAATGAGCTGAAAACTCTCCCTAATTCAACACTGATCTCCATCAAAGTAGCACCTGCAGCCTGAGAGGTGGGCATCTGAAGGAAGTTCACCTCTGCCCCTTGAGGAAGCATTGAGCACAGCAAGGCACGCCAGCACAAGTACCAGCTCAGTGACAGAAACAAAGCAAAGTCCAAATCTTCATTGTCCTTAATACCATTATATAAACAGAGGTCAAATCAGGAGTGAGAATGCATATTATCTTGGTAGCATAAAGATACTTTTATATCAAGGGTCCAAGGACATTGGTATAGCAAGCAACCTGCATGTGTCAATCATATATACATGGTAACATTTAGTCATAGCATCAGGGAAAACCTGACTTGGATAACAGGCCTGAGAAACTTTCCTCACAAGGCAATGGGCCAGCCAGACACTGATACTGAACCACTTCCATACGTCAGCGTGCTCATAATCAGGACAGTATTTCACAAAACAACTCCAACACAATGACGCACTCTATCACGATCCTCTCAGCTGGCCTGACAGGAGCCTTTACAGACATTTTAAGAACATGTGAAAGCCTGGGTGTGGTCAAGCAAATGCCATTGCCAAGCTAAGACCATAGGTGGGGTTTGTCAACTGTGCCAGGAGGCACCCATGGAGAGCTGATCACTTGATACTCGATCATGAGATGCCTGATCACATGACCAAATGCTTATCTTCATCCTTTTAAAATGAAAGTTGTGCCTCTAATAGCCCCAAGAGTGAATGGAATTCATATTTTGAGAGTTGGGAATGCAACCTCTACATTAAATACAATCTGCAGTCCGAAACTTCCTTCACAGCTGCTGTAGAAAATACTTCATGTTCATTCTGTTAAAAAGACTCTGTATTCTTTGTCGTTAGGTATTATGCCACTTCAAATGGGGATGACAGAGACATTCTGGACAGTTCCAGTGACCTTGTAGCTCTAGAGTGTTTGCTATTAATGAGCCAACCTCTCCCCACCCCCCACACACACCTTAAAATCCACTCCTTCCCCCCCAACTCCCGAGTCAAGCCAAGTACATCAGAATTAAATGGAAATCCCAGCCTCCAAATAATCAGTGTGTGTACACAACACTCCTCCAGAGACTAATTCATGTTTTAATCATTCTGTCTGCACAACAAAAACAACGACTTTCAATGAGAAAGCTTTTCCCATTTGCTGGGAGTCTGAGCTGAAGAGCGGGTGTGAGTGAGTGAATGAGGTGTACATAACTTCAAACAAAACAGGAATTAAATAAAGCACTCACTACCTTAACAGAGGTGAAATTATCTTTTAGAAAGGGGATGAGAGAATTTCTGTGTCTCTTCATAATTGATGATCTGCCATCAACATGGGTTACCCAAAAGGAAAATAAACACTCATTATGAAGCCATGGATCTTCAGTTCAAGCAATGATAAAGAAAAAGGAGCAGCAATTTAATTTTTGTTTTGTTTAATCTGCCCTGTGTAATTGCCATTCCTATACCTTTGATCCTTTTTTATTATTTGCTCTTGAGACATGGGCATTGAAAAGTTGGTGACGACCTGTCTTCTTGAACCACTGAAGTCCATGTGCTGTAGGTTGACCCACAATGCCTTCGGGAATTCCAGGATTTTGACCTGGTGACAGGGAAGGAACAGTGATATATTTCCAAGTGGTGGGTGCCTTGGAGGGGAACTTACAGGTGGTGATGATCCCATGTATCTGCTGCCTTTGACCTTCTCGATGGAAGTGGTCGTGGGTTTGGAAGGTGCTGTCTGGGGATCTTTGCTGAAATTCTACACTGCTTTTTTGAGGTAGTAGCTGCATTGTACACAGAGCGTTTGATAATGAAGTGACTGAATGCTTGGGGATGTGGTGCCAATCAAGTGGGCTACTTTTTCCTGGATGGTGCCAAGCTTCGGTGTTGTTGGAGCTCCACCCATCCAGGCAAATGGGCAGTATTCCATCACACTCCTGACTTGTGCCTTGTAGATGGTGGACAGGCTTTGGGGAGTAAGGAGGTGAGTAACATGCTGCCGTATTCCCAGCCTCTGACCTACTCTTGTCGTGTCATATTTATGTGGTGAGTCCAGTTCAATTTCTGATCAATAGTCACCCCAAGGATGTTGATAATGATCATAAAACTCTTGAATTTCAATGGCCAATATTTAGATTGTCTGTTATTGGAGACAGTTGCTGCCTGGCATTTGCAGGGCACAAATGTGACTTGTCACTTTTCAGCCCAAGCCTTGATGCAGTTGAATAAAGAGAACAAAGAAAATTTACAGCCCAGGAACAGGCCCTTCAGTCCTCCAAGCCTGAGCCGATCCAAACGTACTGTCTAAACCTGTCGGTCAATTCCTAAGCATCTGTATCCCTCTACTCCCCACCTACTCATGCATTTATCCAGACGCATCTTAAATGAATCTACCGTGCCTGCCTCTACCACCTCTGCTGGCAACGCATTCCAAACACCCACCACCCTCTGTGTGAAGTACTTGCCGCGTGTATCCCCCTTAAACTTTCCACCTCTCACCTCGAACATGGACTGCTTCAGTATCTGTGGAGTCATGAATGGTGCGGAACATTGTGCAATCATCAGTTAACCTCCCCACCTCCAACCATGTGATGGAGGGAAGATCATTGATGAAGCAGCTGAAGATAGTTAGGCTTGGAACAATACCCTGAGGAACTGCTGCAGTGATGTCTTGGAGCTGTTGGCTGAGCTCCCACAGTGGCACAAAACACTTGACAACTTCCTCCCTGTCTATTGCTTTTATTGCTTGAAATTGAAAACAGGATTACAACAGGATCGTGATCAGATGGGCCAATGGGCTAAGGAGTGGCAGATGGAGTTTAATTTAGATAAATGTGAGGTACTGCCTTTTGAGAAAGCAAATCTTATCAGGACTTGGACACTTAATAGTAAGGTCCTAGGGAGTGCTGCTGAACAAAGAGACCTTGGAGTGCAGGTTCATAGCTCCTTGAAAGTGGAGTCGCAGGTAGATAGGATAGTGAAGGTGGCTTTTGGTATGCTTTCTTTTATTGGTCAGAGTATTGAGTACAGGAGTTGGGAGGTCATGTTGTGGCTGTACAGGACATTGGTTAGGCCAATGTCGGAATATTGCGTGCAGTTCTGGTATCCTTCCTATCGGAAAGATGTTGTGAAACTTGAAAGGGTTCAGAAAAGATTTACAAGGATGTTGCCAGGGTTGGAGGATTTGAGCTGGGGCTGTTTTCCCTGGAGCGTCTGAAGCTAAGGGGTGACTTTATAGAGGTTTACAAAATCATGAGGGGCATGGATAGGATAAATAGACAAAGTCTTTTCCCTGGGGTCGGGGAGTCCAGAACTAGAGGGCATAGGTTTAGGGTGAGAGGGGAAAGATATAAAAGGAACCTATGGGTCAACCTTTCACGCAGAGGGTGGTACGTGTATGGAATGCGCTGCCAGAGGAAGTACATTGCAACATTCAAAAGGCACCTGGACAGGTATATGAATAGGAAGGGTTTGGAGGGATATGGGCCAGGTGCTGACAGGTGGGACTAGATTGGGTTGGGATATCTGGATGAGGTGAACCGAAGGGTCTGTTTCCATGCTATACATCTCTATGACTCTAAATCTCCCAGAACCCTGGCAATAGCAAGTCAGGTAGTCTGCCTGGTCATAACAAAAACCACAGTCACATCAGGCACGTGGTATAAATTATTCTCCTGCTAAAAGCGCAGCAGCATATAGCATAATTTGGCCATTTAGAACCAAGGTGCACAGGGTTCTTGTGGTGCAGTGGTAATGTCCCTACCCCTGGAATGAGAGGCCCAGGTTCAAGTCCCATCTGTTTCAGAGGTGTGCAATAACAATTCTGAACACGTTGATTAGAAAACTAGGTTAAGTTTTTTTTCAAATATTAGGTGCAAGGTGTCATGCTCTTGTTGTACAGTGATAATGTCCATACCTCTATACCAGGAGGTCCTGTGTTCAAGCCCCTGCTGCTCTGGAGTTGTATAATGCCATCCCTGAACAGGTCTATGAAGAAAACGAACAGGCGTCAGGACGTAGGGCTCTGTATATGCAGTGGCAATGTCCATGCCTTTGGATCAAGAGATCTTGGTTTGGGTCCCACCTGCTTCAGGGGGTGTGTCGTAACACACAATGCAGATAAAAAGATATCTAGAAACCCAGTTTTAAGTGTGGTACCTTGCTGGCTCACGAAAAGGCTAACTATTCTGAGCAAGTGGTTAGGTGAGGAGAGGCACAGTCGGTCAGGCAGCATCCAAACAGCAGAAAATCGATGTTTCGGGCATAAGCCCTTCATCAGGAATGAGGCTTGTGGGTTGGGGCTGAGAGATAAATGGGAGGTGGGTGGGGAGAATGTTGCTGAGAAAGCGATAGGTGGATGAAGGTGAGGGAGAAGGTAATAGATCAGAGGAGGGAGTTATGGATAGGTGTGAGCCACACCCTACTCCTGGCACGTTCCCCTACCACAGCAGGAAGTGCAAAATCTGCGTCCAAGACCCCAAGGGATCCTTCCACATCCGACAGAAATTTACCTGTACCTCCACCAATGTCATCTACTGCATCTGTTGCACCTAGTGTGGTGCCCTCTTCATCAGGGAGACAGGATGCTAGCTTGTGGATTGTTTCAGAGAACATCTCTAGGACACGTGCACCACCAACCCCACCGCCCCATGGCTGAACATTTCAACTCCCCCTCCCAGTCCATCAAGAACATGCAGGTCCTGGGCCTCCTCCACCGCCAAACCGTTACCACTGACGCTTGGAGGAGGAACGCCTCATATTCCACCTTGGGACCCATCAACCACACAGGATCAACGTGGATTTCAACAGATTCCTCATTCCCACCCCACCCACTGCCCTCTAGACTCGTCCATAACTCCTCCCTCTGACCTAGTTCCTTCCCTCTCACCTTCATCCAGCTATCGCTTTCTCAGCTACCTTTCCCCCAACCTAAACCGCCCCCCCTTCCATTTATCTCTCAGCCCCGGCCCACAAGCCTCATTCCTGATGAAGAACTTATGCCTGAAATGTCAATTCTCCTGCTCCTCGGTTGCTGCCTGACCTGCTGTGCTTTTCCAGCACCACACTCTCGACTCTGATCTCCAGCTGCAGTCCTCACTTCTTCTTGGTTAGGTGAAGAGGAAGGGTAACCTGATCCAACACGTTAATTCGGATTAACTCAGATGCTGCCAGACCTGCTGAGATTTTCCAACAATTTCTGTTAGGTCAATTAAGGGTCAGATTGGCTGTCTTTTCAAAACCAAAAGGTTGCAACCCTTCAAGTGAATCAGCAAATTTGCTCCACAAATGGGAATATTTCTCAGCACCAAGAGTAATTTGATTCTGCTCTTCAGCATTCAATTGTAATTCATAATCACACCAGTGAGAGACTCAACTCAGCACTTGTACAGACCATAATTACACCCTCCTGAACCCAGCAGGCAAAACTCGCCAGGGCTAATGTCCCTTTTGCAGCATTGTCTAAGAGGAATCTGAGTACAACAAATCACTATTGTACTGTGCCCCGAATGCAGCCCCAGCATTCAAATTTTCCATTAAAGCGCTGGGTGAGCTGTTATTAAGTGCTGTGAGATATCCAAGAACTTTGCCTTCACTCCCATCTACATACTGGACAACAAGAAGCCAACAGCTTTACCAGATTACTAACAAAATGTTTACGTGACTTCCCAGTTTATTTGTTAGCTTGACTTGCTTTTAAAATGGTACTTTCTCTAGCACCAAGTCTACACAGTACTCAGTTTGCCCCTGAACCATATGCAGCACTAATCTGGGAAGGACCTCTGACACTCATTTGCATTAACATTAAAAATTTTGCAACCTCCTTTGTGCATAGGAACCAGAAAAGGCATCAGAGAAATTCTAGATGTGGTGTCATTCAGGCGCACTGCTGAAGGGAAGCTTTAGTGCCACTGTTTTGTAGGCATTGCTCAGACACATGGGAGAAAATACAAAAAGAGCCTTTCTCAGACAGAGATGGAAATGCACATGCATTCCAGTTGCCTCTCTGTGATCTTGGCATCCTTTCGCCCACAGAGTGACCAATGCAATTACAATTCCCACATTATGGTATCAGTGTAGCCTTTGGGTATTTCACTGTTTATTGCCTGTCTTTACTCTTTGTACATCTGGTCACATTACTTTTTATTGCTTGTCATTATTCCCTGTTCATCTGATTATACATTGTGCCAATCTGCAGCACACATTATGGTAATGATGGCAGTTTGAGGGTTGCTGAGTACTAAGCTTGGATTATTGCCATCCAGATTTGATCCCTGGCATTCCTTTAACATTAACGGGAAATATATGGAGCTAAAATTTTGGCATGCAGTAGTGCGCTTTTTTGTAAATGTGTAGAGACCCTGCTCTTTTTCAGTGGATTGATCTGTTTCATTGACTGCAAAATAAAGTGTGCCAAAAGGAGTCAAGTGCGTTTGAATATTAGAGACAAATTGTCACAGAAAAGGGGAAGAAAGGAAGGAAGAGACAAAGACAAACAAATGACCAGGGTTTTCTTTGCTGCAATTCTTATTTGAACTCATCCAAACTGAAGAAGGGCTTATACCCAAAATGTCGATTCTCGTGCTCCTTAGATGCTGCCTGACCTGCTGCGCTTTTCCAGCAACACATTTTTCAGCTCTGATCTCCAGTACCTGCAGTCCTCACTTTCTCCTCATCCAAACAACCTCAAGTTTAATTGATATTAAGTAGTATTTACCAGATTTGACTGATGTGTAAGGATAGGGATGTTACACTGTCAACACGACTTAACATTATGCCAGTAATGTTAATTATCAACAAAAAGGCAAGACTGCTCATGATGCAAACACACCATCTCTGCAGCACAACTCTGTTAGACAGCTGTAACACAGGACACCAAGATCCTGTCGACATTTACTGACTCAAATCATCTTAAAAAATGCAAGATACTTCAACAAATTGTTTAATAAGTCACTGAAAAGCCTATGATTCTCAGATTACATCACACACCATCAGTATCATGTACCTAATGAGATAAACCGCACAATAACAAAAATATTCAAACAATTTACAATACCCATATTTTAAAGAAAGCTACAAATTATTAAAGTCAAATCAAATAGTACAATTTCAGTGGTCAGGAAAATAATGAAACAAGGAGGGATGGTTTCTTTATGATACATAACAGGCAGTAACAGACTACACCCAGAAGTCAAACACAGACGACAGCATAAAGTTCACGTCATGACTTGCATCTGATAACTTGAATTCTCTTACAACACTGTAATCATGGACACTGACAATCAGGTTAAAATTTACTGAGTCACAGTACTAATTTGTACAATTCAGTCCACGTGAGGCATTTGTCACAAAGTAGGCACAAGACATTTTTCGAGGGCTACAATCCAAATCTCTCAGTCACTAACTGACAAAAGGATTTGCAGTGCGGTCAGACTCACTTTTGTTAACTCCCTGGCTTTCTCCTATCATCATCATAAGGCACAGCCTGAGTGTACAGTCCCACATATTGATCATCCTCCTTAGCTCAGCAGCCTTAACTTGTTGCGTTTGACCATTTCTGTTCATCTCTGGGAAAGTATGAGCCTGTTCAACAGGGCTGTGAATCCTCATACATCTCCCCATTGTAAAATGGAACACCCCACATAGTAGATATAGCTGGGACCTTTTGTTTTAAAAGATAGCAAAGTTATTCCTCTGGCAACCATGAAACCTATATGTGTGTATGACCAATGTAAACAACACTATCGCAAGCTAATCAAAGGAATCATTTAATGACAGACGATAAAAATGCAAACATTCATTCTAAGAATGCTATAAATCAGAGAAAAATCAATGCCATAAATTCCTCAATCCCTGATCATTGGGGACACATGCAAACTCTGGACATTGTACATTCTTTTCTGGCCCCACAGCAACGACAGGTAAATGAAAGCAGCACTTGGAAAAAGTATGACCTGGGGTCCCCAAATAGCTCATGGGAAAATTGGTCGGGCTCGATTCCTGGTCTGTTAGCTGATTGCGGTTGGGACAGTGGTACAAGTTATTTAGTTTGTCAAGAAGCTGAGGGAACCGGTGTTGGAGTTTCTATTGCTGGTTACACCACCCGCCATCCAGTCATGCTTTCGGACATTGTGTGATCAGGGGTTAACTTGGCTGGGTTGTCCTCCATGTATTCAGATAGCTTGCCATCATCTACGGGAGAGGACAATATATCCGTAACAGCTAGAAACACTGGGAATGACTGCTATCAGGAATCAATACATCAATAAGATAAATTATGCCACAATGTGTGGAGACAAAAGGAAGAAAATTGGATGGAAAATAAAATCTGATATGGATTCACTCCCACCTTCTCATCTCCCCATTTTCCAGTCAGTTTACAACCACAGCGGGTGGTTTTACAAATGGTGCAAAGTGAACAGAAATGGGCACAATTCTCAGGTGGATCATTCAAACTACCGAGTTTCCCATCTCAGATGTGCTGCCCATGAATGTGCATAGCACCTTGCCAGGTTAAGAAAAGGTGGGTATTTTGGAATAATGATCCGAGTGAATGAATGGAGATTGGAGCGAGGAGACAGGAGATTTGAGGTGTGGCATCATTAACGGGAGGTCTAATCTTAATACTCTGGAGGAGTGGGGGAGGGAGGGGTTAAGGAAAGAGCTGAGAGAGGAAGGGAAATAAGTCATTCGTGAACCTAACAGTATACCCTCTAAATCAAAACATCAGCAATAGACAACTGTAAAGTTTACATCCACACTATTTTAAACATGCAAAAATTTGAAAAGGAAAGATCAAGCAGCTGGCTGAGATTGCTTCACACGGAGGGTGGTGAAAATGTAGAACAGATGTTCGGGGAGTCATTGCAGGAGGACAATGTTGGCAAATTCAAAGGAGAATAAGATAGATATTTGGCAGTGGAAACAATCAGGGTTACGCCAGACAGTAGCAGCACAGGGTACAGATGGATCAACTAGCCTTTCCAATATGCCTAGTCTGTTGTTAGGAAAACAAGGTGGCTCCACGTCATTTGCAATCAAAGTAAAGCAATGCTCGACAAACCCTGAGACAGCAGCACCAGGGGATTTGAAAGACCGGCCGTCAGGGAAACCGCATCTTCCCATCCCTCAGAACCGCGCCACAGTACAGACAAGTGAACTTTTAACATATCTGCTTTAGTTCAAGAGTGGTTGCAGGTGTGTTACAGCTGTCAGAAACCGTTTAAAACAAAAGCCTTACCCACAGTCATATCAATCAGCCCTAATTCTTGACTCTGCCCCATTATGACAGGTTCAGAAATTCAGGGAGATCAACTTGTCTTGGGAGAAAGTCCAACTTTTAACTGCTTTTGTTTTGGAAATATAAGCCAACTCCTTTTTTTTGGGGATGGAGGAACTTTACATCTTGTTGTCGCTTGGAAAGTACAGTACAAGTCTCACAGTTTTCTAACCAATAGAATTCAGTCCCGACATTTCACGTTAAATCCTCCCCCACCCTTCTAAAAACAAGGTGCCCCCTTTTGAATATGTGAGCGCTTCAGTGACCCAGAGGAATAGAGTCGCGGAAATAACAGCTGCCGCTGAGTGTCAGCAGTGAATTGTCTGCCTAGCACCCCCAACACTGGCTGTCCCATCCATCCCCCCCCCCCCCCCCCCCCCCCTCTTGCTGCTGCTGCTGCTGCTGCTATTCATTCACCTCAAATAAAGCCAAAACAAAAGAACTCAACTTTCTCTCTCTAAAGTATTCAGGAAAGCAACAAACTGCTATTCCTTTCCAGAAAACAGGACAGAAAGACTGACTTATCTTAAAAAATATACAATTCCTATCACTCCCTGATAAACGAACAATAATCCATTTGTATGCTTACCTTGAAAAGTTTCTCTTTAATCTATCTTTTTAAAACCTCAGGCTTTATGCTTGTGCTTCCAAGGTGTCCCAAAGCTGATCAGTCCTTAATCCACTCTAAAGCTCAGAATTTCTGGGCTTGGTAAACATCAGCAAGTTTTAATTCCAAGGGCTTCCTGCGATGCACCAGGACCGTGCTGCATAAGATGAAGTTTAATTATTTGTTTTCTCGCACTCTCTGTTCGGTGCTGGGTGTATGTGTGTGAGAGAGAAGAAAGCTTCCTTGTGAGGGCTGCTGTTTGTAGACTCTCACTCCCATGCACTTAATGAATCTCTTTCACATTGTAAGCAGCGCGCTAGGAGATCACATGTACTGCGCATTACAAACACAGACAGACAGGTTCTGAGAGACTAAGACCTGCCCAACAGATGACATCATACTCGTAACACCCACTCCTGAGACTTAAAAGGGCAATGACCAACTGCTGTAACCCACTTCTGACCGACTGATCTTATTCAAACACGACACAATCACCCCTGTTGTGAAACTTGCACCAGACACAAGATTCCAAGTAAAATGCACTTTGGTGTTACGATCGAGCCCTCCACTATCACCTGATGAAGGAGCGTCGCTCCGAAAGCTAGTGTGCTTCCAATTAAACCTGTTGGACTATAACCTGGTGTTGTGTGATTTTTAACTTTGTACACCCCAGTCCAACACCGGCATCTCCAAATCATGGTCAGCAATGATTCAATTCGTCCTGTGACAGTCAAGCAGTCAATTCTACCCTAAACACAATCAGCACTGGGTCAATGGATTATGCAATCAGTACCGTTACAGTGTTGATATGGACAGGGTCAGGAATAGTGTAATCAGTGGGATTGTCCACGGTAGTACAGTCTGTCTTGTTATATATACTATCGCAATTGTGCGGTCAGTCATGCTACAAGTACAGGTCTGAAAAGTTACAGCATAGCAAGGGCTACTTGACCTGTCGTGTGGGTGCCAGTTCTCTTCAAGAGCAACTCACCTAAGTGTCACTCCCCTGCCTTTTCTCATGGCCCTGCAAATCTTTCTTCTTCTGGTGATTATCCAATCCTCTCTTGAAGATCTGCCTTCGACCACACTCTCAGTCAGAACTTTACACACTGTAATCACCCACTGTGCTCTTGTTGCTGATTCTGTGTTTACCTTTTGTTGTTGAACCGTTCCTGGCCGTTCTGCTGAAGGAAACAGCTTCTCTCTTTCTCCTGTATCGACAGTTCTCCCCCCACCACCCCCACATACTTTGAGCATCTCTCTATCAAAGGAGCTTGTCCAACGTGTATACATAACCGAAGTATCTTACTCCTGGAACAAGAACAAAGAGATCTTGGAGTGCAGGTTCATACCTCCTTGAAAGTGGAGTCACAGGTAGATAGGATAGTGAAGAAGGCGTTTGATATGCTTTCCTTTATTGGTCAGAGTATTGAGTACAGGGGTTGGGAAGTCATGTTACAGCTCTACAGGACATTGGTTCAGAGTTGAAACTTTATTGCTGGAACAGCACAGCAGGTCAGGCAGCATCCAGGGAACAGGAGATTCGACGTTTCGGGCACAGGCCCTTCTTCAGGGCCTATGCCCGAAACATCGAATCTCCTGTTCCCTGGATGCTGCCTGACCTGCTGTGCTGTTCCAGCAATAAAGTTTCAACTTTGATCTCCAGCATCTGCAGACCTCACTTTCTCCCCTAGGACATTGGTTCAGCCACATTTGGAATATTGTATGCAGTTCTGGTCTCCTCCCTATCGGAACGATGTTGTGAAACTTGAAAAGGTTCAGAAAAGGTTTAATAGGATGTTACCAGGGTTAGAGGATATGAGCTATAGGGAGACATTGAATAGGCTGGGGCTGTTTTCCCTGGAGCGTCATAGGCTGAGAGGTGACCTTATAGAGGTTTACAAAATTATGAGGGGCATGAATAGGGTAAATAGACAAAGTCTTTTCCCTGGGGTGGGGGATTCCAGAACTAGAGGGCATAGGTTGAAGGTGAGAGGGGGAAGATATAAAAGGGACCTAAGGGACAGCTTTTTCACACAGAGGGTGGTGCGTGTATGGAATGAACTGCCAGAGAAAGTGATGGAGGCTGGTACAATTGCAACATTTAAAAGGCATTTGGATGGGTATATGAATAGGAAGGGTTTGGAGGGATATAGGCCAAGCGATGGCAAATGGGACTAGATTGGGTTGGGATATCTGGTCGACATGGACGAGTTGGACCGAAGGGTGTGTTTCCATGCTGTACATCTCTATGACTCTAATTGTTGTGAGTTTTTTCTGTACTATCTCTAATGTCTTCTCATCTAAAAGTTTATAATGTTTGCCCTCTCCACCCAAGCCTGAGTTAATAACATATGGCAAGAAAAGCATCAGACCCAACACTGAATCCCACAATAAATTTTCCCACACTCTGAAAAACAACCATTTATCACATTCATGCTGTCACTCAGCCCATTTCATCCTGCTATTGCGTGTTTTATTCAATCACCTCAGTGCTGGATATACTGTCTTCATCATTCAACTTCCCTCTGTCATCAGGTCAGAAATGAGGATGTTTGCTGATGATCACATCATGTTTAGTACCATTCAAAACTCCTCAAATATTAAGCTGTCCATGTCCAAATACAACAAGATCTGGACAATATCCAAATTTTGAATAATAAGTGACATTGAACATTTGTGTGACATAAGTGCCAGGCAATGCCAAATAAGAGAGAATCTAGCCATCACCCCTAGACATTCAATGACATTATCATCTCTGAATCCTGGTGGTTACCATAGACCACAAATTAAAGGATATCAACCACATGGCTACAAGAGCTGGTCAGATGCTGGCAATTCATAGAGTATAGAATCCTCAGTGCAGAAAGAGGCCATTCAGTCCATTGAGTCCACACCTACCCTCCAAAGAGCATCCTATCCAGAAACCCCCCCAACACTATCTGTAATCACGCATTTGCCATAGCTAACCCACATAGCCTGAACTTTTCAAAAGGTATTCTCAGAAGGTCGTCCCATACCCCATTCATGCCCAATGACTCCTTAGACCCTCCCAACACATTGTTCTTCCATGCTTATTCACCCTATATATTGCACACAGAATCAATCAATCCCCTATTGACAGTGTTTGAAACTGTTAAGAAAAAAAACATCCATTCATAATTTTGAAAAAATCAATTTGCAAACCAATAAAAATGCCAATCCAACAGGCCATTGATATATCAACAGCGGAAAATTTAAGTACTTTAATGCACCTTAGCCTTGTGCACATAAACGTCAAGATATTGGCAAAAGAGATGACAGAAAATTAATTCCTCTTAACATTGTGGAGATGTCAACCAACCAAAGTCAACTCTTCTTTGTACTTGTGTAAATATAGTCATTCACATAGAGTCAACGGGTCATCGAGATGTACAGCACGGAAACAGACCCTTCGGTCCAACTCGTCCATGCCAACCAGATATCCCAATCTAATATCATCTCATTTGCCAGCACTTGGCCCATATCCCTCCAAACCCTTCCTATTCGTATAACCATCCAGATGCCTTTTAAATGTTGTAATTGTACCAGCCTCCACCACTTCCTCTGGCAATTCATTCCATTTATGCACCACCCTCTGCGTGAAAACATTGCCTCTTAGGTCTCTTTTTTTATCTTTCCCCTCTCACCCTAAACCTGTGCCCTCTAGTTCTGGACTCCCCCACACCAGGGAAAAGACTTTGTCTATTTATCCTATCCATGCCCCTCATGATTTTATTAACCTCTATAAGGCCACCCCTCAGCCTCCGAAGCTCCAGGGGAAACAGCCCCTGTCTATTCAGTCTCTTCAAATCCTCCAAACCTGGCAACATGCTTGTAAATCTTTTCTGAGCCCTTACTAGTTTCATAACATTGTTCCGATAGGAGGAGACCAGAATTGCACACAATATTCCAAAACCCTTTTACAAATGTCCAGACTCTCAACTCACATTCATGACAAACCTTTCTGGGAACTGTATCAGCAAAAATATAGATAGTCATATTAGATAATTCACAACCTGAAATTATTATGAATGTTTGGCTGAGTTTCTAAAACACATAAATGCATTAGCTCACCAAGGGCCTGGTATAAGGAGAAATGGGTGCCTAATTTACATGATTGATATGTTCATGAGATTATAATACATTGTTCCTTCTGCAATTTCTTGTATCAATATCTTAGAGTCATAGAGTCATAGAGACGTACAGCAAAGAAACAGACCCTTTGGTCCAACCCATCCATGCTGACCAGATATCCCAACCCAATCTAGTCCCACCTGCCAGCACCTGGCCCATATCCCTCCAAACCCTTCCTATTCATATACCTGTCCAGATACCTTTTAAATGTTGCAATTGTACCAGCCTCTACCACTTCCTCTGGCAGCTCATTCCATATACGTACCACCCTCTACGTGAAAAAGTTGCCCCTTAGATCTCTTTTATATCTTTCCCCTCTCACCCTAAACCTATGCCCTTTAGTACTGTACTCCCCCACCCCAGTGAAAAGACTTTGTCTATTCATCCTATCCATCCCCTCATGATTTTGTACACCTCTATAAGGTCACCCCTAGCCTCACCAATCTCTCCCTGTAGCTCAAATCCTCCAACCCTGGCAACATCCTTGTAAATCTTTTCTGAACCTTTTCAAGTTTCGCAACATCTTTCCGATATGTTAATTCTCACAACATTAAGAGGCAATAAGTGGGTAAAGCTTCTGTAAGTGATGCTACAGTGACCCTATCTGATTGACAAATTTTTTTTGGTCCATTGAAGCAGATATCTGGAATAAAAGCAGAAATTGCTGGAGAAACTCAACAGGTCAGTCAGCATGTGCAGGAAGAAAGCAGAGTTTTGAGTCCAGTGTCTCTTCATCAGATTTCTGAATGGGTGTTTTATTTTCCTTCGTGTTGCCCTTGTTATTATCTGACTCATTGGATCTGTACAAAGTGCATGGAGTGAGTGGGCACAGAGGTGGTCCGGGGCTATGCAGGCAAAACAGTGTCATGGAGAGTTTGTGAAGGAGTGAGAGTGAGTGACGGGTAGAGTGTTTCACCATTTTTAGATGAAGTGTCAGAATACTGCGGAGGACTTTCTAACCAGCCCACGTGGGCACTCACCTCTGCTCCCCTACCCCAAGTCATTTTGTAGTTGGAACGCAGTATGCTCTCCTGCACCCCAGCGAAGAGTGCATTTAATCTGACTGACTAAACCAAGGCCAGTATTGGGAAACAAACACACTGGTCAGCCATATGGATTTTCATGCTAACTCACCTCTATCCTAGTGCTCACTCCGCTCCAACTGATAGAAACAAAGAAAACACAAAAACACATGTGAAAGAGTCAGGTTTGTTATACCCTGCTGAACTGGTCTGGAAAGTGCTTTTCCAAAGCCATGCTGCCAAAGAAAGAAGGAAAGATTAGGTAGCAAGGTACTGCCGAGGCACTAGCAAGGTAGTGTGACAATAAAGCTAATTCACATTTAAAAAGAATTGCACCTTGTACACTTCATTTTACAGCATGCGGCTGAAACTTGGAAATAGCTGGCAGACAGGAGACAAAGGCTGAAAAGGAGAAGCAAAGGTGGTAGAGGACTCAGTGAGAGAGGAGAAAGAGAATATAAATGAGGAATATAAATCAGAATGTGGAGTGAGCAAGAAAGCAAGAACGGATAGTTTTATATCCTGCTTTTCACAGCCTCAGACTATCCCAATACACTATATAACCAGTGAAATTGTTTTGCAGTGCAGTAAATATTGCGGTGCAGGAAAAAGCCTTGTACACAAACATGGATCCTCTTAATATGACATTGACTGTGGTTCAGGTATACCATAGAGGGCAAAACAAAAAGATAAATAATGTACTGTTAGAGGTTTTTGAAAAAAAAACCCGGTGCTGGATGATGTGAGTTTTGTTTCCCGAAACAAAGGCCGGCTTAATCTTTTTGAATTAAATGGAATTTCAAGGTGCTTCCCCACAGAAAATGACAGAAAATGTTTGCAGCGAGTCGGCTGAGGAGGTTAAGTTTCATTTGCCTCCTGGCAATCAGTGGCACTGCAGCACTGGGTAAAAGCCTGGGAACAGGTCACTTGGCTGCTCTTTTTGGACAGAGAATGATGTGTAATGTTGAAGGAAGCGATGGGGAGACCTGGAAACAGAGCAAATAAAAGCATACTGGCGAAGAAATGAGTCGGAACAAACAAGATCGAAGAATTAGACAGTTATTGGATGAGAAGTATCACTAACTCAACAAAATAGTCACCCAGAAGAGGCATATGACAGTGGATGAGAGCACAGCCATTTGCTTTTTTTCACAGAGTTGGTTTGACACTTTGTAAATTACTTCAGAGACTTTTGAAGTCCTTTTAATTGTTAGTTTTACGTTGAATTCCTGAGCTGTTCCATATTCACCCAGCTGTTTCAACATGTCCCCTTTGCCAGGATGAGCCTTTTATACAATAGCCTGTTCCTTGGCTGCGTTATGAGTGAAATCAGGTTGTTTTATAAAAGAAGAAGAAAAGACTAAATGGCTGTGGTCTCCAATTGGCTGTGTGTATGTTTGTGTGTGTATGTGTTTGTGCTCCAGCAGTACAAAGCTGCTTCTCTCTGAATAGCCAGGGCTCTGAGTCTGTCATTCATGGTATGCCACATTCATTACTGAACACTAACTCATTCATGCAAAGAGTCCGCAACCCAACCGACCTATTTAAAGGAGACTGCACACCAAACCTGGTTCGAGCCCTTTAACCCAGATAGAAGCAGTTTCTGTGAAATTATCAACATGTTATTCTGTGGCTTTACCCACAGACGGGTAGAAAGGAGAAAGTGTATTGTGCAAGTTCGCCTGCTGAGTTGGTTGCAAATCCTGGAGCTGTCCATCACTCTGTGAAATGGCTGTATTGTGTCAGCGCTCAGATGGAGGCCTGAATGGAAAGAGACACTGACTGCCGAACCCTGGACAAACTGCACTTTCTGCTGTGCAATCTCTGCGTGTGATGACTTCAACAATCTTCTTCCATTCCTTTTTCTTAATGATAGATGGATGATGCTGAATGCCCTGCCCTATTGGAAAAAGGGGGAAAACACACAAATAAAAACACATGAGTGGTGTAGCGCTGATGTGCTAACAATGGCAAAGCAGAAACACAGGATGGTCATGTTTTTTAGGCGGCAGATGGATTTATTTTGTTAACATTTTGTCTGCTGCTCGTTGAACCTCTAGGGTTCCAGTTTTCTCAATGATGTCACCCTTGCAGTCTCAAGCCCCTGCACGCATTTCTAATCGTTAATTAACCATTGGGGCTATCAGGCAGGGGAGGAGGTACTGGATAGAAATCAGGACTGGGAATCTGACCTGACATTTTCCTTTCCAAGTTATATCTTGGCAGACTGCTATCCATTTGTTCAGACCTGGGATGAAAAATGAAGGAACAAACTCAGCCCCTCTCCAGCTAAGGATGTTCCAGGGCTATTGGCAATGCAAGTGCTTTTGAAATGTAGTCGCTATTAAATGCGATCACTCATTTGTGTGAAAATAAAACCACCCCACATGATGATGGCTGGGCAGTTTGTTTCTCAGTCACGTTTCTTGAGGTAATATTTGCCAGGATTAGAGTCATTTCCCTATTTGTGGGTGTCAATGAGAGTATGCAAAGAGGTAGGGTGGGGTTGGAGAACCTACATTGGAGGTCCCCTGAACCCACTGAAGAGGAAGTTTTCTAAGGTAGCAAGATAAGGCCAACAGTCTCCAATGAGGCTGGTCACTCCAACTCCCAGTGTGTGACTTGCTGCAAGGTACCTTGATTGCGGCCTGCAGGGGATTTGGGAGAAACCATGTTGCTTTGTAAAATCCAGGCCATAGAGGAAGTGCTGCACAGAAATGATTGCATTGGGGGTGGTATGGTGGCTCAGTAGTTAGCACTGCGGCCTCACAGCGCCAGAGACCTAGGTTCGACTCCAGCCTCAGGCGTCTGTCTATGTGGAGTTTGCACATTCTCCTCGTGTCTGCATGGATTTCCTCCGGGAGCTCTGGTTTCTTCCCACAATCCAAAGATGTGGAGGTTAGGTGAATTGGCCATGGTAAATTACCCATAGTGTTCAGGAGTGTGTAAAGTTAAAAATCACACAACACCAGGTTATAGTCCAACAGGTTTATTTGGAAGCACTAGCTTTCAAGGTGATGCCTCTTCATCAGGTGGGTTGTGGAACATAACAATACAACACAGAATTTATAGCAAAAGGGTTATAATGTCATAGAGTTGTAATGATATATTAAACAACTTTAGTTAAAAATCACATAACACCAGGTTATAGTTATTAAACAAGCTGAGATTAAGTCTTCCATCTTTTAGAATGGGATATGGGGGTTTAGGTTCTTTAACATGTAAATCCCAGAATTACATTCTCAAAGTGGTGTCAGTTTATCTAATAATAGGTGCCATCTCAGCTCAGACAATGCTTTAAATGTGTGAAGGTAAAGTCTGTATCAATGTTGAGTCAATTCTATTTCTAAGGTGGTGCTTACAGAATCTTACATGGATTTATGCAATATTTGAGCAAAATAAAATGTAATTCTGCAAATACAAATTCACCCCATAAACTTATATGTGAGAGCGTGCAGGAGAGACAGAGTGGGTGTGTAAGTGAGTGTGTGCGTGTGCATGTGAAAGAGTGTGTATATGTGAGTGTGTAAGCTTGGTCAAGTATATATATGAGTGTGATGGGCATTAAGCCTGTGAGAGGGTGCATGCGTGGGGATGAGTGCGGGGGGTATATTTGTGTGCGTATGAGAGAGAGCTTGTGTATGAGAGAGGGTCTGCGTGAGTGTGTGAATATGTAGCAGTGTGTGTGTATGTGTGAGAGACAGTGTATAGTGCAGCAGGGTCACCTGTAGTGTGACATGAACCCAAGGTCCCAGTTGAGGCCTTCCCCATGGGTGTCCAACTTGGCTATCAGCCTCTGCTCAGCCACTTTGCATTGTTGCTTGTCCCTAAATCCACCTTGGAGGATGGTCACCCGGAGGTCCGAGGCCGAATGTCCTGGACCACTGAAGTATTCCCTGATTGGGAGGGAACAATTCTGTCTGGTGATTGTTGCGCGGTGACTATTCATCCATTGTCATAGCATCAGCATTCCAGGTGAAGAGTAAGATCAGAACAGGTTGATGGGAGCACTTTCAAAATAGGAGATGGTGCAGATACTAAATGAGTATTTTGCATCAGTATTTGCTGTGGAAAAGGACATGGAAGATATAGAATGTAGGGAAATAGATGGTGACATCTTGAGAAATGTCCATATTACAGAGGAGGAAGTGCTAGATGTCTTGAAATGCATGGAGGTGAATAAATCACTAGGACCTGATCAGGTGTACCCTAGAACTCTGTGGGAAGCTAGGGAAGTGATTGCTGGGCCTCTTACTGAGATATGTTTATCATGGATAGTCAGAGGTGAGGTGCCAGAAGACTGGCGGTGGCTAACTGTTTAAGAAAGGTGGTAAGGAAAAGCCAGGGAACTATAGATCAGTGAACCTGATGTCAGTGGTGGGTAAGTTGGTGGAGGGAATCCTGAGGGACAGGATGTACATGTATTTGGAAAGGCAAGGACTGATTAGAGATAGTCAACATGGCTTTATGTGTGGGAAATCATGTCTCACAAACTTGATTGAGTTTTTTGGAGAAGTAACAAAGAGGATTGATGAGGACAGAGTGGTAGACGTGATCTATATGGACTTTAGGAAGGCATTTGACTAGGTTCCCCACGGAAGACTGGTGAGCAAGATTAGATCTCATGGAATACAGGGAGAACTAGCCATTTGGATCCAGAACTGGCTCAAAGATAGAAGACAGAGGGTGATGGTGGAGGGTTGTTTTTCAGACCGGAGGCCTGTGACCAGTGGAGTGCCACAAGGATTGGTGCTGGGTCCTCTACTTTTCATCATTTATATAAATGATTTGGTTGTGAGCATAAGGGTTTAGTTAGTAAGTTTGCAGATGACACCAAAATTGGAGGTGTAGTGGACAGCAAAGAAGGTTACCTCAGATTACAACTGGATCTTGATCAGATGGGTCAATGGGCTGAGAAGTGGCAGATGGAGTTTAATTTAGATAAATGTGAAGTGCTGCATTTTGGAAAAGCAAATCTTAGCAGGACTTATAAACTTAATGTTAAGTTCCTAGGGAGTGTTGCTGGACAAAGAGACCCTGGAGTGCAGGTTCATAGCTCCTTGAAAGTAGAGTCGCAGTTAGATAGGATAGTGAAGAAGGCATTTGGTATGCTTTCCTTTATTGTTCAAAGTATTGACTACAGGAGTTGGGAGGTCATGTTGCAGCTGTAGAGGACATTGGTTAGGTCATTGTTGGAATATTATGTGCAATTTTGGTCCCCTTTCTATCAGAAAGATGTTGTGAAACTTGAAAGGGTTCAGAAAAGATTTACAAGGATGTTGCCAGGGCTGGAGGACATGAGCTATAGGGAGAGGCTGAACAGGCTGGGGCTGTTTTCCATAGAGCGTCGGAGGCTGAGGGGTGACCTTATAGAGGTTTATAAAATCATAAGGGGCATGTATAGGTTCAATAGACAAAGTCTTTTCCCTGGGGTGGGGAAGTCCAGAACTAGAGGACATAGATTTAGGCTGAGAGGAGAAAGATAAAAAAGAGACTGAAGGGGAATTTTTTTCACTCCAAGGATGGTACATGTATAGAAATAAGCTGCCAGAGGAAGTGGTAGAGGCTGGTATAATTGCAACATTTAAAAGGCATCTGGATGGGTATATGAATAGGAAGGGTTTGGAGGGATATGGGCCGGGTACTGGCAGGTGGGATGAGATTGGGTTGTGATATCTGGTCGGCATGAACGAGTTGGACCGAAGGGTCTGTTTCTGTGCTGTACATCTCTATGACTCTATGACTCTATAAGTGAGTAAAACTGACTGTAGTAAATCACAGCGCTATTTCAAAGCAAAAGGGCAACTTTCAAGCCGGGGACTGTAGGGAGTGGCAATAAAGCTGTTTCCCTTCAAGCCTCATCCTCTGTTCCCCTTGCAAACATTGATCCTTACTCTATTCCTAATCATGTTACCTCAAATACGTGCTGAGCTGGGAACGACTGGGCTGGGCACTGAGTTGCTAAAACTATAGCAGAGAAGCTTGAAAGCTGTGAATACACAGGGGATTAAAGCATCAGTGTGAAGTCACCGGTCTGTAGGCCTGCTCTCTCTAAATGTTGCAGCAGGTCAATTTTAAGGGTGGGAGTAACCCAGTTCAGGATCTTGCAGGAATGTGTTACAGGCCTGAAAACAAGACATTCAGAGTAAAACGGTGAAAAGCACTTGTATTTATAGTGCACTTTTGATGACCACAGGGTGTAGTCACTGTTGTAATGTAGGAAATGGAATTTTGTGCACTGCAAGCTCTCACACAACATGGTGTGAATGGGCAGAAATCAATTTAAATGATGTTTACTGAGGGATACATGTGACCCTGGGAGAGCTGCCCTGCTTTCTTCGAGATACTATTGTGGGTCAGAAGATGCCTGGACTCACTGCCTCATCTAAATAAACTTCAGAGAGTGTCGCACTCTCTCAGTGCAGCACTTGAACGTCAGCCTGGATTATGTGCTTAAGTCTCTCGAGTGGAGTTTTGAGCCACAACTTTCTGACTCAGAGGAGTGTGTGCTGCTACTGAGACACAGCTGAACACTAAACCCAAACCTGGACTCGGGTTTCTCCATCTTTTCCCTGGTTCACTACTTCATATTTTAATTGCATTCCTTTATAACGTCAGCCAGGAGTGTTGCAGAAACTCCAGAAAGACCGTGTAAATCACTGTAAAAAGTGCAGATGCTGGAATCCAAAGTAGACAAGCAGTGGGCTGGAAGAACACAGCAAGCCAGGCAGCATCAGGAGGTGGAGAAGCCAACATTTCAGGTATAACCCTTCTTCAGGACTCAACCTGAAACGTTGACTTGTCCACCTCCTGATGCTGCCTGCCTTGCTGTGTTCTTCCAGCCTCCTGCTTATCTACAGTATGAAACATCTGAGCTTCAACAGACATGACAGAAGAATCCCTCTCAGAAATTCACTGCTATCAGTCTCCAAAGCCTTGCTGAGCTTCTGGGCCTCCAGTGACAAAGCAGATTCATCGCAGAATCGACTTGGGCGGTGGTTAAGAGCAGAGAAAATAATTAAGAAACTGTACTGGGTTGTGCAGAACAGATGACAGACTTCCTGAAACCTAATGAATGCTCAGCAGTGCTGATTGAGCTAGTGATGGATTGCTCTGCATTCCAACTTTTGAAGAGAAGTGATCGTGTTCCAGGAAACAGAACTGTTTGGGAGGCAGGACAACGGGTATGTGGACAAGATGAAGGGCTTGCAGACGATGTTTTACAGAGATCTTTTTTAAATTGAAAGCAGCTCTTGTGATCCCTGCAATAAAACAGAAGCTTTGCTAAGAGCAAGAAACCCGAGTCCTGTTTGCTCATAATATAATAGAGAGCTGTCAGGCTGTCAGAAGGGATTGTTAATCCCTGCCAGTGGTGGAAAAGAAACAGGAGGACTCGGAATGGTGTACTGCCTGCACTGAATGCCAACTCTCCAGAATCACCCTGCTCCCTTCCGCTATCCCACAGCTGAATAAGGAAAGCAGCAGATAGACAATTGAGTTGCTTAACTGGGCCTTATCGTCAGAAGGCCAATTGGGATTTTCCAGTCAGTTTCTAGTGGTGTCAGACCATAAGATGTTAGATCAGAAATAGGCCATTCAGCCCATCAAGCCCACTCCACTATTCAATAAAATCATGGCTAATCTGATCATCTTTGACTCCATCTTAATGATTAAAAATCTGCCTATCTTAGCCTTAAATATATTTAATGACTTAGCCTCTACAGCCCATTCTGGTAAAGAATTCCACAGATCACTACACTCTCAGAGAAGAAATTCCTCCTCATCTCCGTCTTCAATATGCAACTTTTTATTTTTAGATTATGCCCTCTAGTCCTAGGCTCTCCCACAAAGGGAAACCACCTTTCAGCATCTCCCCTGTCAAGTCCCCTCAGAATCCTGTGATGTTTCATCTCTCACTCTTCTAAACCCCAATGAGTACAGGCCCAATCTACTCAACCTCTCCTCATAAGACAGTCCCTCCATACCTGGGATCAGCCGAGTGAGCTTTCACTGGACTGCCTCCAATGCCAAGAGATCTTTCCTTAGAAAAAGGGACCAAAACTGTTCACAGTATTTGAGGTATGGTCTAATTCATGGCTTGTATAGTTTTAGCAAGACTTCTGTAGCTACTGGATGTTAGGCCAGGGAGCCAACATTCCAGAGAGGTTTTGAGGCTCTTCCCTCTTGCCTGGAATTAGCAACAACCACAGATTCAGGGCAAATCTTTCCTGTAATCATTGTACAGCTGCAAAAATCTTTCCTTTTTATTTTAAATCTGGAAGAGGTTAAGCGAAGATACAGGAAAATCTTGCACCTTCCCAACCCACAATGTCAGCATCAAGCTTTCAGATCACATACAACCATAGAATGGGTATAGCAAGACCACTCCCCTGCAAGAGCAACTTAGGTAGTCCTACACCACCAATCTCTTCGTATAGCCCTGCAAATGACCTCTCTTTGGATAATTACCCAATTCACTTTGAAAGTCACATTTGTATCTGCCTTCACCATCCCCTCAGGCAATGCATTTCAAATCCCGCTGCGTGAAAATGTTCTCCTTTATTTCACCTTAAATTACCGACCCCCCCCCCCCCCACTCCCGCTTTTCCTGGTACTTCTAATGGGAACAGTTTCTCCATTTCCACATTGTCCAGACTCCCTGATCATTTGAAGGACCGCTACCAAATCTCCTCCCAGCTTCTTCATCTCCAAGGGAGAAGGTCTTGAGCATTGTCAAACACTCACAAAACTGAAGTCTCTATCTCCACAAATCTTTTCAGCACTCTCTCTAACACGTTCACATCCTTCCTAAAGTGTGACGTGCAGAATTGGACACAATACCCATTATTTTATGTAGGTTCATCATAATCATTTTGTTTTTGTGATCTCAGCCCCTATTTATCCTGCATGTCTTATTGGCCATTTTCTCAACCTCATGACCATCTTCGATACTTTTCATGCAGATTTCTGCAAATCTCTTCCTGCACCATTGGAGAATCATATCCTTTGTTTTAGTTGCCTCACCTGTCTCTGCTTGTCAAAGTGTATTAAGACTGGGGTTTTCCCATGTGTTAGGTGGTGACTAACTCACTGACCTCACTGGTGAGGTAACTTGACTGTTGTGCACTCCTTAGGGAAATAAACAGGTGAGTGTCTCATCCCATAGTTACCTTGACGCTGATATGTTATGTCTTCAGAAGCCAATCAGATGCAGGCAGATTCTGTGTCCAAAGGACTACCAGTTGAGACTTACTCATGAGGTAATCCCGGTTTAAGATGACAGGATTTTTTTTTTGCTACTTTCAGTGGTATGAGAGTTGCATGGTGAGGGGACTCAGGAGTCAGAGGCAAGGGCAGTTGAGGGGTAACTTTCAGAGGCCACTGTCTGTTATCTGCACCTCAGATTTCCCACCTAGGCAATCAGGGAGGTGGCAAATTGAGGGCCTACATTTTGCTGGTAGTTGAGCAGTTTTGATTGCTGGTGAGTCGGGAGGTTATCTGTGGACTTTCTTGTCCAATATTTCAGCAAGTTTCTCGCCAGAACCAATTTGCTCAATGATTTTGACTCCTACAGTATGGAAACAGGCCATTTGGCCCTACAAGTCCACACCGACCCTCTGAAGAGTAATGCACCCAGAGCCATTTCCCTCTGACTAATGCATCTAACACCTTGGGCAATTTAGCGTGGCCAATTCACCTAACCTGCACATCCTTGGAGTATGGGAGGAAACCAGAGCACCCGGAGGAAACCCACGCAGACACGGGGAGACCATGCAAACTCCACACAGACAGTCACCCAAGAGTGGAATCGAATCTGAGTTCCTGGTGCTGTGAGGCAGCAGCGCTAATCACTGAGCCATCATGCCTCCCATCCTTTTCCCTCCTCATCTTCTAGGGAGGGGAGAATTCCACGCTAGGTCGCAATCCTCTGCATGAACTTTTATCTGTCAGGTGTCTCCTGCTTTCACCAACTTGTTTGTGTTGTCTCGAAGTCTTCTATTATCCCTTTCACGGTTCACATTGTTTTCAAGTTTGATGTCATCAGCAAATTTCGAAATGGTGGCCTGCACACCTAGGTCCAAGTTGTTTACATATATGAGGAAAAGCGATGGTCCTTGGAGTGACCCCTGGAAACCTCGGAATTCCTCCCTCGAATCTGAAAAACAACCATTCACCACCGCGCTCTGTCTCCTGAAACTCAGCCAACGTCCTCTTTGTGTCGTCACTGTGCTGTGACTTCCATGACTTTAACAGTACGGAGAAGCAAGAATAAAGTGTGGCACCTTATCAAACGCCTTTTAGACCACATCAACTGTACCAGCCTAATGTTGCCTCTCCGTTGCCTCATTAAAAAAATAACTCAAACTGTTAGTTGACCTGCCTTCCGAAATTTGTGCTGGCTTTCACATTAAATGACTTTTAATGGTTATCCTAGATAACCTTTTCTAAAAGCTTCCATGTCACGGTTGACCTGTGGTTGCAGAACTCCCCAGTCTTGTCCTCTTCTACTGTAGCACAGAAAACATAGTTAGATGCACTGTAAACCTCTGCCCCAACAACATGGGCCCAGTCCAGATGTCAGCCATCTTACAACTTTGCTTAGTAACATCACCATGTTGTACTAACTGGGGAGAGTTTTGCAAAGTGGGCTATACTCATAGACATGAGTCTGTGGCCTACCAACCCTCACAACAGGTTACAGGAGAGACTGCCATTCTATCAACCTAAGAGACATATGAACACAAGCTCCAGGGTAAAAGGCTAATTCACAGCTTCACTTAGGCCACATAATAGACACTGTAGCCAATGCATTTGGCAAGAATAGCCCATGTTAATCAATTATTGATTGACAGGGCTTTAACTTCAGTGAGTTCAGGAGCAAAATTAGAAAATCAGCAAACTCAACCAGACATAAACAAGTCTCCATTTTATCACCAAATTGTTATAAACAAGGCATGAACTTTGTGAGAAATGTCAAACTCAGAAGAGCAGCCATTTGCCCACAATTATACCAGATGGAGGAACATTAAAGTTCTGCGATAGAAGGGGTACAGTGATAGTAAATGGAGAATTGACTGGCTAATCCCATTAAAATTGTAGAATTGAGTGTCCAACATATGAACACCAGAATGTTAACCAATATAACTGGTAAGAGTGCCCCAATCATTTCACTGTGACGCAGCATAGTGCCCTGATCACAACACTTTGCAGAGGACAGTACATTGGTTTCACATCAGCTTGCATTTAGTGCTATCAAACAGCATTTGAATCTGAGTCACATGAACAGTTACTAGGTCAGGTGAAGAGATAGGTCTGAAAGATTAGCTTAATGGAGGAGAGTGCGATAGTGAAGTTCAGAACCATCTGGCTGGATCTTAGTTGTATTGCAAATTCTCTGCACTTCTTTAGAAATGGGAGGAATTGAAAGATGCAGTCCCGCCTTACTTCAGAGGGACCAAATTTTTCTGCAGGATGGTGGAAGGGCAGGGTGTAATTTACACAGGAGGGAAACCCGTCAGAATGTCATTTTAACTTAGAGATGAGTTAGAACAATTCCATTTAGTCCATTGTCAGGGCTATAGCCAACGGTTTGAGAATCATTTACTTATTGAGTAGATGAAAATGTGCCTGAAGGATGAATACCATCTGTTTAAAACCATGGTCTGAGTATTTTTAAAGTTCTTGAGTTCTTTAAATATGAGAAAAAAACAGGTTTAAGTTCTCAGAAAGAGTTAATTAAAATTTCCCTGCTGCACTCATTTTATTGTGGGTGGCAAGGTGGCACAGTGGTTAGCACTGCTGCCTCACAGTGCCAGAGACCCGGGTTCAATTCCTGCCTCAGGCGACCGACTGTGTGGAGTTTGCACATTCTCCCCGTGTCTGCGTGGGTTTCTTCCGGGTGCTCCGGTTTCCTCCCATAGTCCAAAAATGTGCAGGTTTGGCCATGCTAAATTGCCTGTAGTGTTAGGTGTAAGGGAATGGGTCTGGGTGGGTTGCGCTTCGGCAGGTTGGTGTGGACTTGTGGGCCGAAGGGCCTGTTTCCACACTGTAAGTAATCCAATCATCATTGAGAGGCCATCTGGTGTAAGAAAAAAAAATTATCATCCGCTCATGCACTTTCAACAGATATCTTTGTTGACATTTCTCCAAGCATATTATGTTTGCATAATTATGAATGCTTGGCTGAGTTTCAAAATAATTAACATTTTCTCAGCAGTGGGTTCTGATGTCACAGTTTTACTAACAGCTTAATCTTATTATCAATAGCCTTACCATCATAGATATTGAGCCTCAATAGAAGGTTTGGAATAGATTAACCATGAGAAGATTTAAAAGCAGTGATTTTTTGTTTGGCTCAGATGTTTTTCAATATCAGCTGTATAAGAGTGAGAGCTTAAAATTTTGAAAGTTTGTTTTATACATCTCCACGTGTCTCCTGAGGTTTGTCTATGGTTAGATTCTATCTGAGTAGCTATGGAAGTGGCATGATCGTATGAAAGGGCATAAGAATGGGTAGATGGGTGAGAGGCAGTGTTCTCTCTAAGCTATATGGTCATGCAGCTGCTTGGAGGTTACCTGGGTGATACATTGACTTGTGATTCTGTCAGCACATGGACCTCAGAGGTCTGCACAGTGGGAAAGTAAATGAGAGAGAATGTAGATGAAAAGTTATCAAGCGTATGTGTTGGAGGGCCCTTTGAAACCTCAAACAACTGGAGCAAAAAGCCCCGAGAACTGAAAGAACTGACCCTCAGCCTCTCGCAACTTGATCCTACCCCCATTTCCCTGTGGGTCTGATGGGCTCCTTTAAACTGACACAGCACCTTCAAAATCTGCAAATTTCCTAAGTTAAGATTTCTGCTTTGAGAGCAAAACTTCAGCCTTTAAACAAGAACATGAGCACTAGGAGCAGACAATTTAGCCCCACGATCCTGCTCCACCATGTAATACGATCATGTACCACGTAATCTCATCCCAGCTTCATTTTCCAGCCCACTCTCCATGACCCTCTGAACCCATTATTAATTACAAATCTGTTTATCTCCTCCTTAAATTTACACTTCCACCCCATTACTCTGGGGTAATGAATTCCACAATTCTTTGAAAGAAGTAATTTCTCCTCATCCAGAGATGCACCATCCTCTGGGCAACTTTTTCACACAGAGGGTGGTGTGTGTATGGAATGAGCTGCCAGAGGAAGTGGTGGAGGCTGGTACAATTACAACATTTAAAAGGCATTTGGATTGGTATATGAATAGGAAGAGTTTAGGGGGATATAGGCCAAGTACTGGCAAATGGGACTAAATTACTTTAGGATATCTGGTTGACCTTGACAAGTTGGACTGAAGGGTCTGTTTCTGTGCTGCAGGTCTCTGTGACTCTATGACTCTGTTTTAAATCAACTACTCCTGATCCTAAAGCTATGACCTCTTATTCTAGATTGTCTCATATGAGGACATATCCTTTCTCTGTTTACTTTGGTCAATCTATTTAGCATCTTCTATGCCTCGATCACAGAATCAGTGCAGATACAAATCATTCGGCCATCAAGTCTGCATTGACCGTCCTAACAGCATCGCACCCTATCCCTGTAACCCCTCATTTATTATGATAAACCCACTACAAGGCAATTTAGCATGGTCAATCCACCTAACCTGCCCAGCTTTGTGGGAAGAAACACGAGCACCCTGAGGAAATCCACGCAGACACATGGAGAATCTGCAAAGTCAGAACCCAAGGCTGCTTCCTGGTGCCATGAGGCAGCAGTGCTAACCACTGTGATAGTCATTCTTCCAAACTTCAGAGAATATAAACCTAAACTACTCAATCTCTCTTCATGAGGCAAAACCCTCATAAAATCCCTACAGTGCAGAAGGAGGCCTTCTGGCCCATCGAGTCTGCACCTACTCTCTGAAAAGCATCACACCAGAATCCCTCCAGCCTCCCCGCGCCCTCTTTCCCACCCCCACCCCCAACCTGACATCAACAATGGTTAACTCCACCTAACCTGCACACCCTGGATACTGTGGGCAATTTAGGATGCCCAATCCATGTAACTTGCACACCTTTGGACTGTGGGAGGAAACCAGAGCACCCAGAGGGAACCCACACCGACATGGGGAGAACATGCAAACTCCACACAGCCAGTCGTCCAAGGGTGGAATTGAACTGTGCTCCTTGGTGCTGTCAAGCAGCAGTGCTAACTGCTGAGCCACCATGCTGTCCTCATCTCTGGAACCAATCTAATGAACCTCCTCTGAACTGCCTTCAATACAATTACATCTGTTCTCAAGCTTGTATGTCATATTCCAGACATAGTCTTACTAGGGCCTTGAACTGTTGCCGCAATAGTTCCTACTTTTGTACTCTATTCCTTTTGCAATAAATGCCAAAGTTGGGGGATTTCTCAGTATGGAATTTACAGCACTCAAAAGTGATGTAATTAAAATTCAGGATGTGCATAGGGCTAGAACTGGAAAGGAGCAGAGACCCTGAGAGTTTTAAAGCTTGCAAAGAGAAAAGTAGCTGGGTGAGAATGTTAAAATCTATGAATTACTAGACAAGGAGTTAATGTGAGCACAGCAGTGACCTTCCTATATTTCCGAGCACTGTGCATTGATTTTGTGATAGTGAATACAGTACACTGTGCTCTCAATGCTCTGTTGCTTTTTCAGGCCTCCAACTGTGGTCATTGACAAACTGCCACTTTGGGAACACATTCCAGACTGAAATCCAGGGGAACCAGCAATCCCAAGCTTAACAGAGACTGAGTATGAACTGAGGAATTTTAGTTATTTATTTGTCCGTATGATTAGGAGATTACATTCTGCAACTTCAATGGGATTAGAAGTTTATAATACACTTCCTAAACTAGCTCACAGGCCTGGTAACTCAGCAGCTGAACTGACATGAAGGAGATTGTGAAAGAAAGCAACAGGAGATACAGAAACTTACTGTAACTGGCACTGTCATTTATCAAGCGTTCCCGATCAGGCTTATCCCAGGCTCTGCCCCCACAACCCCTGTCAGCCTATTAGGACGTGGATAATACAATTCAGTCAAGATTCTTGGCTGCTGCTAATGTGCAGTGTCCCAACCCTTCCGCCATTACATCGATGACTGCACCCAGGCTGAACTGGAGCAGTTCATTGATTTCACTAACAAATTCCACCCTGCCCTCAAATTCAGTTGGTCTATCTCAGCCAAATTATTAGATTAGATTCCCGACAGTGTAGAAACAGGCCCTTCGGCCCAACCAGTCCACACCGACCCTCCAAAGAGTAACCCACCAACCACCCGTTTCCCTCTGACTAATGCACCAAACACAATGGGCAATTTACCATGGCCAATTCACCTGATCTGTACATCTTTGGACTATGGGAGGAAACCGGAGCACCCGGAGGAAACCCACGCAGACACAGGGAGAATGTGCAAACTCCGCACAGACAGGCGCCCAAGACTGGAATCGAACTTGGAACCCAGGTGTTGTGAGGCAGCAGTGCTAACCACTGAGCCACCGTGCTACCCACAAATGCTGCCCCGTTTGCTGTGTTCTTCCAGCCTCCTGTTTGTCTACAATGTACAAATCAGGCCTCCCATTATTCGGTGGATCGTCTCATTTCCATAGTGTGAGGATCCTCAAGAGGGCAGGCCAGATGCTGTTTTGGAGTAAAGCCATTTGAGACAGTGAGGCCCTCTGTGTGAAAAAGTTGCCCCTCAAGTCCCTTTTAAATCTTTCCTCTCTCACCTTAAACCAATGCCCTCTACTTTTAGACTCCTCAACCCTGGGGAAAAGACCTTGCTTGTTCAACCTACCTATGTCGCTTATGATTTTATAAATGTCTGTCAGATCATCCCTCAGCCTCCTTCTGTCCAGGGAAAAAAGGCCCAACTTATCCAGCCACCCTCATAGCTCAAGCAGCCTCAGTAACATATTTGTAAATCTTTTTTGCACCTTTTTCAGTTAACAACATCCTTTCTATGGCAGGGCGACCAGAATTGTACTTAGTACTCCAATGTGACGTTACCAATGTCTTGTACAATTGTAAAATGAGGTCCCAATTCCTGTACTCAGTGGTCTGATCGACGAAGGCAAGTCTGCCAAATGTCTTCTTCACCACCCTATCTACCTGTGACACCACTTTCAACGAACCTGCCCCCAAGATCTCTCTATTCAACAACATTCCCCAGGAGCCAATCATTAACTGTGTAAGTCCTGCCCTGGTGTGTCTTACAAAAATGCAATACCTTGCATTTATCTGAATTAAACTCCATCTACCATTCCTTACCACTGGCCCAGTTGTTCAGGATCCGTTGTAATCTTAGATAACCTTCCTCACTGTCCATTACACCACCAAATTTGATGGCGTTTGCAAACTTAGTAACCATGCCTCCTATATTCTCATCCAAATCGTTGATATAAATGACGAATAGTAGTGGACCCAGCACCAATGCTTGTGGCACACTGCTGGTCACAGACTTCCAATCTGAACAAGAACCCTCTACTACCATGCTCTGTCTCCTACCCTCAAGCTAATTTTGTATCCAAGTGAGGCATAGAGACTTAAGGGTTGAATTTTCAGAATCCACAGTTATTTATAAATAGGCGGAGAAAGTAAGGACTACAGATGCTGGAGATCAGAGTCGAAGAGTGTGGTGCTGGAAAAGCACAGCCGGTCAGGCAGCATCCGAGAAGCAAGAGAGCCAATGTTTCGAGCATAAGCTCTTCATCAGGAGGGACGAAGATTCCTGATGACTCATTTACAAAATGGTGACCAGGAATTGGATCAGTAACTCCTGCCAATCCTTCTGACAGATCCAATTGTGTTGGTGTAGTGGGAAAAGGGAATGGAAAAATTTCACATGGGAGGAACATCCAAACTCTGCAGTGCCCTTTGAACTTTGAACTGAATTCAAACTGATCCCACTCTGGCTGTTGAAGAGGTCGGAACCTGCAGTGGAGGAGTCACATATTTATGCAGTGAATGTAAACAGCTCCTCAAGTTTTCATCAGCATGGTGGCATTGTTTCTATGTTGTCTTCAAAATGAATACTAGACATGGGAGTTTGGGACAAGTCAGGCCGAAGGATCTGTTTCTGTGCTGTATGACTCTTTGACTCTCTCTCTCTCTCTCTCTCTCTCTCCTTCATTAAGCTGATCCTTCAAACCTGTTCACAGCACAGTGCTTTGCTCACAGCTCAGTGCAGAACACACGACATAGTTTTACAAACAACAAAATCAGCCTGCATTTAGATTACATGTTTAACATAGTAAATCATCCCAAGCTCTTCACAGAGATGCTACCAGACAAAATCCAGCTCTCAGTCACATAAACGATTAGAACCATAGAGTCAAAAGCATGGAAACAGACCCTTCGATCCAACTAGTCCACACTGACCATGTCCCCAAAGATTATTATAAGAAAGTTATTAGACCAGGTGCAGATATAGGCTGGAGGAGCAGCTTAATGGAGGAGAGAGATTTTGAGTTTCAGAGCTTTCGGGCAAGATATTTTATTCAGCTGGAAATTCTCTGCAGACCCTGAGTTTGACTTTTCCATCCATTTGTGGCACAGCAGTTCCAGTTAATTCTTACCCAAGGTCAGACAAGGGAACTGCTGGGCAGGTATTCTGAGGAAGACTAGCACCAAAGTTTTAGCAAATAGGCTAGTGCTGGCTGCAAGTGAATGGCACAAATGGATTGCCACCGACTTTGGCACAACTCCAGTTCCTGTCACTAAATTAAAACTCCCCCCATTGTCCCCAGAGTGAATCTACTCCATTAAATTGTCCCAGAATGAACCCATGCTATGAAATTGCCCCACAATGTGGCTCCTTCATCCTAAAGCCTTGCCAACATTTCCACTTTCTCCTGCCTTATCTAATTCCCACCCGGTATTTTTGAAGGACTGCAGAGAATTCCCAACTGAACAAACATCCAGCCGGAAGGCTCTGTACCTCACAATCTCTCTCTCCTCCATTGTGCTGCTCCTCAAACCTATTTCTGCACCTGTCCTAATAACCATTCACGTGTTTTTGTTTTATAGCATTCCTGTGAAGAGCTTGGGATGATTTACTGTGTTAAACCTGCTATCTAAATGTGGGCTGATTTTGTTGCTTGCGAAACCTATGTTGTGTGCTTTGCAGTATCCTGTGATCAGGGCACTGTGCTGTGTAACAGGAAGAATTATTTGAAGACAGAAAATAATACAAAACAGGCTGGTCTATAAAGCTATCAGAACCAGGCATGATTATTGTAATACTGTAATCTCCATGAGTACACCGAACTTTGTCGAGAAATCGTATGCCTGTAGTTAACCCCTACAATTCTGCGAGAGCTTCACTGTCTCTCTCTTTACAGGCATCAGTGTTAAAGTATCACATAGCTCTCATTTTAATCATGATGCAAACATCACAGATGTCCCCCATGTGTTTATTGGCCTTTTTCTGTGACCCATGACTCTGATCCTCTCGTGCCTACAGTAAATCACAATTGCTGGGTCAATTATTCCTGTAATTGAACATTAAATTGATAACCAAAAGTGATTAATCAAAGTCAGATGAATTAAGGGATCGTTAAACTGGGGTGAAGTTCCCTGGAGACTCAGAACGGTCACTGAGCCACTGGTGCAGGTGTGAGATTTATTTCCTCTCTTGAATTGTGTGAGGCAGCCTTTGCTGAGGTGTAAATATCATGCTGTCAATACAGTAGGATGTCCTAAAGCACTTGCAGAGGAAAGGGGATGTAGTGATGACATATAATGAATGTGTACTTGAGTCTCTGAGGTATGCAGTAGTGTAATTGCAACCTTAGGAGTCACATGACAGACACTCTGCTCAGAAGTTGGAATTAGTATAACCTGAGGCAGAGATGTCTTCTGCCACAGCATCACATACATATTGTTGTTAAAAACTGCTTAAAGACACGCCTAACTGAAGAGCAAATTATTCCAACATAAAACAAGGCAGGAAATAAACTGAGGAAAAGATAAGAAGCAGATTCTGGGGCAGTATTTTGCAAATGTTGACAAAGAGGTGCTCAACTTTGAGAGAATTTACGAAGGTCGGGACAGATTAGTAAACTGGGGGAGATTTAAGGAAGGCATTCCAAAGGTGTAAAGGCTAAAGACCCTGCTTGTCCTCAAGATTCCTGTCAGAGGAGGAAACATAATCCACCAAGGTTCCTGGTGACTGATCCAATGTCCCCTTCTGGATTTGCAGGAGTCAAACAGAGATCTGTGGGAGCAGGAAGGATAACTGTGTAGGATTAGGAAGAGAACGGTTTAGATGAGAATATAGAAGGCTTGATTAGTAAGTTTGCAGATGACACCAAGATTGGTGGTGTGGTGGACAGTGAAGAAAGTTATCTAAGAATACAAAGAGATCTTGATCAATTGGGTCAATGGGCTGAGGAGTGGCAGATGGAGTTTAATTTGGATAATTATGAGGTATTGAATTTTGGTAAAACAAACAAAGGCAAGACTTACTCAATTAAAAGTAGAGCCTTGGGTAGTGCAGTGGAACAGATGACACCTACAGGTTCATGTACATAATTCTTTGAAGTCTGTGTCACATGTAGACAGGGTGGTTAAGAAGGCTATTAGCACGCTTGTATTCATTGCTTTGAATATATGCCATTTTGGCGCACCAACCTCTACACCGCTGAAGCCAGGCACCAACTTGAAGACACCTCCTCCTACCACCCCTTTGACAATGACCTCACCCCCCCATCAGGGAGAAAATGAGGACTGCAGATGCTGGAGATCAGAGCTGAAAATGTGTTGCTGGAAAAGCACAGCAGGTCAGGTAGCATCCAAGGAGCAGGAGAACCGACGTTTTGGGCATCAGCCCTTCTTCAGGAGCCTTCCTGAAGAAGGGCTCATGCCCGAAATGTCGGTTCTCCTGCTCCTTGGATGCTGCCTGACCTGCTGCGCTTTTCCAGCAACACATTTTCAGCTCACCCCCCCATCACCAAACCATCATCTCCCAGACCATACAGAACCTCATCACCTCAGGGAATCTCCCACCCACAGCTTCCAACCTCATAGTTCCAGAACCCGCATCGCCCGATTCTACCTCCTTCTCAAGATCCACAAGCCTGACCACCCCGGCCGGTCCATTGTCTCAGCCTGCTCCTGCCCCACCGAGTTCATCTCCACCTATTTCAATACTGTCCTATCACCTCCTGGTCCAGGAACTCCCCACATACATTCGGGACATCACGCACGCCCTCCACCTTCTCCAAGACTTTCATTTCCCTGGCCCCCAATGCCTCATCTTCACCATGGATATCCAGTCCCTCTAGACCTCCATCTGCCATGACCAGGACCTCCAAGCCCTCCATTTCTTCCTCTCCCGAAGTCCCCACCAGTACCCTTTCACTGACACTCTCATTCGTTTGGCTGAACTGGTCCTCACCATCAGTAATTTCTTCAAATCCTCCCACTTCCTCGAGATGTAAGAGGTAGTCATGGGCACCCGTATGGGCCCCAGATATGTCTGTCTCTTTGTCGGCTACGTCGTTACTCCAGCGCCACTCCCCAACTCTTCCTCCACTACATTGATAACTGTATTGGCGCCACCTCATGCTCCCATAGGGAGATTGAGCAGTTCATCAACTTCACCAGCACATTCCATCCCAACCTTAAGTTCACCTGGACCATCTCTGACACCTCCCTCCCCTTCTTGGCCTCTCCATCTCCATCAACAATAAACGACTCAACACTGACATCTTCTATAAACCCAATGACTCCCACAGCCATCGGGACTACACCTCCTCCCACCCTGCCTCCTATAAAAACATTATCCCTTACTCCCACTTCCTCCACCTCCGCTGCATCTGCTCCCAGGAGGACCAGTTCCACCACAGAACACACCAGAAAGCCTCCTTCTTTCCCCTCCCATGTGGTTGAAGATTCCCTCCAACATATCTCATCCACTTCTCAGCTCACAGCTTCATTCCTGATGAAGGGCTTATGCCCGAAACGTCGATTCTCCTGCTCCTCGGATGCTGCCTGATCTGCTGTGCTTTCCCAGCACTACACACTCGACTCTAATTTCCAGCATCAGCAGTCCTCACTTTCACCTATATGTCATGTTGAGGTTGTACAGGGCATTGGTGATGCCTCTTCTGGAGTAATGTGTCCAGTTCTGAACAACCTGTTATAGGAAGGATATCAGTAACATAGGAAGAATTCAGAAAATATTTACCAGAATGTTGCTGGGAATGGAGGGTTTGAGTTATAAGGAGAGGTTGAATAGGCTTGGACCTTTTTCACTGGAGTGTAGCATGTTGAGGGCTGACCTTATTTAGATTTATAAAATCATACGGGGCATAGAATGGTAGGTGTATTTTTGCTAGGGTTGGGGATTTCAAGACTAGGGAGAAATTGTTAAGGTGAGAGGAGAAAGATTTTAAGAAGACAGGAGGGGAAACGTTTTTACACAGAGAGTGGTTCATATGTGGAAAGAACCTCCAGAGAATGTGGTGGATGTGAGTACAGTTACAATGTTTAAAAGACATTTGGATAAGTCCATGAATAGGAAAGGTTTCGAGGGATATGGACCAAGCATAGGCAGGTGGGACTAGTTTGGTTTTAGATTATGGTCGGCCTGGACTGGTTGGATGGAAGGGTCTGTTTCCGTGCTGTATGACTCTATGATTCCATGTTGATTCTCTGGCTATGATTTGATAATGGAAACAAACTAGAACAGTTCCACAACAGAGAAAAGATTTCTGTGTTGAAGGTTGCTTGGAGACAATTGAAGAGGGATGGTTGACCATGGTCACACTCACAAAGAATGACCTTGACCATGGCAACTTCTGCCCAGTAGTACAGGTAGAAAGCTGATTGGAAATGATCAAATGTGGACTTGGAGGAAATTGGATTTGGGAAATGGCAATTGATTCAAGGACTTTGGACAGGAAAGGAGGTTTAGAAGTGAGTTGATAGTTCACAAGGTTAGAGGGGCGATTGGGAGGTTTTTGAGGAGAGAGATGTTGAGAGCAAATCTGATATAAGGGATAGCAATACATCAGGAAAAGAATTTGAACAATATCAGCCAAGACTGGGCTCAGAAACCGGAGCTGATCAGTTAAGAGTTTGGTGGGAACAATATCATGGGAGCAGGAGGTGAGTCTCAAGGCCAAGATGTGGTTGTGGAGATTATTGTAGGAGATGGGATGAAAGTTAAGGAAGTTGTGAGTTCAGGGATAAGCCAGAGGACAAGACTTGGGCAAATTTAAACTGATGGATTTGGGGAAGAGAGGGAAGTGGCGGAGCTGAACTGGTTGTCTTGATTTTTGTGACAAAACAACCCTCACAATTATTGATTGAAGTGAGAGTGAGAGTCAGGTCAGGGTGGTTCAGGAAGATAGTTTGCAGTGGGAAAAAGAAACTGGGGATTAATTTTCGCATGATCTTTGAATAATGAACAGTTTCAGTCATGGAGAGTATAATCCAATAATCCTTTAAGAGGTCCAGACAGACTGAGCAATATACATTAAACCAACTGAATACCAAATATGCTCAAAGATACATCCATTGGACTTAAAGGAGTGGAGGTGATAGATACAAGGGGAAAGATTAATTGAGAGGCATGCTAATGGAGAAGGGGCATTAAAGGTATTGGGGACAGAATACAGTTTAATAAATCATTTTTGTAGACATGTCACTAACACAGAATCACAGAATATCACAATCATTACCGTGCAGGTGGCCATTCAGCCCATTGTGTCTGCACCAGCTCTTCAAATAACCATCAGCACCTAGTGCAAATCTCCTGCCTTTCACCTATATGGTTTCACATCACTTCTTTCCAAATAATATCCAATATCCTCTTGCATACCACAATCAAACTTGCCTCCACCACATTTCCAGGCAGTTGCTTCCAGACCCGAACTACTGACTGTGTTAAGAAAACATTTCTCCCACCATCCCTCCTCCTTTTACAGATCACATCAAATCTATGCCCTCCAGTTCCTTTTTCGAGTGGGAACAGTTTCTCCTTGTGTACACTATCACACCAGAGAGCAAGGTGACTGCAAGCAGAAAGATGACAAAGGGGATAAGTCATCCTTATTTTCACGGCAATGTTGGGTGCTCTGATACAATGGCAAAAGTGGGGACTGGAGATTAGAGTCGAGAGTGCAGTGCTGGAAAAGCACAGCAGGTCAGGCAGCCTCTGAGGAGCAGCAGAATTGTTGCTTTAGACATCGATTCTCCTGCTCCTTGGATGCTGCCTGACCTGCTGTGCTTTTCTAGCACCACACTCCCATGCTCTGGTACAATGTCAACTCAGGTTGTTGGTTAGCTTGGTTGGCTGGACAGCTAGTGAGTAACGCAGAGTGATACCGACAACATGAATTCAATTCCCACACTTGTTGAGGTTACTGTGAAGGACTCTCTTTCTCAACCTCAGGTTAAACCACCACCAGTCATGTCTCTCTTTAATGAGAAAGCTATGATATGGAGGTGCCAGTGTATGGCTGGGATGGATAAAGCCAGAAGTCACATGACACCAAGTGATAGTCCAATGGGTTTATTTGAAATCACAATCTTTTGGAGCAATGCTCCTTCATCAGGTGAAGTGGAGGGAAGTGCACAGGCACAGAATTTAAATGTGGAGAGATAATGGCAAGATAATTTCAGGTAATTAAGAGTGTGTAAGGATAAATACAAATGGTTTGAATGGAGTGTCAACAGGCTGAAGAACAAGCCTTTACAGGTGACTAAAAGTGTCAGATGGTGTGAGTAACGTGTCAGCAGCTGAATAGCAAGTGAAGGGATGACCTATGATCTGATTAATTAAGGCAGAGTTTATTTTAAAAAATCAAAAAGAAGATTTTAGTGGGCGGCACGGTGGCACAGTAGTTAGCACTGCTGCCTCACAGCGCCAGAGACCCGGGTTCAATTCCCGCCTCAGGCGACTGACTGTGTGGAGTTTGCACGTTCTTCCCGTGTCTGCGTGGGTTTCCTCCCACAGTCCAAAGATGTGCATGGTCAGGTGAATTGGCCATACTAAATTGCCCGTAGTGTTAGGTAAGGGGTAAATGTAGGGGTAGGGGTATGGGTGGGTTTCGCTTCGGCAGGTCGGTGTGGACTTGTTGGGCCGAAGGGCCTGTTTCCACACTGTAATGTAATGTAATCTAATCTAATCTAAAGATAGTGCTCGAGATGAACTGACGACAACGAGCATCTCGCCAAGCCATCCCTATGCCTCAACTTCTCGCTTTCAAACAGTTGCCTAACCTCAAACAGACCATCGTCTGCAGCAAACTACCCAGCCTTCAGGAGAACAGTGACCATTACACCACACAACCCTGCCACGGCATCCTCTGCAAGACATGTCGGATCATCGACATGGATACCCCCATCACACCCACCACGTAGACAGCAGATTCTCTTGTGACTCAGCCAATGTTATCTCTCTCATACGCTGCTCTGAGGCATGGTATATTGGTGAGACCATACAGATGCTGCAATAATGGATGAATGGACACTGTGCAACAATCGTCAGACAGGAATGTTCCCTCCCAGTCAGTGAGCACTTCAGCAGTAAGGGCACTCAGCCTCCGATCTTCAGTTAAGCTTCCTCCAAGATGGCCTTTGAGATACACAACAACGCAGGATTGCTGAGCAGAAGTGGATAGCCAAGTTCTGTACGCATGAAAACGGTCTCAACCATGATCTTGGGTTCATTTTGCGCTACATGTAACCCCACCATACCGTTCTGTGTAAAATCTTCCTTACTATTCTGTTTTGATACCATCACCTTAAAACTTGTTATTATCTCTCTACTTTAATTAGTTTGTACAGTTTTGGATTGTTTGTTACTTTGGTTAGATCCTTATCATATGACTCTGATACCTATTATGTTATTCCAGCCATAGTTTGTCTGTAGCACCATCTTTTGATTTTTTTGCAACTATCTCTCTGCCTTAATTAGTTGGATCATAGTTCATTCCTCCAATTGCTATTTAGCTGTTGACACTTTACTCACACTGTCTGACGCTTTTGATCACCTACGGAGACTTGTTATTCAGCCTGTCAACTCTACTCACATCATTTGTACTTATCCTTTCACACACTTTATTACCTGGAATTATATTACCATTACCTCTCCACATATAAATCCTGTGCTTGTGTGCTTCCCTCTACTTCACCTGATGAAGGAGCAGTGCTCTGAAAGCTTGTTATTTTAGATAAACCTGTTGGACGAGAACCTGGTGTCATGTGGCTTCTGACTAATGTGAAGTCAGCCTGCTGGCCTGGTGAGGCCATGGCGACTTCACCTTTACATGACCTGTGTGGAGCTTGGGAGAAACATGGTGTCCTTGTCATCATCGGTTCAGCTCTGCTTCCTTCTATTGTATAATATCTTATTCTGGATGGGAGATGTTAGTGATTGTGTTACAATGTGTTTAGGTCATCTGTCACACCTGAATAGTTGGAGATATATGAAACAGGAGCAGCTCACCTTATTGTAATGTATTTGAAGTCGAGGTGGCAAATCTGATGTTAGGGCTTGATTCCTGACTGCTAGGGGCTGCTAATGGATAAGTGTTGGAAATCTGATGCATTGAGCAATGTGAGTGAATTGGCTTGTGGTTAACAGGAAAGCTGAACACAAAATAGAAAATGATGGCACTAGAAGAGGCCATTCTGCCCATTATTTGTGTTCCAGCTAAAAAGAGCAATCCAGCCAAATCCTATTGTTCAGCTCTTGGTCTATATGCCTGAAGGTTAATCCTTCATTAAGTGTCTATCCAAGTATTTATTTAAACTGTTTTCTGCCTCTAACATACTTTCAAGCAATGAATTGCATACCCCTTGTCACTTTCTGAGTGAAAAACATTTCTCCTCTAATTCTAGTTTAAATCTACCTCCACCTCCATCCCCAGGTGACCTCTCTGCTAAAGGAAAAAGGTACTTCATTTTCCACTCTATTACAATTTTATATGCCTCAAATAAATGTCTCCACTCATCCAAAAGAAAGTAACCCCAGGTTATTCAATTTTTGTTCATAAAGTTCAACATTCCTGACAAAGCACTTGTACCTTAACCTCCTTACACTTTCAGATAGGATCGTGTGTACCTACAACCAGAAATGCACACAATGCCTCATTGTTGGACTGACGGTATGTGAGGATAGAAACACACACACACAGACACACCCACACAGTCAGACAGACACACACACAGACAGACACACACACACACACAGACACACCCACACAGACAGACAGACACACACCCACACACACACTGACATAGACACACCCACACAGACAAACAGACAGACACACACACACAGAGAGACACACCCACAGAGACAGACAGACAGACAGACACATCCACACAGACAGACAGACACACATACAGACACACCCACACAGACAGACACACACACAGAGACACACCCACAGAGACAGACAGACACACAGACACACACACACACAGACACACCCACACAGACAGACAGACACACACACACACATAGACACACCCACACAGACAGACAGACACACATACACAGATACAGACACACCCACAGAAACACCCATACAGATATACCCACACAGACACACACAAATACACACACAACCGCACCCATCCACAGACGCACCCACACAGACAGACAGACACACAGATATAGACATACACAGACAACCACACAGACACACAGATATAGACACACACAGACAATCACACAGACACACACATACACACACATACACTCACACCCACCCACAGACACACCCACACAGACAGACACATTCAGATACACCGAGACAGACACAGACACACACACAGACACAGACACAGCCACAGAGATACCCACACAGACCCACAGACACAGACACAGACACACAGACACACCCAGACACACAGACACACACATACACAGATACAGACACACACAGTCCCCCACACAATGTGGGGGCCCAATCCCTTCACTGGTGCTCCATACTCATTCTTCAGGCTTGCAAAAATATGCTTCCCTTTCAGAGGGACAGACTGTCTGTAAGTTAGAGCAGGCTGGCTGCACCAATGGTCTGTCAGCACACAATGCTCAGCCCTTCTGCTAAACCCAGGCAGGAACACATATCCCTCTCAGAAACACCCTGCTATCTGCAAAGTAAGGAGACCACCCCAAATTAAGATGCTGACTAGTTTCATGGCAAAGGACATGGGCAGGTTGTAAATCATTCATTAAACAATGTAGATTGACTTCTTGGCTAAAGATTTCAAAACTGAGAGATAAAGGTTGGGCAAGGAGGAGACGTTGCCAGGGAAAGAGACAGAACAAAGTGTTTTTTTGAGATAAGGGCTACATGACCATCAAAACAATTCAAACATGGCAAGTTGGGGGGGGGGGGGCGATTTGTCAGAGTGTGTAGCTTTCATTAACGGGAAATATAGATTCACCAAGGTCATGATGCCGTGGTACAGATGGTAAGATCTCTGCTCATGAGTGGGCATACCTTCTGGAGCAAGATCAGGAGACGGCTGATGATGATAGACTATCCACTGGCACAATCCACATCGTTAGAGCAGGGAATGCCATGAGGAAACGTGAGGGGGTTGATGCGATGTGACCTGCGGATGGACAATTCGGGAGTTTTGGGAGAACAGAGTGGCTCACTTGATTTGCTGATCATTTGAAGTGAGTGAAGAGTGCTCAGGTGGGCTTCTTAAAGCTGTCGAGAGGCACAGAAGGCAGCGGAAAGAGTATTTAAGAGGGAGATTAGACCACTGAATCAGTGGGTTATCTTGGGGAGGAAAATTTTATCCAAACTGATATCACGGAACTGCAACTAGGCAACTAGGCTACTTGCATCTTAATAGAAACTCCTGCTGAACTCTGGAAAGTTGCAGGCTTTCTGTTGCCGTGGTAGCAGTATTACTGGCAATCAGTAACAGCTCTCATGTAACATGTAACACAGTAGGCTGTCACCAGATGCTATATGAATTGTACCCTGATTTGTTGGGGTGTTGAGTTCCAGTCAGAGATTTCTCTTTGTTTCAGTTTAAAAGTTCAGATTTGGGTGGCTGGGAAATTCTCCTGATGGAGCAACCTTCGGCCTTGAGGGAGTCTGGAAATACTCAGTACACGCTCCTGAAATTCCAAAGCAGCACACTGTCGCTGGAAACGAAGCTTTCTGCTGCGCGCTGCCAGTACTTAACTACACAAGCCCATCACCGTGGTAACAGGCCTTGTTTTCTTTCTAATGTACGAGCATGTCGTGTCTTGGTTTGAAACAGGTTGTGAGGTGGAGGAGAGGCTGCACTGTCGGCCCACTCTGTAAAAGATTCCGGGCCTCGAATTCCAACTTTGCGTCACTTTTTTTGCAGCCTCTCATAAGGGGGATAAAAGAAAACACCATCTGCCTTGCCCATGGACGTCGCATAAGCTGGTTACCATGGAAGTTAAGCATCAAAGATGAATTATGTAACTTTGTTCGATACCAGAATGTCAGCTGACAGCAACCTTGACGGGAAAAGGATTACCCTGACCTTTTCGCAGGAGGTACACTTTCGGTGAGGTTGAAATGTATATCAGCGGAGCCTGTTAACTGTGACGGAACAGGTTAACCATGTGAAGCACTAGCATTCTGGCTATAATACATCCTTTGTACATTGCTCCTTTCAGTCCCTTCCAACAGCTTCAAAATCCCATTAGCTCGGAAGAAATCACGACCAATTAGTTTGTCCAATGCCTCAGTGGATAAATGTACCATGCAGCGGGGTAGACACCAGGAAAGCCTCAATCCCAACACTACAATTAACTAATCTCTACCGAGGGTCCCAGCTATCGCCCTCAGCTGGGAGAAAAAGGGAAAGAAAACAAATATGGATTCTCCAGACCACCATCCAGTGAAAAAAAAAAGTGCTGGAGAAATTCAGCAGGTCTGGCAGTATCTGTGCAGAGAGAGTTAACACCTCAAGTCTGAAGAAAACTCATATTGAATTCAAAATGTCAACTTTGTTTTTCTCTCCACAGATGCTGCCAGCCCTCTTGAGTTTCTCCAGCACTTCTTGTTTTTATTTCTGATTTCCAGCAGTCAGAGGATTTTGCTCTTATCTGAGGATATGATTGATCTTGGCTGTGATACTCTTTAATAAAACTGCAATGTCAATTTCAGAAATGAAGAGTGGTTACTGCAGCCAAACAGCCAAACATTACTCGGCCAGGGTATGCCTGAATCTATGGCTCAGCAATATGTCAATGCCTCCAGGACAGGAAAAGTAAATGATTAGATTCCCTACAGTGTGGAAACAGGCCCTTCGGCCCAACAAGTCCACAACGACCCTCCGAAGAGTAACCCACTCAGACCCATTCCCCTGACTAATGCACCTAACACTACGGGCAATTTAGCATGGCCAATCTACCTGACCTGCACATCTTTGGACAGTACAGAGGATGACTATCAACAGGAAACACAGCCACATTTCAGGTGACTTGATGCTCATGGAATGTTAATGCTGGCTTAGAGTGTGTTATAAGACCATACGACATAGGAGCAGACATAGCCATTCAGCCCATCAAATCTGCTCCACTCCTCAGTGAGATGCTGACAGATGTGGTAATTCAACTCCTGCTTTCTGCCCATAACCCTTGGTTCCCTCCTAGGGAAGGCCAAACCTTGAAAAGATTAAAATTTAGGGGTGGAAGGAGAAAGTGAGGCAGAGAAAATGGTTTTGCAACTGAGTGGTTGGGCAAGAGAATGGAGTTGGTGTGGCCATTGCCTGCCTGCAGAAGGCCAATCGCGGAACAGAAATAAATCTCAATCCTCACAACACTCATTTTCAGTATAGGCCACGGTTTTTATGTCTGGTACTAGGTAACTAAGAAAGGATGAAGGGAAAATTAACTCAATAAAGCAAGGCTCACAGGAGAGACTGGGGTGCAATGGTGAAAGAGAAAGACAGAATGAAATAGATAAGTAAATGACAAAATGTTTTGGTGCAAATCTCTTCACAAAAATAGAAGCAAATATTATCAATGATGGAAAGCAGCCTTGGCATGAACTGTCAGCTGGAGACTCCCTGTATCAGTTGTCCTTGAGCTTATCCATTTGTAAAGATATATTTCTGTTTGCTGCATCTCACAAGCAGAACGACAGAGGTTTCAATTTGCCTTTAAAATAGAATAGAGCTATAAAGGTTCAGTAATTAGTCCCAATTCCAGCACCTAAGTAAATTATTCAAAAGAGAGACCATTGAATAATGTGAACTGAAAGGCTAGTCTGTAAACTACACGTGGCTGAAGAGAAATTTGTTCTGACTTTCAATCTTTTGTTCTTGATCCCGACAGTACAGCTGCACAGAGCTAAATACCTGAGATAATCAAGTCTCAGACATTTCCTGCTTAGTTACCTGTAAGGGAAGAGAGGTATGTGTGTATCTAAAGATATAGCACAATACCTGCAGTGATCACTGAACACGTTCCCTGATTCTGGAAGAGTGAGTCGCTGGGGATTTAGCTATTAGTCACTGCTAAACCTCGTAGTAAAGTGACTAAAGTTCCAAATAAATTCAGTGTCATCACAAGTCACTTTTATTAGTTCACATCTCACGTATTAACTGATTTGCTTTCAAAATTGACATTTTGTCATCCCAATACCCGTGACATTGGGCAAAAGCAATTTGAGGGTGTTTAGATACCCCACATGATCGGAAAGGTACAAATTTGTCACCTATGCAATTTCCTGTTGGCAAAGCCCAACACCTACTTTCAGTTGTTAATGAAAGCAAATACAGTGGATGTTGGGGGATCTGAAATAAAATTCTGAAGAAGTATCATATCAGAGTGGAAAGGTTCATTTTGGTTCTCTCTCTCTCCATGGCTGCTGCTTTTATTTTATGTTTTTAAGGTCAATTTGAGGCTGCCCACCTTGTAAGATTCTTCCAACTCCTTTTGTTTGCGTGATGCAAGACATAAAGAATGCCTATATTAAGAGGACATCGAGGGTTGCCGGGCAACAGTACATATCCTGAATTGTGTGCAAAGTACAGTGCAAACTGAAGGTGCATGTGCCTTAACTATTTGCATTGTACTGTCTTTTGCATTTTTCCTTGTTCAAACTTAGATTTTTGTGGCAATTGCTTCAGTTTCAGAGTCACCTTCCATCTTCCTTTCCCAACCACTGCTGACTTGGGCGGGTTTCCTGTTCCAAGGTGGTGGGAAGTAAAGTAGAATCTGTCAGGTAGATGATACAGCAGGAGTCATGCCCAAACACTGTTACAATAAACAAGACAAAATGACCTTTCTGGGCCAGTCTGTTTGGAATGGTAAAGAGAGCTGGGATGGCATACCACTGCGGTCACCACTACATTGTGTGATGCCACACTATGCACATTGCTAACTCAGAAGCACCTCAATTCCAGAATGTCATATTGTCAGTAACTCTAAATAAATGCCAGGATGGGGGTCGAAAAGAATCAGTATCTGCTTTGGATGAACGTGCCAAGAAGCTACCAACTATTTCTGCAGCTTCAGACTGTCTTACCTGGCTGAAGATTGTCCCATTGGTGTCTGGGATCAGCAAATGCTATCCGCTAGGAGTATAAGAGGTATAGTCAGTAAGTTTGCAGATGACACCAAAATTGGAGGTGTAGTGGACAGCGAAGAAGGTTACCTCAAATTACAACGGGATCTTGATCAGTTGGGCCAATGGGATGAGGAGTGGCAGATAGAGTTTAATTTAGATAAATGTGAGGTGCTGCATTTTGGGAAAACAAATCTTAGCAGGACTTATACAATTAATGGTAAGGTCTGAGGGAGTGTTGCTGAACAAAGAGACCTTGGAGTGCAGGTTCATAGATCCTTGAAAATGGAGTTGCAGGTAGATAGGATAGTGAAGAGGGCATTTGGTATGCTTTCCTTTATTGGTCAGAGTGTTGAGTAGAGGAGTTGGGAGGTCAGGTTGCAGCTGTACAGGACATTGGTTAGGCCACTGTTGGAATATTGCGTGCAATTCTGGTCTCCTTCCTATCGGAAAGATGTTGTGAAACTTGAAAGGGTTCAGAAAAGATTTACAAGGATGTTGCCAGGGTTGGAGGATTTGAGCTATAGGGAGAGGTTGAATAGGATGGGGCTGTTTCCCTAGAGATTCGGAGGCTGAGGGGTGACTTTATAAAGGTTTACAAAATTATGAGAGGCATGGATAGGATAAATAGACAAAGTCTTTTCCCTGGGGTCGGGGAGTCCAGAACTAAAGGGCATAGGTTTAGGGTGAAAGGGGAAAGATATAAAAGGGATCTAAGGGACAACTATTTCAAGCAGAGGGTGGTACGTGTATGGAATGAGCTGCCAGTGGATGTGGTGGAGGCTGGTACAATTGCAACATTTAAGAGGCATTTGGCTGGGTATATGAATAGGAAGGGTTTGGAGGGATATGGGCCGGGTGCTGGCATGTGAGACTAGATTGGGTTGGGATATCTGGTCGGCATGGACAGGTTGGACTGAAGGCTCTGTTTCCATGTTGTACATCTCTATGACTCTATAACAATCACCATTCTTGCAGAATGTTATTTCCTAGTTTCTGTTCTTGGAGTTTCCTCCTTAGAACTGCAGACAATTCATTTAAAGGTATTTACTCTCGGCCTGTCCGTGATTCTCCATGGTCAATAATATTTTCACTATGGTCTCAATTTCTCCTTCAGCTTTGTGATTCATCTGCGTCACTTTGTATTTAGGTAAGAGACAAGCACCACTGAAGAGTCTTATCGCCACCTACTGGGTCTGATGAGAATCTATGCACTGATTGCAATCATAGTTAAAAATCACTTGACACCAGGTTATAGTCCAACAGGTTTATTTGAAAGTGCAAGCTTTCGGAGTGCTGCTCCTTCATCAGGTAGCTAGTGGAGTAGGAGCTGTGTCTTATGATGCTATTCCGCTGGCTACCTGATGATGAGTAGCACTCAGAAAGCTTTAACTTCCAAACAAACCCGTTGGACTATAACCTGGTTTCATGTGATTTTTAACTTTGTCCACCCCAGTCCAACACCGGCACCTCCACATCATCCGCAGTCATATTATCAGAGTGCTGCTGAGAACATGCCTCACAGACTGTGATATCACTGTTCATTACATGGTTGAGATTATGGACAATGTCAGCACTAGGTGGAACGTCAAAAGCACATGTGTTAGGAACCCAACGTTACAGTGCAACCTTCTCTGACGATTCATTTCAGTCAGTCTTACTTCAAACTAAATCCTTCTTACAGGTCAGTTAGAGATTAGTCCCAACCCTAACACTACAAAATATGCGCTGGGAGTTTGTTTGGGGGAAATCACAAAGCTGACTTGTCCAAATCTGCTCATATTTAAAAATCAACAAAGCTCCTACTGAGTAGAATTTCATTTCTCTTAACTTGATGTTCTTGTAATTGGAGGTGATGAGTACATGAACGCAAAATGTCACAAGTAAGGAAGAGACAGAAATTGTTTTTTTCTTTGATTATGAGATTAGCCATTTCAACAGTGAAGTTATGAGCTGGTTCTAAACAGGAAGAATTGTGTGTTTATGTGCAGTTGAGTTAGGGGTGGCAAAGGCCTAGTTTTGTTCTCACTAGTCGATTAATCTGATGACTCTGGTAATGCTCTGGGGACCTGGATTCAAATCTGACCAGGTCAGGTGGTGGAATTTGAATTCAATAAAAATGTGGAATTAAGAGTCTCATGATAAAGAAAAAATCATTGTCGTTTGTCAGGAAAAGCCCATCTGGTTTGCTAATATCCTCTAGGGAAGGAAACTGCTGTCATGACCAAGTCTGGCCTACAGGTGACTCCAGACCCACCACAATGTGGCTGACTCTTAACTGCCCTCTGGGTAATTAGGGTGGCCAATAAATGTTGGCCTAGCCAGCGACACCCAAATCCCGTGAATGAATAAGACTTGTGTGGTGGAGAGGGATCATGTTGGCAATTTTTGATAGTGGGTTCCTGTTATCGTGTTGGGAACACACATTCTGTAATTATATGCAAGCGGAAGGAATATATATTGAAAGAGCAGTGAACTTAATTTATTCATAACACGCTACACATGTTTATTTTAAAAGCAGACATTAAATCAATTTCTGGTTTTCATTGGTGCTGTACACTTGTTTCGCTGGTTTTCACAGCTTGGCAACTCCAATAGAAATGCCAACTCCAAGAAAATGTATCAATCCCACGACATCGTCCTCATCAACCTGACAAAGGCTTTTAACTCAGTCACTGGAGGGTTTGTGCTATAGGAAGAGGCTGAATAGACTGGGGCTTTTTTCCCCTGAAGGCTCTGAGGCTGAGGGGTGACCTTATGGAGGTTTATCAAATCACAAGGGGCATGGATAGGGAAAATAGCCAAGGTAGAAGTGTGTACTGCAGGTGCTGGGATTAGAGTTAAGATTAAAGTGGTGCTGGAAAAGCACAGTAGGTCAGGCAGCATCCGAGGAGCAGGAAAATCGATGCTTTGGGCAAAAGCCCTTCATCAGGAATGAGGCCACATTTCTGATGAAGGGCTTTTGTCCAAAACATCGATTTTCCTGCTCCTCAGATGCTGCCTGACCTGCTGTGCTTTTCCAGCACCACTCTAATCTTGACTCTAAATAGCCAATGTCTTTTTCCTTGGATGGGAGTGTCCATAACTAGAGGACTTTCTTTTAAAGTGAGAGGGGAAAGATTTGTAAAGGACTCGAGAGGTCACTTTTTCATGCAGAGGCTGGTGCTTGTATGGAACAAGCTGCCAGAGGAGGTGGTGGAGGCTGGTATAAATACAACATTTAAAAGGCGTCTGGATGAGTATATGAATATGAAGGGTTTAGAGGGATATGGGCAAAATGCTGGCAAATGGGACTAGGTCAGGTTGGAATGTCTGGTCGGCATGGACGAGTTGGACCAAAGGATGTGTTTCCGTGTTACGTGACTTTATGACTTTACAAGTGATATGGAACATCTTGTCCACGAATGGCTGTCAGGTGAAACTTATCAACATCCCCTGTCTCCTCCTCGACAATATGTCTGTGACTGTCCTCACCAATGTAATATGATGGAATCATTTGAGGGATGTATCATTGCCCCCACCCTTTCCTCACTCTTCATTGCCACCATTCTTCATCTCATTAAGAGCAAGCTTCCTGATGGTATGGACATGGCCTACAGATGGACAGAAACCTTTCTCAGCCTCAGCCATTTAAAATCCAAAAAGAAAATGACAGCAATCTGGTCTGTGGAACTTCAGTACTTGGATGGCAATATCATCTCTGCTCTCTCGGAAGAGAATCTTCAAGCCTCACTAAATGCTTTTGCAGAAGCATACCAAAGAACTAGTCTCAGTCTCAACTTCAAGAAGACTTGGTGGGCGGCATGGTGGCACAGTGGTTAGCACTGCTGCCTCACAGCGCCAGAGACCCGGGTTCAATTCCCGCCTCAGGCGACTGACTGTGTGGAGTTTGCACGTTCTCCCCGTGTCTGCGTGGGTTTCCTCCGGGTGCTCCGGTTTCCTCCCACAGTCCAAAGATGTGCAGGGTCAGGTGAATTGGCCATACTAAATTGCCCGTCGTGTTAGGTAAGGGGTAAATGTAGGGGTATGGGTGGGTTTCGCTTCGGCGGGTCGGTGTGGACTTGTAGGGCCGAAGGGCCTGTTTCCACACTGTAATCTAATCTAAATCTAAGACTCAAATCCTTTACCAATCCATTTTAGCTCCTTCCCTCCACTAAGATCAATGGAGAAATCTTCCCAAACGTGGAACTTTTCCCCGACCTGGGAAGCTACCTTTCATGTAAGGCTGACATCGATGTGGAGGTTCAATTGCTGTAAGCGTAGCCTAAGGATGAGAGTCTTTCACAGCTGTGACATCTGGACTGACACCTAGATCCTTGTGTTTAAGATAGTCATTATCGCTGTGGGATCCAAAGGAAGTGAAGTGCACAAATATGTGGGATCTGTTGGCGCCTTGTTAAAATAGCTGTTTGCACGTGAACACAAGCAGTAATGTCAGTAGAAAAATCATCATGGAGGCCCAGTTTGCTTTCTAGTTGCCACTGCACTTTATTTCTCATGACAATATCTCTTTGGTGCAGCAATCCTTACCCCACTCCAGACCTCATTCCTGATGAAGGGCTTATACCCAAAATGTCGATTCTCCTACTCCTCAGATCCTGTCTGTGCTTTTCCAGCGCCACACTCTCGACTCTGATCTCCAGCAACTGCAGTCCTCACTTTCTCCCACTTAATCCTTACCGCCACCCATACTGGTTTCAAAAGTCAATCTTTAGATTGAATCCATGGTTTCCAAGAATATTCAGAGAGAACATATGCTAAAGGAATAGAGTATAAAAGTAGGGAAGAGTTTCTGCAACTGTACAAAGCAAAAGTGAGACCATACCTGGAGTACTACATACAATTTTGTTCCCCTTATTTGAGGATGGAAGTAGTTACATTGGAGGCAGTTCAGAGAACGTTCACAAGATTAATTCCAGAGTTGAGAGGTTTGTCTAATGAACAGAGATCGAACAGTTTAGGAGAATGAAGGGAGATTTAATTGAGGAGATAAGATGCTAAAGGAGACTGACAAAGTAGAAGGGATGCTTCCGCGTGGGGTAATCTAAAATGTGAAGTCCTGGCTTTAGGATAAGGGGTAGCAGATAAACAGAGATGAGAAAAAATTACTTCTCTCAAAGAATCATGAATCTGTGGAATTCACTTTCCCAGAGAGCAGTGGATGCTGGGCCATTGAGTAAATTTAAGGAGGAGATAGATAGATTTTAAGTTTTTTAAAATTCATTCATGGGATGAGGGCATTGCTAGCTAGGCCAGCATTTATTGCTGATTCTTAATTGCCCAGAGGGCAGTTACAGGTCAACCACATTGCTGTTTATCTGGAGTCATACATAGACCAGACCAGGTAAAGATGGCAGTTTCCCTTCCTGAAGGACATTAGTGAACTAGTTGGTGACTGAATTGTCTACTCTTTGCTCCTAATTCTAATATTCTTATGTATGAACTGTTCTAGAGCCATAGAGACATACAGCATGAAAACAGACCCTCCGGTCCAACACATCCATGCTGAGTATCTGGGTTTCCCAAACTAAACTAGTCCCATTTGCTTGCGTTTGACCTATATCCCTCTAAACTTTACCTATTCACACACCTATTCAAACATCTTTTAAATGTAATTGTACCAGTCTCTTCCACTTCCTCTGGCAGCTTGTTCCATAGATGTACCACCCTCTGCGTGGAGAGGTTACCCCTCAGGTCCCTTTTAAATCTTTCCCCTCTCACCTTAAACCTATGCCTTCTAGTTTTGGACTCCCCTACTCTAGGAATGACTTCCCAAATGTTTTCTTCACATATCTAACCCTGTTTTCAAAGCTTGTTCTTTTACATGCAAACAGGTGGCTCAAGAACGCCCCTCCATTCAGTGTGGCCATGGTTGATTTGATCACCACCTATTTCCTACTTACTCCTGATAACTCCTGATTGCTTGTTAAGAATGGTGCCTTAAAAATATTCAAAGACCCTTCTTCTATCAACTTTTGAGGAAGTAAGCACCAAAGACTCACAAATTTCTGTGAGAAACATTTCTCCTCATCTCTGTCTTGATTTTTAAACAGGGACCCAGATTATCCCACAAGATGAAACATCCTTTTCCCATGCACCCTGTTAAGACCCCTCAGGATTTTATAAGTTTCAACCAAATCACTACCTTCTCTTCTAAACCTAGCCAGTTCAATCTTTCCTGATAAGACAGCCTGCCCATTCTAGGTATTAGTCCACGTCAGAAGTCACACGACGTCAGTTTATAGTCGAACAGAATTTATTTGAAATCACAAGCTTTCAGAGCACAGCTCCCTCGTCAGGTGAAGTCTGGCACTTCACTTTTCAAAGGAGCAGCGCTTCAAAAGTTTGTGATTTCATATAAACCTGTTGGACAAGAACCTGGTGTCATGTGACTCCTGACCCAGTCCAACATCGGCACCAGCACCTCCACATCCCAGGTAAACCTTCTCTGAACTGCTTCAAACACATTTACAGCCTTCCTTATATAAGACCAATACTGTACACCGTACTCCAGAATAGTTTCACTGTTGCCCAGTATAACTGAGGCGTAACCTCTGTACTTTTGGACTCAATGACCCTCACAATAAATGGTTCCATTCTGTTAACTTTCCTACCTACTTGCTGTACCTGCATGCCCTAATCTTTTGTGATTCATGAACCCGAATACTCAGGTTCTCCAAGTTCTGCAATCACACAACAGAGGAACATTCCTCTTTTTTTATTCTTCATCCCAAAATAGACAACTTCACATCTTCCCATGTTCTGCTCCATGTGCTAGACCTTTACCCACTCACTTAATGTATCGATATCTCTTTGTAGCTCCCTAATGCCCTCTTCACACCTCACTTTCCCATCCAGTTTTTTGGTTGGACTCTAAATGTAAAGGAATTTTAAGTTTCTGGGGAACCTGGTTAACATGAGTGACAAAGCACAAAGATGTCCAAGCTCACATCTCCCAGATCCAGGAGTTAACAACAGGCAACTAGATTGCTGCAACTGACTCTTACTGAAAAGTAATTGACTGACCAGAACAGTCTGCAGATTGTCACTGAGATAAATAACACTGGCAAGACTGTCATGAGCAGAGCTGAGTGGTTCAGGAGAAGTGTGCTACTTTGTTGAACATTGTACCCGTCAAACACAGGTTGATTGAGAGTTGCTGTCAGACGAGAATCGGTAGTTAAATCTTTGAAAGAAAGAAACTGTAATTGTACTTAGGGCAGATCAAAACTTCGGATGATTTTGTGGCTGAAATTGGGCTGCCTAATAAATCCACAATATCAATATTTGTCAAAAACAGAAATCACTGAAAAAGCTCAGCAGGTCTGGCAGCATCTGTGGAGAGAAATCAGAGTTAATGCTCCAGGCCCAGTGACCCTTCATCAGAACTCCTCAAAACAGACTGACCTTTGTCTTGAGCTACTATTCAATGTGTAATTATAGGTTTTATTGATCTTGATTTGATTTTTAATTTATGTTGGGTTTGAATTGATTGTTAAAGTAAAAGTCACAAAAACAGAAATCTTTTCCAAGAAGTATCACTGGACTCAAAATGCTGTTCTCTCCACAGACACACAGAGTTTCTCCAGCAATTTCTGTTTTTGTCTGTTTTCCATTAGTTTATTGATCTTGTTCATTGACACGATTGAGTAAGTTAAGTTTTTATTGTTTATTGATCTCCATGGATCATAACAAAATTCCTTTTCTTTCAGTGATTAGATCTAGGTTTTTTCCAATACCTGTTATGTGCTGTGCTGTTAACGTTTCACATATGATGTTGTAGTGCCATCTGTTGTGAATGCAAAACCGGTGTGTTAGAGAAAGCCCAACTCTTTTTCACAAATCTCTACACGCAGGGCTAAAATTATCTTGCTGTGTGTTTATTGTAAAAACAGTAATTATACCACCTGGAGTACAAATACAGCTTAAGGAAAGCATTAAATAAATATTATTATTGGAGCTCCAGTATGACAGTAAATTTTTAGATTCTGGGAGGGTGTATTCTTTTAAGTCAATGTAATAATACATTGGGGCTTGCCATGGAAAACACATTTACTGCATAAACAAGTTAACAATAAGAATGTAGCACAAAAACAAGAAGCGAAAGGTACAATGTGATGAACATATTTGCAAAGGGTATCCAACCATAGCATTGGAGAGATTCAAACAGTTCCTTAGAAGGAGAGAGGAAGAATCAGGGGGTATTCTTTCATGGTTTTTTGTGTCTCAATTTTTCTTCCTTTTTCTCCATTACATGGTCCACCTCTAAAGCTTTCTGAGAACTTGATTTCTGAACTGCTGTGAATCCCCCTGTTTTCTTTGAGATTTTTGGTAATCAGAACTATCAGCTCCGTGGAGAAAGTGAGGACTGCAGATGCTGGAGATCAGAGCTGAAAATGTGTTGCTGGAAAAGCGCAGCAGGTCAGGCAGCATCCAAGGAGCAGGAGAATCGACGTTTCGGGCATGAGCCCTTCTATCAGCTCCGTGGGCCTTAAGCTCTGAAATGATCTCCCAAAGTCCCTCCACCTTTAAGACACACCTTATGACTGATCACTTGGACCAAACCTTTTTGTCATCGGTCCTGTGATCTTCTTTCCTGGCTCAAAGCCAAACTTTATTTGATCATGTTCCTGTGAAGTGCCTTGAAATATTGTGCTAATTTCAAGGTGCTAGAGAAATGCAACCTATTAATTAGATTAGATTAGATTACCTAAAGTATGGAAACAGGCCCTTCGGCCCAACAAGTCCACACCAACCCTCCACAGAGCAACCCACCCAGACCTTTCCCCCTACATTTACCCCTGACTAATGTATTTGAATATTTTTTAGATTAAATTAGAATTGTGTAGGAATTGGAGCAAAAAAACAGACTGTTGAACACAATGATCTCTGACCCTATTTATGCTTCACACAAACCTCATCTCACCCTGAGGAAGGGTCACTAGACTCGAAATGTTAACTCTACTTTCTCTCTACAGATGTGACCAGATCTGCTGAGTTTCTCCAGCAATTTCCATTTTTGTCTCCTGTCCCTCTTCTTCATTTCATCCTATCTGTAAATCCTTGTATTTGATTCTCCCTCATGCACTTACCTAGCTTTTCCTTAAACGCATCACTACTATTCACTTCAACTATCTCTGTGGTGGTGCATTCTACATTGCAATGGTTAAGAAAGCACAACAACATCTCTACTTCCTCAGAAGGCTAAGAAAATTTAGCATGCCCACAAAAGACTCTTACCAATTTTTATACATGCGCCATAGAAAGCATCCTATCTGGATGTGTCACAGTGCTCTTCCCAAGACTACAAGAAACAACAGAGAATCGTGAACACACCCAGTCCATCTCGCAAACCAGCCTCCCATCCATTAACTCCATCTATATTTCCCGCTATCTCAGGAAAACAACCAACACAATCAAAGACCCCTCCTAGCCTGGTTATACTCTCTTTCATCCGCTTTCACTGGGCAGAAGACATAAATGTTTGAATACCCATACAAATTGATTCAAGACAGCATCTTCCCTGCTGTTATCAGACTTTTGAATGGACCTTCATAGAAGAATCCCTACAGTGTGGAAACAGGGCATTCAGCCCAACAAGTCCACACCAACCCTCCAAACAGTAACCCACCCAGACCCATTCCCCCATCCTATTACTCTACATTTGCCCCTAAATAATGGACCTAACCTACACATCCCTGAACACTATGGGCAATTTAGCAAGACCAATTCACCTAACCTTTGGACTATGGGAAGAAACCAGAGCACCTGGAGGAAATCCACGCAGACACAGGGAGAATGTGCAAACTCCACACAAACAGTCGCCCGAGGCTGGAATTGAACCCGGATCCCTGGCGTTGTGAGACAGCAGTGCTAACCACTGAGCCACCATACCGCCTCTCAAATACTAATTCTGATCTCTCTCTCTCTCTGCACCTTCTCTGTGGCTGTAACGTTATTCTGCACTCTGTTCTGCTACGCTGACGTACTTTGTATGATATGGACTGCCGGAAAACATGCAAAACGACACTTTCCACTGTATCAGATGGTTTTATTTTCATTCTGTGAGAAATACTGGTTTGCCTCAAGACTTATTTGTTTACATGCCCTCTAATGAGGTTATTAAGCCTTTGAGATGAATAATTCAATGCATTAGGAAAGAAACTACTGTTATTTAGTGACAGAGGTCCAGTGTCACAGAGAGACAGATCCATCCAGAAGCTGAAACAGTGTGGGCAGCATTCAGTCAAAGAGAGAGGGTTTGTACCAGCAGAGGTGCTATTAGTTTAGCAGTCTCCAAAACAGGTTGGTTTGACAAGAACTCCTTACTGGACTTAAAGGTCAGTAAGAGAAAAGCTTCATAAACAGAGGGCTGCTGAAGAGATGAGTTTAAGGAACACATATTAAATAATAAGTGTTAGCTGTTTATTTAATGGTTTCAGGAAGATACATTAATTAGTGAAAACAATATCAGAACCCAATTACAGCCACGCTAACTGAATAATGAGCTTTAAAATGGAGAAAGATGGGCTGTGCACTGTGGTTTGAGCATCTGTAGCATTGTTGCTCAAGATAAAAATTTTAGCCTTTATTTCTGATATTTGTAATAAAACAATTTCAAATTTGCATTTTTTTCTTTCACAGAATAAAGTTGTATTTTCTTTTATTAAAAGTACACTGACCGCCTCTTGTGAATGTGATCAGTCACTTACCATTATGATTAACAAAAGCAAAAACAAAACGTAAGATCTGTCAAGCCAGATTTCAGTCTGAGATCCAGCTTGTTAACAATTATCATCAGCTGAGAACATAACATGGTCATCTGGACCGAAAAGCTCATTGTAACTGACAATGTTTTCTTCCCATTTCTTTAGCTTTATTTAAATTCATACTCAAGAAATAATCAGAAATTAAGATTACTGGATACAGAATGCAGTGATCGCTTACTGTAGTACAGTTTGGAAATAATTACTTTTTGGCTGCATTTATTGATAGTGCAACATTAGGGGGAGCACATCCATCACATGTGCAGACGCAGGCAATGACATACTACCTACCTGGAATTGGTTACCTAATCCTTTAAAGGTGAAATGAAAAGGAAACATGGCACCATTGGAAGAAATGGGAAGCAGTGAAATTTCATTTGGAAGTAAATAATGAAAGAAGAAAGCTATTTAAAAATCAATAATAAATGAATATTGAAATGAATCCAAATCACACTTGGAGCTGGTACAGGTAAAGAAGGATCTCAATTATGTCTCACACTGTCAATTTCTAATCTTTAAATGAGTTGACAAAAATTAATGAATAGATTATGTTTTAAGAAAAGATCTATCACCCAAAGTGGAGGTATCATCTTCCAACTAAGTTACGCAGGAAATCCCTGCACACTGCCTTTCCAACTTGTTCACCAACTTGAAATTCTTAACTCTTTCACAGTATGTGGCTAGTACTAACATTTATTGTCCATCCCTAATTGCATTTGAACTGAATGGTTGCTAGTATCACTTCAAAGGGCAGTTAAGAGATTCACCACAATACACTGGAGTTATATGCAGGCCTGACAACGCAAAGCCAGTAGATTTCCTTTCCTGAAGGGCATTAATGAACCAGCTAGGTTTTTATGACAATGGTTACATTGTCACCATTAGTCTAACTTGTAACTCCAGATTTTATTGAATTCAAACATCGCCATCTGTCATGGTGGGATTTAAACCCATATCCCCAGAAAATTAGCGTGGGGTTTAGGATTACTGGTCCAGTAACATTATTACTACACCACCAGATACCCCTGTTCAAGTGAATCAGTTGGCCAGCTGATGCACTGACAAATCCAATATGAACACTCTCAAGAGAGTTTGTAAACTGATCACCCACATTCCCCCCCCCCAAAATATACATTATCCATAATATTTCTGAAAGTCCATAACATGACAGCCTAAAATTGATATAATGTCAAACCAAATTAGTCTTTTCAAGTGTATGTTACTCACTACAATTACAATTATAGCTATGCTTGTTCTGTCAAGGCCCATGTGGAATCACTAATTAATCTCCCTGGGGAGTTTGCTGAATATGAGTTTCCTTGGTAACAAACGATGACCTCACCAGCTGGAACTCATCACCTGAGCCCTTTATAAAGCAGATTCCTAGGTCAGCCTCCAGCTCTATATTGATTTAGCCCCTTCTCTCTCTTACTACCTCCCCCTCAGTTTTGATGGTTTGCATTGCCCATAGTGTGCTTTGCAAGTAAATTTCTAATTGGATTCACGGGTATTACTGGTGGTGCTTTAGTTAAAGAAAAATGGCGATTTGGTGGTGGGAAAATCATTCGGTTGTATGTGGTTACACTTCTAGATATAAAAGAAAAAAATAATGCACAAGTCCTGGGTCTTACTGGAGAGGGAGCACATAGAGTCCATCAATACTCTTGATGCCTTTAGAAAGAAGTGATACTGTGAAGTATGCAGTGCTTTATTTCCACCCGTCACCCCCCACCCCTCCCAATTTAGGTAAAAATAAGGGCTGCAGATGCTGGAAACCAGATTCTAGATTAGAGTGGTGCTGGAAAAGCACAGCGGTTCAGGCAGCATCCGAGGAGTAGGAAAATTGACATTTCGGGCAAAAGCCCTTCATCAGGAATAAAGGCAGATTGCCTGCAGGGTGGAGAGATAAATGAGAGGAGGGTGGGGGTGGGGAGAACGTAGCATAGAGTACAATAGGTGAGTGGGGGTGGGGATGGAGGTGATAGGTCAGGGAGGAGGGTGGGGCAGGTAGCAAAGAGTACAATGGGTGAATGGGGATGGGATGAAGATGATAGGTCAGAAAGGATGGTGGAGTGGATAGGTGGAAAGGAAGATAGGCAGGTAGGACAAGTCATGGGGACAGTGCTGAGCTGGAAGTTTGGAGCTGGGGTGAGGTGAGGGAAGGGGAAATGAGGAAACTAGTGAAGTTCAGGACATGGTTGAAGAGCTTCAGGGCAGAGGAAATGACCTGGGAGTTGCAGTGGGAGAGGGACTCCCTGAGATTCTTGTAGAGAGAGGAGGAAAACTTCTTCAAGGTTTGCTGACTCCATTCTGATTTAGCTCCTTCCCACTGTCCTTAGTTCTCCCATCTCTTCACTTTTGATAGGCTGTATTGCCCCGCAATGGGATTTGCATGTAAATATCCAATTGGCTGTGTGGGTGTTTTACTGGGAGCAGTTAAGAATGAAAAAAAAAGTCATGGTGCTTCGGTGACCAGAAAAAAACATTCAATTGTGTCTAAGAGCACTTATGCATATACATAAAATAATAGCAGGCGCAGGGCTCTCGTGCACATTGATAGTGTCCCCACCCCTGAACCAGGAGGGCTGGGTTCAAATCTGACCTGCTCCATAGGTATGTAACAGCATGTCTGAACAGACTGATTATGGGTATGCATCTGTGTCTGCAGAACTGTCTGACCCGGGTGGGGTTAGCCTATGTATGTCACAAGTGGGGGCTGTATTTTGATGAGAAAGTGAGGTCTGCAGATGCTGGTGATCAGAGCTGAAAATGTGTTGCTGGAAAAGCGCAGCAGGTCAGGCAGCATCCAGGGAACAGGAGAATCGACGTTTCGGGCATAAGCCCTGAAGAAGGGCTTATGCCCGAAACGTCGATTCTCCTGTTCCCTGGATGCTGCCTGACCTGCTGCGCTTTTCCAGCAACACATTTTCAGCTGTATTTTGATGTACAACATTAAATGATGCTCCTTTCCTGAGTTATTGCAGTAGTTAATATTTATTTATTACATGTCAAACATATATCCCAAGGGGATTTACCCCAGTCTCCAGCTCCTCAGTTTATGACAGCAGAAAGACAGTAGCCATTCCCACGTACATTTGGGGTGACTGTTTTTAGCTTCATAATTCCATCAGCAGATGATCCTAGATTTTGGAGTGTGTCTTCAACATTATTCCTTGCACTGGAAGACTAGCATGTTCCAGGAAGACAAAGAGTATCTTTTACTGAATTGGTCATCCTCCAGCCACAGTCAGTGTTTATGTCAGTGTACATCCCTGGGAGTAGACTGTAGAACACAGAATTCTGTGTCCCAGAGTTGTTAGCCTGAACCTTGACAAAGGGAAAACACCGCATCTCTTTCCAGACTTTCTGTGCAAAAGTATGTTCCAGAAGGAAGTGGACAACAGTCAATTCCTTACTGCTGATCCCTCGTGGTCAACATGTGGAGAGGCTGAGACTCTGGGTGTGCAGGTCGGGTTCATAGGGAGGGCAGAATAAGTAGATATTGAGAATTGCCAATGTCGGGTTTTGGTTTAGTTCTCAGAAATTGCCTCACTTGGTCACACCCCTCATGTATATGAAAAAGCATTGGTGCTGTTTGACAAACTGAGTCGAAGTCACATTCAAGAATGTGGGAGAGTACAGCTGGAGTTGATCTGGCTAAAATTGTGGGAGTTTTCTCTGGAAGCCTTAGACAGACAATGAACCGAATTCTCGTGGAGACAGACTGGTCTGCAGCCTTCTTACCTTCAGTCCTAGTCCTTGTGATCTGACATGCGTGAAAATGCAGTCTGGCCTTTCGTGTATGAGCATTCAGCCCATCTGCTGTAAAAACCACAATTTCAGCCCCTAACAGGGGGCAGGCTGTCCCCGTACTATTGCTGTGGTTTGAATCAAACATTTAGTATTTCACCTCCCTGTAAACTCGTCTCTGTCTGTGCTTTGGAGCAATTGAGAAAGATCAGGTAGAGTTGAATTCAATTGTTGTGTCATTGACCACCACAGGAGATTTATTATTCAAAACTGGATCTAGAACAGAGATGTCTCAGTCCTTCTTACCAGCAGCCACATCCACAACAGAGTAAAGGGTGTGCAGAATTGCCTACCACCTGCTGTCATATCATTTGCCTAGATCACCCGTGCCCTCATTTACTGGGAGGTGGCAAGGCAAGTAGTGGGCAGCCACTTGAGGTACTTAAAGGTTTTTAAAGCTGTCATCAGAGACCAGGAGGGATTGTTCAATCAGCCTCCTGATACAGTAGGCAATGAAGGGTCTCGGTGGGGGGGGAGGGTGTAAGCAGTGTGACCATTTGAATTACAGCAGGGACACTGCACCTTACACGCCTCTAAATATCGCCTTGATATATTTGAAAGGGATTTGGTTTGATCCATAACTTTTTTTTAATTTCAAAAATGGACTTTATGCATAAAATATTTTGATGATCTGTACAACTGGTCATGCCATACATACGTAAACATTCCATTTCTTTGCATACAGAGATCAGAATTTATCATTTGCATATACAGGTCTGTATGTTTACCAATTATATATCCATACATTTAGCTAAGGCGTCAGCAGAGCCCAAATGACTGGGTGGGCCCCCTGTTCTTAGGCAGGCAGACGTTACACGCTGGTTTTTCCCCACCGCGCCTTGGCGGCAGCTGCCCCAAGCTTCAGCGCATCCCTCAAACGTAGTCCTAGACCTTGGAATGTGCCAGTCTGCAACACTCAGCCCTGATGGAAATGGTAAAAGATGCCAAGCTGCACGACGTCTTCAGCACCCCTGCAGATGGAGCACAGCGTAGATACACAGGCAGACGGGTCTATCTGCTCAAGAATAGATTACCTGTTTGTGTCCCGAACGCTCTCGGTCAGATCCACTGACATCAAGCCGGTGTTCTTCTCTGACCACTGCCTCCTGCTGGCCGACTGTCACCTATAGGGCAAGCAGCGGGCTGGTAAGGGAACGTGGAAGCTGAACACAAAGCTGTTGACCCCGGGAAACATTGAAGCGCTCAAGAGGGACTACGCAGGTTGGAGAGCCGTGAAGTCCCTCTTTGAGTCCCCAGCGGACTGGTGGGAAACAGTAAAAGGGAACATCAAGAGGTTCTTCATCCTCAAAGGTGTTCAGGAAGTGAGAGAGAGGCAGGGAAAACTGTCCCAACTCCAGGAAAGTATGCAGAACCTGCTCCTGCTGCAGACGATGGGGGTGGATGTCACGGAGGACCTCAAGGAGGTGAAGGGCCAGCAAACCTCGCTCTTTGCCTCGGAGGCCTCCAAGATAAGCTTCCGGTCCAGGGTCTGCTCGGTGGAGCAGGACGAGGCGTGCTCACGTTTCTTCTTCCAGAAGGTGCACAAAGAGAGCTCCGTGCTCAGCAGCCTGAAGGAAGAAGATGGCTCGGTAACGTCATCTCAGGCTGACGTCATGAGGATCAGCAAATCCTTCTATGCCAGTCTGTATGACTCGAAGCCAACCAACAGCGCGGCCTCCCAGTCATTCCTGTCCTCCATTACGGAGGTCTTAGACGACAGAACACGGGAGAGGCTGGACCAGCCGCTAACTCTGGACGAGCTGACCAAGGCCCTCGAGTCCTTTGAAAAGAATAAAACTCCTGGAAGTGACAGCTTACCGGTCGAGCTTTATTCTGCTCTGTGGGACTTGATTGGCCAGGACCTGCTGGAGGTGTATGTCAGTATGCTTCTGGCAGGTACCATAAGTGAATCCATGAGGAAAGGCATCATCACCCTCATCTACAAGCGGAAGGGGGAGAGGGAGGAACCCAAAATTTGGAGACCAATCTCACTGTTGAATGCGGATTACAAAATTTTGTCAAAGGTAATCGCCAACCGGGTCAGGTTTGCTCTGGGGTCGGTGATTCACCCTGACCAAACCTGTGCTGTACCGGGCAGGAAGATCACTGAGAGTCTCGCACTCCTCAGGGATACGATTGCCTAAGTGCAGGACAGAGGGTTGGACACCTGCCTGATCAGCCTGGACCAGGAGAAAGCCTTTGACAGGATATCACACATGTATATGAGCGATGTTCTGTCCAAAATGGGCTTTGGGGAGGGAATCTGCAATTGGGTCAGACTGCTCGACACCAACATTGTCAGTGCAGTCTCAATCAATGGGTGGGAATCAGATAGCTTCCCAGTCAGATCTGGGGTCAGGCAGGGCTGCCCTCTCTCTCCTGCCTTGTTTGTGTGCTGCATAGAGCCATTTGCCGAATCCATCAGGAAGGATGCAAGCCTGAGAGGGGTGACTATTCCTGTAGCAGGGGCCTGCAGGTTAAGGCCTCCCTGTACATGGATGATGTTGCCGTTTTCTGCTCGGATCTGCTGTCTGTGCACAGACTCATGTGCATCTGTGACCGGTTCGAACAGCCCACAGAAGCCAAGGTCAACCGAGGCAAGAGCGAGGCCCTGCTCTTCGGGAACTGGGCCGACCAATCCTCGATCCCCTTCACCGTCAGGACCGACCACCTGAAGGTGCTGGGTATTTGGTTCGGGGAGCTGGGGCGTGCGCCAAGTCTTGGGAGGAGCATATCAGTAAAGTGAGACAGAAACTGGGCAGATGGAAGTTACGGTCGCTCTCCATCGCGGGAAAAAGCCTGGTCATCAGGTGTGAGGCACTGTCATTGCTGTTATATGTGCCACAGGTCTGGCCTATTCCCAGAACCTGTGCTGCTGCAGTCACCCGGGCCATCTTCCAATTTATATAGAGATCAAAGATGGCCCCTGGTTCGAAGAGACTCGATGTATAAAGATCTGGGCATCGGGGGAAAAAATACACCCAATGCCACCATCACCCTGATGGCCACCTTTGTGTGTGGCTGCATCAAGCTGTGCGTGGATCCCCGGTACGCAAACACCAAGTGTCACTACGTACTGAAGTTCTACTTGTCCCCGGTGTTGCGAAGGATGGGCCTGGCCTCGCTGCCGCAGAACGCTCCGAGTAGTTGAACTGTTCCGTATCACCTGTCCTTCGTGGAGAGGTTTATGAAGAAAAACACCTTTGACCACAAGTCCATCAGGAAGTGGTCAGCACGTAGTGTCCTTGAGACCCTTCGGGAAAAGGAGAGGGCAGATCCTATCGAGCGGGTCCCTGAGCAGACTGTCAGTCATTTGGCAGAATGCCTCATCGCCAGAACTTTCCAACAAGCACCAAGACATGGCTTGGCTGGTGGTGAGAAGGGATCTGCCTGTGGGATCCTTTATGCACGCCTGGACTCTCAGCCGAACCGCACGCTGCCCTCGAAGCGGCTGCGGGGGGGACGAGACTGTCACACACCTCCTTCTGGAATGTGCCTATGCAGAGGAAGTCTGGAGAGGAATGCAGTGGTGTTTGTCAAGGTTCGTCCCGAGCAGCGCCGTGACGCAGGAACCCGTGCTCTACGGTCTGTTCCCCGGGACACATACCGAGGCGAATATCAACTGTGTCTGCAGGATCATCAACTCAGTGAAAGACACTTTCCGGGCGGTCCGAAACCTGTTGGTCTTCCAGCTGAAGGAGCTGACCCCGACTGAGAGTTCAATCCATAACACAACTGAGAAAGGTGGGCACTGCAACCCAGTGCCTGAGGGGAAAGACAAGAGTTGCAACTGGGGAGGGATTCGCTTTCTGTTTTTGAATGGGGGTGACTGTGAAAATGGGCACCCTCTGCATAAAAGCTTCCCTGTGGTTTCAGGAGAGACGGGCAGCAGGAAGGAGCCGGAGCTGGAGTTGAAGGTGGATGTGGAGGTGGAGCTGGAGCTGGAGCTGGAGATGGGGATGGGGATGGGGAATGCTTACGGCCCGTGTGCGCAATCGCAAGTAACTGGCGAAGTGAAACTCACCTGAAAGTGCACTCGGGCAGTTCCGGCTGTGCAGCCTTGGGGGAAAAGGTCAGGCACATGGGGACCCCGGTCAGGAAAGGCTTTTACAGGCAAGAGCTGAACAAGACCGTCTGGGAAGTGCCGCTCAGGTACACCGACCTGACCCCGATAGGATCAGGGGCGTATGGAAGCGTGTGGTAAGTGGGCATCAGTCCCTCTAGTTACCTGATTGTATTGGCTTAGGGGTGAAATATTTTTTAATATGGGGATCTTCGGTGGTTGAGTTGAAGGCGATGAATTTTCAGACAGTGGGTGTTTGAGATTTAGACAGCAGACAACAACAAATAATATATAGTATTTATTTAAAAAAAATTTAAACTAGCAACGCAATCTGTGTGAACGGTGCTGTGTAGGGGCTCCAGACACAAACCATGCGTAAACAAACGGACAACTTCTGCATTCTGACAAGGGTGGGAGTAAGATTCTCCCCCCCCCCCCCCAGTGTCAGTGGGACCCTCAGGAGGGGGTGCTCAGTCTTGGTAAATGCCTCTCTCTTCCCCACGCCCATTCAGGGAGTTGATGTCAAGGATCTAAACATTTACAACTTGTCAACTTCAAGTAGAAAAAAAGTTGGTAAACAACATCAACAAATGTCATAGAAAAAGTAAGAGTACATAGTTGTTGAAAGAGGGAAGGGGGGGACAGGCGGCACGGTGGCTCAGCAGGTTAGGTGCATTAGTCAGGGTAAACATATGATTAAATGGGTCTGGGTGGGTTACTCTTCGGAGGGTTGGTGTGGACTTGTTGGGCCGAAGGGCCACTGTAGAGATTCTTAATTTCGGAATTTCATTAATTAGATTAGATGAGATTAGATTACTTACAGTGTGGAAATGGGCCCTTCGGCCCAACAAGTCCACACCAACCCGCCGAAGCGTATACCACCCAGACCCATACTCCTACATTTACCCCATCACCGAACACTATGGACAATTTAGCAAGGTCAATTCACCTGACCTGCACATTTTTGGATTGTGGAAGGAAACCAGAGCACCCGGAGGAAACCCACGCAGACACTGGGAGAATGTGCAAACTCCACACAGAGAGTGGAGAATGGGGAAAGATGACGGGTCTTTCGGGTGGTGGGGGTTGGGGTCTCGTTATATGTGTCTGGTATCTATTTCAGACGTTTGCCTGTCTGCAGTCTTTAAACCAATATACGTGTGCCTCTCACGTTTTAGACTTTGGACTTTTCTCTCTCAGAAGCACTGTCAAGGTTGGGCTGTATAAATACAGGGGAGGAGGTGATACAGCCATCAAAGCTCAGCCACATGCCAACCCAACTACCAACTGTTTCTCCACTCCTCTGAACAATTTAAATTCAGCTCCCTCTATGCCACCCCAGTTTGAACCTGTTCCCCCTACTATTGCTGTGGTTTGAATCAAACATTTAGTAGTTAACCTCACTGTACACTCATCTCTGTCTGTGCTTTGGAGCAGTTGAGAAAGATCAGGGTTGAATTCAGTGGATGTGTCATTGAGCACCACAGGAGATTTATTATTCAAAACTGGATCTAGAACAGAGATGTCTCAGTCCTACTTACCAGCAGCCACATCCACAATAATGATGGCACAATAACACCACAGTATTAGACATAGAGTAACAAAGTCCCATTGTCACTAATGCGAACACATGCCAAAAAATTAAAATGTTCCAATATTACTAATGGGACCAGGCTAATGCTCCTGCAGTGTTTATGTGCTCACAGCATCGGCATCATGAGTTCAACAAATCTGCCCCTTTGGAGCTGGCACCAAAGCAAAGCAAGCATGGACCTGCCATCCCCACTGGTCTGCCTGATATATAGAGACACAATCCCACACTACAAAGTACTCTCTCAATGCCTTTGGAAATGCTTACTGAATTAGTATGCACGCAGAGCTTCTCAGGACAATGAGCCACATGCGATAAATGAAGTCATATCCTGTGAACATGTGCAAAAAACAAAATCAGTGAAATGAGGAATCATAAAATTAAGAGGCTGTTGCAGGTATCTATTCTGCTACCATGTGATGCCAAGCTCATCTGTCTTGTAACGTCCTTATGTATCCACGGTAACTCATCTGCAACAGCTTTGTGATATCCATCATCTACTGACACTGAGCTTGACTTCCCCTTTTTGCTGCCCTGTACTTTATCTTGTTGAAGAAATCTCTGTAGCTAGGCAGTTCTGGTCGAGTGGCTGAACTACTGATATTTCAATGTCACTTTTGCTCTTGCCATTTATAATACCTCGTCATTTGCCTTATGGGCTGTATGGGATTTTTCACGTTTGTCTCAGCATCCACATTTCAAAATCCTCTACTTCCTTTCTTTGCTTATTGTTCAGGCTTTACTTATTGTTCAGGGGCACAGAATAGAATTTATCATCATATGAGTTTTTACTTGTTCCAAGCTTATCTTTTCTTGTTGTTAATGGATCCTTTTGTTTTCACAAAATTTTGTCTGCTTTACTAATATCTTCTTCACACAGAGTCATAGAGCTGTACAGTATGGAAATAGATTCATCCATGCTGACTAGATATCTTAAATTAGACCCATTTGCCAGCATTTGGCCCGTATCCCTTGAAACGTTTCTAGGCCATATACCCATCCAGATGCCTTTTAAATGTTGTAATTGTACCAGCCTCCACCATGTCCTCTGGCAGCTCATTCCGTACATGTACCACCCTCTTTGGCCTAAACAGATGAACTTATCTATTTATTCTAATGTGATAACCATCCATTTCAATTTTCATTCCAGTTTCTTCTAATAGATTCCATCTAACTACTATTGGTCTTGTCTTTTTGGCTTTTGAGTTCATACTCAAAGCATATTCTAACTTTCTAGATTTTACTTGATCTCTGATTTTTTTAAGACCTCTTCCAATTCTGTAATTAGTGCCAAGTCGTCAATATACTACATGTTCTTGCCTTCAATTTTCATCCCAGATGTACATCTAATTTTCTTAAAATTAGTTGTGTACAGATTGTATAATTTTGGCAAAGCCTTATTGTACTCCACCTTTCATTTGAAACATTTCTGATTGTCCCTTTTCGAGCCTGGTGTTGCCTATTGGTCCCATTATAGGCCCTGGAGAAATCTCACATCTTTACTGTCAGTTTCAGCAAATTGTCTGTCCACCTTTGGCAATCAACAGGACTGAATACATTTTCATTGTTAATGAAACAGAAGTAAATTTTGTTGTTTACTTCTAAATATTTATCAACAATTGCTCCCTTTCTTGATTCTACTCTGGGTCAAACTCCAGACTGTATCGTCAGTTTTTGCTTTAAATGTGTCATTTTTTTTCCTGTCATGATTTTAAAGATCACTTTAATCAGATGATTCTTAAGCTTATAGTTCTGAAGTGATTGCAATCCGTTGTTTAGGTTTCATAATAACTGAATGAATAAGTAATGTTTCAAGTCACTTGGAATGTAGACTTTGGTGTATGTTTGATCACAAACGTGTCTGTTTCTCCAAGAGTTTTTGGACCTCCTGGTATTACTTCACCTAAACCTGGAGCTTTACCATAATTAACAATTACAAACTTTTAACTCATCCTTTAACTTTGAAGTCATAATGTTTGGTCTTTCATTTGCTTTCATATCTTGAGGACTCCCTTGATTTAGATCATTATACAACCCACATGTAGACTGTCAAATATTTAGTTTCTGTATCCCTTCTAAACAATATTTTACCATCTTTGCCCATTATTGATTATTATCTCTTGTTAGTCCATTTGTCAAAGATTTCACTTTCTAGTGTATAAGCTTCATTTTATGATTTCTTTTCACTTCCAGCACTTTATTACAAATCTTTAATAGAACTTCCTCTTTAGCCTACCTACATTTTTTTTAAAATTCAGTTTCGTTGTACTTTTTTCCCCTTTTTCTATCATCATTGCTAGTTTCTCCTCAATCATCTTGTCACTTTTTCTTTTCTATTTTAGTGAGATTTGCCTTGCAGCATGATGTATACTCTTTATCATGTTGTTTCATTTTCTTGCAAGGGATGTTATATGTTAACTCATATTGTACAGTATGCTCTCAGCCCAGTGTAAAATAATACTCCCTCAGTAAGCAGTAACCCAATGAGTCATATGGAATAAATCTCGATCTTCAGTATGTATCTAGTGAGATATATAGCATAATCTTGGAATATCCTTTACATCACAGTAACATTTGCCTTCGCTTCATTTGCCTAGACTAGTAACCCAGAGCCCAGGGCTAATATGACATAGGTTTAGGAGTATGACAACTAGGAGACAATATCTGAGATCAATACTAAGATACACAAAATACTGGCAGAGTTGGATAGTACAAAATGAGGGAATAGTAAATTAAGAGGTGGGATCAGGAAAATGGATAAAAGGAATACAGCTTAAATCAGAGTTGCTGTGCATGTATGTGAATGCATGGAGGGTGGTTAGTAAGATTGGTGCAGATTGCCAGGTGGAAATACAATATTGTGACTATAATAGAGACCTGGCTCAAGGAATACTGGGTGTTAATATATGATATTCAAGAAAGATAGAAAAGGAAGAAAAAGGGAAGGGGACACAGTATTGACCAAAGACAGTATTGCAGTGCTGGAGACATGTCCAAAGGGAATAGGGACCAAATCTGTTTGGCTTTAGTAAAGGACAAATGAATATTCAATTCCATTGTAGTCTACAGACCACTCACTGGTCGGAGGAGATTGAGAAACAAATTTAAGGAAAATATTGTGAGGTGTAAGTATGATAAGGTGGTTGTACTGGGGACTTTAAATATCTGAATACAGACTGGGGTAATAGTAAGCAAAGAACACAGAGGGGCAAGAGTTTCTAGAATGAAAGTTTCCTGTAGTACTGTGTGCTAGTGTAACAAAAAAGGAGGCACTGCTAGATCTGATAGTTGAAAATGTGACAGACATGTAGACCAAGTATCAGTAGGGGATTAGTTAGGGCACAGTGATTATGGTGGTTGACAATGAAAGGACAAAGAATAAACCAAAATAAAAATAATTAACTGGAAGACAGCGAAATTCAAAGGGATAAGAATGGATCTGAACTAGATAAGTATGAGTCAAATGTAGGTAGGAAAAACAGAGGCTGTACAATGGGTTGAATTGAATTAGGTTTATTATTATGTATTCATATGAATGAAAGGTTTACAAGTTCCACACTTATGATGCCATCTTAAGTCAAAGGTACCTCGGTACAGAAATTTGGTATCAGTACAGATTATTGGCTCACCTTCAAGGCAGAAATAGTTTGGCACATTAATGATATATTCCCTCCAAAGGACAAGGCAGAATAAATAAAGCTAGAAAAGATTGTTGAGAATGGTTCTAGGAATGAGAATTTTATTTGTGAAGATAGATTGGAATTGTTAGGACAGTGCTTTTTTGGAGAAAAAAAATGACAAAGAGGAGATTTGACAAAGGTATTCAAAATCATGAGATTTCTTGACAGAGTAGCTTGGAGAACCTGTTCTCACTTGTCAAAGAATGTAGTAAGGGGGCACAGTTTTAAAGTGATTAGAAAAGTGAAGCATAAGTGATATGAGAAAGATTGTTTTGGCACAGTCAATGATTAGAGTCCTAGAGCCCAGAATGCATTACCCTAACCTGTAGTAGCAGCAAGTTCAATCAATGCATTCAACAGAGAATTAAACTCCAGAAAGGAAGAAATGCAGGGTTACGGAGCAAGGGCAGGGAAATGGCACTAAGTGAATTGGTTATTTGGAGCTGGTGCAGATATAATGAGCCAAATGGCCTCCGTCTGAGCTGTAACAATTCTGTGAATTTCTAATCCCACAATAAGACCTGCAGTAAATTCAAACTTAGTTAATTAAATAAATCTCAAATTTAAGACACACTTGTAGAAAGCACCCACGGGGGAAAATGAATTTAATATTTTCAGGTAAATTGTTTTTACCTCAATGTTTTGTAACTTAAAGCAGGTAAGCAACTGATATCTCCTTAAATCATGGAAGAAAATCAATTCTTCAATTCTAATTAATGTTACTAAATTTACACAGATATAAACTGAAGACAAATATGATGCATTTTGCAAAGTCATTTCACCTGTTTGTTCTTCACAATGTCTGATTTCCGCTTAATGTACTCTCACAGTGAGATTGGAGAGTTTGTACTTGACAAATAATGGGGCTGAAGTCTTGTCCTATGATTCAGTGGAATATTGTATTTCAGCTCTTGCCACCATACTTCATCAGACGGATATGAAACTTGAAAGGGTTCAAAAAGGATTTTACAAGACAGTTACCAGGATTTGGAGGGTTTGAATTATACGGAGAGGCTGAATACGCTTGGGCTATTTTCCCAATAGCTTTGGAGGCTGTGGGGTGACCTTATAGAGATTTTCCCCATGATAGGGGAGGGCATTGGTTTAAGGTGAGCAGGGTAAGATGAAAAAAGGGCCTAAGGGGCAACTTTTTCAGGCAGAGAGTGGTATGTGTGTATGGAATGAACTGCCAGAGGAAGTGGTTGAGGCTAGTACAATTACAGCATTTAAAGGCATCTGGATGGGTAGATGAATAGGAAGGGCTTAGAGGGATATGGGCCAAATGCTGGCAAATGTGACTAGATTAGGTTAGGATAGCTGGTCAGCATGGATGAGTTGGAAGAAGGGGTCTGTTTCTGTGCTGTATATCTCTATGACTCCATGAGAAAGCCTGATAATGTACTTCTTGTTCCTATTTTGTACAGTTCAGCTATTGACCAGAAGACAGGAGAGAAAGTTGCAGTAAAGAAACTGCACCGACCCTTCCAGTCTTTAACTCATGCCAAGCGAGCATACCGTGAACTCCGGCTGCTCAAACATAACAAACAGGAAAATGTGAGTTTGGGTCATGAGCCTTAGCAAATGAATGCTGAGCATAATGACATCTTAACTTTGTTCATGTTTCTTGTATGTCTTTTTAAAGTCAGTCTTGTTTTTGCAGGTCATTTGTTTGCTCAATGTCTTTTCACCAGAAGACTATTTACATACATTCCAGAGCTTGTGAGTACATGCAGCACGTTTGAAAAAAATGCCTTTCTTCTTGTGGTGTTGTGAATTTCAACATGACATGTACGATCTTGCAATACGCCATAAGCAGCAATCAAATAGTGGGGCATTTACTCATGTTCTCAGTTCTCCCTGCCTTTGCTGCACACATAACTGAATTGCAAATCTCCATTGCATCACAAAAAGAAACCTTTTCCTTTCTGATAGATAGGAGATCAGAACTGACAAAGCAATTAACCATCAATTCTATGCATTGCTGAATGTTTTAGAGCAATTCTAATGCCCATCACCTTCCTGTCAAGACATCCACACACTGTTCTTCCTCACCAACAGGTTGCATGCAACTTTGATGTCCCATTCAACTCTTAAACTGACCTTCAAGTTCCATATTCTTTCAGTCATCGAGACCGTCTATTTGCACCTTTTAAAGAATTGTCTGCTTCTGTCTGCTCTCTCACCCTTAATTAATGACTTTGCCACCTCTAGGCCTGATGTCTTACCTTGCTTTTGTCAATGGCCTTGTTTTGAGTTCATTAATGGGATGAGGACACCACCAGCAGTTGTCCATTCCTAATTGCCTCTTGAACTGAGTGGTTCAGTGGACCATTTCAGAGAGCAAATAGGAACTGAGCACATTACTGTGAATCTGTAGATCAGACATATATGGCAGATTTCCTTCCCCGAAGGGCAATAGTAAAACAGATCAGTTTAGCAACAATAACCTCGGTTTTATGGTTAGCATTACTGAGATTTATTTTCACATTTCCAAAATTCCACCAATTAATAAGGTGGGATTTGATCCCATGATCTACAGCAGTAATCTGGGTCTCTGCATTACTAGTCCAGTGACATTACCACATAGTCATTGCCTCTCAGTTCTATACAAACAGCAACTTGCTCATCCACCCACATTCTATCTGGGTGTTCTGTCTTGTTCAGCAGCACCTCCATTGGCTCCCCTGTTCCCCGCAGCATTGAATTTGAAATCTTCACAAGCTCCATGCAGCACCACCCTCCATACCAATCCATTCTCCTGCAATCTGCTTCCCTATCCAAGCCCTCCAGACTCCTTTACCTGCTTTCCTTTGCCCCCCCCCCCCCAATCCTATTTCATTCCACTTTCTATAGCACAGACTCCAGGTGTCATGGCTACCACCTTGGTCCAGCTGGCTATGTCTCTCACCACTTTCAAAAACCTTCTGAAAATTTACTTCTTAATGCCTTCGGACCCGAACACCACCTCTTGCTCAAAGCCTGTTTATGGCAATGTCTTGGAAAATTTTACTATGTGAAAGACATTATGTAAATATCCTTGATGGGGATATTATGAGACCCAATGGAAGACAAAGGAAATTAAACATAAAAGTTAAGAAAGAGCCATTTAATCTCTTTCTCTCACTTTATTCTTCTCTGTCTGTCTTTTGTTTTTACCGCTCAAACGTTCCCATGTTTAGATCCGTGAGAATATTAACACGCAATAGTTTTGGGAAACAGATTAAGTGTTTAGTTACATGATCCCAACCACCTCCACCCTCTCCTCCCCCAAAGCAGGAATGTAGTGATTGCATAAACTCTCACATTGTCGCTCTGTGTGGCTTTGCTACAACATGCTGAGAAAGTATTGATGCGGATGATGTGAATACAAGCCAAAACAACTTTAACCTTTCATGGGCTGTGGGTACCATTGACAATGTCAATATTTGTTGCCTAATTACCCTTGAACTGAATGGTTTGCTGAGTGTCAGCCATATCACTATGGGTCTAGAGTCACATACAGATCAGACCAGACTAGGATGGCAGATTTCCCTCCCTAAAGCACAGCGGTGAATGAGATACATCTTTGCAACAATCAATGATAGAATATGGAACATTACAGCGCAGTACAGGCCCTTCGGCACTCTATGTTGTGCCGATCTGTGGAACCAATCTGAATCCCATCTAACCTACACTGTTCCATTTTAATCCATATATTTATCCAATGACCATTTAAATACCCTTAAAGTTGGCGAGTCTACTATATTAGCAGGAAGGCGTTCCACGCCCTTAATACTCTCTGAGTAAAGAAACTACCTCTGACATCTGTCCTATATCTATCACCCCTCAATTTAAAGCTATGTCCCCTCATGCTAGCCATCATCATATGAAGAATAAGGCTCTTGTATCCAACCTATTTAATCCTCTGATTATCTTAAATGTCTCAATTAAGTCACCTCTCAACCTTCTTCTCTCTAATGAAATCAGCCTCATGTCCCTCAGCCTTTCCTCATAAGACCTTCCCTCCATATCAGGCAACATCCTAGTAAATCTCCTCTGAACTTTTTCCAAAGCTTTCACATTCTTCCTATAATGCGGTGACCAGAACTGTACGCAATACTCCAAGTGCGACCGCAGCAGAGATTTGTACAGCTGCAACATGACTGCATGGCCCTGAAACTCAACCCTTCAACAAGTAAAACCTAACACACTAAGTGCCTTAAACAACCCTATCAACCTGGGTGGCACCTCTGAGGGATCTATGTACCTGGACACCGAGATCTCTCTGCTCATCTACTTTACCAAGAATCTTACTATTAACCCAGCAATCTTTATTCCTGTTGCTCCTTTCCAAAGTGAATCACCTCACACTTTTCTACATTAAAATCCATTTGCCACCTCTCAGCCCAACTCTGTAGCTTATCTACGTCACTCTGTACATCCTTCAGCACTATCCACAACTCCACTGACCTTAGTGTCATCTGCAAATTTACTAATCCATCCTTCTATGCCCTCATCCAGGTAATTTATAAAAATGACAAACAGCAGTGGCCCCAAAACAGATCCTTGCAGTACACCACTAGTAACTGAACTCCAGGATGAAGATTTCCCATCAACCACCACCCTCTGTCTTCTTTCAGCTAGCCAATTTCTGATCCAAACCAGTAAATCATCCTCAATTCCACCCCTCTGTATTTTGAGTGATAGCCTACCTCATGGAAAATACCTTCTCTATTTATCCTATCCATACCCCTCGTGATTTTATAAACCTCTATGAGGCCGTCCCTTAGCCTCTGACGCTGCAGGGAAAACAGCCCCAACCTATTCAGCCTCTCCCTATAGCTCAAACCCTCCAATCATGGCAACATCCTTGTAAATCTTTTCTGAACCCTTTCAAGTTTCATGACATCTTTCCTATAGCAAGGAGACCAGAATTGCATGCAATGTTTCAAAAGTGGCCTAACCAATGTCCTGTACAGCCTCTCAATTCCTATACTCAATGCACTAACCAACAAAGACAAGCATACCAAATGCCTTCTTCACCACCCTGTCTACCTGTGACTCCACTTTCAAGGAGCTATGAACCGCACTCCAAGGTCTCTTTGTTCAACAACACTCCCTAGGACCTTACCATTAAAGTGTATAAGTCTTGAACTGATTTGCCCTAGCAAAATGTAGCACCTCTCCTTTATCTAGATTAAATGTCATCTGCCATTCCTTGGCCCATCAGCCTATCTGATCAAAGTCGCATTGTAATCTGAGGTAACCTTCTTCGTTGCCCACTATACCACCAATTTTGGTATCACCTGCACGTTTACTAACTATTCCTCCTACATTCACATTTAAATCATTTATATAAGTGACAAAAAATAATGAAGCCAGCGCTGCTTGCAGGCACATCGCTGATCACAGGCCTCCAGTCTGAAAGTCAACCCTCCACTAACACCCACGATTTTCTACCTTCAAGCCAGGTTTGTATCCAAATGGCTAGTTCTCCAGATATTCCTTGCTAACCAGTCTACCATTCTCAGTCCAATGAATGGAAGACTGCCAGAATTTTTACCCATTGATCATCGATCAGAAATAAAAACAACCCTGTTTTGCCTTAGGGTTGCCAAAAACAGTAAATATTACAAATGAAAACTTTACTTCCAAAAATAATTTAACGGAAGAATATAGGAATGTAAAGTTTTAAAATGCATCTGAAATTGCTGAAAGAAATTCAATGCTTATGTGTGTCTGTGTGCATGTGTGTGTACATTCTATTCATAGTTACCTGGTGATGCCTTTTGTGGAGAGAGACCTCAGCCATATCCTGAAAAGACAGAAACTCTCTGAAAGTATGGTGGTGTTTCTTCTTTATCAGATTCTCTGTGGATTGAAGGTGAGCAGAATGAGGGCTGACAGAGACGGGGTAATGGAACAGGGTGAATGTAGATCCAGCCTCAAGCACGATTGTTGTCATGGTGAGGTGAGGAGGGGAAGAAGGTTGACAGTTTGACAGTTCCTTGGGGATGACACTGACCTCAACACAGAAACAGAGTTACCTTATCAGATTAGTGGATGTTAGTGTAGCCAAACACTATAGTAATGCCCAACCCGCTTATTGCTTTGTTCTTCTGTTATTTTCCCTAATTCACCTGAAGGGTTTTATGGCCATCACTGGGTTCCAGTTCTGTAGGTGCTGATCATTGGCTCACCCACTATTCATGTGTGAGACTGGAGGGTCGTTGTTGGCAAACTGCTCGATTGTACAGGTGCAATCCAGTCCCCACCCAACAGATGAGGGGAGTTGATGTCGACGATCCTCCACATTCTACCTGTGATATGGAAGGTGAACGCTCAAAGGCCAATTCACCACTTAATTAGTGAATTGAGGGCTTCTTCCAGTGGCTGCTCTCATTTTACCACTGGCAGATGGGCACAAAGGGAGACTGCCTGGTGAATCTAGATAAAGCAGCCTCGCCTCATCATGGCACTGACTGTTCCTATGACAACATTCTTCCCCATCCTTTTAACTCCTCACATCGCGCCACCCCCTCTTCTTATGACCTGACGGGTTAATCCATATGAATACCCTGCAACCTCATGTACATTCTTGCAATGGCAGTTTCCTTCCTTGCATCCTGGGCTGGGTATAGTCCCAGTGGTGGCCACTGCCTCCCAAGGGTGCAGCTGAGATTGAAGAGGTCTTTGTGCTTCCATTTTAGGGTGCCACTCTCCCAAATTCCAGAGGGAAATCATGGCAAAGCGTATGCCTGAACCAAACTTCTTTCCATCTCTGTTATTTTAACACTTCTGTAATAACTGAAGTTGAATCCAAGCACACCGAAAGCTATTTGGGTAATGTGATAATTATAAAAACATTGGTTAAGACTAAATGATGGCAACCATGTTTTTAACACTCTAATTTACCCACGATGCCTATCAGTATTTTGAGAAGTGGGTTTCTGGATTTGTTCTTAATAAATAATTTAATTTTATTTAATTTGAATTGAATGACTGGTTACACTTAAAACAGAAGGCAAATTGTCTCCCCATCTTCCACTACAATCCTCCTCAGTGATTCAGCTTCTAGTTATAACTCTATTTCAGTTCCACTATGAATGCTGAGTTGGCATTGGGAGCAGATGTCAACGTGGAGAAAAAGGAGTTGAAAAGTTTATTGTGAATAAAAAAGGCTTTTTGACATGTCTGGCAGTGACACGAGTTGATCTGCCAGCAAAAGCCTCTTCATCCCAAACTAATCAGCTCACTAGTTCTGCTGAATTGAAAGGAGCACACATGTTAAAGATTCCCTGAGGGCTAGTGGCCTTGCTATTGCGCTATGGAAGACCAAGCCTTCTGCCTAATTCAGGAAGTAAATTGCCCTGAAGCACCCCTCAAGGATGGCTATGGAGCAGGAGTCCTGTGTAGTGATATAAACACAAATGGCTGTAATTCTATACATATCTTTGAGTACTTGGTAATCTGCACACTTTATAAACTCAAAGCAATCTTTTAACAGATTGCATTGGATCCTTTTCTCGTACAGATGATTTCTCACAGAATCTCAGACTTTGACACTGAAGAAAGGAGAAGGGGGGGACAAGTAAAAGGGGTAGAGTAAGAGGGAATTCAATGGATTTAAATGATATAAAATCATTTTATAGAGAGAAAATTTGAAACAAAGTGCATGCATTCATTGAATGAGCTGTGAGGTTCCTTTGGTTGCCGACTGACATTGTGCATTTTGGGTGAGACTGCAGGATCAGACAGATTACCAAATGCACACCACAGCCTTGCATTTACGTTGTAGAATTTGCTGAAGTCTCCCCAGGTCCCCTCAGGTTAATTATGGATAGCCGTTAAATGCTGACCTAGCCAGTGGGTTAAAAAAAAATTAGCAATCAACAATGCAGCTTCCCTTTATATTAGATCAAAGTGTGAAGCAGATGTTGTGATTACTCAAATAAAAACTAATAAGTTTCAGATACTGGAAATCTGAATTAAAAACAGCTATTGTGCAGAAACTCAGTGGGTCTGGCGGCAACTGTGAAAAGATAAACAGGTTGATGTTTCGAATTCAACATGACTGTTCGGAACTCCCCTCATGCAGGTGTCCCATACACTCATAAAGACACACATGGCTGTAATTTTGCAGTATATCTTTGAATACATTCCTTATAAACCTAAACATGATCTACGTGCCTGAACCTGAGGGACGTTCTGAAGAAGAGTCACATTGAACTCTGTTTTACTCTCCACAGATGATGCCAGACCTGCTGAGTTTCTCCAGCATATTCTGTTTTTCATATCAGATTCTTTGATCATTGTATGTGGCATATTAATTTTTGGCTATGTGTTTGAATGGTATATCATGTACTATATTGATTTTACAACATATTACAAATAAAACACCATGATCATCGACATGGTATATCCCTTTCACAATATATGTTAATGAATCATAAACTGTGGATAATAATTATTTTGTTAAACAAGTCTATTATGGCTGTTCAACTTTTGTTTAGCATTACAGGTGCAATATCCAAATATCTCCATGCTTATTATTTAGTCTCAAGGTAATGGGACATTTTATAGCCTTTTTTCTTAAAGTTGGAAACATCCGTTTTTACCAAATCATCACTGGAAAAAAATCTAAGAGTTGAAGTTTTTAGAAGTCCCTAATTATGTCTGCTTGGCATATACTACAGCTGCTTATTCAGTGGAAGTTTAATCTTCAGTGAAGAATTGGACATCCTCATACACAATGGCATTAGTGGAACTTATCTTTGTTTTTAAAAAAATCCTCCCCAGATCTGAGTGCACTGGTGTGCCCCATGTCCACTCAAAATACAGTGATCTGCATTTTGAATCCTAAAAGTGGGTCAAATTATTCATTCAAAAAGAGGACCACATTTTAGATTAGATTCCCTACAGTATGGGAACAGACCCTTCGACCCAACAAGTCCACACCGACCCTCCGAAGAGTAACCCAGCCAGACCAATTCCCCGACCCTGTATTTACCCCTAACTAATGCACCTAACACAATGAGCAATTAGCATGGTCAAGTCACCTAATCTTTCATCTCGATGTCATGGAGTGAGGCTTTTACTTTGATATTTACTAATATTCTGCCTGGTTTTTCCACAGTACATCCATTCCGCTGGGATTGTGCACAGGGTAAGGCACTTTTTTTCATAACCCTTTGCAGAATGTCACCTTGGGATTCATAACAGGGGATGATGAATATAGTTTCTCCTAGCAGGAAGTAATGACCACCTCAGATAACATTATCCTTCTGCATGGTCTATTTATACCATAAGTAATAGTACAGTAATATACAAGTTATTTGCAAAAGGACTATTCCAAATTATTCAATTGATCGACTGCACAGTATCTTGCTGAATCCCTGTAAAATGACACTTTTGTGTGAATGCTATTCAGGTTGTCTCTTTTAAGAAAAGAAATGCTCCCAGCCTTTTTGAGGCTTCTGCAGATCTGAGATCCCAAGCCACACTGTTGCTTAGTTGGTGTTGCCACAAATTGGATGTGATCATCCCTGGCTTTTCACCATTCCTGATGAAAAAGAATGGAATATCCCTCATAGAAGAAGATGAATCCAGAGCCTCACTGTTTACGTTTCCAACCAGAGAATACCAACGAAAATCTCAGTCCAAACCTACAAGAAATCTGACCGAAGCATCCATAGTCAAATTTCAGCTACAGTTGATAGGAGTTTCCAACCAAACAATCCAAGATTTCATCCCAGACTGAGAATCAGTCCAAGTCAAGTGGAAATCCTAACCATAGCTTGAGTTTAAAACCAATTGACCATTGCTCTCTATGATGATTGGAAAGGATTTTTTGAGCAGTTTTACTAAAATTAGCAAATGAGAAAGATAGTGCTTCTTCTATGGAGATAATTGATGCCAAAATGTTGAGATTATGATTATGTCACCATTGTCCTTTCAGACCATCGGGCTGCCCTCTCATTGGAGAAAGATGACTGGCTGGTGATTTCACCTGAGGGCCACCATACCTCAGGGGAGGGAAGGGGTTGAGAAGGGAGAGGCCTTCATGGTGACCTTAGCTGGTGTTGGCAATTTGAACACATGCTATTGGCATCACACTGCTTCGCAAATCAACCATCCAAGCCAACCGAGCTAAACCAACCCTCGGTATATTAGGAAACCTAGTGACAGTGTGCAAAATTGTTAGGGGTGGTAACAGAATGATTAAGAATAATCCATATATTTCCCTGATTGAATAAGCCACAACCTAGTGATAGACTTAAAGCTAGAGGCAGGAGGATACCTGAGAGGAAACATTTTCACCCAGAGATTGGTGTGTTTCTGGGACTCAGTGCCTGAAGAGATGGTTCAGGTAGAAACCCTTATAACACTTAACAAATCTTTAGATTGGCATTTGAAACACCATGACCTATAAGGCTATGAAACCTACAAACACCATAACCTACAAGGCTATTGAAAAACAGATGGAAAGCACAATTAGGCTGGATAGCAATTGGTAGTTGGCATGGTTATGATGGACCAAGTGGCCTCCTTCTATGCTGTAAATTTATATGATCTGTGCTTGAAACTCTGAAAGATAGTTATTTTTATTGTTTCTTTGCAGGACCTCAAACCTAGCAATCTAGCAGTGAACCAGAACTGTGAATTGAAGGTAAGAATAAAGTTATGACACTAATTTCATGTTCAGTTGAACACAGAAAACAGGAGAGCACTCAAGACATTAAATGTGAGTTGCATTGTACAATTTTAAAGGGGAGAATTGCTCTGTTTTCCAAAGCTGTCAAAAGAATTAATATATGATTTCTTTTGCTAGTAGGGTGACCCTATAGAGATTTATAAAATCATGAGTGGCATGGATAGGATGAATAGCCAAAGTCCTTTTCCTCAGATGGAGGAGTGAAAAACTAGAGGGCACAAGTTTAAGGTGAGAGGGGAAAGATTTAAAGGAGACCTGAGGGACAACGTTTTCACGCAGAGCATGGTGTATGGATGGAATGAGCTGCCATAGGAAGTGGTGGAAGCTGGTACAATTACAGCATTTAAAAGGTATCTGGAAGGGTTTCAAGGAATATGGACCAAGTGCTGGCAAATGGGATGAGATTAATTTAGGATATCTGGTTGGCACAAGTTTGACTGAAGGGTCTATTTCCGTGCTGTGCATCTCAATGGCCTTCTGACTCTAAGAGAGTATTTGGGATGTTTTTAAGTTCGCATCACATTTGTTTGTGCAAAGAATGATCAACAAAATTATGTGAATATTAAAATGAAAATTTGTGTTGCTGCAGCCCAGACCAATAGGATGAAGATTCCTTTTCTTTGCTGGAACTGAAGAGTTCTAAGTTAAATTAAACAAAATCGTACAATAAACTATACTTTGTCTTCGCTACTGGCATATCTGGATCCTGACAAAGGGAGATGGAGAAACACAATTGGAAATTGGATAGAGAAGGAGAAAAACAAACTGGGGAGGGCAATGTGGTCATATGAGAGTCAAAATGGGAGAGAATATCGCATACTGGGCCAGGGAAAAACAGAAAGTGCTGGAGAAACTTAGCAGGTGTGGCAGTGTCTGTAGAGAGAGAAACTGAGTGTAGTGTTTCAAGTCTAATATGACTCTTCGAAAATTTGACAATTCAGGTTGTACTTTGATATAACCAAACTCCTGGAACTGCCTTCCTGACAGCACTGTTGGCATACCTACACCACAGAGATTGTAATGGTTTAAGCAGTTGCACCTTCTCAATGGAAATTGGTGATGAGCAATACGTGTTGGCCTTCTTAACAATGGGCACATACCATGAAAGAATTTTTATGTCCTGGGAGTCTGGTAGCTTTGATGATTTTTTATTTAAGAACTAATTCTCAGCTCCCTGAAGCTGGGTAATGTGGTAGGGTGTGGCAATCAATAAACTGAATTCAATTTGGTGTTAGTTTCATTTTATTATTTTTATATCCTGCTGAAAATTGTAAAAAGTCATAAAGTTGTACAAAGCGTGTTAGAAATTTGTTGCACGTGAAGCCTATGTTTGCATTTTCTTGGTGTTGAGATATTATAGAAATATAGAACATAGAAAAGTACAGCACAGAACAGGCCCTTTAGCCCACAATGTTGTGCCGAGGTTTAATCCTAATGTAAAATATAGTAACTTAACCTACGCACCCCTCAACTCACTGCTATCCATGTGCATGTCCAGCAGTCACTTAAATGTCCCCAATGACTCTGCTTCCACCACCACAGCTGGCAACGCATTCCATGCATTCACAACTCTCTGCGTAAAGAACCTACCTCTGACGACTCCTTTATACCTTCCTCCTAATATTCTCAAACTATGACTTCTCGTATCAGTCAATCCTGCACTGGGGAAAGGTCTCTGGCTATTGACTTTACCTATGCCACTCATTATCTTGTATATCTTGATCAGGTCACCTCTCTTCCTTCTTCTCTTCAGAGAGAAAAGTCTGAGCTTATTCAACCTTTCCTCATAAGGCAAGCCCTCCAGTCCAGGCAGCATCCTGGTGAACCTTCTTTGCACCCTCTCCAAAGCCTCTGTATCTTTCCTATAGTAGGGCGACCAGAACTGGACACAATATTCCAAGTGTGGTCTCCCCAGGGACTTGTAGAGCTGCAGCAAAATCTCGCTGCTCTTAAACCCGATCCCCCTGTTAATGAAAGCCAAAACACCATGTACTTTCTTAACAATCCCATCCACTTGGGTGGCAACTTTGAGGGATCTATGTACTTGTACACCCAGATCCCTCTGTTCCTCCACAACGCCAAGAATCCTGTCTTTAATCCTATATTCAGCATTCAAGTTCAACCTTCCAAAATGCATCACTTTGCATTTATCCAGGTTGAACTCCATCTGCAATTTCTCAGCCCAGCTCTGCATCCTGTCTATGTCACGTTGCAGCCTGCAGTAGCCCTCTATACTATCGACGACACCTCCAATCTTTGTGTCATCTGCAAATTTACCAACCCACCCCTCAACCTTCTCATCCAAGTCATTTATAAAAACTACAAAGAGCAGAAGCCCAAGAACAGAGCCCTGCAGGACCTCACTGAACACTGATCTCCAGGCAGAATACTTTCCATCTACAATCACTCTCTGCCTTCTGTCAGCCAGCCAATTCTGAATCCAGATAGCCAAATCTCCCTGTATCCCACACTTCCTGACTTTATGAATGAGCCTACCATGGGGAACCCTATCAAATGCCTTGCTGAAGTCCATATACACCACATCCACTGCTCGACCATCGTCGACCTGTCTCATCACCTCCTCAAAGAACTCAATAAGGTTTGTGAGGCATGACCTGCCCCTCACAAAGCCGTGCTCACTGCCTTTAATCACACTATGCTTTGCCAAATAGTCATAAATCCAATCCCTCAGAATTCTTTCCAAAACTTTGCTGACCACAGACGTAAGACTCTAATTGCCTGGGATTTCCCTATTACCCTCCTTTTGAAAAGAGGAACAACATTCGCCTCCTTCCCATCCTCCAGTACGACTCCTGTGGAGAGTGAGGAGGCACATATCCTCGCCAGCAGCTTAGCAACCTCCTTTCTCACTTCCCAGAGCAGCCTAGGATAAATCTGGTCTGGCCCTGGGAACTTATCATTCTTAATGTTTTCCAAACATTCCAGCACCTCAACTTCATCATCATATCTCAAGTCATTTTAAAATTTAAACCATAATTATCTTTATAGCTTTCTATTCTTTTGTATTTTTGATTTATGTTTGTCACATTATATCTCCAAAGGTCATATTTTAATTAAGAATTTTGAAACAGGGCAAATATAACATGATTAACTATCATATGATAACAACAACTTGCATTTGTATAGTATGTTTAACATCATAAAGCTTGCAAGGTGTTTCACAGATACATTATCAGACAAAGTTTGACACCAAACTGCAAGGAGTGACCAAGGTATATCTTAAAGGAGGAAAGCTGGGTGAAGGAATAGAGAGAGAGATTTCAGAAGAGAATTCCAAGTTGAACTGAAGGGAAGGCAGCCAGTGGTGAAGTGATTAAAAGGAGGGAAGCACTTAAGGCCAGACTTGTCACTTCCTCAAAGGAATCGCTGTGGTGTGTACTGCTATCCATATTTTCTCAGTGTGTGGTTTCTTTAGGGGCTTCTGTAGCCTTGACCGGGTGAGTGTAGCCACCATTTGATCCAATGAGAGGAGTCTTGTAGAGTAAACAAGATGTCATTATTGCATGTCTGCAAATATTTACAGGTTATAAGAATAGGCTGTAGAAAGGGCTTAGCCTATAGTCTGTCTCCCACACAATCATACTTCACTCACCATATTGGTGTTGTTTATTGCACTCAATCAAATATTAACCCTTTCAGATCCTATAGATTCATATGCAACAGTTATGGAAGTTAGTCAGAGTAGAGTTAGTCAGCTCTGAGTTCTAGCTGTAGGCGTTAAACGACAAACTGACAGAACCCTATTCACATTGACCCCTTCTGTGAAAGTAACTGAATCTAAACAACCTTCATCCTTTCCTGGGCTTGAGTCAGCAACTTACTTGTTAAATCACTAATTATATTAAACATATGATCAGAATGATCTCAGGATTCTGGATTGACTTATTATTGCAAGAAAGAAACAGAAATAATTGGTTATTTTAAACTTTGGACTTCAATGCTTTCATTCTGTCCTATTTGTTTCCGTTTGTTATTATTTCCTGTCTAAATAACTTTCCTCTCAGATCTTAGATTTTGGACTAGCTCGTCCGACTGAGACAGAAATGACGGGCTACGTTATAACTCGTTGGTACCGACCTCCAGAGATCATTCTGAATTGGATGCACTACGGTTACTCAGGTGGGAATCTCTGGTAGCCTGAAAGTATAATGAGGCAGCCTGGATAGTTCACTGAAACAATTCAGTCAGTAATTGTGATGCAAGTGTAAGATTTCAGTGCTGGTTAGTCTGCCTCAGCTGTTGCCAGTAGCATTAATAGCAATATTGGTTCAATATTGATTCAATTGGCTTTTGTTTCCTGGTCATTCATATTACGTGGGGGTTGCTGACAGGACTAATATTTGTTACCTTTCATTAATTCCCATTGAGCTTGAGTGCTATGCTAGGCCATTAACTGCAGAGGACAGTTAAGAGTCAATCACATTACTAAAGATCTGGAGTCACATGTAGACTAGACCAGGTATGGATGGCAGTTTCCTTCCCTAAAGGGCATTAGTGAAGCGGATGGGTTTACAATTTCGCAGTTTCGTGACACTATTATTGTAACTATCTTTCAATTCCAGATTTTATTCATTGAACTGAAATTCCATGAGATGCCATGATGGGAGTTGAACACGTGCTCCCAAAGCCTGGATCTCTGGATTACATTGTCCATGGTCATGGCCACTTCACTACCATCTTCTCATGTGTGTTGAGGCTGAGATTCTAACGTGCCTCAAAACCCATTCATGGAGATAAATTCAGGCCCTGTTGCTTAGCCTGGGCTGTGTTGCCCAAAGGTTGAATAGCCATCTAGCCTTTGCTGTTGTTGCCCACTCATTAAGAATAGGAACTTGGAAATGTAGAATGTTCCTGATAATTGTGGAGGTGTTTCTTAATTATTCTGCAATCATTTACAAGTGAACCTCGAGGTACCAAATCCAGGCAAACTAGACAAAAAGCAAAATGATAAAGATAACCAGAATTTACAGCCAAGAAACATGTCCAAATAATCCTTGTTGCTATCTATGCTCTGTCAAGTCTTGTCCCATCCTTCTTCATCTGATATTATCATCATGACCCTCAATTCCCCTTCTCCCTCATATACTTTCCCTTCAATGCAACCAAACTATCGATCTTAACTAATTTATCGAGTATTAGGTTCCACATAATCACTGCTCTCTGGGTAAAGAAATTTCTTCTGAATTCTCCGCTGACTTCTGGGTGACCATCTAAATATGGTCTTCGCCAGAAGTGAGAATGTGCTTTCTGTATCTACAGTTTTGGGTCCATCTTTGAGTCTTCTCTTTTCAGAGAAAAGAGACATTCTCTGTTCATCTTTTCCTGATGCTGATTTTATGAAATCTGAAAATAAAAAAAGTCTGGGATTCTTAGCCAAACAGTCAAAATTTTATGGTTACGGACGTGAGTTTCCAAAGTAAGACGTCTGGAAGAGATCCGAAACATTGACTGACTGTCTTCTGCTTTTTCACAGAAGCTGCTTGACCCATGTTTCCTTTTTGACCTTTTAGCATGTTACGAGTTTTTGAAAAGAATTGCCATGTATTGTGTATAATTATAGTATTCCATTATCATAAAATACAAACCACTTTCTTGTACACAGGGAGGTGATGAGTGAATGGAAAATGTGATGGGCAGCTAAAGGAGAATGAGGATGAAAGAATTCTTACAATAATATAATTCGTTCATTCGTCCGGTGCTTCATCACATTCAACACCTCAAAAAACGCAATTTTCTTTTGAAGTACAATGTTGTTATTTCTGGTATATTAGTCTAACTCTTGTTTTCTATTCTTTTATCCTTCTGTGCAGTGGATATTTGGTCAGTGGGCTGCATCTTGGCTGAAATGGTCACAAGATCTGTGATCTTCCCCGGATTTGACCGTATCCTTGAGTGAAATGCAATCTGATCGGTTCATTTGAATGAGAAGAAGCTTGATCCATTGCTGGGTGAACGCAGATTTCAGAAACAACAGACGCATTTTGCTTAACCCATAGGTTCAGGTGGAACACATTTTAATCATCCTCTGCCTCTACAAGGTCAAACAATTACTCTCAGCTTAATTGGAAACTTCTGAAGTGAAGTGGAAAGGTAATGGTGTTTAGCTTTGCATGGCCTTCAATATTGCTGGGAATGAATCAGGTATCAGCACCAGAACTGACTCCAATGCAAAAGAACTCTATCGCCTCTTCACTCTGATGCCAAGTTGCAACTTGATACTGAATTTAATTGCATCTACGCTTTAACTGCAGTGGTAATATAATCTGTCAGTTGTTATTTAAAGCAAATAGTGGCTACAAATTTTAAAAAACTCTAAAAATCATGAAATTTTAATTTTTTTTCTGGTTTATTTTACTTTATGACTCCATTTGAACACTTTCAGAACTTCTGAGGGAGAGTCATGTCGGACTTGAAATATTAATTCTGTTTCTGTAAATACAAATATAGATATGATTCCATATAATAATATATATGAAAGTTGCCGGAAACAATGGTAGAGATGAGTATAATTGCAACATTTAAAAGGCATTTGGATATGTACATGGAAAGAAAAGATTTAGAGGGATATAGACTAAATGCAGGCAAATAGGCCGAGTTCTATTTAGGAAACCTGGTTGGCATAGATGAGTTGGGCTGAAGGGTCTGTTTCCATGCTGTATGACTCTGTGACCACAGATGCTTCCAGATCCTCTGAGTTTCTGCTGCGTTTTCTCTTTTTATCCTTCATTTATAACCTGTGTCCCCTAGTTCTAGTCTCTATGGCAAATTACTTTGGTAATTCCTTTAACTCTTCCTTGAAGATTTTGATCAACTGACAAAGATCATGAATGTGACAGGAACGCCTCCACCAGCCCTGGTGGATAAGATGCAGAGTGAAGAGGTACGTATAAGATTACCCAAACCATCTTTAAAAATATTAAAAATCACACAACACCATAGAGTCCAACAGGTTTATTTGGAAGCACTAGCTATTGAGATGGTTCATAAAAATATTGACCATTCCACTTGACAAATATTTACTGTGGGTTTACTCCATTCAGCTGAGAGGGCAAATGGGATCTTTGTTTTACATTTTATTTGAAAGTATTTCCGACATGAATATGCTCGCTGGAGTGTCAGATCGGTTTACTTTTTTTGGGAGTTGATTTCAACCCACAACGTACTGATTGTCAAAGACAAGATCACCATCATTGAGCCACAATGCTGTAAGTAATATGAAGAAAAAGACCATTTTTTGTTGGAGAATAAGAATAGATTTCCAGAAGATCCTTGGAATATTTTTCTCTCTGCCATTGTATACGCTGTATTAATACACCAAATCCATTTGCTAGTCGCTCTGTGTCTTCCTCTGACAGCATTAACTCCTGACAAGCCGTGCATCTTAGTCAAATGACCATTCGTTTACTGTAAGCCAAGACTGAGTGACAACCTATTTAACTAAAAATGCATCAAGTGATAAGCTGATACTTTCACCAGCTGATTTTTGTATTTGTCCTCTTCAGCCACAGTTCCTGAACAGTGTCCAAATGTAAGAAGCCAGGCAAATTGATCTCTTCTTAGAGATTGATGCTTATTATCAGATTCCTCCTGTCATCACAGTTGATAGACATTAATTGCAGGAGGATATCAAAGGGCTTGTTAAGTGGGCAGAGCAGTGGCAAATGGGATTCAACTTCTAAAAGGTATGAGGTAGGGCTTACTTGGATGGGGCTAACAAGACAAGGAATGATACAAGGAATGGTAGGACCAAGGAAAGTACTGAAGATCAAAGAGACCTTGATGTGCATTTCTACAGATCCCCGAAGTTAGCAGGGTAGGTTGCAAAGCCATATAGGATACTTGCCTTTACTGGCTGAGGCATAGAATACAAGAGGAGGGAGGTTATACTGTAACTGTATAAAATGCTGGTTCGGCCATAACTGGAGTATTGCATGCAATTCTGGTCACTGCGTTTAGGAAGAATGCAATTGCGTTAGAGACTTGTAGAGGAGATCTGATCCACCAGGATACTTAGAATGTTTAGAATTGGAATCCGGGTGTATTGTCACATGTACTCAAGTTACAAAAGAGAGTACAGTGGACAGTATAGAATGTTGCCAACACATGGTAGCACCTTTAGGTACAACAAAATAGAGAAAATAAAGAAAAAATTACATTACATCACAGATATATATATGCTGGGAAAATAAGAAATAAAGCTAAGAAGAGAGACATTTCATGTCTACCTATAAGGGCTTCCATGTGGTCTGACTGGGTTCCACCAGTTCCTAACCAGAAGCCATCTCCGCTCCAGACCCGTTGACCATCCCCACTCTGCTCTGGGCGGCTCTCACTCTGCTCCAGGCTGCTGGTCATCCCTGCTCCGCTCCCGACTCACTGACCATTCCCGCCCCCACTCTGCACCGCTCTCACTCTGCTCCAGGCCACTGGTCATCCCTGCTCCAGGCCCGCTGACCGTTCCTGCTCCACTCTGGGCCACTGGTCATCCCCGCTCCACTCCAGGCTGCTAGTCATCCCCACTCCACTCCAGGCCCGCTGGTTGTCCCCACTCCAGGCTGCAGGCTGCCCTCACTCTGCTCCAGGCCACCGGCCATCCCTGCTTTGCTCCGGGCCTGCAGGCCGCCATTGCTGTGCTCTGGGCCGCTTGCCCCCATCCCGCCATGCTCTGGCTGCTGGCAGAAGAGAAAGAAAAGGAGAGGAAAAAAATACAGAATAAAGAGAAAAATATAGAAAAGGATTGTATGGAGTAGACAAGCTCTGGCTGGAGCATTCTACTCTGCCACCATCTTGGAAAGATGGGTTGGAGGGTCTGAGCAATGAGGAAAACTTTTAACAGGCTGAGGTTGTTTTCCTTGGAGCATTGAAGGTTGAAAAGGAACTTCAAATAAGTGTATAATATTGAGGGAAATTGATAGGATGGATAGGAAGGCAATTGTTTTCATTAGTAGAGTTGTCAATAATTAGGAAGCATACATTTAATGCAGAAGGTTAAGAGAAAAGTTGAAGAGAATTTTTCCTTCAGCTAGAGGATGGTAGGCATCTGGAACCCACTGCCTGAAAACGTGACTGACTCATAAACTGTTATAACATTTATGCAGTATTTTGATATTCACTTGCATTGCTGTAACCTCCAAGGCTCTGAGGCAAAATCTGGAAAATGGGATTGGTGTAGTCAGAGCTCTGTGGACCGAAGGGTCTGTTTCCATGCTGTACATCTGTATGACTCTATGTTGACCAGTGCAGACATAATGTTGTGCTGAGTCTCTGGGTCTACGAGATCAGAGATCTCAGCACAAATATTCGCTGGAAATGTGCGGGTGAATGTGGCTCAAATACACTCTGAATTTACTCACTAAGCCATGTGAAATCAAGCCTAAATCACTTTTAATAATACAATGGAGATGTGGGATGTTCACTACTCTGAACTTTGGGTTTCTTCATTTGACATTGTTTGCCAGATAAGTATACCTGCGATAAGAGGGTGATTGCGATGTGTATTCTCTAGAGTTTATAAGAATGGGAGGTGATCTCTTTGAAGCATTGAAAGATTCCAAAGGGGATTAATAGTGTAAATGCTGAGAGATTATCTCCACTGATGAAGAAATCTAAAACATGGGAGAATAGTCTCATGGTAGGAGAAAGATCATTATAGACTGAGATGAAGAGAAATGCGTTCACTGACAAGGTGTTGCAACTCACTGGGGTAGTGTGCTGGAAACCTCGTCTCACCATTTCCAGAGTCGTCATCACAAGTTAAAGATTTCAGGAAGCACAGAAAGCTCCCTAATTTGCCTGACTTTCACATCCTGATTGATAGAAGCACTGACCAGGTTTCTGTCTTGAACACTAATCATTATTTAGACATGGACATAGACATAGAACATTACAGCACAGAACAGGCCCTTTAGCTCTCTGTTGCGCTGACCTGTGAAACCAGTCTGAAGCCTATCTATCCTACACTATTCCATCTTCATCCATACGTTTATCCAATGACCATTTAAATGCCCTTAAAGTTGGCGGGTCTACTACTATTACAGGCAGTGTGTTCCATGCCTCTAATACTCTGAGTAAAGAAATTACCTCTGACATCTGTCCTATATCTCTCACCCTCAATTTAAAGCTATGTCCCCTCGTGCTAGCAATCACCATCCGAGGAAAAAGGCTCTGCTTATCCTGTACGTCTCAATTAAGTCACCTCTCAACCTTCTCTCTAACAAAAACAGCTTCAAGTCCCTCAGCCTTTCCTCATATGACCTTCCTCTATACCAGGCAACATCCTAGTAAATCTCCTCTGCACTCTTTCCAAAACCTCCACATCCTTCCTATAATGCGGATTACAAATAATTTGAGTCTAGCTATAGGTAAACAGTTTTAATCATCAGCATATAACAATAATTAAAACATTAATCCCAGCCATGACCGTATTGAATAGCAGAGCTATGAACTGTATGATCTACTGTAGGGACGGCACGGTGGCTCAGTGGTTAACACTGCTGCCTCACAGTGCCAGGGACCCGGGTTCAACTCCAGCCTCAGACAACTGTCTGTGTGGAGTTTACACATTCTCCCTGTGTCTGTGTAGGTTTCCTCCGGGTGCTCCGGTTTTGTCCCACAGTCCAAAGATGTGCAACTTAGGTGATTTGGCCATACTTAAATTGCCCATAGTGTTAGATGCATTAATCAGAGGGTAATGGGTCTGGGTGGGTTACCCTTCGGAGGGTCGGTGTGGACTTGTTGGGCTGAAGGGCTTGTTTCCACACTGTAAGGGAATCTACTCCAATCTACTCCGTCTTCAATTGTGTAAGCTTTGTTTGCAATTAACATGTTTGGATCTTTTCAGGCAAGAAACTATGTTTGCTCTCTCACACCAAAGCAGAAGAAAGATTTTCAGCAGGTTTTTCCCACGATGAATAAACAAGGTATTGGAATTACTGCCAAAGTTAATTTAGGAGTGTGTGAGGGGAGGCTTTACTAAAGTGGGGGTAATTACACAAGGCTAGTTCCATCTTCTCTATAATAAATTGACATACTTCAGAACAGTAAATAGTCTGGAGGCTTTAGTTCCATCGAGGCAAGAGGAATGGAATAGATGGGTGTAGAAAATTTAAAAAAAACAAAAGTTATAATTAAAGAACAACATGAAAATATGCTAAATAGAGTCTTCATATTGAGAGTACTGATCACTGTTCAAGGAGAGTGGGTGTGGAATAATATTGTACATCAAAATCTGTGTATCCTGGATGTATAGAGCATAAGGCTTGAGACCACATTAACTGATCCATTTCTGTTTCTCCCTCTTCTCTTCTAGCGGTTGATTTGCTGGAAAAGATGCTGCACCTAGACCCTGATGAGAGAATTACTGCTTGTGATGCTTTAGCGCATCCATATCTTATTGAGCATCATGATCCAGATAATGAGCCAGTGGCAGAACCGTATGATGATTCCTTTGAAAATCTAGACCTGAAGATTGAAGAATGGAAAAGTAAATTTTATTCAGCGTTTCTCACTTTGCAATGTACCTTTTTGACTTTTCATAACTCAGTATGGTGACTGTCCATGGTTGAAATGAAATGGAGAGGTACTGCTTCCATTCATGGGGTGATGAGTCTCAACCTCCCAGTGAGCTGAGAATCCATCCTCACTTGACTCTTTATGCTAGTGGTACAGGCAGAACTGTAAGCTGTTGTGCGGGAAAGACTTAGGCATGATTTACTTAGTACACTGTATTTCATGGTATTGTACATTAGAATACTTCCACATTGTATAAAGATTTGTGAGAAAGAACTAGTTAATCCATGGTTTGATATGACCAGGTGAGGATGTGTTAATTGGCTCCCCTTTCCTAATCCTCTCTTGATCTGTTGCAACAATATTTTTATTTATTTTTAGCTTACAAATATATTAAAGGACAATTAAAATATTGTTAAGTAATTACAATGAAGGAGTTCTCTTGAGTGAAAGAGAGAGGAATTTTATTACTTGCTAACCCTGTGATAAATAATAAAGCATATCATCAAGTATGTACATGAATACAAGTTAAAGTTTTTTAAAGAGAGTGTTTAGTAGAAACAGGACAATAAAGAAGATGCAGCTTAAAAAGTCCGAGGATCCTTGAGGATTTGAGTTTAAAAACCTGAGGCAACATTGCTTAAATGGTGAATTATATCCTCAGCAGGAGCAAAGTTTGGAGATGTTCTTTAGTTCAGAGAATAAGTATTTCTCCGAATCGCATTTCAGTAGCCATAATCATTGGAGAGGTTGAGGAACAGGGAAACTTAAGGCAAGACATCTAGTTCTGCTGTTTTGAATCCATTTTCTTCTCTCTGCCCAAAAACTGTTTTGCCTGAAATATAGTTCAGCTGTATATTCCCATATCTAGCATTGTAGTTCTTTCAACCTGTATAACCTGCAAATGATGTTCATCCCAATCTGCAATACTTCCAGAATGGTGTGAATCAAAAATAGGAGCAAGAGTTCTTTCAGATCTGACTGGGTTTTGATGAAATATTAACTTTGGCTCAGACTATTTATCTCACATTATTTTCTTCTCAAGATGTTCAGATGATCACAGTGGCCATCTTAAATTATTAATTTATCTATCTTAAAAACAGCCATTCTGTCAACGACAGTCTCTGGTATGAAGGTCTGACAATCAAAGTTGAAATTGATAGGCTAGACTTTACTGTTATCATGACGGGCTGAAAATGTAATTGCACAGCTGGCAACTTATCTCTGGCAATGTATAAATTCCAGATGGAAATGGCTGCAGATATTTTATTCAGTCAACTCGGTGTAGTTAAATAGTAGTTGGCTTTTCCCGACTGAGGGTAACATGGCTTCTCTGAGGGTAATTCAGTATGTTGAATGCTTTAGTGTATGAAGGGATTCACATAGCTCATCACTTTGGGCTGAAAAACAGTTACTTTTAAAGAAGTGTCCTATTGCATTTTTTATTACATAGGTTCTTTATATCCATAGTCTTCCAAATTAATTTTCTGTTCCTTGCTTATACAGTGATAATACATGTACGACAAAAACTGTCAAGATGTCGAGACAGATAGTTGAATTTGTACTGATTAGTGTCACTTATTCACTGGTGTCTATTTAAACGCTGATCAACTTGTTACAAGCTTATAGCAGGAAAATATAATTTCAGTTAACATTGAAGGGATATGGCCCAGGAGCAGGTTGATGGGACTAGTCTAGTTTGGGATTATGATCGGAATGGACTGGTTTGACTGAAGGGTCTATTTTTGTGCTGTACGACTCTATATGACACAGCTAAAACTTCCTGCACTTTCTTTCTGACGGTAAGAGTGCAATTAAGATATGTGTTGCTGTCCTAACTTAGGAATGCACACATTTCCTGGTTTTTGCAGAATTGATTTCTATAAGCTTTCTGTTGGATTTGGGAAGACATTGACACCTAATTGGACTGAACTCCTGCTACACTGTTTCTCTTGTAATGTTTTTATGTGCATCAGTTTTCCTCATTGCTTACTCCCAATGCTAGGAAATGACCAACACAAGTTTTCTCTCACTGTATCCTGAAACCACTTCCTTAGAATGAATAATTTTGAAAGTGACAATCAGGTGTGAGATTGGAGCATTACCTTGTGGGGAAGAAAATGAAGCTCCTGATCTGTCTTTGCTATTTAGAGCATAGTCACCAATGAACTGGTACTTGCCATGATCACTGTCCCCTACATTTGGAAATGGCTAGTCAGAGGGTACATTTATATGTGAGTTGCGTACCTTCAGGCTCGATTGTGATCATCAATTGAAATGGGTGCGAGATAGAAAGGGTAGTATCTTTTTAGCTTGAGTGTCTATAACTGGATGTGCCCTTAATCAGGTATTGACATTATAATTAAATACCAAAACAGGAACATTATCACGTTTAACAAACAGTAAGGGGCAGAGTACACTATAAAGTGGAGAAATAGCTGGAGAGTTATTTGTGACAGGGAAAGGGTTGGTTTGCTGCGTATCAATAGGAAAGGAATAACGGGGCTTAGAGAAGGAAGCAGAGTATGTTCCAAACCCGTCCTGAACATGGCCAGAAATACTGTTGGACATCATGGGATATCACGTGAATATTTAAAGGCCAATGTGGTTGTCCAAATGTCCTGGAATATGCATAGATTAGATTTTCAAGGAAAATAACAGGCTGTTTCAATGGATATTGTTGCATATTAAATATTTCCATATGTAATGGTTTGTGCTTTTATTTTTGTAGGCCTTCTTCACATGGAGATCACAACCTTTGACCCAGACAATCCAAGACAAATGGCAACATGATGTCTCTCAATCATGCTTCATGATACTTTTAAAATGAGACAATGCTGATTCATTTTTTTACATAATTAAAAACTGAAGTTGAAATCTTTAAGATGTGTCATTGATGCGAATTTCTTTGTATCCATTTCCTTCCTTTGCTACACAAAACAGCAACTTTTCAAATGTAATATCAAAGTTACATCCAGCAAAGGTACAATGACAAGAAATAAAACAGTAAATTCTAGGCAAATGGATTCAGCCCAGACCTGTTGTGGACCAAAAGCTTTCCAATAATATCAACTTATAGCAAGGTTAAGCAGCTACAAATGTTTACTCACAAGTAAATGACCGTAATCCTGCAACTAACTCAAGAAACTTTCTTAAACAGAGTGAGACTCAGGTTACTTTAGATGAATTTTTAAAGGTGTTACTTGGATGTATTGCAAAGCAGGACTCGTGCAAAGGCATTAAGGGCCCTGCACAATCTTTTAGCTTTATGACCCTGTCTTTCTCTGTCCTCCTGATTCACTTTTGGAAATCAATATTGTGCATTGTTCTGAAAAAGTTCTGATTTATACTTAGATTTACTTCACATGATAAAACAAAATATTATGATAATGAATGTACATTATCATTACTTTACACACTTCACAGGTTTTGTATAAGAAATGCACTTTAAAATATACAGGTTCATAATGTGTTCTTGCAACAGTTTCTAGATTATTTTATGCACAAGTTACACAAAAATATTATTTTATATTTTCTGAATTGCAGTTCTTAAAAATTCATGTAGATGTACAGATTTCCAACACAGCAGCATAGATATGAAATTTTCAGAAAGACAGAAATATAAGTACATTGAAATCTATGTGTCAATACGTGTGGATGTAGATCAGTAGATTTATTTTATGGGGTGGCACAGTGGCTCAACACTGCTGCTTTACAGCGCCAGGGACCCATGTTTGATTCCAGCCTTGGGTGACTGCCTGTGTGGAGTTTGCATGTTCTCCCTGTGTTAGTGTGGGTTTCCTCCGGGTGCTCTGGTTTCCTCCCACAGATCAAAAGATGTGCAGGTTAGGTGAATTGGCCATTCTAAATTGCCCATAGTGTTAGGAGCATTAGTTAGAGAGAAATGGGTCTGGGTGGGTCACTCTTTGGAGGGTTGGTGTGGACTTATCGGAACAAAAGGGCCTGTTTCCACACTGTAGGGAATCTAAGTCTTTTGTTCCCACTGCTGAAGTCTGTTTCTTTACTTAAGCAGCTTCATGAATAGTTCATTGTTTTTGTGCCACCCAAATTTTGCTCCTCCAGGTAACTACTTGGTGGTTGTGCCAGTCCTGATCTAAAGTTCCCATCGATTCCTGATTTGTGCTGAGTTGGCTGTTCTCAACCATGAGTGCTGCAATTGGCCTCAGAGCGAGGCAAGTTTTTAAAATATATAAAAACTGAAAATAATTGCAGATGCTGGAAATCAGAAATGAAAATCGAAACTGCTGGAAAAGCTCAGCAGGTCTGGCAACATCTGTGGAGAGAAAGCAGAGTTAATGTTCAGAACTGAGGAAAGGTGACTGGATTCGAAATGTTAACTTTTTAAAATATTGCTTATTTTTCCTGCAGCCTGATTGCTGTCTACTGACCTCTGCTGGTCATTGGCTATATGTACAGAAGCTACTACATGACAGAAAAGCCAGTTGATACCGTTCCACGTGGAGGTAACAGAGGTGCTCAAAGCCATGGAACACAACCCAGAATCATTCCAGAACGTCATAGAAGAAAACTAGTTTTAAAAAATTAGAACCCCAGTTAACTTTTTCAGGACATACTTCATTTGTTTGTTAGTTGTTCCATGTGCTGATAGAGGCCTATAGCAGTAATGGAAGAATTCCAATCATGTTGACTATATTGAGTAGTGAAGCTGATGATGTCTTTCAGAGACCAACTTGACATCAAACGTCACATCAATGGATAGGGTAAATAGACACGGTCTTTTCCCTGGGTTGGGGGAGTCCAGAACTTTAGGGTGAGAGGGGAAAGGTATAAAAGAGACCTAAGGGGCAACTTTTTCACACAGAGGGTGGTGCATGTATAGAATGAGCTGCCAGAGGAAGTGGTGGAGGCTGGTGCAATGACAATATTTAAAAAGCCTCTGGATGGGTATGTGAGTATAATGGGTTTAGAGAGATATGGGCCAAGTGCTGGCAAACAGGACTCGATTAGGTTAGGATATCCAGTCAGCATGGATGAGTTGGACCCAAGAGTCTGTTTCTGCGCTGTACGTCTCTATGACTATACTGGATTTCTGACAGATTCAAAAACTGTATGATTTTTGACTTTGACCACCCCAATCCAACACCAGCACCTTCAAATAATTTCTGACAGATGTCAGTGAATAGTGATAAGGATCACTAGCTAGTTTACCACTCCCAATCAACATCCACACAAGTTAAACCTGTTCTATATGATGTAATTATTTCCCTGACAACTCACTGTGCTGTCCAATAAACTATTCAAAAATAGTTTCTCAGTTTCTCTTCATTTAAGCAACAACTATCACCACGTAACTGTTGATCAATCCAGCCTTTGTCACGTCAGAAATCCTCACCACCGAACACTATGTTACATTGTGCTAGTTTCTCAACGTGGGATAAGTTTACTGCTAACGTCCTCATTTAGGGTGGAAGTTGTGTTAGAGGAAAACCACTTGCTAGCCTAGTGAGAAGAGGCATGGGCATTATTGCATATTAGCAGGCTAAAGATAAGGGGCAAGCCAGTCAGGACTGAGATGAGGAAGAATTTCTTCACTCTGAGTTAAGAACCTGTGGAATTCTCTCGCACAGGAAGTTGTCGGGGCCACTTCATTAGATATATTCAAGAGGGAGCTGGAATTGGCTTTTGCAGCTAAAGGGATCAAAGGGTATGGAGAGAAAGTGGGAGTAAAATCCTGAAATTGTGTGATCATGTTGAATGGTGGTGCAGGCTTGGAGGGCCGAATGGCCTATTCCTGCATCTATTTTCTGTGTTTCTATGAATACAAGTTACGCTGATACAATGTACATATTACAGAACCCGAGGAGAAGGACATGGATGGTTTGTCACTCAATAATTTCACACGCAATTTGTACAAAGTCTAGTATTTTACTCCATTGATATCCAAAGCTGTTTTCTCATCAGGTCTGGTATAATTATAGTGGTCACACTTTACTATTAATCCTTTCAAACTCTTATACAACACAACACCCTTCATCCTCCAGCTATGGGCAATCTTGGCCTGAACTATCTTATTTGCTCTTAAACAAAATGCCCATGTCCTTCGAGTTTTAAAGAGGTCAGTTCCTCTTGTGTATGAGACACTTATCCCTCAACAACTCTTAGCTGCCTAAAAACTCAAGAACATTTCATTCGTAAAGTATATTAATAAAGCACTTTTAACATTATAAAACATCCCAAGGCATTTCACATATACATTATTAAACAAAATAGAATACTGAACCATGTTAGATAATGGCAGCATTTAATGCCCTCCCATGAGGAGCCTGTTTTCCAGCTTTTCAGTCACAAACCTGAATAATTCTATGGTGGGAAAGCTCATGGTTGACCTTACTACTAACTGACACTAAGTGACAATTGATGCCCACTTAAGGTGCAGAGAAAGGGAGGGATCCCTCACTCTAAGCCACTCCGGACCTAGAATAAAGGGAAAGGTGATTGCTGAAACTGCCCTTCAATACCTTTCTCATGACTCCCATTCTGCAGTCACTCCCAGCTTTGAACAAAGAATAAAGAAAATTTACAGCCCAGGAACAGGCCCTTCAGCCCTCCAAGCCTGTGCCGATCCAACTCCACTGTCTAACCTGTCACCCAATTCCTAAGCATCTGTATCCCTCTGTTCCCCACCCTATCATGCATCTGTCCAGATGCACCTTAAGTGAATCTACTGTGCCTCTACTACCTCTGCTAGCAAGGCGTGACCTCTCTTTATTGAATCCCTCACCCTGGGAAAAAGCTTATCTCTATCCACCCTATCTATACCCTTCATGATTTTGTAGACCTCAATCAGGTTCCCCCTCAATCTCGTTTTTTCTAATGAAAATAATTCTAGCCTACTCAACCTCTCTTCATAGCTAGCACCTTCCATACCAGGCAATATCCTTGTAAACCTTTTCTGCACCCTCTCCAAAGCGTCCACATTCTTTTGGTAATGTGGCGACCAGAACTGCACATAGTATTCTAAATGTGGCCGAACCAAAGTCTTGTACAATTTTAACATGACCTACCAGCTCTGATACTCAATACCCCATCCAATGAAGGCAAGCATACCATATGACTTCTTGACCACTCTATCCACCTGAACAGCCACCTTCAGGGTACAATGGACATGAACTCCCAGATCTCTCTGCTCATCAACTTTTCCCAAGGCTCTTCCATTTACTGGATGGTTCGCTCTCGAATGAGATCTTCCAAAATGCATCTCCTCACATTTGCCTGGATTGAACTCCATCTGCCACTTCTCTCCCCAACTCTCCAGTCTATCCATATTCTCCTGTGTTCTTGAGCAGTCTCCTATGCTTTCTGCTACTCCACCAATCATCGTATCATCTGCAAACTTGCTGATCAAACCAACAATGCCCTCTTCCAGATCATTTATGTACATCACAAACAATAGTAGCCCCAGCACTGATCCCTGTGGAACACCGCTGGTCACCTTTCTCCATTTCAAGAAATTCCCTTCAACTACTACTCTCTGTCTCCTGTTGCTCCACCTAGCTAGAACACCTTGCACACCATGTGACTTCAATTTCTCTATTAGTTTACCACGGGGAACGTTATCAAATACCTTACTAAAGTCTATGTATATGACATCTACAGCTCTTCCTTCATCTATCAACTTGGTCACTTCCTCAAAGAATCTATTAAATTGGTAAGGCATGATCTCTCCGCACAAAACCATGTAGCCTATCACTGATAAGCCCATTCCCTTCCAAATATAAATAGATCATTTCCCTCAGTATATTCTCCAGCAATTTTCTCACTACTGACGTCAGGCTCACTGGTCTGTACTTATCCAGAATATCCCTACTACCCTTCTTGAATAGGGGGTCAACATTAGCAACTCTCCAGTCCTCCAGCACTTCACCTGTGTTTAAGGATGCTACAAAGATATTTGTCAGGGCCCCAGCTATTTCCTCTCTCACCTCCCTCAGCAACCTGGAATAGATCCCATCCGGTCCTGGGGATTTGTCCACCTTAATATCCTTTAGCCTACCCAACACCTTCTCCCTCCTTATGTCAACATGATCCAGACTAAACAAACTTCTATCTCTAATCTCAACATTCATCATGTCCCTCTCCTCCGTGAACACTGATGCAAAGTAATCATTGAGAATCTCACTCATTTTCTCAGGTTTGACACACAACCTTCCTTCCTTCCCCTTTCTCTAGTTACCCTCGTTTCTTATATATGAATAACAGGCCTTGGGATTCTCCTTAATTCTGCTCACTAATTTCATGACCCTCTTTTAGCCCACTTAATTAGTTTAAGATTGGTCCTACTCTCCAGATATTCCTCCAGGGCCCATTCTGTTCTTAGCTGCCTGGACCTTCTGTAAGCTTCCCTTTTCCTCCTGGCTAGTCGCACACTTTCTCCTGTCATCCATGGTTCACATATCTTGCCTTTCCTATCTCTTGTTTCCAAAGTGACATGCCTATCCTACACTACCTTCAACCTACCTTCGAAAGCCTCCCACGTATCAAATGTGGACTTCCCTTCAAATAGCTGCCCCCAATCCACATTTGCCAGCTCCTGCCGAATTTTAATTTGATTGGCCTTGGTCCAGTTTAGTACTCTTCCCTTAAGACCACTCTCATCTTTGTCTACAAATATTCTAAAACTTACAGGATTGTGGTCACTATTCCCAAAGAAATCCCCCACCACAACTACTACCACCTGGCCTGGCTCATTTCCCAACACTTTTTTCCTGTCTGGGAGCAACAGGAGACAGAGCGGAGGTGACGTTGGGACTAGGAGGTTGCCAGAAAGGTAAGTAAATAATATAAATACTTACCTTTGCAGCCCGCGGCATTTTTCTTGTCCGGGAGCAGCAGGAGACAGAGCGGAGATGATGTTGGGAAGTGACATTTGCCTTTCCATAGCAATCCTTGACCTTAGATAGGTGCATTACCAGCAGCAGCCACTTCCTCCCTCATTATGCTATTGGTCAATGAAGAGATGCTGCACTCTGAGTGACTGCAACTCTCAGTGAACAGGGCCTCCACCCAGAATGCCCATTAGGTCAGGTTATCAAAAGCTTCTTCAAATAGGTAGGCTTCAAAGAGTATCTTGAAGAATGAAAGCCAGGTAGAAAGGAAAGGTATAGGGAGGGAACAGATGGGAGCAGATGTCTAAGAGGGCTGTGGGACTGAAGGAGATTGGGGATAAGGAAGAGTGAGACCAAGGTGGAATTTAAAAACTATTTCAAGATAAAAATGTTTCTTGAATGGGAGCTAATATAGGTTAGTTAAAGATGATAGTTGAACGCAAACCAGCAGAGCTTTGGGTGATCACAAATTTATGGAGGGTAAGATATGGGAGGTTGGTCATGAATGTACTGGATAGTTAGGCTGAAAAGTAACAAAAGTACGAATGAGTATTTCAGTGGTAGATGAACTGAGACAGGAATGAAGTCAGGTGATGTTAGTGATGTGGATATCATTATTTTTTAGTGATAACACAAATATGCAGTAAGAAAGATGCCAGGGAACAAATATGGCACCAGAATTGCAAATAGATTGATCTTGTCTTACACTGTTGGACAGGAACAGAGTTGGTAGCTGGGCAAGGGAGTTTGGAGCAGTAAGCAAAGCAATAACTTCAATCTCATTTTGGAGAAATCATTCACGTGCCTCTCTTATGGAGAAAGAAAAGCTCTTTCTTGCCTGGAACATCCATGACAATCAATTCCATCTTTTGTTTGATATTGTGGTGCGCTTCAAGATCAAATAAATTTCTGCCCATTAATAAAAATAGGCAATAAATAACAAATTCAACACCAAGATGTTCTACCAACATTCTATTCTCCAAGAAGTTTTTAAATTCCTCAATTGTACCATATAAACTTTGACCTCTAAGATTGAAGTTGCAAAGTGAATCAATTAATCATTACTGTACTTCATAAAACCAGTGTTTTGAAATGTTTATTACTTTCAAACAGCTAAAACAATTTTCTCTGTGTAGCACAAAGAAAAGATATGACTGATGATGTGTAGAATTATCATTGTTTGATCATTATTCCAACCTTGGAATGCCCATTTTCTTACACCATGTGGATTTGTTACTAACTTGGATACAATGTAGCACATGTAAGTATCTAGCTACAATATATGTATTCAACAGATTCGTCTGCATGGTCTGGAGTATTATCATAGAATCCCTAGTGTGGAAACAGGCCATTTAGCCCAACATGTCTGCACCGACCCTTCAAAGAGTATCCCACCCAGACCCATTTCCCAACCCTATTACTCTAAATTTCCCCTGATGAATGCACCTAACCTACACATCCCTGAACACTATGGACAATTTAGCCAATTCACCCAACCTGCACATCTTTGGATTGTGGGAAGAAACCGGAGCACCTGGAGGAAACCTACGCAGATACAGGGAGAATGTGCAATTTCCACACAGACAGTTGCCTGAGGCTGGAATCGAACCCAGGTCTCTGGCGCTGTGAGGTATCAGTACTAACCACTGAGTCTGCGTACAGAAAATTTCCAGTATTCAGCTAATTGTTAAATTGGCATTATGTGGCCAACAGGGATTAATCTCTACTGTTCATTGAGCTTTAAGCCTGCTGCACTTGTTCAATGCTTGGTTTGGAGAACTGGCTTCACGAAAATTGACAAGAAAACTTTCAACAGGGATTACTGGATTCTGAACAGGAGTAGAATCTAATCTTTTTCCCAGGAAGAGCATACTGTAAAGCTCTGTGAAAACAATAAACCATTTTACACTTTAGAAAAGGTCTCCTGCTTCATCTCGTGCATGCAATGATCTGTGTGTGTGTCATTCAGTGTCAGGGAATGCAAGTTCTACAAAACTGTTTTGTTGCTAAGCGTGAGGAGTGCAATATTCACTCTAGAGCCCAGCAAATACGGATTATAAACCCAATTAGGCCTAAAATGAGTCATTGCTTCACCTACTCAGGATATGCAGCCGTCACATTTGTGGGGCAGGACTGACTGACCAGCTGGTCTTTTCCAGCCTGTCATTTTTTAAAATATTCTCCCAATCCAACCATTACCCTTGTACATATCTCTTTAAAAACCCAACCACTATAATATCCAACTGGCAATACTTTTATTGATTATAAATCAAATAGGTAAATTAAGTTTCTGCTGCAGGCAGGCTTCAAGTTACTAAAAATAAACAATGAGGGCTAGATTTTAAATAAGTCGGCATCAAATTGTTTTAATATGTTCCAGTATGTTTATCCATGTATGATTAAATCCATCAAGGGGTGGCACGGTGGCTCAGTGGTTAGCACTGCTGCCTCACAGCACCAGGGTCTCAGGTTCGATTCCAGCCTTGGGTGACTGACTGTGTGGAGTTTGCACATTCTCCCCGTGTCTGTGTGGGTTTCCTCCGGTGCCCTGGTTTCCTCCCACGTGCAAAGATGTGCAGGTTATGTGAATTGGCCATGCTAAATTGCCCGTTATGTTGGTGCATTAGTCAGAGGGTAGGTTACTCTTTGGAGGGTCGTTATGCACTTATTGGGCCGAAGGGCCTGTTTCCACACTGTAGAGAATCTAATCTAATCAAAATAGCTACTATCATGGAATGTGAGCTGAAACTTCAGTTCAAACCAGCACAACTGCAAGTGGTGGCACTTCAATACAGGGAAAAGGAGGAAAAACAGTCACAGATAATTGAGCTGAGGAGTTTTCTTAAAGTGTTTTGGGGTAAACTCAACCAATATACTGATCCAGAGACATGAATAATAAATAGCCTGTACTGAGAGATACAAATAACACTGGTCAGTAATGAGAAGTAGCAGTTGGTGTGCTACAATGGGCCTCAGTGTCACTGAGCAAAGTGTGGGTAGAAAAGAAAAAAAACATTCAAGTTCTCTCTCTACCCCACTGCTTATGAAGTTCAAGGTCAAATACCAACTTTATCTTATTCCCTTAAATATCGCACACATTGGGACAGGAGATCCAGCCTGCATCAGTACCTTTGGGAAGAAATTTTTTATTCCCTGATAAACACTACAGAAAATGCAAATTCTGTAAATTATGACAGTGGAGTAGCAGGACAGAAACCAAACTGAGTGATGTCAGAAAATAATCTTTTCATACAGGATGGCTGACAGGTGAAAAAGGCTGCGTAGAATCATTTCACTTTTATGTCATGTCCTGAGAGAGCTGAGTGAATGGGCAAGGCTGTAGTGATTGTAACACGGTCAGCCAGGTGGATCTCAGAATATCAGGACCCTGATTGGTCCAGATTAACAGCTCCAGTCAAGGAGCCCTGCTGGACAGATATGATCAGGGGTTCTGCTCACTCCAGGAGCCAGCTCTGATCTAGCTGGGTCAGTGTCATATACTATGCACGTGTAAATAAAGTGTGACTTGGCAATGGGATACTGGCCTTCGTGTATATATTTCGGTGGCAACGAGTGTTATTAATTATGTAACAATGAAAAAACATCTTCTTGCCAAAGCCCAACTGGACTTTGAACAGGGACCACAATTAGAAAACGTGGCAAATACAGCTTGAGTTACAAGATAGTCCGATGGAAGTGGACTGCCAATCTGACTGAGCTTGGGGAACATCACTTGAGTGAAGGCAATTGCATAGCCTCACTCTGGACATACCCTGAACACAGGAACTCCAGGTCAGCCCACAACAAAATCCCAAAACAAAGCCCAGCCTTGGCCAAATGGTTAAAATTTTCTGGAGGAGCCGGGCTGGCAGGTCATTGTTGTTGCTGCCAGTATGTTGACATGAGACAGCAAAAGAGTTCAACTAGACCTGAACTGAGTAAGAGAATTCATAAACCAGGATCCAGGAGAGTGCACACCCAGAGTGGAAAGTCCATCTATTGCTGGCTTGGAACAGTGAAATTCCTTAGCAACATCCAAATCAAAACCAATCACGATAAATGACTAATCAATGATCACCCAGTTCTAATGTGCCATTTTCCAGTGCACGATGGAGAGCACTTTACAAGGGCGACCCAGGTTTCCATTTACCTGTATGCTAACAACCAAGACAACAAATAAAGAGCATTTAGAGAACTTGGACATAGTATTTAAATATTTCTGCCATGCAGATGTGCCAGGGAAAAATGTGTTCCATGCACCGAAATGGCCTATTTGTTCTACCGAGGTGACAAAACGAGGTTACACCCGTTGGAAGATAAAACGAGGTTACACCCGTTGGAAGATAAAATGAAGACAATCAAAGGTGCCCTGGCTCCCATGTCTGTACCAGAGTTTAGTTCCTTGCTTGGGTTGGTGCATTTTAATGGAAAATTCATACATAACCTGGCCTCCATCCTGGTACGCTTACAATTTCTACTGAAAAAGGGTCAGCCTTGGAATGGTCTCGTTGCCATGCTGCTTTTAGGAAAGAGAAGCAGCAGCTATAGCTATCTAAGATGCTGACACACTACGAGATGTGGTGCTAACATGCAATGCAGTGCTGACGCCAAGTGCAAATATGCCCAGATGGAGACAGAAGGCTTGGTGGTCATATTTGATGGGAGAAAGTTCCACCAACACTTTTCTAGACGTCAATTCATAATAGTAACAGACCACAAACCTCTGCTAGGGCTACTTAAAGAGGACAGGGCAGTGCTGCCCATTGCTTCAGATTGAATTATGATTCTTATTGCATACAATTACAAGTCGGAACCCTGTCCGGGAGATCAAGTGGCAAATGCAGTTCCCTGGATCCGGCTCCCACCGACTCCTGCTGATGCTGCCACGAGATAAGTCCATTCTAGTATTAAACTTTCTGGACACTTCCCGTCACCACTGACAAGATCTGACTGTGGACACAAAGGTCAGCCAGGTGTTTTTCATAGAATACGAATTCCCTAATTGGGGCCGTTAATCTGGTCCAGTCAGGGAGTCCTGGCTGACAGATACAAAACAGGAGAGTCTGAGAGCTGGAAAGGGCATAGAGGCGGGCTGCCTTAGAGTGACGGAAGGTGGGAGGGACGGGGGCTTGCTGGGTCTGTATTGTATGCACTTTTGTATGTAACAGTATTGTCTAATGTACAAACGTCATTGTCACTGTCTTGTCATATGTGGAACTGGGATTTGAGGTTTGTCCTCATCTCTCTGTAAAATGGTTGAACGGTAGGATTTGGGGCCTACCTTTGCTGCTCCTCTCCCTTGTAAAATTGCTGTCTCTTGTGTACAGCTGTAAATGTTAACTGTTTTTTGTAAACTGTTTTGTAATTTGTTTAATATTACAAAACAGGAGAGTCCGAAAGCTGGAAGGGGCATAGAGGCGTGCTGCCTTAGAGTGGCCAGAAGGTGGAAGGGACGGAGGCTTGCTGGGTCTGTATTGTAAGCACTTTTTTTTATGTAATTGGATTGTCTTTTTATGTACAAATGTCATTGTTGTTGTCTTGTAATGTTTCAAACTGGGATTTGAGGTTTGTCCTCATTTCCCTGTAAACTGGTTGAACGGTAGGGTTTGAGGGCCTGACTTTGCTGCTCCTTTCCCTTGTAAAATTACTGTTTCTTTGTATACAGCTGTTAACGTTAACTGTTTTTTGTAAACTGCTTTGTAATTGTTTAATAAAAGAAATAAAAGAAAAAAAAATAAACAGGAGAGTCCGAGAGCCAGAAGGGGCATAGAGGTGGGCTGCCTTAGAGTGGCCGGAAGGTGGGAGGGACGGGTGCACTTTTTAAAAATGTAATTGGACTGGCTTGTATATATTTGTTATTGTTTTGTGGTGACTGATAGTGGGATTTGAAGTTTGTCATCAATTCCTGAAAACTGGTTGAACGATGGGGTTTGGGACCTGGTGTAGCTGCCCCTCTCCCTTGTAAATTGCTGTTTTTCTGTAAACAGCTGTTAATTGTTTATTAAACAATGCACAGTTTACAAAAGTAAAAAAAAAATGTAACTACGGAAAACAAACCAGGAGTGTCAGGGGTTTGCTCACTTCAGGAGCCAGCCCTGAGCTAGTTGGGTCAGTGTCATATACTAGGCATAATTGGTGAATATGAAAATGATCTAATGCTATTTAGTACAATGGGGCTAGTGTCAAATTAATCATTCTAGGTTGAAGAGAAATGAGACAACTACTAAACAAATTGTGTTGGCAATTTGCTTGGTGACCAGATTCTAGTCTTCGTAGAGTTAATTCAAAGGCCTTTTCTGCTGGACTCCTCGCTATATATTAGGAATATAGAGAACTGCATGGACAGGGAGCACTGGTGCTGAATGCTGAAATCATATGTCAATCATAACACAAGGACTGCATGTCACTGAACGTCACTGAAAACAGTTTTCAAAAACTTTACTGGAGGCAGAAATTGTGACAAATTGCCTGACTTCTTTCTAGAATCATTTTAAAGAAAAAATTATAACTTTTCATTTGGATAATTGCAAAGCTTTGATTTTTAAACTCTAATTGGGTAGGAAGGTTTATCTCTTCTGTGAAGCAAAAGAAGTCTTCATGTATCGTGTATTTTGAAATAAAATGTTCCTTTACATTAAAAGAATCTCTTGATCTAAACATCTCTTATCCATATAGACAAATGCTCCATGGTCTCAAGAAATCAAGATATACAGGAATTCCTGCTCCTATTTCATCTATCCTTATTTTTCATCCATTTGGAAGTGGGTGTAATGCATAAAAACTAATGCCTTTTTAAAATTCTCAACTTCCAAGCAAATTACCAACAGTTTTTTTTAGTAGTTGTCTTATTTTTCTTCAACCTAGAATGATTGACACTTGCTGGAAATGTGTTGCTGGAAAAGCGCAGCAGGTCAGACAGCATCCAGGGAACAGGAGAATCGACGTTTCGGGCATAAGCCCTTCTTCAGGAATGGGCTGATTGACACTTGCCCCATTGTACTAAATAGCATTAGATCACATTGACATTGTTTTCTGTGCCAGACATTTTAGAAAAGCTGAAGTGAATCTCCCAGAGAGCAGAGAAATCTGATTTGAGATTTCTACTGTGGTGATCCTGGAGTTTAAACAATGGTTTGGAATTGGACTAATGGATTCGAGGAGTTCTCATCACTTATATAATAATAATTTGAATTGGCAAGAAGAATGTAGACTGTGGTTGTCAAAGGGCTTACATGATTATACTATCTTAGAAAATTAAAATCTTTGAGTTGACTCTACAATTGCGAAACTCTATTATACAGCTATAGTTAAGACTGCTTTCAATTTTGGAAGCCTTGCCCAGTGCAGCTATCTTCAGGAAACTTACTGCTTAAGAGTACAGATATTGGTAAAGTGGACAAGAAAGGTTTTAAAGAGTTGATCTACTTTGATGAAATCTGAAAGAGTTTTGCTAAAAGATGTCATGAATAATGAGAATTACCTATTGTCTTGGTAGGTCTGCTGGACGCCTTCAAAGAGACTATAATTCCTCAGATGCAGATCAAAGTGACTCCTGAACTTAAATGCGCCATTCTCCTGCTGAACATATAACAAAAGCTGATGTATGGGCAAGGATATGTTTTCAATAGATTCACTGACTGATTATTCGAATATCCCTGCAATTGTTTTAATACATTTTAAATTAAATATAGATTTGTGACTTTGTCTATTATTTACTATGCAATTTATTTTAACAAGAACAATGCACCCAAAATGCATTTCCCTATGGAATTTTCCAAATGGGAATTAAAAGTGAAAATAAAGTGAATCCTTAGGTTTGAAGCTTCTTATTCCAGAGTTCAGTTGGTTAGCAATATTGAATGATCTGCATAATAACAGTGACTCATTTCTAAAGCAATCTATTGGCAAAATGTCCAAAGGGTGTGAGAGGCTATTTAAACACCGGTTCTTTCTCTCAAAGATAAAAAAGAACAAGGTCAAGATAATACTGCTCACAAAATTTAAAAAAAAACTTCAATTGCCAAAACTAATTGTCCCAATTACTGGAAAATAATATCCACTTTTCTCAAAACAGCACAAAGCCTACGTGCAACATTCACGCACTGCAGTGTCTTTCAATTCCCTTTGAAAAGCACATATAACACTGGCAGGGTGAGGGCGAACGCAGCATATGTCAGTACAGTGTTATACACAGAATTTGCTCGGATATATGATTCTAGCCTTTTCTCAGTCTCTGCTAAGCCATCAATCATATTCTCTGTAGCAAGAATCTGCCAATCCTGTGTCAATCCTGAAGAAACAGTCTGTGAAGCCTTAGCCTGTGTGACAGATTTTACTGTCTTAATGTCAGATGCCATCTTTCCAAGTGCCTGTTCTACACCAGTTAATTTCAATTCTAGTCCTTCTAATGCTACACTGGTCTGTTTTGAGGAGCTTGCGTGTTTCTTCAAAGCATCCATGACATGATCTGGTTTCAGACCAGATTCTGCTTTTTTCAGTTTAGTGGTGGCCTCCTTACCTGCTTGTTGAAATGCACTTTCATCATGTACTAGCTCCTTCAGACTTGTTACAAGTGTACTGAGTTCTTGGCTTTGAGTTTGGTGTACGGAGGCTTGCTCTTTAAGAGCTTCTTGCAAGTTAATTGGCCCTTTCTGTGCCTCAAGAAGTAATCCTTTCAGCTCCTGCAAGCGAACTCTGTTGATGTAGGTTGATCCCAGAACCCCAATCATTGCACCCAACACAGACCCAATCACAGACCAGTTTTTTGTTCTCTCTGCTCTAGTCCGCTCTTTCTCATGGCTTTCTCGCACTGCTGCAGAAAAGTGAGCGAATGTTTCACGCTCCAGCTCCTCTGCATTTTCATGAGCTATTCGGTGTCGTCGCTCTTCCTGATCAGAAAAAGAAAATTACAAGGAGGCTTAATTTTACACTTTCCATTTAAGAAATTAGGACAGGTAACATTACGTGAGGGGACAAGTAATGCGGCTAAAACAAAGTTGGGCTCAGATTATTCAGACCAGATTACACAGCTCCCACAATTATCCGAATATCAGTTATCCAAATATCGGATTATCTGAAGGAGATCTCAAGGTCCTGATAGAAACATTACATGAATGAGCTGTTTCAACGGTGATTGTGTCTTTTGTTTACACCGATTAAAAACGATCTCTGCTGAGAACAGTCCTGGACATCGATGGGAACCCAGGCACCGTCACCAAATGACAGATGTCCCGCCCTCTCTCCGTCTCCCTACACCATCCCTGGAGTTCTACATAGGGGTGTACGCTAAACCCCCTTTCCCCAGGTATTCTCTCTAACATTGCCCTGTTAGAGGTGGAACTTGTCAAAAAGTTGCAATTAAAAGGTTGTGTGTGTGGGGCTGTCTGTGTAAGTATGTGTGCTATTTGGAGACTTAGCCCAGAAAGGTAGCAGCAGTCTTACTGTTGGTGTCCAGTCCGGCTCCCCTGGAGGGGGAGGGAGGTGGCAGAGGCGCATGGGGAAGTGAGGGGGTGGTGCTGGACAGGGTTGGGGGGGTGGGCGGAGGGGGCAGTGTTGGTTGGGTTTGTGGGGGGGGGTGAGCGGGCTGGGGCCGGTGTTGGACGGGTTTGGGGGGGGAACAATGCTGGTCGGGTTTGGGACGCGGGCAGGGGTCCATTGGACAGGGTTTTGGGGGCAGGCATGGAGCAGACGGGGTTGGGGGGGGCGGGGCCTCACAAGTAGTGTGCTGCAGTCTCCAGAACAGGGAGCAGATTTAACAGAAAACTCCTGAGCCCCAGAGGAAAGGCATTGAATCGATTAACCGAATATTCAATTATCCGAACGAAATAGTACCCACCCACCTCGTTTGAATAATCAAGGTTCACCTGTATTCAGAATTCTAATCATATTATTACTGTCATAGACCATTGATGGCAGGGTCCTTGTGCAAAGTGGTAATTACCCTATCTTTGAGCCAGGAGGCCCATGTTCAAGTCAACTTCCTCCAGATGTGTGTCATAACATCTCTAACATTTGATTAGAAAATATCTAGGGCTCTTGTGGCTGCAGTGGTAGTGTCCCTATATCTGAGTCAGGAAGTTCAGGTATACATCCCAATTGCTCCAGGGATGTGCAATAGCAACTCTTAGCAAACGGATTTAAAAAAAAACCTAGAATGTTTGCAGCCCAGAAAGGTACCATCTGGCCCACTGCTTCTGTGCCGTCCAAGAAATGAATTGTTCAGCCTAATCCCACTTTCTAACCTTGGATTCATAAACCTGTAGGATTCATCAGACCCCAATCGCCCTCTCGGCAAAAAAGCTTTTTCTCGTCACCTCTCTAACTTTTCATCCACTCACTCTAAATCCATATCCCATAGTCAGTGAGCACTCTGAAAAGGAAACCAGTTCTTCCCATCCACTCTATTCAGGTGCTTCACAATGTTGTACGTCCCAACCAAACCATGCCTCAACCTCTTCTGTTGCAAAAAGACAATAACAGTCTATCCAAGTTTCCCTCATTGTTGCAATTTTCCAGTTCTAGCAACCTCTTCGTAAATATCCTCTATATTCGCTCAGGCAATTGCATTCCATCTGTACTGATGTAACAGGAACTACATGGTGAAAGCAGCAGTTGTACACAGACTAAAAAGTGGGATTAGGCTGCACAGTTACATTTCTTGGCTGGCACAGATGCAATGGGTCAAATGGTCTTTCTGGTACTCACTTTGTGGTCTAACTGATGATTTATACAGGTGCAGCAAAAGAAACCTCTCTGCTCTGATAAAATCAATAAGATGGTTAATAAGGGCCTTCTTAGGCCTTCTGAAACCACTGTATCAACTTCTGTCACTTTCAAAGAACAACATTCTCTCCAAGATCCTTAACTTTCTCTATACTTCTCACTGTCATCCCATTATTTGTTTCATTAAAAAAAAAAACACAGGTCAAATGCTTTATACTATTTTAATTTACAAACAGCCCGAATCTTAGCAGGAACACAATGAAAAAAAATCGAGAAGTAAAATGAAAAAAAAACATTTCCTCACCTGTAGCAGCTTATGCTCCTGTGTGGCCAGTTCTAGATAGCGATTGTCCTCTCGTGAGACTCTGTCTAATCTGTCTCGAACTTCCTTCAGTTTCGACTGCTGATTTTCAAGGGTTTCCCGACTCTGTCGAACAACACCTCGAGCCACCATGAAAGCTTTCTCTGCCTGACAGAAGTAGCACACCCAGTCAATCAAAACAAGTTTAGTATAGTGAGCCTTTTTACACTGGAACTCTAGTTTACTTTGGACAGTTCCAATGTCTTGTAGTGACTAAAAATGTTATTCAGATTTAATAGTGCTGGAAGAAGGTAGCATTTACATGCCATTTTTAATGCAACAAAAGATCTCACAGGAGTATTAACAAACGAAATTTGACACTGAGTCACAGGTGGCCAAAAGTTTTTTCAAAGATGATAGAGATACTATTTATTAATGATGATTTGATGTAACACTTGCTTTCAGTGGTTTGACATCAAGCCACAATCAAAACATCTTCCTGGTTTATATAACCGAATCCATTTTTATCTGCTAACACACCACAATCTTTGTATTTCAATTCCAATGAAGGTTTATTCCTGAAGCGTTAACTTTGTTGTTAATTTCCAGATGCTATCTGACCTGCTGACTGTGTCCACTGCTTTCAGTTGCAAATTCAAATTTCCAGCATATGAAACATGTATATATAAACATACAATAAAATTCCACCTTGTAAGCTCTTTACAGTCATCTGATATCTGCAGGCATACATATTACAACAGGGGTCATTCCATTCTTTTTATAGGGAAATCAAGAGACACAGGACAAGTATGGAAATGTGGATGTGAGGAATGTCAAATCAGTAATGATCGTATTGAATAGAGCAGCAGGCTTGACATGCTGAATGGCCGACTCTTGTTCCTCTTTCTTATGGTCTTGTGCTGCATGATGCACAGGACCCCTAACTTTCTTTTTTAAACTCCTTTGGTAAATGGCGTTAAGACCACTTGGTGCGCCGTCAGTAAAGTCAGCACAGACCAGGAATAAAACTTGGTCATTGGACCCAAAACAATAACTCTGATTTCTTTCCACCGATGCTGCCTGACCTGCTGAGATTTTCCAGCAATTTCTGTTTTTATTTCAGATTTCTAGCATCTGTAGTTCTTGTGGATTTTTGAGAATCTTTCTGCTATTCAAATCCTTAACTGTACTGGCCAGCAGTCTACAATGGGCCCAGGGTAATACTTTAGGTCCCTGGATTTAATCCTATCATGGCAGTCTGAATTCAGTTAATAGATCCATTGGTGGGCGGCACGGTGGCACAGTGGTTAGCACTGCTGCCTCACAGCGCCTGAGACCCGGGTTCATTTCCCGCCTCAGGCGACTGACTGTGTGGAGTTTGCACGTTCTCCCCGTGTCTGCGTGGGTTTCCTCCGGGTGCTCCGGTTTCCTCCCACAGTCCAAAGATGTGCAGGTCAGGTGAATTGGCCATGCTAAATTGCCTTTAGTGTTAGGTAAGGGGTAAATGTAGGGGTATGGGTGGGTTGCGCTTCGGCGGGTCGGTGTGGACTTGTTGGGCCGAAGGGCCTGTTTCCACACTGTAATGTAATGTAATGTAATCTGCAATATAAAGCTAGTCTGAGTGCTGGTGAACATGTCAACTATCATCAATTGTCATAAAACTCATCACTAATTGTCTTTTAACGAAAGAAACTTCCTGTCCCCACCTGGTCTGTCCTACATGTTACTCTAGGTCTGTGGTTAACTCCTAACTGCCCTCTGAAATGGCCAGGCAAGTATCTCAGTTCAGTGATAATTAGGGATAGGCAACAAATTCAGTCTTGACTGTGACGCCTACATTCCACGAAAGAGTAAAAATGTTAAAAATTAAATTAAAATTTAAAATACTTTCACTTTCTCTCCTTGCCAGTGAGAACAGGTTTAACTTTTTTAGGTATTCTTCACAATCCAATGGTTTGATGCTATCTGGACCACAGGTTACATATCAGCATATAAATAGCAAATGAAAGCAGCAGCATAATACCTCAGTGACTTTGAACTGTGCCTCTTGCACCTCTTTCAGTCCAACAAACTCCTCATATTTCTCCCACATGGAATTGGTTGTGATTCGAATATGCTCTACAGCCTTTTTGCTTAAATCTTTGCTCAGTTCCACCCACTTCAGCTGCGTAGCACTGGTGGTTTCATATGGAGTCTTGGAGATGGGTTTTTGGGTGGGCTGTGAGCAGTAAACTCGCACTCGAAGATTGTTGCTTCTTGCAACATGGTAGCAAGATACACGGGAACACATCACACTGAGCAGGTGCCTCTTCATCTCGGAGTTCACTTCAAAGGGATGTTATTCAGCCAGGTCTACAAACAACAATCTGTGAATACAGAGACAAACATGACTTACAGACCTCATTCAGCAATGTGAATACTAGCCAGCATTTAGATCGAATTTAGATAAAATGGCAAGTTGCTTCACAGAAGCAATATCAAATAAAACGTGATATCAAGCCACATAATGAGATATTAGGGTGGGGCCTTTGGTCAAGGGGTAAGCAAAAAAGGTTAGAAAAAGTGAGGCAGAGGTTTTAGGGAAGGCATTCCAATGTGTAGGCAGCTAAAGAGTGTCAATGTTAGTGTGATTAAAATTAGGAATGGTCAAGAAGCCAGATAATTTGGAAGAGTGCAGATATCAGAGGCCAGTAAAGTTAAAGAAAATCACAAAGGGAGGGGAGAACATGAGCATTTTAAAAATTGAAGTGTTAGTTGGGAGTCAATATAAGTCAACAAGTATAGAGGTGATTGATAAATAGATATGGTGAGAGTCAGTTCTGCTCCCTGTGTTCTTTAGATGACTTCTCGTATAAGGAGGGTAGAATGTGGAAGGGCAGCCAGGAGAATATACTGAAACAGTCAAGTCTACAAAGGGGTGAATGAGATGATTTCAATAGAGCAATAGTGAAAGAGATTGAAATCGTAAATCATAGTAATTTTGCAAGTAGATGGTTAACATTCATCTTTGGGTGAAACAAGGTCACAAACAACCCTTTGCTGTTTGGTAATGAAAAGCAGCTCTCCCAATTACTCTCTACTCCACATATACCAATTCATCCATTCAAGGTTAAAAATCATACAACACCAAGTTATAGTCGAACAGGTTTATTTGGAAGCACTAGCTTTTTGAGCGCTGCTCCTTCATCAGGTGGTTGTGTGGTATAAGATTGTAAGACTCTGTGTTTTGTGATCTTATACTCCACAACCACCTGATGAAGGAGCAGCATTCTGAAAGCTTGTGCTTCCAAATAAACCTGTTGGGATTATAACTTGGCGTTGTGCGATTTTTAACTTTGTAGACCCCAGTCCGACACTGGCATCTCCAAATCATGACTACTGTCGTCCATTCAAGGCATCATCTAAAGAATGTAATTGAGTTGTTCTAGAAGTATGAACAATGTAAATCTTCCACTTGTTTGTTTCAAAACATCTCATTCACTTCAAGTTACTATAAAAGTAAAAGGAATAATTTGCTTTCAAATCTCACCAACATTCATTGACAGTTATGATTTAAGTCCTGTTCTATCATTGTATTGTTAATGGTTCCACTATCTTGACCATGGGAAATGCAGGGTGGTGGGTCTGGGTGAGATACTGTTCAGAGGGTCAGTGTGGATTCGATGGACCGAATGGCTTGCTTCGACACCCTAAGGATTCTATGAGACAGTGCAACATCGCTGTTCCACACAATGAGACGACCAGTCACTTTCTACAGCTTCATACCTTTGCTTCATCAAACTCACACAACCCGCTCCGCGACAGAAGTCACCGGCCTTTGGGGTTGGGAGTAATTCACCTCGCGCTCCTCCGTGCGACAAGGCTGGCTCCTTTTTAAATATATATATATATATTTAAATATCGCTCTCGGTGTGAGCGGCAATTGCAGCAGATTCCTAGACCCAGGTTGGAGTTTTTGTGCCGACTGCCGCATTCCTGCTGAGAGCCTCTGTCTCCCTCACCTCCCCCCTCTCCCAGCTCTGACCTTTCACCCCAGCTCCGACCTTTCACTCCCAGCTCCGACCTTTCACCCTCACTGCGATCACGGCGCCTCCGCTGAAAGGAACCGGTTTCCCTGGAAACCGCAGCCATTCCCCCCCTCCCTCGCTGCCGCCCGCCTTGACAACGGTCGTTTGCTACTCCCTCCCCACCCAGCACACCCGCGATGCCGGGTTCCGCCCAGCGACATTGCAGCGAGCTGAAACCATTACATTTGAACTAATTTACGAGAGCCCCTCCCCGCCTCCCTCACCAACCGCAAACGCATCCACTCAGTTTACCATCCGCGTCAACCGATTCGTCTAAGTCATGCCGGCAACTGACATCTCATATAGAAAGAAACCCGGCAGTCTCCCCTTCTGTTTAGAATATATTATTCGTACTTTTATTTCCAGTTATTGCCATTGCCACTGAGTGTCCATTTCGGAATTAATTCTTTCGAAAGTGCGGTTGATAAACAAGTCACTGCATTTGCTGCCCGGATTGTCACTCCCCATCACTCCCAGCAGATTCGCTTCTTTCATTCATTCTGATAATTCAGGCAGCTGGAAAACAGAGTTGCTTGTGAGCGCTCAGAATGAATGGACCAGGGCAAATCATCGCAATGCATATATTTCTAGTCAGATTTTCCTCTTTGCGCCTTGCGTGTTTTATCCCAGGAAATTAATGTGGTGTGGATTGTGTTGAATGTGCTGTATACTGAATGCAGAGTCAGTTGTTGGTGGAGGAGGCGCCTTTGTTCCATCTTGTGAGTGGAACCCTGGGTTAACATTCAAACTGAGGGGGAAAGAGCCATTTGGTAACAGAGAGAGGGTAGGAGAGGCTGGAGCAGGTCTGGACTCTGTGTCTGTGTGAGTTTGGCTCTGTGTTCAGTCTCCTCCTGAACCCTGGCTTCCTCTGTGTGTGAGTGGGGGTGGGGATGCCCATGGGAGAGATGCTGTTGTTATGGAGCCCACAGCCTGGTTCCTTTACTGACTGACTGGTGGTGATGGGCCTGCTCTGGAACAGCACACTGCAAATCCCCATCATCTAATCACACACACCATCACCTCTCTACACTGACATCACCACAGGAGCACAACAGAAATGATCCATCCTCTTAACTTGGTAATATACTTAAATATGTATGTTTTTCAGTTGCTCTATTCTTAAATGCTTAACCAGTCCAACTCCCGCTCCTCAGTTATAAATATTTGTTGTACAATATGCTGATAGATGGAAGGAAACTCAAAGAACAACTTTAATTTTGATACATTTTGTCATTTATTTGCAGAGCTGATGTTTTGTTGAGGCTGCCAAAAGGATCCAAGTGTCACTATGGCTGATGTGGTTTTTCAGCAAACAGTTGCGGAAAATTGAAAATTTAGTTCACAATTATTGTGCATGTATGCTGATTTGGCAGGCCAATGCTACTATTACCATTGAGCTGGTTATGCTTATGTTTGTTATGCTAAGAGCTATCTCCCTGATATGTCATTGTTGGAGTTAAAAGTTACCTTGCAGTTTTGTGAATATATGATGAATGAAACAGATAGAATTGGAGTCAGATGCTTGTTGGTATTGATTCGTCATTTGGTTGCAGTTAAATTTGTTCTTTGTTGTGTATGAAGGATGGTATTTAAAGCACCATTGCAAATGTGGTCAATGTCTTGCTTGCAGCATGATGTATGAAGTTACACTTTTGCTAATGTGTTCTGTGTGTGGAGTATTTTTTTCTTTATTCATACATGGAATGTTGGCATTGCTGGCAAATCCAGCATTTGTTGCCATCCTTAATTATCATTGAATAGAGTAGCTAGCAAGGCATTTCAGAGAGCATTAAGGGTCATCACATTGCTATTGATCTGGACTCACATATAGGCCAACCAGGTTAGGATGGCAGGTTTTTCTTCACGAAAGAAAGTTAGTGAATTAAATGGATTTTTGCAACAATCAATGACAGTTTTATATTCCAAATTCAAATTCTACCAGCTGCTGTAGTGAGATATGTCCCCAGAGCATTAGACTAGATTAGCCTAGTTCACAGACTTTATCACTACACTGCCATCATCCCATTGGTGCAAGCATTGGATTTGAAATATTTCAGACAGATTATTATGTTGTTTATCTGACAATTACTGCTGTGCACACAACACTGAACTTGAAAATGTTTGTGGTATTGCACAATTTTATAAGCATTGCCCATGGATGTTTGTTTTATGCAGACAACGTTGGATCTGGCATCCCTGGGTCAACATAATGCTGTGCACAGACGATGTGCCTATGCGAATCACTTCACTTTGAATGTGGTTGATTATCACTTGGAGTTGCATCTGTCATTGCTAAAGAAAGGTTGTAGCTTTTACAATTCCACTTTGCTCCATGAACATTCAGTTTTCAAGCCTTTTATTGATTACTGGCTGATCTTCCATGGTATTGCTCTAGATTGGCTTATTGAATGACTGGGGCTGTTTGTACTGTTCAGCTATCAAGTCAGCCTGTCTCAGACCACTGCTAATGTGCTTTGCATCAAGAAGTTATTTCTGTTAGTAATTTCTTTGGCTTTTTTGGAACTAAACTGAAATGGAAGTGTTTAACTTTCTGATAGCTTCTGCCCTGAGGTAAAAGCCAGAAGACAAGTAGGAAACGCTTGGATTGATTATGTTCTGGTGTTTCAGGGTATTCAATTCTGATATGTTTTGTGCAAAGTAAGATCTAATGAAAAATATAACATTGAGTTTATGCACTCCCAGATGTAGTTCTAGTATTTAAAAACATTTATTGCTGAATGTTCTACATGCCCCTTTCTTTGTTTGCAAAGCAAGTGGTTTAACTGCTTGTTCTGCAGCCAGTACCAGTGGCTGTGTCATTGAAACCATCAGGGTTGCAAACGCAGTCCTGGCTGGCATGGTGTATTTAACTAACACATTTAACCTATGCTATGAAATAGAGAAAGTCTTACTTTTATGTCAGATCACTTGTTATGTCTTTTTATGAATATACGATTAGCTTGTTCCAAAACCTGTTCAAGTGCTGTCCTGACCAACCTCCCACTTGGGACCCCTGTAAACTTGAGCTTATCTGCAGGTGAGCTGCTCACTTCCTAACTCAACAGGTGCTATCACTCACCGGTTCATTGACCTACGTGGGCTCCTAGCAATCACCAGTTTTTAAAACTCTAATCCTTGTTTTCCAATCTCTCTATGGTCTGTCTCCTAACCATCTTTGTCAACCACTTCAGCACAACAATCCTTTGATATCTCTGTACTTCCCCCAGTCCAGCCTTTGGACAGCCCATATTAATACACTCTACCTTTGGCAGCCGTGCCACTGCCTGGGCCTGAAGTTCTGAAATTCCCTATCTAAACCCCTGGAGTAATTTCTGCTTCTTTCAGATGCTCCTTAAAACCTATGTGACCAAGATTTTTCACTTGACTTTATATTGCTTTATGTGGCTTCATGGCAAATTTTATTCGATAATGCTCCTGCAAAGAACTGAGAGATGTCTATTGTTTTTGCTGTGGCAGGGTTAAGTATCCATAATGTCATTCCATGAATAATTATTTGAAACAGCAACAGATTTAGTCTTCAAACTCTCAGAATTTTGACTGTATGAAAGGAGACAAACTCACTTTTCTTTTAGATTAGATTCCCTACAATATAGAAGCAGGCCCTTCGGCCCAACAAGTCCACACCGACCCTTCAAAGAGTAACCCACCCTGACCCATTCCTCTACTCTATATTTACCCCTGACTAATGCACCTAACACTATGGGCAATTCACCTGGCCTGCGCATCTTTGGATAGTGGGAGGAAACCGGAGCACCAAGAGGAAACCCACACAGACACGGGAAGAAGGTGCAAACTCCACACAGAGAGTTGTCTGAGGCAGGAATCGAACCCGGGTCCCTGGCACTGTGAGGCAGCAGTGCTAACCACTGAGCCACCGTACCGCCCACTTGACCAATAACATTTGCAAAATACTTAAACATGTGGCAATTCTTATGTGGCAAGTTGTCAATAACTAGTTCAGGAAGCTCTAAGTTGAGCCCATGTATTTTTCTACAAGGAAGTCAAATTGTGGAATGGACAAAATTGTGCACCAGTTGTGTGCATATCCTAATTGTAAACATGAGTTATCTGTTAGATTGTAGGAGCAGTTTGCACCTCATGCTCAGATGTTAGAAGGAAGGAGCTGGATTCACAAAGGAAGGAATAAATATAGTTCATAAAATTTAAGTTAAAAGTTAAAGATAAAAATGCCGAAGCATTTCCCTGGATTTGTCAGTGTTTGAAATTGTGCTATGTTAAGGATCCTTGCAAATTACCATTCTGTTTTTCTGGTAAGTGATGAGTTTGAACTCTCTTTGGGGATTTATATATTCAGTGACCATGAATACTTTCGTTTCATGGCAGCAATGTTGAAATCAGAAAAGTCCGCAGCGAGTTCTCAAGTTCTGCAAGCAGGATCAATAAACAGGAGTGCAAGACAAATGTGGGATATTGACATGGATTTGATGCTGTGTGTGGGATAACTTAAATTGTCCAATTAGTGCACCTTCCTGGTTTTGTTCCCATTCTGATATCTTGTTATAGAGTAATAGAATTGTACGGCTTTGAAACAGATCCTTCGGTCCAACCAGTCCATGCTAACCCTAATCCTAAACTCATTTTATCCCACCTGTGCTAGACCCACATTCTTCCAAACATTTCATGTATTTATCTAAATGTCTTTTAAACGTTGTAACTGTGCCCGCATCCACCACTTCCTCTAGAAGTTCATTCCACACGTGAACTACTCTCTGTGTAAAAAAAAAAAAATGGTCCTCATGTCTTTTTAAAATCTTTCTCCTGTCCTCTTAAAAATATGCTCACTAGTCTTGAAATCCCCCACCCTAGAGAAAAGATACCTGTCATTTACCTTATCTATACTCGTCATGATTTTATAAACCTTCATACAGACACCTCTCAACCTCCTAAGCTCTGGTGATAAAAGTTCCAGCCTATCTGGCCTTTATTTATAAGTCAAGCCCTCAATTCCCAGCAACATCCTGATAAATCTCTTCTGAACCCTCTCCACTTTAATAATCTCCTACCTATAACTGGGAAACCACAACCAGACACAGTACTCCAGAAGAAGCCTCACCAATGTCCTGTACAACCTCAATATAATGCTCCAACTCCTATACACAGAGGCCTGAGCAATGAAGGCAAGTGTGCTAAACACCTTCTTTACCACTCTGTCTACCTGTGACGCAAATCGTTTTTTGACTTTTTCGTGTTTTTCCTGTACGATTCAAGCATAGTAACATTTAATGTGCTGAATGAAACTCCACACAGTCAGGTGCAATAGTCGACAAGTATACCATCTAAAATGAAACATATTTATTACAACTTAAGTACACGCTACTGTGATTCAAAACTGATAGTAGATTCGGTCATTTAGGCACCGCAATAGCATTAATGTCATAACAAACTGAATGCTCTCTAGCTCAGTTTAGCACAACACTGAAAAAAACATGAGCTAGTTCAAACACAGCAGTGTGTTGCTACCAGGTGACATTGCTCAGTCTGACTAAACTTTTCACCCAATGTCTTTGCACCACACTGTGCTGAGTGAATCCTGCCCATTCAAGGCACCGTGATGTATTTGACTTGTTAAGTAAGATCATGAATAATGAATGGTCTGTGACAATTTTCCATCTGTTTTTATTACAGTTGCTACTGTGCTCTCTGTTGAGTAAATTACAATGGTTAGGTAAGCCTTGTCACATACTGGAAATAGATTAAATTGGTTAAATATCTCAAGTGCAATACTTTTGTTTTATTTGGTTATACCCACTCAGCATGGTCAATGAGCAACTACATATCTCATCACCACATCTGGTTTTGACACGTTTTGTGATTCCAACATCTGGCTGAAGCAGAGCAGTGCTTTGTTTCATGACCTGTCAACTTGCCATTAAACTGACCTGACTTGTGAAGAACATGTACAGCTGACGCTCGACTTGTTCTCCTAACCTGTCACCCTGTAATCATGCAAATTATCCTTGGTAGTAATCTTCCTAACTCAAAAAACATTTAGATCAGTAGATTAGATCAAGTCCCAAATACTTCAGTTTCAGGGATATAATATTAACAACCAAGCACAGCTTGTAAAGAAATGTCAGAGAATTCCAGAAAGGTTACCATCTTATGGATTTTTATTTCCTGCTGGAGTCTATTCCCCAGTGGCACAACTCCATATCTTGAACTCTGTAATTCAGATGATGTTAACAGATTGTATCTAATGAGGCTGTCCTGTTGATATGTAGTATGTAACACTGATTCGATTTTTGTTTCTGTTTTCAGGAATAGCAGGATGGGTCTGGACTTTGATGTGAAAACATTTTGTCACAACCTGCGTGCAACCAAGCCTCCTTATGAGTGCCCGGTGGAGAGCTGTCGGAAAATCTACAAAAGTTACAGTGGCATTGAGTACCACTTGTACCACTATGATCATGACAACCCCGCTCAGCAAACCCCAGTGCGGAAGCCTAAGAAGAAGGGGCGTAACTCGCGGACGGGCACACAGCAGTCTCCGAACCCGTCGGAGATCTCCCAGTCACCGACCCGGGAGATGCTGACATATGCTCAGGCGCAGCGCTTGGTCGAGGTGGACATTGAAGGACGGCTGCACAGGATTAGCATTTTTGATAATCTGGAGGTGCTGTCAGAGGATGACACGACAGCAGAGGATATTGTTGAGTGCAACAGCAACAAGGAAAATGCAGAGACTCCGACGGCAACCCCGAAAGCCAACAAGCACAAAAACAAGGATAAGCGCAAGGACTCCAGCCATAACACCAGTGCTTCTGCTACCAAACTGCCTGAAGTGATCTATCGTGAAATTGACCACAGTGCGTCAGATGCTCCTCCCCGCCCATTGTCGTATTACCGTTACATTGAAAAGTCTGTAGAGGAATTGGATGAGGAGGTTGAATACGACATGGATGAGGAGGACTATGTTTGGCTGGACATCATGAATGAGAAAAGGAAAAACGAAGGAGTGAACTTTATTCCACAGGAGGTGTTTGAGTACCTCATGGATCGGCTGGAGAAAGAATCCTACTTTGAAAGCCACAACAAAGGAGACCCAAATACATTGATCGATGAGGATGCTGTCTGTTGTATCTGTAATGATGGCGAGTGCCAAAATAGCAATGTGATTCTTTTCTGTGATATGTGTAATTTAGCTGTACACCAGGAGTGCTATGGAGTCCCCTATATCCCTGAGGGCCAGTGGCTCTGTCGTAGGTGTCTGCAGTCTCCTTCACGGGCAGTAGATTGTGCATTATGTCCCAACAAGGGTGGTGCATTTAAACAGACAGATGATGGGCGATGGGCACATGTAGTCTGTGCCCTGTGGATCCCAGAAGTCTGCTTTGCAAACACTGTTTTCCTAGAACCGATTGACAGTATTGAGCACATCCCACCAGCGCGTTGGAAGTTGACTTGTTATATCTGTAAGCAACGAGGGTCGGGGGCATGTATCCAGTGCCACAAAGCCAACTGTTACACAGCATTTCATGTGACCTGTGCACAGCAAGCGGGACTGTACATGAAGATGGAGCCTGTGCGGGAAACTGGTGCGAACGGCACCTCATTCAGTGTACGCAAAACGGCGTACTGTGACATTCACACACCACCAGGGTCAGTACGAAAGCCTCCTGCTCTTTCCCATAGTGAAGGCGAGGAGGAGGAGGACGATGAAGGAGAGGACGGGAAGGGGCCCAGTTCAGAGAAAGTGAAAAAGGCCAAAGCCAAGTCGAGGCTAAAAATGAAGAAAGCACGGAAGATCTTAGCAGAAAAACGGGCTGCAGCGCCTGTAGTTTCAGTACCTTGTATTCCACCTCATAGGTAAGTGTGTTTCAGAGTGTGCACTTTGTAATGGATACTTGTTAGTCTGTGAATTGGATCTGAGCTGTTATAGGTAGTTGTCAGCTATGACTAAATAATACAAAGCTGTCTCAGTAGGTATTAGACTTCAAGGGGTTAACTTGTTATGCTAATCAGGGAGGGATGGTTTGAAAATGCATACCAAAGTCCCCATGAGTGAGGGCAGTGTGTGATCTTTCTCATGATATGTACATTTTATTTAACATCCTTGGACATTTGCTGAACTAACAGTTGTTAATGATGTCTGTTTTTAATATAACAGTATTTTTACGTGAATTGAAACAGATAGTCGTATTGGAGGTGAGAGTTAATATTTGGAGTAAGTAATGGACAGCACACGTTCCAATGTGTATTACAAGAGATTTTAGCTGTGGATGGAATAGGCTAATGTCAGACAGTGACTGCATTGGGAGAAGAGCCTGTCAGGAGTTACTAAATCTGACAGTGTGAAGGAGATGAATAAGTGCACACCAGTTGGAATAAATTTATCCCAAGAGACATGGGATTGATGATGGTATCTATGTTGGCATTAATTTACTTCCTCACTCCGGCTCGATAACTCTGAGCTAAATTTGACACAAAATATCAGCAGCAGCAGCAGACAGGATACTACTGACAGTTTTCCAAATTCAAATTGCAAGTCATCAATTTAGTGTTTTTAAGGATGCATTTTAAAAAAAACTGTTGCTGTCTGTTAGCTGTTACTACATCTAGGTATATAGTTGGCAGTGCAAAACAGTTACCCTTAAGGCTATGTTTATACCTTTGCGAGTAGCCATTACAGAGTACTGGGGAGCAATTTTTAATAGCATGTTAACCTCATAATTATAACTAAACTTACCCACTGGCCCTGAAAAGCTAACTATATATTTGTGCAATGTTATATTTCTGTCTAAAGCTAAATAAATTTTGCATATTTCAAAAAAGACTTAAAAGAAACTCCTTTTTTGCATATTTGCATGGACTAAGATGGAATCTAAAACAATCATAATTGTGTAGAACTCCATTGAAAATTTGAATTAAAAGTGAGGCGATTCACCACACCATAACCAGCCTCCCCTCTAGCCAAGCTGTTTCAGTACAGTTACAGCACTGTTATCAACCTAACAATATGGAAAATTGTGCAGCTACATCCTATACACAAAAAACCAAGATAAATTCAACCTGGTCAGTTACCACCGTAAGAGTCTAATGTCAGTTATCAGCAAGGTAAACCAAAGGGTCGTCAATTGTGCTATCAAGCAACACTTTCAAAGAAATGTAACGGTGTAACAATTGAGCAAAGGTAACTACAAAGAGATGAGGGAGGATCTGGCTAGAGTTGATTGGAAGGGGAGCCCAGGTCCTAAGATGGTGGAGCAGCAATAGCAGGAGTTTCTGAGGATAATTCGGGAGGCACAACAGAAATTCATCCCAAGGAAGAGGAAATATACTAATGGGAGATTGAGACAACTGTGACTGACACAATGTGTTAGGAACAGCATAAAACCAAAAGAACAAACATATAATTGGCAATGATTTGTGGGAATCCAGAGGAATCAGAAGTCTTTAAAAGCTAGCAGAGGACAAGTTTAAAAAAATACTAAGGGTGGAGAGATAAAAAATGAGGTTAAGCCAGCAAGTAATATAAAAAAAATTGCAAGAGCTTTTTTCAGATATGCGAAAGGAAAGAGACCAGAAACCGGACTGCTGGAAACTAAGGTTGCAGAAGTCGTAATGGGGAACTAAGAAATGGCAGAGGAACTGATTAGGTACTTTGCATCAGTTTTTGCATTGGAAAAAGCTGTAGAATAGAAGCAGAAATTCAAGAGGGTTAGGGAGTGAGGTGGCCATCACTAAGGAGAAAGTGCTCAGGAAGCTGAAAGGCCTAATGGTACATAAATCTCCTGGACCGAATGGATTACGCCACACCGTTCTGGAGGAGATAGCTGAGGAGATCATGGATGCATTGGTAGTGATTTTTCAGCATCACTGGTCAGGGAGCATCCCAGAGAACTGGAAAATGGCTAATGTAACACCTGTGGTTAAGAAGGGAGAGAGGCAGGAGAAAGGAACATACAGGTCAGGTAGCCTGACCTTGGTTGTTAGTAAGATTTTAGAGTCCATTATTAAGGATGAGGTTGTGGACTGAAGTGCATGGTAAAATAGGGCTGAGTCAACCCGGCTTTATCAAGGGGAGGTCATGGCTGATAAATCTGTTGGAGTTCTTTTGAAGAGGTAACAAGCAAATTAGACAGAGGAGAGCCATGGATGTGATATATTTGGATTTCCAAAAGGCCTTTGACAAGGTCCTGCACAGGAGGCTGCTAAATAAGATAAGAGCCCATGTTGTTAGGGACAAGGCAGTAGCGTGGATAGAGGATTGGCTGACTGGCAGAAGCAGAGAATGGGAAGCTAGGGTGGGAAGCCAGTGACCAATGGAGTCCTATAGGAGTCAGTGTTGGGACCACAAGTATTCACATTATACGTTAATGACCTGGACGAAGGAACTAAGAGCATTGTTATGAAGTTTGCAGATGACATCAATATAGGTGGAGGGACAGATAGTCTTGAGGAGACAGGGAGGCTGCAGAAGGAATTGAACAAACTAGGAGAGTGGGCAAAGAAGAGAGTATCTCGTCATCATCCCATGGCATTCAGTGGTATCACCATTGCTGAATCTCCCAAGATCTGTGGGATTACCATTGATCAAAGACTGAAGACCGACAGCAGTCATACAAATACACTCTACAAAAGCAAGACAGAGGCTAGGAATTCTGTGGTAAGTAATTCACCTGTCTGCCCAGAGTCTGTCCACCATCTATAAAGTGCAGGTCAGGAGGGGGATGGAGTTGCCTGGAAGGGTGCTGTTCCAATGACACTCAAGAAGCTTGACACTATACAGGATAAAACAGCCTGCTATATTGGCAACTCATCCAGCACCTTCACTATTCACTCCCCTCACCTCAGATGCATAGTGGCAGTCAGGTGTACTGTTTACAAGATAACTGCAAAATTCATCAAGGCTCCTCCAACAGCACTATCCAAACACATGACTTCTCCCACCTAGAAGAACAAGGGCAACAGATGCATGGGAAAACCAGCTGCAAGTTGCTCTCCAGGTCACACTGCATCCTGACAGAATCATAACACTATTCCTTCAACATTGCTGATTCAAAATCTTGGAGCTCTGTTCTGAGTAGTACTGTGGATGTGCCTACACCCTAAGGAGTGCAATGCTTCAGGAAGGCAGCTGACCACTGCATTCTCAAGCGCAATTGTGGATGGGCAATAAATGCTGGCTTAGACCATGTCGCACATATGAACAAATAAAAAAGGAATTACCTTGTTGCTATCTGAGAAGATTTCAATAGTTAACCTGTTTATTGATGTCCATTTGACTTGGCAGCAGAGTTAAATTGCGATCAGGAGACAAGAAAACATTGCCATAAGGATTGCTAGATCTTTGAGGGCTGCTTTCTTTGAGGTCAATGCTTTTATTTTAACTGCAAAACTTTTTGGCTGAATGAAACTTAGGATTGTGATATTTAAACACTTGAAAGTCCTGGGTGACTTTCATCTTCACGGAAATTGAGATAATCAGTTTGGCGGAGGAAGACATGAGGAAGAATTCAGAGTATATTTGGGACAGTTTCTAGAACAATATGTTGAATGAAGTCATCTGGTGCTGTGTAATGAGGCAGATTTAAGAAATGCTGTTGAAATGAAAGTTCCCCTTGGAAACAGTGACCATAAAGTGGTAGAACTTGGTATTCAGTTTGGGATGTGCAGGCGAGGTGGATTAGCCATGGGTAATACAGGGTTACAGCGATAGGGTAGAGGGGTGGGTCTGGGTAGGATGCTGTTTTGGAGCGCAGTGTGGATTCAATGAGCCAGATGGCTTCTTTCCTCACTGTAGGGATTCTATGAGAAAGGCACGTGTCCTGAATGTCTTAACTACCTTATTAAACTGCCCTGCCACTTTCAGAGATTAATGGACATGCACCCTGAGATTCCTCTGTTCCTCTGAGCTTCCTAATATCTTACTGTTCATTGAGTAGTCTCTTCCAAACTGTATCACCACACTTAGCAGGGTTAAATCCCATCTGACCAATTCTTTATATCCTCCTGTAACTGAAGACCTCCTTCCCCACTTTTAACCATCTGGCTAATCTGTGTGTCATCTACAAACATACTTCTTATTCCAACCACGTAGGCATATTCTCATCTCTATCATTTATGTACATCACAAGCAATAAGGGACCCCGCACTGACCCCTATATTATGCCACTGGATACCAGCCTCCAGTCACACAAGTAGCTTTCCACCATCACCCTCTGTCTCCTGCCACTGCACCAATTTTGGATAATAATGGCAGAGGATTTGAATAAGTACTCTGCAGGAGTTTTCACATAGAAACCAAGAATAGCACTTCAAAATTACTAAACAATCAAGGCACCTTTGCTGATGTTTTCTTTGCAGATTGAAGGAATTAAAATCTGTATTGCAGGGTGTATTTTCTTGTCTTCCAAAACAGACAGAAGGGAGACAAAGAGAGCTAAGCCTTGGTGAAAGGCTCATTGCTGTCAATACTTCTTCATTTTTCATCACATTAAGTGCTCTGTTCTCACCTGAAGGAAGACCACACCCATTTCAGTTACTTGTCAGTGCAAAGCTGCATGTTGCTATATTATAACGTGTAACTTCATAATATTTCCCTGACTAAGGGATTCCCATCTTCTGTATCCTTTCGGATTAATGTAATTGAATTAATTTGTAAAATTGCCCTCTTTAATGTATTATATTTTCCCAATAGGATAAGTGGGGTGAAAGCTATGGAACCATTTAGGAGGTAGTTAGACACTGATCAGAGATGTAGGTTTTCTGTGGAGAGTTGGAATACGAGATGGACTAACTTGTCCATCTTTTTGGTTTGTCGTCTTTTTTTCTGTCCGTCTACCTCACTATAATAAGGACACCTAGAGGATTCACAATTTTAAGTTGCTTTGCTTATGTATCTATCTCACCAATTAAAAATAATGCACTGCCATAATTGCCTGTTTTTCATTATGACTGTAGCAGTATTGAATACAGTGATGGATATAATGAAGCGATATGTATTTGTGAGAAATTATTTCTTGTCTGTTAGCAATGCATGCTGTAGTAACTTGTATGCTTCTACAGTGAAATTGATAGGATTTAAATTGATTTCTAAAAGAGCATTGTAGTTGTAGGTTTGTGCTGGTGAGGGTCAGTTAGTGATTAAATGCTGTGCAAACAAGACCTTTTTTTGGCAATGGTGTAAGAGTATGATTGACGTAGAGGAGGAAGAGATAGTATAGAACACTCATTATAGAGGACTGGATTATGATAATGATTGAATCAAATAAATGCATCTGCAGAAGTTAATGTCGCCGGGCACTTATTCTCACAGTCCAGTTCCCTACAATGACTGTGCAACTTTGTCATTTCCTTTAGTACAGTCATACTCTTACACTGGCTTGTCAAATATCAAAAAAAAAAGTGAGCTAGGCAAGACAGAATTCAACTGCAAGTAACTGCAGTAAATTTAGCCTATAGTTACATTGATCATTAATGTGCGTATATTATATTATGTTAATAACCTTATTCTAGCTTCAGCAAGAACAGGAAAACAATTCAACGGAAATGTGAAATGAACAGGGGTGTTCAAACCCTGTGGTTTAAGGTTTAGCCCATGACTGCCCATGCTTGGGTTGGTGATAGCTGAATAGAGCAGACTGCCTGCCTTTGTGGCTTGTGTCATGATTAATATTGCGGATGTGGTTGATGGAAATTCAAAAAAGGGTTAAAATTAAAACCCAGTACAAGGGGAGACAATGAAGCTCACTGTGAAAATGACAGTTGTGCAAACTTCAAAATACAGATGGATGTTGTACGCACTGTTCAGCAGCGCGGCAGGGCAGTAGCACCAACTATCTTTCACTAACCATTCTTTGTTCTCTGTATGAATGTTCAAATCATTGGGAGGGTTAAAAAAAGCAAAACCTGTGGTTTGCTTGTGCCGTTGTGCTTGAAAGGACTTGTGGAAGTGTAGCTAATTTTCTTGTTTTTATTACAAATGCACTTTGGGAAAAGCCTGGTGTAGATGCGTTGGTTAATTTTAATGTGTAATATTTACTGTACATACCCATACATGTCCTTGGAATGTGAACTATAATGGCAAGGATGCATTTTATTGCCCACCTATCATTGCCTTGAAATTACTGATGGGGCCTTCTCTTTGAATTGTGCCGTCCTTGGATTGATAGTGGCGCCATAATGGTGTCCCATAGAAGCGGCTGACCAACTGCCTAGTACAAGGTTGAGAGTGTGTTGGGAGTGGCATGTTTTTTGGCCAATATTCGAGTGAAATGTTTGATCAAAGAAAGAGCCAGTGAAGGAAAATAAGAGCAAAATCGACAACTTGTGAAAAGTTTCGTCTGCTTTGAATGTGAACTAGAATATAGCCCAGCTCTAGCATACTGATTATAGCGACAATTCTCAAAATTTAACCATCACTTCGAGTATTCCAGAGAACAAAGGCGTAGCAATAAATGCTGAATTTCTTAAGTAGATGTTTAGAATTTTATGGAACAGCAGATTTCACATGGTATGCGTTTTTGTCCTTTTCTTTGTTCAGTGTTAACACTAGCATCTGTAGTAAGGAATCCTCCCCCTTCCTCCCCAATTCCATTACTTTCAAGCAGCTTGCTTTGAAAGTATGTTTCTAGAAAGATGATAATATTATCTAAAATTTAGGATCTTAATAGGAGACACAATCGCTGTGAAATACTACGAGTTATAATGCATATCTCTTGTTAAGCTGAATGTTATATCAAGCCTTTTAAAACACAGAATCGTAAAGCATAGAAGGAGGTGATTTGAATCTGTTGTGTTTGTGTTGTTCCTTGAATGCATTATCTCATTGACTTTTTTGTTTTTCAAATATCTGTAGAACAGCTTGGACAGCAGCTCTCCTAAATGTTATATTTTTTCCCTGTTACTCTGTGTTACACCACTCAGTGCATAATGAATCATTGATCAGCTGAAATGTCAGGCGACCTCAGTGTTGGGAAGCTACCCCATGGAGCTTTGAATTGGTGTTAGAGTATCAGGAATATGATTCACATCCTCTCCCATTGGAAGTGCCTAGCTCTGCCACCTCTCTTCATCCTCCAGAAATTTAGTGGCGGAGAGAAGCAGTTATCTATTGTGAAGAAAAGAAGAGGATTGGAAGAATGGTTCCTGATCTGTAGCAGGCAAAGCAGGCTCACCAATACTGGTAACCCAAGTCACAGTATGAGCTGGAGTATAATAGAGGGGAGGGTTGAGAGAACTTTATTTGGAGGACCTTTTTCTTATGTCTTTATTGTGACAGACTCTCGATCTCAGTGAGGGTATGTCCTCTGTGCTTACTGTGAATAGTTCAACAGCAATGCACAACCTAATGTCTTCAAATAATATGGAGAAATCAGAGCTATTTATTCTGGTCTTTTCACTGACTACTCACTGATATTGTATCGTATCTGTAACGTCATCTGTTTATGCTGATGAAGCTTTTATGTTCCATTCTCAGTATGCATTAATTACTATCATTTTAAATAGAAATAAACATGTTATATCCTATTATTTATTTTTAGGTTAAGTAAGATTACGGGTCGACTATCTATTCAGCGGAAGAGCCAATTTATGCAGCGACTTCACAGTTATTGGACGTTAAAGCGACAGTCAAGAAATGGTGTCCCACTCCTTCGGCGGCTGCAGTCCCACTTGCAGTCTCAGCGAAATGCAGAGCAGGTACACTTGCCGTTATGTGGTTTGACCAGGTAACAGACTTAATCTGTAATGATAGCTAGAGCTACCAGTTAGAAAATAACATGACAAATGATTTGAAACATCAACATGTTTTCTTGCACTCATTATTGTTGCAGTGATTAGGGGCAAGCAGGAAGTAGAAAAAAGCTCATTCGTTGGCCCTTGTTCACCTATTGTTTAGATTCTATTCAGAACAAACGCTAAACTAATTTTTATTCCCTCTCTGCCCTGATGCAAAGTTAGTATTCTTTCAGCAAGAAATAGCAAAGTTTAATTTTTCTTCTCATAGCTAAAATACAATTGAACCAGGTTGCCAAACTTTGTGTTCCTTTATGTCATAGAATCAGAGAGTCTTTACTGTGTGGAAACATGCCCTTTGGCCCAACAAGTTCATACCAACTCTCCAAAGAGTAACCCATCCAGACCCATTCCCCAACCCTATTACTCTATATTTACCCTTGACTAATGTGCCTAACCTACACATCCCTGAACACTATGGGCAATTTAGCTTGGCCAATTCACCTTACCTGCATATCTTTGAACTGTGGGAGGAAACCAGAGCACCCAGAGGAAACCCACACAGACAATGGGAGAATGTGCAAACTCCACACAGTCAGTCGCCCGAGACTGGAATCGAATCTGGGTCCCTGGGCGCTGTGAGGCAGTGAGGAAATGTGGAAGTGTTTAATACTGTTTTCTTTTTAACTTCAGAGAGAGTCAGAGGAGAAAAATTGTGCGTTGAAAGAACAGCTGAAATCATGGCAGCGACTGCGACATGACTTGGAAAGAGCACGGCTGCTAGTGGAACTAATCCGAAAACGAGAAAAGTTAAAGCGAGAGGAGGTTAGGCAGCTCTTTAATTTAAATAACTGTGTGGTCTGTTGTAATGCTAAGTTTTTGTATGTATGGATTCATTTTAACTTTTAAGTTTTGTTATGTATCTATAGTTTGAAAAACCAGTTTCAAGGTAAACAAAATACTTAACATAAATGACTGAGGTTGCTTTGTGACCAAATAGAGGTCTTTACATTTATCAAAGGGTTTGATAAGGCAGATACTGAGAATATTGTTTCCACTTGTGATAAATACCTCCTGGAGGGATCATAGGTCTAAGGTAGTCACCAGTACATTCATCAGAGAATTCAGAAGAAATCTGTTTACCCAGAGTTCTGAGAATTGTTAACTTCCTATCGCAAGTAGTTGAGACATATAGCTTGGATACCTGAAGGAAATTAGGTAAGCACATGAGTGAGAAAAGAATAGAGGTTATACTGATTGACTTAGACAACTTAGATGTTTGTGCTGCAGACTCCAAGTAATTCTGTCAGAATAATTGGCTCAATTGTGGGGAATCCCTCTTTAAATATAGCGAATATCACTTCATTAATTATTACTGTTAATATACTCTAGCCATATCTCATTAATAACATCAGTTCATCTGTTAAATGGAAATGAGGTGAGCCAATAGATGAAGTGTCTTTGGGAAAACACTTGATGTGACTGCGGAAATGGATGATGAACAATCCAGAGTGAGGATAATTAATGGGGAAAATGGGGTCAGGACAATCTGGTTCAGTAATTGGAATCAAAAATTGGCAGGCAAAACGATAGCTAAACAATGGGTTGCCTTTAAAGAAGAAATCACTCCAGCACAGTCATCACATGTTGCTTCGAAAAGGAAAGGTAGGGCAAACAAATCCAGAGTTGCCTCGATAACAAATGAGAGAGAAATTACGATGAAGAAAACATGCGCATGTGACTGATGTCTGATAGAGAATGCAATTTAGAACCTGCTGAATCCAAAAGGTTCGTAGAGTGGTAGTAAAAAAAAAAGACAAATGAGGAAAACAAAGGGAGCATGAAAAGAGACTGGCAGTGGAACCCGAATATATTCTGTAGACATTTGGATATATGAATGTTACAAAGGTGGTAAAAAGAATGACAATTAGGTGCCAAAAAGAGGATGTACATATATGCAGAGGTCGTGATTGATGCTAAATTTAATACTTCAATTCCGTCTTCACCAGGCCATGGTGAGAAAGGGGGAAATTCAGTTGCCGGAGTGTTTAAAATTGTCAAGAAGTACATATTGGCTCAGCCATTTTACTTAAATGTTGATAAGACACCAAAATCATACATTTTTTACTCATTTGAAAGTATGTGGGCTTCAGTAGCTATGCATATGTTTATTACGCTAATTGCCCAAAAGAAGGAGGTGATGATGTGCCTTCTTGAACTACGGCGGTCCTTTGGGTAAAAGTGCATTCAAAATGCTGTTCGGTAAAGAGTTCCAGGATTTTAATCAGCGAATGTGAAGTAACAGTGATATAATTTCAAGTCAGGATTGGGTGGGGCTAGGAGAGGAACTTATATTTATTGCCCTTGTCTGTCTAGGTGGTAGAGGTCATGTGTTTGGAAGGTGTTTTGTAAGAACTTTGGTGAGGCGTTGCAGTGCATCTTCTAGAAGCTGGTGAAGGGAGTGAATGTTGAAGGTGGGCTGCTGTTCCTGGATGGTGTTGAGCTTCTTGCTTGTTATTTTAGCTGCTCGGCAACAGGTAAATGGAAAGTACTCTGCCATACTCCTGACTTGTGCATCAGAAGTGATGGAAAGACTTGGGAAATAGGAGATGAATTAGCCTCCACAGAATTACTGGCCCCTGACCCGTTCTTGTAGAAACATTTATGAGACGCCGTTCCATTCTCACAGTTTCTCTGTTGCATCTGTTTTCATAATGCCATCTTCTGCAGGGGTCTCAGAAATAGAATCATTGAATCATAGAATCCCTACAGTGTAGAAGTAGATCATTCTGACCATCGAGTCCACACACCCTCCAAACAGCGTCCCACCAGACTCACCCCACCCTTATCCCTGTAACCCTGTGTTTCCCATAGTTAACCCATTGAGCCTGCACATCCCTGGACACCATGAGCAACTTAGCATGGCCAATCCACCGAACTTTCACATCTTTGGACTATGGGAGGAAACTAGAGCACTTGGAGGAAACCCATACAGAACATGCAAACTCCACACAGACAGTCGCTGAGGCTGGAATCAAACCCGGGTTCCTGGCGCTGACAGGCAGCAGTGCTAATCTCTGAGCCACCGTACCGCCCGTACATCCACTTTTTTCCTCGACCGTGGGTTCTCCACTACTGTGGTTGACAGGGCTCTTAGCCGGGCCCAAACCTTTGCCCTCATCCTTTCTTTTCCCTCCCATAGCACAAATAGAGTCCTTCAAGTCTTCACGTTCCACCTCACCAGTATCCACATCCAGAGGATCATAAGCTGCCATTTCTGCCACCTTCAGTGGGATGCCACCACCAGACACACATCCCCTCTCTTCCCTTGTCAGCACTTTGCAGGGATCGTTCCCTCTAGGACACTGTGGTGCACTCCACATCCACTCCTAACACCTCTCACGGCATCTTCCTATACAATTGCAGAAGGTGCAACACTTGCCCATTTACCTCCTCCCTCCTCATGGTTCCAAACACACCTTCTAGATGAAGCAGCAATTTACCTGCATTTCACTCAATCTAGTCTACCCACAATATGGTCTGCTGTGCACTGGGGAGCCAAAGTGCAGACTGGGTGACTACTTTGCAGTTCTGACTGTTAAAAATGACCCCAATTTTCCAGTTGCCTGCCACTTCAACACACCACCATGTTCCCTGGCTAACGTTTCTGTTTCAGGCCTGCTGCACTTCTCCAGCGGGATTTGGTGCAAGCTGGAAGAATAGCATCTCATCTACTGGTTGGGAAGCCTGTAGCCTTCAGGACTCAATACCTATCAAGTTCACTTGACCATCTGCTTCCATGTCCTTTACCCAGGCTGCACCCCAGGCCCTGCCCTGACATGGACTGTTTTCAGCACAGCCAACTCCATTTCATTTACTCATTGTTCCATTATCAGCTTTCCATCTTCCCTGGCTTACTGTCAACTATCCCTTTGTCTGCCTAACTTTCTTTCTCTCTCTGTCAGGATTCCATTTCCATCTATCTGCTCACTATTCCCCTCCCCCCCACCCCCTCCTTGTCATCAGTATAAATACCACCTTCTCCTAGCTGCTGTCAGTTCTGAAGAAGGGTCACTAGCTTCGAAAAGTTATCTCTACTTCCTTTCCGCACATGCTGCCAGACCTGCTGAGTTCATCAAGCATTTTCTGTTTTTGTTTCATATCTTCAGCATCCACAGTTCTTCGTTTCACTTCAATCTTTGGCTACAATTTCAAAATTTGCAGCTGATACAAAACTTGGAAACGCTGTAAACTATGAAGGGTAATAATGTAGAACTTCAAAAGGACATAAATAAATTGGTGGAATAGGTGGATAGATGGCAAAGTAAGTTCAATGTGGAGAAGTGTCAGCTGATACATTTTAATCAGGAGAACATGGCAAGACAATATAAAACTAAGGGTACAATTCTAAAAAGGGTGTGGGCGCAAAGAACCTGGGCACGTATGCATGTAACATAATGTGCGTAATGTAGGGAAGGTTGAGAGAACAGTTAATAAAGTACGGTAGACTGTATTAGTAAGGGCATAGAGTACATGCAGAGAGGTTATTTTAAACTTGTGCAATATATTGGTTTAGTCTCAGGTGGAATATTGTGCCCTGTTCTGGGCATCACATTTTATGAAGGACCTAATGGCACTGGAGAGAGTGCAGAAAGGTTTTACGTTTACAGGGATGAGGAATTTCAGTTCTGAAGATCGAATGGAGAACTTGAGATTGTTGTCTTTGAAGAAGAGAAGGCTGAGAGGAGATTGGATAGACATATTCAAAATCATCTAGGAGAAAGTGAGGACTGCAGATGCTGGAGATCAGAGCTGAAAAATGTGTTGCTGGAAAAGCGCAGCAGGTCAGGCAGCATCCAAGGAGCAGGAGAATTCATCGTTCAGGAAGGGCTTATGCCTGAAACGTCGATTCTCCTGCTCCTTGGATGCTGCCTGACCTGCTGCGCTTTTCCAGCAACACATTTTTCAGCCATATTCAAAATCATGAGAGGTCTGGACACTGTAAATAGGGAGAAAATGTCCCACTGGTGAAAGGATGCAGAAAGAAAAGGTACACATTTAAACTATTTAGGAAAAGAAGTAAAAATTATATGAGGAAAATATTTTCCACACAAGTAGTATTTAGGGGCTGGGAAAGCACTCCCTGAGAATGCAGTAGAGGCAGGTTTAATTGTAGCATTCAAAAGAGAGTTTGATGTTTGTGGAAAGGCAGAACACGCAGGGTTACTGGGAGAAGGCTGAAGGTTGGCAGTCGGTGGGATGCTCATTTGAAATGCTGGCACAGGCACAATGGGCTGAATGGCTTTTTTTTTTGTAACTATCTTGTGATTCTGAATGTTATTGTCTACCCAGGAATTGCAAGTATCATAGTTTCAATGTTATGACATTGACAGTTGTCTTCCCAATATGGATGGCCAATATTGTGAACCTGTGTTACCCTTAATCCTGTTGTCTTGCCAGGAGTGGCCCTTTAGTTGGCAGTCTGCAGGCACCTGCAGGTGTCTATAACATTTGTGAACTTAATGGAGTACTACTACAGCTGAGTTTTTTAATAAAGGATTTCTGTGTTACTGACTTAGAGTTGGATTCTGCTAAGTTAAGCTTAATGCTGGCTCTGTTCATCACAAACACATTTCTCAATGGGATCTCTCAGCAGGTGTTAGACTTCTGTTGACACAGATAATGCTGTTTTAGGCTTACAAATTTAATATCGGGATCAACACCAATGCACATGCAATCCCACTGTAAATTAGTGGACTTTGTATCCTTTCTATTAACCAAAAGTGGGTGCAGTTCATGCTAATTTCTACCCCCTCATGTTCCATTTCAACAATTTATTTTGCTGTACAATGCTCCTGTACCTGTCGCAGGCATTAATAGATTAATTACATTTGGTTGAGTTGCCTTCCAGTATTGACATAAACAAATTCTGCTTAACACAATGGGGGAGGTGCATGACAGCAGAGGTAAAGAATCATTGGCTTATTTTGCTAAATGATCCTTTACCAGGGCATGGTTTCAAAAATTCAGAATCAGTGAAAGATATAATTTCAAGAATTGTTTAGCATATACAGCATTAATTCTGTGTGCTTCGCTGAATTTGTATAAAACATTTTGTAGTGATTTATTAGAGAACTGATAAGAAAATTCCATATATTTATATAGTGACTCATGTTTGAAACATATGTCTAAATGCTGACACAGTGAGATTTCACCTTTTTGAAGTGCATCAACTTATATGGATGTAAAAGCACAACCCTTGATACCACAAAAAGCAATGAGAGAAATGGTCAATTAATTATGCTTTTAACAGGATTGTTTGAGAGGGCAATGTTAATTTTAACATTGACTGAGATAGTAGATGCAGCTTCAGTTTAATGTCTCACCCTGAGAAATGGGACCTTCAACAATGTAGCCAAAGAGTACTATGCTGAAATGGTTGCTGATATTATGAACTTAGCTTCTGAAGTGGGGCTTCAAATTTCAATTTTTGGCTCAGATATGAAATTTGTAAGTTATAGTAAAAAGGGCTGTTTGAACAGAGAAAATATTTTAACATGAAAGAGAACAGTGTTGTACATTGTAAATTATATTTCTAATTTGAATCTTTTTGATTTGGTTGTAACCCAGCTTAAGATACAGCAGTTTGCAATGGAGTTGCAGCTGACTCCGTTCCTTATCCTTCTCCGTAAGACGCTAGAACAGCTCCAGGAGAAGGATACAGGAAACATATTTGGTGAACCTGTGCCCCTAAAAGAGGTAAGCTTTTCTAATTGTGAACTTCTGATAATTGACTTTTGTATTTGAATACATTTCTAGCTTTGGAATATTAATTAAATGTATTAAATCCTAAGTAAGTTAAGTGCCAGTTAAAAGACAAATGACATTAATTCTAATAATTGACTTTTTATAATGTTCAGGTTCCGGATTATTTGGATCACATTAAAAAACCGATGGATTTCCAGACCATGAAGACACAGCTTGAGGGCCATCAGTATCGGACGTTTGACCAGTTTGAAGAGGATTTTAACTTGATTGTGAATAACTGCTTACAATATAATGCCAAGGATACAATCTTTTACCGTGCAGCGATCAGGCTAAGAGACCAAGGAGGTGCAGTGCTGAAATATGCTCGCAAACAAGCAGAGAAAATTAGCTTTGATTATGAAACAGGAATGCACGTACCTGAACCTGTGCCAACGGAAGATACGGGACAGCTCTTCTGGGAAGATGGTGAGTTCATTTTCAATATTTGATAATTGTTTTAATTGGAAATGCCACCCATTTATGGTGAGAAGTGCCAGGATATCAAATTCCTTCTGTTCTAAAAAGATCTGTTTACCAAATGTGAAAACTCATTGTGTTCAGTTTTACTTTGGATCCCAATTTGAGTTCTCAAGTCAATTTATTTAGTCCTTGGCTACAGAATAGAAAGTCTGTCATTATCTTTGAAGCAAAGAGAGGCAAGATGTTTTACAAATTGCAGTGTTTCATATTCCATGTCTAATTTGTTCCCTTTCTGCTATGAATGTACTAATTCCTGGGTGGAGTGATGTAAATTATCTGACTTTATGTGCCGTCTTAGATAGTGAGAGTCAGTCAGATAGCCCTTCAACTTTGGAGGTTATCAACATGTGAGACTGAACCTAAGGTCTTAAAGTAAGTGGCAGCAGAGATAGTGGATCTTTTGCTTATAAAATTGCAAAATTCTCTGGATTCAGGAAAGATTCCAGTGGATTGGAATATTACAAATTTAAGCAGCCTTATTCAGAAAGACAGGGAACTAGAAAGTAGGAACTACAGCCCTGTCAGTTTAGTATGTTCTTGGGAAATTGTTAGAATCCATTATTAAGGAAGTAATAACAGAATGATTGAAAAGTCAAAATATAATATATTGGAGTCGTCATGTTTTTTTATGAATGGTGAGTCACGTTGGATTAATTTGCTGGAGTTCTTTGATGATGTAGCAAACAACATAGACAATGGTGATCCTGTACATGTGGTATATCTGGACTTCAAGAAGGCATTTATTAAGATGCCTCATAAAGGTTTATGCAGAAGGTAAGATCAGTGGGGTTGGGGTAATTCATTAGTTTGGACACAGGATTGACTAACCGTCAGAAAGCAGAAAGTTGGAATAAATGAGTCTTTTACTTGCTGGCAAGATATTTTTAATGGGGTGCCACAAGGTTTGCCTCAGGGCTGTAACTTGTTTCAATCTATATAAATATCTTGGATGTTGGGGTAAGAAGTACTTTAGAGTCAAGATTAGAGTGGTGCTGGAAAAGCACAGCAGGTCAGGCAGCATCCTGATGAAGGGCTCCTGAACAAAATGTTGATTTTCCTGCTCTTCGGTTGCTGCCTGGCCTGCTATGCTTTTTCAGCACTACTCTAATCTTGACTCTAATCTCCAGCATCTGCAGTCCTCACTTTCGCCTAGGAAGCACTTCAGCCAAATGTACGAATGACACAGATGGAAGTTGCTATGAAGAAATAAGAAATTTACAAACGGATATAGATAGATTAGGTGAATGGACCAAAATTTGGCAGATGAAGTTTAACATGGATAAGTGTGAGGTTATCTATTTTGGCTGGAGGAACAGAAAGGCATCATATCATCTAAATGGAGAAAAGCCTCAGAATTCTTCACTGGAGAGGGATCTGCATACCCTCAAGCATGAACTGCAGAAAATCAGTATGCAGGTACAGCAGGTATTAAGAAAGGCAAATTAGATTTTGGCATTTATTGCTAAAGGAATAGAGTATAAAAGTAGGACAGTGATGCTGGACCTATACCTGGCATTAGTGACACTGTACCTAGAGTATTGTGTACAGTTTTAGTCCCCTTACTTGAGAAAGTGCTGGAGGCAGTTCAGAGGTGGTTCACTCGATTGACTCCAAAGATCGGGGGTTGTGTTAAGAAGAGAGATTGAGCAGTTTAGGCCTAAAATCTGGAATTTAAAAGAATGAGAGGTCTAAGGTATATAAGGTAGTGAAAGGGATTGACAAAGTAGACACAGAAAGACTATTTCCTCATGTGTAGCAATCTGGAGTGAGAGGGCATAATTTTCGGATAAAGGGTATCATACAGATGAGAAACTACTTCATTCAAAGAATTATGAATCATTAGCCCAGAGTATGATGGATGCTGGGTCATTGAGTAAATTTAAGGAAGAGGTAGACACATTTTTAGTTAGCAATGGGCTGCAGGGTTGTGGAGAGCAGACAGCAAAGTGAAGTTGAGGTCAGCCACAATCTTGCCAAACGGCGGAATAGTCTCAAGAGGGTAAATTATCTGCATCTGCTCCTAGTTTTTTAGATTAGATGAGATTCTCTACAATATGTAAACAGGCCCTTCGGCCCAACAAGTCCACACCGACTCTCCAAAGAGTAACCCACCCACTCATTTCCCTCTGACTCATGCACCTAACACTATGGGCAATTTAGCATGGCCAATTCACCTGACCTGCACATCTTTGGACTTTGGGAGGAAACCAGAGCACCCAGAGGAAACCCACGCAGACACGGTGAGAATGTGCAAACTCCACACAGACAGTCGCCTGAGGCTGGAATTGAACCCGGGTCCCTGGTGCTTTGAGGCAGCAGTGCTAACCACTGAACCACGTGCCGCCATGCCTAGTTCTCATGCTCTTAGAATCTTATGCATATGTAGAAGTAGAAGTAGCTGGTTGATAGCCAGCAGCAGAAACCTTGGCTGATGTTATTTTGGTTTTATTTAATCTTCTCTAGCACTGGACTTTCTTGGCCCTTCCACCATTATCCAAGCTGAGATTACAATTTAGAGATAAAATGGGATTTGAGATCAACTAGTTCACCACACCAGAGATCAAATCTGAGACATTCCTGGGTTACACGATACCTAATATAGCCCTTGTTAAAACTTGGAGTTCAGTCTTGAACAAGTATATTTGATACTGTAAGGCTCAGCTTGAGATATAGTTAAATGGTGCATTAAAAATAATGCAACAAGTCTGCGTGGACTGGTTAGGCCGAAGGGCCTGTTTCCACACTGTAGGGAATCTAATCTAATCAAAAAAAGCCTAAATTGTGGAAGGTAGTTTTTTTGGAAAATAGCTTGAATTTTAACAGGATGTTTGGATTTCAGAAAACCCCACCCCTTGTACTTAATTGATGAATAAAAGTTTGAAATTAGTCCAATGGTAAGGACAACAGTAAACACATGGGAAAGGTGTCCAGTTCAGTTCCCAGTCTTTGATGTTAACTCCAAACTTGATACAAGTACTGTAGCCTAGGACAGGAAAAATCTGCACTGCTGAAACAGACACGTGGGTGTGATACTCATTGGAATGTACAATTTGTTTTCAGTAATTAATCTGATTTTAGAAGAACAGACACTTTGCTGTGAGAACAGATATCTGTGGAAGTGTCCCTTAACAAGAACCAACATCTTCCAAAGAAGAAACTTGTCAAAATAAAAATGTCATTTCCATAACACTGACATACAAGTAGCTGGTTACCCTTTATAAAAAGAGGTTTGGTCACTGGTCTGCCACGTGCTATATCCTGCACTGGAATACGTGTGATTTTTGAATCAAAATCAATTTCTTGTTTCCTCTGTCACTAATGATTTCTTTGATTGCTTTGGTCTTTCTCTGGTCCCCATTTCTTGCCAGAAGTGGATCGACTGCTGATTCCTGAGAACAGATCACATATGTCACTGGAGGAACAGCTGAAATTGCTTCTTGACAAACTGGACACAATGGGCTCGGTGAAGCAGAATGTTGGGCGCTCACGTCAAGCTAAACTTCTGCGAAAGGAAATTGCCATGATTCGACGGAAACTTGGTCAGCACCGAGAGCCAAACGCAGGATCGGATCGGCATGGTGCTCCGGGTCGTGGATCTGCGGCTGGGCTTAACCCATCAAGTAAAGATGGACAGACAGACAGTGCTGCTGAAGAAAGCAGCAGCCACGAGACGGGGAAAGGTAGGGTGAAACCAAGTTCTCAATTTCATACTAGGGCCTACAGATAAATTTTTTAAAAAAAATTTCTGGATGAAGAATGACTAAACTAGTTCAAGCTTTTAAAGAAAGATATATGTATAGGGCCATATTTACTTCAGGTTGGTATTTAAATCACTTTAGGAGATTTGAATCCAGTTAGGTTAAGGGAGAATCAGTTTGTCCAGCGATTGGGTGTTTTGGAAAAATTATAGGCTGACTTGTCTCTCAGCAAATGACATTAGAAATTGCTGATTCTTGCTTGGATGGGTACAGCTCTAATGACTCAAGAAGCTTGACACCATTCAGGATAAAACAGCCTGCTTGGTTAGCACTCCATCCCTCCATTACCAACACTCAGTGCATACTGCTGCTATTATCTACAAGATGCATGACAGAAATTCACCAAGATCCTCAGATAGTACTTTCCAAACCCTCAACCATTTCCATCTGGAAGGACAAGGGCAGCAGATACATGAGAACGCCTCAACCTTCAAGCTCCTCTCCAAGGCACTCACCATCCTGACTTGGAAATATATCACCGTTACTTCACTGTCACTGGGTCAAATTCCCTCCCTTATAGGCATTGTGGGTCAGCCCACAGCAGGTGGACTGCAGTGGTTCAAGAAGGCAGCTCACCGCTATCTTCCCAAGAGCAAATAGGGACGGGCAATAAATACTGGCTAGCCAGCAACACCCACATCCCACAAATGAATAAAAAACAAATCTCATGAACACTTATTTCTGGTACCGGGGAAGGAAATGCTTCCTTCGGTTTGAATTTTTACTATGAAACCATGTGCTGTTGCACTATCTACAGAAAGTTTTGAGATTTGCTTATTAAAGGGGAAGTGCCTTCTATGAATTTTCATGTAGTCCTATAAGTTATAAAGTGATGGTAGCAACATATTTGTTAGAATTTCTCAATTGTCTATTGTTTTAACGGTTAAAGCTCCAAGCTACGTATCCAGGGAGCGGGCTGTTTGCTTTGAAGGCCCTAGCATGGTCAGCAGAATGGAAAGCCATGTGCTGCTGCAAGGGATCCAACTTGTTTTGACATGAAATGCTTGGAATTGTGTTTAATGCCCTATCTTTATTTACTGATTACTGTTGTTCATAGGAGACCAGGCTACAGATCTAAAGTGAACAGAAAATGTTAACATGTTCAGCTCAGGCAGTCCTGGCAAATCCAGTTCTCTTTAGGCAGCCTGTGTTACGATACAGTTTGTAAAAGCTAAATAAAGTATTGAGAGATGACTAAGATCATTAATATGCAAATGCCTCAACTCTTAACAACAATTTGGTACAAAAAAGTCCATTAGTATGCAGCAGTTATAGAGTCAATAGACAATAGGTGCAAGAGTAGGCCATTCTGCCCTTCGAGTCAGCATCACCATTCATTATGATCATGGCTGATCATCCTCAATCAGTATCCTGTTCCTGCCTTATCCCCATAACCCTTGATTCCACAATCCTTAAGAGCTCTATCCAACTCTTTCTTGAAAGTATCCAGAGACTTGGCCTCCACAGCCTTCTGGGGCAGAGCATTCCATTTATCCACCACTCTCTGGGTGAAGAAGTTTCTCCTCAACTCCATTCTAAGTAGCCTACCCCTTATTTTTAAATTGTGTCCTCTGGTTCGGGACTCGCCCATCAGCGGAAACATGCTTCCTGCCTCCAGAGTGTCCAATCCTTTAATACTCATATACGTCTCAATCAGATCCCCACTCAGCCTTCTAAATTCAAGCGTATATAAGCCCAGTCGCTCCAATCTTTCAGCATAAGATAGTCCCACCATTCTGGGAATTGACCTCGTGAACCTACGCTGCACTCCCTCAATAGCCAGAATGTCTTTCCTCAAATTTGGAGACCAAAACTGCGCACATTATTTCAGGTGCGGTCTCACTAGGGCCCTGTACAGCTGCAGAAGGACCTCTTTGCTTCTGTACTCAATTCCTCTTGTTATGAAGGCCAGTATGCTATTAACTTTCTTCACTGCCTGCTGTACCTGCATGCTTGCTTTCATTGACTGATGCACAAGAACACTTAGATCTCATTATACTGCCCCTTTACCTAACTTGACTCCATTTAGGTAGTAATCTGCCTTCCTGTTCTTGCCACCAAAGTGGATAACCACACACTTATCCACATTAAACTGCATCTGCTGTGCATCCGTCCACTCACCTAGCCTGTCCAGGTCACCTTGTATTCTCCTAACATCCATCTCACATTTCACCCTGCCACCCAGCTTTGTGTCATCAGCAAATTTGCTAATATTACTTTTAATACCTTCATCTATATCATTAATGTACATTGTAAAAAGCTGCGGTCCCAGCACTGAACCCTACGGTACCCCACTGGTCACCGCCTGCCATTTCGAAAGGGAGCCTTTTATCACTACTCTTTGTTTCCTGTCAGCCAACCAATTTTCAATCTATGTCAGTATCCTAATACTATGTGCCCTAAGTTTGCTCACTAACCTCCTATGTGGGACAAAGGTTTACTACATCCACTGGATCTTCCTTGTCCATCTTCAGAGTTACATCCTCAAAAAATTCCAGAAGATTACTCAAGCATGATTTCCCCTTCATAAATCCATGCTGACTCTGACCCATCCTGTTACTGCTATCCAGATGTGTCGTAATTTCATTCTTTATAATTGACTCCAGCATTTTTCCCACCACTGAGGTCAGACTAACTGGTCTATAATTCTGTTTTCTCTCTCCCTCCTTTCTTAAAAAGTGGGACAATATTAACCACCCTCCAATCCACAGGAACTGCTCCTGAATCTATAGAACATTGGAAAATGATCACAAGTGCATCCACGATTTCTAGAGCCACCTCCTTCAGTACCCTGGGATGCAGACCATCAGGTCCTGGGGACTTATCAGCCTTCAGACCTAATAGTCTCTCCAACACCATTTCCTGCCTAATATAAATTCCCTTCAGTTCAGGTCCTTCAGCCACAATTATATCTGGGAGATTGCTCGTGTCTTCCCCAGTGAAGACAGATCTAAAGTACCAATTCAACTCTTCTGCCATTTCTTTGTTCCCCATAATAAATTCACCCGTTTCTGTCTTCAAGGGCCCAATTTTAGTCTTAACCATTTTTTTTCTTTTCACATACCTAAAAAAGCCTTTACTATCCTCCTTTATATTTTTGGCCAGTTTACCTTCGTACCTTATTTTTTTCTTTGCGTATTTCCTTTTTAATTATCCTCTGTTGTTCTTTAAAAGCTTCCCAGTCCTCTGATTTCCCACTCAACTTTGCTATGTTATACTTTTTCCCTTTTGTCTTTATATGGTCCTTAACTTCCCTTCTCAGCCATGGCCACCCCTGCCTCTCCTTAGGATCTTTCTTCCTTTTTGGAATGAACTGATCCTGCATCTTCTGCATTATACCCAGAAATACCTGCCATTGTTGTTCCACTACCATCCCTGCTAGGGTATTGAACCATTGAACTTTGGCCAGCTCCTCCCTCATAGCTCCATAGTTCCCCTTATTCAACTGAAATACTGTCATTTCTGATTCTACCCTCTCCTTTTCAAACTGCAGATTATTGTGGTTACTACCTCCTAATGGCTCCTTTACTTCGAGGTCCCTGATCAAATCCGGTTCATTGCACAACACCAGATCCAGAATTGCTTTCTCCCTGGTAGGCTCCAGTACAAGTTGTTCTAAGAATCCATCTCGGAGGCACTCCACAAACTCCCTTTCTTGGGGCCCAGTACCATCCTGATTGTCCCAGTCTACCTGCATGTTGAAATCCCCCATAACAACTGTAGTAATATCTTTGCAACAGGCCAATTTCAGCTCCTTATTCAACTTACACACTACATCCAGGCTACTGTTTGGGGGCCTGTAGATAATTCCCATTAGGGTGTTTCTACCCTTAGAATTTCTCAGTTCTATCCATACTGTCTCTACATCCCCTGATTCAAGGTACCCCCGCGCAAGGGACTAAATATCATTCCTTACCAACAGGGCCACCCCACCCCCTCTGCCAGTCAGTCTGTCCTTACGATAGCATGTATAGCCTTGAATATTCATTTCCCAGGACCTGTCCACTTGAAGCCACGTTTCAGTTTTTCCCACAACATCGTAACTGCCATTTTCCTAATTAGCTTCAATCTACCTTATTTCTAATGCTTCATGCATTCATATATAATATTTTTAATTTGTTACTCCCCTCACTCTTCTTATCAATCCCTATTTCACTTGACCTTACGGCATGATAGAGGTGTACAGCACGGAAAAGAATACTCTGATTTTGTATTAAAGCCTTTGAGCCAAACGTTTCACTAATTGCAGACTGGAATAAGAAAATGCAAACAGCAGGTAGAGATAGGGGAAGATGTTAGTGTTGTGGTAATTGAGTAATTCAGAGGCCCAGATATCTTAACCTCAGAGTCATAGAGATGTACAGCACAGAATCAGACCCTTTGGTCCAACTCGTCCATGCTGACCAGATATCCCAACCAAATCTAGTCCCACCTGCCAGCACCCGGCCCATATCCCTCCAAACCCTTCCTATTCATGTACCCATCCAGATGCCTTTTAAATGTTGCAATTGTACCAGTCTCCACCACTTCCTCTGGCAGCTCATTCCATACATGTACCACCCTCTGCATGAAAAGGTTGCCCCTTAGGTCTCTTTTACATCTTTCCCCTCTAATTCTGGACCCATGCCCTCTAATTCTGGACTCCCCCAACCCAGGGAAGAGACTTTGTCTATTTATCCTATCCATGTCCCTCATGATTTTATAAACCTCCATAAGGTCACCCCTCGGCCTCCAATGCTAGTCACAGGTGAGGTGCCAGAAGACTGGAGATTGGCTGACATGATGCCACTGTTTAAGAAGAGTGGGAAGGACAAGCCAGGGAACTATAGACCAGTGAGCCTGATGTCGGTGGTGGGCAAGTTGTTGGAGGGATTCCGAAGGGACAGGATGTACATGTATTTGGAAAGGTATGAACTGATTAGGGATAGTCAACATGACTTGCATTTGTAATAAGGGGAACAAAATGAACATATATTTTTTGTCAAAAATCAGATTTTAAAACAGAAGATAGGCTGGGACTTTTCCCAAGGAGGCTGAGTGGTGAGCTTTTTAAAATCATTGCATAGGGTGAATAACCAAGGGCTTTTCCACAGGGTAGGGGAGTCAAAAGCTACAGGGTAAGGTTTAAGGTAAGAGGGAAAAATATAAAAGGGACCTGAGATGCATCTTTTTCACTCAGAGGGTGGTGAGGATATGGAGCGAACTGCCAGAGGAAGTAGCAAGCTCAATTACAATTTTTAAAAGACATTTGGATTGGTGCATGAATAGGCAAAGTTTAGAGATGTGGGCCAAATGCAGGCAAATGGAACTAGCTCAGTTTGAGAAATCTGTTTGGCACAGACCAGTTGGACCAAAGGGTCTGTTGTTGTTCAGTATGACTCTATGGCTATAAATATGCAGTCAAATGGCACTAGTGTATTGCCTCTCGTGTCTTTTACTTTGGTTCTTATAATGTTTTTATTTAATGCCTTCAATCATTCTTGGCCCCAGTTTTCCAGATTACTGGTACTGCTGTGCAAATGTGGTGGCAGTTGAAGGCTTTACCACCACAAGCATACTAATGTGTGAATTATGAGCAGGAGTACATCATTTGACCCCTTAAGCCTAATCTGTTATTCATTAAGCACCTGGCTGATCTGATTGTAGCCTCAGCTCTGCATCCTTATCTCCCACCCACACCCTTTGACTCCTCTAGCCTGATATAATGGTCATCTTGCTCATGTTGATATCTCTTGTACAACCTGTGCCTCCGTCTAAATCTTTTGCTCTGTACATCTTTGCTTCCTATGATCTGCCTGTACTGTTTGTAAACAAAGCTTTTCACTGTACTTCGGTACACATAACAATAAATCAATCAATCCCTTGTCAATTAGAAGTTTAGGAAGCCTCCATAGAGTTCCACAGACTCATGGCTCTCGGAGAGAAAACAATTCTCACTTACATCTTAAAATGAGGAGCGCATATTCTTCAAATGGTGTCCCCTAGTTTGTCTCATCCACAAGGAGAAACATTGTTCAACATCCAATCTGTGAAGTCCTTTCAATTATTTGTATGTTTCCATAATATGACTGCTGATCTAGTAAATTCCAATGGATGCAGGCATTAAAACAAACCTATTCAACTTCCTCGTAATATAAGAGCCCCATCCCATTTCCAGGTTTTAGTTGGGTGAATCCTATCTGAACTAGACCCACCACATTTCTGTTGTTTCTTAAATAAGGAGACAAAAACATTACTCCAGAAATTAAAATTGAATATGAATTTTGTCTTTTAACCATTGAATTGAATATTTAGACGTCAGTGGTTTGCTGATAACCCGAGATTTGTTTAGATTTTACCAACCTTTCAAGTTGTCTGTTGTGGGAGGTTCAATCTGTGATTGCTGTTCTCATTAGACTTCCCATGTGTGCAGAGCTTGTTTATTTTAAAAAAAATCAGCTTCATTCACCTCTTAGAAAGATAATTGAGACAAAATCATTTTTGCTTATTGTCAGGTGTTACAGATGGAATAGTCAAAGTGTGATGTACACATATACTTGGGAATTGAATATTGCTTCTGGCTGTTTATACTAGTTAGTTTACCATTGAGACAGATCATAAGACATATAAGGGTGCCCAGGGGTATTGCCTCGATCCAATGTGTTTATGTACATTTCTGCAGAATAAAACAAGGAGAAAGGAATTTGAAGGGGCAGATTGGAATGAAGTTCCAGAGTCAGCTCTCAAGTCCTGTGTGAGTCTAATTCTGGATTCTTAAGGTCCAATTGGATCGTGTAGTGGGAACAAATGAAAATCCAGGAGGGAGACGGAATGCATGGAGGGAGCGTGTCAGGGATTAGAATCTATTTGGTTAAAGGTAAACAATAGAAGTGTCATTACACCCTACAGATAAGTTCATTGAAAGTTTGTAAAGGACCAGGGATTTAGGGGAATTTAATTTTTCTATGGTAGGCTAGGATAGTTCTAGTAGCAGAAAAGGGGAAGATTTCCTGGTGTATTCAGGAAAATTTCCTTCATTGTCTTTGACTGGGCTGACCAGGAAAAAGGCAATGCTAGATATGATGTGGAGGTCCTGGTGTTGGACTGGGGTGGACAAAATTAAAAATCACACAACACCAGATTACAGTCCAACACATTTATTTGGAAGTACAAGCTTTCGGAGCGCTGCACCTTCATCAGGTAGCCAATGGAGCTAGATATGATTCAGACGAGTGAGGAGAGGTCAAATGAATCAAACATCAGTTGAGAAAGGTTTTAATGAACAGTGATCAGTTTAGATTAGCTAAGATGAGGAAAAATCTCTAGGAAAATACTGGGGGAGGATCAATTTGCACATTGGAGAAGGTGAATTGACAGTGGACCTTTCCCAAGTAAATTGATGTGGAGGTGCTGGACTGAGGTGGACAAAGTCATAAGTCACATGATATGAGGTTATAGTCCAACAGGTTTATTTGAAATCACGAGCTTTCAGAGAGCTGCTCCTTCGTCACCTGATGAGTGCTCTAAAAGCTTGTGTTTTCAAATAAACCTGTTGGACTATAACCTGGTGTTGTGTGACTTATGGCCAATTGATTACAAAAGTAGGGAAGTTCTACTTCAGTTTTACAGAGCATTGGTGAGACCATGTCTTAAATACTTTTGAATAGTTTTGGTCACTTTATTTAAGAAAGGATGTTAATGCATTTGAAGCAGGTCAGAGAATGCTTACCAGATTACCTGGAATGAGTGAATTATCATATGAGGAAAGTTTATAGAGGCCAGCCTTGTTTCTATTGGAGATTAGAAACGTATGAGGTGACTGGATTGAAACATACAAGACCTTGAGAAGTCTTTACAAGGTATATGTATAAAGGATCTTTACTCTCATTGGTCATGGAGAGAGCCAAAAAAAAAGGCATCATCTCTGTTTTAAATGGGCAATCTCTGGTTTTTAAACAGAGGGTCATGAGTCTTTTGAACTCTCTTCGAACAGCAGTGGAAACAGAGACCTCGAATATATTTAAGACAAAGATAGCTAGACCTCCTTATGCAAAGCAGTGAAATGTCATCAGGGATAGGCTGGAATGCAGATTTGGATGTATAAGAAGATCAGCCATATCTTACTGAGTGGTGCAGCAAGCCTGAGGGTTGGAATGGCCTACTCCTGCTCTTTTATTGGTTTTGATGTTCAAAGAAAGATATGAGAGATGATGTCAGAGCATTTGAGCTTTGCAAACGTTACACCCTGCATAAACTGCAGTCTGATAACTTAAACCTTATTGGTGAGAAATCTTTTCGGCATGATAAGATGTGGATTATTTAAGATAAGCTAGCAAGGATTTGTTAAAGATAACAAGAGTTGCTTAAATTACTTCATTAAAAAATTAATTTGGAGGTTATTTACGAGTCAATGCAGTTCATAGAGTCATAGAGATGTACAGCGTGGAAACAGATTCTTCATGCCAACAGATATCCTAAACTAATCTAGTCACATTTTTGTTACGATCTACATAGAATTAGAAAAGGTTGTGCAAAATAGGAAAAGTACTACATGATTGACTCACCAGCAAAGTTGAAGCCCAATGGCATAAAATAGGCAGTGATAGCTTAGACCAAGTTGGCTAAGTAACAGGAAACAGATTATTGGTGATCGACGTATTCCTTATTCAAAAAACAGTGGGGCTCGGCAATGGTGCGTGATGGGACCACTGCTTATCTTGATATACATTAATGGCTCGGATGTGTAGGGCCATTTCAAAACTTGCTGTTGACTCAAATTTGGGAGAATTGTAAAGCAGGTAGAGAATTCCAAAGATTTATAACACTTTGCATGAGGAAATTCCTCATCATCCCCTTCCTAAGTGTTCATTGCCTTATCTAAGACTGTTCTCCAATATTCTAGAAACAACATCTGTGTTTAACACATGGAACCTGTTCAGAATCAGATCATTCTCCGTCTGTTTGATTTGAGGGAATACAGGCCAAATTTACCCAGAAAAACCTCTCCAGTGTTGTTGTGATAAACCCTAATATAATTTTAGACTGGGCATGAAGGTTTTAGAGGGAGTGCAATAAAAGAAAAATAAATAATAATGGTTCCGGTGATGAGGGGCTTCAATCATGTGGATATGTTGGAGAAGCTGGGTTTTTTCAATTTTGGGGAAGAGAAGGTTGAGCAGAGAAAATTTGAGGGGTTCTAAAATCGTGAGGGGTCCAGACAGAGGGGATTGAGATAAACTATTCCCAATGTTGGATTGATTGAGAGCCAAAAGACACATATTTAGGTGACTAGCAAAAGGGCTAGTAACCAGAATAGTTTATTTGAGAGTATGGCAGAGGTAGATTCAAATTATGGCTTTCATTAAAAGCATTTGAAAGTGAAAACAAAATTGCAGGACTATGGGATTAGGGCTTTTGAGAAGATCTAGCATAGACCTAGTGGGGCAAATGGCCTCCTTCTGTGCTAATAGAGTCATAGAGATGTATAGCATGGAAACAGACCCTTTGGTCCAACCCATCCATGCCGACCAGATATCCCAACCCAATCTAGTCCCACCTGCCAGCACCCGGCCCATATCCCTCCAAACCCCTCCTATTCATATACCCAGCCAATTGTTGCAATTGTACCAGCTTCCATCACTTCCTCTGGCAGCTCATTCCATAAACATACCACTCTGTGTGAAAAAGTTGCCCCTTAGGTCTCTTTTATATCTTTCCCCTTTTAACTGAAACCCATGCTCTGGACTCCCCAACCCCAGGGAAAAGACTTTGTCTATCTACACTATCCATGCCCCTCATAATTTTGTAAACCTCGATAAGGTCACCCCTCAGCCTCCAACGCTCCAATGAAAACAGCCCCAGCCTGTTCAGCCACTCCCTATAGCTCAAATCCTCCAACCCTGGCAACATCCTTGTAAATCTTTTCTAAACCCTTTCTAGTTTCACAACATCTTTCCAATAGGAAGACCAGAATTGCATGCAATATTCCAACAGTGGCCTAACCAAGTCCTGTACAGCTGCAACGTGACCTCCCAATACCTGGACTCAATACTCTAACCAATAAAAGAAAGCATACTAAATGCCGCCTTCACTATCCTATCTACCTGCAACTCCACTTTGAAGGAGCTATGAACCTGCACTCCAAGGTCTCTTTGTTCAGCAACACTCCCTAGGACCTTACCATTAAGTGTATAAGTCCTGCTAAGATGTGCTATAGCTATTCTATGAACATTAGGAAGAATATACCCCTGTGCAAAGGAATTGGATTTGATTTTAGAAACTGTCGTGTGATCATTGTTCTGCCATTTGATTGCTTATTTCAAGTGATGCAAAGGACAGTCTCCTCTTGAACTATCGTGAAGTGTTGCCTTCTATCACTTGTTCTTTATTAAAAAGTATTTGTCTTGTAGGTCTTGGCACTACTTCTTCATCAGCGTCGGCAGCAGAAGTTGGTAGACGGACAAAATTCCTCTTCACGGCAAAATCCAAGAACAAATGCGTTGGATTGCCCAAACGTCCAGGGCGGCCACCGAAGAATCGCGACACTCAGCTTCCGCCGAACCAGGGCAGTAGCCCTCAGAACCCAACAGCAGCACAAACTCTGACCAGGTCCAGCCAGCCAAGGAAACGAGGCCGGAGCCCCAGCACGAGCTCTGAAAGTGACAGTGACAAATCAACTGGAGGTGGTGCACACATAGGTAAAACATAGTGTTTTACACTAAGCTGAGAAAGCAATTTAACTGCCTAGATAACCAAAGCTAAACATTTTAAATTCTGACCATTGAGGCTCCAGTTGAAATACTGCAGTTGGAGCAGCTGGTTAGAATTTGAACAATGTTAACCTCTGTTCATAATCAACAGGTGCAAAATGTATCCCAATGACTTTTTACCTCTGGAAACTGATGATGAATCTAGTCATTATTGATGGAATGCACATCTCCCTTTTGTATGGATTATGCAGTTCCCATATGGATTGTTGGCATTGTCAGTCTAGTTGCCCATGAAGTTGTACATCATACAGAACGAATTGTAAATTAGTATATGTTGATATAAACCAGAAGGACTGATTTAGAGTTTTGGCTTACTGCCCAGACTGGAATCTAGCTGGGGGGGGGGGGGTGGAATTGCTTGCCTTATAAAGTGCTTACATAATACTTACAAATTGCAAGTAGTCTGTTTCACCAGATTACCTTCCAAATAGTGAAGTTGAAAACCTACACTGTACCTGACTCAGAGACACTGGAATGCATCCTAATCTAAGCTGGTAATATTCAGTTAGGGAAAACTTAATATGGGCAGCAAGCAGTAAAGTAGTCTGTTTTGACATCCAGAACCATGATGAGTACCTGAAAAAAAGTTGAATATGCAGCTTTTCCTTTATGCTGACAAAGTTGTTGATTTGCTTTATTCCCAATGGAAATTACAGTCCTGACATTCAATCAAATTTCTCATATTAGAATTAGCTTTATTGTTCACGTACTCATATGAGTACATGAAAAGTTTACAAGCCACCGCTTATGGTGCCATCTTAGGTACAAATGTACTTAGGCACAGATTCTTAAGCACAATTTCTTAGGAAAAATTAGAAAAATAAAGAAATAAAAAGTCCAGCATGATAGACCTTCACACTATTCTTATGTACAAAAGCACAAAATCATAGGAATAAATTAGAAAAGTAAGGAAATAAAAAGTTGAGAATAACAGTTGTCCTAACGGAGTCTGCATTGGCAGCTCACCTCCAGACAGAGCTGGTCTTGCTCTGGAGGATGGGAGTCTGCGCAGTCCACACTGTGGCCGGAACTCCGCGCTGGCTTCATCTCAAGGCCAGGGGTCTGTGCTGATTTTACTTGAGGCTCCAGGATGGTGCATAAGAAGAAAGAAGCAAAAACAAAAAGAGAAAAAAAGAAACAAAATGGACAGAGCATGCGAGCTCCAGCTGAGGAGTCCTACTCCATTGCCATCTTGGAGAATATTCCATTGTGGATGATTGATAGCAATATATACAGACTTATAACCTTCAATACTTTGAGCTCTTGGTAATCTGTCTGATTGGTACTCTGATAAGCTGGGGTTATGCTCAAGTTTTCAATTGTAGTTTTTGCTGTGTTGGAGGTAGCAGGGAGATAGTTGACTGATACTTCCACCACAGAGGTGGAGAAAACATTGTAGTTTGCCCTCCTTTGCCAGTCTACAACGGCACTATTGGAATGATGGCAAAATAATTTTGTGAGAAAGCTTTGGTAGAACACAGAAAAGAACAGAAGGCCATTGTGATCATCAAACTGGATTTTCCATTGACTCCTTGTCTGTTTGTAGGCCAGGTCAGACCTGTTATGTGGTTTAATTTATTCAACCATAACACATTCAATAAAGTAAATATTTTGTAATGCCTTTTTTAATTCTGAAAAGTAATTGAGTAAAACCCTGGGACTGTCATCAGTTTGCTGCATCCTAAGAAACATGTACAGTTATAATCCTTATTACTAGTGTGTCTGAAACTATAAAATTTTAATCTGGCTTTGGTAGCACATGGGGCATAATTCTACGCTTGACGGAACAAATGGAGATCTAACCATAGTGCAATATCTCATGTAATTCCTGTACGGTACATTGATGTATGGAGGCTGTGAGAAGAATGAGGAAGAAAATGATCATTACCAAAGTGATTGTAATGTGAACAATGAATGTGTTTTGTGCTTTCAGGTTTGCCAACAAATGGGTTTGATGGAGGCAGTCAACCCGTGAATGAAAGTTTTCGTGTATATCGGAATGAACGAAGCCTCCCACGTAGTAGTTCTGACACTGAGTCCAGTTCTAGCACAAGCAGCAGTGCAGCTTCAGATCGCACCAGGTAACGGAGTTTCTTTTTTATTATGTATTCAGTGCTGACATCAATGTCTCTTGGCTTCTATGAGTTAATAACATGTAACCACTCGTTGTGAATAGCGGTCTAGCAGACTGTTGTGTATTTGAGACTTCCTTTTTGATGCTGTGTTTTCATGGTTGGAGTAGATGTGTAACGTGTGCTATGGAGGTTGAAATTGTCTGTCCGTGCTGCAACATACTTCATGATAGTACCACTTCTCTTTAATATAATGTCAAAGTTTGTATCCGAAAATGAGGATGCAATTGCAAGTGTGAGTACCACTACCAGTCGTTCACTGGGTGACAAGTAGAAGTGTGCTGAGCAAATAGCAGGAAATAGCACATCTGTCCTAAAAAAGAATCTTCTTCCTCACACTAGCACAACCCCTTCGAAGCAGGGTCGAGGGAAGCCTTCCTTTTCCCGAGTGAATTTCCATGAAGATAGTAGTGAGGACACTTCCTGTACAGAGAATGAATCCTATCCAATTGGATCAAGCAGACATGGACATGGTGGTGAGTCCACTTTTGGAGGGGGTTAAACAAGTTTTAGAATTTCTCAGTTAAGTTCTAAAACATTTTTCTTTTATCAAGTCATAAACACAAATGGTACTATCAAGCAAGGAAGATGAATGTTTGTTCTGAATGAGGTATGTCCCATCAAGTTTGACAACAGCACCTGATCTTTTAGAAGCAAAGTACATGAAAACATTGTGTACGCACGTGTTTATGTGCACATATGTTCATATGTGACATTGTACAAAATGCTACATTGTCTCTTAAATGTTATTCTAATGTAGCATATTATTTTTGAGCAATGTAGGATGCAAAGTGAATAAGGAGAAAGTTTCTATGTGTAACAAAAATGTATTCCTATAAAGATTACAAAAGCATAAGATCAAAGTTTATTGTAACGAGGCCAAAATATAATTGCATAGACACAAAGCTTGAGCACACATGGATAACATCAGTTAATATTTTACATCTGTACATTTGAAAGGTTAATGGATCTTTATTCTTTACAGTTGCCAATGGACTTGCTTTGTGTTTCCAGCATTTTCAGTTCATTTGACAAACTCCAGTAAAAACAAATTATATTTATTGATATTTAATGTACTATCATAAGAGGAATGTCAAGGTTTGAATTTCTGTGCATTGTACTCCTTTTTCATTAATTTGTTTGAGTTATGTTGTGCATGATTTCTGTGACCAGTGTTTTCCCTTTCACTTTGAATGCAGAATCCATCTTTTCTGTCTGTCTTGCTTCAGTGAACCCGACAAGCATCACAAAAAACATTAAATTGCTGGTGAAACTCTGCAGGTCTGGTAGCATCTTTAGGGGGAAAGCAGAGTTAATGTTTCAAGTTCAGTCTTCAGCTTCTGATGAAGAGTCACCAGACTTGAAATGTTAACTCTGCTTTCTCTCGCAAATGTTACCAATCTGCTGAGTTTCACAGCTTCTGTTTTTGTTTCAGATCTTCAGTATCTGCAGTGCTTTACATTATACCCACGAGCATCACATTAGTTAGTGCATATGGATTGGATATAACCTGAGGAAAAAAGATTTGGGAAAATATGTGCACTTTTCTGGTTTCATATCATTCTTTCCTTGTACTGTGTAGAAACGGCATATATTCTAATTGAAAGATCATTTTAATGAAATCATAATCTGACTCTCCATTATGGATTTTGTATTGTATCACTGGGAAAACTGCTTGTTTATCAGTGGTGTTAATAAGTGTTTTTCAAATATTGGAAATGTCCAGATAAATTTTGTCCAGTCCAAATGTCCATCCCTCCATGTCTTCCAACTCACCCTCACCTTTAATCGTCAGTATTGCCCTGAACAAGCTTTGCAGGTAAATTAATCAATTGGAAAACATAAATGGTTAATTATCATGGGTGCTCTGGTGATGGGGGAAAGAAAACATTTAGTTGCTTGCAAGAGCACTTCTAGATTTGAATTTTTTAAATGAAAATGTTCAGAAAGGGCTCTTATGGTATAGTAGTTGGTCCCTACCTCTGAACCAGTATATCCAGCTTCAGGTCTCACCACCTCTAGAGGTGTGTCATAACATCTGAAAATAGGCCAGCGAGAACTCTTGTGTAGGGGCAGTAGTACTGTCCCTACCTCTAAGCCAGATGGCCTGGGTTCCAGTCCCCCCTGCTTCATTTGAGTAGGTCAATCAAAATATCTGAAAATGACCTGGAGAGGCCTTAATCATGGTTGGGGGGGGGGGTGGGGAGTGTAGGTGCTCATACTTCTTTCCTGTTTCTGGTGCCAAGTGGCGATCAGAGAGAAACCAGTCCCACTGTTAATCTGCATTATATTTGAATTGTTAAATAATATTAATAAACATCATTTTATTCTTGGGGAAACACAACATTTTCATTCAATCTAAGTCAGAAAAGACTTCATTAATCATTAACTATTTATATATCCAAATACAGTGTACGAGGACGAATAATCTCCCTTTTCCAGTAATGTCTTACCACTATCGTACCGACCAACTCTCCAAAGCCCATTATTTAATCCCAATCATTTGCTTTCACTAAATAACATATACTCCGAATGCATATTGCAAACTCCTCAAATTTCCTTACCTTCAACTCATCCAAACATTAATGCCATTACTCAGTCTTCTCAAATACTCACCACATATTGCCAGTACCACTATTTTCCCTCATCACTAACTGCTAACTCTCCAAATACTTAACTTGTGGTTATCATAAAAGACTAGTGTTTCAACAGTTTTTTCTCAGCTATTCCGGGAACCAAGGAGGAAACCAAAAGTAAATATATTTCAGAATTCTTCTATCACTAACTGAAGTCTGAGCTAAAATAACACAACTGTAGAAATACATTTTGTAACTTGGTCAGTTCTATATTTAAAGTTACATTATTAAGTAAGTGATTTAAACACCCTTGTATTAGCAGTTACTGAATTTTATTTGTTTCCTATGACTAACATAGAGCTGGGATTCGTAGTTTTCCCAGAGCTATCATTCCATCAGTTGAGAAGGGAACAAGTTTATTTTCAAGAAATTTTTTTTAATAGGTGCATTCATTTATGGGATGTGGCCATCACTGCCAGGCCAGCCTTTGTTCCCATCCAATGTCGTGGTGAAAAGATTGTAATGATGATAAAATAGTGGTAACTTAAGATGGGGTCACATAGGTGAATAGTTTGTGAAGCAGTGCCTGTGTACTTTGGTTCCCTTCATATATGTATACAGTCTAGCAAGGTCATGTATGGACCTTGTATTGTTGCTATGAACTTTAACCCCGAATTACATGCACTATTGCTGTGAATGCTGAAATACTGAAGTCACTGGTGATTTTATACAAACTCATTGGCCCACGGTCTTTGTGGGAATAGAAGTTAAACAAAGTCCAGTAATCTGAAATGGCCTAGAAGCATTTTACATTTCAGTACAAATCATAAAAGTGCTATAAATACCTGATTTCTATTACAAAAGAAAATTCAGATCTTTTGTCCTTAGTTGCTCTCACTCTGCATGTGGTACAGAGAATTCTTTTAAAAATCTCTATTGAATATCTCTTTTCTAAATCTCTCCTTTTGTAACAGTGCGTAAAGGATTAAGCCGATCTACGGGCTGGATGTCAGATGATGAAGACAGTCCTTTGGAATCTCTGGATTTGGTCTGGGCAAAGTGCCGGGGATACCCATCCTATCCAGCCCTGGTACGTCCTTTGACTTAAAAGTGTATGATGAAGCAGCAAGTGGGCAGGACATTTGCCTCTGAGCCATTCCTCGATGCTTCTTTTACCATGTGTCACTTCTGAATCCATAAGTTATAATTTTGTTCAAATAATGAAACTTGGACATTTTTTCAATTAGTTTTGTTAACATTAGAGTTTTACTTTGTGGGCAGCATCTCTGTGGGCTAGATATGATAGTGCTGATCCCTCTTGCCTAAGACCATATGAACAAGGAACAGGATTGGGCCGTTCGGCTCCTCAAACCCGCTCCATCATTCAGTAGGATCATTTCTGATCTGACAATCCTCATGTCTACTTTCCCGCCTTTCCCCATAACTCTTGATTTCCCCCATTGATTAAGAATGTATCTTTCTCAGCCCCCTGATGGTCCCGATCCCCCTTGCCTCTCTCCTGCCCCTGTGTCTATTCACATACTGGCCCTGATGGTGCTGACCATCCCAATACTCCCTTTCACACCTGACAGAATTTACCCTCTCCCTCCCTGTCAACCCTCGTCACTCTAGCTGATGCATTTAGCATTTCACTGGTTTCATACCTGCTTTCAAAAGTTGTAAGTAGATCCACGTAAAGTTCATGTAACTGTGGGCCAAATAGTCCTAAGATCCATGGTTCTTGGCATCTCATCCCAGTGTTATTGGAATCACAGAGCAATATGAGCAGGGTTAAACTGAGAATGGGAACTTCAAACTTCCCACATAAGTTCTGTGGATGTATTTGTGTTGGGGACTTACTTAGGATCCTGAAGTGCATCAACAATGTTGGGTCAGAGGTCTCTCGCCCAAATTGAAAGATTTGGGCGAATGAATCAGCTGAATTCTGGTCTGTTTACTCATCAGTGACAGAAAAGATTTGAATTGATGTAGTGCCTTTCATGACCACATGCTGTCCTGAGTGATTTACAACTAATTAATTTTTAATTTGAACTGTGGGTCACTGTTGTATTACAGCAGCTAATGAGCACTTAGGAACTCCCACAAAGAGCATTGTAATAAAGACCAGATATCTTTCTTTGTGATGTTAATTGAGGGATAAATATTGGAGGCAGTGTTCTCTCTAAGCTGTGCATGCGTGCAGCAGTTCTGATGTTCTGGGAGTCACTGCCATGCATGGACCTCAAAGGCATGTGAAGCCAGTAGGAAAATTAGGGGGAATGCTGATTGGACATTAAATCCTTTTCCTTTCCTTTTTGATCCTGATTTGACTATAAATAGGTATGCCTTGCTCAATCTCCCTCGAAGGGAGACCATTACACTGACATCACTGAGCAGGGATCTCTCATGTGATGTCACTAACTTCACGCCACATAAAAATACTGTTGTGTCTGATTTGATAAATTTAAGTTGTAAAATACGCTGGTAGTTGGAATAAAGAGGAACCTTTTGGCTCTTGTGAGAACCTACCAGCCCCAGAATATACCTCCATACCTCTCAATGAACTGATAGCACAGATCCAAATTGAGACACAATGTTGACACAAAATTATATTGAAAACAGTGTATTATTATGCTGATAATATCCCTGTCCCAGTCAATCAACATTCTGATTGAAAATGAAAGTTTCCAGACTTTTCAGAATGCACAATGAATTAAAATTATTCTATGCATGTAGAATTCCGTACCTTCCATCTGAGAAAGTAGTATTAGTGAAATGGCCTCATGCAAAACAGCACAGCCATGGGATCAGTCTATATCGGGTCCTTCATTCTGGTGAATTGTTGCAAGACACAATTCCCAGCATGAGCAAAACCAATGTAGTGTACAAAATCCCATGCAAGGACTGCACAAAACACTACACAGGGACAAACAGGAAGACAGCTAACGATCCGCATCCATGAACACCAACTAGCCAAAAAAAAAACAGGGGATTGCCTGCCAAAAAAAAAAGGGAGTAAGGGCAGTGTTTGTCACTGGCCACCCGGGTGTAAAAAAAAAAGAAAAAAAAAAACGCCAACTAGCCATGAAACGACACGACCAGCTATCCTTAGTAGCCACACACGCAGATGACAAGCAACATGAATTCAACTGGGACAACACTACTATTATAGGACAAGCCAAACAGAGAACAGCCCGGGAATTCCTAGAGGCATGGCACTCATCCACAGATTCAATCAATAAGCACATCGACCTGGACCCAATATACCGGCCACTGCAACGGACAGCTGGAACTGACAACCGGAAGCGGCAGATTCAAACCACTACAAATGCTGGAGGAAAGATTACAGAAGCGCTTCACAGGAGGCTCCCAAGCACTGAGGATGTCACCTAGACAGGGACGAAACGTCTGCAACACAAACTCCCAGCTCAGCGAACAGAACCACAACAATGAGCACCCGAGCTACAAATCTTCTCACAAACTTTGGTTTATTTAATCACTTGTAAACCTGATAATCCTAATAACTCCTGTGAGATTTGGAAACTAACAACTACCCACAGTTACTACAGATGCTCTTACTTTGTCTACACAATGAACTGGTGTGAACATCTTGCACTTATTCCCTTTAACAACTGAGCCATCAAGATTTGCTATAGTGCAATTAAAGATCCAGAGCATGGAACATGCCCACTTTACTCCTCCATTTCATTCTAAATTAAAAGAGATAATTGCAAAATACAAACCTAATAAACTTTGTGTTTGTAATATTACTAAGAAGACAAGTTAGTTGTTTTAAACTGTGGTACAAACTGCGTTTGAAAGGAGATCATATTCATTAAGATGTTGTTGCATATGTGTAACTACTCTAGATTATTGATCCGAAGATGCCTCGGGAAGGGCTTTACCATCACGGTGTTCCGATACCTGTTCCACCACTTGATGTGCTCAAGCTGGGAGAACAAATGACTGTGGAAGCCCGGGAACACCTCTACCTCGTTCTTTTCTTTGACAACAAGAGAACATGGTAATACTGAAAGAACTTCTCTTTCTTGTTCAGACCACATGACTACAGAGTTGAATCAGATTAGTTAGGCTCGAGGACATCGCCATTTTAAAATAGTCACTGACCGTAAGGGAAAAGTAAGTAAATACTTGAAGCACAGCAAGATAAAAGGAATAGGAGACAGCAAGGTATTGGGATTAAATAAGATTATTCTAGCAGATTCAGCATAGATGTGTTGGTCCAAACAGCAACTTTTGCACTGTTAAAGTATATGTACAAATTGAGCTTTATAGTGGGGTTCGTAATCTCAAACATGTTCTGCACTTGGTAAGCATTGATAAAACGTTAATAAAATCATTAACTTGAATCTGATTATAAAGCCACAATTTGTACATTAATGTCTTCTGTAGATGTTTAAGACAGAGATATGTAAATTTACACTAGTCTCCGAGAAAAAAAATCTTCAACTCTAAAAGAACAACCTACAACTACCCAATTGCTCTAACTGATTAGATAAAAATTACTTAAAAATAAATTTTAAAAATAAATTTACCCTATCAAAACAATAATTTACTTTTTGTTTCTCTGATATTTGTCATGAGATGAGTATTCGAAATATCTTTGCGAACAATCCACAGAGCATAAATTCAGGTCCCACAATTGCAGAAGAAGAAACATTGCTACTTCCTCAGGATGACCAGAAAAGAACAATAACTAGGCCTTTGCAATGAGTACATATAACTGATACATATAGTTAAGTGGAGGGAGTGTGGAAGGAAAAGGAAAGAGTTTGAAGATGATGGAAAATAAAGTATTGTGAAAATATTTATATACGTTATTTATATAAGGCACTTTTATACAATACTGTACATAATGTTTTTATTACTCAGGCAATGGCTCCCTCGAACAAAGCTCGTCCCTCTTGGTGTGGACCAGACCCTGGATAAAATGAAGATGTTAGAGGGGAGGAAATCAAACATCAGGAAATCGGTGCAGATAGCATATCATCGTGCCATGCAACATCGAAGCAAGGTGCAGGGCGAGCAGAGCAGCGATTCCAGTGACACTGACTGACCATAGAAATTTCATTCATTTTTTAATGTTTTATTTTTTTAAAATAAAAATGGACCTGCAACTCAGTGATACTGAGTGTAAAATGCAGAAGACAGCACCGTCTCAAAGCACTGAATTTTAAACTATAAAGTACGGAGCAGAGACAGAACAGTGCTGGCCGCTAGACATGAGCCGATGGACAGCCGAGGGTTCTGAAAACAGGAAGCAGAGCAGCTATTCTGACAGTACTAAACTGTGTTAAACAAGAGTCAAACCATTCTTTAAAACACAAAATTAAAATAAGGAATACAGTCATCAGATTTGGCTAAACCTCTAAGTCTAGATTTTTTTTATATAAAGTTGGCAAAATCGGAAACCACACAAGTGGCTTTAATTAAATTCAGAGCATAAAATGAGCAATATAGAGCATCGGATACTGTGAAGCCATGGATTGCCTTAACTCTTACTTGCTTAGAATTATGAATAAGTGATATTATGGACTTGCAATTCCTGTATGAAGTCCATTTCTTATGATCGTATTTACATAATGAAAACCCTCATAGAGAACAGGTTTCTCCATTACATTACTTATCCATAATTTCCAGTTGAGGAAAGCTAAACTCAACTAACACTGATGACCTAAAAAGGAAAGTGAGAAGGGTGCTCTGACCAGAGGGAAGTAAAAGCTGAAAGCATTGACAATAATTAAATGTGGAGAAAAGTGACTAACATAATGAAATTGAGTAAGTTCACTGCTAGATTCATGTTTGTTTACAAATTACATAAGACAACTCTAATTGTTTTGGGACAGTAATTCTAATTTAAAACCTGCTGCTAAATACCACACTTCAAAAAAGCAAATTATAATATATACACTGTCATTTCATTGAAGTTATAGCCATCTTATTCATCCCATAAAATCAGTGAAGACTTATACTATTGATATTAAATATACTGAGTACACTTATCTATTCATGTATACAGTTGCACATATATCTGTTGCACTTGGGTTTCTCTCAAAGTCACATTTGTGCTTCCAGATTTAACCTTTGACTTGCCTGTTAAATTACTGGAAAACTAAAGTCTGACCTTCTGCAAAACAAGTTAATCTGAGAACATGCCCAAAAAGAACCCATTCAACTTGTTTTTGTCCTTTGGCTTAAATTATGCTGGCAGTACTTTCTGAACTCTGGGATAGATGTGTTTTTCTTGACAGAAAATAAGTGAGAAAGTGAGGACTGCAGATGCTGGAGATCAGAGCTTAAAAATGTGTTGCTGGAAAAGCGCAGCAGGTCAGGCAGCATCAAAGGAACAGGAGAATCGACGTTTCGGGCATAAGCCCTTCTTCAGGAATGAAGAATGAGAAAATAAGTGAGAGTCAGTTATCAGAGTTTTATAGGCTGTTAGAACTGCATTTTTTCCCAGTCTTAGTGTATAAAAATATGCACAGCTGGGATATTATCTCAACTTTTGCATTCTTGTTCAATCACATTTTCACCCTGTCTGTTCTGTTTGGGAAAGGGTCAATATCTTCTTCAACAGGATAATTAACTGGTGAAAGGTACCTTTGGTAGGCTACATAGGTAATTGAATGAACCTATGAACTCAATTGTTCACTGCTCTGAATTGAACATTAAGTCTGTATTTTAAAAAGACTGTGGTGAACAGGATTATTAGATTCCCTTGAGAGAGGCTGATCACTATAGGGATGTGGAAAGGCCATCTCCTTCATGTCAACAACTTTGTTGCTACATGTAACATTATTTTTAAAGCAAATAGTTTTTGTTGAGTTTCTCTGTTCAGTTTTTTCTGAACAATTTGCCATTTTCCATCCAAAACAGACACTTTATTTGGTCAAGGGGGAGTAACTTAAGAGCAAGTTGTGTTATGTAATTATCAGGCAGACGGTTTTAAAGCGACTTCTGGTTTGATAGAGGTTTGACAGAGTCACCAGACAGGTTGGTGCTGCAGAATTTCACAGGTACAGTATTGTGTCAGGTACATGGTACCTTCTGTTCTCCTGAAGACCATACTTAAAACTTGATCGTAGAGATTGAGTTCTGGTGAAAGTCTATGTTACTGTAAGTAGAAAGCTGCGATTGAAAGCTAAAGTTTTTAGGAAGAAAGCTGGAACACTATGTATGTCTCAGGGAAAGGGAGGAGTACTTCCATTGTTAAGTACGTTAATGCCTCTCCAGAGAAAATGGAAAATAATTAATTAGAACATATCTCATTGTGGTTAAATACCTTGTCAGGACTGTCTGATAATGTTAATTCATATAAACTAAGGAGGTCCCAATACTCTCTGGTCTATGGTGACTTCAGTTTGGGTATAAGTGGAGATGCTATAGTTGATCGCAATGTTGGGTGTTATATGAAAGGGGAATTAATCGGCTTGGGTCTCTGCTCCAGCTACACATTTTCAATGCCAGCATTTTTGGTAGGGGCCAACACATTTTGTGCTTATGTATAACATTGCTACATGTAAAAGAGTTAGTACTTCATGGAGGTGAAGCCAAACAGAAATCAAGTATATTCTTCCCAAGAGCAAATATTCCTTGGAAAAGATTCTTAATGACCTGCTTATTTTGTGAGGCAAAAACATAACTGGAAATTATTTGTTCTAAAGTTGTGCTATTATTGTGCCTCCATCTGCTGTGGGAATTATGTCAGTCCAACACTATTGATAACTTTAGACTTTGCCAGTATTTACAATAATGATAAACTTTTAGAATACCTAACCTTATTGAAACCCTTAAAGTACTTCACTCTATAAAGTACAGTAACTGTGTCAGCAAACGTGATATTGCTACTCCTGGACTGAAATTGGAGGGTGGAAGCAATCCCTAACTCCATTCATAGGACGGGCTGCAGTGAGAATACCTGTCCTTGGCCAGGAAATGTCTTAAGTGTATTCTGAGGGTCAAATTCTAAATAGTAAATATTGTCCTCCTTACCCAACCCCGTAATTACTGTTGGTTAAAGAGATGTACAGTCACTCCATTAAGTGCTCAAATTAATTGTTATGTACAATCATTCACTGCTTTTGAAGTGTCGATAATTTAGAAACATCTTATCAAGAAGACTTTGGATAAAGCCCCAAGACAGATTTATCATTCAGTATCTTTCTGCAAATGAAATCCTGAATCTAATTTGTATATCAGATGTTTTGGGGAGGGGGGGATGAATTCAACTACCTTTGAGTTTGTTTCGCCAACTTCTGTTCTACTTTCCTGAGGCTCAATGTGAAAGCACACGTTACTCTCCTAACCTTGACTCTATTACTCATGCTGCTTGTTGAATCCAGTGACTGAGAGGAGCATACATAGCAAAATTTCACATAATTGTGCTCAGCTTCAAGACTCCCAGAAACATGTTGGCTTTCACTATGAGAGTCAGACATAAAAGTTGTTGAGTGCAGCAATATGCTGTGAGTAATGCAAAATTTTATCCACCTATGCTATGATGGGAGGCATTGAACAGAAGCTAGACACTTGGCTGTTAGAGAACCAGTAATGACCAGCTGTTGGATGACTTTAAACTGACATGGAAAAAGGCTCAGGTGACTTGGTCTTCCATTGTGTGTGTATGTAGAAGATCTGAGGAACGGGCTGTATTTAGAAAAGCTGTTTTAAATCCAATGAGGACATGCATTTGCAGAGGGTTACTTAGGGTTAATGCATTTATGTGATTGGAATATCCCTGTGGGAAACGTTTTCTTTTAAAGTAGATATAAAATTTGCTAATGGCTTCAGTGTGGACTTGTTAGTTGGTGATATCTAATTCTTCTGAAATACCACTTAGGGTGACATGGTGTCAACAGTTGAAATCAAATTAGCAAAGATGAATAACTTTTTATGAATAACTTTCCAAATTGCAATAAAATTGCAATAAAAGCAAAAGGAGATTGATAGCATTAAGTCATCAGTATTGTCACATGCATCAACAGTGCATTTCAGTCCCTCTTATACCCAGCAGGTGCACATAACTTCTCACTTATTAGAACACCATCCCAAGGCAGGGATAGAGCTGCAAAAGAGAAGCAGTCAGTTGGACAGCTGAATCTCTGTGAATGGTATCTTGTGCTGCAATTGCACGGAAATATCTAATTAGCAGGTGGATACTATTACCATTAGAACTTAGCAAATACTTGTAATTTCCAATTTCAATCAGTGTTGATGCAGGAATGTTCAGTATATTCTATTTTCTGCTGTATGCTATTTTAAAGAAAACATTGTCTCCCCTTTCAAATGACAAAAACAGGATTCTGTCTCTCGTAAAATCACCAGCAGTAATTTCTAGTTTTTAAATCCATTCACATTTCTGGCCAGTTCGAGGATTTAAAATGGAGTTGTTTGTGTAATCATTGTCTTTCTTGGAAATACCTTTAGTGTGCTTTTTGAACACATGCCCTAGTTTACATCCAATCCACTAATGACCTTCGCTGAATAAGTGCCAATATGGTTCAAGGCTTTATTTACTGGTATTCAGAAACGACATTAACCAGTCAGTTTTTATCCTTTCTATAATGGCTAACTGAAATGATAGCCACCTATTGAAAATTGATGAGATCTAGCAGTAAGTGGGTGAATGAGCCAGAACTTTCAAAGTCACTTAATATGTAAACGCAATTTTATTAATCTGTCCATGAAAAAAAACACTTTGCTGGATAAATTTGTCAGCTTTAATTACGTGTGTATGTTTTGTCTATAGTTTTTTATACAAAGCAGTGAAAAATAAAGACAGACATTAAAACACTTGCTAATATCCTAAAACATAAATTAGAAATTCCATTTTTTAAAAAGTAAACAGAACCATTCATATTTGATCAGCTTAGAGCCGCAAGCTTCCTACATATACATACTGATTGGGTAACAGTTCCTTTCTCTCATTGCTTACTGAATGCAAATTAATTTATAAATCAACATCAAAAATCATGCTAATCTTTGATAGTGAACTTCCTCTGTTGATTGATTTATTGTTACTATGCTCTTTAATTAATTTCATTTTATTCTCAATACCACCACACCCTCCCAAAAAAAAGTCTTCCACTGCTGGGCTCACTCTGCCACAGGTCACCATTCTGAGCATCCAGTTTGGAACTTGTCAAACCTTTAAATAAGAATAGAAGCATTCTTTTGTTGCATGCTGGGTTGGGTGGGGTTGGAGGGGGCATATCTACATTGTGTTCATACAAGTTGTAGCGTTTGTGGCTTTGGTGGCCAATGAAAGAGAAACAAGTGATGGGCTTGTCCTTTAGATGTCTGTGACCCTCTGGATGTTGGATGTCAGTACTCAGTGCTCGAATTGCTGAGCTTCTCCTTTATATTTGTTTCTAATCACTGTGTATTTTAGACTAAATTGGGACACAAAAATAATTCTGTTACTAAAGATCTAATTTGTTTTGAGTTTTAAGATAGGTTCAGTAAACTAAACTAGAATTCCATGCAGCAATTCTTATTTCTTCTAATCCTTTGAGAACATTTTTGGAGAAATGGCTTAAAATGGCTTTGGATGGGTTAAAGGGCTTTGAATGGGTATGTTTCATTTTAGTTAGATCCACAAATAAAGGCCTCTGTTTTCATAGCAATGATGGCTTCTCAACAGATATGTAACAAATTAGACTTCTGGCTGCCATTAGGGAATTGGATTATTACAGAGGTTTCAGCTAAAGAAATCTTTTAGAACCCATGCAATGATAGTTCCATCAGTGCAATGCTGGTATATAGCTTATGTCATAAATTCTCTGGATATTTCAAACTCCTTCCAAAACACATCTGGAAACACTCTGTTAAAGGAATAGGTGATGCAATGAAATTCTTAATACTTTCAGTTTACTTCAGGGATTTTTCGTGCTCCCAAATACTTAAGTTTACTATTTGCTTTTCGAAAAGAAATGCCAATTCAGGGCAATAGCAGGATTAAAAGGTGGCAAATTTTTCAAGACCATTGACACTGGTTAGAGGCTGTGTAATTTAGCCGTGGTGCAGAGCACTAGGCTTAATGGCACTGATGTTCAGTTTATTAACAGCTCAACCATTTTCTATTAATTCTGTGTCATACATACTTTACAGCTAACCCTGAGTTTAGCAAGATGACTCATCTTGGGTAAGAAGGAATGGTTTGATTATTTGTCTTAGAAAATAAATTGGTTTTTTTTTTAAATTGATGAAGTTTTAATTAATTCCTTCTATTTTGAAGCTTTTCGACAAATCTGTTTGTCAGTTTTCACCTTGTTGTACATCTAACACTTTTCACTTTGTTTTATTAATACTGCTTTTTTTTCTTTTGTTTTATATAAGCTCACCTATTATAGATGTGATATTAGATCTGCAAACAAGGAAGAGACCATGCTGCTATTGCAGTCCACCTGCAAAGCGAAGCTCATGTTCTCTTTCTTGTGGAATGTGGACATAAAATTCTCTTGTGTCCATTTTGGAATTTCACTAGGTGCCATAATTTTGCTGTAACCCGAATAATTTGTAAATTCTTATTGGATCAAAATATTGGATTGCACTTGCAGAATGTTGTGTACATGCCTGCTGTTATGGATAAACTTTTTAGGGGTATTTCACAACATTGAAAGTTTTTTTAAAAATTGACTTAGAAGGATGTGAATAATTCTTTGACGAGTGTGCTTTGTTAGTACACGAGATGGTCAGTGTGGTAAGTAGTTACAGGGGAATAATTGAGATCAGATGAGTAGGGAAGTGTGAGGGAGTAATAATGTTCCAAGGTTGTTAAATGCAATTGCAACTATCAGGGGAAGTATTCACAGCATAAATACATCTTTGTCTCCTGTACAGCCTAACTTTTTCATGGAGTTGTTCTGACCTATCAGAAAAATAGTTGTTAAAAAAGAAACTCCATTTCAAAGATAAACCTGGGCAGGAAGACAAAAATAAAATTAATTTTGATCAGTCTGCACTCAAAAATAGCCATCATCTTTCCTGTTAATGGCTCCCCTTTAATGTTTACATGACATTAATTTGGCAGTTTTCCTTTATACAATGATTTAGTGCCATGCTTGACTTGAAAATATTCATTTTCTGAAGTAGAAAAATTGTCACCTCCTTTTTCAGCCTCCTCCTTTTCCAGCCGCCTCCTTTTCCCTTTTTAAAAAGCCTCCCTCCCCAACCCCTGCCGAGCATCAAGTGGTTTCATAAGACAGTTGAACAGATTGACTAAAAATATCTACAAGAGCACTTTTATACATGAAGGTTCAGACAGTCTGATGTAACACCCTTTGATCAAACTCTTCAAAGTGTGATATTTTGCAGCATCCCTCATTACATTTGCATCAGGTGTAAAATTATATTTAAGTTGTAATATGGATATATTGAAGCCTGCAGATTTGTTGGGTAGACTCCCCCCTCCCAAACAGACTTTTTTTAAAAAAATGTAATTTGCTTTCCAAAAGAAGAAGAAACATGTAAAAAAACAAACCCTCTGGTCTTTTACACACAGGACATGGGTACCAAAATTGGTGGTTCATTGGTGGAGAACAAGGACACCAAACAGTGCAATGCAGAAGAAAGTTGTCTACCTGGAAAACGCATTTTATATAAAAGCTCTGTCTGTTAACAGGTGAACATGAATCGATGACTCAGTCAGCTCAAGGTTATGCCCTAGGCAAATCCGTTGTAAATAATGTACATTGTTATGCTAAGGATTTTTAAATTATTTTTTTGTTTGTAAACATCTCTTGACATTTCTAGGCTTTCAGCAAAAATACTTCTTTGAGTACATTAAAATGGACATCATGAAACCTTTTCTAAATTTTTGCAGGTAATTCTAGTGGGCAGCAAACTGGTGTGGTGTGATAGCAGACACACCTTTTTAAACAAGTACAATTAAAAATAACCATACAAAATACAAAAACCCTTTCATACTTTGGGCTGGGAGCATGGTACTCCAATCCAGCAAAAAAAACCTAGATACTCCTTTAATTTCTAGAATGTTTTCAGTTTGTATTTATTTTGGAAGAAAAAATCTATCTGATTCTTAGGAAAATAAATAAATGGCTATTTGAAAACTTGTCACTTGTTTCACATTATTCAAGCTTTTGCCAATTCCTCCTATCTTTCTAAAATAGAAAGGAAGACTGATGACAAAAGGCCTCTCCCACCTTTAGAATCCCACCAATTAGAAAATACATTGCAATATAATTAATTTCTATCTGACATGGGAATGTTAACATTGGATATCTATGGTAGTGTTTTGAGGGGCTTGAAACGCAGACGGACCTGGAAGTGCATAATTGCAACTCCTTGAAGATGGCACAGCAAGTTGATATGGCAATTCAGAAGGCTTTGCAAATTTGGGGAAGTCCTGTTAAACAAATAATTTGTTAGACCTTGGATAAAATTAAAAGAAAAATTTTCATTTATTTAACATGTCATGTGACTACAGGATTATCCCAAAGCTCTTTCCAGCCACAGAAATGCAGTTACAACTATACAGTAGGAAATAGCAACCAGTTTTCACACAGCAAACTCTTACAAACACCAGTGTATTCATGATCAGACCCTTTTGATTTTGAGTGAGATGGGGGACATATTTGCCGAAACTTCAAAGATAACCTCCTCCTCCGCAATAGGATAGGATAATGGGAATCTTTGTGTCAAATGGGCAGCACCAGAGAAAAAAAAAGTTGGGTGATGGGTGCTTCTGTATAATTTTCCCCTACACACTTTCTGCCTACTTTAAACTTTTCCTCCATCAGGCATGTAATTTCCCTTCTTCTAAGGCTTACATGTCAATTTAATTTAAGCTTTTCAAACTCAATCATCGACTCCACAAATTGCAAATATTTACAACGTTTACTTATCCATTCTTAGAGTCATAGAGATGTACAGCATGGAAACAGACCCTTCGGTCCAACCATCCATGCCAACCAGATATCCCAACCCAATCTAATCCCATCTGCCAGCACCTGGCCCATATCCCTCCAAAACCTTCCTATTCATATACCTATCCAAATGCCTCTCAAATGTTACAATTGTACCAGCCTCCATCACTTCCTCTGGCAGCTCATTCCATACATGCGCCTCTCGGTGTGAAAAAGTTGCCCCGTAGGTCTCTTGTATATCTTTCCCCTCTCACCCTAGACATATGCCCCCTAGTTCTGGACTCCCCAACCCGAGAAAAGACTTTGCCTAGTTACCCTATCCATGCCCCTCATAATTTTGTAAACCTCTATAACGTCACCCCTCCACCTCCGACGCTCCAGGGAAAACAGCCCCAACCTGTTAAGCCTCTCCCTATCGCTCAATTCCATTCTGGATGTCCTTCTTGCGTGGTTCATTTTTATGACAAAGCTGCATTTCAGAAACTATTTGGACTGAATGTTGTTAGAATATAAAAAGACAAATTTTCAACATTTGAGAATAAAGGAGTGATATCAGGATAAAAAATAATCGATAAAAAGGAGAATCTAAAGTTATCTTTTTATGGCAACAAAAAATAAATCCATCTTGGCTTCTTCCTGAGGTGCCCACTATCTCAAATGCCAGTTTTCAGCCAATTTGAGATAGCCAATGTGATTCACCATATGATAACAAGAAACAGGTGGAGGCACTGGATGTGAAAAGGCTATGGACAGTGACAACCTTTGGAAATAGTACTGAAGAGGGTGGTTCAGAGCTTGTTGCATGCCCTGGAAACCTTTCACTAGAGCTACAACACAGACATCGAACCCACAATGAGGAAAATTGCCAAGGTATATGCTGTACACAAAAATCAGGACAAATCCAACCCAGAAAAGTACAGCACTGTCAATACTTTTAATTGTCAGCAAAATGATGGAAAATGGTAGTGCTACCTAATGGCACCTCCCCAGCAATAACCTGCTGACTGATGCTCAGTTTCAGTTTGCCAGGTCCACACAGCTCCTGACATCATTGGCACAAACATAGACAAAACAACAAGGCGGAAGTGAAGTTGACTATTCTTGATAGCAAAGCAGCATTTGATTAGGCATGGTATCGAGCAGCCCAGGCAAAACTGAATTCAACAGGAATTAGGGAATGTTCTCTGCTGTTTGGAGTTGTACCTAGCACATAGGAAAATGGTTCTGGTTAGATGTCAATCATCTTAGCTTCAGAACACGACCCAGGCCTAACCATCTTCAGCTGCTGTGTTATAATGTCATGGGGAATATTCATGGATGACTATAATATTATGCACCATTTGCAATTCTTTAAATACTGAAGCAATCCAGAAGCAGCAAAACCTGTAGAACTTTTAGTCTTGGGCTGATAAGTAGCACTTAACCCTAAGTGCCAGGTAACAACCATCATTTTTAATTCATTCACAGCATTTATTGTCCACCCCTAATTGACTGGCAGGTAGTTGCAAACTAATCACATTGCTGTGGGTCTGGAATCACATGTACATAAGACTGGGTAAGGATGGTAGATTTCCTTCTCCAAGAGCATTAATAAACCAAGTGGGTTTTTATAACAATCGTCAACAGTTTCATGGTTATCCTTAGATTTTTTTTTTAAACATTGGAATCCAAGTTCAGTCATCTGCCACAGTGGGATGTGAAAACATGTCTCCCTGAATGTGGGCTAGGTCTCTGGATTAATAGACTTGTGTAATACGATTGTGTCATCACCTGCCCTGACCATCTCTCTCAGAATTCAATGGCATTACTATTTCTGCATCCTTCCCTATTAATATCTTGAGCATTACCACTGAGTAGAAACTGAAGGGACCAGCCTATTAAATATTGTGACTACAACAGTAAGTCAGAGTCTCGGAATTCTGTGGCCAGTAATGCCTCAAAGCCTTTCCACCATCAACAAAACCCAAGTCAGGCTGTCATGGAATACTCTCCACTTACTCTCACAAGTTACAAGCAGCTCAGCAGGATCTACAACTTATCTACACCCTTTCAAAAGTGCCTTCCAAATGTGTGACATCTACCATCTGGAAATTCAAGGGCAGCAGATGCATGAGAGGACCATCAATTGCAAGTTACCTTTCAAGCCAACACTATCCCGACTTGGAATCATATCACTGTTCCTTTAGGTGCATTGTAATCCTCAAACTCCTTTTCTGAAGCTCTCTTGAGTGGCCCTACACTACACGGATTTCAAGAAATGGCTCACCACCACTTATCATGGAGAATTAGGGATGGGCAATAAATACTGGCAGACACCCATATCCTGCAAAACAAAATCTTGAAATACTTTTCGGTCACCCCTCAGCCTTTTTCAAGAGAAAAATGGGCCAAATCTTTTTTTTTGGCTAAGTGTCTGCTGATCAGTTTTTGGACAGTTTTTCACTGTGAGGCCTAGCAAGATTTCTCACCATATCTTACCACACTCACTTTATTAACTCCTTGCCACACCTCTACAGCATTCCACTTGTCTGATTCTAGCCCCATTTTATCACAGCAACTCAACACTCAGCAGATAACTGCTGAAAGATCAGCATCATTGGCACCCATGCCATAATTAAAAGACAGCTCTGCACACGGATGAGCACTGGCATTCTGAAGCTGACCTGCTCAGACATGGATATTCAGTCAGAAGATGTCAGAGTGGTGAATCCTGCATGATTATCCGACAGGGGCCTGGTACAAAGGAGAGGGGAGACCTCTTCTGGGAGGACTGGCTCACAAGGGCAGCCTTATTCCAAAGGTGACATCTGGGCCCGAGCCATCTCCATGGTGCAGAGGAACTGCACATAACACTGCAAGAAGCTCAATGACCTTCTGCACTCTGCCAGCCATAGGGAGCCAATGCTTTATGAACACCAAGAATTAGCAAGTTCACAACTCTGATTCTTCCATGCTGTATGGATCTATTTTTCATTTCATCACAATTAATGACCAGGGGTACCATTGACCAGAAACTGAACTGGACCAGCCACATGTATGTAATGACTACAACAGTAGATCAAAGGCTACGAATACTGTAGCATTTAAATCACCTATTAACTCCTCAAAGCCTGTCCACTATCTACAAGGCACAAGTGAGGAGTATGATGGAATACTCCCCCTTGCTTGGATAACAGCAGCTTCAACAACATTCAAGAAGCTTGAAACCATTAAACAGCCTGTTTGATTGGCACCACATCCAAAAACATCCACTCTCTTCCAGAAGTATAATATACTGAAGAAATTTGCCAAAGATCCTTTGACAGCACATTTCAAATCCATGAACACTTCCACCTACAAAATACTTGGGAACACCAACATCTGCAAGTTTCCAAGCCACTCACCATCCTGACTTGGAAATATACCGCTGTTCCTTCTCTGTCACTGGGTCAAAATCCTGGAATTCCCACCCTAGCAGCACTATACTTGCAGCAGATGGACTGCAGCTTAGCACTACCTTCTCAAGGGGAGCTAAGAACAGCCAATAAATGCTTATATAGTCAGCAACACTCACATCCTATGGATGAATTAAAAACAGTAAGTCTATGCAAAATGTTAGTAAGATCTCAATCAGCAAGATACTTTAGGGAAGTGTACTCACAAACTCCCTCCAAATGTGTAATCCAACTTGAGTGCTTCTAAAACGTCCTATATTTAAATGTGTAATGTATATTATTACATGTGAAGTATTAAAGGATATGTTTAAAACAGCTCAAGGTTTCTTCAGCCCTACATCACTTGCTGCTCGTGCCTCTGCTGGTGTTTTGGAGAGACGGGAAAACCTCGGGAGACATACACTCGGCCAGCCTATAGTGTGGAGGAGGAGGAGAAGGAGGATGAAAGCAAATACCCCGCAAAAAGCTTCAGTCGGCCATCTCGGGGTGAGGCTCCGCGCGGCGAAGCGAGGCCCAGCTATCGGAAGCGACGAATCTTATTAATAAACCGGTACCGGGGGTAGGCATACAGGGCAAGTGGGAAGGTGTGAAACCAAAACAAGTAAAATTAAAGTCTGAATTTAGCTTTCAGCCTCTAAAAGCCAAGCGGGAATAGAGCGGACATTACCAAATGGACGGATTGGATGAAGTTTGTGTCTGTTAGTGACGTAAGGCGGAGCTTGTTCCTGATTGACGGAGGTGGGCGGGGTTTTAAGACGTTAACGAAAGGGGCGTGGCTTATCTCCGTGTGGACGTGTACGGGGCGGGATTTGTCTCTGGGTGACTGGAGGGGGCGGGATTTGTGTAAAGGAGGCGGGATCTGTCTCTGAGTGACGGGAGGGGGCGGGGTGTGTCTCTGAGTGACGGGAGGGGGCGGGGTGTGTCTGAGTGACGGGAGGGGGCGGGGCGTTGAACTTGGGACTGAGTGAAACTGAGTTGTCAGGCACAGCCTAATGTGGAGAAGGTGAGGACTGCAGATGCTGCAGAGTCAAGAGCATGGTGCTGTAAAAGCACAGCAGGTCAGACAGCATCCGAGGAGCAAGAGAATCGACGTTTCGGGCATAAGCCCTTCATCAGGAATGAGACTTGTGGACTGCTGGGGAGGTGTGGACCGGACAAGGGAGTCCGAGGAGAGAATGGTCTCTCTGGAACGCTGATAGGGTTAGGGAGGAAAATATGTTTCTGGTGATGGGGTCCTTTTGGAGGTGGTGGAAGTGGTGGAGGATGATGCGATGTATATCCTCCGCCACTTCTGCCACCTACATACGGACCCCACCACTAGAGATATGTTTCCCTCCTCACCCCTGTCAGCGTGCTGGAGAGACCATTCCCTCCGTGACTCCCTCATCAAGTTCACACCCCCCACCAGCCCACACCCCACTCCTGGCACCTTTCCCTGCCATCGCAGGGAGTGCAAAACCTGCGTCCACACCACTCCCCTCACCTCCATCCAAGGCTCCAAAGAATCCTTCCATATCCAACACAAATTTACCAGTACATCCACCAATGTCATCTACTGTATTCATTGCACCCAATGTGGTCTCCTCTACATCGGAAGACAGGATGCCTATTTGCAGGTCATTTCAGAGAACATCTCTGGGATACCTGCATCCACCAACCCCACCACCCCGTGGCTGAACTCTTCAACTCCCCCTCCCACTCTGTCAAGGACATGCAGGTTCTGGGCCTCCTTCATCGCCAAATCCTTACCATCCGACACCTGGAGGAAGAACGCCTCATATTCCGACTTGGGACCCTGCAACCACACAGATGTTGACCGTTTCTTCATTTTCCCTTCCCCCACATTATCCCAGTTCCAAAACTTCAACTCGACACTGCCTTCCTGACCAGTCCATCACCTTTCCCATCTATCTGCTCAACCCTCCTCTCCAAACTATCACCTTATCCCTCATCTTCATCTACCTACGCTTTCTCAGCTACCTCCTCCCCCCCCCACCAATTCCACCCCCCCTCCCATTTATCTCTCAGCCCTCCAACCCACAAGTCTCATTCCATTTGAAGGTTTTATGCCTGAAATGTCAATTCTCCTGCCCCTCAAATGCTACCTGACCTGCTCTGCTTTTTCAGCATCACACTCCACACTCTCGACATAAGATATAGGAGCAGTATTAGGCCATTCAGCCCATGGAGTCTGCTCTGCCATTAGATCATGGCAGATATGCTCCTCACCCCCATTTTCTTGCCTTCTCTCTATATCCCTTCAACCCATTATTAATTAAAAAGCTGTCTAACTCCTCCTTAAATGTACCTCCCTGTCCCAGCATCTACCGCACTTTGCGATAGCAAATTCCACAGATTCACAACCCTTTAAGAGAAGTAGTTTCTCCTCAACTCTGTTATAAATTTGCAACCCCTTATCCTAAAACTAAGACCTCTTGTCATAGAATTCGCCACAAGAGGAAGCATCTGCTCCACATCTATTTATCATCACCTTGAATACCTCAATTTGATCTCCCCTCATTCTTCTAAATTCCATTGAGAATAGGCCTAAACTGTTCAATCTCTCTTCATATGACGAACCCCTCATCTCTGGGATCAATCTTGTGAACCTCATCTAAACTGAACTGAGTGCCTCTAATGCCACTATATCTTTCCTCAAATAAGGGGACCAAATGGTTTCCCCATTGTAAAATTTCTACTACCTTTACTTCCAACTTTACTCTTTTTTTTGCACTCCTAATTAGTTTTTCACTTTTCCTGCAAAATTGTAGGAGTCAATAACTGTGTGTATTACATTTTAAGCTCCAGCTAATGTCTTAAGTAGAGGGCTGTGACTAGCTGAGTTCTTGCAGAGACAGGATGGGCTGAATAATCTCCTCAGTTAGAGCCAAAAGCCTGCAGATGCTGGAATCCAAAGTAGACAAACAGGAGGCTTCAGTTTCGGGACTGGGGAAGGGTTATACGTGAAACATTGACTTCTCCACCTCCTGTTTCTGGCTTGCTGTGTTCCTCCAGCCTTCTGTTTATCTATTCTGAATGATGTCCACAGCTGGTGATGAGAAGGGTCTGTGAGATCCTTTATGTACACACAGTCAGTCTGTGCCATCGCATTCTGCCCTCAACGTGGCTCTAGGGGGGTGTAGAAACTGTCGCACATCTCCTTGTAGAATTTGCCTTTGCAAAGGAAGTCTGGCGGAGGTTCACCCTGTGTTGAGGTTCACCCTGAGCAGCTCCATGATGTGGGACTCTGCTCTATAGTCTGTTCCCTGGGATGCACATCGAGACAAACATCAACTGGTGGGACCATCAACTCGGTGAAAGACACTCTTTGGTCTGCCCGAAACTTGTTGGTCTTCCAGGGCAAAATGTTGACCCCAACTGAGTGTTGCAGACTGCACAATCCAAGGTCCAGGACTACACGCTTGAGGGATGCGCTAAAGCTTTGGGCAGCTGCCGCCAAGGCGTAAAGTCTAAGGTCTTCCTGCTAAAGTTAAATGGGTTCCATTCAGTTATTGGATCCTCCTAGTGCCTCAACATATGTAACTATTAATATTGTATGTGTAGGAGAGGTCTTTGGTTTTTTGGATAGAATCAAAGTCCAATGTTTTATCTATTTACTTGATATGCAACTGTACAGAACCGAACTGCTTTTGTGACAATGTATGTACACAATTTTTTTTATGAATAAAGTATGGTTTTGAAATATAAAAGACTTTCTGCTGCACAATTTAGTGATTCTAAAAATAGGTGTATGGTGGTGTACTGGTCATGATACTATACTAATAATTTACAGGACTTCAAATCTCATTTGAGAAATTAAATTAGCTGGCATCTGTAATAACACCCCAAAAGATGCACTGATGTCCTGAATAGACCTACTATTCTGACATGCTGACTCCACTCCTACATCGATGTGATTAACTCTGAATGCCGAGCAAGCTGCTGCTACATCAGCTGTTGTGGTGTTTTTGGAAGGTAGCCACCACTACCTCCTCAGGGCAATTAATCCAGTGATGCCTTTGTGGCAAAAATCAGTGAATTAAAAATTATTTCCTCCCCTGAGGTTTTCATTTTTGTCCTCTTCTGAATGCCTCAGGTTGGGACCTTCTAGTGCTTGCTACTGCAATTGTCTGGGCCACTTCTGTTCTGATCTCTCTGTCCTCGGGTTCCTGTGAAACACGTTGGAAGGCTGAGGATCAGCATCTTGTCCTTCAATTATGCTTTTAAAACGCGATGTTTAGTTGAACAATATCTGATTATAACCACTGTTCCTATCTTTTTGGAGAGCTGTAATGAGATTACCGTTCTGACTACCAGGTTGACTGAGCGCCAGGGACTCGGATTTGATTTTAGTCTTGGGAGACTGTCTGTGTGGAGTTTGCACGTTTTCCCCTTGTCTGTGTGGGGTTTCTTCTGGGTGCTCTGGTTTCCTCCTACAATCCAAAGGTGTGCAGCTTTGCTGCATTGGCCGAGCTAAATACAAGGTTTGAAGGTTGGATTTGGGTGGGATGTTCTTAAGAGGGTCGGTGCATTTGTTCTGTCTTTCTCACACCTATCCCTGCCTCTTTGTTTGCTGAAGACTTGTTTACAAGTCTGCTGAAAGTCAACGTGCTGAAATATGAATTGTTTCTCTGTGCATTTCTCCAGAAAGTGAATTTTTATGTTTCTTGTAGTAAAATTTGTTCACTCAAATATTTTTACAGGGTAATTGGTGTAGTCAACTGATAAACAAAGTCATGCAGCGACATGCCACACTGACTACAGATCCAGCACTGTGGAACTTCATCCCCTGCACTCGCTCTGAGCTGTGGCTTGACATCGTGCTTTCTTGTGGTCAGTCATTCCGGTGAGTTTACGTTGGTGAGATTTGGTGTCAATTAGAATGGGATGAGTGTGCTTCACCATTATGGAATTAATTCCAGTGAAAACAAAGGCACATGTGAATAACACAACTGTTGTGTAGCCTCAAAAGGAAAGAATATCAGGGTCAGATATAGATGGGATCATGGTACAGAGTGTTATCAAACACTCCAAGGTCAGTTTGCACATGACTCTGATGAAAGGACATTGACTTCCTCCATTGATATCGCCTCACCTGCTGAGTAACTCTATCATTTTCTGTTTTTATTTCAGTAATAACATGGGTTGAATGGGGTGTAAAGATTCTGTCTCCTGTCATACAGCTCGAATTGCATGCCAGAGTCTCCACCTTGTGGGATTATTCCCACAGGAACAGTGCGGCATTCACAATTGTAACTCCAGCCACCATTTCCCTTTTCCTTCATAGTTACTGGCAGTATCCCTAGGATAAAGTGATAGACACAAGGTACGATTAGAATTTTTAAAAGCAATTTGATAAGTTCATGGATAGGAAAGGTTTAGAGGGATGTGATCCAAACGCAGGCAAGTGGGACAAGTTTAGTTTGGAAACTTGTTTGGCACGGATGAGTTAGACCGAAGGGTCTGTGCTGTGTGACCCTATGACTGGGTCTTACTCCACTCTCCCATCCAATATCTGTGTAGGATACAGGGACAAAGTCCTATTCCTACATCCTGCCCTGGGCTCAGTTTAACACACAGCCCCTCCACCAGTGGGAATGCTGGCACTCTCTTCCCTAGTTGCCACATGTCAATGTTGGCTGGGGAATTGGGACCCAGTTCTATCCATACGGTTGCTGTCTCCATCATGTCTAGCCACTGACAGGAGAAGAATGTCAGTGGGACCTGGGTCAGCAGTGGCTCAGCCCTCTAATGGAGGGACACAGTCAAGAATTGGGCCCTCTTACTCCCTAATAACTTCAAAACCATAATACCTTCTAAAGGACAGGCTCAGGTCACAGAAGAGAGAGGAGACTCTGCCTTTGTTACTACATGCTAGAGAATAATTCAGTCCCAATGATTCATTCCCAATTCTTTTGACTCCATTGAGATTAAGCAGGCTGAATTTGTTTTTTGTAAGGGTGGTTCCTAACATTTTGAATTGTGAGGCACGAGAGCTGAGGAGAAAGTTTGAGTGAGAGATGACAGGACTTGTAACTGAGCTAGAGGACAATGGGACCTGAAGGGCAATACTAACAATGGTGCTTCAGCAACCAGCAAATAGTTGGAACTGAAAGGCAGCAGGCAAATGTAATCGGCACTAGCCTGAACAAGGGTTTTCTGTTGCAGATGGCAGGAAACAAGACCTGGGCACTGGACAGGCGTCTTAGCCGATCGTGTGTGGACCCTGACACAGATGGAGGATAAGATCTGGTATCGGACGTATTCCGAGGAGGCAGAATCAACGAGAAATGAGAAGAGAAGAGGACTTTCCACAGATAGTATTGATGTTGAAGTGAAAAATGAAAGTGGAACAGAGGCTCAAATTAAAGTCAAAGATGGGAATTTCCAAGCGACAGAGATGAAGTCTCCTCAGGTGAAACTAGAAGCCGTGCAGCATGCGCAGGATGCCACACCCGGACGATTGAAGTTGGAATGCAGTGTTGTGGATGGAGAGGAATGCCGGATTTTAACCGACTACTTTCAGCTGCATGTCTGCCTCTCGGAGCTCTACTCACATTGGAGTCAAGCAGACAAACACTTCAAGCGAGTAGCACAAGATTTCCCTGGTGGGTGGGTTCCTGGAAGAGTTCAACAACTAGTATTCTAACAGAATATTATTTCATTTGAGGATCTGATTAATATTTTGTCACCCAGCACTGCAGGTACCATATAGGTTATTAGAAGATACTTTATGAGAAGAATAAGAGCAGTTTTGAAAGCTTTGAGTTTCTAAGGGAGGCTCGACAGGGTAGATGCTCAGTCGATGTCCCTCTTATGTGGGAGTCTAGAACTAAGAGACACAATGAGGAGTGTAAATTGTGAGAAACATCGCTTTTGATTGCATGAGGATATAGACGGGGGCTGGTCAGTGCCAAATGAAATTCAATCTGGATAAATGTGAGGTGATGGACTTGAGCAAGACAAATGATGCATAGGAATTCAAGATGAACAGTGGGACCCAGGGAAGCACCAAGGATCAGAGGAATATGTGAATGTCCACCGGTTCCTTAAAGTAGTGGGACAGTTAGATAAAATGTTTAAGATGGTACATGAGATACTTGCTTAGCTGAGCATAGAAATTAAGAGCAGGGAGATGATGCTGGAACTGTGTAACACATTGGTTAGAGGACAGAACAACCTCGGTTATCCAAACATCAATTATCCGAATTTTGGATTATCCGAACAAGATCTCAAGGTCTTGTAAAAACGCTATCCGTTATCTGAACAATCAGTTATGCGGACAAAATGCTCCCCACCCATCTCATTTGGATAATCAAGGTTGTTCTGTATTTTGTGCAATTCTGGAATCCACATTGTAGGAAGAATGTCATCAGAAGTCACACGACACTAGGTTATAGTCCAACGATTTATTTGAAATTACAAGCTTTTGGAATGCTGCATCTTTGTCAGGTGACAAGGTCACTTCACATGACGAAGGAGCTGTGCTCTGAAAGCTTATGGTTTCAAATAAACCTGTTGGACAATAACCTGGTGTTGTGTGACTTCTGACTTTGACCATCCCAGGCCAACACCAGCACCTCCACATTATAGGAAGGAAGTAAGTAACAGCACTGGAGAGGGTAGAGAGGAGATTTCCCAGGATGTTGCCTGGGCTGGAGAGTTTAAGCTATGAAGAGAGATTGGATAATCCGGGGTTGTTTTCCTTGGAGCGGACGAGACTAAGAGGCAATATAATTGAAATGTATAAAATTATAAAGGATATAGACAGGGTAAGCGGGAAGAAACTTTTCCCCTTGGTGGAGGGATCAAAGACTAGGAGCATAGATTTAAGGTAACTAGAGGAGATATGAGGAAAATGTTTTTCACGTAAATACTGGTGGGACACTGAAATTCACTGCCTATAAGGCTAGTAGAGGCTGTAATAGACCAGACAAAAGTCCTCTCAAGATATATTTAGAAGATATGCTGAATCCTAACTTTTTCTTATTTTGAAGATAGGTGTAAGGTGTTGCGTTTCCGATGCAATTCGATTGGTCAAACAACTTGGCTTTAAGCAAAACACTCTGTATTTTAACTGTAATGTAAAAATAGACAAAATAACAAGAAAAGAAAAGATTTGGCTTAACTGTAACTATCAACATGCTTAACAACATAATATATTTTAATTACTGCTAATTAACTGTTCCAATATCATGACATCCCATAAACATACCCTTGCCAAAGACAAATCCAGTAAAATAGATTGGCTCACATGCAATTCTAGCAGCAGGAAGAGAACCCCAGCTCTGAGCTGTAACAGAGAGAGGAATAACAGCTTCCACATTCGGCTTCAAGACCCCAGGAACAGCTGAAAGCAACAACTACAAATCTCAGTTCTGTGGGAGCTTGACCCCACCCATTTAGACAGCTTGTATTGTTCCAACTTAAAAAAAGACCTCACAAGCTGTTTATTGGCACTGAGCAGAATGCTCGACACCTCTGTCTCAATCTTCAAATAAAAGAAAGGACAAAGTAAACCTCTTAAAGCCATAATATTGCCACAAGGTAGAAACCATGGGGGTGGTACGCTGGCTCAGCGGTTAGCACTGCTGCCTTACAGCCCCAGGGACCCGGGTTCGTTTCCCACCTCGGGTGACTGTCTGTGTGGAGTTTGCACATTGTCCCCGTGTCTGCGTGGTTTTCCTCCGGGTGCTCTGGCTTCCTCCCACAGTCCAAAGATGTGCAGGTTAGGTGAATTGGCCATGCTAAATTACCTGCAGTGTTCAGGGATGTGTAGGTTGGGTGCATTAGTCAGGGGTAAATGTAGTGGAATGGGTCTGGGTGGGTTACTCTTCGATGGGTCGGTGTGGATTTGTTGAACCAAAGGGCCTGTTTCCACACTGTAGTGATTCTATTCTATGGATTCTACGAACCCTTATAACATTAAGAAGTATTTTGATGTGTATTTGCCATGCCAATGCATGTGACACTACTGACCAAGCACTGGAGAAAAGGATGAGAGTGGTTAGATGGTTATTTTTGACCAGTATGAACACGATGGGCTGAAGGGCTTTTCTCCTCAATGCACATCTCTGACTCTATGAGGACACTTTTCCTCATCTGAGTCTTAAATCACAAACCCCTCATTTAAAAGGAGAGGCAATCTGGAATGTACCCGTTTTATTGACTTTTTGATGCCTCAAGAGACGAATCCTTAAATTCCATCTAACACATATTTTACCTACAAGAGCAGAATTGCTGTAAATTATTTTTAATCTACCTACTCAAACATGTTATGATACACCTCTGGAGGCAAGTGGGACTTGAACCTGGACCTGTTTGTCCAGAGATAGGGACATTGCCCCACACCACAAGATCCACCACTGACATCCTGTGCGACTGTAATTGGCTATCCATCTAATTTAATTAGGGATACATTCAGAAGTACCTCTTATCATGACAGAAACATCCGTGTTTGGGTGCCTTGGGGCAGCACTGTGGCTCAGTGGTTAGCACTGCTGCCTCAGCGCCAGGGACCCGAGTTCAATTCCAACCTCGGCTGACAGTATGTGTGGAGTTTGCACATTCTTCCTGTGTCTGCATGGGTTTCCTACGGGTGTTCCGGTTTCCTACCACAATCCGGTGAATTGGCCATGCTAAATTGCCCATCGTGTTAGGTGCATTAGTCAGGGGCAAATATAGGGTAGGGGAATAGGTCTGAGTGGGTTACTGTTTGGAGTGTCGGTGTGGACTTGTTGGGCCGAATGACCTGTTTCCATACTGTAGGGAATCTAATCCCAAAGCCTGTCACAGAAGTGTTCGCAAGCAGGATCTGATCCTGAGCCACATAAGGACCCACATGCGCTGTTCCGTATTGACTATGTTAACTTACTTCGTCCAGTTAAATAGCAATCTATTGGGTTGAGGTTAGGGTGTATAATTTTAATGTAAGTTCAGATTTGTTTTACTGGGAATGAGGAGAATGATGAAGTGGCACCTGAAATATTCCAGTAAGCTAACAGGGTGAAATGATGAGGGTAAATTGCTTAGACTGTGGTCCCTCACAGTTTGGTGATTGTAATTTAGATTTTTATAGGATTTAATAAAGTAAATAATTATTTTTGCTGGTGGGACGAGTCCAGAAAAGAGATGATAAATAACCTTATCTTTAGGATTAAGATCATTCAGATGTGATGTCAGGAAGCACATTCTCAGAAGATGTGGGAATCTAACATTCTTCCTCCAAAAAGCTACTGGGGCTCAGTGCCAATTGACAGCTTTCAAACTGTGACTTTTAGATTTTTGATAGGAAGTGATGTCGAGAGAAAGAGAGAGAGAGAGAATCGAACAGGTAATTGGAGCTATGGAAGAGATCATCCATTATCTAATTGAATTCAATGGCAGGCTTAGGGGCTGATGGCCTGATCCTGTTCCTAAGCTGTTGTGCAGTCTGAAGGGTTCTCCATTAGTCTTGCTGCTATTTAACTAGAGGCTGCAAGGAGCTAGTGGTATTGAACTGTGACTAGATTAGCAATGCAAAAAGCTTAGTGTTCTGGGAACGTGGGTTCAAATCCCACCATGGTAAATAGTGGAGTTTGAATTCAATAAGTATTTGGAATAAAGAGCTGGTCTAATTGTGACCATGTAACCATTGTTGATTGTTGTTAAAACCCTTATGGTTCACTAGTGCCCTTCTTTAGGGAAAGAAATCTGTCATCCTTTCCTGGTCAGGTCTACATGTGACTCCAGGCCTACAGCAATGTGGTGACACTTAACTCCTCTCTAGGAAATTTATAATTAACAAATGATGCACATACCCCATGAGCAAATATTAAAAAAAACAGTAGGTGGCCATGTGTTCCTGCTGTGTAGTAGGGTCTTGTTGGTGCTGCACTTTAAGGGGTTAGTACCACAGTGTGTGTTTGCATGTTAGCGACAATATAGTGATTATGTTACTGGGCCAAAATTCAAGAAATATGAGTTAAGAAACTAGTTTGATTATTTAAATTGAGTTTTAAAAATGTGCTAAAAGTTAAGATAAAAAAATGACCATGAAGGTCATTGGATCAATGTCAATGACCTTTTGATTTGAATTATTTATTGTCACTTGTACTGAAGTACAGTGAAAAGCTTTGTTTCCGAGCAGTTCAGGCAGATCATAGTCAGCAGGGATATACAGAGCAAAGGGTTTAAAAAGAGGCATACAGGTAACATTGTATAGGACGTACAAGAGAGATAAATGTTAGCAAGATCAGCATTATTTGAAGTTAGAGAGTCCATTCAATAGTCTAATGACCTCAACCTGTTACCTAGTTTGGTCTTTATGTGGCTACAATTCATTTCAACATGATTGTCACCATTGTCTCTAACCAGGGATGGCCAGTAAATGCCAGTCCAACCTGTGACACTCACGTCCTAACCATGACTAAATAAAAACATTTCTTGCACTGTCACTTCATTTGCAAACAGAATGCCCTTCTCAGCAGATTTCCTTAAACTCATTTAGTTCAAGAATAATTTTCAAGTCCAAAACTTCTAGCATATGATGAGATAAACCAATGCATTACATTCAGGTGATTGTTCAACATGCAAAAAGAGAGCGTGCTGGTTATTGTGGGACAGTTTCTGTATTCAGCTCTGCAGTGAGTAATGAGTTCATTTCTAACTTGAGCATGCTCTGTGCTGTTTCAGGTATTCGCCTCCTGCGACAAGATCCCACTGAGTGTCTCTTTTCTTTCATCTGCACCACCAACAACCATATCTCGCGTATCAGTGCAATGATCGAGCGTCTGTGCCAGACCTTTGGAGAGAGGCTGTGTAAACTGGATTCGTACACCTACTATTCATTCCCAACATTCGAGGCCCTGGCAGGTTAGTGTCACAGCAAGAAGAAGTTGATCTGGCTTCTGACTAGTGCAGGGTTTGTGCTATAGCCCATTTTGATTTGATTTATTATTTTCACATGTGTCTGTGTGCAGTGAAAAGTTTTGTTTTGCATGTGGTACAGGTAGATCATACCATAGAAAGTGCATGAGGGTATAAAGCGAGGACTACAATGTTGTGGCTGCATAGAATGTGCACAGAGGGTGAAATAAAATTAAATTTAAAATCTGAAACGTCCGTTCAGAAGTCTAATAACAGCAGGGATAAAGCTGTTCTTGAACCTGTTGGTACATTTATACTTTTGTATCTTCTGGCTGACAGAAGAGGTTGGACAAGATTATAACCAGGTGGGAGGGATATAGAAAGCATGTATAGAAAGCAAGAAAAATTAAACAGGAACCCCACTCCTTGTCACTCTCCAGTGACAGTGCCCACCCCTCCTTTCCTGGAACAGGGAAGCACAGATCTACAAGCATTTTCACCCGTGAATCAGAGTTTGGGGCTTTCTTGTGATGCCCAATGTGGTTGAGTAGTCTCTAACACAGCACTAAGGCTTAGGCATGAAGAATGGCTCAATGTAGTGGAGGATGGCCAGTGGGATGTGAAACTGAGTCAATGCTTTGGGTGTTGAGGAAGGATGGATCTCAGCACCAGTCTGAATGAGGGTTTTCTGTAGAAGATGGCAGTGGAGGGGACAACACATCGAGCTCAACAGGAATGGATTTTGAATTGTATCTGCCTGAGTCCAACCTGGTGATTTGAAGTTGTTTCTCTGGCCTCTGGACACCCCAAAGGAGATCACAGCCAATGAAGTACTTTTCAATCATTTTCACTGCTATGGCAGCAGCCAATTTGAATATAGCAAGCTCCCATTAACTGAGGGTTTGAGCTATCAGGAGAAACTGAATAGGCTGGGACTATATTTCCTGGAGCAACAGAGGCTGATGGGTGACCTTCTAGAGGTTTATAAAATCATGAGGGGCATGGATAGAGTGAATAGCCAAGGTCTTTTTCTCAGTGTAGGGGAGCTCAAAACTAGAGGGTGTAGGTTTAAGATGAGTGGGGAAATACATAAAAGGGACCTAAGGGGCAATGTTTTCATACAGAGGGTGATGTGTGTATTGAACGAGCTGCCAGAGGAGGTGTTGGAAGCTGATACAATAACAACATTTAAAAGGCATCTAGATGGGTACATGATGAAGAAGGGTTAGAGTGATATGGGCCAAATGCTGGCAAATGGGACGAGATTAATTTGGGATATCTGGTTGGCATGGATGAGTTGAACCAAAAGGTCTGTTTCTATGCTAAACATCTCCATGAACATAGGAGGTATAGTTAGTAAATTTGCAGATAACACTAATATTGGAAGTGTAGTAGACAGCAAAAAAATGTTACCTCCGAGTACAACGGAATCTTGATCAGATGGGCCAATGGGTTGAAGAGTGGCAGATGGAGTTTAACTTAGATAAATGTGAGGTGCTGCATTTTGGAAAAGCAAATCAGAGCAGGACTTATACACTTAATGGTAAGGTTCCGGGGAGTGTTGCTGAACAAAGAGACCTAGGAGTGCAGGTTCATAGCTCCATGAAAGTAGAGTCGCAGGTAAGTAGGATATTGAAGAAGACATTTGGTATGCTTTCCTTTATTGGTCAGAGCATTGAGTATAGGTGTTGGGTGGTTATGTTGCAGCTGTACAGGAAATTGGTAAGACCACTTTTGGAACATTGCATGCAAAATGTTTTGTGCAGTCTTTGCATGGAATCTTGCACGAAACACTCTGTAGGACAAACAGGCAGAAAATTAGCAATCCGTCCCCATGAACACTAACTAGCCACTAAACACCATGACCAGCTCTCCCTAGTAGCCACACAGATGAAAATGGCCACAAATTCAACTGGGACAACACAACGATCATAGGACAAGCCAAACAGAGGACAGCCAGAGAATTCTTAGAAGCATGGTGCTCATCCTCGGATTCTATCAACAAACACATTGACCTAGACCCAATATACCAGCCACTACAACGAACAACTGGAACCGGCAGCTGGAAGCAGCAGAAACAGAACCAAATAAATTCCAGAAGACACAATACAGCAGCGCTTCACAGGAAACTCCATAGCACTGAAGATGTCACCTAAACAGGACAAAACATCTGCAAATCAACTTCCCAGCTCGGCAAACATACCCACATCTATATTCAGGATATTCTGTTCCTGGTTTTGCAGTATAATCTCTGACTATTGCATTTCCCTGTTACTGAGAATCATTTGAAAAATGTTTTGGTTTCTTTTCCCCCATTTATTTACCAAATGAAAGTTGCAAAATGTTGCTGTGGAAGGAAATTTCTTGAAGTATCTTCTCAGTGGCTTGCCAAGTTTGTCAACTGATTAGCTGACCAGGACATCCTGCTGAACATGTGCTGACTTGAGTATTGTCCAGAATGAGACTTTAATACTGTCCAACGTTAATGACTGGGCACATGATTGGTTAACTTGAGTCAACAGCCCTTCTGGGTTCACCTGCAGTCTTCAGAATAAAAGGTTAACATCGCAGACTTGCATGGTTGTGAAGATGGAAGTGAGTTTAATAAATGGCACTTTCTCTCTGTGCTGAAGTGGACTTGTTTAACCAAGCTGTAGATTACTTTTTGGATCGTGGTGAATTCTTCGCAATTATTATATGCAGTCACAGAATTTTGTAAATGTATAACCTGTATTTTGCCAATGGCTCAATCAATTATCTGTGTAACTGTTGTCAAGTAAATGTGTAACCACTTCCAGGTAGTCCTATGGCTACAGTCATGTAACCTTGTAAATACCAGTAAGTAAAATCAGTCAGGTAATCATATTACCAGGCAACCAGATAATCATTGTGTGACCACAGCAAGTTACCTGGCCCTTACTGCCAACGGAAATCAGTAGGTAAACTGGTTATTCCATTGTAAATGAGTTTCAAGCTATTCACTGTCCAGAGTATATCTAGAGTTGGCAAGTCTATTAATAAACATTTGAGGGAGTACTTGTGGATGAATGGAGGTTAATGCCTAACCATGGATTCGCACCCCAGCAAAGTATGAACACTTTGAGGAGGTAGGGAAGATAAGAGAAAGCAAATAATCTTGTAAATTAGATTATTAGCAACTGGCGCGGACAAGTTATATGACTATGACAAACATATCAAGGATTGTACCAGTGAAGAGGTTGCATTTGTAGCTTTTCTCCTTTACCACAAGATGGCAATAATACACTGGAAAACTCTTACGTTTTTAAAAAGTAATGAAAGAACAGGTCCACTGCCTCCAAATGGTGCTCTTCCAAACCGCACCAGTTATAATGGACCAAGTCTTGGCCTGCTGTTCCACAGAAGAAGTTGGGAAATTCTGACGTCTCCAACTTCTGTCTTACTGGATTAACTTTGAACACTGTGATCTCCAACCATTGTTGCTTTCAGTACAGATTCCAGCATCTGAGTAATTTACTCCTAAGTTGCCAAGTTTTGTTGAATTCTTCAGTGATCTGCTGTTTTGGCGTTATTGAGTGATCAGACAGTGTAAATCTTAGGTGGATTATTTGTGTGATTTTGGTTGTGGGTTATTTGTGTGATTTTGGTTGTGGGTTATTTGTGTGATTTTGGTTGTGGGTTATTTGGTTTTTGCCTTTCCATTAGAAGCTTTAGCTACTTGGTGTAATGAGTATGTTTTAAACTGCAAAGTGTATCAATAACTCGGATTAGCCTTGTTTCAGTCATCACTCTCTCCCTTTAGGTTACCCCTCTTTTAAAACTGCTGCTGTGGAGATTTAGCGCACTCTCATTTGTGAGAACCTGCTCTTCAAACATTAGCTGCAATGTTTTGCTACAGATGACTATGATTCTAAGGTATTACGTTGGCTGTAAAGTGTTTTTGAGCCATCCCTCAGACCATTAACCAGGAGATGCAAAAGGAGACAGGCTGATAGACATACATTGCAATCATAGCAGGTAAACTTTAGAGGCTCTAGCATCAGAAATGATCAACTTTAGTCAGTATAATAGGTGAGTTTGTGTACAGAGAGGTATTGCGTGAGATATGTACACAGGGTAAAATGATTAATTTATGTAATCATGTACCAAGCACAAAGTGGAACAGATTCAGTGAAAGATACCACTAGGCAGGGAATTCAATGAGGTATAGTTTCAAGTTAATCAGGAAATGAAGAACCAAAGAATATGTTGATTTTTATGTTCAGGCAATGATGTGCCGTAGCAGTGTTTTGGATGGAAGATGATATGAGCAGGATCAGGTCAGAGAATGCAAAGGTTCTGGCAACAATGGGGGTTACCATTGATCAGAAATAGAACTGGATCAGCCATATAAATACAGTTGCTACAAGAGCAGGTTAGACTGGAAATTCTGTGGCCAGTAGTTCATTTCCTGACTTCTCAATGCCTGTCCACCACCTACAAGTCACTTGGCTGGATGAATGCAACATCAAAAACACTCAACACTATTCAGGATTTGGAGGTACAGGTGTTGGGGTGTACAAAGTTACAAATCACACAACATCAGGTTGTAGTCCAACAGGTTTATTTGGAAGCACTAGCTTTTGGAGCGCTGCTCCTTCGGAGCAACCACCTGATGAAGGAGTCTATAACCTTGTGTTGTGTGATTTGTAACTTTGAACATTATTCAGGGCAGCCTGCATGATTGGCATTCTATCCATTGTCCCCTTCAATAGTCATTCCCTCTATCACCAGTGGCAGCGGTTGTACCATGTATAAGATGCACTGAAGCAACTGGCTCAGACTGTTTTAATAAAATATTCTGAGCCTTCGACCTCTACCACAATTGGAAGCAACAGATGCATTGGAACGCCACCACCTGCAAGTTTCCCTTCCAAGTCACACACCATCCTAACTTGGAAATGTATTGCTTTCATTATCAATGGGTCATGCTATCATAATCTCATAACGGCCCGTGGATTTACCCACATCATAGAGACTGCAGTGATCCTGGATTGCAGCTCACCATCATGTCCTCCAGGTCAGGTCTCGCTTGTAGGGGTTTCAGCATTCAGTGAATGAGGTGGATAAAAAGGAAATGGTAAGAAGGGAGATTAATATGGCAAAGCACAGGCAGGATGGAGGGTAATGTGGGAAGCGTGAAGATGATATGAAAGAAGACATTTTTGCTGGGTTGTTGTAAAAGATAATGATTTCCTGTAATTTTTCCACGTAGGAGATGATGTGGAAAAACAGTTACGGGCTCTGGGATTTGGATACAGAGCAAAGTTCATCAATCAAACTGCGAAGATGATACTAGAGACACATGATTCAAATTGGCTGAATTCACTTCGTGAGGCACCTTATGAGGAAGCAAAGCGTCTGTTGCGTACTTTACCAGGTGTGGGGGCCAAGGTGAGTCCGCTAACCTGTAAATGACGGGATCCTCACATTCTGGGAATGATGGGATTGTAAACATTTTGCTTCCAGAATTCTAAACTGAAAGAAATGTATTTCATTTTCATCAATTTGAATTTTCTAATTGCAGGTTCAGCAAGGAAAACACAGAAGAGAGTTAATCACGAACATTTCTCTGTGCTTATTATTCTGTTTGGATTGTGTGCTAATCATAATGACAGCCAACAATGCTGGGGAATTGAACTCCCACTCTACATTAAAGCTGCCTAGTGACATTGATTGCTAGTATTAGACTGAAGGCATTTATGAAGTCAGTGTTTGAGATTTGTACCAACAATTAAGAGCCAGATTTAGTGGCTTTTGCATTCTGTTTCCATTCACTCCTCTCCCATAGAATTGAAGTGTGAAACAAGCAGAGTTTTTCTGAGTTTGTGGACAGTTCACACTATGTGTTTATACCATAGATACCTGCACAAACCATTCATTCCCTGCAATCAGTTCCATCATTCTGTTAGATCATTGCTGAACTGTATCTTAATTCCAAAAGAACTGCATATGGTGTAAATCAGAAACACAAATGGAAGTTGCTGGAAAAGCTCAGCAGGTCTGGCAGCATCTGCGAAGAGAAATCAGAGATAATGTTTCGGATCCAGTGACCCTTTTAAGGAACACTTTCTAAGGGTCACCAGATCCGAAACATTAACCCTGATTTCTTTTCACAGATGCTGCCAGACTTGTTGAACTTTTCCAGCAACTTCTGTTTTTGTATCTTAATTCCATTGACCAACCGAGAATTGGGTGATCTCAGTGTTAAATTTTATTTGAGCCAGAATCCACAGCTTTTTGGGGGAGCAGTTTTAGATTTCCACTGTTGTTTTGTGTGGAAAATAATGCTTCCTGATCTCCATCCTGAAAGACCAATCACCATTGTCCTTTTGTTTTGAATTCCTTTATTGGGCAAAATCATTTCTGTTTTGAATTTTCCTTTTAAAACCCACTCTGTGTTCTAAAATCAAAGAAGTGCAAACCAAATTTATGTAGCTTATTTCATCAGGCAAGTTTTGAAACAATTAATTGACACAATTACTTCCCTGATCTCTGGCTCTAGGTGGCTGACTGTGTTTGCTTGATGTCTCTGGATAAGCCGGAAGTTATTCCCGTGGACACACATGTCTGGCAGATCACTAAGCGTGATTATCTCTCCTACTTGGGGGCAGGTCAGAAGACCCTTACTGACAAGGTGTATCGAGAAATCGGTAAGAAAAAGATAAACTCTGGTTGTTAATGGGATAAATAAACTGCATTGTCCCCATCACTAGTTAGATAACTATTTATAGATTCACTGAATCATACAGTACATAAGGTGGCTATTTAACTCCCTTAGATTTTGCCAGTCCCTTCAAGAAACAACTTATTTAGTCCCAGTCTCTGGTTCATTCTTCATATACCTGCAATGTAATCCTCAAGTATTTACCTAACTTCCTTTTTACAAACTACAATTGGACCTGCCACATCAGACACTACATTCTGGGATCTTAATCGTTCATTGCTCAGTAATGATTTTTCTAAGTTACCTCTGGATCTTTTGCCAATCATTTTAATTATCATTGGTGAACCTTCTGTTATTGGAAACAGGCTCCATTTTACATTCTCCAAATTATTCACTGATTAAAACTCCTCTGTCAAATCTCCTCCTAGACTTCACGACGCTAAGTATTAACCTCGTTTTGTCTAGTCTATCCAAGTTACTGTAATCCCTTATTACTGAAACCATTCGAGTAAATATGTCTTATACTGAGTCCAAGGTCTTCAGGGTTCCTTCTAACATGTGGTGCCTAGGATTGGCCATCATATTCCAGTTGGCCAGAACTAGCATTTGATATCGGTTTAGCTTTATTATATCTCTATATAAAATATATCTCTTTATAAAATCCACAATCTCATTTGCTGATTTATTAACCTGTCCTGTCACCTTCAAAGACTAGTCTGAGGTCTGCTTGTTCCATACGTCCTTGTAAAATAGTATAATTTAGTTTGTATTGTCTGTTCTAATTGTCCCTGCTTTTCCAATTTTCTGCATTGAATTTTGTCTGTTAAGACTATGATGGGAAGAATGTGCTAATGATCAAGCCCCACTGCACCAGTCACACCATTGGTATAAATGCGTTGATTCAAACCCAAAATGGTCAATTGTTTCTCTTTTGTACGACTGTCCAGATTAACAGAGACTTTCACTCCCCTCCTTTAGTTAAGTCAAAATCCATTTATTGTAATACCCATTTATTTTTAAAAGAAATGACAAAAACTGGTTAACATCTAAACTATAATCTGCAATTATAGTTTCGAATCTTTGGAAAATGACTACCAGTTAGCTTTGCACGGCTTTTGAGTTAGTTAGAAATACTGAAGTTTGGAAACTTTATCAGGTCCTCAGAAACATCTATTGAGAGAAGAAGAGAGACTTAGGACCTCTGGCACACATCATGACTGACATCTTTGGTTTGTAAAACAGAAAATTGAGGCCAGTAAGAATTGCTAGGCAACCACTCCACAGAGACCCCATCGTCTTCCCAAAACCTGGTTAAACGTCATAAACCCCACTTCTTATCTCCTTGAACATTTTGCTTGCCTTTTCTCCAAGGTTTCTATTGTCATTTTCCTGTCCTCTGGGACCTTCCCTAGCTTCTAGTAATTCCTGAAAGATCACCACCAATGTCCTTTCAGCTATCATCTTCCCCAGCAGCTTCACCTTAATGTAGGCCACTGCACTCACCTATGCCCCCTGATTCCCTTCAAGTTCTGGGATGCTGCCAGTGTCTTCCACTATGATTCTTCTAAACTGTAAACAAAGCTAATTTATTTACTTCTTGTAAGTCCCTCATTAGGTAAACATTTTTCCACTAACACTGCATGAGTTTGCAGTCATCTGCTCTCTGACAATACTGGGTTAGGGCACTGTTTCTGAAGGACTTTCTGACCTTGTTATTTTTTAAAGAAAACCCTGCCCAAAAGTAACCAACACCATAAGCTATTATTGTGAAGTCAAAACTCTAAAATACATGAGTAAATTATACACCTTTCATCACATTTGACACATGGTAAATGAGCCATTTTCAATCCAGAAAACGCCCAAACAGTTCTATATCTTCCCATTTTTCACATAATCCTTAAATATGAGTATGTATTCTTAACACCAATACTGTTTGTTTACCCAGTCCTCTAGCTGAAAGTACCCTCTTTTTTAATATATTACCATCTTCCTCCCCATTTAATACATTGGCAGGTTTTGCGCAATCTGCTAATTTTGGAATTGTGGTCAGTAAACACTCAACTCCAGGGTAAAAACAATGACTGCAGATGCTGGAAACCAGATTCTGGATCAGTGGTGCTGGAAGAGCATAGCAATTCAGGCAGCATCCGACGAGCAGCAAAATCGACATTTCGGGCAAAAGCCCTTTATTCCTGATGAAGGGCTTTTGCCCGAAACGTCGATTTTGCTGCTCGTCGGATGCTGCCTGAATTGCTATGCTCTTCCAGCACCACTGATCCAGAATCCAATCAACTCCAAGTCCAAGTTATTAATGTACAACCAAACCAGCAGTGGTCCTAGTGCTGCGCCTAAGGTGGCGAATGCTTCTGGATACCTCCCTCCAATCAAGAAAACCCACCTGAACACACTATGGAAATTCCTTCCCTTAACACTGTCACTGCCTCATCTTGCTTTGTGCATTCACACACAGGCAACTCAAACTTTTTATTTGTTTTCTATGATCGCACCTAACTCTGTATTACTTCCATAAAATCATCTTTCTCAGGTGACCTTTAATCCTACTTTTTACCTTGTTGCACGATCTATGCTGAATAGTTTGTTAAATAGGTTACTTATCCATAAATAGTCCTTGCCGCTATATCTATGAAAAACTGTATGCAGAATCTCTTGGATGCCAGTACCTTGCTGTCTAACATGCTCATTATCTTCTCAAAGAATTCTATCAGATTTGTCAGGCATGACCACTCCTTGATGAAGCTCTGCTGACTCAGCCCTATCTTACCATGCACTACCATCATCCTTAATAATGGACTCGAAAATCTTACCAACAATCAAGGTCAGGCTAACCAGCCTATATTTTCCTGACTTCTGCCTTCCTCCCTTCTTAAACAGGGTGTCCAGTCCCCTGGGACCCTCCTTGACTCTAATGATCACTAAAAGATCGCCACTAATGTCTTCACAACCTTCTCAGCTATCTCCTTCAGGGGTGTAGTCCATTTCTAATTCACTTTATTATCTAATATGGTTTTCTTACATGTTTCAGCTTTATTCCAGTGCTTTTCTATTCTCTGATCTCTGATATGGTGCAATTATGTACATTTATATCTGGTAGAAATGATAAACACAAGGTGTTACTGTGCAGAACCTATCACCAGATCATCATATAGGTGAGCTTTCTATTCTATACTTCTAACATGAAGTTGTTTTATTGTAATATCGGAAAACTTTGACTAGTTTCAATATTTTTATTTCAGGCGATTATTTTCGTAGCCTATGGGGTCCTTTTGCTGGCTGGGCACAAGCTGTAAGTAATAAAAATGCACAATTCATTGACAGCTGTAAGAATCATAATGATCAATAGAACCATAGGAGACTAGCAGAATTCTAGAATTTGTAACAAGTGATAAAAGTGAAGAGGTAATGATGAATCTGTCTAACCTTAATATGACCTCAATTAGATAGGGTGAATGTCACATTGAATAAGAGTATTGAAGCATTATTGAGGGTCCAACAGAGACTGAATAGCTACTGTCTGTATAAGGAAATCAACATTGAAAGATGCCCTTGAAGATTGCGGCCTTTTTAATGAATAATGTAGATTGCAGGGTGATAGGATAGAAATGTTTAAAATTTTGGAAAGTTTGATGAGTAAGAGTAGAATGCTTTTAGTCGTTGAGCGAATAGGAGGCTTAAGTCAAGGCAACGGGAATTTTCAGGGTTTATTTGACCTGATCATGTGCCATGACCATTTGAACCCAGCCGTCTGAGGAGTGGGAGTGTCCAGTGTCTGCCTGCATATTCAAGGCTTTCTGTAGCTACTGAAGTGTTTCATCAACATCTGAAACTTTCGCCTTTATGAACACGTGAATTAGACGCAAGAGGAGGCCATTCAGCCCATCAAGCCTGCTCTGCCATTCAATCAGATGACTTGACTCCAATTACCACCTACTGCCAATAACCTGAACTGATCACACATTTGATGGTTAACCACCTTAACTGTGTCATCATACCCTCCCCCAACAAGACAATTGAACTCATGTCTCCTGTGTGATAGGTAGGGAAATTAACCATGATCTCATAAAGTTAAATCAAGTTTGAATTTGATTTGTTAAGCCTCTTCAAAGACCGCAATTTCCCCTCTCAGGTGATCTGGAAGGTGAATAATGCCTTCCAGATCATCTCCTCCACTTCCCGCAACTTTGCCCTTGAACTCCACCCCTCCCAACGCAACAAGGATAGAACCCCCGGTCCTCACCTTCCACCCCTCAAATCACCAAATACAACACATCATTCTCTGCCATTTCCGCCACCTACAATCAGACCCCACCACCCGAGATATATTCTCTCCCCTCCTCCCCCCACAATCCTATCTGCATTCCGCAGAGATCATTCCCTCTGTGACTCCCTCATTAGGTCCACGGCCCTCACCAACCCACCCTCCACCCCTGGTACCTTCCCTTGCTGCCGCAAGAGGTGTAAAACCTGCGCCCACGCCTCCGGCCTCACCTCCATCCAAGGCTGCAAAAGATCCTTCCATATCTGGAAGAGATTTTCCTGCACACCCAAACACCTCATCCACTGTGTCCATTGTTCTCAATTTGGTCTGCTCTGCACTGGATGCCAATTTGTAGAATGGTTCAGGGAACATCTCCGGGACACACACACCCAACAGCCCCGTGGCCAACCACTTCAAGTCCCCCTCTTGAAGTGCCAAGGTCTTCAAGTCCTGGGCCTCCTCCACCAGCAAATCCAGGTCTCCCGACAACTGGAGGAAGAACACCTTGTCTACTGCCTTGGGACCCTCCAACCACACAGGATCAAAGTCGATTTCACCAGTTTCCTCATCTCCCCTCCCCCCCCCCCCACTTTATCTCAGATCCAACCCTCCATCTTGGCACCACCCTCTTGAACTGTCCTACCTGTCCATCGTCCTTTCCACCTATCAACTCCGCCCTCCTCTCCAACTTGTCACCATCACTCCCTACCTTCATTTACCTATCGCCTTCCTAGCTACCTTCCCCACAGCCCCATCTCCTCCCTTTTATCTCTCAGTCCCCTTCTCCTCCCTCACATTCCTGAAGAAGGGCTTATGCCCAAAATGTCAACGCTCCTGTTCCTCGGATGCTGCCTGATCAGCTGTGCTTTTCCAGCGCCACACTTTTTGACTCCTGATTACGGTAAATGTCAATCACGGTCAGCAAAAGGATTAGACCAAGAGGCTATAGGTAAAAGGTTAAATCTTAGACTTTTGGAACAGGAGAGCAAGAGGATCATTGCATAATTGTGTATGCATTCCAAAGTTAAATAGTTGAGACAGAAACTGTTGACTTTCAAGAATAAATTGGATAGGTGGAAGAAGGAAGAAAAGAGCTAACAAAGGTATGGGAACAGGATGGTTAAATCTGTTCAATTTGAGAGTAACTACCAGCTTTGATTAGATAATCTGCACAATTTTTCTTGCATGTTGGCATTTCTGAGTAATCTATGTACTTTAATGATTAATCGAATCAGACAGAACATTGTATCTAAATTCAGTAATCGCACGATAATCTCTTTTGGCATTCTCCCCAATCTGGAGAGAGCTGCAAGTGTAATTAATAAGGAGTTTGTACCTGGCTTGAATCAGTTATATGATTTGTGATAATTCCTTCACCTTGGCTGATATATTGGTGCAAATTGAAAGGGCAGCAGTTATAGAATTAGACAGCTTTTGGCAACAAATGGACTATGATTTGTGTAGCCACTGTGTGTCCTTTTTTTGCCTCAGAGTAACTAATTGCTTATACTTCCCTTTGCCAGGTTTTGTTTTCTTCAGATTTGAAGAAATTTCAGGGGTACAAGTCTAAGCAGGATTTACAGTAAAACTGAGAAAGCAGGAGCTACCAGCAGGAGTTACTATTGGTCCCATTTAATGTAGAGGATGATGGGATTACGGTTTTTCGTTCCTCCAATGATATTGTAGTTGTGACCACCATCTTGCCTCACTGTTTAAGCTTTCCCTCCAGCACAGCCTGGGGCCCAGTTTCGCTTTCCCTGTGGAGGAACACAGACTTGTCTCTTTCTCCAGTTTGCTCATCTTTCACTTTGCAAATGTTTGTCAGAATTATCAAGGCCAGACATTTTGAGCTCCTATTTTCTGTCATGATTTTTATTCTTAAGAATGCTACAGTGGAGCAGTACTGCAATCATACAGCAAACAGAAGAGTTTCCAAACACTATTCGAACTGGGGGGGGTTACTTGGTTTTGTGTTCACCTTAACAGGAGGCAGCCTGGGTGTTACTATCAAATGAGAGTATTCTGTAAAGTAACTTTTAAGCAAAATCCATTTCAGTTATAGATGAAAATCTCATTAAGTTACTGTTTAAACCACTAGGCATCCAGTGCTACAAAGCCCCTCAAACTCCCCCAAATCCCCCCACCCCACCAGTTTAAAAAGTACATGCTTCTCTATTTCTGAATTTTTAGCCAGAGTTTGGGTGTGGTCTGTTAACATAACAATGTAAGAGATAGGAGTGAGACATTAAGCTGCCTTTGCTATTCAGTAAACTCTCATCTAGGCCTCAACTCCACTTCCCACTCGTTCCCCATAACCTTTAACTTGCCTTTATGTTCGTGAAAGGGACTGTTATAGGGTAAATTGGAGATCATGTTGCTATTTGAGGAAGCTAAAACTAGGTTTGGTAAATATAAATTAGATTGTAATAAACTCCAGTGGGTAATTCAGGAAGTGGAACACAGAGCAGAAGGATCTGCTGATGGGAGGGGATGTGTGGACCATAAATGACCATACAGACCAGTTGCGCCAAGAGACTCCATGCAATACTTTCTGTGTTACCGAAACTCCGTCAAGCTGCCTTGGAAGGGAATCTTTGTGGAAAGTGTACATGTGTATATGAATTTAATACATGTATAAATGGCTAATTGTTCTATTAATGTATTTTTATAAATCTAATAAAGAAAAAATGTTGCTAAAATTGGATTTGACATTGACTCATTGAACATTATTAGGAATCTAGTTCGAAGCTGAAATGTAATTGAAGTCTTCTGGTATAATATTAACTATGAACATTATTAACTATATTAACTATAAACATTTTATTGGAAGACACTTACAGAGCTATGGAAAAGGAAACAGAGAGCGGGATTGATTTGATGGCTGTATCAAAGAGCAGGTACTATGAACCAAATATCCACTTGTTTAACTGTAAAGATAGTCCTCATTCTGTATTCCCACTTCACATTATTTCATTTGAGTTGCATTTTTAGGCTCTGCTTCTTCAAATCACATTGACATTTCCAGTTTGATGCCATTTTGCATGTTTTGCTGGGCATCAGAATCATCTGATGGTGGGACTCGATTCGTACCATTTGCAGGAATTTGGAGACGGTTTAAACAAGAGTTTAATTTTTGCAATGGTCCTGCTGGGGAAAGAGGAATACCTTTGCACCATCCCATCCAGCAGAATTTCCAGAATCTGCCTGCAAAGCAAGTTGCTAATACCTCCTCTGTCTGAAAGTCTGGAGAAAATGTCAGCTACTGTAAAGAGCGGCTTCACACTGATAGGGCTTCTCCGGATGTGCAATGGGGGCTTTTGAAGTTGGTGTGGACACAAGGGTTGCTGGTGAATTCTGGGATATCTGCTGAGTGATAAGTTGTTCTGGGGACAGCACGTGGTAAAATGGCGTGGTATCAGATATGAGCAATGCCATGTGGTTGAATAGTTAGAGTCATTGAGTCCGACAGCATGGAAAAAGGCCCTTTGGCCCAAACTGGTCCATGCCGACCAAAATGTCCGTCCACACTAACCCCATTTTCCCACACTGGCCCATATCCTTCTAAATCTTTCCTAACCATGTATTTTCTCAAAGGCCTTTTAACTGTTGTTAGTGTATCCGCTTTAACCACTTCTGTTGGCAGCTCTTTCCATATGCATGCCACTCTCTGTGTAAAAATATTGCCCCTCAGATTTCCTTTTATTCTTTCCCCTCTAACCTAAACTGATGCTCTCAATCCTCGATTCACCAACCTTGGGAAAAAGACTGAGTCATTTACCCTATCCATGCCTCTCATGACCTTATACACTTCTATCAAGTACCCCCCTCAGTCTCCTACGCTCTAAAGAAAAAAAGTCCTAGCTTGTCCAATTTGTCCCTATAACACAGACCCTTGAGTCCTGGCAACATTCTTGTAAATTTCTTCTGCACTCTTTCCAGTTTAATAACATCCTTCCTGTAGCAAGGTGACCAAAACTGAACACAATACTCCAAGTGCGGCCTGCGCAGCTGCAACATAACTTCCCAACTTCTATAATCATGCCCTGACCGCTGAAGGCCAGTGCAGCAAAAGCCTTCTTCACCGTCCTATCTACCTGTGACTCCACTTTTAGAGAATTGTGCACCCGATCTCCTTCTGTCCCACTCCACTCCTTAAAGACCTATCGTTCACCATGAAACTCTTACCTTGATTTGACTTTCCAAAATGCAAGACCTCACACTTTTCTATATCAAACTCCATTTGTTATTTCTCATCCCACTTCCCCAGCTGATCAAGGTCCTGCTGCAATTTCTGATCACCTTCGTCATTGTCCATAATACCACCTAGTTTAGGTGTCAGCAGCAAACTTACTAATCATGCTTTGTACATTCTTATCCAAGTCATTGATATAGATAACAAACAGCAAAGGGCCCAGCACTGACCCCTGAGGCACTCCACTAGTCACAGGCCTCCAGTCCGACAAGTTAGATAACTTTTTGAAAACCAAACGTGAAATCATCTTAGTGAGGGGAAGCTGGCTTTGATAAACTGGGATGAGGCTGATGATGAAATTCCTCGCATACTATGGAGAGGAATTGTCAAGTAAAGACATAAAGCAGCGAGAGAAACAATGAGCTGAAAGGGAAGACTGCACCAACAGTCCCTCAAGCATTGTCTACAGAAGAAGTATCAAGAGCTTTCCAACTCATTGATGAGGCAATGAAAATCTTCACAGAACAAACCACCAACAGAGAATACAGTGTCAAAGTGGACAGAATAATAAATGATGACATTTGCTTCTCCAGGTAAATTTTTAAAAAGTCCAACAATCTCAGTATAATTTTTACAAATGAATTCGAATTGATGGTAATTTCTATTATATTTGGTGATTTAATTTTGTTTTCCAAGCTATCTCAGCTAGGAATGCATGGTGTTGTGTATATATAGTACAGTCTTTCAACTTAAACTGGTTTTCTCCATGAAAGAGAATGTCCAAAAGAACCTCACTCTTTCTTTAACATTTATTCTGCTGGGAACTATGATGCACTTTAAACCATTTCACTTAGTAGCAAAGTTCTGGAGGCAACCTTAAGTGTAGCCAATCAATCTAATTGGGATCATATAATGGTTATTGCGCAAAAAGAACTCATTTTGCATACTGGGTCTGTGTCAGCTCTCTGTTAGATTTATTGAGTCCTGCCCTGTATAATCCTGCATATTTGTTTCCAACACACTCAGACAGTGCTTTCCAGATCATAACTAGTCAGTGGATTAAAAATGTTTTCCTCATGTTGCCTTTGATTCTTTTGCCAATCACTATGATTTGAACTAAATCAGCTATAGGCTGAGAGGAGATGAGTGAGATTGCAATTTAAGACACCATCCAAAAAGCTGTGGAATCAATATCACAAATATGTGAAAAAATAACAACATAATACAGTGTGTGCTGAGTCAGCTGACTCATGAATGGGAATTTGTCAACTCAAAAAGAATGCTAAGACTGAGTCTCAAACGGTCTGGTTTCACTCTGATGTTCTGAAGAATTTGTCCAACCTTTTAAACCCAGCAACTTGGAAAGTATTGCTCAGGTCTGGGGATTATTATAGTTGACTGTTGGATGCACACAGTTTTCAGCACGAGGTGAACTGTTGTGTGCTCATTTTTCTGAAGTCATTAGTTAAGGATTTTAAAAGATCCAAGCACTGAATCCATTGCCCAACAAATGGTTACTATAGCAGCTCCAACCCTTACACAGGAATACATGTTCCAGGGCTTTCTGCAGTTTGAATGTTTGACCTCAAAACCACACAAAAACCTGAAAGTTATTATCATTGTGTTAGCTGGTGCTGGTGATACACTTCATCCAATGGACTGTGAAGAATTGATTAGAAAGGATTCAGTTTTAACTGTGACAGCATTAGTTCCAAATATTAACTTTTTTTTAATTTCAAAAATATAATTTATTCATGAAATTATGTTTATATATCTACATAATCACTAAAGCAGTTTGGTTTTGCACAGTAGCATATGAAGAAATAAACAAACATTGGAGTTTGACTTGATCCAGCAAATAAGCAAAAGGCATTCCTTACCTGTACAAGATTAACTAGAGCTTAAGTGAGTACAGGTAGATTTATTTCAAATAAGAATCACCAATTGAAATATAATTTTTTCCCAAAGTTCCAAAACAATGCGACAGCTTACACTGAAAATGCCTCAAAAAAAGGACTAGCTCTTACAGCCACAAATTTTTCCTTTCCTCCATCTTGGATTACCCAGAATCCAAGAGTAATATTCCACAAATACTTCTTGGTTCTTATTTAGCACTTTTGCTGCTAACGTTGCTTGTTAAATGTGGAGCACTTATTAGAGGGGTTCATATCAGGACGCCTTACACCAGGCAGTCTGCTGTTCTTTGTAAAAGTTTTAAATTGTTGCTAAATCTGGATTATTGTCAGCGAAAAGTGTACAATGTCGCCACTCATGGCACCATCTTAGGTACAAAGTAGTAAAAGAGAGGAACAAAGTTAAAAAATTAAGCATGACATCATAGTATAAATAGAAAAATAAAGAAATAAGTTAAAAGTTCAATGGTCTTTTTTGAGTGCTTAGCCATAATGGAGCCCCAATCTATGCAGTGATAACAGGATTCTTCTATCACAACTGAGTTTGTTTTGTCTGGCTTTTTGCAACTGGCTTTTTGATATGCACCCATTCCAGTGTTTTGGCACCCCAGATCTCATCACCCCAACAGCCAGTCTCTGCCTCTATTACGTTGGCTGAAATGACCTGCAAAGAATACAAGGAACCTACGTCCCAAGGTTTTACAAATGGCAACAAAAACAAAAATTTCTGGAAAATCTCAGCAGGTCTGGCAGTATCTGTGAAGAGAAATCAAAGTTAACATTTTGGGTCCATCCTTTTCAGGACTGTTGGTAGCTAGGAAAAGACTGTTTTTTATGCAGAAGATGGAATGGGTGGAGGGGTTAATGAGCAAAAGATAGGTGGAGATAGAGCCCAAACAGAGAGAAGAACAGTTGGATAGACAAAGAGTGGATAACAGTCAGCCTAGAAGAATAAGTAGCTACGAATGGTGATTGAAAAAGGTTAATACTGGATAGTGTGTAACAGCAGACCATGTGATAACATGGCCTGGTGTTTGGGGCTTGGAGTAAGGACATGGGAGAAGGTGCCTCAGATCCTAAAATTGTTGAACTTGATACTGAGTGCAGAAAGCTGCAGCGTTCTCAAGCAGAAAATACGGTGCTGTTCGTCAAGCTTGCACTAAGCTGTACTGAGCAGGAAGACTGAAACAGAGATGTTGGCCAGGGAACAAAATGGTGTGTTGAAGTGGCAGGCAGCCAGCTCAAAGGTGTTCTGTGAAGCAGTCACCCAGTCTATGCTTTGTTTCCCCAATATAGAGGAGACCATATTGTGAGCAACAAGTGCAGCAGACTAGATTGAGTGAAGTACAGGTATAGAACTGCTTCACTTGGAAGGTTTGTTTGGGCCCTTGTATATAGAGAGGTGGAGGAAGTGAACAAGCAGGTGTGACACCTTCAGCGATTGTAGGGGAAGGTGCTGTGGGGCGGTGGTTGTTACTGGGACTGAAGGAGGAGTGGACCAGGGAATGGTCCTTACAAAAAGGTAACAAGAGAGGGTAGGGAAATGTGTGTCTGGTGGTGGCTTCCCATTGGAGATGGCAGAAATGGCAGGTAATGTTCCTCTGGATGTAGATGCTCGTGGGATGATAGGTAAGGACATGGGGGACCCTATTGCTGTTGTAGGAGGGAAGGGGGGTGAGGGCTGAAGTGTGGGAGATGAGTAAAACCCAGTTGAGGAGCTTATCAACAACGGTGCTGGGGAGTCCTTGGTTGAGGAGGAAAATGTACATTTCGGAGGCTCCCTTGTCAAAGTTGGCATCGTCAGGACAGTTGTGACAGATCTGGAGGAACTGGGAGAATGGAATAGAGTTTTTACAGGAAGCAGGATGTGAGGATGTGTAGTCAAGGTAACTGTGGAAATTGGTAGGTTTATAGTGGATATTGGTGGCCAATCTATCCTCAGAAATTGAAACAGAGACATGGAAGGGAAGGGAGGAGTCAGAGATGGAGCAGATGAAGATGACAGTGGAGTGGAAATTGGAAGAGAAATTGATAAACTTGTCCACTTCCAGATGAGAGAGGGAAACAGCACCAACAATATCAACCATATACCGGAGAAAGGTTGTGAGTGGGGGCTGGAATAGGACTGGAAAAACGGGCAGTACGGTGGCTCAGTGGTTAGTATTGCTACCTCACAATGCCAGGCACCTGGGTTTGATTCCAGCTTTGTCTGAGTGGAGTTTGCACATTCTCCCTGTGTCTGTGTAGTTTTTCTCCGGCTGCTCCGGTTTCCTCCCACAGTCTACAGATACGCCGGTTAGATGGATTAGCCACGGGAAACGCAGGGTTGCAGGGATAGGGTGAGGGGGTAGGTCTAGATGGGATGTTCTTCAGAGAGTAGATGTGGACTCGATGGGCTGAATGGCCTGCTTCTACACTGCAGGAGGTTCTATAATTCTATGTTCCATATTACCCCACAAGGACTCAGGCATAACTAGGGCCCATGCGGGTACTCTCTGATCTGAATAAAGTGAGAGGAGTTAGAAGAGAAGTTGTTCAGGGTAAGGATGGGCTCGGCCAGGCAGAGGAGGGTGGTGGTAGATGGGGACGGGTGAGGCCTTTGCTCCAGGAGACCATCCAGGTGGGGTATGGACATGTAAAGGAATTACCCATGCGTGGTAAAGAGGAGGGGGCTGGAGCCTGCAAACTGGAAATTCCGAAACTGATGTAAAGCCTCAGAGAAATTGTGGAAGTGGGAAGGGACTGGACAAAGGGAGAAAAAAAAAGAGTCAAGATGGGAGGAGATGAATTCTGCCTAGGCAGCTCTCTTTGTGGATTTTGGGATGCAGGTGGAAGCAAGCTGTGTGCAGTGTGCAATGGCAATTGTATTTCAAAGTTAACCTTATCAAAAGGATCATTGCACATTGTGACTAGCACCTTTGAACCGAGCTATTTGGTTTGGAGAAGGCAGAGCCTTCGGAACCTTTAGACTTTTCTCTGAAGGATTCTTCCAACCGGTTATGTAAATTAATGCAATAAAACTGTAACTTGATCTGAGCCTCTAAATAAAGTTAAATTAAGCAACAACATATGCTTAATGATTAAACATGATACAAGGAAGGTGAAGGATACTGTTCAGCTACCCACTGCATCTGAATTTGATGGATCTAAATGCAGGTGAAAATGTTGATTCACTTGTAGTACCTTGGCCACCAGGCGGTTCCTGTGGTGCTGTAGAAATTACATTCAACCACCCTGCTTGAAATGAGATTATGATAGCAAAACATTCAAATGGATTGGTGTTACTGATGTGCTGTCCTCAAAACAAGGTAGCAATAAGATACGACAATTTGACATAACGGAACTCTTGGTATGGCTTAAAGAGAAAATGGTTGGGGAACATCACATGGTCATAACAGTGTCTCCCTGATTTCCTCTGTTCCCTGTGCCAACCACAGCCATAGGAGACACTGCCATCCATGCACATTTTTTCATATCACCTCGGCACATTTCAGACTCCTTTCATTGCCCTTCCATTTTCATTTCTCACCAAATCAACAATTTGACCTGACTTCCCTGCTTCTGCACTGACCCAATTTGCAATTTTCCACCTGGCTACAGTGAATGGAAGGAGGATTATTCATGATCAAACACCTAGGTTCAGTCTGGTGCCTGCCTGGTTCATTGCTGCCTGATGAAGGGCTCCTGCCCGAAACGTCAATTTTCCTGCTCCTCGGATGCTGCCTGACCTGCTGTGCTTTTCCAGCACCACTCTAATCTTGATTCTAATCTCCAGCATCTGCAGTCTTCCCTTTTGCCTCATTGCTCCAGCGCCCAATTCATGCTCATGCGGGCAGCTTGTATACAGCCAAACCCATTCTGTCAGATGAAATGTTATCAAGTGGACCACTGGTGTGCCTTAAACATTGCTTCTACTGCCTAGATCTCGCTGGAGGAGTGCTGCAGTGCTATCTGTCCTAATCATGACCTGGGGCATCCTCCACAAGCTCACCACCAGGAGGCACAGCCTTTCTTGCAAAGTATGTGGCATGGAACAGAGGAGGAGGAATAAGTGAGGAGACAATCAAAACATCTGCTTGCTGCCTGTAGTCAGTAAATCCAATGGTGGTACTGTGAATGCAAACTTAACCTTCTATTCAACCATCCTTCTGTTACTGGTCGTCATGGTGTTCTTTTGGCCAAAGTGCTATAATAATAACCATGACAAGACAATCCTTCCAAGCCAACTTTAACAAACACATAATCCAAAGCTCCATACAGAACGGAATACTCTTAGATTCTATCTTTGCCTCTCCATACAGAACGGAATACTCTTAAATTGTGTCTTTGCTTCTCTTGCTGCTACAGTGTGCAGATGCCAGTGTTGGACTGGCTGGACGAAGTCAGAAGTCAGCAGACACCAAGTTATAGTCCAACAGGTTTATTTGAAATCAGAAGCTTTCGAAACACTACTCATTCGTCAGGTGAAGTGGAGGGAAGCATGCAGGCACAGAATGACAAGATAGATACAAATAGTGTGAGGGGAGTGTCGACAGTCTGAATAACAAGTCTCTACAGGTGTTAGACGGTGTGAGTTAAAGTGTCCACAGGTGAGTAGCAAGTGAAGGGATGACCTATGATATGATTAATTAAGTCAGAGAAGTAATTGCAAAAAAACAAATATAAAATGGTGCGAGAGACAAACCAAATGGCACAGTACAAACTAATTAAGGTAGAGAGATAGTAACAGGTTATCAAGGTGATGGTGTCAAAACAGAGCAGCATGTTCGGGTTGCATGTAGTGCAACATGAACTCAAGATCACGATTGAGGCCATCTTCATGCATTTGGAACTTGTCTATTAGTTTCAGTTTGGCGATTCTGTGTTGTTGTGTATCTTGAAGGCCACCTTAGAGGACGCTTACCCAAAGATTGGAGGCTGAGTGTCCTTCACCACTGAAGTATTGCCTCCATCCCTACGCCACCACTACTCACCTTCAAGCAGCTGCCTAACCTCAAACAGACCATTGTCTGCAGCAAACTACCCAGCCTTCAAGAGAATAGTGACCATTAGACCACACACCCCTGCCACTGAATCCTCTGAATGATGTCAGGTCATCAACATGGACACTACCATCACATGTGGGAACACCAACCATACTGAGCCAGAACAGTCTGAGCCAGGACAGTTTGAGCCAATACAGACTGAGCCAGGACAGTCTGAGCCAGGACAGTCTCAGCCAATACAGACTGAGCCAGGACAGTCTGAGCCAGGACAGTCTGAGCCAATACAGTCTGAGCCAGGACAGTCTCAGCCAGAACAGTCTGAGCCAGGACAGTCTGAGCCAATACAGACTGAGCCAGGACAGTCTGAGCCAGGATAGTCTGAGCCAATACAGACTGAGCCAGGACGTCCGAGCCAGGACAGTCTGAGCCAGGACAGTCTGAGCCAGGACAGTCTGAGCCAATACAGTCTGAGCCAGAACAGTCTGAGCCAATACAGTCTGAGCCATGACCATCTGAGCCAATACAGTCTGAGCCAATACAGACTGAGCCAGGACAGTCTGAACCAATACAGTCTGAGCCAGGACAGTCTGAGCCAATACAGTCTGAGCCAGAACAGTCTGAGCCAGGACAGTCTGAGCCAGTACAGTCTGAGCCATGACCATCTGAGCCAATACAGTCTGAGCCAATACAGACTTAGCCATGACCATCTGAGCCAATACAGTCTGAGCCAATACAGACTGAGCCAATATAGTCTGAGCCAATACAGACTGAGCCAGGACAGTCTGAGCCAGGACAGTTTAAGCTATTACAGTCTGAGCCAATACAGTCTGAGCCAGGACGGTCTGAGCCAGAACAGTCTGAGCCAATACAGTCTGAGCCAAGATAGTCTAAGCTATTACAGTCTGAGCCAGGACAGTCTTAGTCAATACAGACTGAGTCAGGACAGTCTAAGTTATTACAGTCTCAGCCAGGACATTCTGAGTCAATACAATCTGAACCATAGAGTTACAGAGTTATAAAGATGTACAGCACGGTACAGACCCTTCAGTCCAACTCATCAACCAGATATCCTAAATTAATTAGTCCAATTTGCCAGCACCCGGCCCATATCCCACCAAACCCTTCTTACTCATATACCCATCCAGATGCCTTTTAAATGCTGTAATTGTATCAGCCTCCACCACCTCCTCTGACAGCTCATTCCATGCACACACCAACCTCTGTGTGAAAAAAGTTGCCTCTTAAGTACCTTTTTTAAATCTCCCCCATCCCTACCCACTCACCTTGAACCTATGCCCTCTAGTTTTGGACTCCCCTACCTTGGGGTCAAAAAGACCTTGGCTACCATGCCTCTTGTGATTTTATAAGCCCCTCTATAAAGTTGCCCTTCAGCTTCCGACATTCCAGGGAAAAGGGTCCCAGCCTATTCAACATCTTGCTAAAGCTCAAACCCTCCAACCCTGGCAACACCCTTGTAAATCCTTTCTGCACCTTCTCAAGCCTGGATGGGCTGAGTCAGCACAATCTGAGGTAGTACTGCACCAATCCCATAATGTCTGTCTGAACTTTCACTTGGACGCAGATTTGTCTGGTTTCTCCTTCTACTGCAATGAAAGCCAGCCACCAGTGACTGGTTGTTGTGCCCAGGCACAGTGCCTGTATCTTGGAACGTAACCAAGAGGTGGCGAGTAGCCAGTTTATCACAAGCAGGTGTGAATGGCCACCATGCATCACCTGTTGTGTGGCAATGGCTTCCAACATGGTATCAACTAAGTGGATAATGAAAATATTGAACATTTGCCTCCCAATGGTTGGGTTGCCACTGACCTTTGGGTCTGTTTGGGACCAGTACTAAATTCAACCTTGACATGACATTTGTGGCTGCTTTCAATGACCTTGACCACTCACGTGAAGTCATAAAATTGCCGTTCCATCCAGCTCCTCGGGGCTACACTTGTTTGCAATGACCGAAATGTCTACCTGTTCCCACTGTGTTTGGAGATTATGCCCCATGGTAGGTGGACCTGTCTTTTCTTGATGCCCCAAGGTCTCCAGTGCTGTGTCAGAGGAACGTGGTGCATAATCTCTGCATATTTACCCTTCCTGCAGAAGCAGACAGTCCTCCAGTCACTTCCAGTATTTGTTGCAGCCAGAATGTGCTTCTGTTTAAGAGATGCAGGCTGGCTTGACGTAAAGCAGACTGGTTTAAGTGGTTCTAGACTCACATAATCTTAGACCCTCAGCTCAGACCCACAGCCTCCCAACAACATGAGCACAGAACATGCCGGCTGCTGTGGGTACTGGTTAATCTTGAATTGCAATCCCTGCACTAATGTGGGGATATCAAATTTTCCCCTCTGAATGTTTTCCATTGCTGTTCTATTTCTTTTGCTGCTTGGAAATTTTTCCAGTTAATTTTTCTCTCAATCCTTTTCTATGTCTTTAAGCAAAGATTTCTTCGCCTCCAAAATATGACTGTAAATTTGCCTAATTTGCATCTCCAGTATGGCAACTACAAGCATTGGTGAAGTGCCGAGCTTTGAAAGGAATTCCACACCATGATTGGAAGTTAATGAAGTTCTCATGAGATGCTACTTTGAACTAAACAGTCTGTAAGCATTTTTGTAAAAGTAAACACCCGTGTTTTCCAAATATTAACACAAAGTTTCAAAGATCTCCCATTGTGCGATTGATGTATAATTATCTGGGCTTTAAAGTGACTGGAACAACAAGCCTCACTGTTGGAAAGTGCTTAAGGGTATACATTCCAACAATTCCCTTGGCTGGAGGGCCATAGGTAGTTCTAATGCTTTAAGTAAAGGTTCTAGTGCAGCTCTCCCCTCTCAAACCTACTTTTGTGTTATGACGATCTATGTATATAAGACAAAAGAGTCACAGAAGTAAAAAAAAACAGTCTAAAGCCTTCAATAATCTGCAGTTTGTGACAAGATAATGGTAGAGACATTACTTTCTCCAGATAAAAACAGAAAGTTCTGGAGAAACTCCACAAGTCTGGCAGCATTTGTATAGAGAGAAACAGAATCAGCACTTCAACTTTGGAACTTTGTTCAACATAATAATCGAAGTTACGCTGTCATTAATCTATTGAAGTTATCAGTATAACATATTAAATCTAATTTATTACAAACTGAGAATAACACGACCAGTCCCCTCAGCCCATCGGGGTTCTTCTGTCATTCAGTTAGCCCAGAGCTGACCCCTGTATCTTACCCCTCTTGCTTTCTTTTGTTCTTTGGCCTTAGTTAACCTTTCCCTGACAAAAATCTACAAACTGCAGTCTTAATCATTTAAGTTTTATGGGAGTGAGTTCCAGATGTCCATAGACAAAACGTACAGCAACTTTGTTTATTCCAAGACACTTTATAGGTTTCACCAAAGAATTAGCAAAGAGCAAGAAAAGAAGATATGAAAAAAATTTGTAGAAGAGATAAGTTTTACGGCTGTGGTTCCCAAATTATGGTTTATCTGTTCTGTACATCTCTATGACTCTATGACACTATTGATCCTATGAACAATTGGGGTTGTCAGTGGCGATATAGAAATACAGAAAACCTTGATTATCCGAACCGGATGGGTGGGGAGTATTGTGTTTGGATAACTGATTGGTCGGACAGCTGATCTGATCGTAAACAAAGGAAGCCATACTGAACATAATTACGTTTAAAAAAAAGTTTACAGAGTTTTTATTTCATTCAATCGACAAAATGTGTACAAACACTGAATATTGCTTAAAAATTCATGATATTGTACAAAAAAATCACTTTTTGCCTAGAGTGTGACAGACATCTGTGAAATTTTTTGCTGACATTTTCTTTATCCTGGTCCTCGACAGTAGCCAGCATCTTTCTGTTCAGTGTCGTCCTGCCGTCCAGACTAACCAAGTGTTGTCCCTCCCGCCTCAGCAATCGCTGATCCCTTAGAAAGAGAGAGAGAGAGGGGCATAAAATACAGGGAAACATCAGAAAGAGGGAAGTTTTTTTGTTGACTTCAGTTTCCATCCTCTCATCATTTTTGTTAGGGGAGGTAACGTGTTCTTCGTGTTTCCTCCTGTCAAGTTTTCTTCCTGTTTATTTTCATGTGTGTTAACTCACTACAATTTGCTCTCCCCCATCAAAAAAAAAGTTACATTAAATTTTCTTGTCAGCTGAAAGATATTGAACTACTTTTTGTTTGGACAAAAAGGGTCGTCAATGGGATAACGGGAGGAAAAAGCAACAGAAACGAAAATTGCGAGCGCATTTTTTTGACTGAACTCTCCGGAGAATGAGCTAAGTTACAATCAGACCCCCCTCCTTCATTCTTTTAACCTCCATTGAGTTCAGACTGAGAGTCCTCAATCACTCCTCATATGACAAGCGCATAGGCTGCTGGCACAAAGTGAAAATATGCAATTGATATAGCACAATACTATACAGTAGCATGTTCACTCCCTTGACTGCTGACAGGAGAAAGTGAGGACTGCAGATGCTGGAGATCAGAGCTGAAAATGTGTTGCTGGAAAAGCACAGCAGGTCAGGCAACATCTAAGGAGCAGGAGAATTGACGTTACAGGCATGAGCCCTTCTTCAGGAATCATGATTCCTGAAGAAGGGCTCATGCCCGAAACGTCAATTCACCTGTTCCTTGGATGCTGCCTGACCTGCTGTGCTTTTCCAGCAACACATTTTCAGCTCTTGACCGCTGACAACCAGGATACATTGCTTTACATCTGAGATAAAAGACACAAATACTGTGAGTCTATTAGCTCTGGCTGACTTTGAGCAGCGAAGGGCAAAAAGGCACATCAAGGCCAGGCAGGAATGCTGTGAGTTGAAACTTTATTGCTGGAACAGCACAGCAGGTCAGGCAGCATCCAGGGAACAGGAGATTCGACGTTTCGGGCACAGGCCCTTCTTCAGGAATGAGCAGAGAGTGTTCAGCAGGAGAAGATAAAAGGTAGGGAGGAGGGACTTGGAGGAGGGGAGTTGGAAATGTGATAGGTGGAAAGAGGTCAAGGTGAGGGTGATAGGTCGGAGTAGGATGGAGGCGGAGAGGTTAAGAAGAAGACTGCAGGTCAGGAAGGCGGTGCCGGGCTGGAGGGATCCGGCTGAGACAAGGTGGGGGGAGGGGGGATGAAGAAACTGGTGAAGTCCAAGTTCATCCCCTGCGGTTGGAGGGTTCCCAGTCGGAAGATTTTACGCTCCTCCTCCGACCGTCGGGTTGTTGTGGTTTGGCGGTGGATGAGTCCAATGACCTGAATATCCTCGGTGGAGTGGGAGGGGGAGTTGAAATGCTGTGCTACAGGGTGGTTGGGTTGGTTCGTCCGGGTGGCCCAGAGGTGCTCTCTGAATCGCTCCGCAAGTAGGCGGCCTGTCTCCCCAATATAGAGGAGGCCACACCGGCTGCAGCGGATGCAGTAGATGATGTGGGTGGAGGTGCAGGTGAATCTGTGGCGGATATGGAAGTTATCAGTAGAGTGGCGCAGCAGTAGAGTGGCGCAGCGGGAGCGTGCTGGGCCCATAACCCAGAGATCGATGGATCGAAACAATTTTCTCCTCGAGGAATGCTGTGAACCTCACCATAGAAACAAAGTGAGTGTGCACTAACAGAGTGAGGTTAGACACCCTGTGGTGCACCCCAGTCCAATCTAGGATGCCTGTCACCATGTGCCAAATGGCCTTGCAGCAGCATTACAACAAAAGGTGCCAGTGTGCTCCAAAGCGCAGCATTCAAGTGCAGAAACATACCATAAGTAGATCGGAAATGTGCCACAGTGATGGGTGGCATGGTGGCTCAGCGGTTAGCACTGTTGCCTCACAGCACCAGGGACCCAAGTTTGATTCTAGCCTCGGGTGACTGTCTGTGTGGAGTTGCACATTCTCCCAGTGTCTGCGTGGGTTTCCTCCAGGTGCTCCGGTTTCCTCCCATAGTCCAAACATGTTCAGGTCAGGTGAATTGGCCACGCTAAATTGCCCACAGTGTTAGGTGCATTAGTCATAGGGAAATGGGTCTGGGTGGGTTACTCTTCAGGCGGTTGGTGTGGACTTGTTGGGCCAAAGGGCCTGTTTCCACACAGTAGGGAATCTAATCTGTACAGGATATGGTGAGGCTTGTATAAGGTGCAAATGTTCGTGGATGCAGGATCCGTGAGGCTGAAGCCCATGCAAGGTGCCCTTGGATGTCACTGCCAGCTATCCACGATGGAGGTTGAGAGGAGCCAAGTTTGAGCTGGAGTCACCGGGACCCTCTCTGACCTTTATGACAGGAAATCTCGGTGTCTAGTCTCTGTCTGGTAGGTGGATGAGTGGGAAACTAAAGTGAGACTAGCCAGTAATGAGGCTAATAATGAGCAATAATCCATGGTAGTAGATCTCTCGATGATCACTAAAGGGAGTTTCATCTTGTTATTCAGCAATTGGCTAGAAAATGGGACTATTTGGTCTTGACTTCAAGGCGATCCTTGCTGAACAGTTCAACTGAAAGTAGAGTCACTGATAGATAGGATAGTGAAGAAGGCATTTGGTACGCTTTCCTTTATTGGTCAGAGCATTGAGTATAGTAGTTGGGAGGTCATGTTACAGCTGTACAGGATATTGGTTAGGCCATACTGTGTGCAGTTCTGGTTTCCCTGCTATAGGAAGGATCTTGTGAAACTTGAAAGGATTCAGAAAAGATTTACAAGGATGATGCCAGGGTTGGAGGATTTGAGCTACAGGGAGACACTGAACAGGCTGGGGCTTTTTCCCCCAGAGCTTCAGAGCCTGAGGGGTGACCTTACAGAAGTTTATAATATCATAAGAGGCATGGATAGGATAAATAGACAAATTCTTTTCCTTGGGGTGGGGGAGTCCAGAACTAGAGGGCAAAGGTTTAAGGTGAGAGGGGAGAGATATAAAAGAGACCTAAGGGGTAACTTTTTCATGCAGAGGGTGCTGCGTGTGTAGCATGAGCTGCCAGAAGAAGTGATGGAGGCTGGTACAATGACAACATTTAAAAGGCATCGGGATGGGTATATGAATAGGAAGGTTTAGAAGGATATGGGCCAAGTGCTGACAAGTGGGACTAGATTAAATTCGGATATCTGGTCGACATGGACATGTTGGACCGAAGGGTCCGTGTCCGTTCTGTACGTCTCTGTGACTCTATGATTTAATTTCTGAACGAACAGCTCATGTTGATTAGGAGTTGGGATAGTACTGCTCTATGAATATCTGTCCAAGATAAGTCTGAACTAATTACAAAATAAATCATATTTAATGATACCAATTTCAAGATATAATTCTATAACATTATAACTAGGACAAACACTTGAAAACACGCATTAACTGATATTGCTGCATAAGAAAATGGATAGTGACTATTCATTGATCCATGGATAGTGGCTTTTTCTTTACTCATTCACAGGATGTGGACATCACTGGCTATGCCAGCATTTATTGCCCAACCCTAATTGCCCAGAGGGCAGTAGAGAGTCAACCTCATTGCTGTGGGTCTGGAAACACATGTAGGCCAGACTGAGTAAGGATGACAGTTTCCTTCCCTATTAGTAAACCAGATTTTTTTTCCTGGCAATCGTTTCATGATTATGATTAGGCATTTTACAAATCACTTTCTATGTAAAAAAAAAGCCCCTCATGTCTTTTTTAAATCTCTCTCCTCCCACCTTATAAATATGGTCCCTAGTCTTGATATCCCCCACCCTAGGGAAAAGACATGTGCCATTCACCCTACCTGTACCGCTCATGATTCCATAAACCTCTAAAAGGTCACCCCTCAGCCTCCTTGACTCCAGTGAAAAAAGTCTTAGCCTATCCAGCCTCTCCTTATAACTCAAACTTTTATTCACGATAACATCTTGATAAATCTCTTCTGAACCGTCTCTAGCTTAATAATATCATTCCTCAAATAGGGCGACCAAAACTGGACACAGTACTCTAAAAGAGACCTCACCAATGTCCTGTACAACCCCAACATCTCTCCCCAAGGTTTTTTTATTGCATTTAAATTCCACCATCTGTCATGGTGGGATGTGAACCCAGGGCCTCAGAACATTACCTGGGTCTCCAGATTCCTCAACTAGCAATAATACCACCCCATTTCTTTTCTTACCCTTGGGAAGTTCTTATTTCTCCTTCTGGCATGGTTCCAGCCTCCTCCTCCTCCACTCTGTTAACATGTCATTGCAATCATACTGCCTCCATGCATTCCTTCAGCTTTTCCAACATGTTGAAGCACTGCGTGTTGACAAGAAGCTGTGACAATTCAGGTAACACCTTCAAACCCAACTATACCATGCCAAGTCCAGAGTGACAGATTCAGGGATTGAACGAGCAGTAATAGCTCCTTCAAAAACAACTCTGGAGACACTTCCCACTCTCGGCATCTGTCAGGAGCTGGCAGAGCCGGAAGTGTTGTTTCTGACCTTCAGGCAGCTTGCGTTGACTGATTGTTTTAAAAATCCAATCAGTTTTTGCCACCTCTCTTCCACTGTTGGTCATAGAGTCATACAGCATGGAAACAGACTCTTCGGTCCAACCAGTCCACACCAAACATAATCCCAAACCAAACTAGCCCCACCTGTCTGCGCTTTGTCCATATCCTTCCAAACGTTTCTTATTCAAGTATTTATCTAAACGTTTTTTAAGTGTTGCAATTGTGCCTGCATCTACCACTTCCTCTAGAAGTTCACACACAAATCACTTTTTTTTTAAAAATTGCCCCTCATGTTTTGTTTTAAATCTCTCTCCTCTCACCTTAAAAATATGCCCCCTACTCTTGATATCCCCCGCCCTAGGGAAAAGACATGTCCCATTCACACTACCTATACCCCTCATGATTTGATGAACCTCTATAAGGTCACCTCTCAACCTCTTACACTCCAGTGAAAGAAGTCCTAGCTATCCAGCCTCTCCTTATAACACAAACCTTCATTCTCGACAACATCTTGGTAAATCTCTTTTGAACCGTCTCTAGCTTAATAATATCGTTCCTGTAACAGGGCGACCAACACTGGACACAGTATTCCAAAAGAAGCCTCACCAATGTCCTGTACAACCTCAACATCTCACTCCAACTCCAATACTCAAAGGTCTGGTCACCACCCTTAGTGACTGTCTAGTTCATTTAATGGTCACACCAGTCTTAACCACCACCATTAGTAAGCCAGTGGCAGTCAATAAAGTAGTGCTCATCTTTGGGTGATGATTTTAAAATGACCAGTGTATGCAAGCTTAGCCACTCAGGGTTGTTTCAAAGCTTGTGTATCTGCAATAGAAGCTCCCTTTGTCAAAGATGTGCTTCTGACATGACTGGGAACTGGTAATGAAGAAATACTCATCAATGTAAATGCAAACTAAAAACTAGGATGAGTGAGAAACAAAGCAAGAAACAATTGAACTCAGCTTGATGAAGTGCAGTTTGTCCCCATCAGCTTGAAGCTGACTTATAGATTTATTTAAAGGCAAAATACTGCAGATGTTTGAAATCTGAAATAAACACAGGGAATGCAGGTCAAACTCAACAGCTCTGGCAGCATCCAAGGAGAGAGAAACTGATTTCACATATCAAGTATTGTACCAGATTTGAAACATTAACTCTATTATCTCTCCACAGATGTTGCCAGACCTGCTGAGTTTCTCCAGTATTCAGTGTTTGGTATAGATCTATTTAGCTTTTTACAGAAAACTGTGCTGTCCAAACATATGATTGCTTCCCCCATGTCTTTTTTTTTGACATGCTGGCACAGCACTTGATGTCTGTAAAATGGACTGTTTTTATGTTTGTCAAGCTGCTGGAATCATAAGGCCATTAGGCATAGCAGCAGAAATTAGGCCATTCAGCCCATCAAGCCTGTTCCACCATTCAATCATGACTGATAAGTTTCTCAACCCCATTCTCCCACTTTCTCCCCGCAACTCTTGATCCCCTTGATCTATTTATCTCAGTCTTAAGTATACTCAATGACTTGCCTTCCACAGCCTTCTGTGGCAGTGAATTCCATAGATTCACCACTCTCTGGCCAAACAGGTTTCTCCTTATCTTTGTTCTATAAGGTCTTCCCTTTAATTGAAGGCTGTGTCCTTTGATCCTAGTCTTTTCCCAACATCTACTCAGTCCAGGCCATTTCAGTATTCTGTGTGTTTCAATTAGATTCTCCCCTTATCTATCTAAACTCCATTGAGTATAAACCCAGAGTCCTCAAACATTCCTCATATGTTAAAGCCTTTCATTCCTGCGATCATTCTCATGAGACTCCTCCAGAGCCAGTAAGTCCTTCTTGAGATATGGGGCTCAAAACTGCACACAATACTCCACATGTGGTCTGACCAGAGACTTATAGAGCCTCAGAAGTACATCCCTGCTTTTATATCCAAGTCCTCTCAAAATAAAAGCCAATATTGCATTTGCCTTCTTAACTACTGCCTCAACCTGAGAGTTTACCTTGAGAGAATCCTGGACTGGAACTCCCAAGTCTCTTTGCACTTCAGACTTCTGAATTTTCTCCCCATTTAGAAAACAGTACATGCCTCTATTCTTCCTACCAAAGTGCACTATCTCACACTTTCCCACATTGTACTCCATCTGCCACTTCTTTGCCCAATGTCCTAGCCTGTCCAAACCCTTCTGCAGCCACCCTGCCTCCTCACTACTATCTGTCCCTCTACTTAACTTTGTATCATCTGCAAACTTAGTCAGAATTCCATGTTGGAAGTCATTCTGGCTAAAATTTTATCTATCACCCTCAAGTCTAAGTCTAGTCAGGACTCACCCACCCCAACCCCATGATACATTGCTGACATCAGATCCTCCAGCAATGACGGATTTTTCCTCTAAAATCAATCTGGCCCAGTTGTAAGGCAGGGTGTTGGCACTTCAGTGTGCATAGCCTCATACTGGTCACATGTTTTCCAAATTTACTCGTGTAGCCTTTCATTAGTATTCATCCAAGTACAATCTTGAATATGCTACTTTTGTATGGAATTGTCAGCACATTATACAGCATCGTTGGGCATTTTATGCTACATTGATGTGTAACCCAACAACAAACCGTTAGTGCTGTGGAATGCTGTTATAGGCATAAGATTTAAGTTTCCTTCAGGTTGAGTTTATTTACTTGCCTCTTGTGATAAGCATGAATAATGAGTCTTCCAAGAAGCTGTTAATTTTAACACCACTTTTGTGGAGTTTGTGCATTCTGTGAAAGATGAGATTTGGAATTTGTGTTTATGGAGCACCTCTGACCCACGTGCAGCTGCACACTGGATCTGGGTTATTGACATATTGGATTCCTATCTTGTATCTGTAACCATTACAGTGCAACAGAGGCCTCAGCCCAGACACCAGATTATGAATACCCATGATGTATTGATGGCAACATGCAGGGTTACAAATAAGTGACAACACACGAAATACAGGGGGGCAGCCAGATTTACTCTCCAGGATCCATATGTAGGTTCACAGAGATGCCGAAATAACTTTGCAGAAAGCTGCATATATTTGCTATCAATTTGTTGCTCTCAAAACACATGCACCTAGAATCATGGGTTCACATAAATAATAGTTAAAAGAACCAGTTATTATAGAATACAACTTAAGAGTGTTATCATATCAATTGAATTTGTCTTGGTCCACACAAGATGATGTGACAGTCAAGAAAGCACAACAATGCCTCTACTTTCTCATGAGACTAAGAAAATTCGGTATGTTCACAACGTCTCTTACTAATGTTTACAGATGCACCATAGAAAGCATCCTATCTGGATGCATCATAGCATGACATAGCAATTGCTGTTTGCAATTCTGCAAAAAACTACAGACAAAGTCGTGAACACAGACCACCACGCAAACCAGCCTTCTATCCATTGACTCCATCTATACTTCCTTCCTGTTGCCTCAGGAAAGCAACCAACATAACCAAAGACCCCTTCCATTCCAGTTACACTCTCTTCCACACTCTTCCATTGGGCAGAAGATATAAAAGTTTGAATGCATGTATAAATACATTCAAGAATTACTTCTTATCAGACTTTTGAATGGATTTCTCAAATGTTAATGTTGCTCTCTCTCTCTCTCTCTCTCTCTGCACCTTCCTAGTAGCTGTAACGCTGTATTTTGGACTCTGTTCTGCTACCCTGATGCATATTGTATGGCATGATCTGCCTGTAGAGCACGCAAAACAACACTTTTCACTGTATCTTGGTATGTGTGATAACGACAAATCAAATCACTTGGAAAACCTAACTCTCAATTACATATGGATATATGGAACAATATATATATTTTTCAAAGAAAGAAACATAAGCCAGAAGATGCCTGAGAATGTAAATTCAATGGTTGTCCGAATCCAGGTGTGGATTACATTGAATCCTGAGACCACTCATGGAATGTCACACCTGAAGAGGATCAATTGAACTTCAGACAAGGATGCTTCATAGGGAGAGATGCTAATCAATATTCCGAAGGGTTACTTTCCATGGGCTGTGTCCAGTTTGAGAAGATGATACGAGTTGGAGGAAAGGCGGCTCAGGCTGAAAGACATAATTATGCTTTACAATTACAAAAATATACTAAAATGGGGGTCAAAGGCCAACTGCATCATTGGTCTGCGTGTGCTAGTGAGAGCTAGAGTGACGACAAGCTGGAATGCCAGCTTGGGGTTCACGAATCCCGTGAGGGATTCAGTTGAGAACCTGCATGAGACATCTCTGTATGTGCAGGAAATAAAAAGGTCTCTGTCTCCTGAAAACAAGTCAAGTCAGCCACACTATGGTTGAAAGGAAATTGGAAAAACTCTTTAAAGCTAAATGCTGAAGAACCTCTGGTTAGTCCGCTGCCAAAGTCAATGTTACTGAATCACCGAGCTTGAGGCTGCAATGTTTCACAATTAATTCATCATGGACAAGCCAAAGACTGATTTATTTTAATTTTACTTTTAACTTTATCGATTCATCTCATTTCTAACATGTGATTAATGCAGTGTTTTATTATTTGTTATCACTCTTTCTCTAACTCAAGAAAGCCCCGTTAAATTAGCTCCATTTTAAAACACACTTGAGCTGGTAAAATATGTGAATGAGACCCATTTTTAATTAAGCTTGTTGCAACCAAAGGAAGGAGGGATTGAGTAAGAAGTGGAGACAGTGAGTTTACAATATCACAGCTCCTAGTGCAAAATATCAGTGAAGTGTTATTGTTCGTTTCAAACACTGCCATTCACCTTACCAGATATGACTCATGGTGAAATAAAATCAGGACATCAATCATCTTTGTTTACCCATAAACTCAAGCAACATTAATTGAGAAATAAAATCCTTGGATTACAAATTTTGCATTGTAAATGTCTTACAGACATTGCATACATTATACTTTCTCTCAAAGCTCACTGCTGCATTTCTTGGCACGTTACAGACTGGCTCAGTCCTAAACCACTGCAACATGTTAGGAAAGACCATTTCTTGGTCTTAATCCAAATATTTTCCTCTTACAAATGTCCAATGGGAACTTATATTCTTTCAGCATAATTAATCATCAGTCAAACCTGCAATTTCACTTGACACATCCACCAGAAGGTTACACAGGGGCAATTTTCCTCCTCTCTCGCCTATACACAACATTCAGTTGTAAGCCTGAAGTCTCATACCATGTGGAAGTGAAAATAAGGTTTGCATTTACATACTGTCTCAAAGCAATATATCGTCATTAAAGTGCAGTCATTGTAAGGATTGATAGGCATTGATGTAGGGGAACACAGCAGCCAATTTGTATATAGCACAACCTCACAAACAATACCATGATAATGGCTAGATAGCCCCTTTCTATAATTCATGTTGGTTGAGGAGAACACCTTGCACTTCTTAGAAACAATACCACAGAACGCTTTCCATCCACTGCAGAGTTACATGGTCTGGCTAACGTCCTATACAAAGGCAGCACCTCTGACAATGCAGCACTCCCTATTACTGTACCAGTCAAACAGGACATTCCTGATGAAGAACTTATGTTCGAAACATTGACTTCTCCCGCTCCTTGTATGTTGCCTGACTGGCTGGTATGTTGCTTTTCCGGCGCCACACTTTTTGACTCTGATCTCCAGCATCTGCAGTCCTCACTTTCTCTCTGTACCAGAGTGTCAGATTACATTTTGTGTTCAAGTGACTGAATTGAACACATGACTTTCCTGATTCAGAGGTAAAAACAATGACTGCAGATGCTGGAAACCAGATTCTGGATCAGTGGTGCTGGAAGAGCACAGCAATTCAGGCAGCATCCGACGAGCAGCAAAATCGACGTTTCGGGCAAAAGCCCTTCATCAGGAATAAAGTTTTTCAGAGGCAAGAACATTAATCCACAGCTGATACTTCAGAGTAGCTACATCCTACCAGTCAATGACCTACTGACTTATCAAGTTTCCCACATGAGGAATCCTATTCATTAGGCTTACCTTCAATATGTAAGATGTGGAGGAGCTAGTGTTGGACTGGGATGGACAAAGTTAAAAATCACACAATACCAGATTATAGACCAACAGGTTTATTTGGAAGTACTAGCTTTCAGAGTGCTGCTCTTTCATCAGGAAACTGATGGGGCAGGATCATAAGCCTCAGAATTTGTAGCAAAAGATCACAGTATCATGCAATTAAAATGATATATTGAACAAACCTAGATTACTGTTAAGTCTTTCATCTTTTAGAGTGGATTGCAGACTTAACTGTAATTTAGGTTTGTTCAATATATCATTTTAATTGCTTAAGACTGTGATCTTTCGCTATAAATTCTGTGTCTTATGGTCGTGCCCCACGAGCTATTAATGGAGCAGTGCTCTGAAAGTTAGTGCTTCCAAATAAACCTGTTGGACTATAATTTGGTGTTGTGTGATTTTTAACTTAAACATCTAAGCAATTTTGATGCGTGATATGGCTCCTAAAAGCAAGCAGCTTCACCAGTTTACGTACGAGCTTTCAACCGATGAACTTTATCATCAGAAATTCCACCACTAACATTATCCTCACATTGCTGTCATTAAGGACAGTGTGCTAAAAGGCCAACTTGAGGAGCTTTAAAACATCTGTTAATATTTGAACAGCTGAGCCAAGTAGGTTCTAAGTTCTTTAAAGGCAATGCATTTTGGAATTTCTTTGCTCTATTGTCCACTACTATTCTTTTCTCTTCCATTGGGTTGTGTCACATTGCAACATCTCTCTGTCTAGGAGAAAGTGAGGACTGCAGCTGCTGGAGATCAGAGCTTAAAAATGGGTTGCTGGAAAAGCGCAGCAGGTCAGGAAGCATCAAAGGAACAGGAGAATCGATGTTTCGGGGTATAAGCCCTTCTTCAGGAATGAGGAGGGTGTGCCAAGCAGGCTAAGATAAAAGGTAGGGAGGAGGGACTTGGGGGAGGGGCATTGGGAATACGATAGGTGGAAGGAGGTTAAGGTGAGGGTGATAGGCTGGAGAAGGGGTGGGGGCGAAGAGGTGGGGAAGAAGATTGCAGGTCAAGAAGGCGGCGCTGAGTCTGAGGGTTGGGACTGAGAAAAGGTGGAGGGAGGGGAAATAAGAAACCTGGAGAAATCTGCATTCATCCCTTGTGGTTGGAGGGTTCCTAGGCGGAAGATGAGGCGCTCTTCCTCCAGGTGTCATGTTGCCATGGTCTGACAATGGAGGTGGCCAAGGACCTGCAGGTCCTTGGCGGAGTGGGAGGGGGAGTTAAAGTGTTCAGCCACGGGGCGGTTGGGTTGGTTGGTGCGGGTGTCCCAGAGGAGTTCTCTGAAACGTTCCGCAAGTAGGCGGCCTGTCTCCCCAATGCATCCGCTGTACCCAATGTGGCCTCCTATACATTGGGGAGACAGGCCGCCTGATTAAGAACTGATTAAGAACCTGATTAAGAACTGCTTCTGACACCTTTGGGGAGCTGGTGTGTAGAATTCACCACTTTGTGATGGTGTTACATGATTACTTGCACTTTACCATGTATTGCCTGTTGGCTCTCAAGCCAACCTAAGTTTGAAAAATCAACCAATGTTTAAGGGAGAGTCATGTATCCACTTTAAAATCTTAATTGAATGTTCAACTTCAAAGCTATTATTTATGCTTGGTTGGTTTCGAGCTGACTGTGATTTTGATCATACTTACATCAACTTTACATTTCCTACTATCTGTATTACCACAGTTAATAATGCAAATAATAAATCCTTCCTAGGCCTGATTCTTGAGTATATTGTTAGCTTTTTAAATGAAACAGCCCCTATATTGAGTGTCCACTCTGTGGCCAGAGGAAATGTCCTGCCAAATGTTTATATAGAGGTAGAGATTACAGTTGCAATAGTTTTCAATCATGAGCCAGTGTAAAACCAGACATTTTTTCACTAATTCAGGGCTGTAACTTAATCTCAGAATTTAAGTGACAGCATTTTCACCTGTTTTACACAGCTTATCATTTTATGTTTTGCTTTGCAATGAAAGCTCTGCATCTGGTTTTAAAATATGATGTAAGAAATCAAGTTAAAAACGTGACAAAAAGGCAGGGATAGATTTTATTGACATCAGATTTGCTTATTCTGTTTGAACAAATTCCTGAATGTTCCATCACGTGTTTGTTCTCTGAACTGGACTTGAAATGTACTTACTATGGAGCAGTCTTTCTTCAGTGAAAGGAAGGACCAGGTGGATTGCTACAGTCCCATGGTGGGCTGAACACATTCCAATGAGGACCTTACACAGTTCGGTGGTTGAGTCAATCATTAAGTGTATGTGTTTTCCCAACCCTACCATAATAAACACAGAGAGTTTCTGCCCATCTAAAACGTATCTACCTTTGAGCCAAAAATACCATGTGAAAGCATCATTTGTTAAAAGGTTCAATACAACTAACTGGCAATAATAGGGTATAGAGCAGTCTGATTTAAACATCCCTTAACTCTCATTGGAACTTTGCAGCTTAAGTTGAACTTCCTTGAGTTTGATTGAACCACATTTTTCCTTATATTTATAATGTTTTTAACAGAACACACTTACTGTTTTGTGTTAAATATTACCAGTCTGTCAAAGTAGATCTATCCATCTTCATTTTGTAGCCATCCAGATATTGTGGCCAGTCCATTATAGATAATTTTGCAAAGTTTTGCCTGAATGCTTGTAGTGTAGGCCTCAAAGAGGATAGTAACGTTGTCTTCCCATTAAATCTGGAGGATATGGCAGAGGCGTTGCTGTTGGAATTTCGCTCAGATGGCTGATAGATGTCAGACCTACAAGATCCTATTTAGTTAATTTGCAAATGGCCAGGATTCCTGTAGAGACCAAAGAACCTGCTCCAAAGACACTGAGAATTTCACCTAAAAGGACAGTAAAAGAGAACCATGTTACCAGCCATTCATAGTTATTGTTTAAAAACTGTAGCTTTTGATTTTTATGTATTTTTGATTGTGGACTGAGATGGAAAAGTGACTGTTTTAGAAACCAAGGAATGGCGAAAGGATTGCTGCACTCTTTAAAAGCAAACTGCCCATGAGACCATAAGATAGAGGAGCAGCATTAGGCCATTCAGCCCATCGAGACTTTCGCCATTCGATCATGGCTGATAGGTTTCTCAATCACATTCTTCTCTCTTCTCCCCATAGCCTGTGATCCCCTTATCATTCAAGAACCTATCTAGGAGCAAATTACTGCAGATGCTGGAATCTGTACTGATCACAGTGGGTCAGGCAGCATCCATGGAGAGAAAGCAAGCTCACGTTTCGAGTCTAGATGACTTCATTGAAATATTAGCTTGCTTTCTCTCCAAGAACCTATCTATCTCTGTTTTAAATATGCTCAATGACTTAGCCTCCACAGCCCTCTGTGACAATGCGTTCTATAGACTAAACAATCTTTGACTGGAGAAAATGCCTCCTCATCTCAGTTCTAAAGGGTCGTCCCTTCCCTCAGCTCCTAGTCTCTACTACTAGTAGAAAAGTCTTTTCTACACCTACTCTATCTAGGTCTCTCAGTACTCTGTAAGTTTCAATCAGGTCTCCCCTCATCTTTCTAAGCTCCATCAAGTACAGCCACAGAACCCTGAACTGTACCTTGTAGGACAAACCCTTCATCCCCAGGGTTATTCTTGTGAACCTCCTCTAGACAGTCTCAGAGGCCAGTTCATCCTTCTGCTCAGTCACAGGAAGACAAACAGCAGAAACTCATGAACTTGAGTAGATGCCATCCTTGAATAGGAGGACAGCTGTTGGTATACAAATATAATCATGAGGAACATCTCCCACCACTTTTGAGTATAGCAGTTTCTGGGAGACTAATCTGGAGACCTCAGAATTCACAATCCAAGTTAACACATATATTGAAACTTGGCCTGCAATATCTGCTGGCTGTGTTTTCTATGTCCTGGCTAATGTTTCAGCTCACTCAATGTTCAGGAATGATCTCACATTGAGAATTATTTTCCAGTTGTACCATTTGCCCTTTTTTCTTTAGTTGCAGTGTTTTTTTTATTTGTTTCAGCCCCTAATGTCACCAGGTGCCAACCAATTTAAAAGGAGCCTGGAAATTTAAATGCAGGAGTCCTCCTGTGCATCATTTGGGATCTATGTTGAAAAGTGTTACATGGAATAGTCTGTCTATCAGACAGCTTCTGAAGCCACTTCACAAAATATATTATTATTTGCATTATGAATTCCCTTTGTTTAAGTTTTCTATTGGCTGTGTTTAGATTAAAGTGTATCCGGTCTGTACTGTTGTGAGATTGTTCTCATTCACTGGTACCAGGGCAAACTGCCCCATTGTTTCTGGCAGCCCTTCACATCCTATGCTGCTGATTTCTGGCTACCGGCTGTGGAGGTATTGGATGGATCAGAGGGCATCTCCGTGGGTCTACAAGCAGTCTGGCCATGATGGCTATTGACAGGTCCAGGTTAGCCCCAGGCTATTCAGCCCATCAACCTGATTCTCCTCTCCAGCCATGCCTACAACTGGATGCCCTTGGAGAGAGGTATACCAGTAGTCTTGAGGCTTTCCCATTTCTGGCAGTCACTGGAGGGATAGGAGTGATGAATAGATAAAAAGAACAGTCCTATAAATTACTTTTAACCAACCTTCCATAACAAACAAATAAATCTAAAACCAAGAACTGCAGACATTGAAAATCTGAAACAAAACAGAAATTGATTCAAGCTAACTGTAGATTTGAAAAACTTCCTGTAATTTCTCCATTTCTGTTATAACAAACCTCTGGTGCAGGAGGGACTTGAACCCAAACTTTATGTCCCACAGGTAGAACACTATCACTGGAATTTCCAAAAGAGCAGTACAACGAAGGATCTGTTTCCATGCTGTACATCTCTATGACTCTAATACATTATTTTGAATCAAGCAGTTTGGACAGGGTGATGCCACACTTCTGGACAGGTGGCATTTGAACCCAGATTTCCTGGTCCAGAGATAGGGACACAACCACTGTACCATGAAAAAATGCTTCACACAACTGGGACTTTATTTTGCACAATCAATTCTATATATGTTTGAAGGTTATTCACCAGTACCATTTTCCCTAATCAAACTGTTATAACACAGCTCGAAGTAGGTGGGATTTGAACCTGGGCCCCATACCTCAGTAACTAGGAAGACCAGCACATGAACCCTACTCCACCAGTACAATGCCTTGAGAATGTTTATTAGAATTTGGTAATTATTCTTTGTGTTTCTTTATCAAGGGCTGAATTGTGGTTTCAATGTTTTTGTTTGAAGATTAACCATCTCAGTTGATCAGCAAGTGTTTGAACCAGACTATCTAATTAACTGATAATGACTGCAATTTGTTAATTTATTCTTTTCAGCTGCCCCTAGGGTAGGCTGACCAACTAATATAAATGCTGCTCTTGCTAAGAATAGTATTCTTCCACTTTATTTAATAAAAGTGGTTGTACTTTTTTCTGAGTTACTATTGCCATGGGTAAAGAGAAAACCCACATTAATATTGTGGTCATTGGCCATGTGGACTCTGGTAAATCTACTACCACTGGTCACTTGATCTACAAGTGTGGTGGCATTGACAAGAGAACTATTGAGAAGTTTGAAAAAGAAGCTGCAGAGGTATTTTTATTTTACTTGTGATGGATTTGGCTTTTAATTTTTTCCTCTTATGGTAAAATTGTAATAAATGCTAGCTTTATCTAGTTTCATATTTTAGCAGTTGCATTCCTACCTTTTTAATATCTTTTGGTCAGATTTCTTGTCTACAAGAAACTGAAATTCTGTAAATGTTTGCTTCATAGCAAGCCATACTTTTGAAAGTATTACTATCTCATTGGGTAATCATTCCTAATGCAAGCAATACTACATGGAAGCCTAATAATACTTTCACTGTGAATTATGCTTTTTAACTGGCATTTTAAACTGCCAGTTGATTACCCAACAGAATAATCAGTTTCTATGACTTTTGACTTGGGCAACTGCTATAGGAAAGATGTTGCTTAAACTTGAAAGTGTAGAAAAAGTTTGCAAGGATGTTGCTGGGGTTGGAGAGTTTAAGCCTGTGTGGTGAGGCTGTTTTCCCTGGAGTGTCAAAGGCTGAGGGGTAACCTTTAGAAGTTTATGAAATCATGAGGGATGTGGATAGGGTGAATAGCCGAAGTCTTGACCTCTGAGAGGGGGAGTCCAAAACTAGAGGGCATGGGGTTAAGGTGAGAGGAAAGATATTAAGAGGGCTTTAAGGAACAACCTCTTCTTGCAGCAGATGCTGTGTATGGAATAAGCTGCTGGAGGAATTAGTGGAGGCTGGTACAATTGCACAATTTTAAAAGGCATATGGGTGGGCACATGAATAGGAAGGATTTTGAGACATGGGACTATACTAAGATATCTGGTTAGCATAGATGAGTTGGATGGATCTGTTTCCATGCTGTCTGATGTTTTGACTCCAACTTATGACTTGGTTTTTCACAACTCAAATTTACCATCTCTCTCCTCCCTGAGAGGTGAATGTGTGTTGGAAGTGTCGAGAGGAAGTTTACAAGAATCTTTCCAGGGATGAAGGGCTTTTCATGAACTTGAAAGGGTTCAGAAAAGATTAACAAGGATGTTGCCAGAGTTGGAGGACCTGTTACTGGGAGAGGCTGAACAGGCTGGGGCTGTTTTCCCTGGAGCGTTGATGGGTGACCTTTTATAGAGGCTTACAAAATTGAGGGGCATGGATAGGATGAATAGACCAAGTCTTTTCCCTGGGGTCGGGGAGTCCAGAACTAGAGGGCATAGGTTTAGGGTGAGGAGAAAGATATCTAAGACCTAAGGGACAATGTTTTCAGAGTGTGGTACATGTATGGAATGACCTGCTAGAGGATGTGGTGGAGGTGGTACAATTACAACACTTAAGAGGCATTTGGATGGGTATATGAATAGGAAGGGTTAGGAGGGATATGGGCCAGGTGCTGGCAGGTGGGACTAGATTGGGTTGGGATATCTGGACGGGTTGGACCGAAGGGTCTGTTTCCATGCTGTACATCTGACTGACTCCATCTGTACTCCATGGAGTTCAGTAGGATGAGGGTGGTGGGGGAGCATATCTGTAATCTAGGTTTCAATGAGACCTGGAAAGAGGTAGATGTGGCAAAGACATTCCTGCTAGAAGGAGAGACTAGGATCTGAGGACACTACCTCTGTGAAGGGGGTGACCATTTTAGACAGATGGAATTTCGTCAGGGTGGTGAATCTGTGGTCCTCACTGCTGCAGAGGGCTGTGGAAGTGAAGTTATGGTGTGTTTAAGATTGGGACTTTTCCTTCAGGAGAAAGTTATTGGGAGAAGGCAGGGGAATTTGGTTGATAAACAGACCAGCCTTGATTGAATGATGGGGCAGCCTTGATGGGCTGACTGGCCTAATTTGGCTCCTAATACCTTGCAGTGTATTATCTCCATTCTTTCTCATTAAACTGCTCTTTGGAAACTTCAGTTGTCAATCTCCACTAAATGTGCCCTTAAGTCACAAATTGATTTGTAGCAACTATTTCAAAAAATTACTCCACCAATAAAGAGAATTTGACTTTGGCTGGTTATAAACAATCCATGATTCTGGTGTCCATCTTGCACATACAGATGACTTTTCTCCTCTTTCCATTAGAAGTAATGGATGTGTGGTGTTAAAATCCATATTGAAATTATGCCTTTATCAAGGCAGCTCCTCTTCAAAGAAGTTGGCATATTTTTGCATCCTATATAGGAAAGGCATTGTGTACTGTCAAAAAATGGGTTTGATTTATAAGTGGCTGTTAACAGCACCCATTTATTAAATCCCTTGTTAAATTGAGATTTAAACAAGTATTTTAATTAAAAATATGCAAATAGTACTGTCCCAATCAACTGGATCTACTTCCAAATTAACTTCCAAGTGCTCTACACTTGCACTCTTCAGTGATGTTTATCCATTGTGTAAAGGACTTGAGGTAAACTAGTTGGGGTTATCTGTGTATACCAAAGAAATTGACTTTAAGCTGGATGCAACAACTGTCAGATTTTTTTTGGGCCCACTATGAACTTTAATAACAAATGAGGCTGATATAGAAGGATTAATTGCTTAGTCTTTAATCTTGCAGATGGGTAAAGGCTCCTTCAAGTATGCCTGGGTGCTGGATAAACTGAAGGCTGAGAGGGAGCGTGGTATTACTATTGATATTTCATTATGGAAATTTGAAACAACCAAATATTACATAACTATCATTGATGCACCTGGACACAGGGATTTCATAAAGAACATGATCACTGGGACCTCTCAGGTATGTGTCTAAAAACAGTACCTTCACATAGCTGTTGGTGTGAGGGCCAAATGTTTAATGAGATTTGCACTCATTTCCTTTTCAGAAAGGAAGTATACGGAGGGCTTGAAAAGAAGCTATTATGGGACTGTTTAGGGACAGTAATTCTGAAATGGCATAACTTTGGTACCTTGAGAGGCAACTGTTGTAAAACCTTCTGAACATATCATTCTTCCACTGCACTAATAAAGAACTGTACCAACTTACAAAGGCACTCTACACTCTGGATCACTGATCTGGGGTAGTACTTGAAACTTCCCTCTCTTCATTTGAGTCTCCAGCCACATCCTTTCCTAATATTCTACTCTTCACAATCCAGTAAAATTGGAATTATTTTCACTACTACTGTACTTTCCCCTTCCTGCAATCACATTTTAACTTGGCTATGTCATTGAAGCAATACTGTACTTCAGTGTTGTAACCCTCCTTTATGATAAGGTATGCAGTCTCTTTTCATCTAAAGATGACAGCCCTAACCCAATCTACAAACTGAATTTGTTTGCAGGCTGACTGTGCAGTGTTGATTGTGGCTGCAGGTGTAGGTGAATTTGAGGCTGGCATTTCAAAGAATGGACAGACGAGGGAACATGCACTCTTGGCTTTCACCTTGGGTGTGAAGCAGCTAATTGTTGGAGTCAACAAGATGGATTCCACAGAGCCTAACTTCAGCAGCAAGAGGTATGAAGAAATTGTGAAAGAAGTGAGTGCATACATCAAGAAGATTGGCTACAATCCTGCTGGGGTGGCTTTTGTACCAATTTCAGGATGGCATGGCGATAACATGCTGGAACCCAGCAAAAAAGTAAGTGAACACTTTTGTCACAATCTGTGCCTGGTATTGCAGCTGCAGGACAGCTATTTGGTCCAAGATTGCTAATTACTGAGATTGACATCACTTACATTATTCTGCTACAGAATGTTTAAAAGCAGTGTAAATACTTCATTGCTGAGAAATGCAGTAGTGATTTTTGAATAGAAACACTTCCTCTGTCACCAAATTCCTTATACATCAGGCTTTATGTGAGCCTTGCTGTGAATATCTCTAGATATAGAACAGTGTACCATGGTAAGTTGTCTTGACTATTTGAACAATCCTTCTATACAAAAGAAGTCCTATAATTAAATCTAAGCTGGTTCTACAGTTCTATTGTCAATCCTAGACCAGCAACTTCTGTCTTTTGGATGATTTTGCAAAGCAGGGAGTGGACAATAAAGCCACTTCCCACCAGAGGGGATGAATCTGTTACAATGTGGCTTCATCAGGATTTATACTTGACTGCAAACAGATCCAGGGCTAACCTTGTGTTTGATGGTCAGCTTAATCCCTTCTACTTTTTTGATCTTCATGTTATGTAGATTTTGTTCTTAACAATTTTGAACCTGATTTTAAGATGTCTGTTGCAGTTCTAATCTCTAGCAGTTTAGTTTCCATATTTAAATTACATTCCACTAAGAGCACTCTTTAATTAGTAGACTTTTTCAAATGTGTTCTAATTTGGGTCTTCCAACTCTATTCCTGTAATATTGTGCATCTTATATCATCTTTCAGATGCCTTGGTTCAAAGGCTGGAAAATGGACCGTAAAGATGGCAATGCTGCTGGTACAACCCTATTGGAAGCTCTAGATGCTATCCTTCCCCCAACCCGTCCAACAAATAAGCCTCTACGTCTCCCTCTACAAGATGTCTACAAAATTGGAGGTGAATTTCAATTCTATTGTGAACATTTACATTGCAAATGCACTTCAAAAGTTGAATTCTAACATTTTGTATGTATTCAGGGATTGGTACTGTGCCAGTAGGCAGAGTCGAGACAGGAATCTTGAAGGCTGGCATGGTGGTGACTTTTGCTCCAGTTAACCTCTCCACTGAAGTGAAATCTGTGGAGATGCACCATGAGGCTTTAGTCGAAGCTGTGCCTGGGGACAACGTTGGGTTCAATGTCAAGAATGTGTCAATAAAAGATATTCGACGAGGCAATGTGGCTGGAGATAGCAAGAATGATCCTCCTTTGGAATCGGGAAGTTTCACAGCCCAGGTGAGCAAGAAGTACATTACTGGCCTTAATTTTACCAGGTTGGCAGTTGATCATAACTTGCAGTGCTGCTTGGGAGCTGTAGTACATCACAGCCTGTCAAGTCTGCTGCATCCTCAGGTGCTGAACATTTTACTGTTCCTATTTTGTATGGTCTTAGTGAGAGTGAGGTAGATTCTTTTAAATAAAGACCCAAATCTGTATGCTTGGTGAAATGTTATGGCCACTGACTGTGGTTCTGGTAAACTTGCCTTGACTGTGTCGTTAGGAGATTTTTAGTTTGGCAGATGTCACAAGGAGGTGACAACTCTAATGGCTTCCTGGAATTGCAATTAACATCCAGAAATTGGCAATTGTATTTCTTGAACTGAAGTGCAGTGATGAAAGTTCTTCTACTGTGACCTGAACTAAGTGTACAAACCTGGATTGCAGACTTTTAATTCCTTTTCTAGTGATCCCTGGAAGGCCAAGCCTAAACTTCCCTGGAAGTGTTTTCTTTTACCTCCCACACTCAGATTGTTGCATCCTCAACAGAATCTGGCCCCTTCATCTCTCTGACCACAGGACTACAGTTCAGTTTTGGCATTGCATCCTTAAGTATTGAAGGCTCCTTGACACTCATACTTTCTCTGCATGAAGTAGAAGGTCCACAATGAATTATAGTTACTATTTAAATTCCCAAACATCACTTAGTCTAATGGGCATTAACCTTGATGACCAGTTTATCATTTGGAAATCATCCACTGTCATGACAGCAACTAATCAGCCCAAGGTAACACCAGAACTTATTGGAGTTAGTGTTGAAGGGGAAATAGCATGGCTTTGGATCCAAAAGGAACAAGCTAAAATGAGTCAGATCTACATACTGCTAATTAGAGCAGTAGACTGTGAAATGGCAGTCTGTGTGTGACCGGATGTTGATTTCCAAGTATTGACATTGTATCCTGAACTGTAATTTAAATGTACCTGCTATAGAGGTGTCAGAGTACTGTTCCAAACCTCCAATCTAAAAATACAGCATTGATGTTTTAAGTGTGTACCTAAACTTGATACACATTGCAGAAGTATCTGTGCATCTTGCTAGCAGAAGTAATGGATTTTAAATCTTGATTTTAGACTTACAAATGTTTAAAATAAGCACTTCTAGCTGTCTCTGATCTTTAGATTGCCAGATGGAGGTGCCACTGAATTCTGTACTAATTGGACTGTAATTTTCCAGGTGATCATCCTAAATCATCCTGGACAGATTAATGCAGGCTATTCACCTGTTCTAGACTGCCACACTGCGCACATTGCCTGCAAGTTTTCGGAACTTAAGCAGAAGATAGACCGTCGATCTGGCAAGAAGCTGGAGGACAACCCAAAGAGCTTGAAATCTGGAGATGCTGGCATCATTGTGATGATTCCAGGGAAACCAATGTGTGTGGAAACATTCTCTGAATATCCTCCCCTTGGTGAGAATGCAATTTTTCTCACTACCACCATCAGCTTGAATACAACTAACAAGTAGCTGGAATGCGAGATAACACCACTTCAGTATTTATTGTACAAAAGTTTTGATCCACCCCTGCATTTCCTATCCACTTCCTAGGGTCTCGAGAAACTCATTCCTAGGTGCCACATTCTCTACTTACCACCTCTTCTGCCCACCAAACCCCCCACCTCCAAGCTGGTGTTTACATCAGAGCTTGCTTGCTTCCCCCTTCTCCATGGGATCTGAACTTTTTGCTCTAACTGAAGCAGAAGGGAACATCCCCATCATAGAGACATCACTCACCTTGTGGTGATGGTGAATGGACTTGGCTTGAAGTGCCCTTGTCCTAAAGGTGGAAACTTTGTGCTCCTCTTAATCCCCTCCCACCTTCTTACATCTGCTGGATTGCAAGATAATGCTATCAGCTCCAAAGCTGCTGACATGGCACTCATTCTCTGATCTGAGGGATGGGTGATGCATGTAATATCAAACATGACTACACTTTTTCTATCAGCCTCTGGCTGGACTATGTCCACATTCCCTTTTCAGAGCCCCAATCCACCATGTGATCTGTCCACTGTCAATTGCTGCCACAGGAGGCTTTTTCCTGTGTGCAGGTGAACTTCCTATGTTTTTTCCCACCCCCCCCCCACTACTGCCTAACTGTGGTAGTACTTTTTTTTCCCCCAGCACCAATGTGTGGGTGAGACAGTGAACACAGGCTTTATACACACACACCTATTACTAGTACCATGAGGTGCCTGGCAGGTGAATCTAATTTACCCACCATAGCCCTCTCTCCAATAGGATTTTTCATTTTGTCTCTGGATAATGCTGATTGGGCAATCAGACCAGGCCCTGTTCTTGTACCCTCCCTCTTGAGGTGCTGCCCTTGTTCTTTCCCTGTAGTTCTGCAGATGTTCCCCCTTGAACATTGTCTCTGCCTTCATTATGGTGGTTTATTCCAGTCCTAACATCTCATAAGAATGGGACTGTTCTCTAGAATGGAACAGGCTATTTAGCCCACCAAGACTGTGTGCCTACACTAACTTGCCCCTACACAATCCATATTCTCTATTCCCTACCAATTCCTATCTGAAGGTGCCTCTGAACATTATTATATCTACCTCCCAGCAGTGCATTCCAGGCAAATACTACCTCTTCAATTTAAAAAGAAACTTTCCTCTCTTCCTAACTTTCATTTCTACCCTGGGATAAAGACCTCAATTACCCATTCTGCCATTCCTCAAATTTTAAGCTTCTATCAGGTCACCTGTCACTTCATTCCAGTGAAAACAATTTTTTTTTTTGTCTAATCTCTACTCCATAGCTAATGCTCTCCAAACAAGGTGCAAACATCCTGGTACTGTCTCCAGCATCTCCGCACCCTAGTGTACCAGAGCTGTATATAGTCAGTGTGCCCTAACTAAAGTACATGTTGCAGAAACATGCCATGCTAACTTCCATACACTTTTGTTTCACTGGGCAGAAGCCCTTCAGGATTCCTGAAGAAGGGCTTATGCACAACATTGATTCTCCTACCTGACCTGCTGCACTTTTTAGCTCTGATCTCCAGCATCTGCAGTCCTCACTTTTTTTTACTTTTGTTTCACTACCAAGAATGGATACTCTTAACCATGCTTAGAAAGCCAAAGATATTTTGTCCATGCTTAGTATTGTGGGATAAAGTTGAGAGAATTCTTTTTGTTGCAGGTCGTTTTGCAGTACGAGACATGAGGCAGACGGTTGCTGTTGGAGTGATCAAGGCAGTAGATAAAAAATCTGCGGGGCCTAGTAAAGTGACTAAGTCAGCTGCAAAGGCTATGAAAAAGTAACTGCATCGATCAAATGTAGAGATGGCATCAAACCAATTGGACAATAAAATCACTAAAATCACTAACCAGTCACTCTGTTTATTTGAATGTGTCCTTGACAGTCTAGGATGTTGGTTTGCAGGCTGCTTTAATGGGCATTACTGACAGTCAGCATTATTACCCTTTCCCAACAGGCTCCTTCTTTAACTCCCTTTGATAAAGGTGATAGCCTGGTGCCCTTACAGCTAGGTTAATATTCAGAGGGCCCACTTGTTCACCAAGTCCTTCAGAAAATGCTGTCCTGCTTAATCTGGCCTACTTGTGACTCCAGACCCACAGCAATATGATTCTTGACAAATTCCAGCCTAACCAGTAGTTCCTACATAAAAGCTATGGAATTACATGTGCTGATATGATAAAATCAAATGGATTTTGACATGGGGCTGCCTTAATCAGACTGATTTGAAGTTTCCAGTTTCCCAACTTAAATTCTTCTGTGGTATCAAGATGGAATTTGAACCCATACTCCAGGACATGTAATGCGGGTTAATCAGCCTCTGACCAAGGGTACTATATAGGGTGATTCTAAATGGGGTGCCCCCAAATGGTTATACTACTGGCTGAGGGATGAATTTGCTCTCCTAACAACATTTCCCTTCAATTTTAATTTTTTTTCCAGCCTAAATTATTCAAGGAGTCAAACTAACTGGGATTTCTGGGTTGAAGTTGTAAACAATAAGATTTCAAATCCTATTAAAAATAAGGATGGAGTTTTAATTTAATGAGGAAAAACAGCCTCCAGGTTCTGCATAAAAGTTCAAGGTGAGAAATTTGAAGTTCGATGATATTGATTTGAAGCAGTTGGGGTAGAATCTTGACTCTGCAAGCTCATGGCAGGCTTTCTTTTTTGACAACTGTTTTCAGTTGTGGGGTGGGGGTGTGTGCAGGGGAACCAGGGAGGTATAGAGGAAAGATCCCAATCTGGGATTGGTACGGTTGGGAACAAATTCAAGCAGTCAGGGAAAGCAGGGACAAAGCGGAGGAAAAAGTAGGACTGATAAATCTAACTGCATTTATTTCAGTGCAAGAAGCCTAACAGAGGGCAGATGCACTCCGGGCACAATTAGGAACATGGGACTGGGATATCATTTCAATTACTGAAACATGGCTCAGGGATGGGCAGGACTGGCAGCTTAATGTTCCAGGATACAAATCCTGCAGGATGGACAAAGGGAAGCAAAATACGAGGGGGTGGGGCATGGTATTGTTGATAAGGGATAGCTGTACTGAAGGAGGCTATTCCCAGAAATTATTTGGGTGGAACTGAAATAAGGGATCACCTTTATTGGGATTGCATTATAGACTCCCTAATAGTCAGAAATTGAAAAACAATTGTAAGGAGATCAGTTATCTGTAAGAATAATAGTGTGGTTAGGGTGGGGGATTGTTTTTCCAAACGTAGACTGGGACTGCCATAGTGTTAAGGGTTCCGATGGAGAGGAATTTAACTGCATACAAGACAATGTTCTGATTCAGTATATGGATGTACCTACTAGAAAAGGTGCAAAACTTGACTTGCTCTTGGGAAATAAGGCAGAGCAGGTGACTGAGGAGACAGTGGGGGAGCACTTTGGGGCCAGCAACCATAATTCTATTGGTTCTAAAAGTGGTGGAAAAGGGTAGACCAGATCTAAACATTGAAGTTCTAAATTGGAGAAAGGCAAATTTTTGCCTGTATTAGACAAGAACTTTCAAAAGCTGATTGGGGGCAGATGTTCACAGGTAAAGGGAAGCCTTCAGGAATGAGAACTAGAGTCTAGAGAAAGTATACTTCTGTTTGGGTGAAAGGAAAGGCTGGCAGGTATAGGGCATGCTGGATGGCTAAAGAAATTGACTTTTTTTTGAGGGGAAAAAAAAGCACCTGACAGTCTATAAACAGGATAGATCGAGTGAATCCTTGGAGCATAAAGGCAGTAGGAGTATACTAAGGGAAATCAGGAGGGCAAAAAGGGGACATGAGAGAGCTTTGGAAGTAGAGTTAAGGAGAATCCAAAGGTTTTTACAAATAAGTTAGGGACAAAAGGGTAACTAGGGAGATAATAGGGCCTCTTAATAATCAGCAAGGTGGCCTTTTGTGTGGAGATGGGGGAGATACTAAATGAGTATTTTCCATCTGTATTTACAAAAGGACGTGGAAGATATAGAATGTAGGGAAATAAATGGTGACATCTTGCAAAATCCCCCATTAGAGGAGGAAGTGCTGGATGTCTTAATGCATAAAGGTGGATAAGTCCCCAGGACCTGATGGGTGTATCCACAAACTCTGGGAAGCTAGATAAGTGATTGCTGGGCCTCTTACTGAGATTTGTATCATCTATAGTCACCAGGTGAGGTGCTGGAAGACTGGAGGTTGCCTAACATGGTGCCACTGTTTAAGAAGGGTGGTAAGGACAAGCCAAGGAACTATAGACCAGTGAGCTTGGTGTTGGTAGTGGGCAAGTTGGAGGGAATTCTGAGGGACAGGGTGTACATGTATGCAGAAAGGCAAGGACAGGTTAGGGATAATCAACATGGCTTTGTGTGTAGGAAATCATCAATCTCAAACTTAATTGAAGTAACAAAGGATTGAGGGCAGAGTGGTAGATGGACTTCAGTAAGGTGTTAGACAAGGTTCCCTGTGGGAGACTGGTGAGCAAGATCAGATCTCATGGGATACAGGGAGAATTAGTCATTTGGATACAGAACTGGGTCAAAGGTAGAAGGTGCTGGAGGATTGTTTTTCAGATTGGAGGCCTGTGACCAGTGGAGTGCTACATGGATCTGTGCTGGGTCTGCTATTTTTAATCACTTATAAATGATTTGGATGTGGGCATAAAAGGTGTAGTTAGTAAGTTTGCCAACTTTTATACCAAAAGTGAAGATGTAGTGGACAGCAGAGGGTTACATTAAATTACAATGGGATCTTGATCAGATGGGCTGAGAAGTGGCAACGGAGTTAAATTTACATAAATGAGGTACTGTATTTTGGAAAAGCAAATCTTAGCAGGGCTTGCGCACTTAATGGTAAGGTTCTAGGAAGTGTTGCTGAACAAAGACCTTGGAGTGCAGGTTCATCACTCCTTGAAAGTGGAGTTGTGGGTAGATAGGATAGTGAAGGCATTTTGGTATGTTTTCCTTTTGGTCAGAGTATTTGAGTACAGGAGTTGGGAAGTCATGTTGCAGCTGTGCAGTACACTGGTTAGGCCACTGTTGGAATATCACATGCAATTCTGGTCTCCTCATTGTTTCTAACTGTCTCGCTAACAGATCCATTTGATCTGATAGGATTTGCAACCAACAGCACTTATTGTATATTATATCTGCAGTAACCCTTTAAAGAGTTTAACTCCCACATCTGACCAGAAGTGCATATCCCTCTACTAAAGGCAATGTTTGCTCCTTCACAATCTGCAGATCCAGAAAATAACTGTCTTATGCTCTTGCTACACTCCATGTGCATCCTTTGTCTGTTCTTCTCCCTTTTAAAACTGCTGTTGTTTTGACTTTGGGGGGGAAAAAAGTTCCAAAAGAATGCAACAGCATATAAAACAGTAATTGCTGCTCCTGGAATTCGAGGAAATCACCTCCAATACCTCAAAGGAGCAGGTGTTACAGCCAGAAATTCTTCCCATCCTCCCTCCATTGTGAAACTTGAAAGGGATCAGAAAAGATTTACAAGGATGTTGCCAGGGTTGTAGGGTTTAAGCTATCGGGAGAGGTTGAATAGGTTAGGCTGTTTTCCCTGGAGCACTGGAGGCTGATGGATGACTGCAGATGTTTATAAAACAATGACTGGCATGGATAAGGTAAATACCCAGTCTCTTTACTGGGTGGGTGAGTTCAGAACTAGAGGGCATAGGTTTAGGGTGAGGGGAAAGATATAAAAGACTCAAGGGGCAACATTTTCACTCAGGGTGGTATGTGTATGGAAGAAGCTGCCAGAGGATGTGGTGGAGGCTGGTGCAATTGCAACATTTAAGAGGCATTTGGATGGGTATATGAATAGAAAGGGCCTGGAGGGATATGGGCTGGGTGCTGGCAGGTCGGACTAAATTGGGTTGGGATATCTGGTCAGCATGAGCAAGTTGGACCAACGGGTCTGTTTCAGTTCTGTACATCTGACAGAGGTTAAGATATCTGGGCTTCTGAATTACTCAATTACCACAACACCAACCTCTTCCCCTATCTACCTGCTGTTTGCATTTTCTTATTCCAGTCTGCAATTAGTGAAACACTTGGCTCAAAGGCTTTAATACAAAATCAGAGTATTCTTTAAAATGGCAGCCAGGCTAGATGGTCACCTGATGGTAATCTTGTGGACATTGGCTGGTTGTGTCTATTCCTAGCCTATAGTTGTGATCTGGGGTGGTTCTTGTAAATTGGGAGGGGCTGGTATTAGAAGTGCAATGAAAGCAGGAAAGGTACTCCTTATTTAATTTGAGTAATGGAAACCACAATTCTGATATAACTGAAAAGACCATAGCTTCATAAACATCAGTTCAATGGCATTGCCAATTAATCTTTAAGACAACATAAGGGTTTCTTCCAAGAGCAAAACTATTGGTATTTGCACCTGTTATTTTGAAAATTAATTGGGATGGGAGTTTACAGATGGATTGTCATCTGCCATGTTTTCCAGGAATTGTAGTTGGAGCTATTGCTTAGTGTTTGTTATTTTGTTACAATCCCTGTGGCAATGATTATCCTAAATAACAAATTTTGTTTTAAACTAAAAATGAATCAAGCGTTGCTGTCAAGTGAGGATAATACACAGAAGGTGCTCTAATCTAACTTTTAATGCAGTTAAGATGCATTTTGCAGTGCTCTCAATGCACTTTGGGATGGACCAGTCCAAAATAACATCAGGTTCAATTCTCCTGACTTTGATGGGTGAAAACTTCCAGTGTTCTTTAAAATTTGGTTTTTCTAATTTTTGCTGGCAATTCTGTTTGATAAATTCAAGTTGACTTTGTCTCTTGCACAGGCAATGATCTCTTGTAGCATTCCTCCAGGGTTATTAGCACAAAGCAGTCATTCTGCTTTTTTCTCCACTGTAGCAGCTGCTTTGCCCTGTCTTATAAACAGCTGTCCCTTTATCTGCATTATTGCTTGAAGGTGTGAAAACTCACTTGATACTTCACTAAGTCTTTGTTTCCTTGGTGTGAAACTGCTCAGAGGCATATCTCTGAGCTAACATTCTTCCAGAATAGTCTTTATCTTGAATTGAAAGGCAGTAATTTTGTAAAAATTCCATCTTCCTTGAAACAACCAGTCACTGCATCAGGTTTCTTGATTTGCCCCAGTTTGATGGGTAATCTGTGTTGGGTTTCCCAACTCACCTCCTCTCATGTGCTCCCTTTCACTCAGCCGGCTTCTCAATTTGTTGCAAACTTAATTTACAAAGGATCCCTCCTTCATGGATAACTTTGTCAGAACAAGTGACCCAACTCAAGATCAAAGTTAATGGTGAGCTTTTATATTTAATATGAAAAATATTTGCAGTATGTATAGGTTAAAGATGGGAAGCAAGTCCAAAAGAGACATTCTTAAAAAATGCGAAACAATCTTGTTGTTTGTGAATAGATGATGGAAATTTGAGCAATTGACTTGCAATTTGATTTTGTAGGTTAGCTGAAACTCTTGTCCTGTTTCCTTTTGTTTGGCTTCTACCACTGAGGGTTCTTTATCCACAACCTACTGGCGATTAGTGGGTGGCTCTTTGACTGACTTTCATAGCACACAGGTGCTTTGACCCATTATAGTACCTCTGCTGACGAATGCACTCAAACCAGGCTTACAACTGGCTTTGAACCCTTGTCCTTGTGAATTCTTGAAAGTGGAAAGCAAAAACATCTTTTGCACAGACTACTGCATGATCTCTCATCACATCTGTGTTATTTATAGGAGATTACAAGTCAATTTGCAGTATATTTCTCCCTTTAAATCTTCCTTGACACCTTCAGGTGTGACATTCCAGATATCCTCTACAAATTTCTATCATCTTTTGGCTGTATCTCTTTAGAAACATTGTTTTAATTCGAAGTTCATCAGAGGTGTCCAGGGTTGTGTGCTATTCTAATGACTTCTTACATGATCTAGATTTTGTTAATTCACCTGTCAAGTCAAATTTCTTAGCCAGCCAAGAAAGGCAGACAGTTATAAAATATCCTTTTTATGCATGCAATTGTGATTGGTTTTTCTAGTGCTTGTCCAGTATTTTACCCTCCACCCAATACTGAAACATTAAGTGGTTATTCATCCCATCTCAGTTGCTCTTCTGCATAATTACCCCCACTGACACACTGCAGAAAGGACTCCTTAATTGTTGGGGGTTTGGCCATCCTAAGAGCATGAAATTCACTATTAGAGGCCAGTCCACAATGGTGCACACCTGAGCTACGTCATGGATTCAAACACTCAAACTAATGGGATTGTTCAAGATTACAGATGTCCTTGATGTCCTGGCTAATATGTATCCTTTCACTAGCACCAGTAACAGATAATCTGGTCATTATCACTTGCCACAACAAGAAGCCCACAAACAAATCATGGTTAGGGAATTCCTGCACATTTACATTTGGGGTGACAGTGACCCAGTGGTTAGCACTGCTGCCTCACATTGCCAGGGACCCAAGTGAAATTCCAGCCTCAGAACTCTGGAGTTTTCACATTCTCCAGTGTCTGTGCAGGTTTCCTCCCACAGTCCAAAAATGTGCAGGTTAGGTGGATTGGCCATGGGAAATGCAGTGTTACAGGACTCAATAGGCTGGCCATCTTCCACACTGTAGGGGTTCTATGATGTACGTGTGTGGGAGTGAATTTCCTGCAAAAGGATGCATTGAGCTCATGAAGATGAGTGATGCTTGAGCAATTCATCCTTATCATGTTATGTGAAGACTTCAAATGCAAATAATTACACAGAGACAAAAGGGTAGTATGTTTATTTGGGTTTCAGAAAAACATCTAGATGAGGCTTTTGAAGTATCAAAAGGTCTAATATTTGCATAGTTAAATGGATAATGGAACTGAGAGGTCAGATTGATTAATTTCGATTGAAAATTTGCAACTGGGGGAAATGGGAGAAAATAATTGGTTGCAAGCTAAACGAATAGCTTGTGCATAAATGAGCAAAAGGTAACAACATTAATACCAGATGTTGATCTATGCTTGGAATGTGCTCTGCAAAGTATAGAGATGGGGTTATTAAGTCTGTAGATGAGTTTTTGAGGTAAACTATGATGTTACTAGACTCTAATCATGTATCAGTCTTCCATGAAGAAGTTGGACTCTGCACAGCCTGGAGCAAGCTGCTGTGTCGCCTTGCTTATAGTATAGTTAACATTATTGAACTGTAACTGTAAAGTTAGGCTGGAGCTTTTATGATATGAGTAACCCACTTTCTAACAACCATTGATGGAGGTAAGTCCTTTTTACATAATTTTTAGCAAAGGAAGAATTTACTTAATTTCAGTAGATGAATTCAGATTGGTAAATTGGTATTCAGAAGGAACTTGCTGACTCTATTCTGGGCACTGTGTTCAGGCATTTATTCCCAGAGTTTCATCTATAAATATAGGGAAGAGACAGGCAAGTTGCATAATATGTAATCATTCCTGAGTTCTCTGTAGAAGTTTAGAATAAATGGGTGTCTACATGTGGTTCTGAGATGGTGGTTTCCTGGTTCAGTCCCTTTTAGTTGGTGTTTGGAGCTGTGCAGATGGCATTGTAATTGTTCTTGGCATCCTTTAGCAGGCAAAAAAAAAGGGCAGAGAAATAGACTTCCATTTCTGCCTGATCCAACATAACTTGATGAGGAAACATAGAATGCTGGGAGAAATTCAGCAAATAGTCATAGAATTGTACAGCACAGAAACAGACCCTTCAGTCCAACTCAACTATGCAGACCAGATATCCTAAACTAATCTCGTCCCATTTGCTAACACTTGGCCCATATTCCTCTACATTCTTCCAATTCAAATACCTTTAAAATGTTGTAATTGTAGCAGCCTCCACCAATTCCTCTAGCAGCTCATTCCATACATGCACCACGCTCTACACGAAAAATGTTGCTTCTTGGGTCCTTTTTTTTTTATATATCTATCTTCTCTTACCTTAAATCTATGCCCTCTAGTTCTGGATCCCTCCACCCCAGGGAAAAGATTTGGGCATTGATTGTCTATTTACCCTCATGATTTTATAAGCCTCTGTAAGGTCATCCCTCATCCCCTAACGCTCCAGGGAAAACAGCCCAGACATTTCAGCCTCCTTATAGTTCAATCCTCCAACCCTGGCAACATCCTTGTAAATCTTTTCTGAATCTTTTCAAATTTCACAACATCCTTCCAATAGGAGGGAGACCAGAATTGCTAATGGTATTGCACACCGTTCTGGTAATATCTGTGGAGATCAAAATGGTCTTAATGTTTTGAGTCCAGAGTGAATGTTCTTTCGAACCCATATGTAAAACGTTAACTCTGTTTCTGTTTCCACAAGTGCTGCCAGACCTGCTGAGTTTCTCAAGTATTCTGTGTTTGTTTCAGGTTTCCAGAATTTGTAGTATTTTGCTTTTACTTGATAGGAAATGATGATGAAGCTTTGTACGAATGAATAGTCCTTTAACACTGTTTTTCAGTTATGGTCTAACTAGTTTTAGGGGAGTAAACTGTTGAAGCTCACTGCTTTTCTAAAATGAAAATCTGAAATTAACTGGGAAAAGCTAAAAATGATCATATCTTGGCTGCTTTAAGTTACTTGAGCATACTAGTACTATCTTGACAGGATGTTTCTCTATAATCCATGTAATGTGAAAACCTTCATCCAGGAGCTAAGGTAGTCCCTTGATATCTCAGTGTGAGAATGTAGATTGATTTAAACAAAACACAGCTGGGAGACAAGTGCTTTCTGAAATAGAATCTGTACAGCATAGGTTGAATGACCTGCTTCCTATCAAACCATGCCTACCCTCCAAAGTATATCCTACCCTTATCCATGCATTTCCCATGGCTTATCCATCTAGCCCAGACATCCCTGGACACTATGGGCAATCTAGCATAGCCAGTCCATCTGATCTGCATATCTTGGGGCTATGAGAGGAAACTGGAGCACTCAGACACTGGGAGAATATGCAAATTCTACATAAACAGTCACACAATACAGGGTGGAATTAAACTTGAGTCCCTGGTATTGTGAGGCAGTAGTGCTAACTATTGAGCTACCATGCCACCCCAAAACGCTGATGCCTCACCTGGAATATGTTTTTTTGTTTTATTTTGTCAGGTCACCAAACCCAGTGACTCTTTCAGTCTGTCAATTCAGAATAATTTCAAAGACAAACTGCTTAGATAGAGAGAGATTCCATCTTGCACCATCCTAGGAGAGAGAGAAAGAGGCAGATCTCTCTAACTGGCAAATAGACTTCTCTAAATTAACTGGACCGCTTCAAACTGCCATGCTGAAAGTTCCAGAAAAATCCTTTTGCAGAAACTATCATTGCTGCTGGAACTGACTTCAAATGTTAATTTGATTACTTCTGTAACAAGGAACTCCCACAGCAGGCCTCAACTGTATACCACAAAGTCGGCTTGGGACAGTTTTTGGTTGCTCATCTATACTTGGTTTAATCCTTATCTGTAATTTCTTGTTGGTGACTTCAGCCCTAACGAAACTGCAATAATTCACGATGAATTAACCTTATAGAAGCTTGATTGCTGGCTTTAACATACATGATTATAAATTAAAAAGGGTCACATGAATTAAATTACCCAATAGTTCACTGACAGTGGAGATGCCTGCACTAGCTACAGTGACCCAATATTGAGCTTCAAATACAGAGAATATTTACTGGGAAAAGAGATTCCAGGATTTGAAATTGATTTATCAAACCCAGTCTTCTTTCTTCCTTTTTGGAAGAAGTGCGTGAGAAAGTATTAACATCTACTGCATTCCTTTGTGTGGAGATGATTCTTGCTTTCCCTTGCGCCTTGAATAGTATGCCAGACCACAGCACTCTGATTCTAAATAAACATTGTGGTTTATAGTGAGTTGGTGGAAACCAATATCCACATGTGTATATGCTGAGGATAGATACTGTCTTAAATTTACTGGAGTTAAATATGCTCTCCCTCTACAAATTAAATGAAATGGCATGCATTTAAACTGGCAGTGTTTCCTGAAAGCTGTGATTGTTCACTTTTTTAAAAAAAAAGTCAAAGGGCAATTTCTTTCTTCAGGGTGGTGTAATTTTATGCAACAATAATCAGATCTCATTCAGTGCAGGTGATGAAGTATGTTAAGCGATAAGCCCTTTGAGAAAACCAGATTGTTTCCAAAGGTCTTGATCTAACTGCTTGGGCTTACGCCAGAACTCCAACCCACCCCACCCCTTCCCAATTTAAGGGAATTCATAACTTACTTGGTAACAAAACCGAGATGTAAAATGACACAGACTGTAACATGCTCGCTTTTGCTTGCACTCCAGAGTGGGAAAATTTCTTACCTCAAGTGTCAAAAGCAAGTCTAAAACGTTTTGGACATTTTCCTAGCTACCATCAGTTCTGAGGAAGGGTCACTGGGCCTGAAATGTTAACTCTGATTTCTCTCCACAGATGCTGCCAGATCTGCTGAGTTTTTCCAGCAATTTCTGTTTTTTGGTTCGAAAACTGTACATCCTCATTCACTCTGGTAACCCCAACTGCAGGCATGAAAGGAATTAGGAGATCCCTCCCAAACGAAATCTAGTTGATCACATCACAATCCCCTGTTGCCTCAGATTATCTAATGAGGCATTGTTGGAACTTCCTAAAATTAATGTTATTTGTTCCATGGTTCCCTGGTTGAGAGCATTAGCTTTTCCTTGAGGATTTGAGTCAATCTGGGATTTTGGAGGGACATTCATTCCAAACTTGTAATGAAGGAATGAGAATAGCTTCTTTCTACACCGGCATCTCCAGGTCATGGTTCCAAATCCCTTACTTGTAGAATTTTGTGGATTTCCTCAGGAGACTGGCTACAGACTACTCTGATTACCTCATAAGGTTTCAACCAGAGCTAACGAGCTTCAAGCTCATTGCTGTCAAACTGGGTGGAGTAGTGTCACTTTTTCCTGAGTGTTCTCATAGCAAACAGAGAACATCCTCTGCAGCTGCCTGGCAACCATGGGGTCATGGTATCGATGACTAATCTTTGTTGACAGACTATCTTCGTACACCTGTTCGAGAAAAGCAGATTGACCGAGCAGCTGTCTGAGGGGCAATAGGACACTTTTTTGAGCACGTTGTTTCCCAAATCTACGATTTTAAGTGGCATGCTAAATGCACCCGCGTTTCTCGCTTAATCTTAAAAATAAAATCTGCTTGTTGCCATGGTCTGTTGGTTTGAGTGAAAGAATGCCATAATACACATTGATTGATTAATTTGTTATATCTTTCAGGCAACATGTATGGGGAGAATACAGATGTATTAATGACGTTTTCCTGTTGTATTGGATTGGTACTGCCTAATGGTCAGAGTTCCATCAAAATTGCATATCATCGGGAATAAGAGTGGGCAGAGGTGGATCTGCAATACATTTACAAAGAGGAAGATAAATGCGGTCCAGGGAACATAGTCTATATGGCTTACTATTAGGGAAACCAGCGGACAGAGGTGGATCTGCAGTACATGTACAGGATGGGAGGCGGATTTGTAGAAAGTCCAGTTTGTAAGGACAGAGAACAGTCACAATGTCAGGAAAGTTGACTGGCTAGTGAGTAACTGCTTTTCAGGAGAGTGTGGAAACACCTGGAAATTTTAAAAAAGTAAACTTTTAAAAGTGATAAAGACTAATTTTTATTATAAAGTGGCATTTGTTCCATAAATAATAATAAACGAGAAGCCCTAAAACATGTTGTAAAATGGTAAGTAGTTAAATAATCAACTGATGGCTTGCTGCTATCATAGAATATAGGAGTTTCTGGTTTCCAGTTTGACTTGGGATAAACATATCTGAAGCAGTGATGTAATGACTAGTAATCCACAATTCCAAGCTCACATTGTGCATCCCCACCATGGGAGATGGTGGAATTTGAATTCAGTAAATTTTATAAAAATATTGATTGATGACCATGAAACGATTGTTGTTATAAATCCATCTGGTTATAAGAGTCAGAGATGTACAGCATGGAAACAGACCCTTCGGTCCAATATGTCCAGGCCGACCAGATGTCCCAACCCAATCTAGTCCTACCTGCCAGCACCCAGCCCATATCCCTCCAAACCTTTCCTATTCATAAACCCATCCAAATGCCTCTTAAATGTTGCAATTGTACCAGCCTCCACCACTTCCTCTGGCAACTCACTTCATACACGTACCACTCTCTGTGTGAAAACATTACCCCGTAGGTCTCTTTTATATCTTCCCCTCTCACCTGAAACCTATGCCCTCTAATTCTGGGCTCCCCCACCCGAGGGAAAAGCCTTTGTCTGTTTATCCTATCCATGCCCCTCATAATTTTGTAAACCTCTAAGACCATCCCTCAGCCTCCAACGCTCCAGGGAAAACAGCCCCAGCCTGTTCAGCCTCTCCCTGTAGCTCAAATCCTCCAACCTGGCAACATCCTTGTAAATTTTTTTCTGAACCCTTTCAAGTTTCACGACATCTTTCCAATAGGAAGGAGACCAGAATTGCATGCGATATTCCTACAGTGGCCTAACCAATGTCCTGTACAGCTGCAACATGACCTCCCAACTCCTGTACTCCTCTGACCAATAAAGGAAAGCATACCAAATGTCTTCTTCACGATCCTATCTACCTACAACTCCACTTTCAAGGAGCTATGAACCTGCACTCCAAGGTCTCTTTGTTCAGCAACACTCCCTAGGACCTTACCATTAAGTGTATAAGTCCTGCTAAGATTTGCTTTCCCAAAATGCAGCATCTCGCATTGATCTGAGTTAAACTCCATCTGCCACTTCTCAGCCCATTGGCCCATCTGGTCAAGATCCTGTTGTAATCTGAGGAACCCTCTTCGCTGTCCACTACATCTCCAATTTTGGTGTTAGCTGTAAACTTACTAACTGTACCTCTTATGCTGGCATCCAAATCATTGATGTTAATTACAAAAAGTAGAGGACCCAGTACTGATCATTGTAGCACTCCACTGGTCACAGGCCTCCAATCTGAAAAACAGCCCTCCACCACCACCCTCTGTCTTCTATCTTTGAGTCAGTTCTGTATCCAAATGGCTAGTTCTCCCTGTATTCCAAGAGATCTAACCTTGCTAATCAGTCTCCCATGGGGATCCTTGTCGAGCGCCTTACTGGTCCATATAGATCACATCTACCACTCTGCCCTCATCAATCCTCTTTGTTACTTCCTCAAAAACTCAATCAAGTTTGTGAGACATGATTTCCTATGCACAAAGCCATGTTCACTAATCCATCCTTGTCTTTCCAAATACATGTATATCCTGTCCCTCAGGATTCCCTCCAACAACTTGCCCACCACTGAGGTCAGGCTCACTGGTCTATAGTTCCCTGGCTTGTCTTTACCGCCCTTCTTAAACAGTGCCACCACGTTAGCCAACCTCCAGTCTTCCGCCACCTCACCTGTGACTATCGATGATACAAATATCTCAGCAAGAGGCCCAGCAATCACTTCTCCAGCTTCCCAGAGTTCTAGGGTGCACCTGATCAGGTCCTGGGGATTTATCCACCTTTACCCATTTCAAGGCATCCAGCTCTTCCTCCTCAGTAGTATGGACATTTTGCAAGATGTCACCATCTTATTTCCCTCTGGTCTATATGTTCCATATCATTTTCCACAGTAAATACTAATGTAAAACACTCATTTAATATCTTACCCCATTTTCTGTGGCTCCACACAAGGGTCACCTTGCTGATCTTTGAGAGAAGGAAATCTGCCATCCTTATCTGGTCTGTTCTATGCGTAACTCCAGACTCACAGCCATGTGGTTGTCTCTTAACTGTCTTCAGAAATGACCCTGTCAATCAGGACAAGTCCAAACTGATGAGTTACTGCCCCTTTAGTCTACACTCATTCATCTGTAAGAAGATGGACCATGTCATCAACAGTGCTATCAAGCAGTATCTGCTCAGCAATAGCCTGCTCAGTGGCACCCAGTTTGGGTTCCACCAGGACCACTCAGCTCCTGACCTCATTACAGCCTTGGTTCAAACATGGACAAAATAGCTGAATTCCAGAGGGGAGGTGAAAGTGATAGCCCTTGACATTCAGGCTGCATTCGACCAAGTGTGACATCAAGGAGACTTAACAAGACTGGAATGAATAGCTATCGGGGGACAATTCTCTGTAAGTCGGAGTGATACCTAGCACGTAGGAAGATGGTTGTGGTTTCTGGAGGTCAGTCATTTCAGTTCCAGGACTGTAGGAGTTCCTTAGGGTAGTATCATAGACCCAAACATCTTCAGCTGCTTCATCAATGATCCTCCCTCCATCACAAGGTCAGAAGTAGGGGTGTTCACCAAAGATTGTATAACGTTCAGCACCGTTCGTAACTCCTCAGAAACGGAAACAGTCCATGTCCAAATGCAACAAGACCTGGACAATAGCCAGGCTTGGGCTGAGAAGTAGCAAGTAATTCCTGAAGAAGGGCTTATGCCCGAAATGTCGATTCTCCTGTTCCCTGGATGCTGCCTGACCTGCTGCGCTTTTCCAGCAACACATTTTCAGCTCTGATCTCCAGCATCTACAGACCTCACTTTCTCCAACAAGTAATTTGTGCCAAGTAAATGACAGGTAATGACAATCTCCTATAAGAGGCAATCTAACCACCACCCTTGACATTCAATGGTGCAACCATCACTGAATCTCACACTATCAACATCTGGGGGGAGGTTTACGAATGGGTCATTGAGCTGAAGGTTGACAAACAGAGCAACACATCAGGGAGGGGAAGTTACCAAAGCACTTTTTTCCAAGAGGCAGTCACATCCTCTTAGGATAAGGTCTTCTGATCTGGTCAGTAGACAAGAAAAAGGTAGTTTGGTTGCAAGTGAAGTATGTAAGGAGGCCTAGAAGACTAAACCCTGGCAATTGTTTAATAGTTTACTGTTTAATAGGCTTGAAATTCCAATAGGACCTGCAGGATGGATGAGCAAACTAGAAAGGGCACCATGGTATAGAAAAGGCAAAGATTTGGCAGGTGGAATATCAATTTGGCAGGTAGAAAAAATAGAAAGGCAATATACTACCTAAGGGGGAGAGATCTGGGTGTTCTGGTACATGAATCTCAAAAGATTAGTAAGCAGGATTAGCAAGCAATTAGGAAGATAAATGAAATATTGCTTATTGTAGAATCCCTACAGTGTGGAAACAGGCCATTCAGCCCAACAAGTCCACACTGACCCTCCAAAGATTAACCCACCCAGACCCATTCCCCTACCCTATTACTCGATGTTTACCCCTGACTAATGCACCTCACTTACACATCCCTGAACACCACAGGCAATTTACCTAACCTGCACATCTTTAGGTTGTGGGAGGAAACCAGAGCACCTGGAGGAAATCCACACAGACCACAGTGCTGCCCCAATTGCGAGGGGAATACAATATAAAAAGTAGGGAAGTTATCGAGGAGGTTGGTGAGTCCACTTCTGGAATATTGTGCTGAGTTTTAGTCTCCTTATTTAAAAAAGATATAGTTTCTTTAGGAGCAGTTCAGCGAAGGTTCTCTTAACTCATTCCTGGGATGAAGAGCTTAAAGAGATGTTGAACAGGTTAGGCCTATATCCATTGCAGTTAAAATAACGAGAGATGATCTTATTGAAAGAAATCAGAGATGGTGAGAACTTTTTCTCTCAAAGTGTCACAGATGGCAGTGGTGGCTGGGACTTTAGGTTTATCCAAGGCTGAGTTAGATAGATTTTAATCAGCAGGGAAGTCAAAGGTTATTGGATGGAGAGTGGAGACTGGATCTGAGTCTACAGCCTGATAGTCGTGATGTTATTGAATGGTGAAACAGATTCAAAAGACCACATAACCTCTCCTGCTCCCGTAGTCCTACATTCCTATGTTCTTATATAAAGTTTGGTTTTAAGATGAATCAACTCCGGTCTTTTTCAATTCCTTACAATTTAAGAGTGTAAATCTGTTTAATATTTAATGCTTGCCATGGTGCTTCATTGTCCAAAATGTTTCTGGCACAATATATCAACTCGTGGGATGGTGGGTGGGTGGGGTTTGGGTTGGGGTGGGGTGGGGGGTCTCATGTGCTATAGTTATAATGTCTCTACTTCTGAGCCTGGAGATCCAGGTTCAAGTCCGACCTGCTCCAGAAGTGTGTCATAACATCTCTGAACAAGTTGACTAGAAAATACTTATATGGGAAGACATCCTTTGGGCACCCAGTGAGGTGAAGCTGCAGTCATGTTTATAAAGAATGCTCTTACAGGGTTACTGTCGGAAATTATGCCCAGAATTAAGTCACACTGACAAGATGCTTTTCTGTCTTTTTACTTTTTACCTACTTTTCCAATTTAAAACTAATTTTGCCTTTTAATGTTCAATGGTAGTTTTGTTTTGAGTGATTTTCCCATTACTCTGTAAGCTGTTTACCATTTTAACCACGCCTTGCTTCCACATTTATCATGCTAACATTCCTCTCACATGGGTCAGTCAGAATCATGTTGCATCATTGATGGAAAGAACACATGTTGAAATTGATGAGTTGTCAATGAAAATCTTTGAAAATCTTCTCTGAATTCTGGTGGCTCGCTGGGTTAAACCACTGCTCTTTTTATGGTACTGAACCATATGTTTCATATCCAGTCCTTAGTCTGAGCTCATCACAGCTTGAGTGAGGGAGGAATGCTACAATTGACCCTTCCATCTCTGGTTTTAAGATGAACTAGAGCTCCTATTGTTGATTTGCTATCCTGTACCTTTACTGAGAGTTGAGATTGGTGTCAGATGGAATATGAATACTTGCAGCGTCAAATAGCCTGGTACCATCATTGCCCAATCTTAATCCTGGGCAATAAATAAAGTCCAATCAAGTCAGTTTATGGAGTCTGTTAGCTGATTAGTGATTCTGGAGAAAAGATGTGAAAACTGGGGAATCAATAGAGACTCATGCTTTTTAAGAAAAGCACAATGGTTAAACATCTTGGTTTAATGATAGTGACTCAAGTCTCTGCAACAACTAGCCTCTATATCTGCTTCTGTCCATTGTAAAATACCCTTACCAATCATAGTTCATTTCTATAGTCCACCTATAATCATTTTCTTATGTCAATTAATATAACCATCTGTTAACATAGACACTTGCATAAATAGCTTTCTGATGAAGCAAGTGCACTTAAAAAACTTTGGTGCAATACATTGCTAGCAGCTTACAGATTTGCTACAGGCTTGATGGTGGATAGGATTTATTGTGAAGTGTAAGCTTGGTTTCTATCTTATTTTAAAAGGCAATTGTAAACATCAAAAGCAGCTATTTTATGATCATATGTGTTAAGTCCTAGAGTGAACAATCACTGATTCGTAACTGTTTGATAAATCAGATTTTATTTCAGTTCGACTGGCATCATCGTAAATGCATATTCCATTCCCTCATAAGGAGATTTTGAACTTAGTAGTAACCACTTTATGGAGGATTAGCAGGCAATGTACATGACCAAATGGAGATAGTTGAAGGAGTCTTTGCGTTCTGAATAATCCACGGAGAGCTCAATTAAAAAAAGCAAATAAATTTTAAAATAATATTTGAACATATGGTATTCATAGAACATGTCAGAGAGAGCAAGGAGATACAGTTTCACTGGTGGAAACTTTGCATTTTGTATCTGACTTTGACAGATTCCTTCTAGACTTAAACTAACCCAATGAAATTATGCCATCTGCAGAATATCACTACTCAGCAACAATATCATTTACAGTCAGTGTTCACAAAATCAGGAACATTTTCTGAATACATGCAGCTTACAATGAGAGGTAGGATACAATGTCCTCTTCTAAAGATAAGGCCTGGTTTCCAAGAGTTCTCCATACTTCACCCAAGTGGACGTCCTTCATTTTCATTTATGATCTACTCGACTGTGGAAGAACATCAAAGCTGGTCCTCACTCAACATTCACAGTCAGCTGGCAGGAGCCACTCGATGACAATGAGCTGGTGCACAATTATTGGTTGACAATGGGATGTAAACTGATATCGTTGCGTCGACCTGTCAAGGACTTTGTGCTGTTGCATTGCAGTTCACTAATTCAGCCAAGCAGTATATCCTTTATTTACTAAATATCTTCAAGCAGATAGCTTAATACTATTTGTCAGTGCATTATTTTGTCCCTTAAACTTTATCTCTTAATTTAAGCTGAGTTCCACAACCACTCATCACTTTCTGTTAGTAGCATTTTTCACGTGGGAGTTGAGACAATATAAGTTAATGGGCTATTTGACCCTGTGTGCCATCATAACCAAGCTGTTGTTGTTCTAACCCAATGAAGTTGGTCTTCTTTCCTCATTCTATAACACAGCATCAATGCTAGTTATAGCACCTCTCTTACCACATCAGTTGAGAACAAGTGACCAATAAAAGAATTTTTTGATAGCTGTTACATTCTGCCTTTGTCAACACCGTGCATGACCACAATACATATAGGTCTCGAATAAATCGTGGTATTTTTACTGGATCTTTGATGTAGGAGGATTTCTATTGATGCCTTGCACTAAGAATTATGTATTATCACAGTGCCAGGGACCCGGGTTCAATTCCCGCCTTGGGAAACTGTCTGTGTGGAGTTTGCACATTTTCCCCATGTCTGCGTGGGTTTACTCCGGGTGCTCCGGTTTCCTCCCACAGTCCAAAGATGTGTAGGTTAGGTGAACTGGCCATGCTAAATTGCCCGTAGCATTAGGCGCATTAGTATTAGGCGAATGTAGGGGAATGAGTCTGGGTGCGTTGCTCTTCAGAGGGTCAGTGTGGACTTGTTGGGCCGAAGGGCCTGTTTCCACACTGTAGGGAATCTAATCTAATCTAATCTAATCTAATAATTTGTCTTGTAAGAAAGCAGCTATGAGTGGCACAGCTAGAAAAAACTCAAAAATCTCATGACATTGGGTTGTAGTCCGACAGGTTTATTTGAAACTGGAGGGTTTTGGAGCTCCATTCCTTCCTCAGGCAGCTTCCTCAGGAAGGAGCAGCCCCTCCGAAACCCTTCAGTTTCAACTAAACCTGTCGGACTATAATCCAATGTCGTGTGATGTTTTTTGACTTTGTCCACCCCAGTCCAACTCCAGCACCTCCACATCATAGTTAGAAAATTTAACCAGTTCATTTCTGGACCTTTTTTTGTGCACTTATTAATCAAAGGAATTCATGAACTATCGATGTCTTGACAAAGCAGGCCTTGGAGATTTGATTACACACTGCTGCACTTGATTTAAATAGGAAAATTATGCAAAGGAGAGCCTGAGGCCACCCAGAGTAAACTCCATTTTGAAGTGGTTTGTAGGACCTCAGTAATGGCTTCTCTTGAGGGTTCAGTGAGGACTCCTGTTAATAGACAAACACTCGATGATGCTGCAGATCAACTTTATACAACTTTCAAGTATGAATGTACTTTCTGTCTGTCGAATGCTGCTTGACTGACAGACAAGAAACAAGAGCTAGATGAAGATCACTGCTGTCTGTTCCACTTTCATGATTAACAGCTATTTGAGGATTGTTTATATCACAGTCTGGCAATTCCATGATGCAAACCCCTTTCCACACTAAATCTTGCCTCAAAAGGGAGCTGTGATATCTCACCCTGTCATGGCATGCACACACACACAATCCAAACAGAGTCAAGGTTAGTTGTAACTGAATTAAAACTGAGAATTTAAAGAGACTGCTAAAGGTTCATATTGGGGAGCATACTAACCGTAACCCTCCTTCAGACCTAAACAAAAAGCTTGCCATTTTGTTTGATCCACTATTCAATGATAAATTTTGTTGGTTTACCAATGTTCAGATTTTTGCATGGAAACCCAATCTCTGCAGTTCTGTTTACTATGTTTGAAGTTGAATTTGGTGTTTGACAATGGCACATCTGTTTATAAGCAGGTTCGTGCAGTCTGCTACATGACGCAAGATACAGATGGACAGCAAAGGTTGTTCAACCTTTCTTAACTCTATTACTTAAAAAAGTGCAGCCTTCAAGTCATAGCATGCACAATCTCTGAAATAATTTCCAAACTTTATTTTCCATCACACAAAGGTCCATTCCTTGTGAAGAATTCCTTCAAAAGTGTTGTTTCGTACCATCTGGAAACTAGTCCAATGTCTGTAACTTTGGCTAATTATTTGGACCTCAGCTAAATCCTTACTTTCAAAACTGCCAAGACTTCACTGGGGTCAGATGTAACCCAAAGGTAGATTGGTTTCCAACAATCCCAACAATCATCTCTGTGCTAGAACAACAATATTGGATCACCTCTTAGGACTGTTTCCTAAACGCAATCATATTCAACTACTTTATTGATAACCAATCTTCCATGATAAGGTCAGAAGCTAAGTTTAAGTTTACAGATGACTGCAGAGTATCCAGTTCCATTTACAATTCTGCAGATAATGAAACTGTTGGTACCCATGTGTAGCAAGACCTGGAGTACATTCAGACTTTGGCTAATAAGTGGCAATCTGAACCACACCAGGGCAAAGCAATGACCATCTCTAACTAGAAAGAATCTCATCATCTCCCCTTGACAGTCAATGGCGTTCCTATTGCTGAATCCATCACTGTTGACATCCTGGCAGGGGTGAGTGGTTTGGTATTCATCATTGCTGCATGAACTAGACCAGCCAAATACACACTGTTCTAATAACATCAAGTAAGATGCAGGAGGACAATGAAATATTCCCCAATTTCCTAGATCAGTGAAGTTTCAATGGCACTCAAGAAGCTCAACATCATCTACAACAAACCAGCCCATTGGATTTGCATTCTATTCACCACCTTGAACATGCATTCCCTGCAGTGGTGATGCATGTGCCATCGACAAACTGTACTGCAACAACTTGCCAAATTTGATTTGACAACACCTTCCGAGCCCATGACTGCTACTGTTTTGTAGAAGAAGGGCAGCAGATGCTTGGGAGCATAGAATCCCTACAGTGCAGAAAAAGGCCAATAACCCCACCCAATCTACACCAACCTTCGAAAGGATGTCCCACCCTCAACTCCACTTTGTTCCCATAAGACCAAATGGTTAATCTGCATGGCCGGCACATCTTTGGACTGTGGGAGGAAACTGAAGCATCTGACAGAAATCCAAGCAGACGTGAGGAGAATGTACAAACTTTGCACAGACAGTCGCACAAGGCGAGAATCGAACCTGGGTCCCACAGTACTGTGGAATGTGAGGCAGCTGTGTTAACTACTGTGCCACCCACTTATGGGTTTCTCTTTAGGTCACATACCATCCTGACTTGGAATTTATCTCATGTCCTTCACCATCACTGGGTCAAAATCGTACAACTCCATCATTCATTGTGAGTACTTAACTAAGCCACATGGATCTCAGCTGTTATAAAGGCAGTTCAAAGGCAGTTAGGCATGTACAATATATACTGGGCTTGTCCATGAATCAATAAAGTGAAAAAAAGGCTGCTTTACAAGCAATATATTATACATGAGCAGCACGGTGGCTCAGTGGTTAGCACTGCTGCCTCACAGTGCCAGGGATCTGGGTTTGATTCCAGCCTTGGGAACTGTCTGTGTGGAGTTTGCACGTTCTCCCTGTGTCTGTGGGTTTTCTCCGGGTGCTCCAGTTTTCTCCCACAGTCCAAAGATACGTGGGTTAGGTAGATTAGCCATGCTAAATTGCCCATAATTTTCAGAGAAGTGCAGGCTGGTTGGATTAGCCATGGGAAATGCAGGGTGACAGGAATGGGATTGGGAGATGGGTCTGCCTTTGATGCTCTTCAGAGGGTCAGTATTGACTTGATGGACTTATTGGCCCATTTCCGCACTGCAGGGACATGAATGAGCCAGAGCTTCCAGCAAATGAGTAGTGGAAAGAGCAAGTTACTATTTGTATGTTCATTCTCCTTTCTGCTTCCTCAGGCTGAACTGGATTGTATATAACCTCAGCATCCAACTCAGTCCTGAACTGTAGGAACCTCCAAGGTTAATTCATTGTCAACTCTATTTATCTGTAGCTCCAGAACATCACTCACCCAAACTGGCATTGGCTTTATTAGCTCCAGACTTGACATCTCTTTAGGAATGTGTTGAGTTTCATCAAGCACTAACTCTAACTCATTCAAATGTCACCGTCTTATATCCCACACTAAATTCACTTATTACCCTTGTCCTCATTAATATCCGTTTGTTCCCTGTCCTATAATATATAACGATTGACATTTCCATTCTCATTTGGAAATTCCTCCAAAGAGTTTCCTGACCTTAGTTTAAAACATTACCCAACCTTAATCTTCACATATGCATTTTGGATTTTTAATTCGAGCCGTCATTTTGGCCCTAAGCCCTCAAATGTCCTCCCTGAATCTATTTGCTTTCTAACATTTTTTTAAATTCATTCATTGGATGACAGCATCAGTGGCTAGGCCAGTGTTTATTGCCCTTCCCTAAGTGCCCAGAGGGCAGTTTAACTTCAACCACATTGCTGTGGGTCTGGAGTCACATGTAGGCCAAACCAGGTAAAGGTGGCAGTTTTTATAACGACATTAATGAACTAGATGGGTTTTTCAAAACCCTCTAGCTTTGGACCCCCCAACCCTGGGAAAAAGACCTTGGGCTATCTGTCCTCCCCACCCCCCTCATGATTTTATAAACATCTATAAGGTCACCCCTCAGCTCCAAAGCTCCAGGGAAAACAGCCCCATCCTATTCAGCCTCTCCCTATAGCTCAAACCCTCCAAGCCCAGCAACTTCCTTGTAAATCGTTTCTGAAACCTTTCAAGTTTAACAACATCTTTCCATTAACAGGAAGACTGGAATTGCGCACAATATTCCAAAAGTGGCCTAACTAATGTCCTCAAGGTCTCTTTGTTCAGCAATATTCCCCAGAACCTTACCATTAAGTGTATAAGTCCTGCCCTGATTTGCCATTCCAAAATGCAGCATCTCACATTTATCTAAACCATCTGCTACTCCTTGGCCCATTGGCCCGTCTGATCAATATCCCGCTGTAATCTGAGGTAACCTTCTTCACTATCCACTACACCTCCAACTTTGGTCTCATCTGCAAACTTACTAACTATACCTCCTAGGTTCACATCCAAAACATTTATACAAATGACAAAAAGCACTGGACCCAGCATTGATCCTTGTGGCACACTGCTGGTCACAGGCCTCTAGTCTGAAAAGCAACCCTCCATCACCACCCTCTGTCTTCTACTTTCAAGCCAATTTTGTTTCCGCATGGCTAGCTCTCCCTGGATTCCATGTGATCTATACTTGCGAACCAGTCTACCATGCAGAAACTTGTCAAACACTTTGCTGAAGTCCATGTAAACAATGTCCACCGATCTACCTTCATTAGTCTTCTTTGCCACTTCTTCAAAAATCTTAATCAAGTTAGTGGAACACCATTTCCCATGCACAAAGCCATGTTGACTATCCCTAATTAGTCATTGCCTTTACAAATGCATGTAAATCCTGTAAGTCAGAATCCCCTCCAACAACTTACCCATCATTGATGTCAGGGTCACCAATCTATAGTTCCCTGGCTTTTCCTTATCACATTTCTTAAATAATGGCACCAGACTATTCAACCATTAGTCTTCTGGCACCTCACCTGTGACTATCAATTATACAAATATCTCAGCAAGGCACCAGCAATCACTTCCCTAGCTTCCTACAAAGTTGTAGGATACACCTGATCAGATCCCGGGGATCTACCCACCTTTATACTTTTTAAGACACCCAGCACATGCTCCAATGTAAAATGAACACCTTTCAAATTATCACTATTTCCCCATGTTCCCTAGCTTCTTCATCTTTCTCCACAGTAAATACTGACATAAAATACTATTTAATCTCTCACCCACCTCCTGCAGTTCCACATACTGATGGCTGCATTGATCTTTAAGGGGCCCTATTCTCTCCCTAGTTATCCTTTTGTCCTTAATGTATTTTTTGAATTTCTTTGGATACTACTTAATTCTAAATGCCAAAGCTATCACATGTCTGCTTTTTGATTTCCCTCTTCAGTGTACTCCTACAGCCCTTATACTTGTAAAGAGATTCACTCGATCGCAGCTGTCAATACCCACCATATACATCCTTTTTCTTGACAAGACCCTCAATTTCGCTAGTCGACAAATATAGATATGTATTCCCAACCTACTGATTATCACAGTTTGTTTGATCCTGTTACGTGTTGGGGGCATACTTTTGACATCAACATAAGTCATTTCCTGAAGAAGGGCTCATGCCCGAAACGTCGATTCTCCTGCTCCTTGGATGCTGCCTGACCTGCTGCGCTTTTCCAGCAACATATTTTCAGCTCTGATCTCCAGCATCTGCAGTCCTCACTTTCTCCTATAAGTCATTTAACGCTGGTCATGTTTATGGAGGGATTCATATGAAAAGATAAGTTGCTTCACTCACATCCCAAAATGACCACTTTTTACTCCTGGAGAGGAGGGGAAGTAGTTTATTTCTATTCTGAAAGAGATGCAGACAGACAATCCAGCAGCTGCTTCTGGCAATATTGCAGCCCCCAGCAGAACTCTGCTTAAATCTTGCCAAAAGGGAGGCATGGAGGTTGGGCCAGTCCTGGGCTATGAGCAAATCAATTCTTTGCAGTCAAAGCCCATTATATCCTCTGTGATGTGTGAGGCCGGCTTCAGCGAGCACCGCCCCAACACATGGAGCTTTTGCCCATATGCAAACAAACATTACAGCTGGATGTGCTTACTCAGCTCACAGCAGCCAAAGGAAGGGAGACTGGCTGTTCCAAATGTGTGATACAGCTTGGACTCACAGGAGCTGTGGCTTTATCCAGAGATGTGTTTAGATTTGAAGAACAGATTTCTTCCAATTCAACTGTGAAACAGAGGCACTGATTGCACGCTCCAGTTAATGAAAGCCCAAATCTGGGTCAAAGATATCTTCTGCGGAGTAAGAAAAGACATATATCAAACTCAGCTCCCTGTCCAAGAGGGTTTGCTGGATTCTGAAAGTGAAAGGGATTTTCTGTGTCTGCAGCACCAGCTGAGGCTGAGCTTATGAAGAGACTGTAACATTACAGAGTGTGTGACAAAGGTAACTCAACAGCAGGTAATGTCACTGAGGATTTCAGAAAATTGGTATATTGCTAGTAGCGAGGTAACCATAGAAACGTGATAGCAGCAAGGTGATCAAGGATATGGAAAAATAGATATTCAATTGAGACGTTGAATAACCAAAGTTATGAGGTAGAGGCTGTGGGAGTGAGCCGTGTGTAACGCAAGACTGGCTATGTTTAGGTCGGAAGACAGCAGCTGTGTTGCCAAGAATACGCGACAGTGGCTTTGTGATGGAGGATCAATAAGGAGATGAGGCAATGTCTTTGCAATGTAGAGCACACATTGGTGGCGTGATGATAGTTTCTATTTGAATGAAGACACGTGACACTGGCTTTATGCAGAAGTTAGATGATGTGTGACTGAAGATAGTGTGACGATGGTGATAGTGCTTGGATGGCCAAGGGCATGTGACAGTTGCTCAGAATGAAAGTATGTAATTGCGATAATTGATAAAGGACAAAATAGCTGTTATGGGCCAAAGGAGGTGTTATATTAGCTGTATGACAGTGGATGAACAGATGGCAGCATATGATGGCACAAACAGTAAAGCCAAGTACTCTGATTCACATTCCCACATCTTTTGAAAAAATAACTATATATCCAATGGTTGAAATGTGAATGCTTTGCTTTACAATGGTGCATCCTGACGTTCAATTGATCGCTTTTTTATTAATATGCACGTTGGATTTATTTCCTTCAAATTATAAACAGGTTTATCGCAGCAAGGGCACAAGTAACACCATGGTAACAGTGATGCAGCATGCAAATAGCATTAATGAGGCATGATTCGTAATCTGACTGTGCTGGATAACAAGATATCCCACTGGCTTTACACAAACACTCAATGTTGGAGGAAAATTAATCCTTTGAAAGTAGCAACAACAACCTGACCATCACATGATTATTGCTATTGTGTAATGACATATTTTTTTTTAAGCGAAATATTCAAAAGCTCTTGATTCAAATCTTCTTGTTCCTGATGTTAAAAACAAGCCCATATTTGGTCACCTCCCAAGTCTATTCACACAGTTTCTACGCTGAGTCAGATTCTTCTCCTCAAGACCATAAGAAATATGACCAGAAGGAGGCCATTCGGGCCTTCAAGTCTGCTTTGCCATTCAATAGGATCGTGGCTGGTCCAATATTCCTCACATCCACTTCCTTGTGTTTTCCACTTTCCTGCATTTTCCCTGTAACCCTGATTCCCCAACTGATCAAGGATCTATCTATCTCAGCCGTAAATATACACAAAGGACCTTGCCCTTCCACAGTTTTCTACAGCAAGGTGTTCTAAAGACTCACAACCCTCTGAGAGAAGACATTCCTCCTCACCTCAATTGTACATTAGTGCCCCTTTATTCTGAAATGATGCCCTCTGGTCCTAGACTCTTCCCCCATGAGGGGAAACATCCCCTCAGCCTTCGTCTCCCACCCACTGCCGCTTTTATCAAGTGTTTTATAATATTTTGTGACCTTGACAGTGCTGCAGAAGTGCAGATTGTCATTAGTTTGTGACAGATGATTGGGAAGCTGGTAATTGTCAAGGCTGCATAGTTTAATATTGTAAAGAATCTGCCCTGGTTACATCTTAGCTGCGGTTTTAATTTTTTTTATTAACATTCTTCCTAAACAATTTTCAAATTGAATTTCATTAAGTCCTTCAGAGATTATTTCCATATTTTGGGCTCCTTTAGGACCATCTCAAACTAACAGTCAGTGCCCGAGTTTGCGCATACACTTGACAGCAGTTAGAATAGAATCCCTTCAGTGTAGAAACAGGCCCTTTGGCTCAACAAGTCCACACTGACCCTCTGAAAAGTAACCCACCCAGACCCATTCCTCCTTACTCTACATTTACCCCTGACTAATGCACCTAACCTACACATCCCTGAACACTATGGGCAATTTAGCACGACCAATTCATCCAACCTGCACATCTTTGGATTGTAGAAGGAAATCAGAGCAGGCATGGGAGAATGTGTAAACTCCACACAGACTGCCCAAGGCTAGAATCAGACCTAGGTCCTTGGTACTGTGAGGTAGCAGTGCTAACCACTGAGCCACCATGCAATATATCTGATGGTGTATACTTATAATGATGTTGATATGCATGTGTGGGTGTGTATGCCTATGTGTGCCAGAAGGACGAGTGAGGACTTTGGGTGTGGGTCAAAACCAATCATTTCACAAGGCTTGAACCTTGGGACCCCATTCCTCTACCTTCCCATGGTACCCAAGTATGTTTCTGTAGTACGGGGCGGCACAGTGGCTCAGTGGTTAGCACTGCTGCCTCACAGCACCAGGGTCCTGGGTTCGATTCCCGCCTGTCTGTGTGGAGTTTGCACATTCTCCCTGTGTCTGCGTGGATTTGCTCCGGTTTCCTCCCAAAATCCAAAGATGTGCAGGTCAGGTGAATTAGCCATGCTAAATTGCCCACAGTGTTAGGTGTGTTAGTTAGGAGTAAATATAGGGGTAGGGGAATGGATTTGGGTGGGTTTCTGTTCGGAGGGGTGGTGTGGACTTGTTGGGCCAAAGGGCTTATTTGCTGAAAATGTGTTGCTGGAAAAGCGCAGCAGGTCAGGCAGCATCCAGGGAACAGGAGAATCGACGTTTCGGGCATAAGCCCTTCTTCAGGACTTCAGAAGCCCTCCAAAGGGCTTATTTCCACACTGTAGAGAATCTAATCTAATCTAGTGAAAATGCTAATGCACTGGACATGTGGATTTAAATCCCACCTTCAGAGATGGTGAAATTATAACTTAATAAAATCTGGAATTAAACAAGAACACACAAAACACAGCGAGTGTAATGGCGACCATGTGGCTACTGTTAATTGTCTAAAATTATCACTCGTTTCCTTTAAGGAAGAGAATCTGCAATCCTTGCCCTGTCTGGACTGTATGTGACTCCAGACCCACAGAAATGTGGCTGATTTTTAAATGCTCTCTGAAATGGCCTATAGAGACATAGGCAATTAGGAATGGGCAGCTAATGTTAACCCTGCCAGTAATGCCCGCATACCATGTTAGAGTAAAAAGAGAACTTTAGACAAGGCCAAAGTAAAAGGCTTTTTAACTAAAGAGAAGGCAGTCTGATTTCTTGAAAAGGGGCATGGAGCATTCTCGAGCTGTTATCAACACAATAATCAACTTCTTTTCAGGAAAGGTAAGACAAATAATATAAGGATGAATTTTAAGTTTTAATGCTCTGTACTTACGCTTTTATATGAGATGTTTGTCTGGAATTCAAGGCAGAGATCACAGCGATCTATTTGCATCCAAATGATCTCTTGGGGACCTGGTGATCTGCTTTCTGAACTGTGTGAAAGTACGGGATCAGGATAGCCCCCAGTGAAATGGGAGGAGCAGGTTTGATTACGTTTGATTTGAACTTAGCAAATTTACCAAAGCAGGTTGAATGTACAGAGGCTTGAATGTTTGCCCCCATGGCAGGAGTGCAGAGTTGGGAGAATTCTCATAACCACAAAGTGCCCCAAATGGCCAGAGTTTGTTTCTGGGAGGGAACAGACATTAACACCAGATGGCCTTTCTGCCTCTAGAAGCAGTGCAGAGGCAGCAGAGAGAATGTCAGGGCTGTGTGAAAGGCTGGTCTCTGTGCTCTGGGACTTGTAATAAAAGAGCAAAACAAATTCAGACCAAACCCCTCACGCTGCATACTCCCAACACACCCACCCATTCCAACCAATGACATTGTATTCTCTCCCCACCTACCAACACACGACTCCTCATACCTCCAGACCTCTCTGTTTCATGCTGAACTCCTATTGCCTTTTTTATAGAATCCCCACAGTGCAAAAAGAGGCCATTCAGCCCAACAAGTCCACACTAACCCTCTGAAGAACATCCCACACAGACACATCTCCCACTCCACCCTGAAACCCTGCATTTCTCATGGCTAATACACCTAACTAACACATCCTGAACACTATAGATAATTTAGCATCCCAGTCCACCTAACTTAGTGGGAGGAAACTGAAGCACCTGGCGGAAGCCCCTACAGACACGGGGAGAAGATGTGAACTCCACACAGACAATCGCCTGAGGCTGGAATCGAACCTGAATCCCTGGTGCTGTGAGGCAGCAGTGCTAAACATTGAGCCACCCCTTTTATTGTCCTATGCCAACATCATGCCAGCCTATGCCCTCCAACCATTATTCTTTGCCTTTACAGTCTCCATGCCAACTCTTCCTATATCTAAACTGGACTGACCATACATCCAATGCTAAAATGAGATACACTGAAGTTTTGAGTCTCTGTTGCTGACTTTGCAATTCTTTAAATAAAATTCCTATTTTAAAAACCTATTCATTACATTTAAGTTCCTTAAAGTACTTAATTCTTTGTAAAAATAGGAGTTCAAATTCATAACCACATATCAAAACTTCTTAACCACTTGATATCAATGAAACTATAAAGCAACAGGCACACTGCTGTGATAATAAGAGGTTGTAAAATTAGTCCCACAGCATAGACTGTATAATGCTAGCTCTCAGGTTTGTATCAACTGACAGAGTGAAATAGCAAACTACAAATTTTTATTTAATAAATTCCTTAACAGCTTGACAGCCTCAATGCATTTATTAATTTTTTTAATGTATATTGAGAGTAGACACTTTAAACAATCCTACCAAAGGGCACTTGACCCCATCCAAAGAAGACCTTACCTGTCAAAAAGCACTTTACTTCTTCCAGCAGAGTTCCAGGACTTATCCAAAAGGTTACTTTACCTTACCAAAGTGGAAAGTTGAGATCATCTCCTGAAAAGTGTAAAAACCCGTGCATGAGTCCCACCTGCTTAATGCTCTATTGATGTGTTTACCATGGCTAATCCAACTGGCTTGCACATCCCTGGACAGTACAGAGCAATGCAACTATGGCCAATCCACCTAGCCTGTAGATCTTTGGACTGTGGGCGGAAACTAGAGGATACCCACATAGTTACAGTGAGGACATGGAACCTCCACATAGACGGTCGCCCGAGGGTAGAATTGAACCCAGGTCCCTGGATATCCCACCTTTGTTACAAGGAGGCTGTACTTCCACATGTAGAATTTTGTGAACCACAAATATGGAATCTATAATCTCTCCCCATTGGTTGCATTCCACCTGCTATAAATATCATGCAAGTTTGAAGTGGGTTGAACTCTGTGTCTGTGCTCACTTGCAGTATTTGTTCAGACTAAAAACCGGAAGGTCTGTGGATGCTGTAAATTGCAGAGAAAAATAGAAATTGCTGGAAATGCTCAGCAGGTCTGGCAGAATTTGTGGAGAGAATTAATGTTTCAGCTCCGGTAATCCTTCCTCATTTCCTCTGTCACTTGACTCAAAACGATGCTGCCAGACCTGCTGAGCTTTTTCAGCAATTTCTATCTGTTCAGACTGGGACCTTTGCTTAATGCCCTGTTGATGTGTTTACCATGGCTAATCCAACTAGCTTGCGCATCCCTGGACAGTACAGGGCAATGCAACTATGGCCAATCCACCTAGCCTGCAGATCTTTGGACTGTGGGTAGAAACCGGAGGAAACCCACGCAGTTACAGTGAGGACATGGAACCTCCACATAGACGGTCGCCCGAGGGTAGAATTGAACCCAGGTCCCTGGCATTGTGAGGCAGCAGTGCTGACCACTGAGCCACCGTGCTGCCTATGGCAGGCATTTTGCTGTTCCTGTCCGTAGATGGCAGCACATTTAAAACACAATATGGTTATTTAGTCTGTTGGAGGTCTTTTGTCATCCCATTTCCTTCTATGAGAGATGATGGACACTTAGTGCACAGCCATTCGGGTTGGTGTAAAAGGTGGTGGCTTCACTTGATCCAACTTTCTTCATGAATGTGAAGACCAATATTAAGAGATCGATCCTGCCATAAGTGTTACACATGAGGGTGTAAAGTGACTTTGCTGTTGTGATTTTTATGGTTGACAACTGTTGACCTTCTGCAGCAACCTCAGGTCATGATGGTGGTGCACCCCAGATTAAGGGCTGCTGCTCTTGCCAGTCATTTACCCCGAGGTATGACATTCAATGTTTAGGACCTCCATTATCCACTAGGCTAATCCATGGGCACCCCACTGGCCACCTAGGTGTCTAGCTACCTCACCATGCAGAATGTGCTTGGTAAAATGTTTATAGAGGCATGTAATTTCTCTTTCTGAATTTGGATTAAGCATTGATTCCTAGTCCCTAATAAATTAAGGGAATGGAGAGACTAAATTGCTCCAATGGAGAGTTAGTACTGCTTCAGTGGGCTGAATGGCCTCTTTCTGCAAATGGCTCTAAATACAATTGGGTATAATGGAGGGGATAGACCTCATATCTCTGTACAACCTTAAATTGGAATATCAGTTTGGGTTACCTACCTTTCTTCCCTTTAGCCTGACTTAACAACTTTGTGTAAGATATCACATGTGAGCTGTGTATGAAGGGTGGGTGTTTCTCAGTGAAGCAGTCTGATCTGAAATTGAAATGATATGTGATAGCAACCAGTGAACCAGCCTGGAATCGGCTAGACTCCTGCCCAAGGCAGTTTAATTTTAAAGAGTCACTTGCCTTAGGTAAGTGAGTAGGTTTACTGCTCACCGAATGTGTGTTTCGTTATTAGCTATTCCAACTTGCCTGTCAGTTCGATATCAGCTATGGAGATTTCAGAATTCAAATCCAACTTCCAATTCCTGGTGCACGGGGAATGGATAATGGAAAGTATCCGCTGAAGTTGTTATTTATTTTCATCCAGTGTTGCAGGACATCTCCGGGACAGGTAGCCCAGAGGCAGGGACACTACCGCTGAGCCAAGAGACTTTTCTTGTGAATGGAGGTAAACAATGGGAGGTTGATGACATCATTAATTAACACAGTGTAAAACCCACTGGAAACTGCAGAACATTGCATCTGTTCTGACTGTGTGAATTGCAGGACTGTTTGAGTGATGAAATCATGAGCTTACACAGCGATACTGATATAAGTCAATGGAAATGAAGGAGATGGTTCAGGATGCTCATTCATCTGTATCATGATGGACAGATTGCTGTAGGCAAAGAGGGAAAGAGAGAAGGAGAATGGAAAGAGGAGGGAAAGAGATAAGCATTCATCAAAGCAGTTCTCTAATCATCAGATCAATTAACAAGTTCCATCCTGTGTCCTTGGTGTAGCGAGAAAAGGGAATTTATGTATTTGCTTCAGAAACGCTGATAAGAATCTGTTGAAAACTTAATTTCTGTTGTGCCCTCACCTTGATCTCAGGGAGTCTTTATCTACAAGTACACAGGCGAGATGTTCTGTTTTGGGACAGCTCACATGCTTTCAGGTTGAGTACAAGATTGAAATAACTGGAATTGACCATGTAGCATTCGATTGACATAACCATAGCAGTTTTTTCCCTAAACACATGTTCAAGTTGTTTAATAAAACAAAGAACTGCTGGACATCTGAAACAAACAAAAACAGAAATTGCTGAAGAAATAACAGTCTATTGCTTTTCCTTTCTCTGTGTGATATTGTACAATTATCTGCATTAAATCCAAACCTTTCTCTGTGCAATATTGTACAATTATTTTTCAATAAATCCAAACTACCTTTGTTCAATCCACTTACAGTTTTGCCTGAATCATACAGCAATTGTAAGCTCCTTCTTTTAATTGTACCATTCCTCTTAGTTTTGTTTCATCCTTAAAACTGAACACGTCACAGAGTTTCTGAATACAAAGGGTAGAATTAGACTTCATTATGGCATCAAACAAAAAGGGTTGATTTCAAAGACCAACAACCTACATGCAAAGAAAATTGGGTCAAGTCATTTTTTTGCGTAAGGACCAACTTATTTTAGACTCTCCATGGGAAATTTGATATCACAGTTTACAACAAAAGGCATGGTTTTTTGTACTTTAAAAGCATTTGCTGTGAAGAAGAGATGCCTGTACGGAGAAGCATTGATACCACTGTGACTTGGGCTCAGTGGTTAGTACTGCTGCCTCCCAGCGGCAGGGACCCAAGTTCGATTCCAGCCTCAAGTGTCTGTCTGTGTAGAGCTTCCACATTCTCCCTGTGTCCACATGGATTTCCTCCCGCTGCTCCGGTTTCCTCCCACAGTCCAAAGATATATAGATAAGGTGGATCGGCCATGCTGAATTGCCCAAAGTGTCCAGGGATTTGCAGGCTCGGTGGATTAGCCATGGGAAACGCAGGTTTACAAGGATAGGCTAGGGGGTTAGGTGTGGGTTTACAAGGATGAGGTAGGGATTTAAGTGTGGGTTTACAAGGATAGGGTAGCGAGTTAGGTGTGGGTTTACAAGGATAGGTTAGGGGGTTAGGTCTTGGTTTACAAGGATAGGGTAGCGAGTTAGGTGTGGGTTTACAAGGATAGGTTAGGAGGTTAGGTCTGGGTGGGATGTTCTTCGGAGGGTTGGTGTGGACTTGATGGGATGAATGGCCTGCTTCCACACTGTAGGGATTCTATTTCTATCCTATGACTCTGGAGATCCTCGAATTCTCCAAGATGCCAAAACAAGCAAACAAGGGGAAACTGGTGTAAATGCACTGTTCATACTAAAAAATGTAGGCTTAAAACTGGATATATTTTCAAATTATACACGTGGATGCCCATAACAATGCATCTCCATCAGTTGTTTCCCAGCTGACAAAAATATTGTTCCAACTTGGGCAGGATTGCTCAGGTTATTACAGTTCCAGATGGGATAGCCCAAGTTGTGGGTGAGAAGGAATGAACTGGCTTCCCTTCTGTACTTACCTAACCCCTCAGTTAGCCTCAACCAGATTCACTTCAAAAAAATCCCTGCCTTGTGGATATCTTCTTCCCAGATCAAATGAATTTCTGTTTTAAAAGGGGCTCATTTAATCAGGCTTTCTTGAGTTAACAAAATGGTGAGTTTCTTAGTTACTAAACACAAAAAGAAATAGCAACACACCACCACATATGCATTCACAGATTAGAAATAAGAACTAAGTCCAAAAAACGATAAACGTTCAAAGTGTCACAAAGCTGGTTTCTTTTTTCGATAATCTGTTCCTTTTCTCAAGGATACTATGTCCTTGGTTTTCTTCAGAGGGGTCATAAACCACCCTCGGTGTCAATTAGACTGGTTTGGTACAGAGATTAAAGGGTATTGAGAGGCCTTTTTGTTTATATGTAAACTGATGAGACTTCAGGCCAAAGTGGTCATGTTCTAAAAGTGACCTGTATAATGAAAAGGGAGTGGTCAGCTCTCTAGCTGAGCAGTGTAATTCAGTCTAGAACTAGTTGGACGTTCAGCAGTGGACTGTGTGTGAACAAACTCTCTCTCTCTCTCTCTCGCTCTCTGCCCTTCTAACTTCAACCTGTAAGTATCTGTTTCATTTTTTAACTGTGTTTCAAGAGGGTTTGCTTATTGGGACTGCTGTGTATATTCGGAACAGCGTAATTAAGTCAAGTTTGGATAGACTGAGCTCTGTAGGAGAGTTCTTTATTCTTTTCTTTGTGTTTCATTGTGTAATTTTGTGAATAAACGTTTATCTGTTTTAAAACCTGGTAGTCAACCTCACTAACTTAATCGGGTAACTTTCACTGTACACTTACCGAAACAAATTGCAAAGTTACAGTCTGGGCTACCTGCTTAAGAATTTTTTCAATGGTCTAGCTTAGTCCATAATAGATTGGGGGCTCTTTGCGGGATTTTAAACAGTGAGTGGTAGATGCTAGTGTCTTTATTTTGGGTGTTGGTTTGGTTGGGTGTATAAAGCCTGGCATAGGAATGGCTCTTTCAGTCACCAGAAGTTTTTTGGATGTGGACGCAGTGACTTTAGAAGTTTTGCAAGAAGTGAATAAGACCAAGCTGCCGGAATTAGCAGAGGAGTTGGAATTGGAACTGCCTGCTTCTGTGAGGAAAGGAGAGATAATTACAGTAGTGGCTCAGCATTTACACTTGCTGGAGAAGCCATCAGAATCTATAGAGATGGCAAGAATTCAGTTGCAAATGAAACAGCTTGAATTAGGGGCAAGAGATAAGGAAAGGTCAGCAGAAATTAAACAGTTTGAGTTACAATTGAAAGTATAAGAGAGGGAAAAAGAGACAGCAGCAGAACAGGGAGAAAAAAGGAGAGCAGAAGAAGGGAGGGAAAAGAGAGAGCAGAGAAAGAAAATGGGAGACCTTTTGAAGTTCAAAAACTGACACTTAAAAAGGAAAGTCAACTTAAAAGGCTAGTGATAAAGGCTGAAGATAACCTTAGCGAGGAACTCATGTGGAAGAGCAGAGAGTTAAAAGATCAAAGTTAGCAGCTGAAGTGGCTGATGATTATGAGCTGGTCCTTAAAACTTGGTTTGGCTTCCAGAATCAATTTCAGTCCATGAGGGATAGAAATTGGGGCAAAGAGAAATCCTCACGTGGAAAGGGAAAGGTAGATCTCAGTGAAGATCATAAGGATAACTTACTACAGGGTAAAAAAGAAACCCTTGAGGGGAACAAAGAAGTTAAAAAGCTCTGGTGTTTTCATTGTAATAAAGTGGACCACATGAAATCACCGTGTTGGTGGGCTAGGAGAAAGCCAGATGTAGGAAATCTGGACAAGCCTGGAGGTTTTGTTGGACTAGTAACAAAAAGCACAAGGGAAGTTAGCCAACTGCCTCAGAGAATACAAGATGTTCAGAGGTTGATTAAGGAGGAAGTGTCAGATCTGCTTAAAAAAATATACATTCAAGGATAATGTTTATTCAGATAGGTCAGGAGTAGCAGGTAAAGAGGTTGCGATATTAAGGGACACAAGATCCTTTCGGTCTGCAATGCTGAAGGATGAGGAGATATGTACTCCTGAGGGATTATTGCCATAAAAGTACTGGTAACGGGAATTCATGGTGAAACACAAAATGCTTAATTATGTAAAGTGAGGCTAAAGAGATTAGATTAGATTACTTACAGTGTGGAAACAGGCCCTTTGGCCCAACAAGTCCACATCGCCCCGCCGAAGTGTAACCCACCCATACCCCTACATCTACCCCTTACCTAACACTACGGGCAATTTAGCATGGCCAATTCACCTAACCTGCACATCTTTGGACTGTAGGAGGAAACTGGAACACCCGGAGGAAACCCACGCAGACACTGGGAGAATGTGCAAACTCCACACAGTCAGTCGCCTGAGGCGGGAATTGAACCCGGGTCTCTGGCGTTGTGAGGCAACAGTGCTAACCACTGTGCCACCGTGCCGCCAAAGAGGCCAGAGAAGAGTGAATAATTTGTGGTAGGAGTACTGGACAAACTCTCAGCTCTAGGAATACAATTTGTCCTTGCAAATGATGTAGCTGACTCACCGGTAGGCATGCTGCTTACTCTAGGTGAAAAGCCTGTGGAGACGCAGGCAACTGAAAACATGAAGAGTGTTTTCCCAGGAATTTCCCCTGATTGTGTGATCACAAGATCACAGAGGCATAAGTTGAAGCAGAAGGGATCAAAAGGCACAGATAAGGAAACTGACATAGCGTTATCCGAGACCTTTTTTGATCAGAGACATAGCACAGAGCAGGAGCAAATAGGTGAACATGCAAGTGTCTTTAGCTCTGCTAAGGCTGATTGAATTACAGCAGAAAGATGAGAACTTAAAGCAGTTATATCAAAAGGCATTTACAGAGAAGGAAAGTGAATGCATTCCTGTGTGTTATTATGTAAAAAATGATGTCTTAATGAGGAAATGGAGACCATTCAAGCAAATGAGAAATGGGCAGAGCTTCATCAAATTGTTTTGCCAGTAGGATATAGAAAGGAGGTGCTGCAAGTGGCACATGAGCTACTATTTGGAGGTCATTGTGGGTGAGGAAAACACAGGCTAAAATACAAAGACATTTTTACTGGCCTGGAGTACTCAAGAATGTAATTGAATTTTGCCAGTCGTGTCATACATGTCAGCTAATCAGAAAATCACAGGCAGAAATAAAACCTGCACCTTTAATACCTATTCCAGCATTTGAGGAACCTCCTACAAGAGTCTTGATTGATGGCATAGGTCCACTACCTCAAATAAAAAGTGGGAATAAGTATTTATTAACAATAATGGATGTGTCGACTAGATTTCCAGGGGCAATCCCATTACGCAATATCACAGCTAATAGGGTTAGAGAAGAATTATTTAAATTTTTCACAAGATACAGACTGCCAATAGAGATCCAGTCAGATCAAGGATCAAACTTCACATCCAAACTATTCAAGGAGGTTATGGATAACTTGGGAATAAAGCAATTCAAATCTACTGCGTACCATCCAGAATCACAGGGAGTGCTAGAGAGATGGTATCAAACATGAGACACCATGTTAAGGGCTTATGATCAGGATTATCCAGATGACTGGGATAAGAGTTCCGTTTGTACTTTTTACGATCAGAGATGCACCAAATTAATCAATCAAAATCAGTCCATTTGAATTAATGTTTGGGCATGAAGTAAGAAGACTGTTAAAGTTGATTAAGGAGAAATTAATAAGTCAGAATTCAGAGACCACCCATTTGGACTGTGTCAAATTTTAGAGAACAATTAAATAGAGCTGGAGAGTTGGCTAGACTGCATTTAAAAGTATCACAGCTTACATTGAAACAGGAACTGGATAAGAAATCAAAAATTCACAAATTTGCAATTGGGGATAAGGTATAGGTGTTACTTCCAGTGACAAGTGTGCAATTAAAAGTCAGGTTTAGTAGACCTTATCAAGTCGAGAGGAAATTGAGTGAGGTGAACTACTTGATAAGGACTCCAGGCAGCAAGAAATCTCACAGAGTGTGTCATGTGAACATGCTGAAAAGGTATTTTGATTGGGAAGGAAAGCAAGAGGAGAAGGTGTTAATGATTACAGCACAGAAAAAAGAACCAAGTTCAGAGGATTCTGAATTGGACATTCCTCAAATCAAATTGAACAATGAGGAAGTTGTCAAAAATTGGGATAAATTATTGAGTTACCTTCCACAACAAAATTGAAATGACCTGAAAGAGTTATTGCTACCACATGGGGAGATATGCGGAAATAAACTGGAAAGTACTAACCTAATTGTGCATGATGTAGTTATAGGAGATGCTGTTCCAATTAAGCAACACCCTTATAGGCATAACCTTCTAAAGTTGGCACAGGTACAGAAGGAGATAGAACACATGATCCAAAATGGCATAATCAAAGTGAGTTACAGTGACTGGAGCTCACCCACAGTCATGGTGCCAACGGTTATGTGGGGACTATCGCAAAGTCAACACCGTTACAAAGACTGATGCAAATCCAATTCCACGGTTGGAGGACTGTGTCGAAAAAGTGGGACAAGCAGCTTGCATTTCTGAGTTGGCCTTGCTCAGAGGATACTGGCAAGTACCTCTGTCAGAGAGAGCAAAGGCAATTTTGGCTTTTATAACACCAAATGGACAATATCAGTTCAAAGTCATGCGGCTTGGTATGACTCTGGCCATGTTTCAGAGACTGACTAATAAGGTCATTTCCAGATTACCCAATTGTGTGGTGTATATTGATGACCTGGTGATTTTTAGTCACTCATGAAAGTAACATTTACAGCATTTATCTGACTTGTTTGTTCGACTTCGGAAGGCAGGCTTAGTGGTAAACCTAGCTAGTTATCAGACATGGACAAATAGCCCCACAGGATGTGAAAACGAAAGTAATTGGGGAATTTCCCACACCGTCAACAAAAAATGCAGTAATATGGTTCCTGGGATTGAATGGATTTTAATGAAAGTTTGCGCCAAACTTTAGCAGTGTGGCTGCTCCACTCACCGCATTGTTAAAAAAGGGCAAGAAGTTTCAGTGGACAGCGGACTGTCAAAAGGCATTTGACAGCCTAAAAACTGTGTTAACCACTGCCCCGGTATTAGCGACACCGGATTACACGAAGCCTTTCAAGGTGCCTATCGATGCCAGTGATGTGGGTGTCAGTGCAGTGCTCCAGCAGGAGGATAATGAGGGTATAGAAAGACCCAAACAGTATTTTCCAGAAGTTGAACATTCATCAACAGAAATATTAAACGGTGGAGAATGAGACTTTAAGCTTGGTATTGTCATTACAATATTTCAGTTGTTATATTACCAGCAATGCATCTGAGACAATTGTAGAAACCGATGAAGGGTTTTTGCCTGAAAAGCCAATTTTCCTACTCCTTGGATGCTGCCTGACCTGCTGTGCTTTTCCAGCACCACTCTAATCTAGACCCTATATACTGAACATAACCCATTGACACTTGTGGAAAAACTTAAGGACAAAAATGCCAGACTGTTCAGATGGAACTTGTTGTTGCAGCCATTCAATTTGACAATTGTGCATGTGTCATAGTCATAGTCATAGAGTCATAGAGATGTACAGCATGGAACCAGACGCTTCTGTCCAACCCGTCCATGCCGACCAGATATCCCAACCCAATCTAGTCCCACCTGCCAGCACCCGGCCCATATCCCTCCAAACCCCTCCTATTTAAATACCCATCCAAATGCCTCTTAAATGTTGCAATTGTACCAGCCTCCACCACTTCCTCTGGCAGCTCATTCCAAACACGTACCACCCTCTGTGTGAAAACGTTGCACCTTAGGTCTCTTTTATATCTTTCCCCTCTCACCCTAAACCTATGCCCTCTAGTTCTGGACTACCCCACCCCAGGGAAATGACTTCGTCTATCTACCCTATCCATGCTCCTCATAATTTTGTAAACCTCTACAAGGTCCCCCCTCAGCCTCGGACGCTCCAGGGAAAACAGCCCCAGTCTGTTCAGCCTCTCCCTATAGCTCAAATCCTCCAACCCTGACAACATCCTTGTAAATCTTTTCTGAACCCTTTCAAGTTTCACAACATCTTTCTGATAGGATGGAGACCAGAATTGCATGCAATATTCCAACAGTGGCCTAACCAATGTCTTATACAGCCGTAACATGACCTCCCATCAATAAAAGGAAGCATACCAAACGTCTTCTTCACTATCCTATCTACCTACAACTCCACCATTAAGGAGCTATGAACCTGCACTCCAAGGTCTCTTTGTTCAGCAACACTCTCTAGGACATTACCATTAAGTGTATAAGTCCTGCTAAGATTTGCTTTCCCAAAATGCAGCACCTTGCATTTATCTGAATTAAGCTCCATCTGCCACTTCTCAGCCCATTAGCCCATCTGACCAAGATCCTGTTGTAATTCTCTTCGCTGTCTACTACACCTCTAATTTTGGTGTCATCTGCAAACTTACTAAATGTACCTCTTATGCTCGCATCCAAATCATTTATGTAAATGACAAAAAGTAGAGGACCCAGCAACAATCCTTGTGACACTCCACTGGTCACACGCCTCCAGTCTGAACAACAACCCTCCACCACCACCCTCTGTCTTCTACCTTTGAGCCAGTTCTGAATCCAAATGGCTAGTTCTCTCTGTATTCTGTGAGATCTAACCTTGCTAACCAGTCTCCCATGGGGAACCTTATCAAACGCCTTACTGAAGTCCATATAGATCACATCTACCCCTCTGCCTTCATCAATGCTCTTTGTTACTTCTTCAAAAAACTCAATCAAGTTTATGAGATATAATTTCCCACACACAAAGCCATGTTGACTATCCCTAATATGTCCTTGCCGGCAGACTCAAATGATATACAGGGACTTTCGGTGGCAGGTGTGCCGTGGCCTCAATTTGCATGTGGTTGTGCATGTTTGCATGTTTACAGTTAGTATAGTGTATCTGTTTAGACTATTAACCGGGTTTTTGAAGGGTTAAAAATGAAGCAATCTTTTGGTACTGATTTTGTTTTAAGGGGTGTAGTGTCAGTTGGCTGTGTTATTTTTTCCAAAAGCTGTTCCTTTTCTCAAGGATACTATGTCCTTGGTTTTGTTCAGAGGGATCATAAACCACTCTTGGTGTCAATTAGACTGGTTTGGTACAGAGATTAAAGAGTATTTAGAGGCCTTTTTATTTATATGTAAACTGATGAGATTTCAGGCCAAAGTAGTCATGTTTTAGAAGTGACCTATATAATGAAAGGGGAGTGGTCAACTCTCTAGCTGAGCAGTGTAGTTCAGTCCAGAACTAGTTGGATGTTCTGTGTGTGAACAAACTCTGCCTCTCTCTCCACCCTTCTAACTTCAACTGTAAGCATCTGTTCCATTTCTAACTGTGTTTCAAGTGGGTTTGCTTATTGGGACTGCTGAGTATATTCAGAACAGCATAATTAAGTTGAGTTTGGATAGACTGAGCTCTGTAGGAGAGTTCTTTATTCTGTTCTTTGTGTTTCATTGTGCAATTTTGTGAATAAACATTTGTCTGTTTTAAATCCTGGTAGTCAACCTCGCTAACTTAATCTGTGTAATTTTTCACTGTACACTTACCAAAACAAATTGCAAAGTTATAGTCTGGGCTGCCTGCTTAAGAATGTTTTGAGCGGTCTGGCCTAGTCCATAACAAAAACCATACACAGATCAGTCTCTGTTGATCACTCATGAAAATGGCAGTTGAATGTCAATTATTGGTGTTCTTGACTTTGCAGGTAGTTGAAATCCTTTTGTGTTGTTTCCTTCTGGTTGTTTTTCTGGTTAGTTGGCTTCCAGCACTTGCAGTAAAAGCTGAATTTATTTCACCTGCAATGCAGGGGTGACTAGTGTGTTTTTCTTGACTGTGGCATATCAACCTAAAGAAAAACATGAAGTTATTTGGTATCTTTTCCAACATCCAGATGCCTCAATGCTAATTAATTCCTTTCTTTATGATGTACACACTGTAATAGAGGTACACAGATTAGGAACAGAAGTAAGCCATTCCACCCTTCTAGCCTGCTCTCCAGTCAATAAAATCATTACTGATCTGATCATGGCCTCAGCTGCACTCTCCTGTCTACTTCCTGATAACACTGACTCTCTAATTAGTCAATAATCTATTTACCTTAGCCTTAAAATTAATCAACCACCCTGTCTCCATTGTTTTCTGGAGAAGAGAGTCTCAAAGTCTCACGATCCTCTGAGTGAAAAACTCCCTCCACTTCTTAGACGGGAGACCTCTACAATGCAGGTGTTTCATCCCTAAAGCATATCCCAATTTTCCATGAGTAATACCATGGAAGCTTGCCCAGTACTTATGTAAATTGACTGTGTAATACACCTCCTCATCTGATCGAGATGGTTTCCTGTACAATGATGTTACTCTCAAAGCAAATAGAGCTGCTGTTAGTTTAATTTCCACAGGCTATATTTTTGGAGTGGGTCCAGCCGCTGTTTATTCTGACAGGAAAATGACTCTGAGAGGCACAGACAAGCCAGGACAATGCTCTGAGATGAATTTACCACACATCACTGCCACTGCTGCAAGAGCCAGCCTCTCATCTCAATCTGTTTAACTCTGATGATTGACATCACAGCGGAACACAACATGTTTCCCACTTGACACTCAGTGCTGGTGCTGATTATATTGAAGCCATATCCAATTAAAGAGTACAAGTCACTTGCAATAATATGCTTTTCTACCTCCATCCAGTGAGGACATTTTTCTGGAAGATTTTAAACTTGTGGAAAGTTTGGAGACTGGGGGCTATTTAGTCAATAGTTCCACACAATATGCTGAAGTCTAATATACGTGAGATGATAAAATCATTCAATATAGCCCTCAGTTGGAGAGTAACGTTCAAAATGTAGATGCTAATGTAAAAGATTGGGCAGGATTAAACAAGAATTACAATTCATTTTTTATTCGCTACTTTCCTCTTTCTCTTTCAATGTGTGGTCCATTTTCACAGCAGTCCTGTGGCAGTTTGTACAAAAGGCACATCTTTAAATGTGTGTCACGGAGTGGATGGGGTGAGAGCATCTTCAAACTCCAGAGGCTGCTCTGTCCTCATCTAATATACATGATCAAAGGCACACAAACTTATTCAATTATAGTATCCTCAAACTCAGCAGAAATTAGTGTTCAAATCTGATATATTTCTGAATGCCTCAATACCACAAATACATTCATCCTTTGAGTGACATTTTAAACCATGGTGTTCACAACTTCTCAAATTTAGGCTTGAGTTTTGAAAGTGTACAAAACCATTCGGACCCCTTCTCCCTCTTTTGATTATGCACTTACTGAGAGGAAATTCCATCAACCAGAACCTAGTGTTCAGCTTTTTTCACAGTTCCTTGGCTTTTGAAACATTTCATTTATGCAGCAATGTTCACATTTGGGACAATAAATGCCTAATGCTACATATGCCACACAAATGCAAGCTAATGACTTTCTCCAATAAGAGCATCTCAGCCTCTCCTTTTGACATTCTATGGTAATGTGTTCCTTGGGGAAGTGTCCTAGGCCCAACTATCAAGGACCTTGTTTCCATCACAAGATTAACAGTGGGGATGTTCGCTCATGATTGAACTGTTTTCAGCATCACTTGCAACTTCTTAGACACTGTGCCCCTGAGCATCAAGATATTTACAACATTCAGGCTTGGGCTGATCAGTCCCAAGAAACATTTGTGTGATGTAAGTTCAATGTTTCTTTCCAATAAGTCAGAATCTGACCAAGTCCTCTTGACATTTGATAGTGTTACCTCAGTTGTATCGCCCACCTTCAGCATGAACTGAACTGGAACAGTCATATATACACTGTGGCTTCAAAGCCAGCTCAGAACCTGGTTATTTTGGTGATGTAGGCCAACTTCTTAAGAATGAGCAATAAATGCTGACCTTGTCAACAACAGGTACATCCCATGGCTGAATAAATAAAGTAAATTTAAAAAGTTGCAAGTACAAAGAATATGCCCAGTTAATGCACCATTTCAACTAAACAGCAATTTGGGGGACAGCCATTCCCATGGTAAGGCCTTAGTCAATCAGAGTTGATTTGCTTATTTTGAATTCAAGCAAAAATTTGACAGCTAACTGTTCCATGGTATATTCTCCATGGCAACACCTCTTCTAATCACAGTCTATTTGCCAGCCAATCAGCACCAACTTCTCATGCAATATTAACTGTAATTTTCTTTGGGCTTGGTATTCTTGTGATTGTGTCCTGATGAGTGCAAAGTGAGAAACTTCCCAGCATGTCGCCTTTCTCAGCAATACTCAAAACTCTGTCCTACAGAACGACTACAGTAAAAAATTCTGTGTCAAGAATATTATGAATGGCTTCCTGATAGAGATAGTTTGTAGGGATCTCTGAACAATTCAGAACAGTTTCCCATCTGATTTTAATTCAATGCCCTCTCAGACCCTACTTGCTACTATTTCAATAGAAGACAAATGGAGGATAAGAAAGGATGTAGTTCTAATTTGAAGTCAAAAGTAACCTCTCCAGAAAAATCAATCCGTCTCTTAATTTTAACACTTTAAAAAGATAAGTAAACAAACTTCTCCCCACAAGATGAATGTTGAACATAAGGACAGAAAATTCCTCAAGCCAGTAGCTGACATTCTGACAGCTCCAGGGTCCATTGACTCAGTTGTTCATTCCTGTAGCTTGTTGACAGCTTGTGATGCTATCAATCATGAAGAGATTCAGAGTCAGATCAATTGCTGTTTAATGTTTCTCGAATTCTTTACTTTAATATTCATAGCTGATTCTAATTGACTAACCTAATGCTCAAAGCTTCATAAAAAACTCATTATTCACGACAATTTGGTGTAAGGTGTTAAGACAATTAATCTTGAGTTTAATAATCTCGGTAGAAATTTTGACAACTGCGTTTTCCTTTCTTTTCTGTCAATGTTTGAATGACAGCAGCCACAAGCTTTGACTTGTCTGAACTTGGCTTAAGGAGATGTTTTCAGTGAATCTTAGATTTGCACAGCTGTATGAAATCTTGAACTTGTGCACAGACCATTGGATTTAAAGTAGAAATTGTTGGAAAAGCTCAGCAGCTCTGGCAGCATCTGTGGAGAGAAATCAGAGTTAACGTTTTGGGTCAAGTGATCCTTCCTCAGAATCCCATTGGGTTTATTTTGTTGCTGTGCAAAATCTCTTCACAGTGACTGAGATGCTCTCAGGAGACTACAAATATCACATTGAACCCCCACGAAATCCCTAGTCTTAACTTCAAAGGATCTGCTTTCAAAGAGAAAAATAGAATTATTTTATGAATGTTAACAATATCGATAACAAACAGTACCAAATATAAAGAGAACAATTTTAACCCGAGCTGTTTACCATGATGGGGTTCAACCCTGCCAAATACTATTCACAACTGATACATGGACAGTAAAATTGTTCGGACTATGAAATGGACATTGTGTTCAATCCTGTAAATTGCTCAACAAATATCTTAATTTAAAATTGATCCTTTTGGGTCAATAAGTACAAAAATGATATGATTAGCAGAAAGATGTTTGGCATTGTGAGCCTCCTCAAGTCTTCTGAGAAAATTAGTTTGAAACACAATACTTAAATCTTGCATGTTGCATATTCTGCTCCCCATATCCTAGAATAAAAATGTCCCATATTTACAAGGTTAATCCAGACGCCATTCCAAACAAATCAGATCATCAAGTTAGTTACAAACACTTTCTCCATCACATTTGAAATTTAGATGTTGGCAACCTTGATTGATTGGCGACGTTAATTGGTTCTATAGAGTGTGGATACTGGATGAGTGTGCATGGAAGTGCCAAAAGTTTGCATGGATGATACAAGGGATCGTGAAGGTAAGTACAGTAGCATAATTCAGCATGAATGTGGCATGGGGAGGAAAAGGAAGAGTAAAGAGACATGAGAAGCAAGGGTTAGAAGGTCTAATATTAAATTTATAACTGGAACAAAGCCCTACAACAACGAGGTGGGTCACTTAACAAGCCCAGCTAAGCACCAAGCAGCACCCACGGTTTCCCCTCAACGCTTTCCTGTGGTGAGGGTGGGGGTGCTGATTCCAGTTAACACTGGCCTTTCCTGAGTGAAAATTCACCCTTTTCAGGCAGTGTCTCTAGCAGTGGACATCTTGAGCTGGGAAACTGTCTCTGTTCCTCTACTTGCTCCAAAGTTAAAATTCAGCCCTCTAACACCGCCTGAGATATTTTCTACAATCAGTAAAGTCGGAAATTTCTAAACAGTCATACATTAACAGAGTTAAAAAAAAACCCAAAGAGCTGCTGGAAATCAGAAAGAAAAACAGAAATATCTGGAAAAGCTCCAGCATATATGGAGGAAATAAGAGTTAACGTTTTAGGAACTGGATTAACAGAGCATGGATAGAGTGAATAGGGCGTAGGTTTAAGGGAGATGGAAAAGATTTAAAAGGGACCAAAGGGGTAAATGTTTCACGCAGAAAGTGGTGCGTGTATGGAATGAACTGCCAGAGGAATTGGTAGAGGTGGGTACAATTACAGCATTTAAAAGGCATCTGGATGGGTATATGAATAGGAAGGGTTTGGAGGGATATGGACCGGGTGCTGGCAAGTGTGACTAGATTGGGTTGGGATATCTGTTCGGCATGGACAGGTTGGATCGAAGAGTCTGTATCCATGCTGTACATCTCTATGACTCTATGGATGGGTATATGAATGGAAAGGGTTTAGAGGGATATAGGCCAAATGCTGGCAAATAAGACAAGATGAATTCAAGATAACTGGTCCACATGGACGAGTTGGACTGAGAGGTCTATTTCCATGCTGTATGACACTATGATTCAAGAACTGGATCGAATGCATTAAGAAATAATGGGTATGGAGATTTGGAGAGGAACGTCCCAAGTAAAATAATTAGGACATGGAACATAGAACATTATAGAGCCATACAGGCCTTCGACCTTGATGTTATGCTGACCTGTGAAACCAATCTAAAGCCCATCTACCCTACATTATTCCATTATCATCCATATGTTTATCCAATGACCATTTAAATTCCCTTGGCAAGGCTACTACTGTTGCAGCAGGGCATTCCACACCTTTACTACTCTCTGAGTAAAGAACCTACCTCTGACATCTGTCCTATATCTATCACCCCTCAATTTAAAGCTATGTCCCCTTATGCTAGCCATCACCATCTGAGGAAAAAGGCTCTCACTGTCCACCCTACCTAATCCTCTGATCATCTTATATGCCTCTATTAAGTCACTTCTTAACCTTCTTCTCTCTAACAAAAACAGCCTCAAGTCCCTCAGTTTTTCCTAATGAGACCTTCCCTCCATACCAGGCAACATCCTGGTAAATCTCCTCTGCGCCCTTTCCAGTGCCTCCACACCCTTCCTCTAATATGGCGACCAGAACTGTATGCAATATTCCAAGTGTGGCTGCAGCCAGAGTTGGAAACAGATCTTCTGCAGAATGGGCTTTCTTATCTATTCTATTTCATATCTCACACTGAATGCTGCAAACAGCAGGGGATTCAGAAAGGATTTTCAGAACTCCACCACACACTGCTCCTCTGTCAGCAGCTTCATCTGTTTGTCTTCTGCTTTCTATTACTAGGCCAATTTTCAAATTAGTCGGCTAAGTTACCATGAATTCTCAGTGTCTACATTTGTGTGGAAACCCTGCGGCACAGAATCTTACTGAGCGGTTTCTGAAAAACAATTTTAATTACATCTGTCAGATAGACCTCAGCTGTAACCTCAGCAAAAAAAAAGGTCCAGTTAAATCACTGTGCGCGGGTTAGAAGTAACCCAATGTGGCTTCTGCCCAAAGCTAAGAGAAAGCTGGTTTTGGGAGCTCCAGCAGGGAATCAGCATTCTGCCAGCCAGCCAGGTGGGTTCAATAGAGGGAGTTAAGGGGCTTGAACAACCCAACTGCAGGACAGTGTATTTTCATTGGCAGGGAAGGTTACCCATAAATATACTGTTAAAAAATTCTTGGACCTTTTTTATGAAGTGGTTTCTAGTAGCCCTTCAATTTGCCAACTATCTCACAGATGTCCACTCAATTGTCCTGGCATAGGACCTTTTTTTTGCATTTTAAGCAGTTTTACTCGGATTTCCGACTGTGACTGAGCATTGCAACTGACGGATTTTGGTGCGCAACCCACCCTGAGTGGTTGATATAGAAAGACTTAAACACCTCACTCAGTTCTGTTTATACAGCCAATCTAAATACTGCATGGAATAACCTACATGGATCCTCTGAAATGGGTTCCAATGTACTTAAATGAATGTTAGTGGTCTCTCCTTCCTTGCCTGACAAGAACAGGTTCAGAGACTCCTTTTTTTGAATTGAAAGAATTATATTATCAATTTTCCAGTTCTCAAGGACAGTCTCTGTATTTTTGGATCTTCGAAAAATGTGAAGCAAGACCCCCGCTCATAACTTCCACATTTATTTCTTCAAGGGATTCCAGTGTCTATCTAATCCACTCCAGCTGCCAGTTGATACTTGAATTATCTTCATAGCACATTCTTTACTGATGTATGAATGGATTCCTCACCCCATTTAACTGAATCTGGAACTGATCCATATACTTGATTCGAGCACCTGACATGAAGGATCTATTAAACTCTTACCTTTGCTCCTTGTTGTATTTATGACAAACTTATGACAGATCAGAAAAAATAAATGTTTAGACCCTTAGCCTATTATATGTTGAACTTAAAAGAAATTCTCTTAATTTCTCTTACTGGCATTAACATCATGCTTTCCACCGGTGTGTTAGCCTTTCTAATACTCTACAACTGTGTAAGGGTGTGTTCTTTTTCCTTTAACAGTATATTTTTCCTTCTCGGGTGTTCCTTCATCTTTCTTCAGTAGGAATATTTCACTGTTTCCAATGTCTTTGTTATTCTGAGATGTGATTATTCCAATTACCCACAGGCTGGCCTGACAGCTTCTATAAACTTCAGTTCATCCAAATTCCCACTGCCTGTGACTTAAGTCACAGTGAGTCCTGTTCACTTATTAACCCTATGTTTACCAGCCTTTATTGGCTCCTGGTCCAACATCACCGCAATTTAAAATTTCTTGTATTTGTTTTCAAACCCTTTCCTGCTCCTCCCTAACAGTACAACTTCCTCCAACTCCAGCCAATTTTAATCACTCCATCATTGGCAATTGTACCTCTAGCAGTCTATATCCTAAACTCTGGAATTCCAACCCTAAAGAAGAATACCATGCTATTTCTCTCTCCTTCAGGATTGTCCTTAAGAACCCACCATTAGATCAAGATTTTGGTTATCTCCCCCAATACCTCTCAATTTTATGGTTTTGAGCCAAATTTTATTTAGTATCTTGAATATTTTGCAGACCCATACCCCTACCTTATCCCTGTAATCCTGCATTTTCCATGGGCAATCCACCCAACCTACACATCCCTGGATACAATGGGGCAATTTAGCACAGCCAATCCACCCAATCTGCACATCTTCGGATTGTGGGAGGAAACCCGAGCATCTAAAGAAAACCCACGCAGACATGGGGAGAATGTGCAAACTCCACACACACAGTCACTCGAGTGTGGAATCAAACCCAGTTCCCTGGCGCTGTGAGGCAGCAGTGTTAACCACTAAGCCACCATACTCCCCTACTCTGGATAAAGTCAGAAGTCAGACGAGACCAGGTTATAGTCCAACAGGTTTATTTGAAATCACAAGCTTTTGGGGTGTTCACCTGATGAAGGGAAAATGCTCCGAAAGCTTGTGATTTCAAATGAACTGGTTAGACTATAATCTAGCATTGTCTGACTTCTGACCTTGCCCACCCCAGTCCAACACTAACACCTCCACATCATTTCTACTCTGCTTAAAAGTAAAGTAAAATAAAATTGCCATAGTGTAACCAGAGCATAAGGCTGCAGTCTCATTAGAGAGAGAGAACTGGTGCTAGTTTAACCTGAGGGTCACCATACCTCAGATGAGGGAGTGGTTACAAAGGAGAGTCCTTCACAATAACCTCAGCCAGCGTGGGAATTAAACCCACTCTATTGGCCTTGTTCTGCATTGCAAGCCAGCCATCCGGCTAACTGACCTCTATGTCACATTTATTACTCAGTTAGCTAGAAGTTTATCCTGGAGTTTGAAAGAAACTGCCTAATTCAAAAGAAACCTCTATGACAACCTGTAGAATATCATTGTGGTTTGGAGCCAATCCAGCCTATACTGGGAGTCTTTCTCCTTTTCTGTCAGTCACAGGCTTTTGTGCTATCTTGAAAAGGTGTGTGCATTTACTGCTAAAAGACAGGTCTGGTTAGAGAGAGTGAAAAATGAAGTAAGTTGTAGATTGTTTCATATTCTACTACACTGGACTGGATTCTACCGCGTGTATTTTAGGCAGAGAGGCCAGAACGAGCAGAATTTTAGTTAAAGGGCATGTGAATAGGATCCTATTAATAAATGTTAAATTTATCTGGGCTGAATATAATTACAAGATCCGTTAGAGGTATGGAGTGCAATGCAATACTGGTTGTGTCTGGCCAAGTTGGATTTCTAAGGAGCAAATTGCAAACTGTAATCTCTCCCCTCTACTCACTTTCCTTCCAAACATCCTTTTAATTAAAATGTGAACCAGTCTTTTCAGTGAATCCAGACAATGATTATTCACCCATCTATTTTGCTATAAATTCTGTGTCCTGTGATCCTCCTTCACTAGCCACCTGTTGAAGGAATAGCCCACTGAAAGCTAGTGCTTCCACATAAACCTGTTGGACTATAACCTGGTGTTGTGTAATTTTTAACTTTGTCAACCCCAGTCCAGCACTGACACCTATATATGGCATAATAACTAAGCCTTAAATTGACTATTGTTATGTCAGGAGGACAATTTAACTCTCCTCTTTTTAACCCTCCTCAGTTGTTGTGACCAATATTTGTCTTTATTTTTAAGCATGCACATATATTATAAATCAACTAAAGAGACAGTTATCTAGATCAAAGTAAATGAGCCAATTAATAGGTTTCTGAAGTGAAAGTAAGAGGAGTTTTATTAGCTGCTAATCCTGAGAAAAAAATAACACAATATGACATCAAATACAAGTACAGGTAATGCATTTAAAAGGTGACAGTGTCTGGTATAAACAATAAAGATAAAGACTAAAAGTCTCAAAGTTCTTAAACTCCTTGAGGTATTATAGTTTAAATCTGATTTCACAGTTGTTTGATACTTGACAAGAATCCTTAGCAGTGGTGAACTTTGTGGATTTTTATTTGTGAATGTTATTTCCCCAGTGAAACCAGAAAGTGCTAGAGAAACTCAGCAGGTCTGACAGCCTCTATGCAGATAGAAGCAGAGTTCTTTCCCCAGTTTGCTTTTCAAAGAGTGCTGTTTTTAAGATGCTAAAGGAAACAGGCAGGGACAGAGAGAGCTAATCTTGTAATTTTTACTTACAAATCCATTTCTTTTTCTCTACCTTACTTCTGAAAAGCAACTGTTGAAATATAGTTCAGCATGTGATCCTGAGCCAAGCCTGATTGTCTTTCCAAGCTGGTTAATGGACTGGTGAGCCTTTTATGAAGAGATCACACAAGTATGAGTTAAAGCAGGAGATCTGATTTTCTTGATGCTGACGCTGGTTTTGATGACTGTAGATAGAAGTAATAACTCCAGTGCAGGCAGCTTCCTTATTACACAGTTTCACCAAGCTTCCTTCAGTTTGTAGTCAGACAACCACTGCAATCATTTTAGGTTCACATGTCTTTCTTTTAACAAGCCATTTTAGTCCTTGAAAAGGCTCAGCCATGCCAATCAGAAAATGAAATTTAAAATTTAATAGTCTGTATCTACCAATTTGTTACAACTTTGGTGTAACATTCAGTATTCACATGCACAATGAATTTGGGGTTCCTGTTTAGTAACTGGAGTAGGTACCCTGGCCTTATAATTTCAACAAGCTTGCAAGTGTGGCCCTTGATTTTGATGGGTTGTGCTTAGTTGGCCCTGTCATGAACTTCTGCTTCCTATGCCCAGACTTTTAGAGGCTTGGGCAGCAGTTAAACATCTAAAAATGGTCTCCTTGAACTCCTGTGGTCGGAATTTTCTCTAACTCTAGCCAGATTCAACACATTCCTCGAATCACTTTTGCTGACATTACAATAAACAGAGGTGTTGGAAATAGTGTAAATATTTGAGAGAACTGCGTTGGCTGGGAATGCAAGCAAAGGGAACAATGAAAGGTTGGATTTGGAGGGCATTTGTGAAATACAACCATTAATTAGAAACATATATTTTTCCAGCAATAATTCTGTTTCTATATTAACAATAGATTCAGGCTTGGGAGAGGCCTACTTCCCACTGGTATGGTAACCAGTGCCAGGAACTGATTCAGGAAACCATAAGTGATCCAACAATTCAATTATCTTAACTCCTTGATCCTTTTGTTCTTTCAAACTTTTCCAAGATCTTGCAAGGTGTAATCTTATCACCACTTGTGACATTTGAAGAGAAATTGTAACAAGTTATTAACTGTTAGCGCTGGCTGCAGTGGAACTCTGCTTAGCTGCTGGGAAAAGTATCACCAAGTGGGAATGTCTCAAATTGCTGTGGGCTCTGAACAGCTGCCACTCTCAGAGGTCTGCTTTGCACAGTGGATGTGCTGTAAACAAATGTGTAGAATGCCGCAACTATCTGACCGAATAAGACTTCAGGTTTAGATTTAGATTAGATTACAGTGTGGAAACAGGCCCTTCGGCCCAACAAGTCCACACCGACCCGCCGAAGTGCAACCCACCCATACCCCTACATTTACCCCTTACCTAACACTACGGGCAATTTAGCATGGCCAATTCACCTGACCTGCACATCTTTGGATGGTGGGAGGAAACCGGAGCACCCGGCGGAAACCCACGCAGACACGGGGAGAACGTGCAAACTCCACACAGTCAGTCGCCTGAGGCGGGAATTGAACCCAGGTCTCTGGCGCTGTGAGGCAGCAGTGCTAACCACTGTGCCACCGTGCTGCCCAAGGTTAGGTACAGGTAATCCAATGTTTCGCCACTCAGTCACTGTTATGCTTAAACGTCATAAGAGTCCTGGTCTATGATGCATTCAAGTTAAAATCATTTTCTTCCTGTTAATTAGCTATGATGGTTAGTTACGAATTAACTTATTCAACCTTCAATCCGCTGCTGTAGTTACACTTTGACCACGAATGACAAACAGCAAAATGGATTTCAGGTAGTCATAATCAGTGAATAAAAGATTTCTGAATCAAAGAGCTAAAAGCTAAATCAGTAATTTGACTTAACAATCCATTTAAGGCGTGGGACAATAATCATTCAGTGCAAGATATCTGGACATAAGCAAAGTATTGTAGATGCTGGAAATCCAAAACAAAAACAGAGAATTCTGGGAATACACAGTGGGTCTGGCAACATCTGTGAATGTTTCACATGGAGAACTGGAGAAAGCTAGAAATGTAACGGGATTTATAACAACATTGGCTAATGTTTATGTAGCGCTGTCAGTATCACAAAAAAAAGTCCCAAGTTGCGACACAGAATGGTTATAAAACAAAATATAAGAAGAGGTTATATCAATAGTTGATCAAAATCTTGGAGCCAGTTCTGAAGAACTGGTCATACCGCACTCGAAACCTTAACTCCATTTCTCTAAACAAACAAAAAGAACTGCATAAATCAGAAACAGAAACAGGAATTGCTTAAAAAGCTCAACAGGTCTGGCAGCATCTGTGGAGAGAAAGCAGAGTTAACGTTTTGGGTCCAATCCCCTTTCAGATGTTTAACTGCTTTTCTCTCTGCAGATGCAGCCAGACCTGCTGAGTTTCTCCTGCATTTTCTGTGTTTGCTTCCGATTTCCAGCATCTGCAGTATTTTGCTTTTAGATAGGAATGGAACTAGGTAAGAGCAGTCCTACTAAGCTCGATGACAACGGCAGAGTATTGGAGGAGGATCGTTTGGTTAACGATTTCAAAAGCTGAAGGCAGATCAAAACGAACAAAGAAGAACGTTGTCTCAGTCGCGTGGAATGTAATTTGTGAATTTGATAAACTAGAGTTGTATTTCAATGTATTCCTGGAGATTTCATCATATGACTTACACCTTCCTCCAGCTTTAGTGAGCTAACATAACTATTCTTAAGATGTGACCCATGAGGGAATTTTAAAAAGAACTTCAAATGTACAACTTACTGCCATTCTCCTGTCTATTCCCTGTAGCCATGAACATTGTTCCTTCTCAAATAACCTTCTACTTCCATTTTGAATGTCTCAATTGAACCTACCTCCATCACCTCTCATGGCGACAGGCTTTGGGATGTCAATCAAAGGTTATGTCATCTTGTTTTGATGTACAATTGCATTACATAAGTGAAGCGGCAACTATCAATACCTCAATATCCTGGTGTTGCCACTGATCAGAAACTCAGTTGGACGTTCATGTAAATAATTGGTTATCACAACACTGCAGGGGCTAGCAATTCGACAGCAATTAATTGGGGTGGCACGGTGGCTCAGTGGTTAGCACTGCTGCCTCACAGCACCAGGGACCTGCGTTTGATTCCAGCCTCAGGCTATGTGAAGTTTGCACATTGTCTGCGTGGGTGTGCTCCGGTTTCCTCACACAGTCCAAAGATGTGCAGGTCAGGTGAATTGTCCATAGTGTTAGGTGCATTAGTCAGAGGGAAATGGGTCTGGGTGGGTTACTCTTTGGAGGGTCGGTTAGGGCTGAAGGGCCTATTTCCACACTGTAGGGAATCTAATCTAACTCACCTTTTGTCTTTCCAGTGCCTGTGTACCATCTACAAGGCACAAGTCAGGAGTGTTTTGGAGTACTTCCCACTTGCCTGGATGGGAGCAGCTCCAAAGCTCCAAGAATTTGACACCATCCAGGACAAAGCAACTCGGATGATTAACATTTCATCCGTCACCTTCAACATTCTATTCCTTCACCATTGATGAACAGTGTATGTCATCTACATGAAGGCTCCATTAATGATGGCGATCAAGCCTGTAACTTTGACCACCTAGAATGACACTACCACGTACAATTTCCCCTCCAAGCCAGACACCAACCTGATTTGGAAATATATCATTCCTTCACTATCACAAGATCAAAATCGCAGACATCCCTTCCTCAGCCTACTCTGGATGCACCCACACCATTAGGACTGCAGATATACAAGAAGCTAACTCCACACGTCTCCAGAGCAGTCAGAGGTGGCCAATTACGACCGGCCCAGCAGGCAATGCACACAACCCTTTCATGAATAAGAAAATATCTTCTGAGCTGATTGTGTTGTCTGTGCTTGGACCAAGGCTGTGATGATATCAGGATCTGAGTGGACCTGATGGAATCCAAACTTGGTGCCAATGAACAGGTTGTTGTGAAGTAAGTGCCACTTCATGGTGTCCTCTTCCATCATTTTGCTCAAGATCGAGAGTAGACTGATAGGATGGTAATTGGCTGGGTTAGAATTGTCCTAATCTTTGTGTATAGGACCTAGCTGGACAATTTTCTACATGATTGGGTAACTGCCAGTGCTGTAGCTGTACTAGCATAGCTTACTTAGGGGCTTGGCAAGTTCTGGCACCCAAATATTTAATACAGCAAACATTTTAATAACGGACACCTATAGCACTAGGAGAGTATCAGCTGATCAAATATTCCAGTTGATCAAAAGGTCCACTTAATCAGTGTAAAAGCACACACTAAGTAATAGAGATGTAATGCAGGGTGTATACACATCAATGCTATACTTTATTTACAGAATAAATCACTTAAATAATAAAGCAACTTCACCTTAAATAAAACACTGGCAGAGAGCCTTCTCACTCACCTTCTCAACTGACTACTCAAACATCATGCAGATCACAAAAATACAATAAACTTTCAGTATTTGAGGTCTATAACTTCTGCCACTTTATCGAGACTGCCAGTTTATTAAGGTGTGCAGTTTAAAACAAAGTTTGCTGCACTATTCTTTAGTGCTGAAATGTTGTCAGGGCCCATAGCCTTTGCAATATTCTGTGCCTGCAGCCAGTTTTGATATTCCATATTGTTGAATCGAGCAATGTGATGTGGGTGACCACAGAAGGAGACCAGGTGGACCATCCACTTATGTTTGTGATTTCAGATGGTTGCAAATGCTTTATTACCTCATCAGTGTCAGGCTCCCTGTTTATTGAGGATGAGGATATTTGTGGAGTGTGCTCCTGCAATTAGTTGTTTAATTGTCCAGCGCCATTCACATTTGGATGTGGCAGGTCTTCAGAGCTTAGGTCTGATCCATTAGTTGTAGGGTCACCCAATTCTGTCATTTGCTGTTTCCACCATTTGGCACACCGTTCAGCAGTCCTGTGTTGTGGCCTCTTAAAGTTGGTCAATCCCCAGACCCAACTGCATATAGCTCTGGTCACCACATCACTAGAAGGATGTGGATGCTTTGGAGAGGGTACAGAAAAGGTTCACCAGGATGTTGCCTGCTCTGGGGATTTTAACAATGAAGAAAGGTTGGATAGACTGGGTTTGTTTTCATTGGAACTCAGGAGGTTCAGAGGTGACCTGATAGAAGTTTATAAGATTGTGAATAGCATGGATAGAGTGGAAAGTATGAGGCTTTTTTCCCAGGGTGGAGGGGTCAATTACTTGCAGACACGGGTTCAAGGCGCTTGGGGAATTGGGGGAAATGTTTAAAAGAGGCAAGTTTTTCACACAAAGAATGGTGAGTGCTTGTAATGTGCTCCCAGAGGAGGTGGTGGAATTTGGCACGATAACAGCAGCCAAGAAACACCTGGACAAATACGTGAATAGGAAGGGAATAGAGGAATATGGATCCTGTAAGTGAAGACAGTTTTTGTATGGAAGGGAAATATGTGTCAGCGCAGGATGGAGGGCTGAAGGGCCTGTTCCTGTGTTGTATTAACCTTTGTTGTGATTGTAATGGGAGAATGGGAGATATAGAGATGGAAATGTGTTGCTGGAAAAGCACAGCAGGTCAGGCAGCATCTAGGGAACAGGAGAATCGACGTTTCGGGCATTAGCCCTTCTTCAGGAATCTTTCCTGAAGAAGGGCTAATGCCCGAAACGTCGATTCTCCTGTTCCCTAGATGCTGCCTGACCTGCTGCGCTTTTCCAGCAACACATTTCCATCTCTGATCTCCAGCATCTGCAGACCTCACTTTCTCCCGAATGGGAGATATACCAGACCATGAAGTTATAGACTATGATTGAATACAATTCTGCTACTGATGGATGCCCTGTTTTGATCTGTTCAAACTCTATCTCACTCAGCATGGTAGCAGTGCTGCAGTGCACAGGGAGGGTAGGAATTAAGATAGGGTTTTGTCTCCAGAAACACTTGTTGTGGTCATTCCTAACAATACTGTCTTGGATAAATTTATCTGCAACAGATTGTGTTGTCTGTGCTTGGACCAAGGCTGTGATGATTTCAGGATCTGAGTGGACCTGATGGAATCCAAACTTGGTGCCAATGAACAGGTTGTTGTGAAGTAAGTGCCACTTCATGGTGTCCTCTTCCATCACTTTGCTCAAGATCAAGAGTAGACTGATAGGATGGTAATTGGCTGGGTTAGAATTGTCCTAATCTTTGTGTATAGGACCTAGCTGGACAATTTTCTACATGATTGGGTAACTGCCAGTGCTGTAGCTGTACTAGCATAGCTTACTTAGGGGCTTGGCAAGTTCTGGCACCCAAATATTTAATACAGCAAACATTTTAATAACGGACACCTATAGCACTAGGAGAGTATCAGCTGATCAAATATTCCAGTTGATCAAAAGGTCCACTTAATCAGTGTAAAAGCACACACTAAGTAATAGAGATGTAATGCAGGGTGTATACACATCAATGCTATACTTTATTTACAGAATAAATCACTTAAATAATAAAGCAACTTCACCTTAAATAAAACACTGGCAGAGAGCCTTCTCACTCACCTTCTCAACTGACTACTCAAACATCATGCAGATCACAAAAATACAATAAACTTTCAGTATTTGAGGTCTATAACTTCTGCCACTTTATCGAGACTGCCAGTTTATTAAGGTGTGCAGTTTAAAACAAAGTTTGCTGCACTATTCTTTAGTGCTGAAATGTTGTCAGGGCCCATAGCCTTTGCAATATTCTGTGCCTGCAGCCAGTTTTGATATTCCATATTGTTGAATCGAGCAATGTGATGTGGGTGACCACAGAAGGAGACCAGGTGGACCATCCACTTATGTTTGTGATTTCAGATGGTTGCAAATGCTTTATTACCTCATCAGTGTCAGGCTCCCTGTTTATTGAGGATGAGGATATTTGTGGAGTGTGCTCCTGCAATTAGTTGTTTAATTGTCCAGCGCCATTCACATTTGGATGTGGCAGGTCTTCAGAGCTTAGGTCTGATCCATTAGTTGTAGGGTCACCCAATTCTGTCATTTGCTGTTTCCACCATTTGGCACACCGTTCAGCAGTCCTGTGTTGTGGCCTCTTAAAGTTGGTCAATCCCCAGACCCAACTGCATATAGCTCTGGTCACCACATCACTAGAAGGATGTGGATGCTTTGGAGAGGGTACAGAAAAGGTTCACCAGGATGTTGCCTGCTCTGGGGATTTTAACAATGAAGAAAGGTTGGATAGACTGGGTTTGTTTTCATTGGAACTCAGGAGGTTCAGAGGTGACCTGAGAGAAGTTTATAAGATTGTGAATAGCATGGATAGAGTGGAAAGTATGAGGCTTTTTTCCCAGGGTGGAAGGGTCAATTACTTGCGGACACGCGTTCAAGGCGCTTGAGGAATTGGGGGAGAATGTTTAAAAGAGGCAAGTTTTTCACACAAAGATGGTGAGTGCTTGTAATGTGCTCCCAGAGGAGGTGGTGGAATTTGGCACGATAACAGCAGCCAAGAAATACCTGGACAAATACGTGAATAGGAAGGGAATAGAGGAATATGGATCCTGTAAGTGAAGACAGTTTTTGTATGGAAGGGAAATATGTGTCAGCGCAGGATGGAGGGCTGAAGGGCCTGTTCCTGTGTTGTATTAACCTTTGTTGTGATTGTAATGGGAGAATGGGAGATATACCAGACCATGAAGTTACAGACTATGATTGAGTACAATTCTACCACTGATGGATGCCCTGTTTTGATCTGTTCAAACTCTATCTCACTCAGCATGGTAGAAGTGCTGCAGTGCACAGGGAGGGTAGGAATTAAGATAGGGTTTTGTCTCCAGAAACACTTGTTGTGGTCATTCCTAACAATACTGTCTTGGATAAATTTATCTGCAACAGATAGATTGGTGAAGATGCAATCAAGTTGGTTTGTCTCTTTTGTTGACTCCTTTACTATTTGATGCAGACTCAATCCAGCAACTATGTCCTTTAGGTCAATCAGTGGTGGTGTTCCAAACCTGCTCCTTGTGACAATACACACAGAAGTGCTCCAGCTAAAGTGTATTGTGTGTCCTTGCTACTCCTCAATGCATCTTCCAATTGGAGTTCAACATGGAAGAGAACTGATTCACATTTTAGGCTAATGTAGTGGTTGGAACTCAGAAGGATCTTTCCTTGCCCAAAGTTGACAGGATGACAATAGACTTCATCTGGTCTGGAATCAATGTTGTGAACTCCCAGGACAACTCCCTACTAAAGGTACACCATTCTCCTGCCACTGTGTATTAGCCCTATTAGTGGCACAGGATAATGGTGTCTGCAACTGTTTGTGAGGTGTGATCTTGTGACTATGACTATGTCAGACCAGCCTGTGGGACAGCACCCCAGTGTATACAAGTTCGCTGTAAGGACCCCATCGGTTCGTAGGTCTGGGTGTCCCATTGTCATTTATTATGCCCAGGTCAATATCAGGTGGTCAATCCAGTTCTATGAATTTTCCCCAGCAGTTTGATACAACCGAGTGGCTTACTAAGTGCATTCCAGTGCCAACTACATTGCTGTAGGTCTGGAGTTACATGTAGGTCTGAGTAGTACCACAGATTCCTTTCCATGAATGGTCAAATGGATTCTACATTATCACCAATGGGTTCACACTCACCATTACCGGGGGTAGAGGTTTAATAGTTGAATTTAAATTCCAGCAGCTTCCATCTGGGCTTTGCACTAAGCCCTTTAGGATATTGGCCTGACCTTGGATTACGAGGTAAAGTCAATAGAGAGAGAGAGAACCTGAGGTCACCACGTCTCAGGGAGTGGGTGAGTTTGAGAACTGGGGACCTCAGTGGTGCATGAACTGAACCCATGTTGTTGGCAACACACTGCACCGCACACCAGCTGTCCAAGCCGATAACTCCAGTGACATTATCGCAATGGAACCGTCTCCCCCTCAACTAACAGAGCCAGTTTAGCTCCACTTTGCAGGTTCTGAGCAAAGAAGATTGTCAACCACCAGCGGATTATACCCATTTGTGCCTCAAAGTGATCTTTGGATCACAAGATGCAGCATTACTGCAGCGGCTTAAAGCTCTGTAATCACCTGCATGGCCTTCATCACAGCATAATCTGATGTTCTGTTATCTTCTGATTGTGCCTAGCGTGACTGATTCACACAGTGGAGACGGTGTGTGTTTTAGTGAAGGTTAGGGAATACACGAGTGCTCGGTAATAGGGGTTATTACCTTGGGACTGCAGAAAGCATTTGGAGTAATTCAGACATTCTTCACTGACAGTTCATGTGGAGACCAAGTCGCTGGCCAGGTATGATTGTGTGTACGGTTTATTATCCTTCCTTGCTCTAAGTGGAGAGAGAAAGATGTGCATGCCAAGCATATTTTAATCTCTAATGGATTGGAGGAGTTTTATTCTAATTATTTTTAGTTAGCATTCCGGTAGACAGCGATCAAAGCTATCGGAATAATTCAGATTTCGTTCTGACCCCTATCAGGGATGTGGGCTATCTGTGATTTTCATTCACTTTACATGTTCACTTTGAGCCTGTAGTAATTGGTCTGCGATTTCTTATTTTAAATAGCTTGCAAAACCTTCATTTTTCGCCATTGATTAGATACTGCAGTAAAGGGAACGGATCGTGATACCACTGGCCCCTTGCACATCAGAGTGTGAGAAGAAACAGGAACATCTCATTCCTGAGTTGAGTGCAGCCCAGCTTTTGTATCAGTTGCTTTTCATGTGCAAAGATGCAGCACTGCCTCTGCAGATCTTTTCCTTTCGCCAGAAAGCGTTGTCATCACGGATTTTCTGGCGTGCAAGATGGGCAGTTTTAAACAGAGGTACAACCTCTCTCAGCCATTACCTGAGGGGGGTAAAAATGCCCAAATAATGAGACATTTTGCAAGGCGGTTTTTATTTTTGACAAGGTGACACCTTTGACCTAGTTCGTTAATGGAAGTGAATCGGTGGACTGGTGTGATTTTTAAAATTTGGATCATTCAAGTTGTTCATGTATAGCACTCAGTGATGTTTACCACAGGAAAGTGGAATTTTCTCACTATCTGGAACATTTATGGAAAATGCCCATGTATAGTGAGGACCCCAAGGATGCAAAAAGTTGTTGGTTTTGAGATGGGTAAAGTGCGCACTGACTTCCAAAAATATTGGTTTCCTCATGTGTTTAGAGTTTACAATTTGTGTAAAGACAATTTTGGGAGGTGTAATGATCAATGATGATTATCTTTATTAGAATGAGAATTTTTTATTTGTATTAGAATTCCTACAGTGTGGAAACAGGCCCTTCGGCCCAACAAGTCCACACCGACCCTCCAAAGAGTAACCCACCCAAACTCATTCCCCTATCCTATATTTGCCCCTGACTAATATACCTAACCTGCACATCCCTATGGGCAATTTACCTAACCTGCACATCTTTGGATTGTGGGAGGAAACTGGAACACCCGGAGGAAACCCACACAGACATGAGGAGAATGTGCAAACTCCATACAGACAGTTGCCCGAGGCTGGAATCAATTTCGGGACCCTGGCGCTGAGGCAGCAGTGCTAACCACTGAGCCACTGTGCCGCCTATCTTCCCTGAGAGAGAAAATGGATAGGCCAAGCAAGGTCTTTGGCATGTAACCCAGTTTACATGGCAGCATTGGCAATAAACTGCTGCATGGCTTTACGTAAACCTGATGTGGGGGCACTAATCTAATACAGCAAAGAACATACCTGAAAGTCACAGTAAGTTTTTAAACAATACAGTTTTTGCACCACCTAGATCCACACTTAGAGTCATAGAGTCATAGAGATGTACAGCATGGAAACAGACCCTTCGGTCCAACCCGTCCATGCCGACCAGATATCCCAACCCAATCTAGTCCCACCTGCCAGCACCCGGCCCATATCCCTCCAAATCCTTCCTATTCATATACCCATCCAAATGCTTCTTAAATATTGCAATTGTACCAGCCTCCACCACATCCTCTGGCAGCTCATTCCATACACGTACCACCCTCTGCGTGAAAAAGTTGCCCCTTAGATCTCTTTTATATATTACCCCTCTCACCCTAAACCTATGCCCTTTAGTTCTGGACTCCCAACCAGAGGGAAAAGACTTTGCTTATTTATCCTATCCATGCCCCTATAATTTTGTAAACCTCTATAAGGTCACCCTTCAGCCTCCGACGCACCAGGGAAAGGCTGCTCCTACTTTCCCCTCACCTTCAATTATTTGTTGTTAAATTCACAATGTTGTTACTTACTTTAACTGCTTACCTAAATCCAACTAATTGTTAAACAATTCCCTGAGGTCAACATATTATGCCCCATGTGCACAAAAATAAGGCCTTTCAAGTTTTATATAACGAATGCTTGCCTTCATCGGACTGGGCATTGAGTATAAGAGCTGGCAGATCATGTTAAAATTGTACAAGACTTTGGTTTGGCTGCATTTAGAATACTGTGTACAGTTCTGGTCGCCACATTCCCAAAAGGATGTGGATGCATTGGAGAGGGTGCAGAGAAGGTTTACGAGGATGTTGCCTGCTTTGGAAGGTGCTAGCTATGAAGAGATGTTGAGTAGGTTAGGATTGTTTTCATTAGAGAAAAGGAGGAGATTGAGGGGGTACCTGATTGAGTCTACAAAATCATGAAGGGTATAAACATAGTGGATAGAGATAAGCTTTTTTTCCCAGGATGAGGGATTCAATAACAAGAGGTCACGCGTTCAAGGTGGGAGGTGAAAAGTTTAAAGGGGATACACGCGGCAAGTACTTTATACAGAGGGTGGTAGGTGCTTGGAATGAGTTGCCAGCAGAAGTAGTAGAGGCAGGCACGGTAGATTCATTCAAGGTGCGTCTGGACAGATACATGAGTAAGTGGGGAGAGGAGGGATACAGATGCTTAGGAGTTGGGTGATAGGTTTAAACAGTGGATTTGGATTGGCTCAGGCTTGGAGGGCTGAAGGGCCTGTTCCTGGGCTGTAAATTTTCTTTGTTCTCTTTGTTCAATGCAGATTTGACATCAAAAGCAATTTTGTGCTTTCTTAGACATTCCTTTACTTGTCCCTCAAGACCATTTCCTGATGTGACTTGGGAACCAGAAATTTGAAATTCCTTGAAGTTTACTGTAGTGCAGCTTAAAGAAAACATTTATAGTGACTGATACATCATTGCATTGTCCTGGTCTCAAATTCCAGAGAGCAAATTGGTGTTCAAGGGACCATGCACCCAATCTTTTATGTCATTCATGGCAGTGGCAATGTCACTGCACTAGTAAGGTACAGGTCCAAGCTAATAGTCCATGGGCATAAGTTCAAATCCCATTATGGCAGATAGCGGAATTTAAATATGATGAATATATCTCATATAGAAATCAGTAATGGTGACAAAAACTGAAATTGCTGGAAAGGCTCAGCAGGACTGGCAACATCTGTGGAGAGAAATCAGAGTTAATGTTTAAGGTTCAGTTACTCTTCCTCAGAACTGGTAGTAGCGAGGAAAAAGTTGGTCTTTATGCAGAAGATAAGATGGGGGTAGGTAGTAAGGAGCATTAGGTGATAAGTGAAAGTAGAGCCCAAAGGCAGAGAAGAACAGTTGGACAGTCAAAAGAGTGGAGAACAGTCAGCCTGAGAGAATGAATAGCTTTTAATGGACAATGAGCGACTAACAATGTGTGTAATAGCAGACCATGTGATTACAAGGCCTGCCATGTGGGGCCTGGGGTAAGGGCATGGGAGAAGGTGCCTCAGGCCCTAAAATTGTTGAATTTGATATTGAATCCAGGCGGCTGTAGAATTCCCATGTGGAAAATGAGGTGCTGTTCTTGTGCTGCGTTGTACTGGAGCACTGCAGCAAGCCTGAGGCAGAGATGGGATAGGGAACAGGGTGGTATGCTGAAGTGGCAGGTGACTGGAAACTCAGGGTCTTTTTTTGCAGACAGAACATAGATGTTCTGTAAAACAGTCACCCAGCCTACACTTTGTATCCCCAGTGTAGAGGAGACCACATTGTGAGCAGCAAAGCCAGGTTGAGTGAAGCACAGGTAAAGCGCTGCTTCATCTGAAACGTGTGTTTGGACCCTGGGATACTGAGTAGAGAGGAGGTAAATGGACAGGTGTTACACCTTCTGCATTTTCAGGGGAGGTTGCTGTGGGCCTGTGGGATGTCAGTAATGGTGACCATGACAACTGTCATCAATTGTTGCACAAACTAGTTCACCACTGTCTTTTAGGGGAGCAAATCAGCATTCTTTTCTGGTCTGGCTGATATCTAACTCCAGGCCCACAGCAGTATGGTTGGCACTGAATTGCACTCCAAGTAGGCTATTGGAGATGGACAAGAAATGCTTGCTTAGGCCATTCTGGAAGTGTAAAAGTTTTAAATGATATGCTCTGGTGGCAACATTTGCACTGTGAGCAATGGCTGAGAAGCCATGGGACACATCACCCCTGAATTATTTTCTGTTAATCAGATGCAAATAACAATCAGCCCCTTATTCTACTGGGATTCATTGCAGCATCATAAAGGAATAGAGAGCATCTGAACACGGCAACCTCCTCTTATTCCAACCCGCTTGTCCCAGCACTTTCCCAGTCTGACAGACCCCAGATACTTGCTGTCTCTAATTTTCGGACTCTTCTTTCCTTATGTTGGTCTCTGGAAGGTACAGTGAAGACTGCAGCTTGACTCTGTCCTTTTTCAAATACTATTTACAAATGGCTGCCTCTCCTCCAGTTACAACAAAAGGGCTAAACTTCATTTTCTGTGGGCAAGTTTAGATTGAACCTTCCAGGCGAGTTCTGCAGTTTCATCCCATTCAATGTTTTTTAATGGTGAGACAACAAGTGTGATGTCATTTTGAGGAGTTAACCGTGGAGTGATGCGATCCAGGTAATAACATCTAACAGCGCCGGGAACCCGGGTTCTTGGGTGACTGTCTGTGTGGAGTTTGCACATTCTCCCCCGTGTCTGCATGGGTTTCCTCTGGGTGCTCCAGTTTTCTCCCACAGTCCAAAGATGTGCTGGTTAGATGAATTGTCCATGCGAAATTGCTCATAGTGTTTAGGGATGTACAGGTTAGGTGCATTAGTCAGGGGTAAATGTAGAGAAATGGGCTAGAGGAATGGGTCTGGGTGGGTTACTCTTCAGAAGGTCAGTGTGGACTTGTTAGGCCGAAGGGCCTGTTTCCACACTGTGGGGATTCTATTTGAAAGTTTGCATATAGCTACCCCTCTGGCCCTTGGTTGAACTTGCTGTACCAAAAATGTTTGGATAATGTTCAGCACCTCATTGTCAATTTGACAGCTAAATCTGGCTAAAGCTGTGTGCACTCCTGTTAAGTGTGTGATTCATTTATCAAAACAATATTGCATCAGTAAGATTTTGGATTTTGAGTTCAACCTAATAATTAAAACATTCAAATCAACATTATTTCGGAACTTTAAAACTGTGGGGGCGATAATAGCATAGTGTAATGTCACTGGACCAGTGATTCAAATATTTAGTCTAATTCTCTAGAGTTGGCGGATTCACATCCCACCATGGCAACTGGTAGAATTTAAAACCTCAATTGAACTAATGAAAAGCCTGGACTTAAAATAAGAATGCCACAAAACTGTTATTGATTGGTATATGATTTAATTGTGTGATTTACTAATGTTCTTCAGGGAAGAGAATTTGCTATCCTTATCTGGTCTGGCCAACATGTAACTCCAGATCCACAGAAATATGGATACCTTTAAGCGACCTTTCAGTTCAAGGGGTAATTAGGGATTGGCAAAAAATGCTGAGCTTGCTAGTGATGCCTGAGATAACTCTTTAGAGGCCAGTATCTCATTACCAATCACCCTCAATTCACCACTGTATTGCTTCTCACTAAGTCCGGCGTTCGAGGTCTCATTATCCCTGACAGTCATCCTTTTATGTCAGCCAAGGCTCCCTGATTGGACCAGATTAACTGCTTCAGTTAAGGAACTCATCTTCTATAAGGTCCAGCTGGCTGACTTCAATACAATCACTCCAATGTCCATATCACAAAGAATAGTAAAAAGAATTGAAAGCTGTCCATAAGCAAATTGATTATTGATTTGGTTCATTGCCCACAGATAGAAGAAACACTGTTAAAACTCAGTATGCATTTATCTCTATTTGCTAAATAGAAAAACAATTTTCAATGAGACCAGGAAGTAGAGAAGACCATCATCAGATTTGCTCTGATTAACAATGACTGTTTACTGTCAGCACTCTTCAGATGTCACACTTTGTTTAAAACATCAACAAGTCACGACTGAGCAATGTTTACAAAGACACAAGGGATAATCACTTTGTACAAAACCTAAGATGCTGCAAATGCTGGCAATCTGAAATAAAATCACAAAGTGCAGAAAGAACTCAGCAGGTCAGGCAGTATCCATGGAGAGAGAAAAGCAGAGTTGACCTTTCAGGTTTATGATCTTGTTTTGATACATTTCCTGATGTTTCCTCCATTAAAATAACTTGCGCTGTTCAAAATTTATCTAACGTTATAATTGTTTTATCTTTAGCCCAGAAATGGGTACATTACCTCACAGACAAGTTTTTAAACCTGATTTAAAGAAAACTAAGAAGTCCAAAAGTCAGAAAGAACAGAAGAAAGACTTGAATTTATTTTATACCATTTATGTCCTATCAGAAGGCTATTGTGAAACTTGAAAGGGTTCAGAAAAGGTTTCCAAGGATGTTGTCAGGGTTGGAGGGTTTGAGCTACAGGGGCAACCTCATAGAGGTTTACAAAATCATGAGGGGCATGGGATAGGATAAATAGACAAAGTCTTTTCCTTGGGGGGGGGGTGGGGTAGTCCAGAACTAGAGGGCATAGGTTTAGGGTGAGAGGGGAAAGATATAAAAGAGACTTAAGGGGCAACTTTTTCACAGAGGGTGGTATGTGTATGGAATGAACTGCCAGACGAAGTGGTGGAGGCTGGTACAATTACAACATTTAAAAGGCATCTTGATGGGTATATGAATAGGAAGGGTTTGGAGGGAAATGGGCCAGGTGGGACTAGATTGGGTTGGGATATTTGTTCGGCTTGGACGAGTTGGATCGAAGAGTCTGTTTACGTGCTGTACGTCTCTATGACTCTATAACTCCTGCCTAGTCCATTCTTTATATCTATTTTTGTTGAGGGAGTGCTGCTCTGTCTGCAGTGTTGTCTTGAGATGAGCCATTAAAACTTCAGAAATCTCTCAAATGGATGTGAAAAATCTCGCAGCACTATTTGAAAAAGGGCACATGGCGTTTGGGTTCAATGAGTATTTACATGAGTCTCAGAGGTAGGCTGTGACTTCAGTAATCATCTGTTAGTATTCTGCTGTGAGATTGGAATGTGCACACTTGCTCTGTAGCCATACCACTAGAAACCACAGCATATGATATTGGCCGTTTTGGACAGTGAAGACGAGGAATTTCTTCACCTAGAAAATGGTGACCCTGTGGAATTCTCTACCTCGGAAAGCGGTTGAAAATACTGTATGATTTCAAGAAGGAGTTGGAGATGGCAATTTTGGGGTTGAAGGGATCAAAGGAAAAGCTGGAACAGGCTATTGAATTGGATTATCAATCATGATCATAATGAATGGCCTCAAAGGCCTACCCCTGCTTCTATCTTCTATGTTTCAATGTCTTAATCATTGTTGGCTCACAGTAAGCCAGAAGTCTGGCTTCAGCTAGCATGATGACCCAAGGAACCTACATTGGAACATGTTGCAACAGGCAGTGGGGCAATCATCAGCATAGAGTCATAGAAATGGACAGCACAGAAAGAGATCCATCAGTCCAACTTGTCCATGCTGACCAGACATCCCAAATTAATCTAGTCCCATTTACATAGGCTCCCTACAGTGTGAAAACAGGCCCTTCAGCCCAACAAGTCCACACCAACCTTCCGAAGACTAACCCACCCAGACCCATTCCACTAGTATCCGACTAATGCACTTAACCCACACATCCTTCAACACTACAGGCAATTTATCATGGTCAATTCACCTAACCTGCACATCTTTGGATTGTGGGAGGAAACTCACGCAGACATGGGGAGAATCTGGAGTTAGTCGCCTAGAGGGTGGAATCGAACCTGGGTCCCTGGCTCTGTGACGTAGCAGTTCTAACCACTAAGCCACCATGCCACCCATATCCCTCCAAACTCTTCCTATTCATATACCCATCCAGATGCCTTTTAAATGTTGTAATTGTACCAGCATCCACCACTTCCTCTGGCAGCTCATTCCACACACACACAACCCCATGGTGAAAAGGTTGCCCCTGAGCACCCTTTTATATCTTTCCCCTCTCAACCTAAACCAATGCCTTCTAGTTCTGGACTCGAGAGAATACCAACAATTAAAATCACTAAACAGGAACAAAAACAGAAAGTGCTGGAGAAGCTCAGCAGGTCTGACAGCATATGTGGAGCAAGAAACAGAGTCATTGTTTCAGGACTGATGACCCTTCTTCAGATCAGAAAGGTCACTGAACTTGAAACTATCTGGCCACTATCATTATGTGATTTGAGAGTCTTGACTGCACATTAATATAATGTCACCCCTTAGCCTCTGACACTCCAGGGAAAACAGCCCCAGCCTGTTCAGCCTCTCCCTATAGCTCAAGTCCTCCAACCTTGGCAACATCCTTGTAAATCTTTTCTGAACCCTTTTAAGTTTCACAACATCTTTCCAATAGGAAGGAGACCAGAATCACACAGAATGTTTCCAACAGTGGCCTAACCAATGTCCTGTACAGCCGCAACATGACCTCCCAACTGACCACTAAAGGAAAGCATACCAAACACCCCTTCACTATCCTATCTACCTGCAACTCCCCTTTCAAGGCGTTATGAACCTGCACTCCAAGGTCTCTTTGTTTACCAACACTCCGTAGGGCCTTAGATTAGATTTTTTTTAGATTACATTACAGTGTGGAAACAGGCCCTTCGGCCCAACAAGTCCACACCGACCCGCCGAAGCGCAACCCACCCATACCCCTACATTTACCCCTTACCTAACACTACGGGCAATTTAGTATGGCCAATTCACCTGACCTGCACATCTTTGGACTGTGGGAGGAAACCGGAGGAAACCCACGCAGACACGGGGAGAACGTGCAAACTCCACACAGTCAATCGCCTGAGGCGGGAATTGAACCCCAGTCTCTGGCGCTGTGAGGCAGCAGTGCTAACCACTGGGCCACCGTGCCGCCCACTTATTAAGTGTTCTCAACCTTTAGTCTTCAGAAGCTCCTCCCCACTCCTGTGTTCAAAAAAAAATCCTCAGATCCTCTGTAACAAGCATTTCTTCCTGTATTGAAATCAGTTCTATCTTTATCAAGACAAATGGTCCTTGTCTAGTTTAGATTAGATTCCCTACAGTGTGGAAACAAGCCCTTCGGCCCAACAAGTCCACACCGACCCTTTGAAGAGTAACCCATCCAGACCCATTTCCCTCTGACTAATGCACCTAACATTATGGGCAATTTAGCATGGCCAATCTACCTGACCTGCACATCTTTGGATTGTGGGAGGAAACCGGAGCACCTGGAGGAAATCCACGCAGACACTGGGAGAATGTGGATTGGTGGTGCTGGAAGAGCACAGCAGTTCAGGCAGCATCCAAGGAGCTTCGAAATCGACGTTTCGGGCAAAAGCCCTTCATCAGGAATAAAGGGCTTTTGCCCGAAACGTCGATTTCGAAGCTCCTTGGATGCTGCCTGAACTGCTGTGCTCTTCCAGCACCACTGATCCAGAATCTGGTTTCCAGCATCTGCAGTCATTGTTTTTACCTAACTGGGAGAATGTGCAAACTCCACACAGATAGTCGCCCGAGGCTGGAATCGAGCCTGGGTCCCTGGCGCTGTGAGGCTGCAGTGCTAACCACTGAGCCACCGTGCCGCCCCTATTGTCCTATTATATTTAATATTTGATATTTAATGAATCCAATTTGGATGTTTACAAAGAATCAGGCTGTAGTTGTGTAAAAGTGACACACATCTATTAGAGTATATCTCCAACTACAGTAAGAATCAAACCAAAATTCAAATGGCTGCTTTCTCATTTCCTTAATTTTGCAGTGTTAACAGTAGCATTGTATTTGTTTAGTCACATTTTTCCTCCTCAATGTTTCTCAGTCCTAACCGTTGATAATGTTCTATATTATCATGCTGTGAGTTCTGTTGTTTTGAAGCCAATGACCACATTAAAAATGTATTCCCATCTGGTATTTATTGTCTTTGCTTACAATAACTTTTCCTGGGTTATGTAATTTATCGTGTTCCTACTGAAATAGATCAAGTAAGCCTTACGTAAAGAGAGAGCATATTAAGTGACCTGATGCCACATTCATTTCTGTACTTTGCAGCTTGTAATAAGCACACTCCAATTAGGAATAAGTATCAATTCCAACCTTGAACACACCCAAAGCATCAATACTTCAAATGGCGCTCACCTAAATGTGAGTATGGTAAAAGATCCAAATCTTATGTGAATGGATATGTCATAAGATACCCAACATGGGTGAACAAAGTATTAAATGCCCCAAGTGAGTGAATTAATGATCACGTGCCCCAAACTCCCTGTAGATTAGAACCATAGAATCCCTACACTGTGGCAGCAGACCATTCAGCCCACTGAGTCAGGACTTACCCTCTGAAAAGCATCCCACCCAGACCCATCCCATCCCTGTAGTCCTGCATTTTCCATGGCTAATCCATCCAACCTGCACAGCCCTGGACACTATGGGCAATTTAGCATTGTCAATCCACTTAACCTTTGGATTATGGAAGGAAACTGGAGCATCCAGAGGAAACCCATGCAGACATGGGGAGAATGTGCAAACTCCACACAGACAGTAGCCTGAGGCTGGAATCGAACCTGGGTCACTGGCAACGTTACCATTCTTTCTGTAGACGTTGACCTACTCTTTTCCAGTCTGTGCGCTCTTGAAATAATTTCCTTTCTACCCCTCCAGAAAGGGGATGCTTTGTTAATTGGTATTGAGAATGTGCACCACTTTAATTCCAAGCTCTGGAGAGATGCTGCATGATGTGTTGCCCAGCTCTGACCTCCTATTTCCTGGGCTATTGAGACTGCTGGCTCCTGGTCACTTTTTTGCTTCCTCATTCACAGGATGAGGGCGACACAGGCTGGGCCAGCATTTATTGCCCATCCCTAATTGCCCAGTGGGCAGTTACAAGTCAACCACATTTCTGTGTGTCAGACCAGGAAAGATTTCTCTCCCTAAAGGATATTAGTGAACCAGCTGGGGTTTTAAAATAATCAACACTGGGTATATGGTTGCCATTAAGTGATGCTTTTAATTCCAGACTTTTATTGAATTCAGAGTTCACCATCTGCCATGGTGGAGTTTGAACCCATGGTCTGGGATTCTAGATTATTAGGACAAAGTGAGGACTGCAGATGCTGGAGAACAGTCGATGAGTGTGGTGCTGGAAAAACACAGGAGGTCAGGCAGCATCCCTGGAGCAGGATTCGAGCATAAGCCCTGGCTTATTCTCCTGCTTCTCGGATGTTGCCTGACGGGCTGTGCTCTTTCACAGTCTAGATTACTAGCCCAGTGAGGTAGCCTCTGTACCACCCACAGCACCTCTCTGGAATGTGCATTCAATATTGATCCCAGCCCCTTTTGGAATCTAGTCAGAGCAGAGGCCGACCCATCAGGTGTAGAGAGGTAAGGGATAGTGCCGGAGAGAGAACCAGGTTACAACTTGTTCAGGTAATCTTCAGCATTATCTCCATCAGAACAAGGACTTTGAAAACACTGTTTCTGGCAGAATTTGCTGGGAATATCTCCACACACTGCTGTCTTAATCCTGGTACATCTTCACTTCTGCATGACTCTTTTCAAGGACCCGTTGTTATCAGACAGAGCTGCTGGTAGCTTCCAATTGCTGCTGACTTTAAACCATCGACCCTTATATGCATTGAAAACAACAAAATGCTGGAAATCACAGTGGGTCAGGCAGCATCCACGGAGAGAGAGCAAGCTAACGTTTCACGTCATCTAGACTAGAAATGTTAGCTTGCTGTCTCTCTGTGGATGCTGCCTGACCTGCTGTAATTTCCAGCATCAGCGAGTTTTGAGAAGATTTGTAGCTCAGGCTGTGGTTCTGGATGTAGGTTTGCTCGCTGAGCTGGAAGGTTCATTTTGAGACGTTTCGTCACCATACTGGGTAACATCTTCAGTGAGTATCCGGACGAAGGCTCACTGAAGATATTATCTAGTATGGTGATTAAACGTCTGAAAATGAACCTTCCAGTTCAGTGAGCAAACCTATGTCCAGATTCCAGCATCGGCAGTAATTTGCTCCAACCCTATGCACATTGTAAGCCTGTCCATGCCAATTTGGGAATGGATGCCACCATATTTCATCAGAGTAAAACAAAAGTAGCACTTATCCCTTAGAATATTTTTGTGGATGCCTCAGTTCGAAACCTCTGAACTGTGGACCATTCCTCTGATTATTACAGTGCTGTACTGAACACACCTCCTTAATGGCAGTATAGGTGGTTCCACTGAATGGGTGTCAAATTAGAGGATGACTTTAACAGGTGAATGTATAATGGAACAATGTGAGAAGAATAGTCTATTAAATCGACAGAAAACAGTTCATGTTGCTGCACACTAAGATCGACGCATTTCAGTGAATGAATGAAGAAGGACAGTGGTCACTAGAGGGTCATTGTCATCACGTGATAAACTTATAAGAGGGTCTGAAACACTTGTAAAGTGTTTTTTTTAATCAAGTCCCTACAGTGTGGAAACAGGCCCTTCAGCCCAACAAGTCCACGCCCACCCTCCGAAGAATATCCCACCCAAACTCATTCCTCTACATTTATCCCTGACTAATGTACCTAACTACACATCCCTGAACACAATGGGCAATTTAGCATGGCCAATTCACCTAATGTGCACATCTTTGGCCTGTGGGAGGAAACCGGAGCACCCGAAGGAAACCCACACAGATACAGGGATAACGTGCAAACTCCACACAGTCAGTCACCCGAGGTTGGAATCGAACCTGGGTTGCTGATTCTGTGAGGTAGCAGTAGTAGCCACTGAGCCACTGACGCCTTAACGGGTTTGAAAAGAATAAATGGAGGAGGTCAGCAAGTACATTTCTCAACTACAATTACTTTGCATTCTATCTGAATGGAGACTCAAAGGTCAGTTCTTCCATCATCAGCCTTTGGGTGTGTCTCATTCAATGGTTATTGCCTCATGTTTTCATTGTATTTGTTTGTAAGACACACCTAAAGGAAGCACCTTGGGCAGGCAAAGCAACTGGGAGTCTGTGGAGCTGAATGTGCAAATAGTTTCTTAGCAGCAGTAATGCTGAAGTGAAATTTGTGGCTCAGTCTATACATCTTGATCTTTTCATGGTTTTTTTCTTATCATTTTATGAGATATGGTAATGTAAATGGATGCAATGTGGATGGGGTGGTGTGTTGTAGTTTTGTGCTACTAGTTTTTACATTAATCAGAATTGTGCCAAGATGATGAAGGGAAATCAGGCAACTTCCAAAGAAATAGTGAATTGGACCATCCTGGCCAATATTGTATATGTCTGATACCTGGTTCCAGAGCAAGAAAATCCGAGAAGGAAGAATGTAACCTTCCCATCTCGGACAACGCAAGGAAGTTGGCAAAGTTCAGTTAAAGGTGAGGCAGCCACACTACCACAATATGCTCCACATTAAGCACAATGTCCCCAGGTGAACGTTCCTAAAAGTGGATACTTTTTAAAAACTATTAACTCTGTCAAAAAATTGCGTTACCTCTGAACACTACATTTTCAATTCTGTCCTGATGTTTAATCAATATATAATCATTAATTACAGTTTCAATGCTAAACCGTTCAAAACCTTAACGCTGATCTTTTTATTTCAGGGATCACATAATTTCACTTCAAAGAAACAAACATTTCAAGGATCAATGTGAGTTGCAAGATCCATGTGGTGATGGAGCACCGAGATGTGATACAGACCTGGTGGCTTCTTCTCATCTGTTCCAGTATCATTAAAGCTATCACTTTCCCTCCTACTAAAGACTCAGCCAGTGACAGCTCTCTATTCAGTAATCCAACCTTTATTTATTCGGCTGAAGTTGAGCAGAGCTTGAACTCAGTTGCTATGAGTGACTCATCCAACCGCCCTTCTCTGCCTTTGCTTGAGATGTCCAACAAGAATTCAGTTCATGGCACACATTTCTTCCCACCAAACATGAGCAAGTCCCCACGACACCTGAGGAGGCCTCTGAGTGAAAATGGCTTTGATTTTAGCGGGGATGATGAGGATGTTGACAGTGAGGATGATTTCAATTTTGAAACAACTGAAAAGGACATTTTTGAATCTGAACAGTTTATTTTAGAAAACACATCTGTTCCACTGGTCCCTTCTGCTCACATGAGTGAAAACACTGACCACTCGTTATTGAGGCCGTCTGAAAGTACACCAGATTATCAAACAATTCAAACACATCAAAGTCTCAGAAATACTCAAGATGGCAGAATGGTAGATGCCAGAACTTTCCTCCAAAGGCCCACAGCTACATCTTCAATTGATTCCCCTGTTTTCGAGGTCACTGCTCACCACACAGTTCTTGAAAAGCTAACAGACAGACACATCGCCACCCTTGGGAAAATGGGTCAAACATCAACTCAAATTCATTCAGCAACTGAGCAACGATATTTGCTCACTAGTTCTAATGCACTTGAAAAGGAGGAGGCTGTTGTACAATTTGAAGGACAGCCTGAACACACTTCACCTTCATCGGTTCCTGGTCCTTCTCTTGCACAAAGGGACCAATCCTTGATTAAAAATGAGCCAGACGAGAGTCATATGACTCCTGCACCAATGCAATCTGCTTCTTCGTTGATAACAGAAACGGATTATTCTCTAGTGACTGGAGGAAGCTCACTCCCTGCTAGACAGCCCAGTGTTGGTGTCACTCTACAAAGCAATCAGTTAGATTTCTTGAATGTGACCAATGCATCAGAAGCCAGGAGCCAACACAATTATCAGCACACTACTAACATTGGAGAAAATGCCCTGAATTTGCCCATTTCTTCCACTACTGAACATCTGGAGCCTGGAATGAAGAGGGAAATGGTTGACCAAGTTAATCCAAGTGAAAGATCCCTAGCTGTAGTTGACAGTGCAACTACAACACAATGGCTTAGATCACCAATGTATGATGCCAGAAAATCCTCACCTGCCCATCAAATTACTGACTCATACTCTAGCTCGCAACATGGATATGACATCTACACACAGCCAGCAGATAACATGACAACAGTTGTTAAGGTGTTACAAGATGCACAATCCCTTGATATTCCAAAGGCAGATGTTGATGGGGGTTTAACAGCCAGGAATGAGCTTTCCACAGAGACTGTTACCACTTCCCCAACAGCAGGACTCCAGCACTTGACCATGAAAGGATTCAGAAAGGGAGTGACATCAACTGAGTCAACAAGGACAGACACTTCGACTTATTTCTTTGCATTAACTGCACAGAGACACATGCTGTCTGTAGAAGTTAACCCTGTTCTTACATCCACCAGAAATATGAGAGCAGAGTACACCCCGAGTGGTAGTTACATGGCAATGCTGCAGACGAAATCCACGGTACTACCTCAAAGGCTGACAGCAAAGGTTTCTAACAAAACACACATTCCTACCACCCAGCAACCTGCGGTTGGCACCAAATGGACGGCGACCAATTTGAGTCTACCTCGGACAACGTCGAGAGCTCTTTCACCCACTCCCCGTCCCACCAAAGTGTTTCAAACGCAGACATCAACTGTGAAAGGTGAGGCTTTTTTAACAATCTATTCGGATTGCCAAATGAAACCATTGTCTTTAGTCTGATGTCATCTCCAGCTGACCATGTGAGTGAAAACTGCACATGGAAAGATCCTGCCTCAGTCCACATTGTAGCCAAGGTTAGCGTGGTGCTGGAAAAGCACAGGAGGTCAGGATGAAGGGCTTTTGCCCGAAACATCGATTTTCCTGCTCCTCAGATGCTACCTGACCTGCTGTGCTTTTCCAGCACCCCTCTAATCTTGACTCTCATCTCCAGCATCTGCAGTCCTCACTTTCGCTCAGTCCACGTTGTAGGTAGCCTGCACTGAGATTGCTCTTGGCATCAACGGGAATCTTTGTATCAAGCTTTTCCAAAATCACTAGTCCTGACTTGACAGCAAGGGGAAGAGGGCAAGGGTGAGGTGGAGCTATATTCAATAACCAATCCTACCATCATTGTTAGGAAGAGGTTGCAGACATTTTGACACATTGTTCTCTGGAGTTTCAGGCAACATGATCATTCAGCCACACTTGTTAAACCTGTTTTTCTTTATTTTCGGATGCAAGCACGGAATATACTTATCAATTCTGTCCCTTTAACTGGGGACAATCAACACAAACTTGTTATTCCTGTTTCTTGTGATGGAAATTGATGCACGTGGTAATTCTGTCTCCTCAGCTGTCTCTACACATACTAATTGGGTAAACACCATTTGTGTCTCCTTATTTAGAAGACTCTGCACACATGCAGTATCATGGTTCATTCAGAGCGCTGAAGAAGAGTCATATCAGACTCAAAATGTTAACTCTGTTTCTCTCTCTCCACAGACGCTGTGTTCCTGCAGCACTTTATGTTTTTATTTCAGATCCCCAACATCCATCGTACTTTGTTTTTGCTTTATTTGGTTTCCATATTTGGAAGCATGCATGCACTTCAGATTCCCTACAGTGTGGAAACAGACCCTTCAGCCCAACCAGTCCACACTGACCCTCCATAGAGTAACCCACCCAGACCCATTCACCTCTGATTAATGCACCTAACACTATGGGCGATTTAGCATGGCCAATTCACCTGACCTGCACATCTTTGGATTGTGGGAGGAAACCCACGCAGACACTGGGAGAACGTGCAATCTCCACACAGACAATCGCCCAAGGCTGGAATCGAACCTGGGACCCTGGTGCTGTGAGGCAGCAGTGCTAACCACTGAGCCATCGTGCCGCCCTAGCTAATTGTTAATGATTTCTCCTGAACCGAAGGGCCCTGCACACACTCACTGATGGTATCTTCCCATCTAGAAGGTTGGCACATTTTTAACCAATCTTTCCTCTCAGCTAGACAGCGCCGAATAAAAGCCAAAAGAACTGGGGATGCTGTAAATCAGAATCAAAAATCAAAGTTGCTGGAAAAGCTCAGCAGGTCCGGCAGCATCTGTGCAGAGAAATCAAAGTTAACATTTCGGGTCTGGTCACCCTTCCTCAGAGCTTCTGTTTTTGTTGTTGTACACAGATCTGAATGTGCCCTCAAAACCCGTGTCCTAGTTACGAGAGGGATTATCTACTCTGAAGTATTGATCCCCTTTGCAAGGCTATCCATGTGCACACAATAACACAACTGGGCAGGAATGGTTGGTCTTTATGTTTGAGAATATTACGAAGATTGCTACATTCCTGAACTCTGTCCTAATATAGAATGAGATGTAAAAGGCATTAAATAAAAAGCAGATGAGCCAAGTGCATCGCTCTCTTCTAGTTCTGGTTAGTTTTATTCTGTCTCAACTGCAATTTGTCTGTGTTGCCAGGGCCTTGTTAAACCAGATGTTAAACATCTTTTTCAAGGTACTGTGACAGTGAAGACAACTCCACCAGTTACCGGCAAGCCTGGAACCCATCATAACATCATGACAACAACAATGGATGGTAAATCAGGTGGGAACCTGCTTCATAACTGCTGCAGTAGGATCTATAGAAACCAAACTGTACATAAATATCTTTCACTGACAAGGCTGGCTGCTTCCTGGAATAGGAGAAAGGATGTTCCTGTGTCTGCCAAGCTGTATTTTATACTTATAGGCCTCTGACACACCCTTCCATCAAAAGTGGCACCCAAAATTTTGAAAACCTGCCTGTATTAAAACAAGTGCAAAGATGTGCAGGTCAGGTGAATTGGCCATGCTAAATTGCCCATGGTGATAGGTGCATTAGTCAGAGGGAAGTGGGTCTGGGTGGGTTACTCTTCGGAGGGTCAGTGTGGACTGGTTGGGCCAAAGGGCCTGTGTCCACATTGTAGGGAATCTAATCTAATCAAAAACATACATATATGCACACACACACTCTCTCACACTCACTCTCTCACACTCACTCACTCACACTCACACACACACAATTATCTTATGACTTCCTTTTATTTCAAACTGATTAAAGAATGCTTTGAGAAAGTCCAATGTTTATTTCTAAGCCTGGTAATTGAAGCAGACTGAATCCACAGCCAATTGGGCGACACCCCACACATCGAGCCCTTCAGCTATATCATTTCAAAAACACTTTGCTCAAGTTGGAAGTCTGTATTTGGAAGTGAATCCCGAATTCTTTCGGCATCTTTGACCTACTTTTCCTTTCAAAAAGGTTTACAGCTTTTAAAGTTTCAATCAACTGTCCTCTGATGGCACAGAAAGAGTAAACAATAGGTTTGAATATCTAGCTGGTGCCTCAGTGTGATACAAATGCACAAATTAAGAACAGGATAAGGACATTTAGCCTCTCAAGCCTGCTGTGTTATTCAATAAGATCATGCTGATCAGATGGTGGCTGCAGTTCCATCTTCCTGCCAATTCCAATAATCTTTGATGCACTTTTTAGTCAAGTTTCTATTCTCCTTTGTAATCTTTTTGCCTTTCCCTACCTTTGTCACTTCTAAATCTGACATCCGATGCATGCCTGCCAACATTCCATCGCATGTAAAGTTGCGGTCATCCAAAACTCACACCAAAACCATTCCCCCATCACCCCTATCCACGCTGAACTCTAATCAGCAATGATTCAGTTTTGAAATTCTCATTCTTGTTTGCAAATCCTTTGGCCATCCCCAACTCTGTAATCTCTTTCATGGCCCTATTACCTTCTGAGAAAGCTGTACTCATCCAATCCTGGCCCCTAAAGCATCTTCAATTTCAATTAGTCCACCACAGGCAGCCTAGCATCCAGTTACCAAAACCCTAAACACATGAATTCCCTCGCTAAACCTATCCACTTGCCTCTTTCCTCCTTTCCTTTTGTTCGCCAGCCTTGATATCTCCCTTCTTGGCTTGGTGTCATATCTGGTTGCGTTATGCACCTGTGAAGCTGTGGAACATTTATTTAAAAGATGCTATTTAAATGAAAGTTATTGTTGTTACATTCACCAAAAGTTATACAGTAATCATCTGGGATTCAAGCCAGTTGGATGTCTTTCACTCTAATTAAATTGTAAATCATTTGATTGAGGTACTATTGAGGAAGAAAGAAAGCCTTGATATTGTGTGATAAAGCTAATGAGGTCACTGTGCGTCTTTATTTGTGCATGAATGGAGTTTGTATTTATTGAAAAGAAAAACGATTGGTGTTTAGTTTCGGTTCATTAGCTTGGATATCAGAAAGATATTGTCGTTACTTATTATTTGATGTTGTTGATATTCAAGTGGATTGGCCTTTAGCAATGTTTCCAGAGGGAGTGATAAAAGAGACGTGACTGGGAGAGGTTTTTACTTCTCACTTGGGTGGGGCTTGAGCTGACATAGTATTTAAATTTTAGAGGAGGATTATGTTTTAGGTTTGGGAGGGGCAATGTGGGTACAAGGGGACAATTGTCATAATGGAAAAAGAAGCAGCTTGTTACTGCAGAACCCTGGTAAATACGATACATTCCCAACTCTTAGGTTGTGTGGTTCTGAACAACTTTTATTCTTAAGGGATACAGGTCATATAAAGCACATTGATACTTGTGAATTGGCAGCCCATATGGTCAGCTTTTGTGGAAAAGTGAATTACTGACCTCACCTTCCCACAGGGAGAGCTGAAGCTTCCTATTGAGTCTGGCACCACTGTTATAGCCAATAGGTTGGAGTGGAGTAGAACTTGCAGCAAAATCTCCATTTTGCACCAAACAGAATCAATTTGTTCTCGACTCATGGTGTGTGGGCCATCACTACAAGTGGGTATTTGCTGCCAAACCCTGAGTAGCTTGCTGAACCATTTTACAGGGCCATTAGGAATTCATAACTGTGAATCTGGAATCATGGATAGGTCAGACATCAGATTTCCTTTGGCCATGGAGCATTGATGAACCAGATGGGTTTTTGTGACAAGCATGGTCATCATTATTGATATCAATATGGTAAGTTCAAATTAATTTAAGTGAAACAATTCAAATGGATCAACAATTGCGGTGGGATTGAATTTATATCCTTGGATCATGTTTCTGGGTTGTACGCCCAGCAATCTATCCTCTAAGTCACCATATTGTTTTGAAGAATCTGCTGGTAATGTCTCCTAATATAAGGATGGTGGCTTTGACAGCAAAGTGGTAAAGGATAATTCGATATGAAATTTGAGCTTAATATCAATATAAATAATTTATTGCAAGTGAATATATCAGAGCAGTAGAGGTTCACTGCTCTGTGTTTTTTTTCCTAAAAGTAACAAGTGAACATAAAACTAATTAGTTTTGCTCATTGCTGCTAATGTTAACAATTATTCCAGGATTGGGCTGTATTGTATAATGCAGTGAGTATCTTGAAAGGTTAATTGACATTAAAAGATAGGCTCCACCCATCAGAGAAGGCAAGGCGACCTCTGAGTAAGTGGGACTTGAACCCAGGCCTCTTGGTACAGGGGCCTGGGTTCCTGAAGAAGGGCTTATGCCCGAAACGTCGATTCTCCTGTTCCCTGGATGCTGCCTGACCTGCTGTGTTGTTCCAGCAACACATTTTCAGCTCTGATCTCCAGCATCTGCAGACCTCACTTTCTCCTCTTGGTACAGGACATTGCAAACATGTCACGAGAGCTCCTCTCTGTTTCAGAGTCTTGGGAGTCTTTCTAACTAGCAATGGTCAAGGATCAACCAATATTCAGTCCTCCTCAGAAGAGACACTGGTCTAACACAACAAGATGTAGTTAATTACTTGATAGTAACAGGTACAATTTACATTGACTAGTCAGGCATGATTACAAAGATGATCAGGAGCCAGCAATGACATGTTTATTTCCATTGGGACCTTGTAGAGTGCTCTTTTCCACCCAATGACTGTGTAAAATCAGCAGATTGCTAAAAATCACATAACACCAGGTTGTAGTCCTACAGGTTTAATTGGAAGCACTAGCTTTTGGAGCGCTGCTTGTGGAGAACTACTAAAAGGGGATAACAAAATGATCACAAAGTTAAAAACCATGAGAAAATGGGGACTCTTAGGCATCTTTAAAAGTGTGTGCAGGTAAATTGCCTGCCCCTTCCCCCTGTCAACTGTTGAAACCATTCAAAGGGGATTGGACGGGGTTGGGTTGGGTAGTGCTAGCCAGATATGGCGTTTTTCAAATTTTAATTTTAATTTTTAATTTTAACTTCTCACCTAATCCACACATCCTTAAATGAGTTACGTTCACCCTCAGGAAAATGTACAGCACACAGCCAGGCCATTTGACCCATGATACCTGTGCTAGTCCTTTGCTGGAGTTTTCCAATTGGGCCAAGCGACCCGCTTTTTTTCTGTAGGCCAGCCAATATTTCTTTCTGAAGTAAATGGCAATGTTAGTGTTTGTCATAATAATGGAGTGTGGAAATTAAATTCATTTTCATGCAGGAAATGAGAGAATTGAATGTCTGCACGATCCTTTAAGTAGTTAGGAATGAAAAGAAGCTGCAATTGGAAAGTTGAAATGGTTACAATCATTAACATAACTCAAAAACACATGTTTTAAAGTGAATTCTTTGCAAAGAGTTGCTAGCAGCTCCCTGGAGATGGCCAGACTTTTACTGCCTGTCTGGATATAGGCTGGCCAGGGGATAGGTGTGGAGAAAGAAAGTTCAGCCATTTCCGGGCAATAGAATTAAGTCTGTCTGAACGAAGTGAAACTAAAGACCTGGCTGAAACACTTCCAATGTCGTAGAGAGAATCTGAAAACAACACAGAGTTTGACTGTCACATCAAGCTTCCCATGCTTTCCTTTCTAAACTAACATGATTATAATTGAGACAGTGTTGTAAAGTCTGGAAAATGTCTGAGATCTTTGATGCTTAGAGACAGGGGAAGTCAGTGTCTCGTATCACCTGCCTTGGCTATTTTGTAATTCCATTCAAAGTTCCTTCGGCGTGACTGGGTCAGTTTCCCAATGGCATTGTGAATCTACCTACAACAAATGGACTGCAGTGGTTTAAGAAGGCAGCTCACCAACGCTTTCTCAAGGGCAAATAGGAAGGAGCAATAAATGCTGGCCTACATCCTGTGAGTGAATTAAACAATTGCCCTCCCCCCCCCTCTTTGGAACTGCCTAGGGTGAAGCTAGCCTACCTAGCCTGGCCATTGATGAATATCCTAGGGTCTCTCAACAGCAACCTGCAAACTTTGGAAGCTTTAAAACATAGGAGCAGAAATAGGCCGTTCAACCCATTGAGAGGCAGAGCAGATTCAATGAGGTCGTGATTAATCTATAATCCCCAACTCCACATTCCTGCCTTTTCCCTATAACCCTCAATTCCCTTACTGATTAAAAATCTGAGAATTGAATATAAGTCATGACCCAGCCCTCTGCCATAAAGAATTACATAGATTCATTACCCTCAGAGAAGAAATTCTAGCTCACCTCAGTCTTAAAGACTTGTTAACTCTGGCTGTAGATGGGACCCTTTGTAATTAGAGATCCACAAGACATGGCTAAACATTTATTTTCATTACAAAATGTCAGAACATTCTAAACCAGCATTAACAATGGTAGGCACAGTTCTGTCTAACTCAACACCAACTTATATTTATTTAATGCCTTTAGCATAATGAAATATCCCAAGGTGCTTTGCAGGAGCATTATGAAAAGAAGAGGACATTGAGCTACATAAGGAGGTAATCACAGGTCAGGTAACCAATAGGTCCCTGGAGAGAAAAAATTGAGAAAGAGAGGTGCACGGTGGATTGTCCAGTGCTTAAGGTGTTTGCAACCAAAGGCATGGCCACCAATGGGAGAGGTCAGGAGGTTAATTGAGTGATGAGTGTCGACTATGAAACTGAAAAGGAAAGCAACTTCCTCACTCCTACGTGAATAGTGAAACAGACAGGAATCACTTATACGAGCACACAGGGTGATTCTGCTACCTATTACTTCCATTCTGAACAGCAGTCACTGGACCTGAAATGTTAACTCTGATTTCTCCCTATAGACCAGCTGAGATTTTCCTGCAACTTCTGTTTTCGTTTCTGGTTTCCAGTATCCACAGTTTATTTTCGGTTTTTCTTTCCCCTATTAATCCTTCTTCTAAACTCTATACCAGGCAACAACAACAAAAGGGCACAGACTACCAGACTTCTAAACAAATCTTCTTTATGTATCTTTTCAACTCTCCGAATGCTGTCATGTTTGTCCTCGCCATCCCCCATGCTCCACATTAGTCCACATTAGAGTCAGGCAAGTTGTTTTATTGCAATTAAGGCTGCAAGGTACAGGGAGGATGGTCCACTGCTTAGGATCTTTGCAACCAAAGGCATGGCCACCATCAGAGTCAGGCAGGTTGTTTTATTGCAAGTGAATATATCAGAGCAGTAGAGGTTCACTGCTCTGTGTTTTTTTTCCTAAAAGTAACAAGTGAACATAAAACTAATTAGTTTTGCTCATTGCTGCTAATGTTAACAATTATTCCAGGATTGGGCTGTATTGTATAATGCAGTGAGTATCTTGAAAGGTTAATTGACATTAAAAGATAGGCTCCACCCATCAGAGAAGGCAAGGCGACCTCTGAGTAAGTGGGACTTGAACCCAGGCCTCTTGGTACAGGGGCCTGGGTTCCTGAAGAAGGGCTTATGCCCGAAACGTCGATTCTCCTGTTCCCTGGATGCTGCCTGACCTGCTGTGTTGTTCCAGCAACACATTTTCAGCTCTGATCTCCAGCATCTGCAGACCTCACTTTCTCCTCTTGGTACAGGACATTGCAAACATGTCACGAGAGCTCCTCTCTGTTTCAGAGTCTTGGGAGTCTTTCTAACTAGCAATGGTCAAGGATCAACCAATATTCAGTCCTCCTCAGAAGAGACACTGGTCTAACACAACAAGATGTAGTTAATTACTTGATAGTAACAGGTACAATTTACATTGACTAGTCAGGCATGATTACAAAGATGATCAGGAGCCAGCAATGACATGTTTATTTCCATTGGGACCTTGTAGAGTGCTCTTTTCCACCCAATGACTGTGTAAGATCAGCAGATTGCTAAAAATCACATAACACCAGGTTGTAGTCCTACAGGTTTAATTGGAAGCACTAGCTTTTGGAGCGCTGCTCTTTCATCAGGAGGTTCACCTGATGAACCACCTGATGAAGGAGCGTCGCTCCGAAAGCTAGTGCTTCCAATCAAACCTGTTGGACTATAACTTGGTGTTGAGTGATTTTTAACTTTGTACACCCCAGTCCCGACACAGCACCTCCAAATCATGATCAGCAGATTGGTGGAACTTAATGCAGCTTTAAAATCAGCTCTTTGAGAACTGTTATCTCAGACTCCACTGACTATCTTTAAGATGTTGCTTGGTAAAATTGCAAGTATTTTTTTAAATGAAAGAACATTGAAGATTGTTTGAAAGCTGAATGTATTTGGAAATGATTCCTGTCTGGAAGATTGGCAGCGGAATAAGGTGGAGGGGTCAACATTGTAAGCAATTCTATTCATGAAACGCAAGGGAAAGGGTACTTTTTATTAAAGTGAAGAGTGACAAGTCTGTGAAAAAACAACATAAGGTTGAAAAGATGAGTAGAAAAGACTTAAAGCAGTGCTCATTCCTAACAGCTTTCAAGATGTACCGAGAGCACATGGACTGCAGTGGTTTGAGAAGGCAGCTCAGTACCATCTTCATAAGGGTAATTAGTGATAGCAATAGTTACTGGTGTAGTCAGTGACAATCACACGGCATGTATTAGTGAATAAAAGAAACTAACACCAAGCCTGGATTTCAAAAGCCAAAAAAAAGGAACAGGACAGAAAAGCTCTGAGGATTTCTTTTTTTTATGAGGTTCTTGGAAAATGTAAGTTATCGCATGCAACTATTTAATAACATATTGACTCTTCTGCACTTGAATGTAATACTAGACCAGAAGATTAATTCCATCCTAAATGATTCTGGACAAGATAACAAAATAGGAGCCTGTTGTGACAGAGTTTAGGAATTTAGCATAAACTGCAATTTTGTCCATGAAAGGTGCAGATATATATAGGCTGACAAAAATAAATGTGATGAAGCATTATTATCAATGCTGCTGGACTCAAATTGGCCAACATTTCACAGTATCTGCTGGAACTTGTGATTGGCTGCACTTTTCTTTTACACTCTGTCAGCAATTGGGTAGAAATGGTTTGGGTAAAGTGATTCAGACTACTTGATCACATAGAAAATAAACACTGACTGGTTGGGCCAAAAGACCTGTTTCTGTGTAACCTTTATGCTAGACCGTTCCTTCAGACGTGATGGCTCATTTTCACATTTTTTTAAGGTGGGAGGGTAATGGTGAAGGATTATTTTTCATTCTTTGGAAGTGAGAATTTCAGACCAGCAGTATTGCTCATCTCTAATTCTGGGAGAAGGTAATTGCAATACAATCGGATATTAAAAAGAGGATGATATAATTTACGATGGGGTCTGACATCACTAGGAGAAATTGAGAAAGTCATAAGCAGTAACCTGCGATATATTTTCATAAATAAAGGTGTTGCAGTAAATCAAGAGAGGGAGAGCCTTACTCGAGGGTAAGAAACAAGAAACTTCAGAGTGAATGTGTAGGCTAACCCTAACCCTAATGCAAATGCCAAACATACAAAGGAGAAATATCTAACTGCTGTAAACTCCCAATACCTGGCACACTTGGGGAATGGGGAATTGTGTGTGTGTGTGTGAAGGTAGAATGTTGGTAATGTTACTGGACTAATAATTATGAGGTCGAGATTAATACTGCAGAGAGAAATGTTCTAGGCTACACTTCTACCTTTGTCCTTCTCAGCAGTAATGATTGTGGCCATATTCATTGTTATTGAAGGAGACTTGACAAATTAGATTACTTACAGTGTGGAAACAGGCCCTTCGGCCCAATAAGTCTACACCGACCCTCCGAAGAGCAACTCACCCCGCTACATTTACCCCTTCACCTAACACTATGGGCAACTTAGCATGGCCAATTCACCTAACCAACTCATTTTTGAACTGTGGGAGGAAACTGGAGTACCCAGAGGAAACCCACGCAGACACAGGGCGAATGTGCAAACTCCATACAGACAGTTGCCTGAGGTGGGAATTGAACCTGGGTCTCTGGTGCTGTGAGACAGCAGTGCTAACCACTGTGCCACCGTGCATCTTATAGAATGTGTTTTTTTTTCTTAGAAAGGAAACACCAGGATGGCCAGTGACAAGCAGTGCCCTTTCCAGATTATATATTTTTTTATAAACCCCACACTACCGCTAACTGCGGTCATGCTTAGAATGAGTGTTGTTTTGAGTTGTGTTTCACCCAGTCAATTTACACCCACCTACCTTTAAAAGTGAAGGCACATTAGGACCTGCAATGGAGCGATTAGCAAACCAAATCACTCCACTGATCTTTCAGAAACTAATATTATAATATATTTTACATAAAGTGACATCGTACAAGTCCTTTCTTTTGTCATGATTTTCATTTTGACACCTGTCAATCATATATTAAAAGTTCTGTGAAAATTCTGCACTGTTGTAACTTCCTGTTGACATCTATTAGTAAACTCCTCCCTTAGCTACACTTCTTCATATTCAAATTTATTTTAATTTAAGGCACATTAGGACCTGCAATGGAGCGATTAGCAAACCAAATCACTCCACTGATCTTTCAGAAACTAATATTATAATATATTTTACATAAAGTGACATCGTACAAGTCCTTTCTTTTGTCATGATTTTCATTTTGACACCTGTCAATCATATATTAAAAGTTCTGTGAAAATTCTGCACTGTTGTAACTTCCTGTTGACATCTATTAGTAAACTTCTCCCTTAGCTACACTTCTTCATATTCAAATTTATTTTAATTTAAGTAAATTAATTCCACAAAACCAATGCTGTCATGTATGGCTGAAATAATTCATCCTCAGCCTTGGTCCTCCCAAATGTGACTTTATTTTCTTAATAAGTTCGTAATACCTTCGTAAGACATAACATCAAAACGACTTTCATTGGGCAGAGCATTGAGTATAGGAGATGGGATGGCTTGTTGCAGCTGTACAACACAGTGGTAAGGCCACATTTGGAGTATTTCATACAGTTTTCAAAGCCCTACTATAGAAAGGATATAATTAATCTACAAAGAGTGTAGCAAAGATTTACTAGGACGCTACTGGGACCAGAAAGTTTGAGTTATAAGGAGAGGTTGGATAGGCTGGGACTTTATTTTCCCTGGAGTGTAGGTGACTGAGGGGTGACCTTCTGGAGGTCTATAATATCTTGAGAGGCATAGATAAGGTAGATAGGCAACAGCTTTTTCCCATTGTGGGGAATCTAAAACTAGAGGGCATAGGTTTAACGTGAGAGAGGAGAGATACAAAAAGGTTCAAAGGGGCAATTCTTTCACACAGAAGGTGTTGAGTGTCTGGAATGGGCTGCCCGAGATAGCGGTGGAAGCGAGTACAATTTCATTATTTAAGAAACATTTAGACAGGTACATGGATGGCATAGGTATAGAGGGATATGGACCAAACGCAGGCATATGAGACTAGTTTAATTATGAAAAATGGGCGGCATGGACAGGTTGGGCCGAAGGGCCTGTTTCCATGCTATAGACCTCGATGACTCTAATTAAAACAGTTGTTGATAATCAAGACAAAATTAGGGAAGTTTTGTCTTGAGTAATTGGGATAATTTATAAAATGCTCTTAGCTTGCTTTCTCCTGGACCTGAAATGCCATAAAGAATGTGACCATAAGAAACAGGAATAGGAGGAGGCTGATCGACCCCTTGAACCGGCTCCACCATGAAATAAGGTCACGGCCGGTCCGACATTTCCACTTTCCTGCATTATCTTTGTAACCCTTCATTCCCCAACACACAAAGAATCAATCTATCTCAGCCTTAAATATACACAAGGACTCTGCCCCATTGTTCCCTGTGGCAAGGAGTTCTGAGGGCTGACAATACTCTGAGAGAAGAAATTCCTTCTTGTCTCAGTCTTAAATTGGCACCGTTTTATTCTGAGACTATGTCCTTTAGTCCTGGACTCTCCTATAGGGGAAACATCCTCTCAGCATTTACTCTGTCAAGCCCCCCCTTAAGAACGTTTTATGTTTTACTGAGATCACCTCTTATTCTTTGAAACTCCAGTGAGCTGAGTCCTAACTTGTTCAGCCTTTGTTCATAAACAATCCCTCTGTATCATGGATCATCCTCGTCAACCGTCTTTGAACTGCCTCCAATCATTCAGTGTGCTTTGGTTCCTCTTTCCAAGAATTTACCAAATCGATGGAATCTCCCTAATTTTTAATTGACTTATCAAGTAAGCAAACGCCCACTTTCTAATCTGCAGCTGGATCTATAGCTCAACGTTTGTTCCAACAATACGCAATAAATATACCTCCCATTTTAAAGAAATATGTGCTCGATTTTGTGGATGTGTTGAGCTAGATTTTGTTGTAGGAATAAAGGTGAGGTTATCAGTGTTCATTGTTACTTAAAAAAATCAGTGTGTTGCTTCCAGAATCCACATACACACAGGAACATGTAGAAAGTAGGAAGTCTGAGTTGTCCTACTTTCACGGAAAGGATTCTTCTGGATCAGTGGTAGTGTCCCTACCCCTGGACCAGGTACACTGAGTTCAAGTCCCACCTGATCCAGAGAATGTACCAACAGCTCTGAACAGTTCTGTTAGAGTCCTTGATAAAAGGTATCATAGCAAAGCACTTGGAAAATAATAATAGGATTGGACATAGTCAGTGTGCATTTACAAAAGACAGAAATTGTGCTTGACTGGAATTCTTTAAGGATGTAACTTGTAGAGTTGATAAGATGGGGAAGCCAGTGGATGTGGTTTATCTGGACCAAGTGCCACATAAGAGATTAGGAGAAATTGAGGACTGCAGATGCTGGAGATCAGAGCTGAAAAATGCATTGCTGGAAAAGCGCAGCAGGTCAGGCAGCATCAAAGGAGCAGGAGAATCGACGTTTCGGGCATAAGCCCTTCTTCAGGTCGGGCTTATGCCCGAAACGTCGATTCTCCTGCTCCTTTGATGCTGCCTTACCTGCTGCGCTTTTCCAGCAACACATTTTTCAGCCCACATAAGAGATTAGTAAAACTAAAGCACATGGGATTGGGGGTAGAGTATTAAAATGGTAGGCAGACAGGAAATAAAGAGTAGGAATAAACAAGTCTTTTTCTGAATGGCAGCCAGTGACCAGTAGGATACTACAAGGATCGCTGGTAGGACTTCAGCTGTTCACAATATATATTAATGATTTAGATGAGGGTATTAAATGTAATCTCTTCAAATTTGCAGATGACACAAAGGTAAGTAGGAGGGTGAGCAGAGTTGCTTCAACGTGTTTTGGACAGGGTGAGTGATTGGGTAAATGCAAACCAGGTGCAGTATAATGTGGATAAATGTGAGGTTATCCACTTTGGGAGCAAATATAGCAAGGTAGATTATTATCTAAATGGCTATAAATTGAGACATAAGAATGTGCAACGAGTCCTGGGTGTCCTTAAATATCTGAATTTAGGTGGAGCAGACAGAGGGCGGTGCCGAGTTGGAAGGTTGGATCTAGGATGAGGTTGTGGGGAGAGGAGATAAGGAAACTGGTGAAATCGGCATTGATGCTGTGTGGTTAGAGGGTCACAAGGCAGATGATGAGGTGTTCTTCCTCCAGGCATTCAGGTGGTGGTGGAGGAAGCCCAGGACATGCATGTCCTTGGCGGAGTAGGAGGGGTGTTGTAGTGGTCGGCCACAGGGCGGTGGGGTTGTTTGGTGAGTGTGTCCCAGAGATGTTCCCTGAAGTGTTCCATGAGTTGGTGTCTTGTCTCCCCAGTGTAGAGGAGACCACATTGAGAGCAACGAACCCTCTTGAACTGTCCTAACTGTCCATCTTCCTTCCCACCTATCCGCTCAATCCTCCCCTCTGACCTATCACTATCACTCCCACCTGCATCTGCCTAAACCTTCCCAGCTACCTTCCCCCTCCCCATCCCATCCTCCTATTTATCTCTCAGACCCCTTCCCCTCCCCACATTCCTGATGAAGGGCTTATGCCAGAAATGTCAATTCTCCTGCTCCTCAGATGCTGCCTGACTAGCTGTGCTTTTCTAATACCACACTTTTGAACTCTGATCTCCAGCGTCTGCAGTCCTCACTTTCTCTCAAAGATAGGACTCCTATAATTAATAACAACTTGGGTAGTGTTGTAGAACAGAGGGACTGAGGGGTGCAGGTACATAATTCTTTTGAAGTATGTGTACATATAGACAGGCTGGCCTTCATTACTCAGTCCTTTGGGTTTAGGAGTTGGGAGGTCATGTTGAGGTTGTACAGGACATTGGTGAGACCTATTCTGGAAGACTGAGCCTAGTTATAGAAAGGATATTATCAAGCTGGAGAGCGTTCAGAAGATATTTACCAGGATGTTGCCGGGTATGGAAGTTTTGAGTTACAAAGAAAGGCTGAATAGCTGGGACTTCTTCACTGGAGCATAAGAGGTTGAGAGGCGACCTAATAGAAGTTTATAAAATAATGAGATGTATAGACAGAGTTAATGGTAGGTGTCTTTTCCCTAGGATGGGGAATTTCAAGACGAGGGGGCACTAGGGTGAGAGGAGAGAGATTTAAAAAAAAAATGAGAGGCAATCTTTTTTACACACAGGGAGGTTTGTGTGTGGAATGAACTTCCTGAGGAAGTGGTGGATGCAGGTACAATTACAATGTTTAACAGACATTTAGATAGGTACATGAGTAGGAAAGATTTGAAGGGATATGGGTCAGGAGCAGATAGGTGAGACTGGTTTAGTTTGGGATTCTGTTTGGCATGGACTGTTTGGACTAAAGGGCCTGTTTCTGTACTGAATGACTCTATGATTCTATGACTCTATAAGTAATAGAAAAAGTCAGCAAAATCTAGTGGTGAATATTTTATCACATACAGACTGTGAATTTATTTATCTCGGATTTCCTTTCCATATTGGTTTTCATGCTTTTATTTATATTTGCTTAGTTATCTGGGCTTCCCTTTTCAGAGGTTGTCACCTTCAACTCCTCCTCATGTCACATATTATTGCAGCTTGGGAAGGTATTGCCATTCCTTCATTCTTACCGAGTCTGAGACCTTGAACTCCACGACTAACAGCACTGTGGTGGCAGCTCCATTGGATGGACTGCAACTGTTCAAGTAGAGGATTCACTATGACCTTCCTTGGAACAATTAGAAATGAGCAGACACATGAAACCCTTGCTAACGATATGTCAATGAAAGGAAACTTTCAAGTTCAAATTTACAAGTCTGAGATCAAAGGCCAAATTGAGAGCTGTCTCCTTCTCTTTATCTCCCTTCTTGACCTGTTGGCACTCACTCAGGCTGAGATATGAGGCAGAAATTTCCCTTCCCTGGCGGTGGTGAGAGGAGGCGAAAAGAGGAAATAACTGGGAGAATGTGCCCTTGAGAAAAGCTCACCCCCTTCTCACCACCTTTATAATTAGGTTCTGAACAAGAAGATCCTCAACTTGTGAGCAGTCAATAAATGGCCACTTAAGGACCTTGAATTGCAACCCCCTCCCAATGCCTTTTATCCCGTGGGCAGTAAAAGGTGTCTAGTTACCCAAGAGGGAAACTGTGGCAACCTGATGGCCAAGTTAGTGGCGGACCTCCAGTTGCTCAAATCTGGGGGCATTCACAGACACAGATCACAGGCAAGGGAGTGGTGTCTGAAAGCCACCTCTGAATCCCCACGTCCCCCCAAGTTGCTTCCCCCTCCCTATCCCAACCCCCCACCTCCACCTTACAAAATAAATTGATACAGTGAACCCAGAATGGGACTGTGGCAGTGGTGGCGAGGAGGCAGCTGGCACAGGGGCGAGCACATGGACCTGGCATCAGCTGCTACATTGGCAGAGGTGGCATCAGCAAGACAGCCCTGGTGGCAAAAGATGGTCCATGAAGAGCAGTGACTTCAGCATTGGTTGGGTCTAGCTCTGGAGGCGAGGAAGCCATGGTGGAAAAGTTATGGAACTCTCTTTAAGCTATTTCCTTTTCTTTTTTTAACTATTCCCAAGCTTTTCAAAATGACATCGGACCATGGCAACAGTGGAAGCTTTTCACAAGATTTTAACTGTATTTTTCTCTGTATAATACACTTGACAATAAATAAAATAATTCACTCATTCATTCAAGAAGAAAAACGGAGTTGACTTTCTCACCATGAGCTCCCTCGATGAGTAGGCCGCAAGTTGCAGAAGAACCAGAATCTGCTGGACCTCTGATTGGCTAGTCTGATGATCCAGGTCACCAGTGTGGAGACCTGTGATAGGGTGAAATGCTTGCCCTCAGTTTCATGCCAATTGCTTTGTGGTTCAGTGAGTTATCCTGTTGATGAGGGTGCAGCATCAGCCCCCTACACTGAGAGAATGATCAGACACTCAGACCCCTGCACCATCTCAGTGCCCTTTACTATCCTAACATAGTGTGAGTCTATGCAGTGAGTGTTGGCAAGGTGGTTGTTTAGGGTAATACCAGAGCCAGGCCTCAACATGCTTGATTGTACAATTGATTATCCTGTGCTGTAATGCTGTATGTCTTGGTGCCAGTAAGTCTTGGACTGAACCCAATGTCCGCACAGACGTATTCCAGCAAGGTTAGAAACTGGGTGTGGACACAAGAAGCAGTTGAGGTGGGTGACTAAGAAGAGCTCACACAGCACAGATCTGGGTTTTTCTCAGTTTTTACCAATCTGTATGACTTAGTTAACCAGCTACCCATTCGAATTGACTGCTGCCAAGGTTAATTGGTTGTTAACATACATTGATGAGCCTTCAAGTTTGCTTCTGATTATTAAGTATGTAACCTGCCTGAAGTAGAGACCATGTAGGAGGAAATCAAACCTACATATCATGAAAGGACATTTTTATTAATCAAGGGGACAATGATGGGGGCTGATCAGGTTCGAACAGCCACTCAGAGATTGAAAGGGATGGTCAGAAGAGGGTTGGTGGAGTATAGCAGAAGTAGAGGAACACACAGAGATATGGGGAGGATATAAAGCAGTGAAACTTACTTTGAATTGATTGAGCGAAGAGCTAGCACCGGCATAGTGGGTCAAATGGCCTCCTGTTGTGTTAGAAACTGGTGTGATTTTCTGTTATCACTGGGATCATACATCATGGACAGACCTGGGGGTCCCGACAACAGACTGGAAGCAGGCTGTGATCCCTCTTGGCCTGTTAGTGTGAACTACGCCTACATTTTACAGTGGAAGATGGCGGTGGGGTGTCATTTCTCCGGTAACCTTCATTTTAAAGTCACCGGAAGTCACTGCCACCAGAAATCTCGAGGAGACCCCGCAGGTTAATAGTCTCAATAGTGCCTCCAGGACAGATGGCCATTACTGGGACCACACCTGGAAGAAGAGGTCACCATGAAAGAAAGCCACACTCCCAATCAGCTCAGTAGGAGATGGGGGCACCCGGACCATCAGGTGGTTCACAGAAGGGAACTGGGTGATGGTGTTACTGGTAACAGCCTGTGGTGTGTTGTTTGTCACCATCAAATTGGACTCAAAATCCCACCCACTGGGAATCAAAGAATGTCTGAATAGAGGGGGGTATCCCTCTCCTATTCCACTGGGAGACAACCGACAAACATCTGGAGGACTGCAGTGTGGCAGAGGGCTCGCCCCACCCGTAGAAATACACCAGCAGCAGCATGAGCAGGCCCTTATTTGGCCACTGGATTGCCTCAATTGGCTTTCAGTAGGGCAGGCCTACCTCCACCTCTGTGGCACTGGCAAAGTGACATGGCAAAGGAAGAGACTCCAGCCTCTGCCAATTCTTGCTGTTTTACAGGACCCATCATGCCAGCCCATCCCATCACAGCCGATAAACCTCATCAGGATGGTCAAGTTTGGGTTTGGAGCCATGCTGTCTCCATGACAACCAGGCTCCAAGGCCATCAGAAGAGGGTCTCTCAGACAATTTGTCACTTTCTCCTTCAGTTGCACGGCATGTGATGGAATTTCAAATCCCACTTTTCTAAAGCCCAGTACAATCTGCTGGCTGAACCTCACAGTGTTCCGATCAGGATGAGATGTTTGTCTCAATCTCTCCTAATATTAATGCATTTGCACCGAGTAGCTAGTTTCCTCATATATTTTTGCAATTGGAATGAATGAGAGGTCTTTTTCTTAATCATTCATGGGATGTGGGTGTCACTGACTGGCAGCATTTATTACCCGTCCTGAGTTGCCCTTGAATAGGTGGTGGTGAGCTACCTTGTTGGATCGCTGCATGTTTGTCAGCTCAAAGTTCTAGTAACACAGAGCAACCCTTGAATCCCTGCGTCATGTGGCTAAGAACCTGCCTTTTCAGCATTTGACTGAGCCTTTTCCCTTGTAGTGTGGCTGCTCAATTTGGAAAATCTACATCCATGAGTGAACGTTCAACTAAGACAAGCCCAGCAAAGGGATCTGTGAATAGGGAAAGCTGAGAGTAAAGTGTGTGACAGTCATCATCATTGTGATGCTGAGTTTTGTCAAATAGGATTAGCCAAGAAGAACAATTCCTGTAGACACAGAGCAGGTGAAGCCATGCAAGCATCCTGCTGCACCTCATAAGAGGGGCTAAGATTTCCAATCTCTTTCCAAGTCTCGGAAGCCAAATTCTTGACATCTGATCTTCCCTGGGTGGCTGTGTTAAAGTGATCCCTTTAATTGAGAGAATGTTGTTTCAGTCATGAAGGAATGTGTCCCACTAGAATAATTCTCCCCTTGCTTTTCCCTTATAATGCTGAAATCAGCAGATTGGAAATCTGATAACCAAAATACCACTCAAAAATGTATATATTTTTTGTTCTTCTGTGAAGCATGGATGTTGCTGGCTAGGCCAGCATTTGTTGAGCATGTCATTAGAACAGATCATAACCCTACGTCATCTATGGACATATTGAACTTTTAATCGCAATGTGTTTTTTCCGTTTCTGAAAAAAAGAGGGGATACAGGCTAAAGAATGCTGCAAATGTAATTCATTGGCTGTCTGAACAGAAATCCTGCAACGTTACATCTGGATGCATGAAGGCAACTTCAAAGAGAAATATCCACTACAAACTGACTATTAATCTGAGTTTCTCAGAGTGTGAATGTGTTGGAAGAAAGGACAACAGTGTCAATGAGCATCTTCATCTTCTTAAGGATATGCAATGACAGGGGTTAAAAGCAGTTGCTACCCTAGTCTGTGTTTGCAAGTGAGCTGATTTGCTTGTGTATGCTAGCAGCTGAGTTAGTCATGTCGAATCCCTACAGTGTGGAAACAGGCCCTTCAGCCCAACTAGTCCACACTCACCCTCCAAAGAATAATCCACCCAGACCCATTCCCCTGACTAATGCACCTAACCTATATATCCCTGAACACAGTGGGTAATTTAGCATGGCCAATTCACTAACTTGCATGTCTTTAAATTGAGGGAGGAAGCCCACGCAGACACAGGGAGAATGTGAAGACTATGCATAGACAGTCGCCCGAGGCTGGAATCAAACCTTGGTCCCTGGCGCTGTGAGGCAGCAGTGCTAACCACTGAGCCACCGTGCCACATGTGCTGGTCACAGGCCTCCAGTCTGAAAAACAACCCTCCACCACCACCCTCTGTCTTCTACCTTTGAGCAAGTTCTGTATCCAAATGGCTAGTTCTCCCTGTATTCCATGAGATCTAACCTTGCTAATCAGTCTCCCATGGGGAACCTTGTCGAACGTCTTACTGAAGTCCATATAGATCACATCTACTGCTCTGCCCTCATCAATCTTCTTTGTTACTTCTTCAAAAAACTCAATCAGGTTTGTGAGACATGATCTCCCACGCACAAAGCCATGTTGACTATCCCGAATCAGTCCTTGCCCTTCCAAATACATGTACATCCTGTCCCTCAGGATTCCCTCCAACAACTTGCCCACCACCGAGGTCAGGCTCACCGGTCTACAGTTCCCTGGCTTGTCTTTACCGCCCTTCTTAAACAGTGGCACCATGTTTGCCAACCTCCAGTCTTCTGGCACCTCACCTGTGACTATCGATGATATTTCAGCAAGAGGCCCAGCAATCACTTCTCTAGTTTCCCACAGAGTTCTCGGGTACACCTGATCAGGTCCTGGGGATTTATCGACTTTTAACTGTTTCAAAGCCCTCAACTTTTTGTCATTTACATAAATGATTTGAACATAGAACATAGAACATAGAAGAATACAGCGCAGTACAGGCCCTTGGGCCCTCGATGTTGCGCCGATCCAAGCCCACCTAAACTACACTAACCCACTATCCTCCATATACCTATCCAATGCCCTCTTAAATGCCCATAAAGAGGGAGAGTCCACCACTGTTACTGGCAGGGCATTCCATGAACTAACGACTCGCTGAGTGAAGAACCTACCCCTAACATCAGTCCTATATCTACCCCCCCTTAATTTAAAGCTATGCCCCCTTGTAATACCCGACTCAATACGCAGGAAAAGGTTCATACTGTCGACCCTATCTAACCCCCTAATCATCTTGTACACCTCAATCAAGTCACCCCTAAACCTTCTTTTCTCTAGTGAAAACAGCCCCAAGTGCCTCAGTCTTTCCTCATACGATTTTCCTTCCATACCAGGCAACATCCTGGTAAACCTCCTCTGCACCCGTTCCAATGCCTCCACATCCTTCCTATAGTATGGCGACCAAAACTGCACACAATATTCCAGATGCGGCCGTACCAGAGTCTTATACAACTGCATCATGACCTCAGGACTCCGGAACTCAATTCCTCTACCAATAAAAGCCAGTACGCCATATGCCTTCCTCACCGCACTATTTACCTGGGTGGCAACTTTCAGAGATCTGTGTACATGGACACCAAGATCCCTCTGCTCATCCACACTACCAAGTATCCGACCATTAGCCCAGTACCCCATCTTTTTGTTATTCTTCCCAAAGTGAATCACCTCGCACTTAGCTACATTGAATTCCATCTGCCACCTTTCTGCCCAGCTCTGCAGCTTCTCTATATCCTGCTGTAACCTGCCACATGCTTCCTCACTGTCAACAACTCCTCCGACTTTCGTGTCATCCGCAAACTTGCTCACCCAACCTTCTAACCCCTCTTCCAGGTCATTTATAAAAATGACAAACAGCAATGGTCCCAAAACAGATCCTTGCGGAACACCGCTAGTGACGGCACTCCATGAAGAAACTTTGCCATCAACTACTACCCTCTGTCTTCTTCCATCCAGCCAATTCCTAATCCAAACCTCCAACTCACCCTCAATGCCATATCTCCGTATTTTCTGCAGTAGCCTACCATGGGGAACCTTATCAAACGCCTTACTAAAATCCATATATACCACATCTACCGCTTTCCCCTCATCAACCTCCTTCGTCACCTTTTCAAAGAATTCAATAAGGTTTGTGAGGCACGACTTGCCCTTCACAAAACCATGCTGACTATCCTTGATCACATTATTCCTATCTAGATGTGCATAAATCCTATCCCTTACAATTCTCTCTAAGACTTTGCCCACAACAGAAGTGAGACTCACCGGCCTATAGTTACTAGGGCTATCCCTACTCCCCTTTTTGAACAAGGGAACCACATTTGCTATCCTCCAGTCTTCTGGCACTACTCCTGTAGACAAAGAGGACATAAAAATCAAGGCCAATGGCTCTGCAATCTCCTCCCTTGCTTCCCAGAGAATCCTAGGATAAATGCCATCAGGCCCAGGGGACTTATCTATTTTCACCTTTTCCAGGATTTCCAACACCTCTTCTCTACATACCTCAAAGCCATCCATTCTACTTATTTGTGCCTCAGTATTCTCATCGACAACAATGCCCTGTTCCTGAGTGAATACTGAAGAAAAGTATTCATTCAGTGTCTCCCCAATCTCTTCCGCCTCCACACGCAACTTCCCCCTACTATCCTTGACTGGACCTATTCCTACCCTAGTCATTCTTTTATTCCTAACATACCTATAGAAAGCCTTAGGGTTTTCCCTAATCCTATCTACTAAGGACCTTTCATGTCCCCTCCTTGCTGCTTTTAGCTCTCTCTTCAGGTCCTTCCTGGCTACCCTATAACTCTCAATCGCCCCAATTGAACCTTCACGTCTCATCTTGAGATAGGCCGCCCTCTTCCATTTAACAAGGGATTCCAATTCCTTATTAAACCACGGCTCCCTCGCATTTGGATGTGAGCATAAGAGGTACAAATAGTAAGTTTGCAGATGACACCAAAATTAGAGGTGGAGTGGACAGCGAAGAGGGTTACCTCAGATTACAACAGGATCTGGACCAGATGGGCCAATGGGCTGAGAAGTGGCAGATGGAGTTTAATTCAGATAAATGCGAGGTGCTGCATTTTGGGAAAGCAGAACTTATACACGTAATGGTAAGGTCGTAGGGAGTGTTGCTGAACAAAGTGACCTTAGAGTACAGGTTCATAGCTCCTTGAAAGTGGAGTCATAGGTCGATAGGATAGTGAAGAAGGCATTTGGTATGCTTTCCTTTATTGGTCAGAGTATTGAGTACAGGCGTTGGAAGGTCATGTTGGGGCTGTACAGGACATTGGTTAGGCCACTGTTGGAATATTGCGTGCAATTCTGGTCTCCTTCCTATCGAAAAGATGTTGTGAAACTTGAAAGGGTTCAGAAAAGATTTACAAGGATGTTGCCATGGTTAGAGGATCTGAGCTACAGGGAGAGGCTGAACAGGCTGGGGCTGTTTTCCCTGGAGCGTCGGAGGCTGAGGGGTGACTTTATAGAGGTTTACAAAATTATGACTCTTTGGTGACCTTTAAGCGGCAATTGGATAGGTACATGGATGGGTGCTTAAGCTAGGACAAATGTTCGGCACAACATCGTGGGCCGAAGGGTCTGTTCTGTGCTGTATTGTTCTATGTTCTATGTTCTATGAGGGGCATGATAGGATAAATAGACAAAGTATTTTCCCTGGGGTCGGGGAGTCCAGAACTAGAGGGCATAGGTTTAGGGTGAGAGGGAAACGATATAAAAGAGACCTAAGGGGCAACATTTTCACGCAGAGGGTGGTACATGTATGGAATGACCTGCTAGAGGATGTGGTGGAGGTGGTACAATTGCAACATTTAAGAGGCATTTGGATCGGTATATGAATAGGAAGGGTTTGGAGGGATATGGGCCGGGTGCTGGCAGGTGGGACTATATTGGGTTGGGATATCTGGTCAGCATGCCGCGTTGGAGCGAAGGGTCTGTTTCCATGCTGTACATCTCTATGACTCTATGACTCAATGTGCTACCCTGAGTTCTAGCACCAATGTGCTGTGAAATTCACAGTTGAAGAACTATCCACAAGCATTACCAGTAAGGGTTTCTCTCACCCTGAATGCTAGAGACTGGTGGCACTTCAGTCGAAAAGGAAACTGGACCAAACAACTTTGGCTAATTTGCTGAGAATCTTGAAATTGACTGCTCAACAACCAGTATTCCACTATTCACTCTTCAAGAACAACTCAGACACTGATCCATTTCTCTTTTTCATGTGTGATCTGAGTGCATATGTTGTGTTATCATTTCACATTTGTTTACTCACTGTTTTGTTAACTCAAGAAATCCTTGTTACATTGGCTCCATTTTAAGCATAAATTCATTATCTCTTGGACAATGGTGCCAACTAGAGAAGGGATCATTTTTAATTAATCTTGAGTCAAGATTAGATTGGTGCTGGAACAGCATAGCAGGTCAGGCAGTATCCGAGGAGCAGGAAAATCAACGTTTCGGGCATACGCCCTTCATCAGGATTCCTGTGGAAGGGCTTTTGCCCAAAACATCGATTTTCCTTCTCCTCGTATGCTGCCTGACCTGCTGTGCTTTTCCAGCATCACTTTAATCTTGACTCTAATGTCCAGCATCTGCAGTACCCACTTTCACCTAGTTTAATTAATCTTGATCTGATTCACCATAGGACAGGCTGGTAAAGAACCAGTTCATTTCCCCTCTTCTTGTAACAAATTCTAATAAATAAACCTCACTGAGTAACTAGTTGTAATATCCATCCCCATCTTCCCTTGAGAAGATGGTGGTGAACATCTTTCTTGACCCTCACCAGTTCATGTGGTCCAGGTACACCCATTGTTAGAGAGGGAGTTCCAAAATTTGAATCCATCCAAAATGCTGGAATGAAGATGTAGTTCCAACTGAGGATGGTGCATGGCTTGGAAGGGAATTTGCAGATGGTAGTGCTCCCATGTACTTTCTGCCCTTGTATTCCTAGATGGTAGAGTTTGCGTTTTTGGGAGATGTTGCTGGGCATGGTTTCGTGAGTTGTTGTAGTGCATCTTGAACACGGTACTCTCTGCTGGTAGTAGGAGTGCATGTTTATGTGGTGGATGTGGTGCCTATCAAACGGGACTTGTCCTGGGTCGTGTCAAGCTCCTTTAGCTGTTGGAGATGCATTCATCCAGGTAGAGGACAGGCTTTGGGGAGAAAGGAGGTCAGTTAGTCTTTTCAGAGTTCCTACCCTCTGAATTGCTGTTGCAGCCACAGTACTTGTACAACCAGTCCACTTAAAGGAGATTGTCTTACATACCACGTCAACATACAACAGTAAGTATAACAGTAGAGTCTCCCCATTCCTTAAAATTGAATACATCAGAGCATTAAGAATGATGTGTCGATTTTTTGAAAGTGATTCACATTGGCCACAAATTTGAAGTTTCGAAAGGAACAATTGGCTAGTTCTCTCCTTTTGGCAGGACAGAAATACTCTGAAAAGCAGTAAAGGATTCAAGGAAAACATAAGCAAATCTATTCCACAATAAGAATCTCATGAACATATCAGTCTTAGAAACACCTTCTCTTGAACATAAATTGAATGTCTTTTAAAATGAACTACAAGTGACCCTTTACCATCTAACTGACCGTTCCATTCATTTCTTTTTATCTGACTCAGAGATGTTTGAAATTATACCCCTCTTTTGTTACCTCTAAACTGAACATGATGCATTATGATCTGATGGCTAGTCTAGTATTTTCCAACTTACAGGAATTGCTGGAGGAATAGCCTGTAAATTCCGAACTAGTCTTGTGTGTGTCAAAATAGAATTCCAGTTCCGAGCAGTACCAGTCATTTCCAAGATCTATGAGATTACCCTTCTGAGTGTGCAGTCTGATGAAAAGAGTTTTTAATTGAAAGCAATTCAACTTTTCTGACTGCTAACAAAAATATCTTGCAATCCGAGAGGGTCCCAATGGAGGAATGGAGCTGTTTGTTCTTGGCACTGCTGACACGGTTGAGCAGGATTGGAATGTTGGCAGCTCAGCTGATGGGCAACAGGTTCATATAAAATTGACAAATTTTAAGCGAAGAAAGCTATAGAACTGCCACCCCAACCCCCATACTACCATGCTTTCCAACTCTTTTCCAGCATTCTGCCAGCTAAAGTATAAGTGGTTGGAGACCATATGAAACCTCAAGTGAATTAAAGGGATGTGTTGCTGATATGTTCTCAGCCTGCAAGGTGAGGTGGAATTCTTGAATTGAATCTCCACTTAACTTGCAATTAAACTCTTGGCTGAATGTTACAGCCCATCATTTCAGCTAAATTAAAGCAAAAGATTCTTTGAACATGAAGAAAATTCTTGTGGAGGTAATGTCCTGTTGGAAAATGAATTCAAACCATGCCCCAAAAAGACACCTATTTGATGGGGCGCTACAACACATCACATATTCTTAATTTGCTCGGACACTGTTAGACCCAGAACCCAGAGCAGGCACAGAACTGTGATGTTTGTTTATCAGGAAGAGTAACTCTGAGAGAAGCAGCCTTTGATGTTTAAAAAAACTGTTTTTCAACTCCGCTGCATCCTGTCTCTGAAATTCAACACTTTATCAATAAGGAATTTGCTTTATGAGGTATGAAAGGGCATTGGTTCCAGAATCACCTTGCAAATCTTAAAAAAACATACTGATGCACAAAACTCAAAAGCCAGTTCAACTCCCAACAATCTGTGCATCCGTCTTCCATTTATCCGAGTTAATGAATATGATTTGTCTGATTTTATATTAGACGTGTCGGTAGAAAGACTCAGCTGAGACATTTGGTGGCTCAGTGGATAAATATTCTGTTGCTATGGTACTGAATTGTACACATCAGACTGGTCCAAAGGTTTGAAGGGATATTTTGGTAACTCCCAGTTGAGGGGGCGAGAAACAGTCCTGGATATGTCTTCTGACCATTCACACATGGTATTGAGTGACAATAGGATTGGAGTTGGCTTTGATCCTTGACTTGAAATCCCTGGTCACTCCTTATCTCTGTAATCTCCAGTAGCCCCTAAAGCTAGATTTCTGTCTTCCTCTACTTTTGACCTGTTGAGCACCCTCCATTTTAATTGTTTCATTGTCGGTGAGTGTGCCTTCAGTTGCTCAACTTTGGAAATCTTTCCCTACACCGTTCTGTCTCTTCACCTCACACCAATAAAAACTGACTGCTTTGATCATTTCATCAAGCTTTTGATCATCTGACCTTAGTATCAATTTTTTTTTACACACAGTTCTGTGAGACATCTTGTGAGGTTTCACTATAATAAAGGAGCTAGATGAAAATAATCTGTTGTTGTTTGGGGCTTCTTATTGTTGATTAGTCCATCCAGCTGAGGACCTAGAATGACAGGATGGGTGAGGGAAGAGGTGAGGGAGGGGGAGCTGGAAAACTTTTTGGAGCTAACATCCCAACACGATCATTTGGGTGAGGTGTGGGAGAGCTCCATAGGGGAAGATTAAAAAAAGATATTTGAACAGGCTGCTGTATTTTAAAGTTTTGATCTATATATTAGCTCACGAAAATGTTCATGGGAATTGTTCATGGGAATTGTTCATTTGAAACGTGTGTGTGTGTGTGCGAGAGACACATCAGTGGGGAACCCGTGTCGAGCCACCCTCTGGTTTGTCACCATAGTTCAAATGTGGTTGAATGCAGGAATGAAGGAATGCAGCCATTTAGCTGGCCATTAAGGGCACAGAGTTTGCCTTGTTCTGGTACATGCCAGCATTGATATGTGGCACCTGCAAGGTGATGAACATGGAGTCCATCACGACCAGCATCAAGGACTCTTCAATCCTTGTTGTGCTGCCTGCTGTAGCTCCCTGTGACGCGATAGCTACTGTGACAAGCAACAGACTGTGAGATGTTGCAAATAACTCAAGCTGCAGCCTGGAAGCAGTCAGGTACATGGAAATTCAGCGTGTCAAAAACTTTCCCAGCTTCTGCGGATACTTTTTTTGTCCTTGCCACAAGGTTAGGATGGTGGCTGCATCAGTTACAGATTTTCAGTTTCAGACATCCTTATTGACTTACCCAAACCTGATAGTCCAACACTCTTGTACCAATGCACTAACTTCAAATTAAAACTGAATCAATCTATCTGAATGCTCTTTCCTGTTGAATTGTTTGGTTAAGTGACACCCTTCAATTGACTCTTTTAATTTAAAATCTCAGCCCTAGTTGTTTAAACAAAAATTATCTTAAAAACAAATTCAACATACAGAAATAAAAACGGCATTAAAATGTATTTTTATTGATAAACGTCAAGCAAACAACTGAGATTTCTCTCTCAGTCTCTGTACAGTGTTTCTCCTGCTCTCATTCATAGGGCTGAACAATGAAGGATTGCTCTCTCCTGCTCCTAGTCATAGAACTGGATGTGGAAGGGTTACAGTATACAACCTCCAGTCACCGGTCTGAGCACTAAAGTGTTACTCTCCCTTACCCCCAGAAGGTGTTTGATAAGATACCATGCATCACGTTGCTTAATAAGATAAGAGCCCATGGTGTTGGGGATGCTGTATTGATCTGGATAGAGGTTGGGCTCGCTAATGCTGGGTGGCACGGTGGCACAGTGGTTAGCACTGCTGCCTCACAGCGCCAGAGACCTGGATTCAATTCCCGCCTCAGGTGACTGACTGTGTGGAACATAGAACATAGAAGAATACAGCGCAGTACAGGCCCTTCGGCCCTCGATGTTGCGCCGATCCAAGCCCACCTAACCTACACTAGCCCACTATCCTCCATATGCCTATCCAATGCCCGCTTAAATGCCCATAATGAGGGAGAGTCCACCACTGCTACTGGCAGGGCATTCCATGAACTCACGACTCGCTGAGTAAAGAACCTACCCCTAACATCTGTCCTATACCTACCCCACCCCCCTTAATTTAAAGCTATGCCCCCTTGTAATAGCTGACTCCATACGTGGAAAAAGATTCTCACTGTCGACCCTATCTAAACTCCTAATCATCTTATACACCTTTATCAAGTCACCCCTAAACCTTCTTTTCTCCAATGAAAACAACCCCAAGTGCCTCAGCCTTTCCTCATACGATCTTTCTACCATACCAGGCAACATCCTGGTAAACCTCCTCTGTGGAGTTTGCACGTTCTCCCCGTGTCTGCGTGGGTTTCCTCCGGGTGCTCCGGTTTCCTCCCACAGTCCAAAGATGTGGAGATCAGGTGAATTGGCCATGCTAAATTGCCCGTAGTGTTAGGTAAGGGGTAAATGTAGGGGTATGGGTGGGTTGCGCTTCGGCGGGTCGGTGTGGACTTGTTGGGCCGAATGGCCTGTTTCCACACTGTAATGTAATCTAATCTAATCTAATCTAAATTGTAATCTAATCTAATGGAACCAGAGAGCCCGGATAAAGGGTGTGTTCTCAGTATGGCAACCTGTAAATAGGGACCACAGTTAATTGCAATATATATTAATGACTTGGATGAGGGAAGTGAATGCACCATTTCCAGGTTTGTGGATGACACAAAAATATATGGAAAGGCAAGTGGTGTGGATGATGAAAAGAATCTGCACAGGGATACAGACAGTAAGTAGGCAAAACCAGCAGACAGAATATAATTTGGGAAAATGTTATGCAGGAAGAATAGAGGAGCTGAATATTATTTAACTTGAGAAAGATTGCAGAAAATAACAGCACAGTGGAATTTGTTTCCCCTTCTGTACAAGGGTATAATTTCAGACAATGTGGATATCCATTTAGAAAAGAGATGAGGAGAAATGTCTTCTCTTGGTTATTGAATCTGTCAAATTCTTTACTGCAGAGGGCTGTACAGGCTGGGTCATGAGTATGTTTAAGGCTGAGATAATCAGATTTGTAATCAGGAAGGGAGTTAAGGGTTATGGAGCAAAGGCCGGAAAGTGGAGTTGAAGATTAATCAGATTAGCCATAACCTCATTGAATGACGTGGTCTCTATGCATTGAGTAGCCTTCTTCTGTTTCTACACATTATGGCTTATCACAGGTCTGAACATTGAAGCATCAGTCTCCCCTTCACTCAGTCGTAGTGTACAGAAAATCAGTAAATAACTGTACCACTGCTGTCGCAATGCTCAATACAGAAGGTTACACCTTCTTCGATCAGACTTTTAATTGGTAATTTCTTATTATGATTATTAATTAGTCAGAATATAAATCTAAGTTGAACTTGCATTGTCCTGACAATGTCAAACTCTAACTGACAAGAGGAGTCCCATCACATCATTCATACAGGTAAGTTTCATGCCGACCTCTTAGTGATGTTCAGTGGACAGAAATGTTGCAGAGTCATTTTGTTAAACGCAACTGATTCAGTAGGAATTTGAAAATCTGCCAAGATTCACGAATCCAGCTCAGACCTTGGTCCAACACCCAGGTTACTCATGTTTGACTTTGTTCTGTTCTCCCAAATGAAAATGGCTATTGGTTATCTTTGCGGCCTGTTTTAGGGTAACTAACCAGTACGGATGCTGCTTCTTATACTTTCTAATTCAACTCAGGGAATCTATCATCAGCTTCGGGTCATAGAGTCATAAAGATGTACAGCATGGAAACAAACCCTTCGGTCCAACCTGTCCATGTCGACCAGATGTCCCAACCTAATCTAGTCCCACCTGCCAGCACCCGGCCCATATCCCTCCAAACCCTTCCTATTCACGTACCCATCCAAATGCCTTTTAAATGTTGCAATTGTACCAGCCTCCACCACATCCTCTGGCAGCTCATTCCATATACGTACCACCCTCTGCGTGAAAATGTTGCCCCTTAGGTCTCTTTTATATCTTTCCCCTCTCACCCTAAACCTATGTCCTCTAGTTCTGGACTCCCCGACCCCAGGGAAAAGACTTTGTCTATTTATCCTATCCATGCACCTCATAATTTTGTAAACCTGCATAAGGTCACCCCTCAGCCTCCGACGCTCCAGGGAAAACAGCCCCAGCCTGTTCAGCCTCTCCCTGTAGCTCAGATCCTCTAACCCTGGCAACATCCTTGTAAATCTTTTCTGAACTCTTTCAAGTTTCACAACATCTTTCCGATAGGAAGGAGACCAGAATTGCATGCAATATTCCAACAGTGGCCTAACCAATGTCCTGTACAGCCGCAACATGACCTCCCAACTCCTGTACTCAATACTCTGACCAATAAATGAGAGCATACCAAACGCCTTCTTCACTACCTGTGACTCCACTTTCAAGGAGCTATGAACCTGCACTCCAAGGTCTCTTTGTTCAGCAACACTCCCTAGAACCTTGTCATTAAGTGTATAAGTCCTGCTAAGATTTGCTTTCCCAAAATGCAGCATCTTGCATTTATCTGAATTAAACTCCATCTGCCACTTCTCAGCCCATTGGCCCATCTGGTCCAGATCCTGTTATAATCTGAGGTAACCCTCTTCGCTGTCCACTACACCTCCAATTTTGGTGTCATCTGCAAACTTACTAACTGTACCTCTTATGCTCGCATCCAAATCATTTATGTTAATGACAAAAAGTAGAGGGCCCAGCACCGATCCTTGTGGCACTCCACTGGTCACAGGCCTCCAGTCTGAAAAACAACCCTCCCCCACCACCCTCTGTCTTCTACCTTTGAGCCAGTTCTGTATCCAAATGGCTAGTTCTCCCTGTATTCCATGAGATCTAACCTTACTAATCAGTCTCCCATGGGGAAACTTGTCAAATGCCTTACTGAAGTCCATCTAGATCACATCTACTGCTCTGCCCTCATCAATCTTCTTTGTTACTTCTTCAAAAAACTCAATCAAGTTTGTGAGACATGATTTCCCACGCACAAAGCCATGTTGACTATCCCGAATCAGTCCTTGCCTTTCCAAATACATGTACATCCTGACCCTCAGGATTCCCTCCAACAACTTGTCCACCACCGCGGTCAGGCTCACTGGTCTATAGTTCCCTGGCTTGTCTTTACCGCCCTTCTTAAACAGTGGCACCACGTTTGCCAACCTCCAGTCTTCCGGCACCTCACCTGTGACTATCGATGATACAAATATTTCAGCAAGAGGCCCAGCAATCACTTCTGTAGCTTCCCACAGAGTTCTCGGGTACACCTGATCAGATCCTGGGGATTTATCCAGTTTTAACCATTTCAAGACATCCAGCACTTCCTCCTCTATAATCTGGACATTTTGCAAGATGTCACCATTTATTTCCCTACAGTCTATATCTTCCATATCCTTTTCCACAGTAAATACTGATGCAAAATATTAATTTAGTATCTCCCCCATTTTCTGTGGCTCCACACAAAGGCCGCCTTGTTGATCTTTGAGGGGCCCTATTCTCTCCCTAGTTACCCTTTTGTCCTTAATATATTTGTAAAAACCCTTTGGATTCTCCTTAATTCTATTTGCCAAAGCTATCTCATGTCCCCGTTATGCCCTCCTTATTTCCCTCTTAAGTATACTCCTACTTTCTTTATACTCTTCTAAGGATTCACTCGATCTATCCTGTCTATACGTGACATATGCTTCCTTCTTTTTCTTAACCAAACCCACAATTTCTTTAGTCATTCCCTTTACCTACCAGCCTTCCCTTTCACCCTGACAGGAATATACTTTCTCTGGATTCTTGTTATCTCATTTCTGAAGGCTTCCCATTTTCCAGCCGTCCCTTTACCTGCGAACATTTGCCTCCAATCAGCTTTTGAAAGTTCTTGCCTAATACCGTCAAAATTGGCCTTTCTTCAATTTAGAACCTGAACTTTTAGATCTGGTCTATCCTTTTCCATCCATCACTATTTTAAAATGAATAGAATTATGGTCGCTGGCCCCAAAGTGCTCCCCCACTGACACCTCAGTCACCTGCCCTGCCTTATTTCCCAACAGTTGGTCAAGTTTTGCGCCTTCTCTAGTAGGTACATCCTTATTGGGATTGTATTATAGACCCCCCAATAGTCAGAGGGACATTGAGATACAAACTTGTAAGGAGATCTCAGCTATCTGTAAGAATAATAGGGTAGTTATGGTAGGGGATTGGAGGGCAAATCAGAAAATTGTCTTGTACACTCTTAAGAAATTCCTCTCCATCTAAACCTTTAACACTACGGCTGTCCCAGTCTATGTTTGGAAAGTTAAAATCCCCTACCATAACTACCCAATTATTCTTACAGATAGCTGAGATCTCCTTCCAAGTTTGTGTCTCAATTTCCCTCTGACTATTGGGGGGGTCTATAATACAATCCCAATAAGGCGATCATCCCTTTCTTATTTCTCAGTTCCACCCAAATAACTTCCCTGGATGTATTTCTGGGAATATCCTCCCTCAGCACAGCTGTAATGCTATCCCTTATCAAAAATGCCACTCCCCCTCCTCTCTTGCCTCCCTTTCTATCCTTCCTGTAGCATTTGTATCCTGGAACATTGAGCTGCCAGTCCTGCCCATCCCTGAGCCATGTTTCTGTAATTGCTATGATATCCCAGTCCCATGTTCCTAACCATGCCCTGAGTTCATCTGCCTTCCCTGTTAGGCCCTTTGCATTGAAATAAATGCAGTTTAATTTATAAGTCCTATCTTGTCCCTGCCTGCCCTGACTGTTTGACTCGCTTCTGTTCTCAGCTGTACCAGTCTCAGATTGATCTCTTTCCTCATTATCTCCCTGGGTCCCACCCCCCCACTTTATTAGTTTAAATCCTCCCAAGCAGTTCTAGCAAATTTCCCTGCCAGTATATTAGTCCCCTTCCAATTTAGGTGCAATCCGTCCTTCTTGTACAGGTCACTTCTACCCAAAAAGAGATTCCAATGATCCAAAAATGTAAATCCTTCTCTCATACACCAGCTCCTCAGCCATGCATTCATCTGCTCTATCCTCCTATCCCTGCACTCACTAGCTCGTAGCACTGGGAGTAATCCAGATATTACTAACCTTGAGGACCTCCTTTTTAAATTTCTGCCTAACTCTCTATAATCTCCCTTCAGAGTCTCAACCTTTTCCCTTCCAATGTCGTTGGTTCCAATGTGGACAATGACCTCCTGCTGGCCCCTCTCCCCTGTGAGAACATTCTGCACCCTCTCTGAGACATCCTTGATCCTGGCACCAGGGAAACAACACACCATTCTGCTTTTTCTCTGCTGGCCACAGAAACGTCTGTCTCTACCTCTGACTACAGAATCCCCTAACACAATTGATCTCTTGGAAGCTGACGTGCCCCCCGTTGCATTAGAGCCAGTCTCAATACCAGAAACTTGGCAATTCGTTCTATGTTCCCCTGAGAATCCATCACCCCCTACATTTTCCAAAACAGCATACCTGTTTGAAATGGGTATATCCACATAAGACTCCTGCCCTAGGTGCCGACCTCTCTCACCCTTCCTGGAGTTAACCCATCTATGTGACTGTATCTGAGACTTTCCCCCCTTCCTATAACTGCCATCCATCACATACTGTTGCAAATTCCTCATCGCTTTTATCTGTCTCTCCAACCGATCCACTCGATCTGATAAGATTCGCATCCAACAGCATTTATGGCAGATATAATCCGCAGTAACCCTTAAACTCTCTTTAAACTCCCACATCTGACAAGAAGTACATATCACTGCAAAGGCTGTTTTTGCTCCTTCACAATCTATAGACCCAGAAAATAACACCGTCTTATTCCTCTACAAACACTGCCCCAGGTTAAATTAATAGCTATGGCTTATATTTTAAGTTTAATCAAGAGGCCTATCTCCAAAAACATAAAATCAAGAAAGAATCCACTATACTCCCTACTGTAGCCTTCTTCATGATTAGATTAGAGATTAGATTACCTACTGTATGGAAACAGGCCCTTCGGCCCAACAAGTCCACACCGACCCTCCGAAGAGTAACCCACCCGACCCATTCCCCTGTCCTATATTTATCCCTGAGGTAAAAACAATGACTGCAGATGAATTGCTGTGCTCTTCCAGCACCACTGAAACAGGAACTATATTTATCCCTGACTAATGCACCTAACACTATGAGCAATTTGCATGGCCAATTCACCTAACCTGCACATCTTTGGATTGTGGTAGGAAACCAGAGCACCCGGAGGAAACCCACGCAGAAACAGGGAGAAGGTGCAAACCCCACACAGACAGTCGCCCGAGGCAGGAATTGACCCCAGGTCCCTGGCGCTGTGAGACAGCAGTGCTAACCACTGAGGCACTGTGCCGCTAATGACTGTATGATAAATGACTGTATGATCGTCCATCCATCTTGAGTTCAGAAGTGGGAATGTTTGCTTATGACTGCATAATGTGTGATAGAATCCTCTTGATTTGCCTGGGTGATTGTAGCTCCAACAGGCAAGGAGCTCAACACCATAGAGAAAGCAGCCCCACTTGATTGACATGTCATCTATATCATCAATATTCACTCCCTTCACCAGTATGCTCAGCAGCAGTAGTGTGTACTAGCTACAAGATGCACAACAATAACTCACTGCGAACTCCTTCAACCTCTACCACCGAAAAGGACAAGGGGCGGCAGACACTTGGGAACACCACACTGACGAGTTCCCCTGTTAACTACACACCATCCCAACAAGGAACTGCATTGCTGTTCCTTCACTGTCTATACTGCAAATTCCTGGAACTCGCTTCCTAACAGCTCTGCGGATATTTCCAAACCCTAAGGACTGCAACAGGAAGCTCACCACCATCTTCTGCAGAATGGAGATGGCCAATATATGTTCTCCCTCACTGCCTTGTTCCCTTTTCTGTTTGTCTGTTATCCTCTTTGCCTACAGTTCCTGAGGTTATGGGGTACCCAGCTGAGGCTGCCTCCCTGGCTCACAAATGCACAAAGTGCCCCAGCTACCCACTAAGCTCCAAATCCTGTAGCTCGAATCGCTCCAGCAGGGGCTAGACACATGGTCATCCAGACTGCCAGGAGTTGTTACAAAATGTAAGTTACATGCCTGAGCTCCCCAAACATTCCAGAACTAAATAGAATATAGAATCATAGAGCACGAAAAGCATGGAAACAGGCCCTTCAGTCCAACTTGTCCACACTGACCAGATACTCCAAATTAATCTACTCACAATTGCCAGCATTTCATTCATGTCCCTCCAAACTCTTCCTATTCATATACCCATCCAGATGCCTTTTAATTGTACCAGCCTCCACCACTTCCCCTGGCAGCTCATTCCATACACGTACCACCGTCTGCATGAAAGGATTGCCCCTTAGGTCTCTTTTAAATTTTTCCCCTCCCACCTTAACCCTATGCCCTCTAGTTCTGGACTCCCCACTCTGGGGAAAAGACCTGGCTTTTCATCCTATCCATGCCCCTCATGATTTTATAAATCTCTATAAGGTCACCCAACAGCCTCCGAAGCTCCAGGGAAAACAACCCCAGCCTGTTCAGTCACTCCGTGTGGCTCAAATCCTCCAACCCTGGCAACATCCTTGTAAGTCTTTTCTGAACTCTTTTAAATTTCATAAGATCATTCCTATAGCAGGGAGACCAGAATTCAGGCACACAGTATTCCAAAAGTGGCCTAACCAATGTTCTGTACGACTGTAACATGACCTCCCAACTCCTATACTCAATGCTCTGACCAATAAAGGAAAGCATACCAACCGCCTTCTTCACTATCCTATCTACCTGCGACCTCACTTGCAAGGAATTATGAACTAGCACTCCAAGGTCTTTTTGTTCAGCAACACCCCCCCAGGACCTTACCATTAAGTGTATAAATCCTGCCCCTGATTAACCTTTCCAAAATGCAGCATCCCACTTTTATCTAAATGAAACTCCATCTGCCACACTTCAGCCCATTAGCCCATCTGATCAAGGTCCTGTTGTACTCTGAGGTTGGATTCTTGTTTTTATTTTATCCTTATTCCTAATGAGAGACATCATAAACTTGTTTATGTCAGACAAGCAATCAGAACCGCTTAACTTTACCAAGAAAAGAAATTTAATTTTGAAGTTGTAAAATACTAATAATCTGTGTAAAGGTTTTTAAGTTGTATTTGCAGTCTTTGCTTAAATCAATATCCAGTTACAAGAGACAAGAGAAAAATGCCCAGCTCCCCTGTGATGCCAAGCTGTGGTTTTGTTGAAGCAGCTCTGTCACTGGTCTGTCTGTTTCTCGGACTTCTTTGCTCTTGGTGCCACCACTCCAGAGTCCCGAACAGTTCTGTCACCAATCTGACCTCTCTCCTGCTCATTTAATTGCTGGTAACTGCCTATGAGTCCATCGGATCCTGGGCAGTTTGGTAAATTGGTTAATATTGGCTTTGTGGCAGGAAACAAAGTGACGGTTGAAGAGTATTTTTGTGACTGGAAGCCTGTGTTCAGTGGCATATCACAGGGTTCAGTGCTGGCTCCTTTGCTCTTTGCAGTGTACTTTAATGAGCTACACATGAATGTAGGAGGTTTGATCAGTAAATTTGCATATAACATAAATGTTGGTGGCATGGCAAATCGTGAGGAGGAAATTTTAGACTGCAGCACGATATAGACAGGCCAAACCAAAATCAGAAATTTCTGGAAAAACTCTGGCAGCATCTGTGGAGAGAAAGCAGAATTAACATTTTGGTTCTTTCTTCAGAACTGTTTAAAGATAGGCCGGCCAGATGGGCTGAACAAGACAATGACAAACAAGACAAAGGAGTACATTTTGAACGGTGGGACTTTAGGAAGTACAGAGAATAGGAGGGACCTTGGTGTGCATGTCATAGATCCTTGAAGGTAACAGGACATGTGGAAAGAGTGGGGAAGAACATCTATGATATATTTGCCTTTATTAGAAATGTGTTGAATATAGAGCAAGGAGATTATGATGGAGCTGTATGAACTGTTAGGCAACTGTGTGCAATTCTGGTCACCCCATTATAGAAAGGATGTGATTGTACTAGAGAGGGTTCACCAGGATGTGATTCAGCTATGAGGAGAGGCTGGATAAGCTGGGGTTGTTTTCGGGCGAAGGGGGACGTGAAGTTTGCAAAATTATGAGAGGCGCTGATCGAATAGAAAGGAAGAAACATTCCCTCTCAGTAGAGGTATCAGTAACCAGGGATATTATGAAATTATGCACCTTACTTAGGTGGCCATTCCTCAGAGAGCTGGCAGAGTGAGCCCCAACCCTATTCAACCATAGGAAACGCATTCGTTATACGTGGTACAATCCTTGTCCAGTGTCCATGCCTTTCTCACTTCCCTGACGTGGGAACTCTGAGAATACCGAGAAAGAGGCTGATGTGTGTGGGAAGAACAGAAACGTTGAGTGTTGATTCTATCCAAGGTGACTTAATTTTGTTTATTTTTGTCCAACCAGTTTCAAAGATGCATATGTGTGCAGTTAAGAAATAACTAGCAGTGCCACCTCAAACAGCTACTTCCAATTTCTTCAATGTTTCAAAACTCTGACCAATCATTCAGACCAGAAAGGAAAGTGCTGTGATGTTATTTTAATATTGAGAGATGCTGCATATTTGTAGGGAACACAGTTTTAAGGACAGGAGCGAGAAGTTTAGAGGGGTTTGAGGAAGAACTTTTTCACCCGGGGGATGGTAGGTATCTGGAATTCACTGCCTGAAAAGGTAGTAGATGCAGGAACTCTCAAGACATTTAAGAATAATTTGGATGATCAATTGAAACACTGTAGCATACAACGCTAGGGGCAAATGCTGGAAAATAGGATGTTTTTATTTCCAGAAATATACTTTATTCATAAATTATCTGTGAGTAAATCCAAAACAATTCAATCCATACTTTGCAGAAATATAGTGGAATTTTGACATTCCTCATTAGAGTTGCAACAAAAGGCATTTCCATTAAGGCAACAAGGGTATCTCAAAATATAATGGACCCTCATTGTATTTTGTCAGAAAGATCTTAAATGGTGGTCTTTCCCCACTGAGCCTTGGCAGCAGCTGCCCCAAGCTTTAGTATGTCCCTCAGCCCTTAGCCCTGGACCTTGGAGTGTGCCAGTCTGCAACGCTTGATCGAGGTCAACTGGTTACACTGGAATTCCAATGAATTTTGGGTAAATCAAGAGCATCTTTCACCGAGTTGATGGTCCTCCAGGTGCAGTCGATGTTCGTCTCGGTGTGCGTCCCGGGGAACAGGCCGTATAGCACAGAGTCCTGCATCACAGAGCAGCTCAGGGCAAACCTCAACAAAAACCACTGCATCGCTCTCCAGACTTCCTTTGCACAGGCACGTTCCAGAAGGAGATGTGTGAGATTCTCTTCCCCAACCTCCATAGCCACTTTGAGGGCAGCAAGTGGTGGCACAGAGAACCTGGGCGTACATGTGGGATCTGACAGCTAGTGCCCTTCTCACACCAGCCTGATGTTTGTTGGAAAGCTCTGGCGATGAGGCATTCTGTAAAGTGACTTTGACAACCTGCTCAAGGAACCACACAACAGAATCAATCCTCTCCTTTTCCTGCAGGGTCTCAAGGATTCTACTTCCTGAGGAGGGACTTGTGGTCAAAGGTGCATCTCTTTGCAAATTTTTCCACATACATCGAAGAGAGTTCCTCACATCTGATGGCCAGGTTTTTAACTGCAATGTTGAAGGAGTGGTGCTCCTAACTGCCCAATTGTGGGTTTGTCCCAAAGGTTGTAATTCTCTCCCTGGCTCCTCCAAACTATATTCCCAGCAACTTAGGTAGACTGTCCTGACGGTAAAGGGGATAAAGGATTGGTCTGCCCAATTCCCAAAGAACAAGGAGAAAGTGAGGACTGCAGATGCTGGAGATCAGAGCCTAAAAATGTGTTGCTGGAAAAGTGCAGAGGGTCAGGCAGCATCAAAGGAGCAGGAGAATCGACGTTTCGGGTATGAGCCCTTCCTGAAGAAAGGCTCTTGCCCGAAACGTCGATTCTCCTGCTCCTTTGATGCTGCCTGACCCTCTGCACTTTTCCAGCAACACATTTTTAGGCTCCCAAAGAACAAGGCCTTCCTCCTGCCTCGACTTAACTTGGCTCCCGAGGTCAGCCTGAACTGATCGCAGATGCTCATGAGTCTACGCACTGACAGTGGATCCACACAGAAAATGATGACATTATCCAGGTACAGGGATGCTTTGAATTGCAGGTCTCCACTGCCTGGCATAGTCAGCCCTCTCAGGCTCCGGACCTCGACAAAAAGCTCCATACAACACACAAACAAGGCAGGAGAGAGTGGGCAGCCCTGCCTGACCCCGGTCTGATCGGGAAACTTTCTGATTCCCACCCGTTGATTGACACTGCACTAATGGTGTTGGTGTAGAGGAGTCGGATTCAATTGTGGATTCCTCCCAAAAGCCCATTTGGGAGAGCAGATCCCTCATGTAAGGTTGGGCTATGGTCCACCGTCCTGATAGATGCTTGATAATTGACATGGACACAATGGGCTGAAGGGCCTCTTTCCGTGCTTTAAAACGCTAAGTTCGTTGAGGTGCTGCTGACTGTCTCCAGGACCTCACCTCTCACACCGGAAATACAAAATTGCAGTGAAATTTTATCCTGGCTAACTAGCTGCTGTGGTCTGATCTCAGATTTTTTTCTAAGGCTTTTAGTTGGAAAAGTTGAGGAGCAGTCACATAATTCCGAGAAACCAACAGGATCCCATTACCCACTGTTTCCCCATGAGGTGTGTAACCAAAACAGAGTTGAGTCATGAATATTTGATAACTGAACATTGGCAAGTCAAAACAGAAACCCAGTTGTCGGCCGTCCTCATCCTGGTGAGCATCTGACATGTTCAGAAACACACTTACGGTTTGAGTGTATCATTATTCACTGTTTCAGGCACAATCACTGTCCCTGTCAAAAAGGCAGATGTGTGTGAGGAGACCACAACCATTTAATGCTGTTTCTATCTGAGCGCACTTAAATTGTGTTTATTTCTATATGACTAGTTTCAAAGATTTGTGCCTTTAAAAATAAATAGCAGTTCCATCTCAAGCAGCTGCTTTCAATTCCACCAATGCTTCAAAACTCAGAGGGTACAGAGAGAAAAAGAAAATTCAGAAGGTCTAATCCTTCAGGCCAAGTTAAAGAAAGGGAAATGCTGTGATGTTGTTTTAATTTTGAGGGATGCAGTATAATTTCACAGTTCCTTCTAATGTTCCAAAATCAATAATGAGCGAGCAGCAACTTGAAAAATATTCCAAATACTGAGCTGTGAAGGACTTTGTCAGAGTTAACAGTTTTCCTGTTACATTGGCCATTGAATATTTATGATACATGTACAATCTGGATAAATTTAACCTTTACAGTTAAATAAAGGTAATTATGAGGGCATGACAGAGGAACTGACGAAAATAGACTGGAAGCAGAGCCTAATGGGGAAGACAGTAGAGCAAAAATGGCAGGAGTTTGTGGGTATAATTGAGGACACTGTACAGAGGTTCATCCCCAAGAAAAGAAGGATTATCCGGGGAGGGATTAGACAGCCATGGCTGACAAAGGAAGTCAGGAAATGTATTAAAGAAAAAGAGAGATCCTATAAAGTGGCCAAAAGCACTGGGAAATTAGAAGATTGGGAAGGCTACAAAAACAAACAGAGGATAACAAAGAGAGAAATAAGGAAGGAGAGGATCAAATATGAAGGTAGAGTAGCCAGTAATATTAGAAATGATAGTAAAAGTTTCTTTCAATACATAAGAAACAAACGACAGGCAAAAGTAGACATTGAGGGGAAAGTGAGGACTGCAGATGCTGGAAATCAGAGCTGAAAATGTGTTGCTGGAAAAGCGCAGCAGGTCAGGCAGCATCCAAGGAGCAGGAGAATCGACGTTTCGGGCATGAGCTCTTCTTCAGGACATTGGGCCACTTCAAACTGATGCTGGAAGCCTAGTGATGGGAGATAAGGAAATAGTAGGAAAACTTAATAAGTACTTTGCGTCAGTCTTCACAATGGAATACATGAGTAACATCCCAACAATTAAAGGGAGTCAGGGGGCTGAGTTGAGTATGGTTGCCATTACAAAAGAGAAAGTGCTAGAAAAGCTAAAAGATCTTAAAATTGATAAATCTCCTGGCCCCATTGGGCTACATCCTAGAGTTCTGAGGGAGGTGGCTGAGGAAATAGCGGAGGCGTTGGTTGAGATCTTTCAAAAGTCACTGGAGTCAGGGAAAGTCCCGGATGATTGGAAGACCGCTGTTGTAACCCCCTTGTTCAAGAAAGGATCAAGACAAAAGATGGAAAATTATAGGCCAAGTAGCCTAACCTCGGTTGTTGGTAAAATTCTAGAATCCATCATTAAGGATGAGATTTCTAAATTCTTGGAAGAGCAGGGTCGGATTAGAACAAGTCAACATGGATTTAGTAAGGGGAGGTCGTGCCTGACAAACCTGTTGGAATTCTTTGAAGAGGTGACAAGTAGGTTAGACCAGGGAAACCCAGTGGATGTGGTCTATCTAGACTTCCAAAAGGCCTTTGATAAGGTGCCACACGGGAGGCTGCTGAGCAAGGTGAGGGCCCATGGTGTTCAAGGTGAGCTACTGGTATGGATTGAGGATTGGCTGCCTGACAGAAGGCAGAGAGTTGGGATAAAAGGTTCTTTTTCGGAATGGCAGCCGGTGACAAGCGGTGTCCCACAGGGCTCAGTGTTGGGGCCGCAGCTGTTCACGTTATATATTAATGATCTGGATGAAGGGACTGGGGACAGTCTCGCGAAGTTTGCCAATGATACGAAGTTAGGTGGACAGGCAGGTAGTACTGAGGAAGTGGGGAGGCTGCAGAAGGATCTAGACAGTTTGGGAGAGTGGTCCAGGAAATGGCTGATGAAATTCAATGTGAGCAAATGCGAGGTCTTGCACTTTGGAAAAAAGAATACAAGCATGGACTACTTTCTAAACGGTGAGAAAATTCATAAAGCCAAAGTACAAAGGGATCTGGGAGTGCTAGTTGAGCATTCTCTAAAGGTAAACATGCAGGTTGAATCCGTGATTAAGAAAGTGAATGCAATGTTGTCATTTATCTCAAGAGGGTTGGAATATAAAAGCAGCGATGTGCTACTGAGACTTTATAAAGCTCTGGTTAGGCCCCATTTGGAGTACTGTGTTCAATTTTGGGCCCCACACCTCAGGAGGGACATACTGGCACTGGAGTGTGTCCAGCGGAGATTCACACGGATGATCCCTGGAATGGTAGATCTAACTTACGAGGAACGGCTGAGGATCCTGGGATTGTACTCATTGGAGTTTAGAAGATTAAGGGGAGATCTAATAGAAACTTACAAGATAATACATGGCTTGGAGAGGGTGGAAGCTAGGAAATTGTTTCCGTTAGGCGAGGAGACTAGGACGCGTGGACACAGCCTTAGAATTAGAGGGGGTCAATTCAGAACAGAAATGTGGAGACATTACTTCAGCCAGAAAGTGGTGGGCCTGTGGAATTCATTGCCGCGGAGTGCAGTGGAGGCTGGGACGCTAAATGTCTTCAAGGCAGAGATTGATAAATTCTTGATATCACAAGGAATTAAGGGCTACGGGGAGAATGCGGGTAAGTGGAGTTGAAATGCCCATCAGCCATGATTGAATGGCGGAATGGACTCGATGGGCTGAATGGCCTTACTTCCAATGGTCTTATGGTCTAAATTGATTTCTTCACTCAGTGAGTGATCTCAGTTTTTTTCCCCTTGGAAGTGGTGGAGTGGTAAATAGTGAGGAATACAGCCTTACATTACAGGCCAGTCAGATCCCACTGATGGGCAGGTTAAACAAGGCCTGGGAATGCAAGCTGATTGATAGGACCCTGGGAAGCACCAAGGATCAGAGGGGGATTGGTGTGGATGTCCACTGATCCTTTGAGATAGCAGGGCAGGTAGATAAACTAGTTAAGAGGGCATACGGGATACTTGCCTTTATTAGCCAAGGCTTGGATTTCAACAGCAGGGAGGTTATGTTGGAACTGTGTAAAATGTTGGTTAGGCCACAGCTAGAGAATTATATGCAGTCCAGAATCCACATTATAGGAAGGTAGTGGTTGCACTAGAGAGAGTGCAGAGGAGATTTACCAGGATGTTGCCTGGACTGGAGAGTTTAGTTATGAAGAGAGTTTGGACAGACTGGGTTGTTTTCTTTGGAACAGAGGAGGCTAAGTTGGGTACGTTTTTGAGATGAATAATTTTTGAGGGGTTTACGCAGAGTAGATAGGAAGAAACCTTTCCCCTTGAAGGAGGGATCAATGACAAGGGGACATAGATTCAAGTTAATGTGCATGAAGATTAGAGAGGATGTGAGGAAGCTTTTTTTTCACCCAGAGAGTGGTGGGAATCTGGAGGTCACTGCCTGTAGGGGTAGTAGGCAGAAATGCTCATAACATTGAAGATGTATTTAGATTTGCATTCGTGGTGTCAAAGCTATGGGCCAAGTGCTGGAAAGTGGGATTAGAATAGTTTAGTGGTTGTCTTTGGCCAGCGCAGACTCAGTGGGCTGAAGGGCCCTTTCCTGTGCTGTGAACTGCTATGACTCAGTGGAAAGAAAGTGCCAGATCTAACTCATCATATAAAGGGTACCCTGTGGCATGACAGGCATTAGAAACGTCCTGGTTGAGTTCCAGCTGGGGAAGCAAAGGAAGGACTAGTTCCTATTGCCACAGAGTTCCCATGCCAGGGAAAAGAGAAGGTCATGGACACCGGATCAGGATTGTGCCAGGTTTAACTAAGGCGTTTCCCATGGTTGAATAAGCAGCTGGTGCTCACTGTGCCAGCTTTCAGTAAGGAATGGCCACCTGAGTGCAGTGGCAGAAGGGTACCAATCATGGAATCATGAGAATTTGGGAAAATCAGGGCAAAAATAGCTGACAACCAAACTTGTGTGTGTTTATTTACGTGTGTGTGTATATGTGTGTCTATGTGTCTGTGTATGTATGTGTTTGTGCTATGTGTGTGTGTTTGTATGCGTGTGTGTGGGTGGGTGCGTGTGCATGTGTATGCTTGTGTTTATGTGTCTGTGTGTATGTATGTGTGTGTATTTTTATATGATATTGGTTTTGCTGGGTTGGACCGGTCTGGTTGTCATCTCTGAATGTGTGTGGGTGCATGTCGGTGTCCGTGTGTGTGTGAAATTGTTTTGCTCTTACTGCTTGAAATAAGCAAATGAGAATGATATGCAGAGTGATAGTTCAAACTCTGCAGTTTCTGTCCAAGAGTTGTTTAATATCTAACCTCCAAGGTCCATTCTAATTGTTTAAGATCCTGGGACCATAAGAAATTGGAGTGGGAGAAGGCCATTGAGCCCTTTGAACCTGCTCCAATAGAATTGTGGCTGCTCTGACATTTTTCATGATCACTTTCCTGCAATTTCCCTATTAACACATGATAACTTTACTGGTCAGGAACCTACCTCTCTCTCAGCCTTAAATATACACAGAGCTCTGCCCCCACAGCTCCCTGTGGCAAGGAGTTCAAAACCTCTGTGAGAACAAATTCTTCCTCATATCAGTCTTAAATTTGTGCCCTTTAATTCCGAAAGTATACCGTCTGGTTTGTGATTTTTGAGAGGATTTGTAGCTCAGGTTGAGGTTCGGGTTGTATGTTTGCTCATTGAGCTGGTAGGTTTGTTCTCAAACCATTCATCACCATGTTAAGTAACATCATCAGTGAGCCTCTGGTGTTCTGTCTCATTTTCTATTATGTGTCTTGGTCTGTGACGGTGGGTGATATCATTTCCGGTTCTTTTTCTGAGACGTTGGTAAATGGGCTCCAAATCAATGTGTTTATTGATGGAGTTCCGGTTTGAATGCCAGGCCTGTAGGAATTCCCGTGTGTGTCTTTGTTTAGCCTGTCCTAGGATGGATGTGCTGTCCCAGTCAAAGTCGTGTCTTTCTTCGTCTGTGTGTAAGGATACTAGTGACAGTTGGTCATGTCTCTTGGTGGCTAGTTGGTGCTCGTGTATCCTGTGGCTAGTTTCCTGCCTATCTGTCCGATATAGTTTTGTTGCAGTCCTTGCAGGGTATTTTTATATGACATTGGTTTTGCTGGCTGTTGGTATAGGGTCCATTAGGTTTATCAGTAGCTATTTCAGTGTGTTGATAGGTTTGTGAGCTACCATTGATGTCAAGGGGTCGGTGTAGTCTGGTTGTCATCTCCAAGATGTCTTTGATATATGGTAGTGTGCCTAGAGTTTCTGGGCACATTGTGTCTACTTATTTGGGTTTGTTGTTTAAGAATCGGCAGACTGTGCTTATCGAGTACCCATTGTTCTTGAATACACTGTATAGATTTATAAGACATGATCAACTTTCACTAGTGTCCTTACACAGACGAAGAAGGACACCACTTCAACTGGGACAACACATCCATCCGAGGACAGGATATGCAGAGACACGCACAGGAATTCCCAGAGGCCCAGCATTCAAACTGGAACTCCATCAATAAATTTGGAGCCCATTTACCACCCTCTGAGAAAAAGAACTGGAAATGATATCACCCACCTTAACAGACCAAGACAGATAAATAGAAAGTGGGACAGAACACCAGTGCTTTAACAGAGGCTCATTGATAATGTTACCTAGGAAATGGTCACAAAATGTCTGAGAACAAACTACCAGCTCAGCGAACAAACTTATAACCTATAGCCGCTGGTCCCAGACTTTCCCTGGAGGGGCACTATCCTCTCAGTATTTACCCTGTGAAGCCCCTTAAGAGTCCTATATGGTTTAATGAGATCACCTCTCGATTTTCTCAACTAATGTTTTGGGAGAACATAAGAACTAAATGTGAGAAATGTGGGTAGATTATTTTCTAAGCCACAGCTGAGCCATTGGAAAAGTCAAGGGGAATCTGTACTCTATATCCCATCCTTCACCTTTGCAAGCATGTGTTACTACAGCTCTCGTTTGACTATTGTTTGAGCCCATAGAATTGCAATCCCAAATCTTGGCACCACTGTACATGCACATTCTGGGCTGCTGTAACCCACGTTTCCATCAATTGTGTAGGAATGAGAAATGTTCTTGGGATGATTAGTTGGAAGCTTTGCTGGGTCAGATAACCCCTCCTTATTTGGAAATCAACTTTTATGAGATGGCAGTGTGATGGTTGTCAAATTTCACAGTCAATTCTCTCATTGCAATAACCTGACTTTCACCAATGTGACTCCAGTTTGTCAATAAGCAGCTGAGAGAATTTCTATTTAGAGTGAAGGTGAGAGTCTCCTGCAGTAGAAACGAGGAATGATTACTAATTTTGTAATATAATCAACTTTGATCACAGCATACAGAACATAGTCTGCATGATTTCTTTGTGCAAAGCTGAACAATGTAGGGAGCCGTGTTTAATGACAAGCTCCTCAACCCTAGCCTTTAAATATGTGACACTCAGACAGTACAGTGAGACATGCCTAGGTTTCTCTTCCCTTCTGCCATGCGCTATTCTGACTCAATCAATCCATTAGACAACTCTGAGCTATTGATAGTGGAAGCAAGGCCCTCACAGTTGCCAGAGCACAACCTTTTAATAGATAACAGCATCATTTTCCATGTTTACATAATAAGTGAAGAGACCCTGCTGTAACTTGCAACACTTGTCAGGTCATGGTGTGGAGTGTGGTAGCTTTCAGTCCATTTATTTCAGTAAAGGGTTAAATAATTCCAAGTGTGGACGGAAAACTGTAGGTTGTTTGCATTGTTTTCAGGATATTCAGTTATTAATGTGGAAACTATGGTTACCCAGCCAGAAGAACACTGTAAGCCAGATGGTACTGCAGCGTACAATCTGCACTTTGAACACTTTAATCAAACAATACAAAAAAAACGACAGTTGCTGCAGATCTGAAATAAAAAAAGGAATTGCTAGAGAAACTCAGCTGGTCTGGCAGATTCATGTTTCGAGTCCAGTGGTGCTTCTTCAGAACTGGACCGGAAATGTTAATTCTGCTTTCTCTCCCACAGATGCTTCCAGATCTGCTGAATTTCTCCAGCAATTTCTGTTTCTGGTGCTGAACATTTTGTTTAGCTGACTTACCAAATCACTGAGGATCAATGTGAGGGGCTCAGAATAATGTAGAATAAGCTATGCCACAACAGGTTAACATAGATGAGGTACAGAATAATGTAAAATGAGCTATACCACAGTAGATTTAAGCAAGAAGAGGGAATAATTGTGAACATCATCCAGATTCTAAATTGATAGTTGAAAATAATATTGTCAAAAATGACTTTTACAGACTTGACTTTAAATTATCTTGAATGTACCTATGTATGTACTAAGAAGAGCAGTGAACAGACTAGTGTACCATGTGTAACATGTGCCAAGGAACAATTAGTTGAGAAAGTTGATTTATTCTTGCATCAGGCCATGCCTCCACAATAATATGATTAATGTTCACTTGCTCATCTTTTACAGGGAACAACAGACAAAGTCCAACCACAATGATAGCAGTCAATACTTCAACTGGTGTCAACACTTCATCCAAAGGACAGGACTCACAACATGGATCAGAACGGGAAAATATCAGGCTGGTCAATGCCCGGAAACCAGATCACACGTCAAACTCAAAGCCAACTGTTGACAATAGTTCAGATGAATATAAATCTTATTCCCGACTGTGTTCCACATGGGATAGGGAGTGCATCGCCAATAAAACTTCAGCCCAGTGGAATGATCTGAAACAGACATTGGGCTTTGCGTGGGAAATGCATGTTTATGGGGCTGGAATACTCTTTGTTATCCTCATGCTGATGTCTCTTATTAATTTAATTGGCTCTCCTATTTTATACATTCCAGATCTGAGCTATCTCATGGCAGCCAATGCCCAACTCTTTGCATTGGGTCTTTTAAGAGCTATTTATCTGTTCCTTGATCCCTATGGCAGCAAGTCCAAGCTTCCTCCGGTAGGTAGTTTGGTGTTGTACAACATTACACTTCCCCTTCTCATCACCACCTTTGGCATTCTTACCCTGATGTTGCTGAAGATGGGGAAACTTCAAATGCTCTCCTCAAACATACAGAGCCCAGCCTTCTTGGCAGTGATTGCAGTTATCCATTTTGTCATTCTGTTAAGTGGCGATCTCTTATACTTGCTGCTGAATCCTGCTGTGAATATAATCCTCCATATCTTCTCAGTTTCATGGGGATCATTTCTCATCTTTGCATTTTTTCTCATCTGTCGCAAACTCAAGATTCAATCGGAAGCCACTGTTGGGCAAATCCAGCAATCTACAGTCCACAATGAGGAATCAATTGATCTCCAGAATCCAGAGAGGGCACTGAAGCAGCTTTTGATCTTCACAAGAGTGATGGCAATTGGAGGTGTCTTTGGATTACTTTGCTGTGCACTGCAAGTCTATGCTATTTTATGGATGTATGGAATATTGGGAGAGAAGGGTCATTTCTATTGGTCTTGGTGGTTCCTCCAGTTCTGGTATCGATGTTTTGAGATTGTAATATCCTTTGCCATGTGTTTCGTGACCTCCTATGCATTTTGTCAGCACCAAGGCCGGCCTGATCACATTTGTTGGAGCAAGATTGTTCAATACTTCGATCGCTACAGGAAGAGGGAAGTGCCGGAATACCCTAACAACTGCTATGATTGGTCATCTGGAACCCAAGACAGGATAACCAACAATGACATCTGCAAGAACCTTATACGAAATCAATCAGAGAGTATGCCCCTTAAAGCATTGAATGAAACTAATGAACCGAAGCCAAACAAAAGTTACTGCAACAAAGATGGCTCCATGATCTCTCTGGATCACAGGCCCAAAATACCAGTCCTGGGACCCAAATCTCACAATTTAATGATGGGTCGCTCATTCACCAGCATTTGCATTGAGAAGGAGTCAGTGTTATCCCTCAATGTCTTTGACTTACGTCCACCTTCACCCATCAATCTTAGCCGAAGCATTGACGAAGCTCTTTTCAGGGAGCACATCCTCAGAGACAGCTTGTTTCACTCTTCCAATCTTCAGTATCCCAGCGACAAATCCGTGGAAAACTCTTCCTCCTCTTTGACAATACGCAAAACACTTGACCAGGGTAATGTCACACTGGGGCCATTAGAGTTCAAGCGTCGCAACAGTGACCCAGACTATTTGTACAGCCTAGCCAAGTGCAGCTCACTGAACAATGTCCAAACAGATACATCCCAGCAGACCAGCCAGGATCTTGAGCACACGCAAGCATCCAGCAGGTTGCACCGGTCAGCATCCAGCAGTTCCTTGGACAGTGCTTCTAAAACATCCTTTGGAATCCATTGGTACTCATGGACACGTAACCATTCCTCTGGCGAGAGTGTCCCCTCTGCTGACCCAGCTAGTGAGAGCCTCCTCCCGCCAAGCAAGAATTTAGACAGTTCTGAAGTGAAATTGGTGACAGAAGACCCCAACCTTGAAGCGCACAAGAGCTTTATAGAAATAAGAGTGATTGATGATGTCAGTCTTTCTAGTGATACCATTGAACTTTAATCCTTGGGCACAAGTTGGTTTGTTTAATAGTATTTGGAGAAAATATCAGATCTGGTTGAATTCCAGGCATCTTGCAATGTTTTTAATAAGAACAAAGGCTCATGATTACCACTGATTGAAAGGAGAGTAACAAGACATGCAGAGAAAGGAGCAAGAATACTTCGTCCTCATTCACTGAAACTTGGTCAGCTCTTCACTCTCTGATTGTGAGGCTGAATGTTTAGTTCATTCGACCAAATTGGATTTCTGTGATCTATCAACGTATTGCATTTCAATATTCATTTGCAGTCACTTGAAGTCCATTGTAACACTAAACAAAAGTAACTTTTATAGGTTAGCACTTGAGTCTGAGACTAATAACAATCTTAAAATTGCCCAACTATCGTGAAAAGTGCTTAACCTGTTATAAGGAGGCAGTTGGGATAATGAATAGATACATTCTCGTTGCAAAAGAAAATCTATTTTCTTGATTTGAAGCAAAAATCGTCACGTGCTCGTATTATGAAGGAACATGCTATATGATTGTTTAGCACTTTATTGGTCTGTCTCAGATATTGAAATGCCAGATTTCCTGAGGACACCACAACAGTCATCCAGGAAAGTATTATGTGAACACACTATTTTACCATTAGTCACATAAATCTTTGAATACCCTTACTATGGAGGTAGGCACCAACTCTTTCTATAGAGAAAATGGTTCTGGAGCAAGACGTCATCTTTGAAATAAAATAGATTTCAAGAATTACACAATACAGACAAAAGCTGTTTAATCCAGCATCCCTGTGCCAGATGAGGCCACTCACCTGAGAAAGATTTGCATTTATATAGTACCATTCATGCCCTCAAGATATTCCAAAATCCTTCATAGCTAATCAAGCAGCTCTGAGGGGTAATCACCATTGTAATTTAGGAAATGTAGGCAGAGGGAGATAATTAAAAGCAGAGAGAGAGAGGGAGAAAGAGAAAGAGGCAAGAGAGAGCTAAGGGGAGAAACCCTGCCTGTTTTACAGCATTGCAACCAGTGTCCTCTGTCACAATTAACTTTTGTTGTGGTAAATATCAGAGTTTGTTGGAAACAGCTACAGAGTTGCGCCATTCAGTTGATCAAATATATTGTTTGAAGGATTCACCAGCTGTTGTAGGGTTTTTCCAGTATGGTGTTTATTCAGCTCTCCTGTTTCTAACAGTGGCTATTGTATTTCTGAAATTAAACTGCCAGGATTGTTTTCACAGATCAATTTGAGATGGATGAGTTGGAAATGTTAATCACTGTGTTTTACTCAATTCTGCGATCCTTGTACTTTCCCCCATCCACCATTGTTTTTGAACACGATAGGAATGAGGGATTACTTCATAATGAAAATAGTCTCCTGTCTCCGCCAGACCCCTAGTTTCTTTTCTTTTCAAAATGCTAAGAGCAAATTTTTCAATTGACGTCACTTGTTTGATGGCAAAGTTTTCACTGCTTCCTCACATGTTACAAGATGTCTTTTAAGTCATAATCTGCTGGCCAAATCAGAACAAAGAAGAATGTCTTGCATAAAGCTGACAGAAGCAAATCATTATGTGCATATATACCTGCTATTGCTATGATCAGATCATCTCCAGTAGGTTTATAATAGATTGCGTGGTTTGGGCTGAACTGGAGTCTGTGGTAATGAATTCCATTTAATTTGAACTCTCTCCTACTTGATTCTATTTGAACTTTTATACTTAGGAATCCATTTGTTTCATTATTAATCATAAATCATAATTCTAAAGGGGGTACAGAGCAGAGGGACTGGGGTGAATGTGGAAAATTCATTGAATGGGGAAGACAGGTTGAGGAAGTATTTAATAATGTATGTAGGACCCTGTAACAATAGGCATAGGTTACCAAAGCAATAGAGTTAATGTGACCCTGCATAAAACACCAATTCACCATCATTTGGAGTATCGTGTTCTGTTCTAGGCATCACATTTCAGGAATATTGTGAAGGCTTTACAGAGGGTGCAGGCAAGGTTGGTGAGAGTGGTTTCAGTAATGAAGGAGCTGAAAATGTGTTGCTGGAAAAGCGCAGTAGGTCAGGCAGCATCCAAGGAGCAGGAGAATCGACGTTTCGGGCATGAGCTCTTCCTGAAGAAGTGCTCATGCCCGAAACGTCGATTCTCCTGCTCCCTGGATGCTGCCTGACCTGCTGCGCTTTTCCAGCAACACATTTTCAGCTCTGATCTCCAGCATCTGCAGTCCTCACTTTCTCTCAGTAATGAAGGACTTCAGTTATATGAATGGAATAAAGAAGCTGGGATGGTTCTCCTTAGAGAAGACGCGGTAGAGAGAAGACTAGCTCGAGATAGTCAGAATGATGAGGGGTCTGGATGGCGCCATTCTTGTTGGTCTAAGGATTGAGAAACAGAAGACACAGATGTCGGATAAATGGCAAACAAATCAAAGGAAACACAAGGGAAGACTTTTTTTAAACGAGTGAGTGGTTAGGACTTGGAGGACAGTGCCAAAACTTGTAATGGGGGCAGATTCAATTGTGGCTTTTAAAAGTGATAAGAGATTTACAGGACTATGGAAGAAAGGGCAGGAAGACTTTGGAAAGACCGTGTTGTATCGCTGGATTGCTGAGCAACTAAGAGAAAGTGAGGACTGCAGATGCTGGAGAGTCAGAGTTGAAATGTGTGGCGCAGGAAAAAAGCACAGTAGCTCAGGCAGCATCTGAGGAGCAGGAGAGTCGACGTTTCCAGCATAAGCCCTACACCAGGAATGTGGAGATGGAAGGTAGCTGAGAGAAGAAGGCTTGCTGCTACAGCCAGATACATATGTTGCAAACGCTGTTGGTCTTATATTAGCCCTCGACAGAGGAAATACCATTTTGTTGACCTGCTCTGCACCCCTTACCACACAATAAGCAAACTGCTGGGTTTAAAGACTGAGTTTCACTCACTTCATTTCCAAGTTTGTTATTTGGGTGTTAATGTGGACAAAATCATTATTTGGACTTGCATTTTGAAAAAAAAACCTGACATAATATACATAGTTCTGTTGCCACAAAATCTATGGCAACGACTGCAAATCAAGGCTCCCTTAATTATTCACAGATGCAGAAGGATTCAGAGGATATCTGTAGGAGCTGATGAATGAATGCATAAACTCAGCAGTTATGTCCAAAGAAGATTGAAGACATTTGAAATTGAACTTGGACATAGTGTTAAGAAAAGAAAATCAGCAGTGATTCAAAGCATTTGCAGCAATCCATGACTTGATTTCAGATAGATTTTCTTTAAAGTTTTAAACTAACATGATGTTTGTGAGAGTCACAATCTTCCAAAGGTGGTATGGAAGGGTGAGGCTGACTCTTTTTATTTGATCAAGTGAGAAGTAGAAAAAACTGAGAAAAAAATTTTTAGACTTTTCTAGGAATGTGCTGATGTAAATGCAAAGTGAGATTGAACCATCTACGTTCAATTGAGGCTGAAATAACAATGTATTTAAACACGTTTAGTTGTATTTTTGCTTGTCACTATTTGTATAATAATTCTGTATTTTTATGAGCAGTTGTTTTTGATCTGTGTTGTAAGTTTACCCCAACCATGACATGTAAATTCTGCTAAATTAAATATTTAGATTTTCGTTTTGTTTTATAGAATTCAGGAACTAACACAGCAGTGCAGGACATCACTAAGCTGTCACTGCTTGCATCTGCACATGTGCAACAAGTGCTCCTCCCTAGTGATGCAGTGCCAGTAGATTCAGCTATAATAACTTCTCTTTGCAGTATTTCCAAATAGCAATATTCACCACTTGCAGCTACAGCCTTATAAAATGCTGCTTAACATTTGCTTGCCTTTGGATTACAGTATTATATCTGATGAGCTCAGTGACAACATAACTGATGGTTGAAGTTGCAACTTCTTTTCCAAAGATTTCCCAGGACAGACCGACAGAAATGCATCGTTTGCACAGAGTATAAACTTGCTAGGACCTATTTCCCCATAGCTATAGTGAATGCTATCTGCAGTTGCTAATATCAGCAACTGAAATAGACAGTGCATACGATTTTGGCAACAGAAATTTCAGGACACTTGCTGCATTATCATTGTGTGTACATTTTTCAGGGAGAGGTGGTGATGTGTGTGTTTCGAGGAGAGTGTGAATGCACGTGCAGAGATTTGTGAAATACACAGAGAATATCTGCCAATTTCGAGAATAAAGAAAGGAGAAAAGACTGGAAACATTCAATATGTCGGACAGAATTTGTGGAGAAATTTTCAGCAATTCAGCATTTTGCCTTTGAGTTCGTAGTGACATGGGGGCGTGCGTGTACATTATATGGGGACAGTGCGTTTGTGTGCATGGCTGTGTTTATATAAGAGGCATGTATACTTGAGTGAAGGGGTGGGGAGGATGCATGTGTCTTTTATATTTGGTGGATGTGCAAGTGTTGTGTATCCAAGAGGAGAGAAGATGTAATACCGTCCATCATCTTCTTGAAAGGGCATCCTTGTCTGGGCAGACTGAGTGAGTCCTGAAACTTAACTGAAATGATGTGATATTCAAATATTGTGACGTTTAAACTAGCACCTTTTGAACCAAGGCCCTTTCAATTAGACCGGTGAGGACCATTCTTTGGGAACATTTTCTCTCAGTGCATTCGGGGCCTCTTTACAATTGATGTACTGAGGTCATTAAGGCTAAATACTCTGTCTCAGTAAGGTACTTCAGTGCCTTAATATTTAATCTGGCAAGCGTTTGCTAAAGCCATTGGGGTCTATTTAAGATGCACATTAAGAATAGATTAGAAAAATATTTTAAAGACAGGAATCTGTGCTTGATAGCATAACTCCTTATATTAAGATTAGTTTTATTAAGAGACCTGACCTTTAAATTCTCCATGTTTAATTCTCATTGCAGTATTTTGGCCAAAGTGACCAAGTTGACCTTAACTTTTTTAATCTCTTATATTCCAATATAATCAAGACTTGTGGCTTCTATAATTGCATAACATCTTACAGATAATAATGCATTACCTTTGTTTCTCTTTATCTTGGAGCTCAGCACTTTTGACTAAAGGACACTCCCTGAATGGTATTAGACAAATAATTAATAATGGTTCATTGACATACTGCAAAAGATTGAGACTGAGAGGCAGACATTAGGCATGGCTCCCAGACATTGTCGTATTATTAAAGACTCATGTTCTTGTGGTGCACTGGTGGTGTTAGCTAACTTCGGGCCAGAAAGTCTGGGTTCATGTCTCAACTCCCATGGAGGTGTGTCATAACAAGTTGATTCAAAATAATTTATTTTCAGACTTACCTTCTGTATAAGGCAGACAGCCTGGGTTCGTGAGGCTCCATTAAAGAGGGACAATTAGCTCAGAAAAGTTTAAAATGCTTAGATAAGCCGAAATGATGCATAATGTGGCATTGTTGGTGATATATCTGTATGGAACACTTTGTACAGCCAAAGCATAGCAGTAATGTTTAAATTCCCTTGTAATTATTATGTATGTTGCTTTTGATGTTATTTTATAGCAAATTTATACTTTTAATTTTTTTACATTTTGTTCATATAATAAACCAAATGTTTGTTTTTGCTTGTTCTGCAGTCTCCTTCTCCTCTCTGAGCTCTCTTTACATGGTTAAATGCAGATTATAATACATAGGAATACTGTGCATTTATTGTGCATTGAATGATAATGCAGATGTAAGCCCATTCCAACCTCTCACATTTTAAGATATTATCAGTGTATGATGGGTTTTAGGTTTTACAATTAGATATATAAAGGTTTCCATATTGGACAAGAAACTCTGAATTTGTGACTTACAAATCCACCACAGTAAGTTGCCAAATTGAATTCAATAATTCTGTAAAAGAAAATGTGAAGGTTGCCAGGGTAATAGAACAAAATGGCCACTTTTTAGAGCTGGGAGAGGCTTTTTGCTATTATTTGCTTTGTGGCAAAGTGAGATCAAAAATAGATTACCATTTTGTTGGTGATCAGACATGGAACTGGTTCAGAAGGCATTTACCAAGATGTTGCCAGGAATGGAACACAGAACATAGAACAGTATAGTACAGTCCCTTCAGCCCTTGATGTTATGCTGACCTTTTATCCTACTCTAAGATCAGACAAACCAACATACCCTTCATTGTACTATTTTCCATGTGCTTACCCAAGAGTCGCTTAAATGTCCCTAATGTATATGACTCTACTACCAATGCTGGTAGTGCATTCCATGCACCCACCACTCTCTGAGTAAAGAACCTACCTCTGACATCTTCCCTAAACCTTCCTCCAATTACCTTAAAATTATGCCCCCTCGTAATATTCATTTCTGACCTGGGAAAAAGTCTCTGGCTATACACTCTGTCTATGCCTCTCATCATCTTGTACACCTCTATCAAGTCGCCTGTCATCCTTCTTCACTTCAGTGAGAAAAGCCTTAGCTCTCTCAACCTTCCTTCATAAGACATGCCCTCTCTCCTCTGCACTCTCTCTAACGCTTCCACATCCTTCCTATAATGAGGCGACCAGAACTGAACACAATATTCTAAGTGTGGTCTGACCAAGAGCTCTATAAAACGGCAGCATAACCTCATGGCTCTTAAACTGAATCCCCCTACTAATGAAAGCTAACACACATACACCTTCTTGACAACACTATCAAATTGGGTGACAACTTTGAGGGATCTATGGACGTGGACCCCAGGATCCCTCTGTTCCTCCACATGGGCAAGAATCCTGCCTTTAATCCTGTATTCTGCATTCAAATTTGACATTCCAAAACGAATCAGTTCACACTTTTCCAGGTTGAATTCCATTTGCCACTTCTCAGCCCAGATCTGCATCCTGCCAATGTCCCCCCTACAACAGCCTTCCACACTACCTACCACTCCACCAACCTTTGTGTCATTGGCAAACTTACTAACCCACCCTTCCACCTCCTCATCCAGTCATTTATAAAGATCACAAACAGTAGAGGTCCCAGGACAGATCCTTGCGGAACACCACTGGTCACGAAGCTCCAAGCTGAATACTTTCCATCTACCACCATCCTCTGTCTTCAAAGGACCAGTTAATTCTGTATCCAGACAGCCAGATTTCCCTGTATCCTATGTGTCCTCACTTTCTAAATGAGCCTACAATGGGGAACCTTATCAAATGCCTTGCTAAAATCCATGTACACTACATTCACTGCTCTACCTTCATCAATGTGTTTTGTCACATCCTCAAAGAATTGAATAAGATTTGTGAGGCATGACCTTCTCCTCACAAAGCCATGCTGACTATCTCCAGTCAAACTATGGTTTTCCAAGTAATCATAAAGGATTTGAGATATAAAAACAGTGTGGAAAGACTAGTGAAGGAGTTTGAGGGGTGATCTATGAGAGGCATAGATAAGGTTAATGACAAGGATCTTTTCCCTAGGGTGGGGGATTTAAAACAAGGGGGCATATTTTTAAAAGGTGAGAGAAGAAAGATTTTAAAAAGGGCACAAGGGGTAACTTCTTTACACAGAGAGTGGTTCATGTGTGAAATGAACCAGAGAAAGTGGTGGATTTGGATAAGTTCACGAATAGGAAAGGTTTGGTGGGATATCGGCCAAGCGCAGGCAGGTGAAGCTAGTTTGGTTTGGGAACATGGTGGGCATGGACTGGTTGGGCTGAGGGGTTTGTTTCCATGCTGTATAACTCTATGATTCTATATATAAATACTGTGGCTATAAGAGCAGGTCTGAGATTAGACATCTTGCAGTGAGTAACTCTCCTCCTGACTCTTCAACGCCAGTCTATCATCTACGAGGCAACAAGTCAGGAATGTGATGGAATCTGGGTGAGTGCAGCTCCAACAAAATTAAAGAAGCCTGACATGAGCCAGAACAAGGCAATCATCTTGACTGGCACCTCATCCAACACCTTTAGCATTCACCATCAATGGACTAAGGTAGTAATGTGTACCATTTATCACCTTTCCCCAACCCATTGATTGCAGTGGTTTGAGGAGGTAATTTAATGTCACCTATTTAAGTGTAATTAGGGTTGGGCAATAAAAGATAGTCTGGCCTGAGATGCCCACATCCTGTGAATGATTAAAAAAATGCCATGCTGTCCCCTTCACAGTCTGATGTATAGGCTACAGAAAGAATGAAAGAGTCACTAACAAAAGAAAAATCCATCAATCGCAACTTAAGCATTTCAAATAATCCAACATCCACTGGCCTTTTAGGGAGAGTGTCACATATTCATTACGGAAGTAATATTTCCTGACTTCATTCCTTAATAATGTCCCTTTAAGATTTCTCCACCAGATTTTTAAAAATCTACACCAACAATTATTTTTTTTCACTTCACATACTTTGATTAGATCAGTACTCTTGAAGGAATGCAAGCCATGTTTCTGCAACCTGTCTCCCTGCTCTGGGAAAGGTAGTATAGCAGAGAGTGCAGAATAGGTTTACAAGGATGTTGCCTGGATTGGAGGGTTTGAGCTGTAGGGAGAGATTGAATAGGCATGGGCCTTTTTCCCATAATTTCCTCCTCCTTTATATTCCAGCATCTTTGAATGTCCAAACCAGTAGGATGAAACTACCCAGTGGAAAGTGGAGATCCAATTCTTGAAGTGGATACCAAAGGTGGAAACAATAAAGGAAACAATGAGAAATGATGAGCAACAAAGAAGCCAGAACTTCACTTGAAGCTAGAATGGGTGTTTTGTTAAAACCCATCTTAACTGCACAATACAAGGAGACCAATCAGAGGATTGGGGTATAACAACATGAGGGAATAGAAACCCAATGGTATTCCTGTTGCTAGACGATAATAAGAGTAGATAGACAGATGAGTTATACTTGCTCAGTTTGCATGGGCAAGGGTGTATGGAAAGATAATTGGAAGCAGAAACGTTGGAACCTTGTGTAATGTGACATCAAGTGAACACGTCCTCTGGAGAGCATGGGGGAAGACGCTGAGGAAAATGTGTTTGGGTACGGAAACATGTTTATGCTTTTGCTCAGCACCATTTGAAAAAAGCAATAATATTAGCTTTTGGAGGACACTCCACAACAACCCGGACCAAACACTAGCTTTAGGAGTTCCGTTAGCTCTTCAGTTTTCACTTTGATTGAAGAACACAAATTAGATTAGATTAGATTAGATTCCCTACAGTATGGAAACAGGCCCTTCGGCTCAACAAGTCCACACTGACCCTCCGAACAGTAACCCACCCAGTCCCATTTCCCTCTGGCTAATGCATCTAACACTATGGGCATCTTTAACTTCATAAACCTTTTTTCTCTTTACAGATACTGACTCACCTGCTGTGCATTTCCAATACTATCCAGATTTGAAATTTTAAATATATATAAACATATATAAAATGTATACATTCAACTCTTTTACTCCTGAAATGTTCAGAGTTATCTGATATAAATCAGATAAACAAATTGAATTATGGAATTAGCTTCATTGTCCTTTGATAAAAAGAGCTAAAAATCCTGATTCTAATCTTTATCCATGCCAACTATACAAAAAGGTAAATTATCATTTAATTGTGATGCTTTCTACAGTCAATCAACCTGAGTATAGAATTCTGGTCTCCCTGGTATAGGAAAGATGGTATAGGAAAGGGTGCAGAAAAGGTTCACCAGGATCTTTTTTGGGTTGGACGACTGGAGCTATAGGAAGAGTTGAATAGGGTAGGACCATTTTCTCTGGAGCATCAGAGACTGAGGGGTGACCTTATAAATGTTTATAAAATCATGAGGGGCATAGTTTTAAAATGAGAGGGGAAAGGTTTAAAAAGAATCAAAGGGGCAACTTTTTTATGCAGAGGGTGGTGCGTGTATGAAATGAGCTGCCAGAGGAAATAGTGGACACTGGTACAATTACAACATTTAAAAGGCATTTGAATGGGTGCATAAATAGGAAGGGTTTGGAGGGATATGAACCCAAATGCTGACAAATGGGACTAGATTGATTTAGGATATCTGGTCAGCATGGATGAATTGGACTGAAGGGCCTGATTCTATGCTATACATTTCTATGACTCTAACTTGTTGTATTTGAATAGCACCTTTAGTATAATCAAACATATCAAGGCATGTCACAGGAGCATAATCAGACATAGGTTGCCATTGGTTAAAGAGGACATTAAGTGAGGTGGCCAAAAACTTGGTCAAATCTGTAGGTTTTAAGCAATACCTTAAAGAAGGAGAACACATTGGAGAGGTGGAGAGATTTTGGGAAAGGAACTCCAGACTTCAGCCTCACAAATGAAGAGGGACTGCTTACATGCAGAACTGGAGGAAAGTGGCTAGAGCAAGAGTCAGAAACCCAAGGTGAAGTGGAAAGAATGCTGGTGAAGCACAAAATAAAGTAAACAATTAATGATGGAAGATTCCTGATCAAGCTCGTTGCTGGCAGAAATCAGCTGGATTTCCAATGGTACATCCAATGTTGGAGAATGTAAGTATATGCTTAATGTTTTCATTGATAGTAACCTTACGTTTTAACATCTGTGTCTTGGAGAGTGCAGGTAGGCAAGAGACATCTGGTTCAACAGCTAAGTACAGGGGCTGGAAGACTAAGTATTAAAAGTGCCCTCTAATTATAAGGCATTCACACAGCTGGTGTGTATACCCTGAGGACGAGACTAGGACAATAAAAGAAACTTCCTAAGAAACTATAGAACTGAAGTTTAAAGCTAATTCTTTTTGTTCCACAATATTTGCTGTTATATCAGGTTTAATAGTAACACATGGTGTTTAATAGAACACGTGGAATTTGGCAATCAAATTCCCCTCAGACTTGTCAGAAATGTGATTAACACCATCCAAGAGTTAAATTGTACTGATATTATTTGAAAAAAAGAACTCATTAAGGGTGAAATATCACTGATCCCTTTGTTCCCCTGAGTTTTACCATGTTAGTTGCACATTATGTCTAAAATTAACCAACAGTCTTCGTTCTTCATCCTTTATTTGTTAATATGTCAGAGATGTTCAAAATTATAAATGGGTTACACAAGTAAAGAAAGTGTACCCACTTGTGAGAAAGTTCAAACTAAGACCGAGGACACTTACACATAACTCCAACAAGAAAACCAGGAGATATTTTTTCATTCGGAAAATTATTTTTAAAAATATCCTTTTATTGTCAAAATATCAAACTCCTAACCACAGGAAATTAGGGAGGCAAATAGTTTTCAAGACATAAAGGGGAACAGGAAAGGTGGATAGAGAGAAGACATTTCCGTAGGGGAACCTTGGACTATAACAGGTGTAGACTAAAATAAGAGCTAAATCCTCCAGAAGTGGAATTAGAAAACAACTCTCAACACAAATGGTGACAAAAGTCTTACTCTTGCTGTTTTTTGTTATTCCCTAGCGCATTGTTTGCTATTTCTTTGCTGTTTCTGCTTTAGTCCAGCCCTGCTTTATCTGTTCATTCCCTGAGTTGTCTCTGAGTTCCCTTGTCCTGCTCTCTCTACTGTCTTCTTCCTTGCTTTTGTCCTGTCAATTTTGATTTCTCAATCTCTGATATTCATTTTCTCTGCACTCTGGGTCTCTCTCCCTCTCTCTTTGTGTCTTCTCTGTTGTGTAATTTACCCTCATCCTGTTTCTTTTTGGACCCTCTAGATGTACACTGCGTTCAGTAGACCTGCTCTCTCCGGCTATCTCCATTCATTGCTATTTCAGTGTCAATTTCACTGTCTCCAGAGCAGCGGGCAGTCACGTGGCACAACACACGATGCTCGCTTTGCCGGATCTGGGCTCCAGTAAGTATCAAACTCTGCAAAAACTTTCCCAAACTTTTCCAAAGTGCGCGCAAATCGACAGACGGCGCTTGTAAACAACAAAAAAAGTGTTCACCGTACTGATACAGGAACGGCAGATTTGATTTTCTGATTGCTACATTGGATACCCTAGTGGTTGAGGTTTGATCGAGCTGTGCATCAGTCTGTCAGTTCCTAACCTGGTTTAAACCAATTCTGCAATATCTGTATCGAAACTAAGGTTTGATGATGGAAGTGACGCCAGAAAAGAAGATTAAAGAAACGATTGCCTCTTTCTCAATAAGTGCACTGTTTTGATTAAAATCAGTTTCCCATTCTCAGTGGGTCAGCTGAAGAAAGCTGGATGTTATATAGAAGCACAGAAATTGCTGGAGAAACTCAGGAGGTGTGGCAGCATCGGTGGAGAAAGAAACAAGAATTAACATTTTGAGTCCAGTGACATTTCCATCATAAAAACTGCGCATCCATAGAAAGCAATAATTTTGATTTGGCATTTTATAGCTTTTCAACAGCTTTAGATCAGAGCCACACTTTGACATAGCAGATGTTTAGCATGACAATGCTGTTACCATTCACAACCTCCTCTAACCCAACTCTTATTCCTTTATTTGTGAAACCTCATGTATGTAATGATTCCTTTCATCATTTCATAGCTTTATTCCACTCTACATTAGTTTTGTCCAAAGCATGTAGTCTTCATAATAAATCCTGAGGGTTATAGATCCTGTAAGTGAAGACAGTTTTAATATATAAGGGCAAAATGTGTTGGCACAGGCTTTGGAGGGCTGATGGTCTGTTCCTGTACTGTATTGTTCTTTGTTTTTGTTTGTTCCTCAAGTCCAAGCCTAAAGAATGGAAACTGGCCTATCGGCAAATGCCATTCTTCTCTCTCTGTGGCAGCTGGCTGACTTGTGGGACACTTCCCGAATTTACCATTTTCCCTTCCTCTCTACAAAGGGATCCTTGCAAGTTAGTGAGTGAGTACCAAAGTGGGAGATGCAGTATATCTATTGTGGGAAAATATGATGGCATCACTTGTCTGCTAAGGATAGAACATCAAGAGAAAGTGAGGACTGCAAATGCTGGAGAATCAAAGTTGAAAATTGTGGCGCTGGAAAAGCACAGCACATCGGGTAGCATCCGAGGAACAGGAAGGTCGATGTATCAGGCATAAGCCCTTCATCAGGAATGTTGTGAGGGGGGGAATGCTGAGAGATAAATAGGAGGGGGGGCTTGAGCTGGGGGTAAGGTAGCCGGGAAGGCGATAGGTGGATGAAGGTGGTTGTGATAGACCACTGGGAAGGGTGGAATGGATAGGTGGGAAGGAAGATGGATAGGTGGGGCAGTTCAAGAGGACGGTGCCGTGTTGGAGGACTAGATCTGGGATGAGGTAGGGAAAGGTGAGATTTGGAAACTAGTGAAGTCGACATTGATGCCATGTGGGTTGAAGGGTCCCAAGGCGGAAGATGAGGGCTTCTTGATGGGAAGCTGTGAAATGTTGGAGTTCAGAGGGATTTGGATGCCCTTGTGCATTGAGCATGGAAAGTTAATGTGTACAAACAGCAAGGAATCAGAAAGGCGACTATTGTGTAGCCTTTACTCTAGGGATCAGAAGCAGGAGAGAGAAAGTGATCCTGCTGTCACACTGGGCTTTAATGAGACCAGACCGGGAACACTGTATTCAGGAACACTGTATTCAGTTCCATCATTAAGAAAGGCTATATCCTGGAGGGAAAAACCTAGGTTAACCAGGATCAATTCTTGAGATGAGAAGATTTTTCCACAAGCAGAGACTAAGTTCCACAGACCTACACTTTAAGAATGAGATTTAATTTCATTGAAATGTACAAGATGCTGAGAGGATCTGACAAGGTTGAAGTAGCCTGAGATGGTATGTCATTTCTCCCTGCCTGAAGAGTCTAGGACCATGAGGTGCAGTTCAGAACAACTAGTCGGCTATTTCAGACTGAAATGAGGAGGAATTTCTACACTTGAGTTTGTAAGTTTTGGGAATCCTCTACACCAGAATTGGGTGGAGGCTCAGCTTTATGTTAAGATATTTGACACTGAGTGTGATAGAGATTTGTTAATATATTTGTTAATGTATCTGACACTGAGTGTGATAGAGTTTTGAACTTTAAGGGATTCTAGGGACACAGGAACCAGGCAAGCGAGAGGAGCTGACGCTGAAGATGAACCGGGATTTCAACGATTGGTGGAGTAGGTTTGACAAGTTGGATGGCCTACTCTTGCTCCTAGTTCTTATGGTATTTTATACATTCTTAACAATATCCTCCACCACAAAACTACAACATGGTCAAGTGGTAATCAGGTATCCTCCAGTATATCAATCATGTGACCATGTGAGCAACATTTCTTGAATAGGAATTTGGATGTCATGTTCAAGTTGTACAGGAGATTGAAGCCTTTTCTGGAGTTCTGCGTCCAGTTCTGGTCGCCCTGTTATTATCAAGCTGGAGAGGGTTCCAAAAAGATTTATCAGGATGTTGCTGGGAATTGAGGGTTTGAATTGTAGGAAAGGCTGTATAGGCATGTGACAGGTCATGCCATCATATTTTCCCAAATTAGATATTCTGCATCTCCAACTTTGATACTTTTTTCACTGGACCATAGGAGGTTGAAGGATGACCTCATAGTGGTTTATAAAATTATGAGGAGTATAGATTAGGTGAATGGCAGGTGTCTTTTCCCTGTGGTGGCGGATTTCAAGACCAGGGGGCATATCTTTAAGGCACAAGGAGAAAGATTTAACAAGGACACTGTCTTTTTATACAGAGAGTGGTTCATGTGTAGAATGAACTTCCAGAGGAAGTGGTGGATGTGATCACAATTTCAACATTTAAAAGACATTGGGAGAAGTACATGAATAAGAGGGATATGGGCCAAGCACAGGCAGATGGGAATAGTTTAGTTTGGGATTATGCTCAGTATGGACTGGTTGGACCGAAGGGTCTATTTCTGTGCTGTATGACTCTCTGACTCTATAAATGTTGAGTGTTTTGGTTTTGGAACCACAGGCTTATTTGAATTACAGTGAAGTAACAGTGAACACATATCGCATACGGTATCAAATTATGGAGATATTAAATAAATGCTTTCAACTTTACCATTGCACATGACTTGACTATGACTAGATATAGGAAGTACATCGATACTGATTACAGTGTCTTTATCACCCTGAAAACCACTTTCATTAATGATAGAAAAATCTCTTTGGCAGAGTTCTGCATGAAATGGTGCCTTCAACTAAATATCCTCTCTCATTCCCTTGCACAATGATAGTATCTCTCATGAACTCACTGGGTGGTCCATTTCTGAAATTACCTGATTGTTAAATTTGCAAGATCTCTTGCTCTTGCTGCCAACCTCTCTCCTGTAGCTATGACCCATGACCTTCCTCTGTCATCATTAACCTGCAGCCTAGGATCCAGTATTGACTCTAGGCCTCAGGTGGGTATCGTACCGTCATCAGCTGCCATCTTTGTGGTAGCGCTGATGTTCAATAGAGCTGATGGCTTTTGCTTGACACTCAATGACAGGACTTCAAGCCCTGAGGCCTTTGATTGGGTTGAGTGGGGATGGCCTGTCAAATATTTGAGTGACACAGTACAATGTATCTTCTGAAACAGAGACAATGTAGGGTTTTCAGCAGCATTTCAGCCGGCATGTGAGAACCCCATCACTTCGAGATTCTGCTCTTACAGTGAACTCAGAACCTCTGGCTCAGAGACAAGGCAGCTCACCTAATGAACCACAATGCAATGCCTTCCCATTGCTACTGTTCAGGGAGAGTAGTAAAATAGGTGAATAATTTTAAAGGTGCAATCATATTGCTAATTCACTCACATCTAATATTGACCGATAGTGTGTCTCTCCTCAAGACCTAGGAACCTGAGACTTGGGAACAAGAATGATCTATCTGCCCCTCAAGTCTCAGCCTGTATTCAGTAAGATCATGGCTAATCTTGTTGTGGTCTCAGCTCCACTCTCGTGTCTACACTCCATGTTTATCAAAAGTTCTATCTAATGCAGCCTTGATATATACAAAGATATTCAGTGTATTTTCTGAATCAGAATATTTTCTGATTCCTCTTACATTTTTATTGACAACTTGGTATGATGCATGTCATGATTGAATTGAATAGCGGAGCAGTGTATGTGGGCTGAATAGCCTATTCTGCTCCTATGTCTTATGATCTTATGGACAGCAGGTGCTCTTACATATCCCCATATAATCTCCAACCTTGAAACTCATCAACCAGCTCAAAACAGCTCGAAACAATTCCCTTCAATGGCTGCCTGCTGAAAATGAAAGCAGGTGAGCTTACTAAATGAGATTCCTGATGAAGGGCTTTTGCCTGAAACGTCGATTTTCCTGCTCCTCGGATGCTGCCCGACCTGCTGTGCTTTTCCAGCACCACTCTAATCTAAACTCTGGTTTCCAGCATCTGCAGTCCTCACTTTTGCCTTGCTAAATGAAAGTTTGTCTGGATGATTAAAGCAGAAACCATCTCTCTTCAGAAAGATTGCAGATGAATATGTGTCAGATCTGGAAATTTCTAAAGTTGAAGAGATGCATTCTGCACTGTAGCGTCAAAAATGTTTGATGCGCTTCGTACATTTGAAGGGAAAATGTAGAACTTGATTTATGATTCAATAAAATAATTCCATGTTTCCTTATGATTTAAATTTGTTTACAAGATTGACTTCTTGAGGTTGTTCGACCACTTTTATCTTTTAAAGATGTTGTGCGATACTGCCATTTTTAAGATGTCTTGCTGTGTTCACCATATGGAATGTAGGCAAAATAAAGTGCACTGTACAGCAGACAATCCTTGTCTTTTGTTGCTTTAATTTAATTAAAAGTTCCAATTTTCAGCATGCGTGAGATTGTCCCATATAATTGCAGTTCAGATTCCACTATATATATACAGTAGTTATTGGGGCAATTGTCCAACTATAGTCATAGTCTGTCCTTTTCTGATAGTCATTGCCAGAATAGCTTGATCTATAATAGTCACACTCTGTCCTGGGACAATCATGTCATGAATATTGCTTGTGATATAGTAATCTACATTTTTTTTTAAACTAATCCCTTACTATAAATTACACATAGGGTATGAATCCATTGGTAAGCTTAAAAAAGATCCAGGAATTCTATACTGGCTACACGAATGATGGAAAGTGCCAGGGCCCCTGTCTGCCTACAGATCTTGGCCATGAACTCAACCCTCAAGAATGGCAATGGAACCATTTGCATGAATCCAAGCAATGTTCCCCATATTCAATCCAGGACATAATTTTAAAAATCAGATGTTGAAAGACAGAAATTCATAAACCTAGCAATAAAAACCAGGATATAAATATTTCAAGCCTGGAGTTTGTTCAGACGAACAGCTCTTCAAAAATATAAAAAAAACAGACAGGATTTTCTTTAAGTGTATTATTATGTAGGATGTTTGACCTATGAAACATTTTGAACTAAGGAAGAATGGTGCATCAATGGATAGTATCTCGCAACCTAGCTCTGAAGCACTTTAGCCAGTGGAAGTGGTCACACTTCACATCAGCTCTGAGAAGAGTCACGTAGACTCAAAGTATTAGCTTGCTCTCTCTCCATGGATGCTGCCTGATCTGCCATGATCTCCAGCATTTTTTGTGAATTTCTGTCCAGCACACATTTTAGTCACAAGTGTTTGAGCAAATATCTAAAATGGTTTCCCTTCCACAGAGAGAATGTCATTGCCATGCACGTCTTTGACTGCAAGTGGAAGAGTCAGTGCGACACGAAGAACTTTCACTTCAACACCATTATTACTTCCAAAAGTGAGTCAGGCTGTCATCCCACTCTCTGTCAATCAGGTAAGCAACACGCTAAGAACATTTTACATTAAATCTATTCAAGGAATGTCAGATTTGACAAGGTCAGCATTTATTGTTCATTACTTAGTGACCTGTGTGAAGGTGGTGGTGAGCTGCTTCATGAAAGCTGCACTCCATCTCGTTATAGATATATGTACATAGCATTTAGAGGGAGAGATATCTAGGGCTTTAGTCCAGTGACAGTGATGAAGCAGAGACATTGTACTAGGGACAGGTAATGAATCTGGCCCAGGCAGCAACATCCATGTCCTATGAGTGAATCAAGAGAGTCCTACTTAGGGTTGATGTGACTTGGAGGGAAACTTGAAGGAAATAGTATTCCAAAGCACCTGGTCATTTGGAAGGTCCTGCTAGCTTTTTGACTTGATGCAGTGCATCTTATTATTGCAGCCATTATGCATTGATGGTAGAAGAAAGTGAATGTTTAAAGGGGAGTATTGGGTAGCAAGCACTCATGCTGCTTTGTCTTGGATGCTGTCGACCTTTTTGAATTTTGCTGAAGATGCTCTCGCCCTGGAAGGTGGAGAGTATTCACATTCCTTCTATATGCCCTGGAAAGGCTTTGGGTAATGGGTTATTCCATCCAGTCTTCCAAGCCTCAAAGTGTGTGGTGCTGGAAAAGCACAGCCAGTCAGGCAGCATCCGAGGAGCAGGAGAATCGACGTTTTGAACATAAGCCTTTCATCAGGAATGATGTTTGTGGCCCAAGGGAGTGAGATATAAATGGGAGGGGTTGGAGCTGGTGGGAAGGTAGCTGGGAATATGATAGGTAGATGAATTTGGGGGAGAAGGTGATGGGCCAGAGAGGAGAATGGAGCAGCTAGGTGGGAAGGACGATGGACAGGTAGGACAGTTCAAGAGGGCAGTGCTGAAGCCTGTGACCTGCTCTTGTCGCACAGTATTTGTATCACTGTCTCTGTTATGTTTCTGATCAACAGTGACCTTCTGGATAATAGAGGTGGAAGTTTCAGCAAGGGTAAAGCTGTTGAATGTAAAAGAGAGATGGTTAGGTTCACTAATGTTGGTGATTGTCCACATTTGTGTGGTACAAATGATGCTTGCCATTTACCAGCCCAGGCCCGAATGGATATGTAGTTGGATTCCCATCTCAGAGTCGAATGACACCAAGGTTGTGAAGAGTTTTGTTCAGCTTCAGACAGTTGTCAGGGCAAGGGGTAGAGTTGGTGGTTAGGACCGAAGTTTGTGGCAGTAACTGCAGGCAATGGCTTCAGTTTTCCCAATACTGGAGGAAATTTCTGTTGATCCCATACTAGTCAACAGTGTGTAAAGAATGATCATTAGACCAAGCAGGATAATCTGTCAAACAGAAAGAAGATGAAATCACTGAATGGAAAAATGTTATTTTAAATTCCAAATCAGAACGCTTAGCTTTTATTTCAAGATAGTAAAAAGATGGAAGTGGTAATTCACACCTATCGAGATACCAGACTGTCAATGTATCCATTTGCCCATGATCATGTGTCAATGTCAAAGAGAATATTTGTGATTCCGTGTGTTTCAGTATTAGGAGCTGGAGAAGGAAAATGACCAAGAGTTAAGTCCCTTGTCAATTAAGAAGGAAGTTTATGCTAATTATAACAGCATTTGTTATAGACTGGTTGATCAATGTTGATCAATTTTGATCTTAGTATAGGATAAAAGATCAGCACATTGTGGGCCGGTTCTATGTTCTAATGTTTTCACATGGGAACATTGGGAAGGTGCCCAATATTGTAGCTAGTACATATAAATATGAACACTAGTCATATAACTGTTTAATCTGTTCCATAAGGGAAGTCAGGACTGATTTGTGGTCTTTTCCTATTTAAAGTGTGGCCAACGCATTAATCCTCTACATCCACCAGGGGTGAAGCGACGGACAGTCAGTCTAGAAACCTTTGCAGCTCATCACCATAACCAACAAAGGGCTGTGGTGATGCGACAGAAGGAGTATAACAGGTATGGACATGTTTAGCAGGTATGGACCAGAAGCTACTGGAAGAGAGGAAGAGAGGCAAAAATGACTTGATTTTCTGCAAGAGTTTTGGCCAGATTGCATAGAATAGTAGAATGATAACAGCATGAGGAGGTCATCTGGGATCAATGTCCAAGCTCTGCAAGTGAAACATGGCTCTTCTCATGCCCCCATCTTTTTCTTTAGTACTCCAATGTTTTCTCTTCAAATAATTATCCAATTCATCTCTGGATGTCAGCTATGAACCTCCTTCGCCATAGACAGTGTATTCCAGAGTCAAGAGTGTGGTGCTGGAAAAGCACAGCAGGTCAGGTAGTTTCCGAGGAGCAGGAGAATCGACGTTTTGGGCAAAAGCCCTTCTTCAGGAATGTCAATTTACCTGCTTTTCGGATGCTGCCTGACCTGCTGTGCTTTTCCAGCACCACACGCTCAACTCTAATCTCCAACATCAGCAGTCCTCACTTTTGCCTAGTATTTTCTAGATCCTAGCCAGTCACTGAGTTGAAAGATATTTCCTCCTGTTACCTTTGGCTCTTTCACCATTCATCATGAATCAATGCCCTTTCCTTCTCAGCCCTCTGCTAATGTCCTTACCATTTCTGCTCAGGCCCTTGATGATTCTGAAAACCCGGATCAAATCTCCCCTCACTGTTCTCACCAAGAAGAACAATACCATCTTCTCCAATCTATCCAATCTGGTTTCTCAATCTGGGGCCACATCTTATTTGCATTCCCTCCAAAGCCTCAATGGTTATACTAAGAAATTATGCACAGAGAGTAAATTATGTAACTGGATACATAATGGCATGAAATAGTAAAACAAACATTAGCTATGAGCTCCAACATTTCTGGGTCGGAAGAGGTTATGAACATGACACCAAAAGTTCTGAGGACCTAATTACTCTAAGATGTACTTGTGGCTTGCACTAGGATTATAGGAGCAACATTTCCAAAATGTGAAGATGATGCCAAAATAGTAGACAAAGTAATTAGTGTTGTAGAATGCAGGAAGATGTGAGAGGAATCTGAACCTAAAAATTATTGTTGGCAATGTGAATGAATTAGCATTTAACATGGCCATATGCTATTAATCTGGCTGCTTTTATAATGATGACACTAATATTTTTATTTTGAATATGTTAATGCCTCGGATAAAACAGCAGGCAAAGAAATGTGATATAAAGATGTTAACCGATGCTCTGTTAAAATCAGCAATTGCAATTCCTGGATAAAACTATTTTAGGCCACTGGGCAACTACAGGACCAATGCAGTTCAACAGGGGTAAATGTAAAATAAGTGCTATATGATTAAAAAAGTATGAGGTGGCAACATCAGGTCACAATCTCCCAGGTGAAACCAGGACATTTGCTAATGGGACTCTCCAGCTGTGCCTCTACAGGAGTTTGCAGTGCCAGGGAATGTCGATATCTTGTAGCAGGCAGTCAAAATCACAACTTCAGATGCAGCTCTCAAACATGTTATACACAGGAAAGCACATTGTTTCACCTAGGGGAATTGTCTCCACCTCTTCTTCTCAACTCTTGACATTATTTACAATAACCCCACAATTTATTCCATGAGCAGCAGGTTAAACCAATATTCCATCTAACATAAAACAATGGTCAATTAATTCATGAGGGCTGTGCCATTCTCTGTCATTTCTGGCAATTTTGTTATTGATTAGTAAGGGATGGAGCTTATGTTCTCCTGAGCAAGAGGCCAATCAGCCTAGAACTCCATTGTCTTAAAAGCTCCAAATTACTTGCCCTCATTTATCCTTACGCACGTGAACACCTCACCACTTAGTTGGTTTACTGTTCATCATGTAAGTGCCAGGTATAAGTTTGATTCAGGAGCAAGAACTCTTGGATTTGCAAGTCACCTTGGCAGCTGTCATGTGCCTATTAAGAAGTGGACATAAGCTCCTTTCCTCAAACTGATGAAGAAACTTTCAGAAATGACAGCGAATGGCACAACCCTTGTGAATTGAATGACCAGTGTTTTGTGTTAAATAATATGTAATGATATAACCAGCTGACCATGGAAGAAAGAAATTATTGTATTAGCTTGAATAAGTCTGCAATGATACCAACAACAAATTTCATTTGTATAGCACCTTTAATGTGGAGCCATCCCAAGGAATTCAATGTCATACCAAGCTACTGTAACCAGAGTACTGGCTCATTGCCAATAGCTGTGTGATGAGCCATAGAAAGTATGATAAATGGTGAAGACCATTGTAAATATGATAGATATATTTATTGAGTTCTAAACATTATAGAAATATTTGCTGGGAAAAAAAGGAAAGGAACAGCCAAATTGGTTGGCAAAATTCTAAAACTCATTTGCATTGCCCACAGTTTGAGAAGGTATGCAATGCTGTTAAATTGATCTCCAGTCCTGTTGCTAGGCTACAGTTTCTATAAAAAAAAAAGCCACTGAATGTCAACTGCCAACACAATCATTTATAAGCTTTATGTAACAAAGGACTTTCCTTTTCAGAGCATGTGCGTTAAAATAAGCTTCATGAAAAATGAACCTCTGCCTCTATCAAACATTTGTATTGATTCCACAAACATTGGGTATTGCCTGACCTTGGTATTGCTAGTGGTCAGGCCTGATAACTCTTATCGATAGTTTAAATTTTAATGTTCAAAATTAAAGTAAAAGCCTCTCATTGTGAGAGTGATGCTTTCTATAGGACAGAAGTTTTAAACTTAATGTGCAATACAAGGCAGCAGACTGGATTTGTAGGCTGACTGAAGCATTAGTGAAAAAGGCAATTTAGTAAGTCAAATGAAGCAGATACAGAGATGTTTTAATTTGCAGTGCTCCAGCATCAGGCATTTTCAAATATAAACAGAGGAAGATGCGTTGGGTTTTTCAGATCCTCATTTCTTGCAATATTTTGTCACATTGAAAAAGAACTATTTTGACAGATAAATACCACAACTATGACAAAAAAATGCAGATATCTCAGCAACATATAATCAAGGTGTCTATCATAATCTAGCTACTTTTGAAAACTGGTAAACTATTGCTAAATGATTTCTTCCTCATTGGTGCCTAGATCTAAGTCTATTGTAAAAGCCACCAGATATTGTCTCCTGTAACAACTGTCATATGTTTGAATATCATATGCTCCCATGCAGTACTGGCAGAGCTAACACATACACAGTGAGAACCTCTCAGCAGTGTTAACAAGATGCAATGTAATACATGACAAACTCACGTTTTTGCAGTGCCCAGACTTCTTGTGTCAGCCATATTTTAAGACTAATCTTCCTTCTTCTTAGTTGAAAAGTTTTGGGTTTAAAAGGAGCCACTTCTGAAACTTAAGCACAAAGTCCAGGCTAACAGTTTGGAGTCCTGACCAATATTTATTCTTCAACCAATGTCACTAAAGATGATTATCTGGCCATTATCATGTTACTATTTGTGGGATTTGCCTTGCTCATGTTAGCTGCTATGCTTTACAAAAATACAATCATATGAATTCAGAACAGGCATGTCATTTGGAGCTTGAGCCTGCTCCACCATTTGCTAACCTCATGACTGACCGGATTGTGGCTTCAACTCTATTTTCCTGCCTACCCCTGACTCCATTGTCAATCAAAAATCTAACTAACGCAGCCCTAAAAATATTCAATGGTCCTCCCCTCTACTACTGTGAAAGAGAATTCCACAGATCCTAAAAGAAAAAAAAAATCTCTTATTTTTTAACAGTGTTACCTAATTTTAGTCTCTCCCAGAAAGGGAAATATTCACTTAATATCCATCTTGCCAAGTCTCACTTTTTGAGAGTGACTTCCAATGGCAGGATTAGAATGCAGGCCCCAGGATATTTACCTATGTCTCTGGGTTACAAGGTCTAGTGTCAGTACCAGTAGGCCACCACCTTTTACATATCTATGGAGTCAGTTAGTTTAGTTTTCTGGATGGCTGGTTTGCAATGCAGCATGACACCAACAGTGTGTTCAATTCTCACGCTTGTTGAGCTACCATGAAGGACTTTCCTTCTCAAACTCTACCCACACTCTCCCCCCACCTCACATGAAATGTGGTAACCCTTGGGTTAAATGAACCTTTTCTCGAATGACATTGGGACTTGTGTTTACTCTTTACACCTTGTATCATGTATTATATTTGGGCACCTTATTTATCAAATGTCTACAAGTTACCCAAACTATTACAGTACTTGTAAAACTTTGCGAAGCTCGATGCATTCTACAGTGATCTCATTCTTCATAAGGCTAATCTGTTCTTCCATGTTGCAAATTTCACAATATTCATGTTTATGTTTTAAAACAGCTATCAGTTTATGGCGATTATTATTTTCCAATATTATAATAGCTTACACCCTACATATGGTCAAATCCTCTTTGTGGCTTTAAACAGGTTTCCACTCTGTCCATTTACTGAAATTATTTCAGCTTCAGCTTAAACAACTTCCCATTTTACACATATTATAGTGATCATGTCCTTTGTGATTTTAAACAGGTGTTGGTTATGGGGTAGGTATGTCTCGACACTCTTAAATGCTACACTTTCTATTTATCGGACTATTAATTTCTACATCCACATTTTTTTTCTTCCTCTGTATAATCGTTGTATCAGCATTAATTCTTTCTTTCTTGCTGCCCCAGTACAAGATTTTCATTGCTCATACCTGTCTTTCCTTGGTGATTCAGCATTTGTCAATCTGGTCTGAAATAGTGCCCAATTTCTGAGGTTTGTGCCATGGCCTGATGCCAATATGCAAAAACTCCAATCTTGATGTTTTGTAACCAATGTCTGTTTACTTAACACATCTTATCAGTTTTCTTGGTATTTTTCATTTTTGACCTTGATCATTAAACTCACATCAATGAAAGATGTTGTAAACTTATTTGTATCCAGCTATTTTCACTGCACAGATCTAATACCAAGATGTTTTGCACATTCAAGTCAAACAACTGAATAATAGCCTTTACATTTTAAATCTACATACCTTGGTCATTAGTTTTAAGAACTATAGATAATGTTAAAACTGATTGTGTCTTGTTGAAAAATGACGTATACTTTGCAGTCCATACTGAGACTGACGCATAGAAATGTAAGAACGGGCATGTCTCCAGCGACATGATAAGGATAACCAAGTATTAAAACAAAACTGAAAAGCACATCGAGTAAACACTAAGTGAGCAGGATTGCCCTCTTGTGCATTTCTCTCATTCTGCAACTGCATCAATCCACAGTACCCAGATTTGCAGTATTAAAGCCTAGATATGCAAAATGCGCTTATATTCGAGCTGACAAGTACAAGCTTCTCCACCACTGAGTCCCAGATATTAAATGGTGTTTATATTTCTCCATAGGTGGCAAACATAAAACACTTTTACATTTAAGAATAATAATGGGCCTTCTCCTTCAATTGCTGATGGTGCTTCCACATTGATGTAGTTAGTGAAATCCAGCATTTTAACCCTGCAATAACAAAGGAATGGTGATATATGTTCAAGCCAGGATACTGGTTTTCTTGGAAAGGAACTTACAAGTGAAGATGTATTTGTGATACTGCTGCCCTTATCCTTCTTTGCGGATGAAGCTGTGGGGCTAGGAGGTTCTAGCAACAAAAGATAGACTCATAGAAGATACAGTCCAAAAGGAGGCTGGACTGCCTGCCATGTCAGTGCTTGCTAATTCAAGCTAGTCAGCTAGTCCTATTTCCCCACCTTCTCACTCCTGCCCTGCAATTTTTCTTTTGCTTTGGATAATTATCCAATTTGCTTATATGAATGAATCTGCTTCCACCCTACACTCAGGCAGGAAACTCCACACTCCACCATTTGTGCTTTTTAAAAAAGATTCATGCTGCCTCTGGTACTTTTACCAATTATCTCAAATCTGTGACCTCTTGTTCTCCACCTTTCCTCACATGGAAACAGTTGCCCTCAATCTACTGTGCCTGAACATCTGATGGTTTTGAATGTCACTACTAAATCTCCTCTCAGCCTTCCCGTCTGTAAGGCAATCCCAATTTCTCCAATCTATCTATATAGCTGAAGTCCTTTAGCTGTGGAAATATGCTTGTCAATCATTTCTGCCTTCACATCCTTAATAAAAGTGCAGTGCCCTGGACACAATATTCCAGTTAAGGCTGGACCAGTGATTTATAAAGATTTGCCATCACTTTCTTATTTTGTACAATTTACTTTTTTTTGGTTTATCATTGTAAATAGGTAATTTGGTGCAAGGCATTCTGCGAGTATCAGATACTGCAGTCACAATGCACCTACGTCAGATATAAAATCCAAAGGTAATCTAACCAACTAATCTTGTTGTGGATAGTGTTGAGATTAAGGTATCAGGCTGTACCCTTCAAAGCAAAGGACAAGCATTCCATTATACATTTGGATGGAATTATGAAAAGGATTGAGAGACATTAAGCGTGAGGGAGTGATCCAAACTTACAAAGTATTCAGGCTCTACTTGCATATAACTCATGAATAGGTGCTTTTTGACAACATGTTGACAACACCTGTAATCGATAAAATTACTGTGTCAATAGAAGACAAGGGGTGGAACTTGGCTAGGTTAAATGCATTATGCATTTTGTAAGACATATTTGAGCAATTGTCTACATTGTCAAATTAAATGTCTGTCTGAAAATTGCACTGGAACAGGTTTCCAGCACAACAGCTGTGTGTTGTCAACACCCTTGCTTTGCTTTGTCCAATACATTCAGTAACTTCTAAATGTTACATGAAGTGAACGAATTTGACTGAACATTAGCACCTACAGTGTCAGGGAGCTCAGAAGCAGGTTACACATGATAGTCCACAGTTACTTTTTAGTTAAGTCATTTGCAAATATTTCAGCTCTGACTCTTCCAGTACTGCTTATAAATCACAGGAAATTAATTTAAAACACTTTATAGAACTGCAGATGTAGTTCTGAACTGTTCTGAATGGACATTTGACCCAAATCGTTAACTCTGATTTCTCTCCATAGATGCTGCCAGACCTGCTGAGTTTTTTCCTGGCAATTTTTGTTTGTTTTTGTTACAGAAAAGTAGTCCACAGGTATTAATGGAGGCAAATTAAATGTAGGCATTTATTGATAAAGGAATAGAATATAGAAGCAAGGAAGAGTTGCTGCAAGCGTATAAGGCATTAGTAAGACTGCACCTGAAGTAATATGTACAATTTTGGTTCCCTTACTTGAGGAGAAATGTAATTGTACTGGTGGCAGTTCAGAGAAGGTTCCCACATGATTGATTCCAGAAGAGTTTGTCCAATAAAGAGAATTTGAGCCATTCAGGACAATACTCTCTGAAGTTCAGAAGAGATCTAATTGAGGTAGATTAGATGCTAAACAGTATTGATAAAGCCGACATAGAAAGGATGTTTCATCATGTTGGGCAATCTAGAATAAGGGTGCATAGTTTTGGATAAAGGGTAGCAGATTTAAAAGAGATGAGAAATTACTTCCCGCAAAGGGTTGTGAATACATGTATATGGAATTCACTATCCCAGAGTGCAATGGATGCTGGGACATTGATTAAGTTTAAGGAACAGACAGGTTTTTGTTTTAAAAAAAAGCTAAACGGCTACGGGGAGTAGGCAGGGAAGTTGAGGCTGAGATGAGATCAGCCATGATTGTATCAAAAGGCAGAGCAAGCTTGAGGGGCTGTCCATTGCCTAGTCCTATTTCCCATGTTCGCCTCTTCCCTGTTTGAGAATAAGGATTCTTAAATTCCCACTCCTTTAAGTAACTTGATTTCAAATGTTATTCTCAACTAGGGTAACAGTATTTTGATCTAATTTCATTTGATGTGGAATTATTTATGGGGTTTCTAATTTTTTTTCCTCTACTTAACCAAACAGTGAACTGGGGAGTTATTGGTTAGTTAATTCAATGGTTTCACTTCCTCTTTTAAGAAATACCAGATACCTAGAATAATCCTCCATAATCCCAAATGACCCCCCCCCCCCCAAGGTTGACCTACTTTGTACATCATACATTTTGGTGCTATTAGAGTACGGCCTGAAGACTGTTAAACTTACTGCTGTTTCTTAGGTATCACCAGAGTTGGCAGCGTCCATTTTATGGATCTGTGGCTGAGAAGGAGGAATATAGGTAAGGGAACACGCAATAACAACTAGTCTGTACCGTTTTTGTGTTTAAATTTTCATTGGTTTGTCTGTGATAATATATGAATGTACAAAGACTCAAAATGCATGGCTTTGAGGAATCTTTCATCTTACTAATAATTATAAGTTATCTGATAACCCTACACACAAAAGTGAGAGTCAGAAGATAGGAGCTGACATCACAATCCAAAGAGCAAACTGGATAATCTATCTTGATGCTTCCACATCCTTAAAAAAGGTACTGACACTCACCATCTACTCATTTGGATACAAACAAATCACTACAGAAGATGAATAGTGAAATTCCTTGTATAATGGCCAACATTTATCATGTAATTATCACAATGGATAACTAGTCATACCTCATTTCCTGATTGTGGGGTCTTAATGGTCACAAGTTAGCTCGGATACTTTTCCACATGGCAATAAATATACTTTAGAACTAACTGATACTTCATGAAATGCTTTGGAGCCATCCTAAAGCTTAAAAGTTATTTTCCACCTGAAAACTCAGTCCTGTTGATTCTGCATGTGTGCTCACTACAAGCCCCATACGTGTGATCTAACCACCAACACACATCTGTTTAGTTACGTTAATTTGAAGCTTTTGAAAGTTTCTGCATCAAAAAGAATTGTTTGATGAAATGGGAGATAAAAATATGTCTATACAGTTTCTTGCTACCTCGGTCATTCAAAGATCGCACAGGCTCATTAAATGAAAGAGCCCATTTGGGGTATCCTGCAAAATGGGAGATTAAGCAAGCTGAATGTTAGTTATTCATTTTGAATTGAAAGATGTTTTTATTTGCTGTGGGGTACAGACCTGCTGCAGCAATATTCAGTCACTAACTATGAGCTTATGAAGTCTGAGTCTATGTTTGGCTGCTCCAGGCGTGAGATCCGGCAGCTGTTAAAATGGCAGATGAGTCAGCAGCGAGAGTCTCAACGTTATGCCCTGTTCAATCGGGCCAAAGAGGGAGAAGCAGCACGTGAGGCAGAAAGACAGGCAACTCTTCAAGATCTGGAAAAGCAGATTGCACGTTCCCGTTTTCTTCAAGCATTCCGAGATGAAAACAAAAAGGTGAGATAGTCAGGAAATGGATAAATTATCCCCTCTGAAGGGGATAGTGGCCTTCAGTTCCACCATTCAAAACTAAGATTTTCTGGAGGTAAATGCTGATGTTGCTTTAGACATACTATCTCAATGAGTTCATTCAATCACCCAAAATTCAATTTTTCCATTGAATGTATAAGTTATGAAAACTTATGCAATCATAAGTTTTCATAACTTATACATTCAATGGAAAAATGGCCAGAAGATTCAAACCATGATTGGAGATTATGAAAATTTAGTCTCACAGAACTTGTGCTTGGCAGTATACAAATGTAAATTTATAAATACATATTTTTCTTTTTTTCAACTTCCACTCAGCTGATGGAAATTCAGTGGAAGGAGAAGAGGTTAGCAAAATCCCTGGATTCTCTACGAGAGCGTGAGCTGCTGCAATACAACCCAATCAACTGGAGCTGCACTTTGAAATAGATTTCAGCGTGAATTGATGTGCCACTCACAATACGAAATGGACGCAAGTTATGACATTTTCTCAATAAAGATTCATTTTAAACATTTTGCAATTGCTTCATCCTGTGAGACAAAGATGACTCAATTGGAACCTAGCTCAGATCTGATCCTACTCCTGGGTTTTACTACAAACTTAAGGCCGAAACTCCAGTGGAATACTGAGGGAGTGCTGCAGTGTCCACAGACTGCAAAAGAACCCATTGTACTATTTTAAGGAAAGGTAGTACACTTATCTCTGGTCTCCTGGTCAAAGTTTTACAAGCTCTGCGAGGAAACCTAAAAACTAAATTATCTGCAAATTATCAACAAGATTTTACTTTTTGTAACCTTAACATGGATCAGAACCAATTCAGATAAACATGAAAGCCATGGAATTATAGACAGGTGAGCTTTGTCAGTGGTGGTAAGTTGTTAGAGGGGATTCTGAAGGACAAGGATTATACACGTTTAGAAAGGCAAGGACTGATTAGGGATAGTCAGCATGGCTTTGTGTGTGGAAAATTGTATCTCACTAACTTGACTGAGCTTTTTGAAGAGGTGACAAAGAAGGCAGAACAGTGGATGTTGTATATGTGGACTTCACAAAGCGTTCGACAAGGTTCCACACTGTTCTTTACTGATGCAGTGTGGGTCAGGTGTCCAATAACAACCTTCACCTCAGAGTTTCACAGCTACAATTATCATTAATGTGACACACCTGTACAAACCCTCACTCTATCAGATCACAACATTCCTACCCAAAGTTCCTTTGAAACCAACCAGCAACACACTCACTGACTGTTTGGCCACTTGTGGAAAACACCTGGCTCTTCAGTGTCTCTGAGCTATTTACAGCCTGTTATACACTGTATTACACATCATTAAAATAGTTTAATTTTACAGTCTTATCAAAACCAATCCCTTGGCTTTAAGGCACTATTACCATCCCTGTTCTTTAAACACTCAACAAGGCTATAACATTACCTCAACCAGCAAACTTAGAGAAGCTGAGATTTCACTCCTTGAAGCAGAGGACATTGAAGTACATCAGATTATGACAGGCTTAGAAAAGAAAAACTCTGCATATTAGCTGATTGTACAAACACCAGGGAACACAGATTGAAGGCTTTGCATAAGATATGCAAGCGGGAATGAGAAGAATCAGATAGAATTCTGCAGTGCAGAAGGAGACCATTCAATCCATTGCGTGTGTACCACTCTCCAACCTTATTTCTGTGGCCCTCTTAAATCCATCACTTTCAAATATATTTTCAACTTTTCATAAATCATACTGTATTAATGACCCGGAATAGACTGGAAACAAATTTTAAAAGGAAATTTGATGAGTACTTCAAGGTTACTATGCAGGCTGACCGAGAGTGGGAACTCTATATTCAAGGGTATTCAACACACCAGAAGGCAAAATAAAAACAGTGACTCAGAGAGATAGAAATTAGTTGAAATGGATCGCTGCTGCTTATTTTTATCTCCTGCCATTGCTGCCCTTTTCATGCAGGTCTGCTGCTCTACTTATGAAGCTGCTTTCCCTATTCTCACATGATTTCGAAAGCATACGGTCTTCTCTCTCGTGCTCTAAAGACGACAAACTCCATTTCTTTGACGGTTCACTTGTTCAGCAGTAACTTCACTCCACATTTTGGAAAGTCCTGTGAGCATAAGCTGTGGGAGCAAGGATTTCTGTGACGAACAAGAAAAACATCAGTAAAAAGACAAAGACACAATTCAACTTTTTATTTACCATAAAATGTTTATTTTTACCAGAATTTCAGTGCCAGTGTTTTGGAGGATCTACCCCCATCTCACTACGTTTTATAACACATACTTTTAATTGGAATCTTCCTGTTAGCAACCGGGCACATTCAGAATGACAAGTAACATAGTCACAAGCTCCATTATGATCCAATATTTATCCTAGCCCTTGTTTGTTTGTTTTAAAGTTAGCTAGGTCACTTCCAAAGAAAGGTTGAAGGTCAGAGAGTTAACAGATTCCTGGTGAAACGTATGAACATATAAACCACAAAAATTACAGAAGCAATAAAGAATGAGTAAATTCAATTTGAATAAATAAATAAAAGAATGAATAAATTCACTCAGGTCCAGCACACCTAGTCATACAGGTAACAAAGACAATCTTTAGTGCATGCCACCGATACACCTTAAAGATCCTACATATATACATACACAGGTACAATACAGAGAAATATCAGTGTCAGACACCCATCCACTCAGCTAATAAAGGGTAGTGTGAGAAATGTCCAGCATAATCACATACACTGCAGTTCCTTCATGTATATCGAGGCAAAAAAAAACTATCAGCATATGATAGTAATGCTCAACTAGCTTACTTCCACAGGGTCAGTATCCAAAATTACACATTGCTACACTATACAGTAGCCAACATGAAGAAACCTCTTGTTTCATTGTATATCTGAAATAAAGGCCACAATAGTAAAGCAACACTCAGCAAGAATCCAATGATTAAGACAGAAGTATGTCACACACCTGGGACTTAAATTTGAAGTGCAGATTTGAAGAGTAGTAGTGAGGCATTCTAGTCTAGTCCACCTTTTAGAAGATGGAGGCGATGCCTTCTCCTATTTTATCCCAATAGTGGAACAATGGGAATTTCAGTGCAGACAATTCCATTTTCCACCAGCAGATGGCTGTTGCGCTTCACAAGCAACAGAAATTTGGGTGCAAATATAAATGGGACACACCTTTGGCATGGGGATAAAAGTGTCTAGTAATGGCCTTTGAGATTAACTTTTAAAAGAAAATGATTTAAAATGATTTCACAAAACCAAATTATGAGAACATACAGAAAAAAATTCTTTGAGTAACTCAGTCAAGTGGATGTAAAATAAGTCGCAACGAAACCCTTCAAGTCTATCCAGGTACGCCTATTATTTTCAGTCAATTCACATTTCATGTGACACGGAAAATAATTTCCCACAGTTAGGTACAATAAATGTACAATAAATTAAAGGATAATGAATATTATGCAGAAAAATGATAAAATCTTTAAATATCTTATAGGTTACTGACACTTGTAAATTCTACTGATGTTGGATGGGGCTTATTTCAGGTCAGGAATTTTAATTAAATAATTTTTAAATACACACAACCCTCAAATCAGAAAGTGCCGAAAATGCTGGAATTATATAGCAAAACTGTCAGCATCTGTAAGAGATAAGACAGGTCATGGGTATTCACTGCTGAACAGTACATCCCTGAAACATCATACATTCTATACATTCATGAGAATGTTTCCAAAGCACCACCATCCTGCTTTTCTCCTCACTGATGCTGATTTAACTGACAAATGGAACCATCACTTTCTATTTCCAACTATATGAACTTATTTTCCATAATTAAATATTTTTAAAAATGCATAAAGCAGCATCAATGGGGGACAGTGACAAAGATTAGCAACTGGCTGATTGGAAGTGAAACAGGTTTGTTGCCAAGATAGTACTAATTTAACCTTCTACATAACTCTGCAGACTGCTGTCTTTCAATAGGACCAATATAAATTTCATTGATATGAAGCGAAGGGATCTGTGCCCCTCCCAATGATAAATCTTGTATAATGATGAACACATACCTGCAATTACTAGGCGTTGTAGCGAATTGCACAGATCAGTGTCCAAGACTCAATTTAATTGTTCGATTACTAGTCTGACTGGTCTTGACAATACTTTGTTGGGGGGAGTTAAAAGCAAAAATAAAACACAAGCCAGGTTCTCACTCTTCATAACCAAAATTCTCTATTGGGAAGTGTACAATCACTTGTGGTTTAGAGTTTAGCTGTGATACCACCCCATCAGCCAACCATGGAATGGCCAGGCAAGAACTATTCTCCAGAAACTTTATAGCCATAGGGATTCATGAACCTTACCGAAGTTAGTCATCACCTGGTTTCTTCTCTACATAGAGAAAAAAATGAAGACACTTCTCACAAATATGCTTCAGTAACAAAAAACTATGGATTATTTAGAGCTTTCATAAAATCAACACCAATCTTTGCCAAGGGGTTGTGGAAAGGTTCCCTTCATGGTGGCAATTCCATCATGGTGTTCGAGAGGCTGCAATAACTTGAAGAGGTTTGAACAAGGGCAGATGTCAGGCTGCTTCACTTTTCAGATACAGCCAAAAATCCTTTAAGAATACTCACATATCCATCTCAAAAAGCCATCAAGGACATCATGTTCAATGTTAAATCCACTTGATTTTAAATATGCTGACTTCCTTCCAATGTAAAATGATAAACAAATCTCTATTCTCCATGAAGGAAAATAAAGAATGAAGAAATTGCACCTCCGATATTACCTGATTCTACCCAACACTTAGCCAAATGTGGATGCTTTATATTTACTACTTCTAACTGCAAAATTAGCTCAAAGCATACATTCGTGATGCCGATTCCCTCTAACTCCTTCACTACCTTTTAGTCAAATTGTCCAAAAGTAAAAGAATCAGCTTTCTTATTTCAGTCTCTTTGTGAAGCCACAAGATTGCGGTTCTATTATCCAAGTGCATATCAAAGATGACAACCAGACCAAGACACGGTTTCTACCACCTCATTGCAGGCCAAACTGAAGCCACCTTGCTTCACTCCAATCAAATACTCTCATCTGGACTGCACCTATTTCCTCTGGCAAGCGGAACACAGTGTGACTAATAAAGAAAATTTCTCCAACGTTTGTTAGGAACGTAACACTGCCTGGCTCCACAGTTAACAAGAGCCATATTCAGGCTTTGATCGTGTCACACCCAAACATCTTTAACATTTTTGTAGCTGGCTTAAGCCCTCCTCTCAACTAAAATGCCACAAATCCACACAGACACATCCTCTCTAATCTCAACTGTTACCCTATGGCTAAGTGAGCATTTTCTTATTCTCATCTTAATTTTAACTAAAAATCACTTCACCTCTGCTGTGAATAGGATGCCACAAAAGGTCAAGCAAAAGTATTACTTACTGAACAGTGTATCAATTATAGAAGTTACTTCTTAATCATCCCACCCAACAGATTGCAAAACACATTCATTTGCTTGCTCATGCTGAACATCAAACTCAACCTGACCTCACTATAGCTTGTCTATTTCTCACCATGAGGTAACTTATTTAAATGAAAGCTAAGACTGTGGTCAGAAATTAAATACCCTACAAAATGTGACAATGACAATTTCCAACCAGATTCCAAGCCTGAAAATCCAGCAGAAACAAGGCCTTGAAAGGTTTATCATACAAAATCTTGGTTCAGTTGGCAGAAGTTGGGACAACGTTCCAAAATTAAAATTAGACACTTCATAAACAGAAGCTCAATTTTGTTGAGAGGTGACAGACGAGACAAAACTTCTCCCTGAATCTTAAATAAGCTTTTGGATAACGCCCATGCTGCAGCTTTTTACAATAAATTAGAACAGTGCATATTCAGAAAACATTACATCATTGTACATTTTATCGGAACTGAGAATTCACCAGAGGTAGAGCACAAGAGTTGCTTCGATAGAAACACCCCCACGTGCTCCATCTGAATATAAGTAATCTTGTGTTTTCAGACATGCACAGTTTACTCTGTTGAATTCATAATTTAAAGATTGATATTTTACCCATACTTCCATGTGGCAATCCCAGCTGCTGGGCTCTGCAGAACAGTCCGCTGGGTAACAATCCAGTTTGGTTTAAAATAGTCAGCTATTACCACAGATAACCATATGATTCTTGCACTCAAACTAATCTTCTGCCTTATTTGCCTTTAAGAAATCCATCCACAAGACGATCTGATTTCTCTGACAGCCAGTAGCCTGCCGTTGCTGCAATGGCACCGATGAAGATGGAGGTGAAAACCATATCGCCCTTTGCAGCAAGTGTTGCCAGTGCACATATGATGACACCAAAGAACATCTGCTGTAAGACCACCATCTCATCCTCAGTGACATTGTCAAAGAGACCTTCCTCAGGGACAGCTGATAAAGAGAGAGAGAGTTGAGCATTAATGGTTTAAAATCATTTTTTTGACCAGCTCTAACTTAGCTTCGCTTCTGAAAACCTCCTGTAGAGTTATACCTCTACAAAATGTATCTGAAGTATTTAATGACCGACTTTTAATTGCGAGAAAAGTTTTGATTTAACTTCATCTCCATCGAGTGTAAGAATGCCAATGTTGGAGGACAGAACTCTGCCCTATATCTCAACATTAGACATATAAGGCAAGTAACAGGTCAGATGCAAAATAAAATGCTGTCAACCTCTGCCCAACTGAGCTTTCTTGGGTTGCCTTTTAGGCTGATTTATTCCCAACACATTTTTAAAGTTGCCAGCTCATGTAATATTGCCACACAGTACATTAACTTTGCTTAAACTTTCAAAAGGGATTCACAGTTGATGCATATTGGAATTGTGATCAGAGTGTGGATTAAAAAAGATGCAATACTTACGAGTCAACTTGTCCTCAACACAAAGACCATCATGTTTAGAAAACCCATCAATACAAGCACACATGTAGCTGCCCTCTGTATTTTTACATTCCTCATGTTCACCATTACAGATTGGTTTTTCACTGTTACACTCATCGATATCTGTAACAGAACATAATGAGACAATGAACCTTTCATAATTGAGCTATTCTTCAGCCTTCAAAACACTTGGAGTAGGTCAACCATTTCCTTTCCAGCTCCCAACCTAACAGCTTGACACTAAAGTCTCGTTAATCTGGCTGCGATTTAATCGCCAGTGAGTGGCCTTGGATATTGAGATGGCATTTCTTATCCACCTAATTGTTCCATCAACTGGATAATGATCACTCAGTAAAGTACAGTCTGAATCATAGATCATTTGCCACCTCTATTTTGAAAACATCTTTTTCTACCAATTTCTCTGCTCTGTTGTTAAATTTTGTGCTACAATCACCTGACAAAAATGACGTTCTGTGACCAAGATGATTGACTTCCAGCAACCAAAATAATCTTCCTTTATGCTATATATGACTCCAACTAATGGAATGTTTCCCCAAACTCTCATTGATTAATTTGGCTCAGACTACTGATGCCTCAGTCAAATGTTGACGACCAACAATAGACGGCTGGGTAGGATTTGTCCTGGTCGGTGTACAGAACACACTCGGCAATTTTGCACATTGCTGGGTAAGTGCCAATGTTGCATTAGCAAACAGTTTGTCTCAGGACATAGCTGTTTCTAGAGTACACATCTTCAGTACCATGGCCAGAATGCTGTTGGAGTAGGTCTACCATTTCCTTTTCAGCTCCCAACCTAACAGCTTACACTACAAAGTCTCAGTAACTGATCTTTATAACTAAAGCACCTTGTTTTTTATGTCGTCTGAAACCACTCCATGAATTTGACATCCCCAAGAGGCTGCTCAGTGAATATTAAGATTGCTTACCCAGACATTTTGTACCATCCATCTGATAACCTTTGTTACATTTTTTACATCTGCTCGGTCCAGCTCCCATACAAGTGAAGCAGGCCTTATCACAAGCTAGAAAAATAAATATTAAATAAATATTAAATAAATATTACAGCATAATGCACACAAGTGCCACGGCACCTGGAAAAGTTACTCCTCAGTCTCAGTTTAAAACCTGCCTGCCACTTACATACAGATTTCATTACAGGGTAGGCCAGAAAGAGAAATGAAGAACCAAATAATGCCAAACCAAATTAATCACAAAGTCTTTCAGTTATTTCCTTTCATTTTATTCCAGCCTTCTTGGTATAATTGAAGATCAATAAGTATTGATCAATAGTATAAGAAGTAGGATTATTCAGTTCCTTGCAGCTGCGCTGTCACTCAAAATTATAACTGGAATGACGGAACAGAATTAAATGCTTGAGATTAAGGCCACTTTGTCTCAGTCAAAAGGATCAGATGCATTAATTGAAACCAATAAACCGTCTATTCTTTTTAACAGGAATGCCTTGCAGTAGTTGGAATACATATATCACACCACATTACTAACAAGCTGTAACATCTAAAGAAACAATCAAGGAATGAATTTAACACCCTAACTCTCCCAGTACTACGGATGCTGGAGATCTGAAACAAAAACAAAGTGCTGGAGAAATTCAGTGGGTCTAGCAGAGTCTATGGATAGAGAACCAGAGTTCAAAGAATTTCCAATTTCTGATGAAGAGTCATGTTGGACTTAAAACATTAAATTGGTTCTCTCTCCACAGATGCTACCATATCTGTTAATTATTCTTAAAGCTCTGGCAATATTTTAGAAAAAAGGAAATCTTAAAAAGAGAAGCAACATATTGACTTGTGATATGATTTCACTTTGAAGATCCAAATGAGTTCAGGTCCGAGTCAACATGAAGCATCAGTGAGACAATGAAAAGAAACGGAGCAAATAAACTAACAATCCAGTCACTACATTACTGAATGGCATCCAAAGTATGAATTGCAGCTGGTGCGATGATTTAGCATTCATTGCAAAAAGAATAACAACACTGACCTCTGCACTCATAGGAGCCATCCGTGTTCGCACAGTACTGGCCGGGTTTGCAGTTTGCCAATTCAGTGTCGCACTCATCAATATCTGAATGCAAGGAAAGTGGACAGTATGATTATTTTAAACAAACAATAACAAAACCATTAAAGACTGTAAACCACCTTTCAAAACTTAAATTGTTTTCTTACAAGTTACAAACAAACTGCCCTTGTCAAATATTCTTTGATTAAAAGGTGCTCAAGATTTTTGGCTATGTATAAAGAAACAGAGCTTTGACTCTGACTTTTGTGATTTTGTTATAAGGATAGTTTGGGATAGAATTGCAATGAGTGGTCACTGGATCCTATAAAAAGTTAGTCATTTTATATTGAATGTGAAAGTTGTTTATTTATAATATTAACAGAAGCAGACAATTTGGACTCTGGCGTTCTTTTCAATAGGAAGATCTAACTCCATATTCCTTTTCTCTCTCAGCTGTAAATCTCCTCTGCAAAGTGTTTACAAGTTCTCCCTTTAAAAATGCAACAGCCTACATTTCCATTACTAAAGGAATCTGCGCCACTGCCCCAGAGATTCCAGTACCTTATGGAGAAACAGTTGCACTTTGGTGGCACAGTTTTTCAAGCGAGATGGGCCTCTATGACTGAGGTAAAGTTGCCATAATCCCAGAGGACCACAGAAACACAAAGAACTTGCAGCACAGCATACATGGGACCAAGTAATTCTGGATTTAGTGACGTATAATGAGGCAGAGCTAAAATCAGAAATTGCTGGATAAACCCAGGTCTGGAAGCATCCGGAGGACAGAAGCAGAGATAACGTTTCAGGTTGGATGACTCTTCAACTCCGAAACGTTGACATTGCTTTCTCTCCACAGATGCTGTCAGATCTGCTGAGCTTTTCCAACAATTTCTGATTTTGTTTTAGATTTCCAACATCCTCAATACCTTTTTTCTGTGTAACGATCAGGGAACTGAAGGTGAAAAGAGCCCCTATGAGGCAGTGACCAAATAATGACAGAATTAACCCTACAGTTTGAGAGGGAGAAAATGGAATCAGATGTAACAATGGAGTAAAGGTACTACAAATACATGAGGGAAGTGCTGGTCAGACTTGATTGCAATGGGAACCTGGTGGGGAAGACAGTTGAGCAGTAATGGCAGACGTTTCTGGAGGTAATACAAGAGTCCTAGCAGAAATTTACCTCAAGGAAGAAGAAACATATTAATGGGAGGAGAAGGCAACCATGGCTGATGAGGGAAGTCGGGGATAGCATAGAAGCGAAAGAATAAGCATTCAAAGTGGTGAAGATTAGTGGAAAGCCAAACGATTGAGAACTCTAAAAAACAGCAGAGGACAAATTTTAAAAACTAACCCAATAAGCAGAGAGAAAATGAAACATGAGAGCAAGCTAGTGAGTAATATAAAATATTACAAGAAATTTTGCTAGATATCTTAAAAAAAACGAGAGAGAGGCAAGAATGGATATTTGAGCACTGGAAACAAGGCTGGAGAAGTGGTAATGGGGAACAAAGAAATAGCAAAGGAACTGAATAGGTACTTTGGATCAGGGTTTCACAGTGGAAGACATCAGCAATACATTAGAACTTCACGAGTGTCAGAGGGCAGAGATGAGTGTGGTGACCGTCACTAATGGGGTGGTGCTAAGGAAGCTGAAAGGTTTGAAAGCAGATAAGTTACCCAGAGATTGGAAGGAGGGAGCTGTTGAGATTTTAGAGGCATTGATGGCATTCTTTCAGGAATCATCAGAAGATCCCAGGGGATTGGAAAATGTCTAATTTATCACTCCTGTTTAAGAAGGGAGAGGGTCAGAAGACAGGAAACTATGGGTTCTTTAACCTACTTGGTCATTGTTAAGATTTTAGACTCCACTACGAAGGAAGAGATCTCCGAGTACTTGGAAGTGCATGCTAAAGTAGAGCGGAATCAGCACAGCTTTGTCCAAGGGAGGTTATACCTGACAAATCTGTTAGAATTCTTTGAGGAGGTAACAGGTAAGTTAGACAAAGAAGAGCGAGTGATTGTGATCTATTTGGATCTCCAGAAGGCCTTTGACAATGTGCCATTCAGGAGGCTGTTCTCATATAAGTGCCTATGGTGTGAGCTGCAAGGATAGAGGACTGGCTGACTGGCAGAGAGTAGGGATAAAGGGGTCTTTTTCAGGATTGCAGCCAGTGACTAATGAAACTCTACAGGGGTCCATTTTGGGACCACAACAATTCATGCTATACATTAATGATCTGGACGACAGAATTGCTGGCATTGTTGCAAAAATTGCAAATTACACAAAGATAGTGTCAAGAAAGACAGGAGGTTGCAATAGGACTTGGACATGCTAAGCAAGTGGGCAAATAAAGTGGCAGATGTGAGGTTATGCACTTTGGTTGGAGGAATAGAGGCATATACTATTCACTAAATGGGAAAGGCTTCAGAAATCTGAAGGACAAAGGGACATAGGGCTCCTAATTCATGATTCACTTAAGATTATCAGTGTGTGCAGTTAGGAAATCAAATGCGATGTTAGCATTCATTTCAAGGGGCCTAGAATACTAGAGTCGAGATATCCTGCCGAGACTGTATAAGGCTCTGGTCAGACTGCATTTGGAATATTGCGAGCAGTTTCGTGTCCTCCATAGCTTAGGAAGGGGATCCAGAGGAGATTCACAAGAATGAACCCAAGGATTAAGGACTTGTCATATGAAGAGTTGCTGAGGACTTGGTCTGTACGCAATTGAGTTTAGAAGGTGGAGGTCTAATTGAAACCTACAGAAACCTGAGAAGCTTTGAGAGTGTGGCTGTGGAGATGTTTCCATTGGATAGGACCCAAGAGCACAGCCTCACAGTGAAGGGATGATGTTTTAAAACGGAGGAGGAGGAAGAATTCTTTCAGCCTTGGATAGTTAATCTGTGGAACACATGGCTGAAGACAGCTATGAAGGCCAGGTCATTAAATGTCTTTAAGACAGAGATGGATAGGGTCTTGATTGGTATGGAGACTCATGTATTATGGGAGAAGGCACAAGAATGGGGTTGGGAAACAGTCTGTGCACAATAAATGGTGAAGTAGATTTGAATGGACTAATTCTGTTCCTATATCTTATGGTTCCTCCTCAGTCTCCTTTGCTACAAAGAAAACATACCCAGTGTGTCCAATCTGTCTTCATAACCAAAACTCTCTCGCCCATGCAATATCCTAGCAGATCTCCTCTGCACCCTCTCCCATGCAATCACATCTCCCCTATAGTCTGGATTCCAGAATTGCACACAATACTCAAACGCGGTCTAACCAACATTTTATATTTTTCATACTGAAGAAAGACTCCAAGAGGGGATAAAAGTTACTGCAATGCTGCTTCAAAGAACAGCTGAGGAGCTGCCCACAGCCCCAAAGTCAATATTATCCTTCAATCAAAGTTATTATATTAGACATTATAGGCATTATCATATGGATGCTTGAGGAAACTGTGTGCAAAATGGCTGCTCTGAGTATTTTACAATACAACAATGATTACACATCAAAATCAATTTATTTTTTGTAATATAATTTTGGAATACTAAGTTTATAGAAATCTTATATGATTGAAAATTCTTTAACTAGTTTTGTACAAAGGGAAATTATTCTATCCTAATTTTAGCATTTGTCAAAACTTTAATTTAAACTCCTCTTCACCTATTTTCCCCAAACAGAAAAAAAAAGTCTATCTCAAGGTAGCACATCGAAACCATTTATAGCTTTAACAGAACCAACAGAAATATGGTAGAGGCCAAAACAGCACAATGAATAGCAAAACGAACAGATTGTATATGATTCATCTTGATGAAATTCAGTCCTCAGCAAATCATAATGATTCAAAGGATAAGCAATTAGTACTTACCTATACACTTGTCATCATGCAGGAACCAGCCAACTTTACACTCTTGACATTTATAGTCCTCAGGGCCTGTGCACTTCTTGCAAGATTTGTAGCATTCTGAAACACAGCAGCCAACAGAGCACAAGATTAATTCATCTGTAACCATACTTCACTAAAACCATGCTTAGAAATTGTGAGCTCCAGATTTGAAAAATTAACAAAAATTTTGGATTTGGATTAGGCATGCAGAAACAAAGTTCATTGTTGACAGAAGGGTGCCACCTTCAAAATGTATCAATTTTAATGTCTTGGTATAGGTTTGCTTTTCTGGAAATCTTTTAAGGGGACAAATTTGTTTTACTTCATCTAAAAAAGTTCAGGTCCATAAAAGAAAAAATTATTTTCTATACCATGTCAATTTCAAGCACACTCGCAAGTTTATACAAAATTAAGACTTTCTATTTAATCCCAAGAATAGCAGCACACTTTTGTTCCTGAGCACGCTGTTCTCATGTGAAACGTAACATTTACTCACATCACATATACAGGCCACTGCTACGAAAAATCTCAAGTCAAGCTGGGGGCAAAAACTAGTCAGACCCTACTCCAATTCTTTCACTTTGCCCTTTGGATTTTCTCTCTGAAGGCAGGGATCATATAATGGTCAGCACTGGACCCAACATCCACTTTATATATATCTGATAATGAATGTTGCCAAGTAAGTTACTGGCATTAGCCACCATAATGAAAGCTGATCCTATCCTCATCCAAATGCTCCACATCATCTAAATGGAATATATATAATGGGCTGTTTTTTAAAAAAAAAGCTAGACTTGAAGCAGACTCACTCAGCTAGGTGGATTAGGTTTTAAACATAGTTGAATACAGCAGCACACTTAACAGAAGGACTTCACTCTTTGGTCTGCTCTACAAATTAACATGTAAAGGTGAGTACAGATCAGAACCCTCATTGGTTTGTCACAAAGCTAGTTCTTTTTCCTAAAAGCTGTTCCTTTTATCGAAGATACTGTGTCCTTGGTTTTTTTTCAGAGGGGTCGAAAACAGTCCGGGCTCTGAAACGACTTAGTTAGTACAGAGGTGAAAGGGGTTATTGAGAGGCCTGTGAGGAAACAGGCTGCTGAACTCTCTCTCCTTCTGCCCTTCTAATTCGACTGTAAGCCTTTGTGTTATTTTTGCTGTGTGTTTAAGGAGCTTATTTATTGGGACTGTTACGCATATTCAGAACAGCATAATTACGTTCATTTTGGATAGAGAGAGTTTTATAGGTTTTTTTTATTCTGTTCTTGGTGTTTCATTCCGTATTTTTGTGAATAAATTGTTGTCTGTTTAAAAGCTGTTAATTAACCTAACTTACTCTGTGTAATATTCACTATACACCTCCCGAAACAAAATAGCAAAGTTACGATCTGGGCTACCTGCTTAAGAATATTTTAAGCGGTCTGGCCTAGTCCATAACAGGCGATAAATGCCATTAAGGCATTACATTTCACAGAAGTTTCTGTGCATGTACCTTTTAACGCAAAACAGCCCATGCATATATTCCTTGTGTCGTTGAGTCACGCTTACAGAATACACATCACATACCTTGACATACCAATTGGGTATCATTCCTCGACTCTTCAAAGTATCCATCAGCACATTCCGTACAGACAGATCCTGCATAGCCTGGATCACAATTACATAACCCAGTTCCAGATCGAGTTCCATCGCCATCACATTGACCATATCCACTGCACGGTTTTGTGGATCCACCTGTACATGCTGTAAACATAGTATAAATGGCATGGTCAGAATGCAATTGTTCACCTGAAACAGTGACAGCGTCTTAAACAACTTGCATTTGCTTATACTTCATTCTCTCTCTAAGGTTCTTTGAGAGTTAAAGAGAGAACGAGAGAAAGAAAAGAAAGAAAAGAGAATTAGAGGGTGAGAAATTTGGGAAAGAATTTCAGAGCTTAGGGTTCAATCGTGGATGAGGGGAATCTGGAACAACCAAGCAGCCATATTTGGAGAAACAGAGGGCTGAAGGACCGGAAGTGATAACAGATAGATAGATGACAACTCTATTCGTGTCATTGGCCAGGTAAGGCAAACTCAACTAATGGCAAAGAAGTGATTGAATTAGTTATGAAATCTGAGCTATTCAGCTATCAGTCAGCAAGTTAAACACTGCAGCGTTTGAAGGAATTCCAAGTTTAAAATCTCTCCCATGATACCTGCAATTAAATATTAATGCAGATGTAGAAATAAAGGGTACAAGATACTTTGATTTTCATAAATAATATTTTGCATGTTTCCTCAGGGATCAGGGGTGGTAATTTGGAGTCCCAGCCAAAGCACCGTATACATCTTCAGTGAACTGCATACACAACAGTATGGCATGGTAAATAATCAGTGCATCACCAAATCACCCAGACAGAATATCATTCAGTTCTTGAAACAAACAAAATCATCTTAGCTTTTTGATTTGCAATCTAGTTCACAGAAGTACTTACCCTAACCAAGAATTTAATAGTCACCTTATTTTGAATAACCACCCAAACATGCTGCTTGTCACAATCGGCTAGGAAACCTGCATTCTACTGGCCATCTAGAAACTTGAAGCAATCAAAATTTAATACTCTGAAAGGTCAAATTATGCATCATAAAAGGATGAATAGGTCCAAGACAAATTAAGCAAAAGCAGGTACTAATCAGAACTAAGAGAACTGGAGGGAAATCAGATTTTCAGATAGAATTTCCTCTGTCAGTCAACTATCACAATAGTCAGATGTCATAACCTGAGGTCAACTTCAATCTCTTACATTTTGTACAGCATGATCAACCAAATCACCTCTCAGTACAAGCCATCCTTGGGTGATTGGCAGATTAGAGATTGGAAGCCCCTGTAAAGCATGAGTGGGAAGCATGGCACTAAAGATGTTCTCTAAATTAGACACAAAAAAAATTTTTTTGTAACTGAATTAAATATTTTATTTGAAGTATACTGTTTAGTTATCTCGAATTTCATTATTTATGGACAGGGTAGCATCACTCAACATGTATATTCCCGCTGAGGAAATGTTACAAGTCAAAGCCCTTAAGCTGATTTGACGTCTGCTACACTAGTTAGGATGGTGAAAAGACTATATGGTTGAAGTACTGCTACTACAGATAACAACTTGACAATGAAAACTTCCTGCAGAATCTACTTTCTGATATATTTCGCAGCTACACGGGAGGACCCAGAAGATAAGAAGGTTCAACTTCCAATTCCAGCAGCTGCTTAGTTGCCACAAGTGCCAGCGTGGCACCTGGCACACTGGGGAATCCAGTTATTGCATGGAGTTCAGCTAGTTATAAAAGACGATGTCCATCAGCTGCATGGAACATGCCCTCACAGCTCCCCCATATATGTTGCACAGATGTGGTAAGGTAACCTAAAAGGAGGTGGAGTTACGTGAACTGAGGGAGCTCACCTGGACAGAGTGGCTGCGGCAGTAGAGACAGTCTGAAATCATCATGAACTTGACAGATGCAGAATAACATCCTTGAAAAAGGTCTTGTTCAGTTGCATAATGCCTCATCAGATCCTTGATGGGTATATCTAACTGAAGAGCATAGAGCTTACCAAGCTGCTTTCCTCAGCAAATGTTTTGGCCTTGACTGCCTTCTGTGGCAGAGAAACAGGCTCACCACACTCTGAGTGAAGAAATTTCTCCTTCTCTTAGTCCTAAATGGCCTATTCCATAAGGTTAGACTGTGAACCCTGGCTCTGGACTCCCCAGTCAGGACCATCCTATCTGATCCTGTTAGAATTTAAGAGGTTTCTGAGAAACCCACCTCCCTCTTTCTTCTATATGCCAGTAAATATAGCCCTAACCGATTCAATCTCTCTTCATACATCAGACCTGCCATGCCAGGAATCAAATCTGGTAAACTTAATTGAGCTTTTTCTGTAACCAGGACATTCTTCCTCAGATTAAAAAAAAACATCACTCACAAACTCCAGGTGTAGTCTCACCCAGGCCTTATGCAACTGCACCAAGGCATTGCTGCTTCTGTACTCAAATCTTCCCACTAGGAAGCTTAACATATCATTTGACTTTCCCACTGTCTGCTGCACCTACATGCTCACTTTCAATGACCTACGTATAAGGATTCGAGGTGTTGCTGCACCTCCTTTCCCAATCTATCACTAGATAATAATCTGCCATTTTTACTACCAAAGTGGATGACCTCACATTTATCCCCATTATACTTTGTCTGTTGTGTATTTGCCCATTCACTCTACTTGTCCAAATCACAATGAAGCCTGCTCCCCCCTCTCACCCAGATGCAAAAGTACAACTAACTAAAAAAGTAAAATGGAACAAGTCTTCTTTAAATCAGGGAAATTCAAGGCCTATGATCTGAAACATTTAATTCCACTTTCTTCTCAAATGTAGCAGGACTCTATGGTAGACCAAAAATCTAACTCAATTGTGAATATATTCTGTGAGCCAGCCTCCAGTGTTCTCTATGGCGCCCATCTGAGAAAAGAAATTCCTCATCTCTATCTTAAATGGGAGACTCTCATTCTCAAAACATGCCCCCTAGTTCTAGATTGCTCAAGCCCCGTTGTAAAAGTTCTTTACTAAGTGTAACATAGGGAAACTGAGGGAAATTAAAATAAAGGGGAGATAAGAATGATTTTATATGCACAAGTTGTTAACTTTATAAATGCAATACAGCACAAGAATAGGCCCTTTGGCCTACCAAGCCTAATCCTTATTTAGATCCGCCACCTATTGCCCATGCACGGTTTCTATCCCATTGTTCACCTCCCAAACATGCGTCTATCAAAATATGCCTCAAATGTTGCTAACATGTCTGTTTCAACTACCTCCACTGGCAGTGCACTCCAGGCATACACCACCCTCTGTGAAAACCTTTCCCTGCACTTCTCCACTAAACTTTCCCCCGCTCTCCTGGAACCTGTGCCCTCTTGTGGTTGACCTTTCTACCTTGGCTAAAAGCCTCTGGCTACCCACCTCTAGGCCTCTCTAAAAGCTCTCTATCAGCTTGCCACTCAGCTTCTGTCTTTCTATTGAAACCATCTGAGTTTATCTAACATCTCTTCATAACTTATACCTTGCAGACCAGGCAACATCCTTGTGAACCTTCTCTCCAAAGCAGTCACATATTTTGGTAATGTGGCAACCAGAATTGCACACAATATTCTAAATGTGGCCTAACTAAAGTTTTGTACAGCTAGTAACATAACTTGCCAGCTTGTATATTCGATGTCCTGACCAATGAAGGCAAACTTGCTGTATGCCGTCTTGACCACCGTATCCACCTGTGTTGTCACTTTCAGGGTTGTGTGGATCTGTACATCCACATTCCTCTGTATGTCAATGCTCCTAAGAGTTCTGTCATTATTGTATAACTTGTACCTGAATTTGATCTTCCAAAATGTAATCACCTCGCCCTAAATATCAGAGATATTTTACTTAGAATACATGGAGTTTGAACCATCAAATCATTCATCAAATCTGAAAATCTTAGGCAAATCATCCACCTTTACCACATTTTAACATGACCAACAAATACAACCAACATCAACCAACCTATTTCAAGTGTTAATGTGCCTGGTACAAATGACAAAACAAAAATGCACATTATCAATATATTATCGAATATATAGCAAATGCTTGAGTGCCATTCTGTACTGTCTGAATCAGCTGGCTCAGAAGCAAGATTAGGAATATTAAAGTAAATTTAGATAAGTCTATAGATTTTTGTTGGTTAAATAATTACCTCATTAACTCAATAATAGGATATTTCCTATTATTATGAAGGTGAGAGGAAGAAGTAAATGTTTAAGAAAATTATTGGGTAATAAAATGGAATTAGCCACTCAGAATACAGTTCTTTCAACATGCACAGTTTATAATCATGCAAAGCACTGAAAGCAACACTCAAATTAGGATAGAAACATTTATTTTGTATATTTTATGCATGTTTTGTGGCCAATGTTAAAAGTAGATCATCTGTCTTTTACAGCAAGCTTTTTTTTTCCAAAATAGAACGATCTATCGTTTCCATTTAGATTGCCAGGCAATCAGTAAGAAGAGACTTATATCAAGTCTGAAGCTTAATAATTCTCCAAGCCATAACAAAATGCACAAAGTTAATAGGCATGTGAACAAAGTACAAGAGAAAGTGGGCAGAATGAGCCAGTTGGGTGGTTTTGAAGCCACCAAAGGCTGTTTCGTTTAGGAAATGAAGTTAAACCCGCAAAGTAAATAGTCTGGATCTTGTGAATAACAGCAAAGCAGAGTAGTATCCCATTCATTGCATCTCAGGTGGTAGGTGCCTGGAATGTGTTGCCAGGACAGTAGATGCATGAATAGGTGGGGAGCAGAGGGATATAGATGCTTTGGCATGGGGTGACAGGTTTAGACAGTAGATTTGGATCGGCTCGGGCTTGAAGGGCCAAAAGGCCTGTTCCTGGGCTGTAAATTTTCTTTGTTCTTTAAAACATGCTGTGCTGGCAACAGCACAAATCTATTATGGAGTTAACTAGACAGGCAAAGTCCTCTGTTGATGTCACAAGCTGAAGAGCCTGAGTGTTTTTAATGCACTTCTAATCATTTTAAAAGTTGAATAAAGGAAATCATGAAAGTTAACTCCACCTCTAGGTTGTGAGCAAAGTTGGGTGCCACTCGGCAACAGGTTTCAGGTGTTTTTTTGGGGGGGGGGGGGGGGGGGGGGTGGTAGTGGTGCCATAGTGTTTTGACAGTCCATCTGATTTGAAGAGTTTCGCTTCCAGGAGTCCTAAACTAGTCAGTGTAAATGAAAGTGTATATAAAGGGTCAATCATTCCAAATTTATTTGCTGACAGGTTCTGCTAGGCTTGCCGGTGTGAATTTCCTCTTTCCTCACAGACCTTTCTGACAAACTGCAACTTCTTTGGTTCAAAACACATCAGCTCCCCTTAAGTTGTGGGTCCACAGCAGCCATGAGTACCAACGACGTCTCAGTATTCACTGCTAATGGAATCATAAGACCAGGGTAGTTTCACACATACACGTGTTGAACCCAGCAATAGAAGTGTCCAAGAAAAGCAATGCCTACAAAGTGAAAGAAGCTGGATCATCATCATAGAGCATATACAAAGCCAGGGTCGACTTCAAAATTCAGAAGATGGTCAACAATTGTAGAGGTGTCAAAAACATGAACTCAAATGGAATTTAGTTCTTAAAACATACTTAACATTTTGAACCTACTATATCAAGGTCAGTAGAACATTTCATTTTGCTAACATGAACAAGCATTTTTGAAAATCATATATACTCCAGGGTCTAGCCAATCTACTTGACACTGAAAGCAACTATACTCACAGGAGCAGTCGGGTCCAAAGGTCCCAGGAGGACAACAGACTTGGATAGTATCGAGACAGAGCCACTGGAATAGATCTGGGTACTCCTCCTGCCTGCAAAGAATTAAACAGATTATTGGCCAAAACTCAGAACGGCAACCACCCCGAAGGCGAGTACACAAAACGTTTTTAGTGAGTCACTCATGCACTGCTCAGTTCAACTCTCCCACAACGTTGAAGAGAGGTCATCCTATCTGGGACAATGCAGCAAGATATCGCCTTTTCTACAGGTGCTTTACAGAAAAAGAAAATTCCCTCAGATGTTCATAAACTCCAGAATGCTATGATCTCCAACACAAAAAATACAAATAAAAGTTTACAAAGTCACATACCCACTAGCAGCAGTTGTACAGTAGCAATTTTTGTCCTGATTGGGAAATGCCTAAAGATAGGTACAAAGCCCAATTACCTACTTTCACAGTTGAGGGACAAAAGAGAGTTACATATTGCTGAAACAATTTCTGACCCAGGATGGTCAGAAGTCCCAGCTTTGGGACTTTATGTAAAATTGTGGAAAAAAAAAGATAATGCACAGGACAGTATGAGGAATTTAAATACTCACTTTCTGAACCACCAATTTTCAATATGATCTTCATTCTGTTCCACCATTTGATTACAGTCAAAGTTCATGCTTTCACATAGCAGTTCTATGATTTCTAATAGACGTGTTTCACTGTAAGCAGAAAGATGAAACATTATTAATAATGGATTCTGCACATAAAATATTACAATTTGATTATAGTTTTAACATAATCAGACTAAGCTAGTCACAAGATTGAAAAATCACAATCACCACTTGAGCACAGGCCAGGGAAGATCTGGCCCACTTGCTCCACAAGTGGATCTGAAGAAGCAGCGGAAATTGTGACTGATTAACAAGAACGAACAACGGCCACAGATTAAAACTTCTGCTTCAAGCAATCAACACCTGCTGTATTATAACTGTTCACACTGCCTTAGCTGAAACCATTGAATTGATTATTAACCTTGACATTAAATCGTAACTGCTTCCTCAGCAAAACAAGTTTTAAAAAATACTTAATACAAATAAAGATAGGCAATGGCCCAATCTAACATCCAAATCAAAAAGACCCTACACAACCTCTCCCCAGATGCTATTGATTCTCAAATAATTCCAGGTTTTTTGCCTCTATCGCAAAGAATTTCTTTACATTAGGCCTGCATTAACCTTTATTAGTTTAAACAGTTTCCCCATGTTCTCTCTATAACACCATAAGATCCAGAACAGAATCAAGCCATTCTCCCTATAGAGTCTGCTCCATCATTCAATCATGGCTATTACATTTCTCAACCCCATACTCCTGCCTTCTCCCCTCATTTGAAGGTAATTAAACTGCAACTTCATTTGAAGTTATTTGTCAGATTTACCCTTTACAATAATTTTTACTGTAGAATCTTTTATTCCTCAGGAGGTCACCTCATGTTATCACCAACATATGTGGCACATAATGAATTAATGGTCAGTATACCACGCTAACTAAACAACTAACCAGTGCATCGATGGGTACGTGCAAGAGCATTTTTAAGCTAGAAGGCTACAAGTTTTTTAAAATAGATTCAGCAAATTATTAGAATCAACACCATATTAAAAAAATAACAGACTGCAAGGAATTAGAAGTCAGGCAGCATCTGAAAATGAAATGTACAAACATTTTGAATGCATTTATTTTCAGATCAGATTGCCTGGCTGTGACATTAAAAATATCTCTATCACTGCAGTTTCATTTTTACCATGCAGAATCAAAGCATAATTAGATTAGATTAGATTAGATTACTTACAGATTAGATTACTTACAGTGTGGAAACAGGCCCTTCAGCCCAACAGGTCCACACCGCCCCGCCGAAGCGAAACCCACCCATACCCCCACGTTTTACCCCTTATCTAACACTACAGGCAATTTAGCATGGCCAATTCACCTGACCTGCACATCTTTGGACTGTGGGAGGAAACCGGAGGACCCTGAGGAAACCCATGCAGACACGGGGAGAATGTGCAAACTCCACACAGTTAGTCGCCTGAGGCGGCAATTGAACCCGGGTCTCTGGCGCTGTGAGGCAGCAGTGCTAACCACTGTGCCACCGTGCCGCCCATGATTATGTTGTGAAATACTGCATGGAGTTTATGCAACAAGTGATGACAGAAACCTCCAGTTTTCATCAGAATGTGGGAACTGCCAACAAAAACCAGTCATGCCCCAGTCTGAAATTTGCCTTAAAATCCCAGCAAGGGTCCAAATCATCCTCAGAATTGTATAACCAATACTCTCACCACCACAACAATGGTCATCTACAGCAACATCTGATTAAGTTACATGACCCAACCTATGTAGTCCCTTGCATACACATGACGACCTTAGGCGCATACCTGATTTCATACTTCGCCAAATTTTTCTTTTCCCAATCAGTGTTTCCACCACCAAAATTCTTGTTTGCAGTTTTTTCCATTCCCTAAGAATATAAACAAGGTAAAAGACTCTACTTACAATGAGATATATACCACATATACCAGTTGGCTGTATCATGCTCATTTTATGAATACATTACAGGTTCTGCACTACCTTGCAGCAAACCTTTTACAACAGAGTGTTTAGCTTCTTCTCCATTTGGGTCTAGGTTTTCAATCCCTAAATGAAGAAAAAGTAGAATTCTAGCTACTGAGTACTTTTCAAGGCAAATGATTACAGCTAGGGAGTTGGAACAATAAACACAATTGTCAAGACCATTCCCACTACTGTGACTAATTGTAGTTTTAAAATTGAAATGCATATGCCTCCTACAAAACTGCATCACCAATTAAAATACACCTTCTCACCATCACACAAATTGCAACCAACTTTACTTTTAAAAAGACAGCCAAGAATACTGAATAACAAATTTCATATTTGGTAATTTATAATGAAAAATTATATTCAAAACCCACAATAACAGCAGAAAGGGAAAAAGAAAATCACTTATTCAATTTGACCATCATAGCTGGACTTTTCATCAATAGAGCAACATATGGCTCCACCAGCAGCATTTGCATTTGAAAATTCAACCATCCCTTTTGAGCTAATTATTACCAAAGCTCCACAAGCAGCATCTCAGTAAGCGAGTGGGTTCTGGAATATTAATAAAGCAAGAAATAGGAAAGAATGGTAAAATTACATTGTAATAATCAAAAAGAATGAATGGGAAACAAAGTAGGGATATGCAAGTTAAAGAATAGAATCGACTTCATAGATAGGATAAATAGACAAAGTCTTTTCCCCCAGGGGAGTCCAGAACAAGAGGTTTAGGGTGAGAGGGGAAAGATATAAAAGAGACATAAGGGGCAATTGTTTCACGCAGAGGGTGGTACATGTATGGAATGAGCTGCCAGAGGATGTGCTGGAGGCTGGTACAGTTGCAACATTTAAGAGGCATTTGGATGGGTATATGAATAGGAATGGTTTGGAGGGATATGGGCCGGGTGCTGGCAGGTGGGACTAGATTGGGTTGGGTTATCTGGTCGGCATGGACAGGTTGGACCGAAGGTCTGTTTCCATGCTGTACATTCCTAGGACTCTTTTAGCCCCAAGTAGATTGGGATAAATAACCCATTGTTTTATTTTCTTGTTTTATCGTAAGGGAAAACTCTTTGCATCCACTTATTGCATCTTCACTTGCCCCTTTAGGACTTTGTATTCATAGCTCATCCAGAACCTCAGGATGAGTGGTTAGCAGAGACAAAACGTAAGCATAGCAACTGAAACAGACTGGCCATATGGCTCAAAGTCACTTCTGCTAAAAGCATGCTACTTTAATAACACTGCAATTCCCCTCACGACCAAAGCAACAGGCAAAATTCTTTGGCATTATTCCTTACCTTTCTAAAGTTCTCAGTGATATGACGACAAATCTGACAGGAATCCTGTTTTGTAGCAACAGACTCCAGAAACTGTAGAGAAACAATAGAGTAGAGAAGGATCCAAAGGACTGGAAAGATGAATAGCCTGTGGCTCAGGAGCGGACAGATGTTCATTGTGAATTATAAAGGGCAGGCTGCACAAAACAAAAGAAAGCCATAATAATCACATAAAAGAGATCTGTGTCTAATCAGAGTTGGATATGCTAGAAAAATTAAGGACACTACATGAGTAAACTTTGTCAAATAGTTGTTCAATCTTTTAGTGTTATGAGGCTTGTAAGATGATGGCCCTATCATTACTGTTACCTATTATCAGTAATTTGCTGATTATAGATCTGCAAAGATGAGAAACCAAAAAGTCTCTTTTTTTGTATTACAAGATTAAAATTCTCTCCGCATATAAAATGTACATGGACAACAAATGCCCTAAAACTTGGCAACTTTGGAAGTAGCCAGCAAATCAGAAAATGCATTTCTTTACAGCAAAAATTATTTATTGATGCCTGCAGTTAGTCTCTGACAAAATTGGGATGGGGTTGTCATGTCTGATGATTGAAATGGAGGTGGAAGTTTCATTTAAAAAATATTTATAATTTATTATTAGTAATTTATCACCTTTCACACATTCAAAAAACTCATGGAATCACAAAGTACACAACTAAAACAGGAAACACTTCTGACAGACCTCTTTAGGATACATTATGATTTGGAAAAATTAACTGTAATACAAAACTAAAATACTGCAAATGCTAGAAATCTGAAGTTAAAAACCAACACAACAGGGTTATAGTCCAACAGATTTATTTGAAGGCACAAGCTTTTGGAGTGCTGCTCCTTTGCCAGTAGCTAGTGGGGCACTGGACACAGAATTTACTATAAGCGACGTGGAGGCAGAGTTGGGGGCAATGGAGAATGGACGAGGGGGGCACTGAAAAATGGGCAAGGGGGTGTTGAGGCATGGGCTGGAGGGGAATGGAGAGAGGCGGGGGGGTGGGGGGGGGGGAGTTGTGGAAGGGAGTGAGGGAGGTGATGAAGGGGTTGAGGGAGGGCTTAAGGAGGAGGGTGAGAGAGGGGATGAGATGTGTGAGGTGGGGGAGGATGTAGGGTTGGGAGGTGGTGGTGAGAGTGTTCAGGGTAGGAGGTGGATAGGGAGGGGGATTATGTGGGCGAGGTGCAGCAATGTAGGGGTGGGGAGGGGGAGGGGAAGGGGGGGATCAGGGATGGAGGGGAGATCAGGGATGGAGGGGAGGTAGGGGAGATCAGGGATGGAGGGGAGGTGGGGGAGGGTGGGATGGGGGAAGATCAGAGATGGAGGTGAGGTGGGGAGGGTGGGATGAGGGGAGATCAGGGATGGAGGTGAGGTGGGGAGGGTGGGATGAGGAGAGATCAGGGATGGAGGTGAGGTGGGGAGGGTGGGATGAGGGGAGATCAGGGATGGAGGTGAGGTGGGGGAGGGTGGGATGAGGAGAGATGTGGGATGGAGGTGAGGTGGGGGAGGGTGGGATGGAGGTGAGGTGGGGGAGGGTGGGATGGAGGTGAGGTGGGGGAGGGGGAGGTGAGGTGAGGGGAGATCAGGGGTGGGGGGGTGAGGGGAGATCAGGGGTGGGGGGGTGAGGGGAGATCAGGGGTGGTGGGGTGAGGGGAGATCAGGGGTGGGGGGGTGAGGGGAGATCAGGGGTGGGGGGGTGAGGGGAGGCCAGGGAAGTGGTGAGGTCCAGGTGGGGTGGAGATCAGGGATGAGGATGAAGTGGGGGTGGGGGGGGATGAAGTGGGGGTGGGGGGGGGGGATGAAGTGGGGGTGGGGGGGGTGAGGTGGGGTGGAGATCAGGAATGAGGATGAAGTGGGGGTGGGGGGGGTGAGGTGGGGTGGAGATCAGGGATGAGGATGAAGTGGGGGTGGGGCGGGTGAGGTGGGGTGGAGATCAGGGATGAGGATGAAGTGGGGGTGGGGCGGGTGAGGTGGGGTGGAGATCAGGGATGAGGATGAAGTGGGGGTGGGGCGGGTGAGGTGGGGTGGAGATCAGGGATGAGGATGAAGTGGGGGTGGGGCGGGTGAGGTGGGGTGGAGATCAGGGATGAGGATGAAGTGGGGGTGGGGCGGGTGAGGTGGGGTGGAGATCAGGGATGAGGATGAAGTGGGGGTGGGGCGGGTGAGGTGGGGTGGAGATCAGGGATGAGGATGAAGTGGGGGTGGGGCGGGTGAGGTGGGGTGGAGATCAGGGATGAGGATGAAGTGGGGGTGGGGCGGGTGAGGTGGGGTGGAGATCAGGGATGAGGATGAAGTGGGGGTGGGGCGGGTGAGGTGGGGTGGAGATCAGGGATGAGGATGAAGTGGGGGTGGGGCGGGTGAGGTGGGGGGGAGTGAGGTGGGGTGGAGATCAGGGATGAGGATGAAGTGGGGGTGGGGGGGTGAGGTGGGGTGGAGATCAGGGATGAGGATGAAGTGGGGGGGGTGAGGTGGGGTGGAGATCAGGGATGTGGATGAAGTGGGGGGGGGGGTGAGGTGGGGTGGAGATCAGGGATGAGGATGTTGGGGGGTGGGGGGTGGGGGGAGGAAGGGCAGGTGCTGAACCGAGGGATAATGGCGGCTCTCACCGAATGACCGCGACGACAGAAAGACAGGCTCCACAGGGGCCGCTCCTCAACACGGAGAACTCGATCTTCTCTTCCCCTCTTGTTTGTTATTGACCTTAGATTTAATAACAATAACCAATGTTACTACAATTTGTTTGAAATAAAATAAAACCGTTCTGATAAAACAACCTTCTCGAGGATCTCAATAACATTCAACTTAATTGGCTGCGCTTCGAGCAGGTTGAACCAATAAGAGTGCGCTGTGGGATGGGGCGGGGCGATGAACGGAATCGTCACACGCCCCCTCACCCGGGCACATGCGCAGTCGCTGTGGGTGATCTCACATTGTAGTTGTTGGATGGTCCCTGACTTAAATGCTACTTCAGGTCACACCAAATATATCAGAGAGAGTCTTGGATTTAGAATGAATTTAGCAAATTGAAATCAAAGCAGCAAATACCTCAATACTTCACTGGCATGGAAAAAAAACCTTTTTAAAAATTTCATTCATGGGATTTGCTCATCAAAGTCTGCACCAACATTTATTGCCCATCCCTAATTGCCCAGAGGGAAGAGTCAACCACGTTGCTTTGGTCTGGGGTCACATGTAGACCAGACTAGGTAAGGATGGCAATTTCCTTTCCTAAAGGACATTAGAGAACCAGATGGATTTTCCTGACAGTCAGCAATGATTCATGGTTATTATTAAATGCTTACTTCCAAAATATTATTGAATTCAAATTCCACCATCTGCCATGGTGGGATCTGAACTCAGGTCCCCAGAATATTAGAGTCAAGCTTAGAGTGGTGCTGGAAAAGCACAGCAGGTCAGACAGCATCTGAGGAGTAGGAATATCGACGTTTCGGGCAAATCTTGACTCTAATCTCCAGCATTTGCAGTACCCACCTCTCCCCAGAATATTACCTGAGTCTCTGGGTTAACAGTTCAGTGATAGTACTACTAGGTCTTTCCTGACTAAAAGTCATTCACTCGTCATAGGCTCAAGTCCTAACCTTGATTTTAGCCTTGATCAAAGCATCTGGTTTCCATAGGAAAAATGCACACATCATGGATTAAAGGTGATTCATTAAGCAACCAGCATAATTAAGAGACTCTGTGACAATCTCATCCATACTGAGGCAGCCTTCAACGAACTCAATTCATGCTATGTGTCTTCAAAAAATTACATAGGTTAAAGAACCTGAGGAGAAAGTGAGGTCTGCAGACGCTGGAGATCAAAGTTGAAACTTTATTGCTGGAACAGCACAGCAGGTCAGGCAGCATCCAGGGAACAGGAGATTCGACGTTTCCGGCACAGGCCCTTCTTCAGGAATTCCTGAAGAAGGGCCTGTGCCCGAAACGTCGAATCTCCTGTTCCCTGGATGCTGCCTGACCTGCTGTGCTGTTCCAGCAATAAAGTTTCAACTAAAGAACCTGACCCTCAAAAGTACAAGAGTTTAGATTAGAGTGGTGCTGGAAAAGCACAGCAGGTCAGGCAGCATCCAAGGAGCAGAACAATCGATGTTTTGGGCAAAAGCCCTTAATCAGGAATGGAGGCAGGGAGCCTCCAGGGTGGAGAGATAAGTGGAGGTTTTGGGGGGGGGAGGTGGGGCTGGGGAGAAGGTAGCAAAGAGTACAATAAGTGAATTGGGTGGGGATGGAGGTGATAGTTCAGAGAGGAGGGTCGGGGAAGGTAGCAAAGAGTATAATGGATGGATGGAGGTGGGGGTGAAGGTGATGGGTCAGAGGGGAGGGTGGAGCGTATAGGTGGGAAGGGAGATCGGCAGGTAGGACAGGTCATGGGGACGGTGCTGAGCTGGAAGGTTGGAAATGGGGTAAGGTGAGGGGAGGGGAAATGAGGAAACTAGTGAAGTTCAATTGATGCTCTGGGGTTGAAGTGTTCTGAGGCGGAAGATGAGGAGTTCTTCCTCCAGGCATCGGGTGATGAGGGAGCGGCGGTGGACAAGGCCCAGGACCTGCATATCCTCAGCAGAATGGAAGGGGGAGTTGAAATGTTGGGCCATGGGGCGGTGGGTTGATTGGTGTGGGTGTCCCGGAGATGTTCCCTAAAGCGGTCTGCGAGGGGGCATCCAGTCTCCCCAATGTACAGGAGACCGCATCGGGAGCAACGGATACACTAAATGTCATTTGTGGATGTACAGGTGAAACTTTGATGGATGTGGAAGGCTCCTTTGGGGCCTTGGATGGAGGTGAGGGAGGAGATGTGGGTGCAGATTTTGCAATTCCTGTGGTGGCAGGGGAAGGTGCCAGGACTGGAGGGTGCGTTCTTAGGGGGTGTGGACCTGACCAGTAGTCATGGAGGGAATGGTCTTTGCGGAAAGCGGAAAGGAGTGGGGAGGGAAATATATCTCTGGTGGTGGGGTACGTTTGGAGGTGGCGGAAATGTTGGCAGATGATGTGGTTAATGCGAAGGTTGGTAGGACGGAAAGTGAGGACCGGGGGATCTGTCCTTGTTACGGTTGGAGGGGTGGGGTTTGAGGGCAGAGGTGCAGGATGTGGATGAGATGTGTTGGAGGGGATCTTCAACCATGTGGGAAGGGAAATTGTGGTGTCTAACGAAGGAGGCTATCTGGTGTGTTCTGTGGTGGAACTGGTCCTCCTGGGAGCAGATACGGCGGAGGCAGAGGAATTGGGAATACGGGATGGCATTTTTGCAGGAGGTAGGGTGGGAAGAGGTGTAATCCAGGTAGCTGTGGGAGATGGTGGGTTTGTAAAAAAATGTCAGTGTCAAGTCAGTCGTCATTAATGGAGATGGAGAGGTCCAGGAAGGGGAGGGAGGTGTCAGAGATTGTCCAGGTGAATTTAAGGTCAGTGTGGAATGTGTTGGTGAAGTTGATGAACTGCTCAACCTCCTCGCGGGAGCACAAGGTGGCGCCAATGCAGTCATCAATGTAGTGGAGGAAAAGGTGGGGAGTGGTGCCAGTGTAACTATGGAAGATGGACAGTTCTCCATAGCCGACAAAGAGACAGGCATAGCTGGGGCCCATACGGGTGCCCATGGCTACCCCTTTGGTCTGGACGAAGTGGGAGGATTCAAAGGAGAAATTATTAAGGGTGAGGACCAGTTCAGCCAAACAAATGAGAGTGTCAGTGAAAGGGTACTGGTGGGAATGTCAGGAGAGGAAGAACGGAGGGCTTGGAGGCCCTGGTCATGGCGGATGAAGGTGTAGAGGGATTGGATATCCATGGTGAAGATGAGGCATTGGGGGCCGGAGAAACAGAAGACTTGGAGGAGGTGGAGGGCATGGACTAGGGGGATAGGACAGTATTGAGGTAGGTGGAGATGAGTTTGGTGGGGCAGGAGCAGGCTGAGACAATGGGCCGGCCGGAGTGGTCAGGTTTGTGGATCTTGGGAAGGAGGTAGAATCAGGCGGTGTGGGGTTCCAGATTACGAGGTTGGAAGCTGTGGGTGGGAGATCTCCTGAGGTGATTAGGTTGAGTATGGTCTGAGAGATGATGGTTTGGTGGGAGTGGGGTCATGGTCGAGGGGGCAGTAGGAGGAGGTGTCTTCAAATTGGCGTCTGGCTTCAGCAGTGTAGAGGTCAGTGCGCCAAAATACCACTGCACCCCCTTTATCTGCTGGTGGGGTTGGGATAGGAGCAGAGGGAGTGGAGGGCTGCGCATTGTGAGGGTGAGACGTTGGAATGGGGGAGAGGGATAGACAGTTTGAGGCGGTTAATGTCTTGGCGGCAGTTGGAAATGAAGAGATCGAGGGAGGGTAATAGGCCAGCACGCAGTGTCCAGGTGGATGGAGTGTGTTGGAGCCGAGTGAAAGGGTCCTCGGAAGGTGGACAGGAGTCCTGATTGTAAAAGTAAGCTTGGAGGCAGAGGCGGCAGAAGAAGTGTTCAACGTCACGACACGTATTAAATTCATTGATGCTTGGGCGGAGGGGGATAAAGGTGAGGCCTTTGCTGAGGACTGATTGCTCATCCTCAGTGAGGGGGAGGTCTGGGGGGATGGTGAAAACTGGCAGGGCTGGGAGCTAGGACCTGGTTTAGGTGTGGAGCTGAAGCTACATAAATGGAGATCCATTTACAGCAGGGGGGGGGAAATATTCTGCGCTGAGTGGCTCATCACTAATTCCCCAAAGCCTCGCCACAATCTACAATTCACAGGTCTCAGTTATGACAATACTTTGCTTTATATTGTTCACTCATTGGACATGGGCATCACTCATTGACCAGCATTTATTTCTGACTTGTGTCTTGTAGATGAGGAACAAGTTTTGGGGAATCAGTAAGTGAGTTATTCGCCACAGTACTCCTGCCTGTGACTTGCTGTTGTGGCCACTGTGTTTATGTGGTTAGTCTCAAGTCAATAATAAACCCAAGGATGTTGATAGTGAAGGATTCAATAATGGTAACACCACTGAATAACAAGGGGCAGGGTTTATTGGAGATAGTCATTGCCTGTATACTGTTGCAACTTTGTTCTTTAAAATTAATTTTCTTCCTATTCCTATCATGTTACATGTTGGCCAAGTTTTTGTGTTATAGGTCTGTTCAATCCTACAGTGATACACCTCCTCCCGATCCTATTACATTATAATAATTCAGTCTTGTTTGGTGTAGTTCTCAATGCTATAGTGTTTTAACTCTCCTTCATTGCAGAAGGAAACTGTTACATTCAATTAGACCTTTTTCCGGCTTTATTTTGTCACAAATATATCACAAAGTTGTACTATTAAAGGCTGTGTCCATTTTGTAACTACTCGGTGTCCATTAATACTTCCATATCACAGGCAGCAAAGAGATGATTGTGCAGCTAACATATTTCTGACAAATGCTGACTGAGAAAAGATACCAGGAAAATTGCATGCAACACTGAGTAGTGCCGTGGTCTTTTTATATTCCCTGAGGTGCAAGTTAGAACTTTCATTCAAACTCCTTCAGAACTGGACTGAAATTATGGCCCAAAAGTTTTCTTTATATTCATTCATGGGTGTCACTGTCCAGAAGTTTGATAATTGGGGATTCTGTGATGGTAAAGTCATTGAATGTCAAGATGGAATGGTTAGAATGTCTCCTATTGGAGATGGTCATTGTCTGGCATTTGTGAGGATCAAATGTTACTTGCCGGTTTTCAGCTCAAGTCTGGATATTGTATAGATCTTGTTACATTTGAATATGGATTGCTTCTGTATCTGAAAAGTCACCAATGACCCTGAACATTGAGCAATCATCAGTGAACATCTTCACTTCTGACCTTATGATGGAGGGAAGGTCCTTGATGAAGCAATTGAAGATGGTTGGGCCTAAAACACTAGCCTGACTAACTCCTGCAGAGATATCTTGGAGATGAGATGACTGACCTCCAACAACCACAACCATCTTCCTATGTGTCACATATGACTTCAGCCAGAAGAAACTTTTCCCCTTGGAATTGGTGAGAAAGTGAGGTCTGCAGATGCTGGAGATCAGAGATGGAAATGTGTTGCTGGAAAAGCGCAGCAGGTCAGGCAGCATCTAGGGAACAGGAGAATCGACGTTTCGGGCATTAGCCCTTCTTCAGGAATGAGGCATTAGCCCTCATTCCTGAAGAAGGGCTAATGCCCGAAACGTCGATTCTCCTGTTCCCTAGATGCTGCCTGACCTGCTGCGCTTTTCCAGCAACACATTTCCAACCCTTGGAATTGGTGATCAGGTGACGTAGATTTAAGGAGTTTTAGAGGGGATGTGAGAAAATTTGTTTTTCACCATGAGGCCAGTGGGAATCTGGAACACTCTCTGTATAAGGATAGAGGTAGAAGCTTTCAGTATAAGAAGTATTCAGATGTACACTTGCGCTGCTAACACTTACAAGGCCAAGGGCCAAGTCCTGGAGTTGAGAATAGTTAGTTGGTTGTTTGTGACTTGTGCAGATCTAATGGGCCTTTTTCTGTGCTGGTAGATCTGTACTGTCTTTGGATTTGAATCACTGTAAATTGATGGTGTTAGGAATATGTTGAAACTTGTTTTCGTGGACATTTTAAGATTTTTCCAACTGTGTTGTATATCTGGATAGCTTGCTTTCTGTTTTGTTTTCTTTTTTGTGTCATAACTGTCTGTTCCAACGTTAGAGAAAATCTGCAGTCTTGTATGATTCAGTGTGTGGCCACCATGTTGACTAAATTCTTTTAATAAAAGATCTGTCGGTCAGATTTAATTCTGGGATCTGACTTGTCTGGTCGTCAGCTGGGATCATAGCAGAGCACATGATAACTGAGCTGCTGCAACGGTTTCACATTTCAGCTCAACCTTTTACTAGGTTTAGCTCGTTATTTCATGTCAAAGGTTAACCCATTTGATGACACAGCTATAGTTTGCAACATAATGAAACAGTTCAGATTTCAGTTAGAACAAGTGTCCCAATAATCTTTATGTAATATAATACTCACCCTGAATTTTACAAGGGCAGAAAACTGGGTGAAAAACACCCGAGTGAGGGCTTGCTGACACCTGTCCAATGACATAGGAATATAGCAACAGGAGTAAGCCATTCATGTTCCATCACGAGGCCTATGGCTTCACTCCATATGCCTGCCTTTGAACGACATCCCTTAATACCTTTGCATAACAAAAATTTATCTATCTCAGACTTAAAATTAACAACTGACCCTGTATAACCACTGTTTATGGAAGAGTTCCAAACCTCAACCATCCTTTCTGTGTAGAAGTGTTCTCTACTATTTCTCCTAAATTGCCTGGCCTTGATTTTTAAACTATCCTCTCTTATTCCAGAATCTCCAACCAGTGGAAATAGCTGTGGTATTGCATGATATTTTTAAAACAGCCAAGTTATCATCTAAATTTGCACCCTTAATTAATTTTAATTGCTGTTAACGATGTGTGAATTTATTAAAAGGTATGCTGCTGCCTGTCCCTATTCTGCGGTTATGTCAGAGCCCAGGTGTCCCTGGAGAAGGAGCACGTGGTGTTCACCAACACCCTCAAGATTTTCAGGGAAAGGTGGGCACCGTAGGGAGTGGAGTGTATTATTTCCCCCTCCAATTCTATTTTGGTTTAATCTCTGCCCTCCCCCTCACTATTTGATCATGCAGCATTGCCCTCTGCGAAGGACACTGCTTGTCACTGGCCACTTGAGTGTTTCCTTTCTTCCTGGTGATGGAAATTGAATAAAGATTTGTACACCTGTTGTCTCACACCTGCACACACAGAACATAGGTGCTGGGGAAAATATAAGCATTTCGGCAGTTAGGCGGTAGTGTGGAAAATAGAAGCATTTTCACAGTTAGGCGGTAGTGTGGGGTTAAAAACAACATAGGAGATAGTGAGGACTGCAGATGCTGGAGATCAGAGCTGAAAATGTGTTGCTGGAAAAGTGCAGCAGGTCAGGCAGCATCCAGGGAGCAGGAGAATCGATGTTTCGGGCATGAGCCCTTCTTCAAGAATCCTGAAGAAGGGCTCATGCCCGAAACGTCGATTCTCCTGCTCCCTGGATGCTGCCTGACCTGCTGCACGTTTCCATCAGTTAAAAACAACATAACCAGGAAATAGCAAAAGAAAAGAAAAAAAATTAAAAGGTATGCTGGGGGAGATCCAAGATGGCAGCGGTCTGCTGTGCTGGGTTCTGTGCCATACCCCCTGGCAAGCTGGACCTTTACACCCCTCATCAAACACCCCGAGGAGACAAAACCTCTAATATAAACTTGCAGACATCTGGAGTTGCTAATATTGTGGTGTGACAGCTTTAAGACCAGAATGAAAGCAAATAAAGGAAAGGGGCCTAATGGAGTACAGCAGACAGGGCATTCCCCTACTGCATCAGGGGTGCCTGCAGCCAGTGCTCAAACTACCGGGGTGGCCCCTTTGGATTTAATGGAACAGCAGCAGTAACTCTCAGATTTTTCCAAACTCTGAGAGAAGATTGAAGCAGCAGTGGAACCTCTATCTGCCATGCTGAAAAAGCATGAGCAGGAAATTCAATTGTTGGACTGAAGAATAGAGGCAATGGAGGAGAGGACTGCGGCATCGGAGACCATGGCAGAGGTCTGGGGAGGAAGGTTCTGAACGCTGGAAGACCAGGTTCTGGTCCTTCAGGAGCAATGGACAACCTGGAAAATAAAAATAGAAGAAAAAACTTACAGCTCGTTGGTCTTCTGGAACACAAGGAAGGCGAGGACCTCATCGGCTTCCTGGAGAATTGGCTCCTGATGTTTCTGGGGCTGGGGTTGGAGTCGGGCCTGTTGAGTGTGGAGCGGGCCCACCGGATCGCAATGCGCAGGTCCCCATGCATCTCCTGCATTATAAAGAAAAACAGTTAGTGGTTCAAACAGCAAGAAGACTGGGAAGAGATTCACAGGCTTTAATGTACAAAGGCTCAAGTATAATGTTTTTTCAGGATAAAAGCGAATTACTGCGGATGCTGGAATCTGAAACCTAAAGAAAAAGAGCTTTGACAAAGGGTCAGTTAGACTCGAAATGTCAGCTCTTTTCTCTCCTTGCAGATGCTGCCAGACCTGCTGGGATTTTCCAGCATTTTCTCTTTTGGTTAATGTTTTTTTCAGGACTTCTCAGGAGCCCTAATTAAGAAGAGAAGGGCATTTGATGAAGTTTAAAGAAAATTAAGGGACTTAAACATTCAATATTCCTTGAGGTACCTGGCTGTGTTGTGTTTCGCTCATGGAGGGGCAGTATATCATTTTGATCCTGCAGAAAAGGCCAAGGATGTTGTGAATTCTCTCAATTAAAGAACTCGAGTCAGGGTGGTTGGTGGAGGGGCCATCATAACGATCAATGATATGGGTTTTTTTTGTTTTTTGAATTGCCATTTTTTTTTTCTCCTCTCTCCCTTTTTTTGTGGTTATCAGCTTTATACGTACTGTCTTGATGTAAAACCAGAATTATCTTGTATATCAGTCAGTTGGGTATTATCTGGGGCTTTTTTTATTGCTGTCCTTTTGTTTCTGGATTGAGGGTGGCTATACCTGTGGTTAAGATGTGTGTGTGGTTGCGGGGGAGGGGTATAGATGGGCATCCATTGTTAACTCAGAATGCAAATAACAGGTTTTCTTCATTTGTGAATTGCCTGGGGCTCGGGCACAGCTGAAGGGAGTTGGGATGATAGCAAGGATTGGGAGGAGTGCCCCCTATGGGCAGGGGGGGAGATCTCTAGTGAATTGGGGATTATTTGGGTGTTTGCTAAAGTTAAATGTAGTGATTAGTTTTTTAGTTGTTTTTATAGGAGTGGTTTTTAGACTGTATAGAGTTAATGTCTTTGTCGCTTGCCGCACCACAGATAACCTTCCTCGTCTTGGGAAACCAGGGGCTGCCCTGGATGACCATGGTTCACGATTTGTTCAGGTGGTGCACCTGGAATGTAAAAGGGAGCCATTTCCCCATTAAAAGAAAGAATGTGTTGTCAAGCCTTAGGAAGGAAGGTGTGGACATTTTCCTGCTGCAAGAGACACATTTAACTGATAAGGAACATCTGAAACTGCAGCAGGGGTTTATGACAGGGTATTCTTCTCCTCCTTCAGCTCTAAGAGTAGAGGAGTGGCTATACTGGTAAGAAGGAACCTCTCTTTCCAGGTAACTGAGCAAATTAAGGATGAACATGGACAGTTCATTATTCTTAAAGCTCTAATACATGGAGAAGAGTATAGCGTCTTGAATGTGTATTGTCCCGGCGCACCCTCTTAAATTTCTAATTGATGCAGATGCTAAATTAATGAGTCTTGGGTGCACTGCACGATCATAGGAGGAGATTTTAATCGCCTAGTAGATCATGAGGTTGACAGGGTGCCAAGGGGCCTGGCAGGTACCCCCGCGCAATCTAAGCAGTTGGTGGACATGTGTGAGGAGTTGGGATTAGCGGATGAGTGGAGGCACCTCCATCCTAATGGAAGAGATTTTACTTTCTATTTCAACCCACACAAGTGCCATACATGAATTGACATTTTTTTTATGCCATCGGGTTGTTTGGACAGAGCATTGGCATGCAAAATTGGGAATATAGCTGTCTCGGACCACGCGCCAGTTTATTTAGATGTTAAAATCAAGGCTTGTGGAATGGATGCTCGGCATTGGTGCATGAACCATTCCTGTTAAGGGATAGCAAATTAGTTGAGTACATTACAAAGAGATCAGGGCCTTCTGAGATATCAACTCAGGTTCGGCCAGTAATTCAGCAATACTTTGGGAGGCCACTAAGGCATTTTAAGAGGCCTGATCATTTCGTATTCAATAGCTAGAAGGAGGCAGAGGGAGGAGCAGCAATAGATGCTGGAGACCCGGCTGCAGATGGCTGAGGCAGTATATTATAATAGGCCCTCTTTGGCCAAGTTGCAGCGGTCATGGCCCTCCGGGCTGCTCTCGACACAGTTAGCAAAAAACAGAGGTCACCTTTGCTAAACAAAGACTATTTGAATTTGGAGATAAGCCAGGTAGATATCTGGCATATTTTAGCTATAAAGAAAAATGCTTCCCTCATCAATTATGTCTGTTAGAAGGCTGGCACAGTTACCCGTGATTTGAAGAAGATCAATGTTAAATTTAGGGAATACTTCACAGAGTCAAATCAATTGGAGGGCGGCGAACACGATGCAGCGAGAATGCAGTCCTTTTTTGAGAACCCGGACCTCTCCAGGATAAACACGGAACAGGTTTCCCTGTTGAAAGCACCTATGATGGTACAGGAAATGCAGGAAGCAATGGAGCAAATCCAGGGTGGCAAAGCACCGGGGCCAGATGGATTCCCAAGTGAATTCTGTAAATGTGTTGGTGGACCCACTTTGAGGATGTATAGGTATTCATATACACAGGATTGTCTTCCGCCCTCTCTTAGGGACGGTAATATCTCCCTCGTTTTAAAGAAGGGGAAAGACTTCGTAGAATGTGCTTCATAGAGACCACTTTCACTGTTGAATGTAAATTTTAAAATTCTATCCAAGATACTGGCCCTGAAGTTGGAAAAGGTGCTGCCCCATATTATAAAAGAAGATCAGACGGGTTTTGTCAAGGGCCGTAGCTCTTCCGACAATATCAGGAGGGTACTGAACATAGTGCAGGTATGCCAGCAAAGATTGATGCCGGGTTTGGTGGTCTCCCTACATGCAGAAAAGGCGTTTGACCGGATAGGATGGCCGTACCTGTTTGGGGTCCTAGAGAGCTTTGGTCTGGGGGAAACCTTTGTATAACGATCCTAAGGTGGCAGTCATCACAAACGGCACTAAGTCAGGTAACTTTAATATTAGGAGGGGTAGTCGACAGGGGTGTCCTCTTTCTCTGCTGTTATTTACCTTGGAGAAAGTGAGGACTGCAGATGCTGGAGATCAGAGCTTAAAAATGTGTTGCTGGAAAAGCGCAGCAGGTCAGGCAGCATCAAAGGAACAGGAGAATTGACGTTCCTGAAGAAGGGCTTACGCCCGAAATGTCAATTCTCCTGTTATTTACCTTGGCAATTGAGCCATTAGCTGAGGCTATCAGGAAGGATCTTGAAATAGTGGCGTCAGAGTGGGAATGGGGGAGTATAAGATCACCCAATATGCTGATGACGTCCTTTTCTTCTTGGCCAATCCAGAGGAGTTCGTTCCTCGATTGATTCAACAATTAATTTATTTGGCGGTTTTTTGAGCTACAGGATCAACTTGACAAAATCGAAAGCCATGCCGATGGGGCAATTAGTGGAGATGCCTGATCTGAAGGATGGAATGCAGTTCCCCTTTGGATGGTCATCAAAAGGTTTTATTTGTATTTGGGAATTTTTATTACCCCTGCCTTCCACCAGCTGTATAAAGGTAACTATGTACAACTGCTGGAGAGGATAAAACAGGATTTGCAGCGGTGGGAGGGATTACCGTTATCATGATTAGGCCAAATAGTCCTGATTAAAATGAATGCTGTTCCTTGCTTGTTGTAGCCCATGTGAGTGCTCCTTTTGTTGCTACCCAGATGAGTGTTATAGAGGCCCAATGGTTGGATAGGGTCCTTTATTTGGTGTTGCAGGCGCCCCTGAATTAAATTCACTAAATTGCAGCTTTCGCAGGGTGAGGGAGGGGTGGATCTTCTGCACTTGAAGAGATATCAGGTAAGTGCCCTGTTAGTATATGTTGGTGACTGGGTGCGGGGGAATTTGGAGTCGATTTGGCTTGATGTTGAAGCCTCGCAGTCGAGACGTCCCCTAGTTAATCTATTATTCATGGATAAGATGAAATCCGTGACCGAGCATTATAAGAGCCCAATCATTTTAAATACGGTGAGGCCTGGAGGATAATGAGGCAAGACGAGGGCAGTTGGTTTAAGACCTCGCCATTTACCCTGTTGGTGGGAGCCCAAGGATTTAAACCTGGGGCAATGGACTCCAGCTTTAAGTTGTGGGAGAATAAGGGAATCTCTTGAGTGGAAGATTTCTTCGAGGGGGATATCTTTATGTCATTTAGCCAACTAAGTCAGAAATATGGATTGTCTAATAGGGACCTTTTCCGGTACTTCCAGATAAGGGATTATATACAGAGGAGGAACACGCTCCTGGCCCAGTTTTACAAGTCAGATGTGGAGAAAAGGGTGCTCTAATGTATGGGTGTTCTTTCAGTTAGTACTTTTCAGTATGTAACAGAGTGCGAGCCATGCAATTGAAGATTTTACTCAGGGCTCATATGGCGTCAGAGAGGCTAGCTAAGTTCAAGAAAGGAGTGTCTCCAGGGTGTCCCAAGTGTAAAATTAATATAGCCACTCTCACACACTGCTACTGGTCATATTGGAAGAGCCAGAGATACTGGAGTGCTGTACCAAGGGAGTTGAAGGACATCCTGGAGATCGAAGTTAAAGTGGATCCGGTATTTCTTCTTCTGGGGTTGCCACATTTGCCCCCTCTGGGGGAACATGGGAAGAGATTGTGTAATATTCTTAACCCCTGTGCGAGGAAGAACATTTTAATGAATTGGACGTTGGAAAAACCCCCAGGTCTTATGGGATGGCGCAGGCTAGTGATGGAGCATCTCCCCCAAGACTACCTCACAAATATGGTGCACCACAAAATGGAGCAGTTTTACAAGATGTGGCAGCCCTTTCTAAATTATATTGACACAGACTTATTAGCAATATTAATTAGGGCCGTGGTATAGCCGTGGGAATCAGTCTGGGTGCCCATAGGGCCCTGGGAGGGGGAGGCTGGGGGAAAAGAATACGGGTACAATGACTCGTGCTCCCAGGGATGTGAAGGTGTGGTGAGTGAAACAGAATAAAGTAGTGAGATATAATTTAATTTAAGTTAATTTGAATTCAGTTTAATTTAACTTTGTTTGTAGTTTAGTTTAACTCAAGTAGATATGTTTGTTGTGATAGAATAGTAGGTAGTTCATTACTAATGGTATCGCGATATCACGTTGTTGTACTGCCTCTATCTATTTTTTGGTATTACTCTTTTTTGTAGATGTTTTGTAAAGTATTTTAAAAAGGTTTATAATAAAATATTTAAAGAAAGGAAGGGTATTCTGGGTGCAATGTCTTCTTGGATGAACCTTTTACTTTATTCAGAAGTGAATGAGTGCAGTAAATCACTCACCCTCTATTTTCCCTGTCTTTTCCTGTTATTATCTTGAAGACTTCAATCAGATCATTCTTTAACCTTCAAAATTCTAGAGACATCAGGCCTAATTTGTATATTCTCTTCTCATAACTTAGTCCCTGAAGTCTAAGTATCATTCTTGTAAACCCACATTGTACTCTGTCCAAGGCCAAGTGCCAGCAGCCTTTGTAGAGCCATTGGGAGAGATGATCATTGCAGGTGAGTGAAGGAGAACAGAGAGCTGGCCCAGGTAAGTTACAAAGAAAATAATTGAAGGGGCTGAGGGTTGGAGATAAAACTCTTCCACCATTTTGGGGTAGCATGGTGACTCAGTGTTTAGCATTGCTGCTGCACAGCACCAGGGTTCCATTCCAGCCTGTCTGGAGATTTTACATTCTCCCCGCGCCTGCGTGGGTTTCCTCCGGGTGCTCTGGTTTCCTCCCACAGCGCAAGGATGTGCAGGTTAGGTAGATTAGCCATGATAAATTGCCCATAGTGTTCAGGGATGTTCAGGGTAGGTGGGCTAGCCATGGGAAATGCAGGGTTACAGGGATTGGGTATGTGGGTCCATCTGGGTGGGATGCTTTTCAAATGGGCAGTACGGATTTGATGTGCTGAATGTCCTGCATCCACATTGTAGGGATTCTATGATTCTATCTTCCCTGTCCACAGCATGCTGTTTGGACCATCAAGCTTGCTAACAGAGAGATAGCTTTTCGTGTGATTCTTCACAGTTAGTATGCATTATATGTTTAAGAGACATGCTAGTGAAATCATTGTTGTATCCATACCAATTAAAGCCTTCAAGAAAGATCTTCCAGGCATGAAAAATGCCTATACCAACAATGTCTGACTGGAAGACAGATGCAAGTGTGAAGCCATTGTGGTAGTCTTTAGCTGCAGTCAGCAAAGTGCATCAGATCAAAAAGATGTGTAACAGATGCGGTTTGTCACTCCCAGCTAAACGCTGTCTGGCTTTTCTTCACACCAGGAGAAAGTGAGGACTGCAGATGCTGGAGTTCAGAGCTGAAAATGTGTTGCTGGAAAAGCGCAGCAGGTCAGGCAGCATCCAAGGAACAGGAGAATCGACGTTTCGGGCATGAGCCCTTCTTCAGGAATGAGGAAAGTGTGCCAAGCAGGCTAAGATAAAAGTTAGGGAGGAGGGACTTGGGGGAGGGGCGTTGGAAATGCGATAGGTGGAAGGAGGTTAAGGTGAGGGTGATAGGCAGGAGTGGGGGTGGGGGCGGAGAGGTCAGGAAGAAGATTGCAGGTTAAGAAGGTGGTGCTGAATTCGAGGGTTGGGACTGAGGCAAGGTGGGGAAATGAGGAAACTGGAGAAATCTGAGTTCATCCCTTGTGATTGGAGGGTTCCTAGGTGGAAGATGAGGCGCTCTTCCTCCAGCCGTCATGTTGCTATGGTCTGGCGATGGAGGAGTCCAAGGACCTGCATGTCCTTGGTGGAGTGGGAGGGGGAGTTGAAGTGTTGAGCCAGAGGGTGGTTGAGTTGGTTGGTCCGGGTGTCCCAGAGGTGTTCTCTGAAACATTCCGTAAGTAGGCAGCCTGTCTCCCCAATATAGAGGAGGCCACATCGGGTGCAGCGGATGCAGTAAATGATGTGTGTGGAGGTGCAGGTGAATTTGTGGCGGATATGGAAGGATCCCTTAGGGCCTTGGAGGGAAGTAAGGGGGGAGGTGTGAGTGCAAGTTTTGCATTTCTTGCGGTTGCAGGGGAAGGTGCTGGGAGTGGAGGTTGGGTTGGTGGGGGGTGTGGATCTGATGAGGGAGTCACGGAGGGAGTGGTCTTTTCGGAACGCTGATAGGGGAGGGGAGGGAAATATATCCCCAGTGGTGGGGTCCGTTTGGAAGTGGTGGAAATGACGACGGATGATACGATGTATATGGAGCTTGGTGGGGTGATAGGTGAGGACCAGTGGGGTTCTGTCCTGGTGGCGATTGGAGGGGCGGGGCTCAAGGGCGGAGGAGCAGGAAGTGGAGGAGATACAGTGGAGAGCATCGTCGACCACGCCTGGGGGGAATTGCGGTCTTTGAAGAAGGAGGCCATCTGAGTTGTTCAGTATTGGAACTGGTCCTCCTGGGAGCAGATGCGGCGGAGACGAAGGAATTGGGAATATGGGATGGCGTTTTTACAGGGAGCAGGGTGGGAGGAGGTGTAGTCTAGGTAGCTGTGGGAGTCAGTCGGTTTATAGTAAATGTCCGTGTTGATTCGGTCGCCCGAGATAGAAATGGAGAGGTCTCGAAAGGGGAGGGAGGAGTCTGAGACGGTCCAGGTAAATTTGAGGTCAGGGTGGAAGGTGTTAGTAAAGTGGATGAACTGTTCAACCTCCTCGTGGGATCACGAGGCGGCGCCGATACAGTCATCGATGTAGCAGAGGAAAAGGTGGGGGGTGGTGCCAGTGTAGCTGCGGAAGATGGACTGTTCCACATATCCTACGAACCAGCAAAGCATGTCACACCAAAGGATGTAAGGAATGCACGTGCAGGAAATTTGATTCCAAAACCAAGCCAGACCCAGAACTAAACACAGCTAACCAATAAGCTGATATAATTCCACAATGCTGACAGAAAGTGTCAAGAGTTTCATTTTTCTGAAACAAATGTTTCTCCTCCTTTATTCTTTCATATAAGATCTTTCTCTCTATGTTAATCCCAGGTATAGAGCGTGTATCTTAAGAGGAGAGATTGAGTAATTAGGGCCTGTACACATTGGAGTTTAGAAGAATTGAAACATAAGAATCTTGGCAGGGTTTGACAGCAACAGTGAGAGATTATTTCTACTTGTTGGAGGGCATAATCTCAGAATAAGGAGTCACCCAATTAGGACAGAGATAAGGAGGAATTTCTTCTCCCAGAGGGGAGTGAATCTTTAGTATTCTTTAGTGCTAGGTTTTTAGATAGTGTTAACATCACATCTCAATTTTTATATTCCATTCCTCTTGACCTAGGGACTAGTTAGCTTAGTTAGTTAGACAGCTAACAGGTGGATAAGATGAACACAAACAGCAAAGGGGTTGATCTTTTGCTTACTTTAGATTGCTTTGCAACTCAGCAAGGTGAATAAGGGTACCTCGAGGTTTTAGAGATTTTTGGAACTTGTATTTTTAAGCTAAAGGGTAAAACACGTAGTTAGTGAGGGAGACTTTTTAGGTTTCAGTTTCTGCTATGAGTGGGACAGTCCGATGAATTCCTTAGAATAGGATGCTTAGACCTTTGTCTGTGAGAAGGGAAAATATATAGTGAGCTAAATTACCTTAGAGAGTGAATTATTGGTGCCGACCACAGACCAGGAGTGTTGGGATCAAACCCTGAAGCAGTTATTTAAATGTGCATACAAAGAAAACTAAGTGTATCATTAGTTCCAGGAAGAAGCTATCTACAATTTCAGTCTAAACGTTGAAGCCACAAGTGACTTAAGCTTACCAAGGTGTTAAGTATGGTGACTCTGGTGTAAATATTATATAAGTGGTGTTTTGGGTACTATATAAAAGCTATTTTGTCCCTTCTCAATTTAGGATGGAGTACTTTGGGATTAAGAGGAACTTTGATTATCCAAAGGATGCGGGTGGGGAGAATTTTGTTCAGTTAATCAAATTCCAGATAATTGAATGCCAGATAACATAGTTTAGGTGAGCATCGGGACATAGCGATCTTGCCAGATAATCCAATATTTGGATAATCGAATGCTGGATAATCGAGGTTCCTTATACTTATGTGTATTTAAAAATCTTTGATTTCATATCATGAATAAATGGTTTGGTTTATTCTGTGTTATCTTCATTTCTTTTATTAATAAACCACTGTTTTATTGTTGAAACAATGCCTGTGGCATCACATGCTATATTTCAGCAAGGCACCTTTTTGTTAAAACTAAAACAAGTCAAAATATGATCCTGTCTGGGATCTGTGTTGTCCATTAATAACATCATCTGGGATCATAGCAGTACATGATGGCTTTTCTTTATGAGATGCTACTTTTAATGATTTTTGGACTTGAATTGTCAATCCTTCTGGTCTTGCGCATCCTCCTCCTTCCTCTATTAAAGCAATCAGAGAAGATTCTCAATCCTTATCACAAATCAGTAATGCAAAATCTATGGATGTGGGCATTGAGTACTTAGCTTTGCTGTAATGACCAATGACTGTGTTCACTCTTCCTTGGCAAGTATGACAAGTGATAATTGTTTATCTGTACAATTAGATGCATGTTTTATCTCAGCAACATAATAATACAACTGCCAAAATTCTTTGATAATTACAATATACATAGATGTTTCATAACAAAATAGTAAAGACTGGAAAAGAACTTAAGACTTTGAGCAGCTTCAGATTTAAGTTGCCCAAACCATCCTTTCAGTTGCACTATAATGCCCATGAAGTGCATCTTAATATGTTAAAGGTGCTGGATAAATGCAAGTTACTGGTAATCCCATCATATAGAATTCAAATAACTTACAGTCAGAAGAACACGTCCCAAATCTAATTTGGCTCATCACTTAACACTTTTAAAAATTTCATTAGACCGAACACAGAACACTCTTATATACATAGGGAATGATCCACAAATAAATGGATATATGGAATAAGTTAACAGATCAGTGAAACATATACAGTGAGTCTCTGAAATAAATGCTTGACAAAGGAATAGGCTACTTAAGCAAATGGAACATCAGTACAGGATTTGTTTTTATGCCTTCCAGTTTTCCAGAATGTTGAATGAACTGCTAATACCTGCTACTGCCTCCTACCTAATACTCCTCATCTCTACTTCCAGTGCAGCACATCATCTGAACCCTGCATGAGGACTACATTACATAACTGAGATCTAACTGTAGCAGTTAGATTTCAATATAACTAAACTGGTGAATACAAATAAAATGCTGGTGTCATTTGATGTTGACTGTATGGTCTATAGGTATGGACCATGAAAAAAAATGATAGGTAACAGTAATTTGCAAGACAATAGTAGGGGAGAAGGTTGGGAGAACTAGCAGGAAAATAGCAACATAATGAATAACCAAATAAGCATTTTTGACAAACAGACCATATAATGATTAAGTGTCACCAGACCCGAAATGTTAACTCTGCTTTCACTTCCCAGATGCTGCCAGACCTACTGAGTTTCTCCAGCAATTTCTGTCTTTGTTTCAGGTGGTATACTTAAGTAGACCACAATAGTTTAGATGGGAACAAAAGACAAATTGATGGGTTACTGAAGAAGGAGCGATTCCAGGGAAACGTTGCAAAGGTGAAATTAAGATTGATCAAAAAGGACAATCTCCTTCAATAAAGTATGATTTTTCCTTTCCTAACATTTTCTGTTTCAATGACTGGTTTGTAGTGAAAGCAAACAAGAGATATCAAAATAATCATACTGTATACACAATATTTAAGGTATTTACATTGATGCACATATATATACACACACATAAAATACTACAGTTGTAAAATAACTGAGTGCCTGAGATTGTTACCCAATCTCCTGAGTTAGAATGGAAAGGCCTGCTCACTCAGACTGGATTGTGTTTGGTATTGGATAAGTCCTTCCTGAAGTCTTTTCCAGCCATGCCTACTTTGCAGCTAAAGATCTGTGGAAGTTTATGGACTTTAATTATCCTTTGTGTTTAATGCATCCAATACCTAAAACAAGGCCAAACTGTCAATACATCTTGGTTTAAAGGCAAAAGCCCTTCATCAGGCTGGGCTTTTGCTCGAAACATCGATTTTCCTGCTGGATGCTGCCTGCCTGGTGTGCTTTTCTACCACCACACTCTTGAATACATCTTGGTTTGTTAAGAATACATTCACTTGTTTAATCCCTTCATTAAATCATTAATCATTTCATTAAAATTTTCATTACTGCAGCAAGTGATTTTTTTTTTCTTTAGTCCATTAGATTTGTCACAGCTTTTATCAGTTTTGAAATAAAGGAAAATTCCTAGAGTTGGAATCAGATGTTACCAAATAATTTAAAAGTACTTCAGTTGTTCCAAATGTACCAAAATTATCCATTTCACAAGGTCGTCAGTGGGATTAAGTTAATTCAGTCTTAATTTTTGGTTTGACATGCTATACAGTTTTCTTTCTAACAATTGTTCACAGTTGCATGGTGACCTTGACTTTAAGCAAAGTAGCAAAGGACAGTGACCAGTCTGTGCATTAAGGATTGTCATGATAGAATCTTCAGATCATTGAAAGCATCTCCATTTGAATCAATGGACAGTGTGTCATGGTATCATTTTCTTGCTGTCCTTCAGGTATCCATTCTAACTTGCAATGGTCCTGGGACCAGGGCATGTGAGTTTGTTCCCACAGTTGGCACTCCTTAATCACATTGTCCAGACTGTTCTTAATTGTTGACTGATAGCTGGTGGCTTTCCACCCAGATTTAACATTGGCCGGTACCCCAATCTCTTGAAGGAACTCAGGAAGTTGCGATGGTAAACTGTAGATTGGCATTATGTTAAATATATCTGGTATATCTTCCTTTTTCTGCAAATCTTCAAAATATGCAACAACGTACTTCCCAAACACATTTCCTTTTATGATATCAGGAAGAACACAGTTCAAGGAAGCCATAAATCCATCGTATGGATCATACATGGTTTTGGTGCCTTCAGAGGACTGGAACCATTCATTATATTTCATACTGGCACCATTGGAGAAGAGGATAAGAATCTTCCCACCTTCTTCTGTAACTTTATTTTTCTGGGAATGGAACCATGGCAGGGGACCTTGGTCAACCAGTTCTCTACGTTTCCATAGATCCACAGCGACTTGAAGTTTAAGTTCACACAGGACATATGCAAGAGTGCTGACCAACTTTTCAAACAGATTGTAATCCAGCGAATATAGAAGAAGAACCTTCCCATTTGTCGAACAATCTGAAGAAAAACCAAAAATATCATAATAAAAGCTGTAACATGAAAATAAAAGAACAGCGTTAAGCATAATGCATCAGCAAACCTTTGATCTCCCATAACAAATAAGGGATTATTATAGATAAAAGGTTTTACCAGAGTGTAAAATATTAGTTCTGAAGAAGAGTCACATCTGGTTCAAAATATTACGGCCAAAATTTCATTTGCCTTCTTAATTACTTGCTGCATCTGCATGCTAATGTTTTGTGTTTCATGCACAAGAACACCCAGATCTCTCTCAATTGCACTTTTTTGGAGTTTCTCTCCATTTAAACAATAGTCTGATCTTTGATTCTTCCTATCACAGTGCATGATCTTGACCATTACCCCTGTTGGCTCTGCTAGGATTACAGTTTATTGACAAAGCAATTGCTTAAGGCAGGATTTCCACATGAAAGGGCTGCCAAAGATCCACTCCAGGCCATTAACTCCGCATTACATGGTTTCGAAGCAGCTATCAGGATGGGCCATTCCCACCAGATCTTTGTAATCTGGGGCAGGCATTCAAGTGTCCATTAAATAAAATGTTATAATTCTACAAATTCAAAATGTAGGTTTTCTCTTGTTAAGGGAAGATACATATGGAACATTCTCCAAATGGAAGCAAAAGAGTGAAATTTTATCATAAAATTAACGGGGTGAATGCAATGGATTTCTGGAAAATAAATGGAGGAAAATGGGTGATACTTCTATATTGCTGCTGGGGATACTGCTAATCTCTGAACACTGCGATCAGATAGATGATCAATGGTCTTTTGAGTTCAATTTATCGCTGTATTCCTGATTATAAGCCATATTTGCAATGAGGCTCATTTACACTTCCTTAAAGTTACCCATGTAGGAACCACAAAGAAACATGTTCAAACCTTGTGCCTTTTCTAATTACCAGAGAGCTTTAGAACTAGAATGGTGGCATGGTGGCTCTGTGGTTAGCACTGCTGCTTTGTAGTGCCAGAGACCTGGGTTCGATTCCAGCCTTGGGTGACTGTGTGGAGTTTGCACATTCTCCCTGTGACTGTGTGAGTTTCCTTCAGGTGCTGTGGTTTCCTCCCAAAGGATATGCAGGTTAGGAGGATTGGCCATGGGAAATTGCTGTGTAGTGTCCAAGGATATGAGGGCTAGGTGGGTTAGCCTTGGTAAATGTGGGATTATGGATTAGGGTAGGGGGCTTGACCAGGGTAAGATGCTCTTCAGAGGGTCAGTGCAGACCTGTTGGGGGCAGAATGGCCTTTCTGTGCACAATAGGGATTCTATGATTCTGTAAGCCTATAGTTCCCCAATGCTTTCTCCATGGCAACACCTCTGTCAATCAGAGTCAACTTACTGACCATGCAGGATTCGCTTCTCCTGTAGTACATTGCGGCTTTTTTGAAATTTGGCATTATTGCATTTGCTCTGAGTAGCACAAGATGAGTAACTTTCACAACAAATCTCTCCTGTCAGCAGTATTCAAGATTTGTACAACAAGGGACTGTCACTAATACTTGCCCTCTACAAACACGAGGACATGTAGAATGTATTCAAATACCACATAACCTGTTTCAACTCCAGGCTAGGAAATAAAAATAGCTTTCTCTGTTACCCTTTCTAAATGTTTACCTGCAACTGTTGCAGTGGGTTTAAATTTGATCACCTTTACGCAACCTGGAGAAACAAAGCAAAATTTGGTTTAAGATACCACTCAAGAAATTAACAACAAATACTACAATTATTGTTAAAAATCACACAACACCAGGTTTTAAAAATCACATAACACCAGGTTATAGTCCAATAGGTTTAATTGGAAGCACACTAGCTTTCGGAGCGTCGCTCCTTCATCAGCTCTGAAAGTTAGTGCTTCCAATTAAACCTGTTGGACTATAACCTGGTGTTGTGTGATTTTTAACTTTGTACACCCCAGTCCAACACCAGCATCTCCAAATCATGACTACAATTATTGTAGCATCTTTTGTAAAATCAAAACATTCCAAAGTACTTTGCAGCTAATTCAGTACTTCACTGTTTCAATGTAAGAAATGTGATTGTCAATTTGAAGCAAGTTAGGTCATACAAAGCTGACAAAATTAAATAACCAAGTAATTCCAATTGCTTTGGTTGAGGGATCAATATTGATTGGGAGATCAAAGAGAACTTCCATGCTCATACTCAAAAGTATCCATGTCCATTAGAAAGTTCACAGGGGTTCTTCTTTTAACATCTAATCTGAAAGATGTTATGTATGACAATGTGGAGCACTCTCAGAGCTAGAGTATCAGTCGAGATTATTGTGCTCAATTTTCTTGGGTGGTGCTTGACCCTACAACCAACTGAGTCATGACTAGTATTTTCAATCACAGAAGTGCACAATGCAGGCATATCTGTGTGACCAATAATTTTCGAGTAGCAAAATCTGAACCAGAAACAGTAGAGTCATAGAGATGTACAGCATGGAAACAGACCCTTCAGTCCAACCCGTCCATGCCGACCAGATATCCCAACCCAATCTAGTCCCACCTGCCAGCACCCGGCCCATATCCCTCCAAACCCTTCCTATTCAAATACCCATCCAAATGCTTCTTAAATGTTGCAATTGTACCAGCCTCCACCACTTCCTCTAGCAGCTCATTCCATACATGTACCACCCTCTATGTGAAAACGTTGCCCCATAGGTCTCTATTATATCTTTCCCCTCTCACCCTAAACCTATGCCCTCTAGTTCTGGACTCCCAAACCCCAGGGAAAAGACTTTGCCTATTTACACTTTGCCCCTCATAATTTCGTAAACCTCTATAAAGTCACCCCTCAGCCTCCGACACTTTTACTTTTAAAAGGGAGAAAGACAGACAATAGGCAGCACATGGTCAGTGAAGGAGAGAGAAAGAGAGAGAAAGGAACCCACACTGCTAACTGACACACGGTGAATCTGCACAGTTACCACCTTTACTGTTTGAATTCATGTATCACTGGATATCAGAGTGCATCTAGGAAAACTTAACAAACACCGAAATTCACAACTGATCTTGGAGGAACCTGTTTGGGAGAGGTCACAGCACAGAAACAGCTAAGTGAATAGCTTTACGTGTAGCCTTGCTGTAAATCTACAATAGTGAGTAGAATGGGTTCTTTCGTGATTATAGGTTTTATTGAGATCTGTCTCTTGATTAAATTTCAAAAAATATAAGCCATAAGTATTAAGTTAGTCTGGAACAATAAGACAGTGCTATTTTCTGGGTCTGCAGGTTGGAAGGAGCAAAAATGGCCTTTAGTAGAGTGATATGCTCTTACAGTCATAGAGTCATAGAGATGTACAGCATGGAAACAGATCCTTCGGTCTGACCTGTCCATGCCGACCAGATATCCCAACCCAATCTAGTCCCACCTGCCAGCACCCGGCCCATATCCCTCCAAACCCTTCCTATTCATATACCCATCCAAATGCCTCTTAAATGTTGCAATTATACCAGCCTCCACCACATCCTCCGGCAGCTCATTCCATACACGTACCATCCACTGCGTGAAAATGTTGCCCCTTAGGTCTCTTTTATATCTTTCCCCTCTCACCCTAAACCTATGCCCTCTAGTTCTGGCCTCCCCGACCCCAGGGAAAAGACTTTGCCTATTTATCCTATCCATGCCCCTCATAATTTTGTAAACCTCTATAAGGTCACTCCTCAGCCTCCGATGCTCCAGGGAAAACAGCCCCAGCCTGTTCAGCCTCTCCCTGTAGCTCAGATCCTCCAATCCTGGCAACATCCTTGTAAATCTTTTCTGAACTCTTTCAAGTTTCACCAACATCTTTCTGATAGGAAGGAGACCAGAATTGCACACAATATTCCAACAGTGGCCTAACCAATGTCCTGTACAGCCGCAACATGACCTCCCGACTCCTGTACTCAATACTCTGACCAATAAAGGAAAGCATACCAAACGCCTTCTTCACTATTCTATCTACCTGCGACTCCACTTTCAAGGAGCTATAAACCTGCTCTCCAAGGTCTCTTTGTTCAGCAACACTCCCTAGGTCCTTACCATTAAGTGTATAAATCCTGCTAAGATTTGCTTTCCCAAAATGCAGCACCTCACATTTATCTGAATTAAACTCCATCTGCCACTTTTCAGCCCATTGGCCCATCTGGTCCAGATCCTGTTGTAATCTGAGGTAACCCTCTTTGCTGTCCACTACACCTCCAATTTTGGTGTTATCTGCAAACTTACTAACTGTACCTCTTATGTTCGCATCCAAATCATTTATGTAAATGACAAAAGGTGGAGGACCCAGCACCGATCCTTGTGGCACACCACTGGTCACAGGCCTCCAGTCTGTTCTTGTTGGATGTGGGAGTTTTGAGAGAGTTTACGTGCTACTGAGGATTATATCTGCAACAAATGCCAGTGGTTGCGAATCCTATCAGGTCTAATTTCCTAGGATGATGACGTCAGCTTATACGAGGGACGTAACTATAAGTTGAGTGGTGATAGATTTAAGACAAATGTCAGAGGCAGGTTCTTTACTCAAAGAGTGGTAACGGTGTGGAATGCCCTATCTGGCAATGTAGTTAACTCAGCCACATTAGGGAGATTTAAACAATCCTTGGATAAGCACATGGATGATGATGGGTTAGTGTAGGGGGGCGAGCTAGAAAAGTTCACGGGTCGGCGCAACATCAAGAGCCAAAGGGCCTGTTCTGCACTGTATTATTCTATGTTCTATGTTCTAATGAATCAATTGGAGCAACAGTTGGAGGCAATGAGGAGTTTACAAGAGTAAGGGGGTATGATGGATGGCAACTGTAGGAAGGGAGAAAAGCCGCAGATACAGTCACATAGATGGGTTAACTTCAGGAAAGGTAAAAGAAGTAGGCAGGAGACTTCTGTGGCTATCCCCATTTCAAACAAGTATGCTGTTTTGGAAAATGTAGGGCATGATGGATTCTCAGGGGAATGTAGCACAAACAGCTAACTTTCTGTATCAAGACAAGCTCTAATGCAATGAAGGATACATCGGGTTCCAAGCAATCGATTGAACTAGGGGACTCTCTAGTCAGAGGCACAGACAGACGTTTCTGCGCGCCAGCAGTGAAAAACCAGAATGGTGTGTTGCCTCCCTGGTGCTAGGATCAAGGATATCTCAGAGAGGGTGCAGAATGTTCTCAAAGAAGAGAGGGACCAACAGGAGGTCATTGTACACATTGGAACCAATGACATAGGAAGGGAAAAGGATGAGATTCTGAAGGGAGTATATAGAGAGTTAGGCAGGAATTTAAAAAGGAGGTCCTCGAGAGTAGTCGTATCTGGATTACTCCCAGTGCTACGAGCTAGTGAGGGTCGGAATAGGAGGATAGACCAGATGAATGTGTGACTGAGGAGCTGGTGTATGGGAGAAGAATTTACATTTTTGGATCATTGGAATCTCTACTGGGGTAGAAGTGACCTGTACAAGAAGATTGGATTGCACCTAAATTGGGAGGGGGCTAATATGCTGGCAGGGAAATTTGCTAGAGCTGCTCAAGAGGACTTAAACTAGTAAGTTGGGAGGGTGGGACCCAGGGAGATAGTGAGGAAAGAGATCAATTTGAGACTGGTACAGTTGAGAAAAGAAGTGAGTTAAACAGTCAGGGCAGGCAGGGACAAAGCAGCGAATAAGGTAGGACTGATGAATTAAACTGCATTTATTTCAATACAAGAGGCCTAACAGGGAGGGCAGATGAACTCAGGGCATGGTTAGGAACATGGGATTGGGATATCATAGCAATTACAGAAACATAGCTCAGGGATGGGCAGGACTGGCAACTTAATGTTCCAGGATACAAATGCTACAGGAAGGATAGAAAGGGAGGCAAGAGAGGAGGGGGAGTGGCGTTTTTGATAAGGGATAGCATTACACTGTACTGAGGGAGGGTATTCCCGGATATACTTGCGCAAAACTGAGAAATAGGAAAGGGATGATCACCTTATTGGAATTGTATTATAGAGTGGGAAAATTGAGAAACAAACTTGTAAGAAGATCACAGTTTTCCATGCTAATTTGCTCATAGTATTAAGTGCATTAGTCAGAGGGAAATGGGTCTGGGTGGGTTACTCTTTGGAGGGTTGGTGTGGACTTGTTGGTGATGATCTAACCTAATCTAATCTAATCTATTCTAATCTGTAAGAATAATAGGATGGTTATGGTAGGAGATTTTAACTTTCCAAACAGACTGGGACTGCTATAGTGTTAAGGATTTAGATTGAGAGGAATTTGTTAAGTGTGTACAAGAAAACTTTCTGAGTCAGTATGTGGATGTACCTACTTGAGAAAGTGCAAAACTTGACCTACTCTTGGGAAATAAGGCAGGGCAGGTGACTGAGGTGTCAGTGGGGGAGCATTTTGGGGGCCAGCGACCATAATTGTATTAGATTTAAAATAGTGATGGAAAAGGATAGACCAGATCTGAAAGTTGAAGTTCTAAATTGGAGGAAGGATAATTTTGACAGTATTACACAAGAACTTTCAAAAGCTGATTGGGGGCAGATGTTCGCAGGTAAAGGGACAACTGGAAAATGGGAAGCCTTCAGAAATGAGATAATGAGAGTCCAGAGAGTATATTCCTGTTAGGGTGAAAGGAAAGGCTGGTAGGTATAGGGAATGATGGATGACTAAAGAAATTGAGCGTTTGGTTAAGAAAATGAAGGATACATATGTCAGGTATAGACAGGATAGGTCAAGCGAATCCTTAGAAGAGTATCAAGGCAGTAAGGGTATACTTAAGAGGGAAATCAGCAGGACAAAAAGGGGATATGAGTTAGCCTTGGCAAATAGGGTTAAGGAGAATGCAAAGGATTTTTACAAATTACAATAAGGACAAAAGGAAGAGAACAGGGCCCCTCAAAGATCAGCAAGGCAGCCTTTGTGTGGAGCCACAGGAGATGGGGAGATACTAAATGAGTATTTTGCAACACTATTTATGATAGAAAAGGACATGGAAGATATAGAATGGAGGGAAATAGATGATGACATCTTGAAAAATATCCATATTACAGAGGAGGAAGTACTGGAAGTCTTGAAATGCATAAAGCTGTCTCAATCCCCAGGACTTGATCAGGTGTACCCTAGAACTCTGTGAGATGCTAGGGAAGTGATTGCTGCGCCCCTTGCTGAGATATTTGTATCATTGATAGTCACAGGTGAGGTGCCGGAAGACTGGAGGTTGGCTAATGTGGTGCCACTGTTTAAGAAGGGTGGTAAGGACAAGCCAGGGAACCATAAACCAGTCAGCCTGACGTCAGTGGTGGGCAAATTGTTGGAGGGAATCCTGAGGGACAGGATTTACACATATTTGGAAAGGCAAGGACTGATTAGGGATAGCCAACATGGCTTTGTGCGTGAGAAATCATGTCTTACGAAGTTGATTGATGAGGGCAAAGCAGTGGACGTGATCTACATGGATTTCAGTAAGGCGTTCGACAAGTTTCCCAGTGAGAGACTGGTTAGCAAGGTTAGATCTCATGGAATACAGGGAGAACTAGCCATTTGGATACAGAGCTGGCTCGAAGGTAGAAGACAGAGGTGGTGATGGACGGTTGTTTTTCAGACTGGAGGCCTGTGACCAGTGGAGTGCCACAAGGATCGGTACTGGGTCCACTACTTTCGGTCATTATATAAATGATTTAGGTGTGAACACAGGAGATGTAGTTAGCAAGTTTGCAGATTACATCAAAATTGGAGGTGTAGTGGACAGCAAAGAAGGTTACCTCAGATTACAATTGGATCTTGATCAGATGGGCCAATGGGCTGAGGAGTGGCAGATGGAGTTTAATTTCGATAAATGCAAGGTGCTGCACTTTGGGAAAGCAAATCTTAGCAGGACTTATGCACTTAATGGTAAGGTCCTGAGAGGTGTTGCTGAACAAAGAGACCTTGGAGTGCAGGCTCAAAGATCCTTGAAAGTGGAGTCGTAGGTAGATAGCATAGTGATGGCAGCATTTGATATGTTTTCCTTTAATGGTCAGAGTATTGAGTACAGGAGTTGGGAAATCATTGTGCAGCTGTACAGGACATTAGTTAGACTACATTTGCAATATTGTGTGCAATTCTAGTCTCCTTTCTATCAGAAGGATGTTATGAAACTTGAAACCGTTCAGAAAAGATTTACAAGAATGTTGCTAGGGTTGGAGGATTTGAGCTATAGGGGGAGGTTGAACAGGCTGGGGCTGTTTTCCCAGGAGTGTCGAAGGCTGAGGGGTGACCTCATAGAGGTTTATAAAATCATGAGAGGCAAGGATAGGGTAAATAGACAGAGTATTTTCTCCAGGGGTGTGGGAGTCCAAAACTAGAGGGCATAGGTTTAGGGTCAGAGGGGAAAGATGTAAAAGAGACTTAAGGAGCAACGTTTTCACGCAGAGGGTGGTACGTGTATGGAATGAGCTGCCAGAGGAAGTTGTGGAGTTTGGTACAATTGCAACATTTAACAGGCATCTGGATGTGAATATGAATAGGAAGGGTTAGAGCGATATGGGTGAAGTGCTGGCAAATGGGACTAGATTGGGTTGGGATATCTGGTCTGCATGGATTAGTTAGACTGAAGGGTCTGTTTCTATTCTGTACATCTCTATGACTCTATGGTGGAATATAAAAGTTCCAAATGTGATATATTTCATATGTAAGCAATCTTCCATAACATGTGGTGAGTCAAAACCATATGTAATTTTTAGGTGATCCAATATTAGAGGTTGGGAATGATTATTTACAGGCGCACTGATATAATTAAATCCTCATTTTAAAATCATACATTCTGTCCTTACTTTCCATTAGCATTTCTAATTCCTTTTATGTCCACACTTATAACAGAAACTAATTACACTGCAATAATCCTCCCTCCAATGGTGCCTCTGGAGTCCCACAGGCTGCTGTGTGTAATCAAGAGGGTGATATGTTTACATAAGCTATTTCCATAGAAATAACACAGGAAATTATTGCGAGAAAAGATGACTGGAAGTGTATACAGATGGAAAACTTCACATACAGATTTGACTTATCAGACCTTTGGAATGTCTCAAAACAATTCAGACAAGTATTTTAAGTAACAAAGAACTTCAGAATCTGGAAATCAGAAACAAAACAGAATTTGCTGGAGAAATTCAGCAGATCTGGCAGCATCTGTGGAGAGATTCTAAAGTATGAAGAAGAGTCACATTGCTTTCATTCAATATTAACTATGTCATTTGAACAAGTATAAAATGGCAAGTCAGTTTTTTTAAAGTGATCTTTGTTGTGGGATGAGGGTTAGTAAGGACACTTGCAAAACTCCCTTTTCAAATTAGCACAATGGCAATTTCGATGCCCATATGAACAGATAGAAAGGATTTCAACTTATAACCCATGCAAATATGCAGACCTCTTCAGTATCAGTCTCTATTAGGTGCTTACATCTTGGTCTGGGACTCAAACCTGGAGTTGAAAGTACTGCCAGGAAACAATGGAGTCTAGTTATGATTGACATTTATACTTTAAAACTATCAGCCCTCGTGTATAGATGCTAAGGATTATAGAAAGCCTGTTCCTTACCTTTCAGTATCTGAGTCTTGATGGTAATCGTAAAAATCACGATTGTAACAAGTATTAAAAATGGTACCAGTAATGGAGTCCATCGAGCTCTGGCGTCTGCAATATAAACATGGCATCAGCAAGTCTTCTAGAGATTGGTAGAGTCGAGAGTATGGTGCTGGAAACAGAACAGCAGGTCAGGCAGCATCCAAGGAGCAGGAGAATCAACATTTCAGGCATAAGCCCTTCATCAGGAATGAGGCTTATTCCAAAAACATTGATTCTCCTGCTCCTTGGATGCTGCCTGACCTGCTGTGCTTTTCCAGCACCACACTCTTGACTCTAATCTCCAGCATCTGCAGTCCTTACTTTCTTGTAGAGATTGGTAGAGATTGATACTGATAACAATACAGACTAGGTCATAGTGAGCTCTTTCAACACCCCCCCACCCCCCCATTATACAGGAAATGAGCAACACTTTCAATTTGATAAAGGCTAAATGCACTGATTATATATGCTGAAGCAACAAATTAATGAGGCATTAACTGTAAGGCAGAGAAATTTAGAAATACAAATACTGGTTTGGTATACAGATGCCTAATAGAGCAGCACTGAACATACATATCCTCACATTATGCTACATTAGAGATCAGTCAGGACAGCAATACATCAGGATTACCATCAGTGCCATTTTTAAAGTCCTATTCCTGAATTCTAGCTGATGAAATTTACTGAAAAGTATACACGTGTGAAGAGCAATTGGGAACAAGATCGCCCCTGACTGTAAATCTTTATGTTGGCATATTAATATTTGGTTTCAAAAGAAAGGTACTGAAAGACTGTTGGAATCCACGAAATTCTATTCTACAGCTCCAGCACAGCAGCAGAAGCAAAGAACCAAAATTGTGAGAGAATTAGGGCAAAATTAAGGGGAGGCGACCACCTAGTGGTATTATTACTGGACTATTAATCCAGACTCAGGTCTCTGGATTCTGAACACCCAAGTTCGAATTCTGCCATGGAATTAGAATTCAATAAAAATCTGGAATTAAGAATCTATCGATGGTCACAAATTCACCGTCGATTTTCAGGAAAAACTCATCTGGTTCACTAATGTCCTTTCAGGAAGGAAACTGCCATCCTTACCTGGTCTGGACCTACATCTCCAAATCCACAGCAATGTGTTGATTCTGAACTGCTCTTTGGGCAATAAATGCTGGCCTAGCCAGTGACACCCTCTTTTCATGAATGAATGAAAATAGGACTATCTCTGAAAAGTGACTTGGATTGAATTTGAAAGGGGAAGGAAAGCAGATCCTTAATTAATGCATCCAAATTTGATCACTTTTTCATTTAATACATCCTTGTCTGGCCCTGTTTGCATACCACAGAGACTTTTTTACCTGAAGCCTTATTCATGCTAGAATGTCTGCTATGATATTTTCATACACATTAATGCCCATTTAGTGTGAATGTTTCTAATGTAGACTAATTGTGTACGTACTCTATATCTCTGCAGGGCTGGCTTTCAAGATTTGGTCACTATGTATGAACAAACTGTTGCTGTTAGTAAAAATAGTTAAATTTGTTCACTGTAATAAAATCTTGTTGGGTTGTTAATAAATTATATAATACTTACATATATCAAAGGGACAAATGGTGATTCTGGGTGAGAACTGCACATCTGATCTCCAGACCTGAAAGATAGAAGGACTCTGTTAGACGAGGTGGCCATTTTCAGTTGATATCAATTGTCTTGACAAGCTATTCTCTACCACACATTTTGCCATGTCTTTTGTGAGGCATCCAGTTAACACTCTTCAGAAGAGAGCAGAAAGATCCCTGGTGGCATAAATTTTCCACCACCCAACACTGGCAAAAGACAGCAAACCATCTGGTTGTCTATTTGTGTTGTAGAGTCATACAACAGGGAAACAGACCCTTTGGTCCAACTAGCCTGTGCCAAACATATTCCTAAAGTAAATTTGTCCCACCTGCCTGCGCTTGGACCATATCCCTCCAAACATTTCTGATTCATGAACTTGTTCAAATGTCTTTTAAAAGTTGTAACTGTACCTGCATCCACCACTTTCTCTGGCAGTTCATTTCGCCCATGAACCATTCTGTGTAAAAAAAGTTGCCTCTTGCATCCTTTTTAAATCTTTCTCTACTCACCTTCAAAATATGCCCTCTTGTTTTTGAACTCCCTCATCCTAGGGAAAAGACCAGTGTCATTCACCTTATCTATGCTCCTCACAATTTTATGAACCTCCATATAGTCACTCTTCATCCTCCTATGTTGCAGCGAGAAAAGGTCCAGCCTATTTTTATATCTCAAAGCTTCCATTCTGGCAACATCCTGGTAAATATTTTCTGAACCCTATCCTGTTTAATAATAATCTTTCTGTGGCACGGTGACCAGAACTGCACAGAGTACTCCAGAAGAGGCTTCACCAATATCCTGTATAAACTTAACATGACTCCCAACTCCTATACTAAAAGATCTGAGCAATGAAGGCAAGCATGCTAAACACCTTCTTAACTACCCTGTCTACCTGTGATACAAATTTCAAGGAAATATATGCCTGAATCTCCAGGTCTCCCTGTTCTACAACATTACCTAGGGCTGTAGCATTAATTGTATAAGTCCTGTCTTTGTTTGTATTACCCTATCTGTGTCCAAAATTTGTGGTTCCCTTTGTCTAGTTAACACTTCAAAAGTAATCCATTGTTTGTCAGGTGCTTTTGGAACAACGTGATGGAATGATGAGGATCTGTATAAATGTAGGTTCTTTCTATGCTGGAATATTGACAGAATTAACCTTTCATAGTGAGCAGTTGATTTAATAATTTCAATGAAGAAACAATAATAGTTTATTCAAACTATTGTTGTTTGACATTTTTAAATGTCATCATTTAGATCTGTATTTGAACATTTAAAAGGGCAGTTTTTAAAAATATTTATTCTTGAAATGTGAGCATCACCAGCAAGGCCAATATTTATTGCTGAAAAATAATTGCCCTTGACAAGATGATAATGATTCAATTTCTTGAATGACTGTGATCCATCTGGTGCAGGTACATCCACAGCGCTGTTCAGGAGGAAGTTTCAGTTTGGACATAATGACAATGAAAGAATAGCAATACAGTTCCAATTCTAGATGTTGTGTTGGAGGGGAACCCTTGAGGTACTGGCACTTTGATATGTTTTGCTCCCTTTGTTTTTTTAAGTGGTAGAAGTTGCATATTTGGAAAGTGCTATCAAAGGAGCCTTACCAAGTTCCTGCAGTGCATCTTACAGCCAGTAAAATGGCAGCTCCACCTCATGTAAATATATTGCAAACTGTTTATCCTCAACTTTGACTCAATATTTGACTTATCTGAGTCAGACAATATTGGGTTCAAATGCAACTCCAGAAAACACTTAATCCAGACTTAAACATCAGTCCAGTACTGTGTTAGTTCAGTGGTTCTTTATCTCTTTCTCCCTCCATTACCTTCACTTTCCTCAATTTATGGCAGCTTACTCCCCTTATGCTCCATATGGCCAGATTTCCTGACAAGAAAGGTGATGTCTTGGAAAATATGGTTGCAATTAAGTACTGCTATTGAGTTTGTTACAAAACTGATATTTTCTAATGTTTGCCAAATTCATTCTTAGAGGAAAGCAGCATTGATGTGACACATCAGATTCTTCTTAACATAGTGGGACAAAGGTCTGACCAAGGGCAGGAATTTACCTAACAAGAAACAAAGAAGTGTGGATGCTGGAAATATGAAACAAAAACCAGGAATTGCTGGAGAAACTCAGCAGGTCTGGTAGCATCTATGGAGTGAAAGCAGAGTCAACATTTTGGGTCCAGTGACCCTTCTCCAGTTCTGACCCAAAATCTTGATTCTGCTTTCTGTCCACAGATGATACAGTTTCTCCTGCAATTTCTATTTTTGTTTCAGAAATTTCACCTATGGTTGAGATTTTATGCAAATATATCACTTTTTATTGTAACTTGCTTTCTCGATTGACTGGAATGATGCTGCAAACTTATAGAATCATAGGATCCCAAATGTGTGGAAGCAGGCCGTTCAGCCCATTGAGTTGGCACAGCCCCTTCAAACAGCATTCCACCCTGCTCCAACGCATCCCTGTAACCCTGCAATTCCCATGCCCAAGCTACACATCCCTGGACACTATGGGTAATTTAGCATGGCCAATCCACCTAACCTGCACATCTTGAACTTTGGAAGGAAACCATAATTCTCAGAGGAAGCTCACACAGACATGGGGGAGAACATGCAAACTCCATACAGACAGTCACCCAAGGTTGGAATCAAACCTGGGTCCTTGGCATTGAGACGCAGCAGTGCAAACCACTAAGCCAATTCCTGAATGAGCAGAATTGTATTAACATTAAATATTTCAGGCTCATTTCTGCAATGCACAAAGAACAGCCAGTTAACAGGTCAACCTTGTTTCTGTTGCCAATTAAGGAAGGTAGATGGGTTCCCGAAGTGGAAGATCCAATAGTATAGGACATCAGCAGCTCTGGACATTGTGTGTGTACGCTCAAAATAGAGACTATACCTGTTCTTTCAGTTTTAAAGATTACAAAGACCCAGGGGGTTTGGAGTGGCCAGTGTGAGAGGAAACCGCCCCCCCCCCCCCCCCCCCCCCCCCCCCACTTCAAAGGATTTGGCTGAGGTTGCGTGCTTTTTATTCTTGTTGCACAATGATTGAGTCATTCAGAGGAGACACCAGTGTCTCTCCCATCATGTTCAAGGTGCTGCAAGATTTTGGGCTTAGCATTCAGGTGGAGCTGCCTTTTTACTGTCTCCAAGATGGTTCGAAGAATGCTGCATTACCTGGAACATTCGAAGCTCCTGATCCAATAAAGAAACAGGAAATTATATTTTCCACAGTGCAGATCTTGTCTTGCAATGCGGAATAAACAGCATTTTTATTACTTTTTTACCTTCCCATGGTGCTGAGGTGTTGATGCTCAGACACCAGTAAAGCTCTGGCACATCATCAGTCTTCCTGTGTGAGCCTTTCAGTGGCTACTGGGAGGTGAAAAACATCACAGACAAGACCATTCCTGTCCTCAGCCAATTCACTTGGGATGGAAAACACCAAACACGGGCTCATTTTCTGAGATCCCTACTGCTTCTCAGATTCAAAATTGCTGAGGCCAAATGTGGTACTCCAATCATCAGATTCGTTACTGAGTGGGAATCAAATTAAGGGATCTTTCTAATCTGTAAGATACACTTCTGAACCAGGCAGCCCATTTATCCTCAAAGTCACTTTTAGAACCATTTAAGAAAACATTGAGTGAGTAATGTTACTAACCTGAAAGCAGTCCTGTGAAATAAGATTTAGTTGCTTCTTTTGCTCATTAATCTGTGTTAGTCATGAAAGAAAATTGAAATTAGTAACAGTCATAAACACAAGTTGTATTGAATGCAAGTATCTAATTTTTCATAATTAGTCGGTTCTGAATAAAGGAACGTCTTTCACTTACCACATACCAAATGTTCTGCAGCAACTAATACTACAACAGGTTAAGCCATTGTAATGGCTCATCAATCAATAGCTTTTGTAATAATGATTTTTCTTTTGGCTAAAGATAAGGCAAATTACAGCTGAGGAATGGAATCAGTTTTCCACTTTGGATATCTGTTCAGCATCATGAGCTCCCAACAGATAGTATGGTCACATAGGATACAGCTACCATCAATTAAACAGAATCCCTACAGTGTGGAAAGAGGTCATTTGGCCTTTCAAATCTGCACTGACACTCCAAACAGCATCCCACCCAGACTCAGCCCCTACCCTATCCCATAATCCTACATTTATAATTGCTCGGCATTCTGGCTCATAATTTGCCAAAATAGTTATCAATATGGGAGAAAGTGAACACTGCAGATGCTAGCTTATGCTTGACACGTCAACTCTCCTGCTCCTTTGATGCTGCCTGACCAGCTGTGCTTTTCCAGCACCACACTCTTCGACAGTTACCAATATGGTCACACTGAATGCAAGTAGAAATTTATCACCAAATTCCATGTACTTCTGTACTCTGCCTCACATTAAGAGGTAGCTCAGAGCTGATGAGCCCATTTCAACTGAAACCCTTTTGAGAGCTTAGAAATTGTGAGCCAGATTTAAACTCAGATCACACACTATTTGTAAATGAAGTGAAAATGCATTTCCCTTTCCCTATGACAAGGTAAAACAAATAAACCAGTCAGAATCAATTTCTGATATTTTCTAATGGAATCAGTAAGTGAGAGATTCTCTTTGGCTTTGTAGAATCCCATTGTGTTCTAGTTAAGCTCCTGAGCAGTCCTTACTGTTTGGCCAGTCTTTTTTTCTGATAAGTGTTCATGCAATGTCCCCAGGTTGCATGGGTATGCATCTCCACAGATGAAAAAATAAAGATATGTAACTGCACTAAGCAAAGGAACACAAAGCACAATCCACTAGTTTAAAGTAAGACACTGGAATGGACCGGCTCATATGTCCTCCCCACATAATGATTCTCTTTGTAGGAGTGGCTTTGTGGCCCAGCAAATCAAAGAACAAAGAACAAAGAAAATTTACAGCCCAGGGATAGGCCCTTCAGCCCTCCAAGCCTGAGCCGATCCAAATGTACTGTCTAAACCTGCCGGTCAATTCCTAAGCATCTGTATCCCTCTACTCCCCACCTACTCATGCATTTATCCAGACGCATCTTAAATGAATCTACCGTGCCTGCCTCTACCACCTCTGCTAGCAACGCGTTCCAAACACCCACCACCCTCTGTGTGAAGTACTTGCCGCGTGTATGCCCCTTAAACTTTCCACCTCTCACTTGAAAGCGTGACCTCTCGTTATTGAATCCTTCACCCTGGGAAAAAGCTTGGCTCTATCCACCCTGTCTATACCTTTCATGATTTTATAAACCTCAATCAAGTCCCCCCCTCAATCTCCTTTTTTCTAATGAAAATAAACCTAACTACTCATACTTTCTTCATAGCTAGCACCTTCCATACCAGAAAATATCCTCGTAAACCTTCTTTGCACACTCTCCATCACTTTTGAACGGCCTTGGATAGCAGGTTAGCTTACAACTGCCTTGGTTCATTTGCTCAAGGTGACATGAGCAGGCTTCTGACCAGTGGGTGCACTACATTTGATAACCAAAGGGGCTCTGAATTTCGAAGAATAAGAGATGATGTCACTCAAACATGCAAAATTCTGAGAGGGATTGATCAGGTAAATTCTGACAGGCTGGTTGGGAAATGAAGAAATCAAAGAACATTGTTTTATGATAAAGGGGCTTATCATTTAGACAAAAACAGGGTGAAATGTATTCAATCAATGGGTTCGGAATCTTTGGAATTCTCTTGCCCACAATGTTAGATGAGTGAATTGACGAGAATTTTTTTTTTATAAAAGCATTCATGGGATGAGGGAATTGCTGGCTAGGCCAGCATTTATTACCCATTCCAAAATGGAGGTAAGGGCAATGAATAGCCATGATCAAACTGAATGGCTACATTGAGAGATTGGGGTTGAGAGTGTGGTGCTGGAAAAGCACAGCATGTCAGGCAGCATCTGAGGAGCAGAAGAATCGACGTTTCGGGCAAAAGCCCGAATTCCTGATGAAGGGCTTTTGCCTGAAACGTCGATTCTACTGCTCCTCAGGTGCTGCCTGATCTGCTGTACTTTTCCAGCACCACACTCTCAACTCTAATCTCCAGCATCTGCAGTCCTCACTTTCGCATACTTTGAGAGACTGTATGGTCGGCTCTTGTCCCTTTTTTCTTATGTTCTCTGCTAACTATTTCAGGCCTAAACACTCTGTCTTAAGTTAGTCTGGTCTAATGCAACAAGCATTCTACTTTCATTGACACCACTAGTCTAATTGATGAACTACCATCACATTGAAGTATTTGTCTATTACAAATTTAACTTACGACTTCCATGTTCTGCAGGAAATGATCACACTTGTTTCCTTTCACGGTGCAGATCGAGAAGTTCATTTCATTTATTGCATGAAGTATAGTCAAGGTGACATTTCTGTGCTTCACTTCAGACTTCACCTTCCATAGGAGTGAATGACCTAAACAAACAAAGCAATCATAGAACACACACACGACCAAATGGCCTTAGGGATTGCCTAACAAGAAGAAAATCTATTTCTATTCCTTTCCCATAAGATGTAACAGCAGAAATTAGGCCATTCAGCCCATCGAGTCTGCTCCACCATTCAATCAAGGCTGTTAAGTTTCTCAACCTCACTCTCCCGCTTTCTCCCTGTAATCTTGAATCCCTTTATACTCAAGAACCTACCTACCTCGGTCAAAAATATACTCAATGACTTGGCCTCCACACCCTTCTGTGACAATGAGTTCCATAGATTCGCCATTCTCTGGCTGAAGAAGTTTCTCCATATCTCTGTTTTGAAAGGTCTTCCCTTTACTCTAAGGCTGAGTGCATGGGTCCTAGTCTCTCCTACCAATGGAAACACCTTCCCAATATTTACTCTGTCCACACCATTCAATATTCTGTATGTTTCAATTAGATTCCCACATCATTCTTCTCAACTCCATTGAGTATAGATCCAGAGTCCTCAAACATTCCTCATATGTTAAGCTTTTCATTCCAGGGATCTTTCTTGTGAAACTCTGAACACAGTCCAGGGCCAGTACATCCTTTTTGAGATTGTGGGGCCTATAACTGCACACAATACTCCAAATGTGGTCTGCCCAGAGCCTTATAGAGCCTCGGATGTTCTTATCTAGTTCCTCCTTTTAGTTTTGTAGTAGTTGTGTCCAAGTACAGCGTTTTGGGGGAGGGGGGGGGCGGGGGAGTTGAGGATGGTTGCTTAAGGACAATGTGTCCGGTGTTGGGTGCCCAGGTTAGAAACTCAACAAGGCACGTGTCCCACTCTCTAAATCAAGCCTTGTAATTGCATATTACCTTTAAATGTAGCAAAAGATCTCAAGACATTTTTACAAAAACATTATCAAGATACATTTAACACTAAAGCACACAAAGTGATATTAGGGCAGATAACGAAAAGCTTGGTCAAGAAGGTAGTTGTAAGGAGGGTTAAATTATTAGGATGGTTTAAGGGAGAAAGGGGTTTAGCGAAGTTTAGCAAGAGAATTTAAAACTCTTTGCCCATCTCACTGAAGGAGCAATTGTCAATGGTGGGTGACCATTGAGCAGAATTGAGAATGATCTGGAGTTCAGGATTGGACACACACACACACAGGTATCTCATGTAGAGCAAGAGATAGGGAGGGGTGTGACCATAGAAGAATTTTAAAGTTGAGGCGCTGTTCAATTTGTAGATAATATAGATCAGCAAACACAGAGGGTATTGGTATATGGGAACTGTAATGGGTCAGAATCAGCAGGCAGCAGTAAAGGTCAGCTCAAACTTATGGAGAGTGAAAGATGAGAGACTAGAGCAGGAGCACGCAGGAAGTCAAGTCGAGAGGTAACAAGAACACGAAGGAGGCTTTCAGCAGCAAATATGCTGAACCAGAGTAGGAGTCAATAAATGTATTGTCCTTTGTAAATTCAGACCTTGAGAAGTGCTATAAAAACAGTTAGAAGACATAATGGCACGGTGGCTCAGTGGTTAGCACTGCTGCCTCACAGTGCCAGGGATCCGGGTTTAATTCCAGCCTCAGGCAACTGTCTGTGTGGAGTTTGCACATTCTCCCTGTGTTTGTGTAGTTTCGTCCTGGTGCTCTGGTTTCTTCCCATAGTCCAACGATGTCAGTTTGGGTGAATTGGCCGTGCTAAATTGCCCATAGTGTCCAGGGATGTGTAGGTTACGTGCATTAGTCAGGGATAAATGTAGGGGAATGGGTCTGCATAGGTCACTCTTTGGAGTGTAGGTGTGGACTTACAGAGTCATAGAGATGTACAGAATGGAAACAGACTCTTCAGTCCAACTCGTCCATACTGGCCAGATATCCCACCCCAATCCAATCCCACCTACCAGCACCTGGCCCATATCCCTCCAAACCCTTCCTATTTATATACTCATCCAGATGCCTTTTAAATGTTGCAATTGTACTAGCCTCCACCACATCCTCTGGCAGCTCATTCCATACACATACCAGTTTCTGCATGAAAAAGTTGCCCCTTAGGTCTCTTTTATATCTTTCTCCTCTCACCCTGAACCTATGCCCTCTAGTTTAGATTAGATTTAGATTACTTAAGTGTGGAAACAGGCCCTTCGGCCCAACAAGTCCACACCAACCCACCAAAGCGCAACCCACCCAGACCCATTCCCCTACATTTACCCCTTCACCTAACACTACGGGTAATTTTAGCATGGCCAATTCACCTAACCGGCACATTTTTGGACAGTGGGAGGAAACCGGAGCACCCGGAGGAAACCCATGCAGACAATGTGCAAACTCCACACAGACAGTTGCCTGAGGCGGGAATTGAACCCGCATCTTCTTGGGCCAAATGGCCTGTTTCCCCACTGTAGCGATTCTATTCTATAAAAAGCCTGTCAATAAACCGAAAACTATCAGGTAAATTCTACTCACCAGAATCAAAAGGGCAACTAAAATTGACATGATCTCCGGAGATAATCTAAGTAAAGAAAAAACAGGTTTAGAAAAGAAAAACGGCATCATAACAGGCAATTTAGAAACATTAACCCACAAGCCAAAAGCAGCAAGTAAACGCATTGTTTTAGTTTCTGTGACTATCACTTATTTGGCTTAATGATAGTTAACAGTAGCCTTTGGGAGTTAAGAGAGTGAATATGTAACATTTGGTCCCTCTCACTATTAAGATTAACACTGGCTCAGAGTCCCACATTCCTGCAGAAACTCATTGTTTTAAACATTGTATCATATTTGCGTAAAAAGAATGTGAAATGCACAGCTGTGAGCATCAATTGAGGCATTCAAAAGAGCAGTGGACTGTTATTTAAATAGAAAAATGTGCAGGATTACAGGGAAAAGGCAGGAAATTGGGAAAAACACTCAAATGTTCAGGGAGCTGGCACATACTTGATAGACTGAATGGGCTCCTTCTGCACTGTAAGAATTCTGTGATTCCCTGAATATCTTGTTGAAGGGGTGATGTTCTGCCATTAAAATGCAACCAACAAAAACTTGCGTTTATATAATGGTTCCAACATGGTAAAACATTCCAAGATGCTTCACATCAGTGTTTTCAAACAAATGTTGACACTAAGGGACTATGAGGACCGATGACCAAACATTTTATCCATAACAATTATCTTAAAGGTAGAGAGGGAAGTAGACAGGTGAGGAGGCGCAGGAAGACAATTTAAGAATTTAAACATAGAAAGCTGAAGGCATGATGCAAATGGTGCAGCTACTAAAATGGGAATGCAAACGAGACCAGAATTGGAGGAACATAGGAATCTCAATATACTTCACGGAATTCGGGATAGATAAATACATAGAGTCATAGAGATATACAGTATGGAAACAGACCCCTCGGTCTAACTCGTCCAAGCTGACCAAATATCCTATATTATTGTAATCCCATTTGCCAGCAATTGACCTATATCCCTCCCAACCCTTCCTATTCATATATCCATCCACATGACTTTGTAATGTTCTAATTGTATCAACCTCCACCACTCCTGCTGGCAGTTCATTGCATACACACACCACCCTCTGCGTGAAAAAGTTGCCCCTGAGGTCCCTTTTATATCTTTCCCCTCTCACCCTAAACCTATGTTCTCTAGTTCTGGATTCCCCCAACCCAGGGAAAAGATCCTGTCGGTTTACCTTATCCGTGCCCCTCATGATTTTATAGACTTCTATAAGGTCATCCGTCAGCCTCCATGCTCCCGGGAAAATAGCCCCAGCCTACACAACCTCCCCTTATAGCTCAAACCCTCCAACCCTGGCAACATATTTGTAACTCTTTTCTGAACCCTCTCAAGTTTCACAATATCCTTCCGATGGGAAGGAGGCCAGAACTGCATGCAATATTCCAACAGTGGCCTAACCAATGTTCTGTACAGCCGCAACATGCTGTCCCACCCCCTATACTCAATGCTCTGACCAATAAAGGAAAGCACACTAAACATATTCTTCGCTATCCTATGTACCAGAGATTCCACTTTCAAGAAACTATGAACCTGCACTCCAAGGTCTCTTTTTTCAGCAACACTCCCTAGGGCCTTACCATTAACTGTATAAGTCCTGCCCTGATTTGCCTTTGCAGCACCTCACATTTATCTAAATTAAAATCCATCTGCCACTCCTCGACCAATTGGTCCATCTGATTGAGATCCCGTTGTGCTCTTGGAGGTAACCTTCTTCATTGTCCATTACACCTCCAATTTTGGTGTCATCTGCAAACTTACTAACCATACCGCCTATGTTACATCCAAATCACTTACATAATTTTATAACAAAAATGGGAATGTTGAAATGGAAACTTCAGTGAATAAGAATCAATGCAGCTCAGTGAACACAGAGATGGATGATGGAAATTTAACAGTGTGTAGTGTTTTACTTCTGACACAAAATCGAAACTTTATTGGTAGATTAGTTAGGTTCTAATAAGGAGAGAACAATGGAGGTGCAATTTCATGTGCAAAAATGTGAAAGGTAGGAAGGGAAAGAATATATTTAATCCATAAGGAGTGCTGAAGTACCAAAGGATAAAAAGATGCAGTAGATGAAGAAGCCACATAAATAAAAATGTCTGAAACGAAAACAGAAATTGCTAGAAAATCTCAGCAAGTCTGGCAGCACTAGTGGAGAGAAATCAGAGTTAATATTTCGGGTCCTGTGATCCATCTTCAGAACTAAAATTATCTAACTCATTGTAGCATCGATAAATACCTTGATGCAGAGAGAGGGGTGTGGATCCACACTTTGGAATTCACTCAGTTTCTGTTTGGAAGAGAAAATGAAAAAGCTGAGAATAATACTCTTTTGACAGAGAACAGCATTTAAAGATTCAAAGACTTGTATTCAGGTTTAGATTTGTGTGTGTTTACTTATACTCATTCCAGCAATAAATATTCTGAGAAATACCAATGTTAGCACAGACTATGACACAGCCACTACCAATACAGAAGCAGCGATATTGACACAGACATTAGCATCAAGATTATCAGCTATATTGATATTAGTTAGCAACAGATTGTCTCTATAATCCTCTGCACTGCAGTACTGCCTCAGTTTTGACATTATTATGAATAGATTTCAATCATAGAATCCCTATCATGCGGAAGCAGACCATTTGGCCTTCCAAAGAGCATCGCACCCAGACTTATTGCCCTTACCCTATCCCTGTAACCCTGCATGTCCCAAGGCTGATCCATCTAGCCTGCACACCAGTGGGCACTATGGGCAATTTACCATTGCCAATCCAGCTAACCTGCACATCTTTGGCTTGGGGGAGGAAACTAGAGCACCTGGTGGATGCCCACATAGACATGGGGCAGGGGTGATGTGTAAAAGGAATATACAAACTCCACACAGACAGTCTCCTGAGGCTGGAATCAAACCTGACTCCCTGATGCTGTGAGACAGCTGTGCTAACCGCAGAGCTACTGTGCCACCCTTCAGTTGATTCAGTGGGTGCTGCATGGCAGTGCATTCCCTCCCCATAAGAACATCATAACAAGGAGGAGTTGGCCCCTGGACCCCATTCAATAAAACTGTGGCTGATCTGATTGTGAGCTTAGCTTCACTTTCCAGCCTCCCCTGCCAGAAAAATCGTCATTGAAAAATCTAACTGAACCTTGAATATATTAATTGGCCTAGCCTCCATTGGTCTCTCTAGAAATGATGAACAAACCTCAGAGAAGAGAAGTTCTACTCATCTCTGTCAGATAATAAAACCCCTTATTTTTAAATTGCCTTCTAGGGCGCAACCACAAAATATCTGTCAGCATCTTGTAGCAGCTTGTTGGTCTAGGGGTATGATTCTCACTTTGGGTGCAAGAGGTCCCAGGTTCAAATCCTAGACAAGTTCTGATCTTGAGAGCAGCCCGGTGGCTCAGTGGTTAGCGCTGCTGCCTCACAACACCAGCGACCCAGGTTCGATTCCAGCCTTGGGTAATTGTCTGTGTGGAGTTTGCACATTCTCCCTGCATCTGCATGGGTTTCCTCCGCGTGCCCCAGTTTCCTCCCACAGTCAAAAGATGTGCAGGTCAGGTGAATTGACTATTCTAAATTGCCCATAGAGTTAGGTGCTTTAGTCAGAGGGTAAGGGGTCTGGGTGGGTTCCTCTTCAGAGGGTCAGTGTGGACTTGTTGCGCTGAAGGGCTTGTTCCCACACTGTAAGTAATCTAATCTATCCTCTTCAGCCTGCCTCAGGGTCTTACATTTTTCCAAACTCCAATGAGTTTGGAAAACCTGTCCAACCTTTCCTCAGAAAATTGAAGAATTAACCAGAAAATATATAACCTGTGATCAGATTGTTTCTATAATACGCTGGAATATAGGCCTTCAGAGCATGATTAGGGCTTTCAGCTCCTTCAGCCTGCCCTGCCAATCAATTAGGGGAGAAAGTGAGGACTGCAGATTCGGGAGATCAGAGCTGAAAATGTGTTGCTGGGAAAGCGCAGCAGGTCAAGCAGCATCCAAGGTGCAGGAGAATCGATGTTTCGGGCATGAGCCCTTCTCCTGCTCCTTGGATGCTGCCTGACCTGCTGCGCTTTTCCAGCAACACATTTTCAGCTGCCAATCAATTAGGCAATGGCTAATCTGGTTATGGTCTCAACTACACTTTCCTGTCTTCCCTCATAGTCCGAGACTCCCTCTTCTATCAAAATTCTGTCCAATTCTGCTGTGAATAAATTTAACAAGACAGCTTCCATTACTTTCTGGGCATGAGAATTCCAGTGATAAAATCCCTCAAAGAAAATAAAATCTTATTGCCTCTTACAGTTGAAGAAATGAGATATTACAACATGTTAGGGCTATCACAAACAAATGTATCATTTTTAAATATGACATTTTCCCCTGTATTTTTGTTTAGACTGTAACAGATGTCACAATCTGGTGAACCTTCCCAGCACAGAACACCCACTGTATCTATAGAATCTCAATGAGAAAGGAAATTCTTGTGAATGGTGAGTTGAAGTGCTGATGTGCGTCTGCTTATTAGTCCACAAATATTCTGTCTAAATTCAGAGAGTGGCTTCACGAAACTCTTAAAGGATTAAAATGCCTCTGCTCCTAGGTTGTCAGGTTTAGTCCATGAATAATGCATGGAAGAACCAGGAAAGGCTCCTGGCCCAGATTCCATGCTGAAAATCTGCAAGATAAGGCAATGTAGTACAAGCTCATAATCCATAGATCTCAATTAATAATCAAGAGGATATATCACTTGGAGAACTTGAAGTGTGGAATTCAAAACATCATTGTTGCTACCAGCAACATCATTGGATTGTCATAAAAAGACTCAAAAAGGTTCTGTCACATATTTAAGTTCGGAAAGTTGCTATTTTTACGCAATCAATTCTATTTGTTTACCAGTCCCACGCCCATGAAGTTGACCCCTAACTCCCTGATAAAGTGATAAGTCAAACCATTCACCTGCAACTTCAGCAAGGGAACATCTGGCAATGTATGCAGGTCACCAGTCCCTACTCAGGACAACTAAGGATAAACAAGACATCCTATCATTTCTGGCCTGACATTGAACTTAAAAAAATAAAGTGCAATATCTCAGTGTTGACTGTCATAGTCACAACTCTTCAGATGAGGTCCTTAACAGGAAAGGAAGGAAGAGCAGAAGACTATGAAATGAAGAGATTTAAAGCATTAGTGTACATAATAAAATGACAAACTAAAGAATGAAAATTGGAAATAAAGAGAAGTACTGGAAGTACACAACAGGATACAACAGGAGTTGACCTAGGCAATGACCTAGTGATATTATCGCTGGAATATTAATCCAAAGACCCAGCCAATGTTCTGGGGTCCCAGATTCAAACCCTTCAATGGCAGATAGTGTAATTGGAATTTAATAAAAATTAAGAGTCTAATAATGACTATGAATCCATTACTGATTCTGAGGAAAAAACCCACATGGTTCACTAATATCCTTTAGTGGTAGAAATAGCCATCCTTATCTGGTCTGGCCTACACGTGACTTCAGATCCACAGCAATGTGGTTGACTCTGAACTGCTCTTTGCGTAATTAGGGATGGGCAATAAATGCTAGCTAGCCAGTGACTCCTTCATCCAGGGAATGCATGTCTACATTTTGGAGGGGAATCTTTCATCTGGGCCTGGGATATTTGAGCATTACATTTGTTTTCCAACTCTACATTTTATTCAGCTGAAGTGAACTCAGATAAACATACCCCGTGAACAACCATCAGCATAATCCCATATGCTACTTCCCAGTGATATGAACTCCACCTTGAAATGCAATACTCCGAGACTGTTCTTAGAATTATGTTAATGATCTATGAAAAGACTTACATTAATTTGAATTGTCTGCCTGGAATGAGGGATCTCATGACACAGTGCAGCACTATCTCCAGTCTTTGAACACAGGGAAATCTCCCCCACAATACTGCATGGTGATGAGAATGTCCACTGAAGTGCTTTCCCTTTGTATTCCACTGCCAGGCCGCTCAGCTTCCAAATGTTTTCTTGAAATTGCTTATCTAAAATAAATTAATACATTTAACAGAAATCAAAATGTGCTCTGCACATGTTTGAAATGTTTGTTGAGAGGGAGCACTACACAAATGTAAACTAGATAAATCCTTTTCAATATGGACAGATTAAGGTAATACCAAATGAAAATATTCCTATTTATTAATAGGAACTGAATGGTTCAATGGATTAGACACAATCACAAGAATTAGGAGTGAGGGCAGGCCATTCAGCTGCAAAGAGGTACAGAACTGAACCTCAGCACTGACTAGACTGGGCGATACACAAAGGTGATATTAGGATTTTCTTGGATCAATCCATAACGAATACCAAATAATTTATTGGCTTGTCATTCACTTCCTGAATCTGCTTGGCTTTTACCCCATGATCCCATGAATCAGGAAAGTAGTGAAATATTAGCCATTGTCTTTTAAAAACATACACACTAAAAAATATCACTGATCGACAGGAAAACTGGACAGCAGGCTGCAATGTGGTTCAGTGGTCAGTATTGCTGCCCCCCAGCACCAGGGACCCAGGTTCGATTCCACCCTCAGGTGACTGCTTGTGTGCAGTATGCACATTCTCCCAGTGTCTGCCTGGGTTCCACTGGGTGCTCTGGTTCCCTCCCACACTCTAAAGATGTGCAGGTTAGGTGGATTGGCCATGCTAAATTGCCCATTGTGTCCAGGGATGTGCAGGCTAGGTGGAATAGCATTGGAAATGCAGGGATGGGGTGGGTTTGGGTAGGATCGCTGTGGACTCGATGGGCTAAATGGCCTGCTTCCGCACTGTAGGGATTCTATGATTGATCTAACAAGCAGCCAATCCACTGCAGCCTTCAACTAGTGATTTTTATCCCCAGATAATCTATGCGATTGAGATATTACAACTATATTCAGTCTGTATCAGTCACAGTGAAACACAGTAATTTGTGTTTATTGTAACAAATTATATTTGTGTTTCAGAAAAGTTACTAAAACCCTCTTCTTTCCATGTTAAATATCACATAGCTAATTGTTTATATAAACAAAACACAATGGAGACAGAATTGTTGAAGAAATAAAATAGGTCTTCACTTTAAATATACAATAACCTAAACAAAGCCACAAAAGTCAGAGCACTCAAACTCACACTGAGAAAAGGGACATTTTTCAGCACGTATGGCATCTTCGATTTTTGCTGACCACGCCTATTAAAACCAGAGGAATGTGTAAGCAGAGTCAGTCTGAACCATAGCAGTCATTTCTAACTAGCCTGCAGCCCACTGCAAGCAGGAAACTGAATTTTAATCCATTAGGATATAACAAGTTCCATCCCCCAGCCCCCCATCTCAAATAAATAAAACAAAACTTCAATGACAACATGTAATCAGAACAATCTTACAAAGAAAACACAGCCAGCTGAAACATATCTCAGCACATTATACTTGAAAAGTAGCAGTTAGATTACACATGGAGTCATACACACCCCATGAAAATACCAATCTCAATCACACAACAAACTTTTATAAATAAATGTTATTGATCAGTGGTATCAAGGTGCCTATTGAATGTAAATAGGATTTACACAAACGTGTTTTCTTTAACAAAAATATTATTGGATATTGATTTAAACTTTTCCTTATGGTATAAACCAACTGTGACTTCAGAAATAATACAGAGAGGGACTTCAGAGAGAAAATTGAATTTCCCTCTCGTTTACAAATTAACATCAGTGGAAACTCTGCCCTCTATACAGGACACTGCTCCTAAACTACTGAAATAGCCTTCCTCAGGTTCTTATCGACTATTGAGAGCAGCGCTCCTCAATGGGTTAACGTGAAAGGAGAAAGATGGCTGCTGCTTTTAAAAGAAACCAAAAAAAGGGAGATGTTACTGAATTTCAAGAACGCCTCAAGGAGAAGCATTCTGAAGGGGTTGGTGGGAGAGGGAGCATCAACAAGAGAGGCTCCTGAGTCTCAATTCAACTCCTTGAGAGGGTTGCCAGTTGCAACTTCAAGAGTGATCTGAACTCACTAGATGGCCCACCACATGGGAGTTCTGCTGGTCTTCAAGGACAATTTATTAAAGCTACTTAAGGGTAAGTCCCTTCAGATTTCTCAAGCTATACAGCAACCACCCAGACATAGAACAAATACAGGCCATATATAATATTCAGGAATAGAGCCCCTCACACATTTTAGTTTTCACATTTCAGATAGAATGATATGATAGACACGTACCTGCACGCACAAGCAAGGGACGATGTCTGAAAAGTTGAGGCGTACTTCAGTCATTTTCTGGATGAACAATAAAGAAGAACCATCACTCCATATATTTATAAACAAGTCACCTTTCACCATCATTGAAGCACAAATAACAGGCCAACCAATTCTATAGGCATGAAATTTGTCTTGGGCTCTAATATTAAGTCAGTGACAGCACATTGGCTGTCTATTTTACAACCTGCCTGAATATCTTTTCCACTGAAATAATCTGAAAATGGTGTAAAAGGGGTAACCAATTCATTATAATCTGTTGTTGTGAATCATCAAGTTTCACCCTCAGCCTCTCTTATTTCCTACTTACATTGTTACAACTTTAAGTCTCCAAATTGCTCTTCAGTCAAATCCATTTGTCAAAGGTGTAAAATTCCTTTGGTTCAAGGTTTCCAAATAGTGGACTGATGACCAAGGCTTGACCAAGCAAATGACCACATTTGAGCATCTGGTAAGAATATGAATTAAACTTTGGAGCGCTGCATTACAGTGCTAGTAGACTGGGAGATAACAATATTTAGGGCACCTTGTGTTTTTCAGTTGTTAAACTGAAACCTCAGATTGCTCGGGGAAAGAAACCAAAGCGAGTTTTTAATCAGACTGTTGCTATGTTCTTTAAACTCCAGCCAGACCTTCTGGATTGAACTTTTGAGAAAACCTTATAAATCCAGCCTGCGACGTTTTATAATATAAAAGTCAATGGATAGTGATTAAGCAAATCCTATCACTCCAATCTGCAAAGTGGAAAGAATAATATGTTTCTCATTTTTTTCAGGGGACACAGGGTGGGGAGAAAGAGTAATGGAGTCAGGCATTTTTAGATGCCTGTCATGGTAGTCACAAACCCACTCACTATGATTTGGAGTTAAGGTTAACTGGCTAGCAGGAGATACACTTTGAAATGAAATCAATCAGTCCAAATACCATACTGATAGCTATTTCAGCCCAAGCTGCAGCCAAGAACATAGTACCCATGACTGTGCTTGTTCTTCAAATATAGATTAAGTTTTTATCATGTTTTCTCTCTTCATCGTCTGACTTTTACCTTGGTTTACATTCCCCAGTCGTGGGCTAACAGTGACCTCTTGCTTAGTGCCATTCTATGATGTCTTGTAAGAGATATCCACTGTGTGTGGAATTACAGACAGTATTCACATGATAGTGAAATGTAATAAAATTGTTGAACTTCCAGGAGCTTACAGATTTACACAGCCATGTCAATAACAGAATTTCTAATACCACTTACCAAGTTGTCAATAACCAGGGGGTTGATGCTGTCGAAAGGTGGTACCACATTATACTTGAACAACATGTAGGAATTCTCTGGTATGTTAATAACAGCCACCTGTGTCTCATCTTCAAGTGTAGTATTTATATTTGGAACTGTAGTACAAGAGATTGACATGAGGAATCTTATCTAAGCTAAAACGTGTTAGATTGGCAATTACCCTTAGTCAAAGAAGCATTAGGATTAGTGAAAACTGAACCTGGCATCTGAAGGTTTGGTGTAAAGTCATGTCTCTCAGTTATATCACATCATTAATTGTAATTTCAATGTTCTTCTCTGTCATTATTTCAGGACATTTTAAGCAAGAATCTATTGAGGAACTATTGACAAGAAAAGCTCCAAGTATTCTGTCCACTCTTCTAATAGTACTTTAAGGCAAGATTGCAGATATCATGTGAAAGATTTTTACACTTGAATGCTTTGAAGCTCCTGTGGATTTAAAAATACTGAGAATCTCAAACTTCAGAAACAAACTTGCCAAAATTCACAATTGTAAGTTTTGAGTTTGATTAACCTGACACAGTTAAAAATCATGTAATTCCCTTCTCCAGATCTTTCTGAATCTTGCAACTTGGATATCCCAGATTTCCTTCACCTTCATCTTCAGGAACTGCATCTTCAACTGGCCCCAGTCCTCTGATTCTCTACCTCTCCTACCTCCTTCTAGGCTCTCCTCAAAGGCACCCCTTTGAGTAAGCTTTTGGTCATCTATTCTATTGGGTCCCAATACTTCTGAGCGAATGGTGCTATATAAATGGGAGATAGCACTGTTGCACGACCTTCTACAGTTACCAGAAATAATTTTGTTTGTTAGTAAGTTCATTATCATTCTACAGATTTGTTATGAGATTCATTATGAGCTGTGCAGATGTTTATGTAGTCTAACACAGGAAATCATAAAATCCCTACAGTGTAGAAGCAGGCCATTCAGCCATCGAGTCCACACTGACCCTCCAAAGAGCATCCCACCCCCACCCACCTCCCTACCCCATTACGCTACATTTTCCATTGCTAATTATCCCTTAGCTTGCACATTACTGGATACTATGTGCAATTTAGCATGGTTAATTCACCTAACCTGCACCTCTTCGATCATTTACAAATTTCTATTTGCTGTCCGTTTCATAGACAGCATGGAAATGGACTCTTCCACCCAACTTAGGAGCTTCCTTCGCCACTTCTACGTCATTGACGTGAAGAAATAATAAATTTTAAAAGTGCACGTAGTATATAAATAGTAAATGTCAAATTCTGTTTTCTCACCTTTGCACCACGTTATGTTCTCCAGAAAGTCTTCCAAGGTACAATCTGCAAAACAAAACCACAACAGACCCGTTAGGAATTCCATATCAACACATTCAATTTGTACAGTAGTGAAGCAACACAGGGATAACTATTTCCCAATACTGTGATGTTTTAGCTGGAGATTATAAGAATCGTACAATCACGGAACAGATACTATATGGAAAGCATGGACAGCCATTCAGCCTCCCTCCTTCTAAAGCAACTCAGCTAGTCCTTCGCCTGCAACCAGAAAAGATGCAAAACCTGCTGGTACACCACCCCGTTCACCTCCAACAAGGGCTCCAAACAGTCCTTCCATTTAAGACAGAAGGTCACCTGTCTCCCTTACAACTGTGTTTACTGCATCAGGTGCTCCCAGTGTGGTCTTCTCTACATTGGGGAGATCAAGCGTAAACGTAGGGAACAGTTCACCGAGCATCTCAGCTAGGCCCGCAGGGGCCAACCGAACCTCCCATTTCAACTCGTCTTCCCAATCCCTTTCCGACCATCCTTGGCCACCTCTATTGCCACAACAAACCAAACCAAAAATTGGAGGAACAACACCTCATCTTCCACAGCCTAGAGGGCTCACATTGAGTTCCACAATTTCAAATAACCTCCCTTCCCACCTACTGGATTCATTCCTCCCATTGACCAACCAGGTCGTACCCTCTGCCTGTCTTCACCTATCCCTACTCCACCACCCTGCCCCGTCATTCCCTTTATCTGCAGCTCCCCCATGACCCACCCCCAGTCCTGAAGAAGGGTTATACCTGAAACATCGACGTCTCCACTTCCTGATACTGCCTGGCTTGCTGTGCTCTTCCAGCCTCCTGACTGTCTACTTTGGATTCCAGAATCTGCAGTTTTTTTGTCTCTAATCAAATCCTTCACTCCAGCTTGTTCCTTGTAGCACACTGCAAAGTCTTTTTCTTCCGTTGTTAATCCAATTTTCTTCTGGAAGCCTTTCACCGCATTCTCAGCTATTTCAGATCCTAACCACTCATTACAAAAATAGGTTTCTTTGTGTCAACCTTGTCTCTTTTTGATGTGGAGGTGCCAGTGTTGAATGGGGTGGAGAAGGTCAGAAGTCACATGACATCAGATGATAGTGCAATAGGTTTATTGTAATCACAAGCTTTCGGAGCGCTACTCCTTTGCCAGGCGAAATGACTTCACCTGACGCAGGAGCAGCGCTCCGAAAACTTGTGATTTTAAATAAACCTGTTGGACTATAACCTGGCGTTGTGCGACTTCTGAATTTATTTCTTTTTGCCATTCACCATAAGATCATTGTCCTCTGGTTCTCAACCTTGCAGCCATTATGAACAACCTCTCCCTATCTGTCTGCACCTGTCATGATTTTGAATGTCTCAATCAATTCTCCTCTCAACCTTCTTTTCTCAGTTTCTCCAATCTCTTCACATGTCTGGAAATATTCATTCCTGGAACCATTCTCATAAACCTTTGCTGCATTCTCTCTAAAGCCGTCACGTCCTTCCTGAAGCATGCCTTGCCTTGCCCTTGGCATGGATGTTCACCCAAAAAACATTTTGCCACAGATTAGATTAGATTCCCTACAGTGTGGATACACGCCCTTCAGCCCAACAAGTCCACACCGACCCTCCAAAGAGTTACCCACCCAGACCCATTTCCCTCTGACTAATGCACCTATTACTATGGGCAATTTAGTGAGGCCAATTCACCTGACCTGCACATCTTTGGACTGTGGGAGGAAACCCACACAGACACAGAGAGAACATGCAAACTCCACACAGACAGTAACCTGAGGCAGGAATCGAACCCAGGTCCCTAGTGCTGTGAGGCAGCAGTGCTAACCACTGAGTCACCGTGCGACCCCAGGTAAGTGAGTAACTTTTATTCTGCTCTAGGTTAGAAATACGGATTTAGAGCTAGATCATAGGGATTCAGAACGGCAGATATCCTGCTCCTCCTGGTCAGTGCACTACTTTGATTGCATGAGTGAACCTCCTTCCCAAGTAAAGTGATCACCTCAAAGCTGACCCCACTCACTCATTACAGTATCCTGTAGCACGAGGAGAGGCTCTGAAAATTTGAGGATCAACCCACCTTCAACTTCATGAGTCTGCTGCAAATCCTTCTGGTTTGCACGTTTTGGGAAGGCTTTAATTAAAACGTTGCTGCTCACATATGCTCGAAAGCATCTCAACTCCACGGTACCCTATTAAGAAAAGTAAAGAAAAATGCTTTACATGTAGGCTTTTCTCTGTAGGCTATTGTGGCTACAATGCCACCTTTATTCAAATGTTGTGTTAGCTTACTCAGTTTTCTATAAGCCAGCAGATGGTGTAACTGAGGTACGTTTCTTTTGTGTCATATACATCACAGAGAGAAGTCTGTTCCCTCCCCCATAACCTGGAAACTTCCCATGTCTGTTAGTATATGAGGTAGACCAAATGTGTGCTTATGTTTTGGTCATAACTTGTTTTTCCTTAGAAATAAGTTGCCATTCTACATCAAGCAGAGTATTCAGTATTCCAGGAAGCCTGTACTTCCAGAATTCCTGAACGTAACATTTCCTCTGTGGTCCAAAGTCCCATTCCAGTAAATCTTGCTGCCCACGATGCCACCTTCAGCTGAAAGAGCTGACAGATTCGGGCAAAACCTGATCTACAACTGCGGCAGAGCCACTGCATGGTTGTAATAGAAACTGTTCAGTTTCAAAGTGTCCCTCACTTCTGATAGCAATGTTTTCTGTTATTCCATTCTTTTCCACCCTGTAGCACATATGCCATACAGCTGTCGTCTGTTCCTCCATTCGGTATAGTTGAGAAGACAAAACAGACCTAAGCGAATGTAAGAATTTAATATCTCAGTTCAGGCTGAGATTGGCAGCTCAAATTTTTCGCGGAGGAGGCTGTCTACACCACACAGAATCTGAGAACAGTAGAGCACAGGAGGAGGCTATTCAGCCCCACCAAGGTTATACTAGGTCAATTCAGGGCAGGAGCAAATTAATCCAAATGTGATAGCCAGATGAATCCATTTAGTCCTGGCTCCTGGTCTTTTCCTCTACCCATACAAATTATGACTCCTTTCGTATTTAAAAGCCACATTTAATCTTTAGCCACTGTCTTACCAGGCAGCACATTCTACATCCTAAATACTCCTTTCAAGAAACATTCCTCCTCATGTTTGTAAAACTTACAACAACACATTTCCAAAATAAAAACAAGTTGTTCACTTCTTAATGTGGACTTGTTTTATAACGAAATGAAGAAGTGTTGATTGGCTTCTTTGGAAATAAAAATGGGAAAATTTTGGGATTGTTCAGCATTTGTGAACAGAAGCAGAGATCATGTACCCGCTCTGTGACCCTTCATCAGAACCGGAACAATTAGAACTCATGGATTTGTGGTAAATATGGAGCAGAGGGAGGCAGGAGGAACAAAAGCAAAAGTCTGTGACAGATAGGGGAGACAGGGGAGATTGGTTACAAAAGGGACGATGGTGCAAGGCAGTAGGAAATGTTAGTGGAACAAGCAAGGAAACAAAATATAGATCTAGAACAGGAGTACATGACAGATTCAGCATTATCAGCAATATGTTAGTTTAAAACAATAAGGTTAGAAGTTGCAGGAAGAAATTATTGAACACAATTTTGATTTTGGAAGGCTCCAAAGCACCTAATTGGAAAGGTAAAGTGCTGTTCTTTGACCTTACATTAGACATCATTGGCAGAAGTGTCAGAGTAGGAGAGAAGCAGAAAATAGAAATAACAGGCAACTTGGTGGCCCAGGTCACAGAGGTGGTGCATAGATGCATGCCTGTTCTATGTGTTAATGTTAACTAACGGAGTCCCGTTCTTTCACATTTGGTCTAATATTATATTTGTTGGCATGTGAGCAAGATGTGCGGAGTTCCAACTCTTCTCTTCACACTTGCCTTTGGAGATGTGTTGAGTTCATGATCAGTGGGATGGAATCGAACCTTCAGCCGTGCGCATCTGTTTATCCCATTCGTTGAGTGATATGCAGAAAGATATATCAACTCAAAACCTGAAAGGAAAAGAAGGCTTTTTATTTCCAAAAGTCTGCCCACATTCACAAGGTCATCCTGGTCAATACTGCCATTTGGTCTCATTTGCCAGCATTTGGTCCATATCCCTCTAATCACTGCCTATTCATATACCCATCCAGATGCCTTTTAAATGCTGTAATTGTACCAGCCTCCACCACTTCCTCTGGCAACACATTCCATATATGCACCAACCTCTGCATGAAAAAGTTGCCCCTTAGGTCCCTCTTAAACCTTTCCCCTCTCACCTTAAACCTATGCCCTCTAGTTTTGGACTCCCCCAACCCAGGGAAACGACCTTGTCTATTTACCCTATCTATGCCCTTCATCATTTTATACCCCTCTAAAACATCACCCCTTAGCCTCCAATGCTCCAGGGAAAATAGCCCCAGTCTATTCAGCCTCTCCCTATAGTTCAAAACCTCCAAACCTGGCAACATCCTTGTAAATCTTTTCTGAACCTTTCAAGTTTCACAACATTCTTCTCAAAGCAGGGGGAATTGCATGCAGTATTCCAATAGTGAGCCAACCAATGTCCTATACAGCCACATCAATGACCTCCCAACTCCCATACTCAATGCTCTGACCAATACAAACAATCATCTAGGTGTTGGGTTTCCAATTTAAAAATCAAGCCCAGTTAGTCTGGATTTCTGGTCATTGACTAGCACATTGTGTAGGTGATAATTCTTGAATATTAATTACAGTTACCTTCATTATATTCTTCGTCCTCAATTTCTTCATCTGCATTGTTTTTACTGGACTTGCTTCCACTTCCACCCCGACTCCATTTACTCTCCCCTCCTGGTCCAAATTGGGAAAGTTACAATCATTAGCCTGCCCTACCTTTTTTTAAGATAATTTCATAGTACATTTGTGTGCAATCTATAGATGCCTCCAGCACAATTCAAAGCACTTTAATTAAGAGTTTTTTGGATTGCAGTCAATGTTGCTGCGTAGCAAAGTGGATCAGCTGTTTGCACACAGGAAAGTTTCAGGAACAACAGTCAGTTAAGCTGTTTTTTTCTCACTATTGCTTTTGAGAGAGGAAAGTTGGCCATGCCTGCCCTGTCTGTGGAAGAGGATCTTGCACAATCATTTGAGCAGTGCCTTCAATACTGCATTGAACTGAACTGCCAGCATAGATTATAGGAACGAATGAGTGTTAAACACTGAGGGAAGAGTTCTCTCTACCACACCAAGGTGATACTACATTCACTAGGTTGCAGGGTAATATTTGTTCCGTGAGAGAGAATCACAAATTGACCCCTTTCCAGCCATCTTTTGAATGTGGAACAGGAACTCTGGGAGGTCAATTTCTAGGAATGAGTGTGCGTACTCAGTCTCCTCCAGAACATTAATAATTAGTGCCAGATTCAACAGAACCTCTGCAGCACAATCTCCACGTTGTCTGAGCAAACGGTTTCTGCACCAGAAACTGCAGCAAAGTGGAGAGTATGCTTGCAGAAGTTAGCCGATTTACAATTCCCCTATGATAATGAATAATGATCCAGCTAAATGCATGGTCTGTCCAGTGGAAGGCCAGAAAAAGTGGCCTTCTTGGGCCATAGTGTTAGCTGTATTAGTCAGAGGGAAATGGGTCTGGGTGGGTTACTCTTCGGAGGGTCGGTGTGGACTGGTTGGGCCGAAGGGCCTGTTTCCACACTGTAGGGAATCTAGTCTAATGTAAAGTATAACACCTGGGTGTAAATAGGGTGCCACAGGGTGCACATTGATTTTATCTTCACTACCTCTTGAGTGATTAGAACAGATGCATTTCATGAAAATTACATTAACACGTGCAGGAGAAGGGAATGGAAAGGTTATGCTGATGGGGTCAGATGAAGAAGGACGGAAGAAGGTTTCTGCAGAGCATAAACAATGGCTCAGACCTGTTGGGCTGAATGGCCTGTTTCTGTCCTATCATTGCAATGTGGCACTGTCCCATTTCTTTCAGATAAACTAAGTTCAAATAATTTCCATTGCCTTTTCCCCACCTGCTTTCTAAAGAGTAATGGTTTATTTTCTTGTGAACTGACATCTGGCTGCAGAAGACTGAACAATTAGAGCAATCTATTAGTACAATGTTTTTTCTAAGGTGCTCCTTCATTGCTAAGTGTCGGCGATGATTACTAACAAGGTACAGCTCCTAGCAATGGAGACTTTTTATTGCACATGAGAAAAATAAACTTTTAACCAACTGGCCCTTCCCGATAGAGTACAATAAATATTTGTGTACAATCAATACCTAGTCTAATCAAACTGTATTTATTCATCTGATAAAGAAAAAAGGGATTGAAATGTAAACATAATGTATCTACTAAAAGTACTTCCTTAGACTTTCAATGTCAGTCAATAATTGCTCACATGTAGCTCTTTCACAGACATTAGTCATAACCTTGAATTTTCTGAATTTTTGAACAGTTTGAGATTATTAATATTCTTCAGCCTTACCTGCCAGTGACACAGTCAGCTGGACACGTATACATGGGCTACATTTCTCTTTGCAGTACAGTATAGTGGAGGTTGTTAAGTTATTTAGGAGGAGTCTGTTCACAGGCATAGCTTCATTAATTTCTTCACAGCCACAGTCTGTCAAAAAGAGTTATGAAACAGCAAGGAAGGCTAGTTACATCGCACATAAAGTCAGAAAGTACAAGGGTCACTGGGCAAAGACAAAATAATTGCCAACACAGATCAGGTGTTAACATTAAATCACAAACATTAAATTTTGCAACAGCGGGAATGATAGCATAATTGCCCCATAATCCTCAGTATGAACTTTGAAATCACAATGAATCCAAAGGTGTAGAGTCAGAGAGGTCTCAACACACTAAAAGGCCCTTTGGCCCATCAAATCTGCGCCTGTCAAAAATAAACATCTAACTCTTTTAATCTTATTGTCCACCACTTTAGCTCATAGCCTTGTATACCTTGGCATCACAAGTGCACATCTAAATACTTCTTAAATGTTAGGAGGGCTTCCACCTCTATCACCCTCACAGGGAGTGATAAATTCCACAGTATCTCATCATCTTAGGGCAGATTGATAGTCTGAAATTTCTTAATGCTAGTTTAAGAACTGCTGAAAATATGAAGCCATCAACTGGGTTGTGCTGAGCTTTCAAACTTATTTTACACTTAGGATAACTAGTCAAGCTGAGAAACTTAATTTTGTTTTGGATATATGATTTGGAGGTGCTGGTATTGGACTGGGGTGGACAAAGTTACAAATCACATAACACCAGGTTACAGTCAAACAGGTTTATTTGGAAACACTAGGTTTCAAGGCGCTGCCTCTTCATCAGGTGGTTGTGGAACAGGACTATAAGACACAGAATTTATAGCAAAAGGGTTACGCTGTCATGGAACTGTAACTATATATTAAACAAGTTTAGATTAAGATTTTCATTGTTTAGAATGGGATATGCTAGTTTCAGTTCTTTAATATGTAAATTGCAGAACTCCTTTTAAGTTACATTCTCAAGATAAAGTGGTCAACCACCTGATGAAGGAACAGTGCTTCCAATTAAACCTGTTGGACGATAACCTGGTGTTGTGTGATTTGTAGCTTTGTACACCCCAGTCCAACACTGGCATCTCCAAATCATTCTCAAGATAGCTTCAGCACTTCTAACAATAGGTGACATCTCAGCTCAGACAATGCATTAAAGATGTGAGGTTAAAGTCTGTCTGTGCCCCAATGTTGAGTCATATAAGTTTATGGGGTCAATTTGTATTTGCAGAATTACATTTTATTTTGCTCAAAAACTGCATAAATCCAGGTAAGATTCTATAAGTCCCACATTAGAAATAGAACCAGTCTGACTCAACATTGGGACACATTGAGAAACTTCACACCTTTAATGCTTTGTCTGAGCTAAGATGGCACGTATTGTTAGAAATGCTGAAGCTATCTTGAGAATGTGACTTAAAAGGAGTTCTGGGATTTACACATTTAAGAACCGAAACTAGCATATTCCATTCTAAAAGATGAAAGACTAAATCTCATTTTGTTTAAAATGCCATTACAGCTCCATGACACTGTAACCCTTTTGCTATAACTTCTGTGTCTTATAGTCCTGTTCCACAACCACCTGATGAAGAGGCAGTGCCTTGAAAGCTAGTGATTCCAAATAAACCTGTTGGACTATATCCTGGTGTTTTAGATATAGCTAAACATGTCTGTATCTGCTCAATATTATTGTATGATGCATTAGAATCTAAGACAATGGAAAGTAAATAGAAAGGCAACACAGAGTTGGGTGGAATTTTGTGCACTTCCCCAGGATGAGTTTGGAGGCAGCAGTGGCAATTAATCAGACTGTGGGGGTGCCAGGTGGGTCTCTGCTTTGCCACCAATTGAGGCCCTCGAGGGGGTAGTTAATGATATTCAATCACCAAGGGCAGTCACCACACGGGTACCCCTATCCATTCCCACCTCTCTCACTTCCCCACTATCGGAGTTCCTCAGTGATCCCAAGTCTCTCCTTGGTTGCACTGTCTACAGCTGCCAAATGATCCCACTAACACTGTAGAGAATGGACAGCTACTGGTTTCTGATTGCCCAACAGCTCTCAGGGTGCAGGGAGTTTCCATCATTGGGATCATTAGTCACAAAAAGAGAACTACAATTCCTTGAGCTTGCACTTAGGGGAAAGAAACTAGAAATCTGGTAGTGATTGGTAAAACAGAGGGTAACAGAGCAAGAGAGAGACCAAGAAGGAAATGCATAGACAGTTATAGAGTCATACAGAAGTTCCCCAAACTAAACTAGTCCGACTTGCCTACATTTGGCCCATATCCCTTATAACTTTCCTATTCATGTACCTGTCCAAATGTCTTTTAAATGTTGTAACTGTACCTGCACCTACTACTACCTCTTGAAGAAATAAAGTTCAATGCAAGCTGGAGGAATAACGTTTTGTAATGCTCAGGCAATTTAAAGCCTCTAGTACTCGACATTAAATTCGCAATTTCACAGCATGATCTGTCCTGCACTTTTCTTACATTCCCCCACTACTCTCCTAGCCATGTCTTTTTGTGTCTTGTTGACTATTTTTTTCCTTTTCATCCCATCATTGACCCCATTTCACATCTTTATTCCTCCTTTATCACCACTAGCACCACTTTTGCCTTTTTCTCTGGGCATTCTCACAATCTATTCTCTTCATTCTCCCTCTGTCAGCAGCATATACATCACCATTCCCAAAGTTTGAACTATGAAGAAGAGTCATACCGGACACGAAATGTTAAACTCTGTTCCTCTTGCCACAGATGTTGGCAAATCTACTGAGCTTCTGCAGCAATTTCTGCTCTTAGTTTATACTAGAAGACATTAGTTGCAATGAAATACCATGAATTAGATAGCCATGATTGCTAATGTTATAAAATGTGACATCTGAAGTCTTCTGTCCAGATTTTACTCTAAGTGTGCTCAATGTGCATCATCACCTCAGTCGCTTATGTGAATTAACAGGAGATTGCCATTGTTAAATTCAACATGAATTTCCCTTTGACCTGCCAGCATGGGAAAGTCTGTGAAGTGGGCAGATCTCATTGTTGTAATTGTTGGAAGAGTGGGGCTTTTGCTGATTATTAATCAAGTGTAACATAAAAAGGCAAGATGCAATTTACAGCTAAACAATTGGCATTTGATGCCAACAAACTTATAATTATACTTACACTTGGCTTCACATGAAAAGACCTGCAAAGAAATGAGAGAAAAAAAATGTCAAAATTGAAAATTATTAAAATCACTGTTTAATTCTATCTTCCCAGTTAGTTGAGAGATTTGCCAATAAAGAGTAAAGGGTAGCTGCTCCACCATTTAATGAGGAGTATCAGAAATGTCAATATATGGTTTGCACTTTTCCTGATGTAATTGGTGATAAAATGAAGTGCAAAGTTTGAAAATTACTCCTTTCCAACAGTGACAGTCTACAAAAGCTAATAACTTGCACCTACAGTAGTGCCTGAAATGTGGCCACGTGTCCAAACAACCATCTTGAGGATAAATTCTCAGTCTGAGAGAGAATGAAAACAGGGTCATAAAAAAGAAAAGAGGTTGCTTTTATATAGCTTCTTTTAACACCCAGGATGTCTCAAAGTACTTTACAGAAGGATGTATTTTTGTAGTGTCCTTACTTAATAACGGAGGAAATGCAGCAGCTCATTCACACTCAGCAAGCTCCCATAAACCAATATGCAATAATGACCTACTTTTGAGATGTTGTTTGAGGGATAAATATTGACCAGCCCACTGGCAATAACTCCTCTGCCATTTTTTTGTGATTATAGTACAATGGGGTTTTTTACCTACTACTTAAAACACAGTTAAAAATCACACAACACCAGGTTATAGTCCAACAGGTTTAATTGGAAGCACACTAGCTTTCGGAGCGACGCTCCTTCATCAGGTGATTGTCGCTCTGAAAGCTAGTGTGCTTCCAATTAAACCTGTTGGACTATAACCTGGTGTTGTGTGATTTTTAACTTTGTACACCCCAGTCCAACACCGGCATCTCCAAATCATAATTAAAACACAGTCAGGGCCTTAGTTCATCACGTTCTGGATACCAATGGTCTTAAAAGCAGCTGCAAACTGATGAGATTGATTGGAAATACAGAAAGGATCCAGGATCAGTCAAAACATTACAGCAACCATTGCATGATGATTGGTTCATGACTAGATTTCTAATAACTGCAGGAAGACTGTAGAGCAGGGGATTATCAGACACATTCTGGTTGAGCTAGATGCCATTCTTTACATTCCAAGCACTCTAGGCACCTCCCATTCCTGCAGTGAGAATCTGTCGAGTCACTCAGTTCCTTTCTCCAAACCTGCTGCATGTTCACTCTCCATCTGTTTTGTTGGATTGAAGCCATTAATATTTCTGTATCAGCAATGGCCTCTTACTGTCCTCAGTTACTTCCCCCTTTTACTAACTTTCATTTCAGTCACACGAGGTATAGCTCACAGGCCCAGTTTAAGACCGTAAGACACAGCAGCAGATGAAGATCATTCAGACCCAATGAGTCTGCTCCACCAGTTAATGACATCATGTTTGCTCGCTGAGCTGGAAGGTTCATTTTCAGACGTTTTGTCACATAATAGGTGACATCATCAGTGAGCCTCTGATGAAGCACTGGTATTAGTGACCCGCTTTCTCTTTATGTGTTTAGGTTTCCTTGGACTGGTGGCGTCATTTCCTGTGGTGATGTCATTTCCTGTTCTTTTTTCTCAGAGGGTGGTAAATGGGATCCAAGTCAATGTGTTTGTTGATATCAAACCTTCTCATAACTTGCTAATGAGACCATGGTATATTTGATAACTTTCAACAACTCAACTTTCCATGGTTCAGTGGTTAGCACTGCTGCTTCACAGCATCAGGGACCTGGGTTTGATTCCACCCTTGGGTGACTGTCTGTGTGGAGTTTTCACATTCTCTCTTTGTCTGCATGGGTTTCCTCTGGGTGCTTCGGTTTCCTCACACAGTCTGAATATGTGCAAGTTAGGTGAGTTGGCCATGTTATATTTCCCATAATGTTCAGGGGTGTGTAGGTTTAGGTGCAATTGTCAGGGGAAATGTAAAGTAACAGGGTAGGGGAATGGGTCTGAGTGGTGTAATCTTTGGAGGATTGGTGTGGATTTGTTGGGCCAAATGGCCTGTTTCCATACCAAAGGGATTCTATGATATCCCTCGATTCCCATACTTATCAAAAATCTGTCTATCTCAGTCTTGAACATACTTGAGGTCTCGGCACTATAAGACCATAAGACCTAGAGTGGAAGTAAGGACATTCGGCCTATCGAGTCCACTCCGCCGTTTAATCATGGCTGATGGGCATTTCAACTCCACTTACCCGCATTCTCCCCGTAGCCCTTAATTTCTTGTGACATCAAGAATTTATCAATCTCTGCCTTGAAGACATTTAGCCTCCACTGCATTCCGCGGCAATGAATTCCACAGGCGCACCACTCTCTGGCTGAAGAAATGTCTCCGCATATCTGTTCTGAATTGACCCCCTCTAATTCTAAGGCTGTGCCCACAGGTCCTAGTCTCCTCGCCTAACGGAAACAATTTCTTAGCGTCCACCCTTTCCAAGCCATCTTGTAAGTTTCTATTAGATCTCCCCTTAACCTTCTAAACTCCAATGAGTACAATCCCAGGATCCTCAGCCATTCCTCATAAGTTAGACCTACTATTCCAGGGATCATCCGTGTGAATCTCCGCCGGACACCCTCCAATGCCAGTATGTCCCTCCTGAGGTGTGGGGACCAAAAATGGACACAGTACTCCAAATGGGGCCTAACCAGAGCTTTATAAAGTCTCAGTAGCACATTGCTGCTTTTATATTTCAACCCTCTTGAGATAAATGACAACATTGCATTCGCTTTCTTAATCACGGATTCAACCTGCATGTTTACCTTTAGAGAATCCTCGACTAGCACGCCCAGATCCCTTTGTACTTTGGCTTTATGAATTTTCTCACCATTTAAAAGTAGTCCATGCTTGTATTATTTTTTCCAAAGTGCAAGACGTCACATTTGCTCACATTGAATTCCATCAGCCATTTCCTGGATCACTCTCCCAAACTGTCTAGATCCTTCTCCAGCCTCCCCACTTCCTGCGTGTCCACCTAACTTGGTATCATCGGCAAACTTCGCTAGAATGCCCCCAGTCCCTTCATCCAGATCATTAATATATAACGCGAACAGCTGCGGCCCCAACACTGAACCCTGTGGGACACTGCTTGTCACTGGCTGCCATTCCGAAAAAGAACCTCTTATCCCAACTCTCTGCCTTCTGTCAGACAGCCAATCCTCAATCCATGCCAGTAGTACACCTCGAACACCATGGGCCCTCACCTTGCTCAGCACTGGGTTTCCCTGGTCCAACCTACTTGTCACTTCTTCAAAGAATTCTAACAGGTTTTCAGGCACGACCTCCCCTTACTAAATCCATGTTGACTTGTTCTAATCCGACCCTGCTCTTCCAAGAATTTAGAAACCTCATCCTTAACGATGGATTCTAGAATTTTACCAACAACTTTTATAAAGTCTGGTTCATTACATAGCACTAGGTCCAAAATAGCCTGCTCCCTTGTGGGCTCCATGACAAGCTCTTCCTAAAAGCCATTCTGTAAGCATTCCAAGAATTCCCTTTCTTTGGATCCACTGGCAACATTATTTATCCAGTCCACCTGCATATTGAAGTCTCCCATGATCACCGTGACCTTGCCTTTCTGACATGCCTTTTCTATTTCCCAGTACATGTTGCGTCTCTGGTCCTGACCACTGTTAGGAGGTCTGTATATAACTCCCATTATGTTTTTTTTGCCTTTGTGGTTCCTCAATTCCACCCACACAGACTCCGCATCATCCGACTCTATGTCATTCAGTGCCATAGATTTAATTTTGTTCTTAACTAACAAGGCCACCCCACCCCCTCTGCCCACCTCCCTGTCTTTTCGATAAGTTGTAAATCCTTGGATGTTTAACTGCCAGTCCTGAACCCCCTGCAACCATGTCTCTGTGATACCTACCACATCATAATCATTCACGATGATCTGTGCCGTTAGTTCATCTGCTTTGTTACGAATGCTACGAGCATTCAGGTAAAGTGTCTTAATGCTAACATTCTTATCATTAGAGATATTGGAAGTCATAAGATGTCCTAAGTTATCCTTCCTTTTTGTTGCATTCCTAGTCTGCCTCAAGCTTAAATCCACCTGCATACATGCTATCCTCTTGCTTATCTTTCCATTTAACTCCATACTCCCTGTCGCTTTCACTTTCCCTTCCTCCCAACTCAGAAGTTTAAAGTCCTACTGACCACCCTATTTATCCTCTTTGCTAGAACATTGGTACCAGATCGGTTCAGGTGGAGACTGTCCCAATGGTACAGATTATCCCGGTTCCAAAACTGACGCCAATGCCCCATGAAATGGAATCCCTCTTTCCCACACCAATCCCTTAGCCACATGTTTACTTCCATAATTTTCTTATCCCTATGCCAATTGGCACGTGGCTCGGGCAGTAATCCGGAGAGTATGACACTTGAGGACCAGTACTTCAATTTCCTTCCTAGTGCTCGATAATCCCCAAACAGGTCCTCCACCCTAGCTTTGCTTATGTTGTTAGTCCCAACGTGGACTACAACAACTGGATCCTCTCCCTCTCGCTCCAATATCCTTTCAAGCCGGTCGGATATGTCCCGCACCCTGGCAGCGGGCAGGCAACACACTTTCCAAGACTCCCGATCCGGCTTGCATAGGATACTATCTGTCCCCCTAATTATAGAATCCCCTATAACAACTACTTGTCTTTTTGCTTCCCCCTCTTGAATGGCCTTCTGCATCATGGTGCCGTGGTCAGCTGGCTTATCCTGTCCAGAGCCCTTTTTCTCATCCATATAGGGAGCAAGAATCTCATACCTGTTGGACAAGGTCAAGGGCTGAGGCTCCTGCCCTCCTGAACTCCGGTTCCCCCTACCTGCCTCACTTACAGTCACACTCTGATGTCCCTGATCACTAACTGAATGTGAATTACTTAATCTCCCAGGTGTGACTGCCTCCTGAAACAAAATGTCCAGGTAACTCTCCCCCTCCCGGATGTGCCGCAGTGTTTGAAGCTCAGATTCCAGATCATCAATTCTGAGCCGGAGTTCTTCCAGCAACCAACACTTGCTGCAGATGTGGTCACTGCCATTCACAATGGGATCAGCCAGCTCCCACATCATACAGCTACAGCACATCACCTGCCCAGCCATCTCTGCTTAGTTAATTACTTTATTACTTTGTATAAGTTTGAGTTAAAATACTTTCTGATACCTCTCTGCTATAGTCTTTTTCTAAAAACCAATTAATAGATAAACCATAAAAAGTAAATTCTTAACCAATCACCGATAAAGAAATAGAAAATCCTTACCTTAACAAAGCAGAGTCCTATTTTTGGTTAGAGGAGGAGGGGGGAGAGGTGGGAGACACAACATGTGTAGTGTCTTGGGTTCAGCCACTGCCCAGATATATTACCGGCAGTCCCCTGGTTGTCGCTCCCACCTTTCCTACTTATTAACTAGGTTAGAGGAGGAGGGTGGGTGGGAGACACTACAGTAGTAGAGTCTCGGGTTTAGCTACCTTGCTGATATCTATGATCACTGCTTTCCTTCCCGGCTGCCCCTCCGGTCCACGTCACTTCCTCCGCTGCTCCCGCCCCTTCTGTGAAAGAGAAAAACACCGCTGCCCACTACCGGTAAGTAATTTTAATAAAAACTGCCTTACCTTATCTGCAGTTCATCCGAGTTCATCCTAACTCCGCTGCTGCTCGTACTATAAACTTTTGCAGTGAAAAATTTCACAGATTGGCTACCTTCCAAGAAAAGAAATCCTCCTCCTCATTGGTCTTTAGTGAGTGACCCCTTATTCTGAGATTTAGCCGTCTGGTCCTAGACTTACTCACAATGGCAAACAATTTCTCTTGTCTACCTCTCAAACCCCAAAGAATATTATATTTTCGATAAGCTCTCCTCTCATTCTTCAAAAAACCAAACCCACTTGATCTCTCTTTATAAGAAACCTCTTCCATTCCTGGTGTTAACCTTGTGAACCTTCTCCAGACTGCCTCCAATGCCAGGATATCTTTCCTTACTGTTCATGATATCTTACCAAAATTTTTCACAGTATCCCAGCTGTGGTCTGACTAGTTCCTTGTACAGTTTTTGCAAGATCTCCTTATTTTCATGCTCCATCCCCTTTGAAACTTAAATTCAATTTGTCTTCAATATTACTTCCTGAACTTGGCTGATGGATTTTTGTGATTCATACATGAGGACCCTAAAATATTCCTGTGCTGCACCTTTCTGCAGTCTTTCACCATTTAACTAATATTCAGCCCTTCTATTCTTCCTGCAAAAGTGCATCACTTCATATTTTCTCACATTATATTCCATCTGCTAAGTTTTTGCCCATTCACATAACCTAGATATATTCCCTCAGCAGACTGTTTTTCTCATCCTCATTATTTACCTTCCCACCTGGTTTTGTGTCATCTGCAAACCCAGAGTTAGTAAGTTCACTTCGCTCATTGAGTTGTGAATATATATTTTAAAATAACTGCGGATCCAAGCAATGATCCTTATGTACCTCCACTAGTTGCATGTTGCCATCCTGAAAAAGCCTCCTTTACTCCAACTCTGTTTTCTAATAGTTAGCCAATCATCTATCCATACTTATGTAGTACCCACAACATCACATGCTCTTATTGCATTCGGTAGCCGTATGTGTGGTAGCTTATTGAACCTCTTTTATGGAAATCCAAATTTATTACATGTACTTTAGTCACTAAACTTCAATCTCCCAACTTCTAATCAATATTTTGTAATCAGCCTTCCCAATCTGCAGCCAGTCATTTGCAATAGTCATTACAAACAATGTACAGTCCCTAAGTTGTCATGTACACACTCTTCAATCTCAATTCTGCAGTTACCTCATTCTAATACCCTGTATTTTGTAGTCAGCAGGTTTCAATCTTCAGGCACCACGCTCACCAAAATCCTCCATACTTCTATCTGACAGTTTCATGTCGAAGGCTGCACTCAGTGCACAACCACCTGTGTGAAAGCAGTCTATCAATGCCATTCTGCAGTCACTGCACAAATGGCAGTTGTCTGTCATTATGCATGGACAGTCTGCACTAAGCACACAAGTTTAATCCTTGTTTAGGGAGAAGCTTCTTTTACCTGCTCAACAAGAGGAAGGGAGGTATTTTCTCCTTACCACTGCCCAACATCCAAAATGTTAACAGCTAGAAAAGCACAACACAGACCATTGCAATAATCACACATTTCCCACCACCAATTTCACATATTCATTCGTAGGATGGAGGCACCGTTGGATAGGTGGTGGTGAGCTGTCTTCTTAAACAATTTCCTTCCTTGAGGTATAGAGACACCCACAGTGTTGTTAAGGAGGGAATTCAAGGAAATTAACCCAGTGACAGTGAAAGAACAACTACAGAGTTCCAAATTAGAATGGCATGTGACTTTAGGTGGGGGGATTGGTGTTTCCATGAATTTACTGCCCTTGTCCTTCTAGATGGCAGCAGCTGCAGATTTGGAAGCTGCCATTGAAGGACTCCTTGTTACTCCAGTGTAGATTTTAGATGGTACACACTACTGTCACCCTGCATTGTGGTTGAAGGAATGTGAAACATTCCACCACACTCCTGACTTGGGCCTTATAGATGATGGATTAGTGGTGCTGGAAGTGCGACAGGCTTTGGGGAGTTGTGGTACTATTCATAGCCTCTAATCTGCTCTTTCAGCCACAGTATTTATATGGTTAGTCTAGTTTAGTTACTGGTCAATGGTAACCCCAAAGATGTTGTTAGTGGGGCTTTTAGCAATGATGATGTAAGGGTCGGATTCTCTCTTATTGGAGACAGTCATTTGTGTGGCATGACTGCTACTTGTTAGTTATTAACCCTGGATATTGCCCAGGGCTTGCTACATATGGACATGGATTGCTTCGGTATCTGAAGAGATGCAAATTGTGCTAAACATTGGGCAATCATTGGTGTACATCCCTATTCTGACCTTAGCATGGAGAGAAGGTCATTGACGTTGAGCCTGGAACACTACCCTGAGGAACTACTGCTGTGATATCCTGAGATGTTTGATCTTCAACAACCACAGCTATCTTCCTCTGTACTCAGTATGAGTCCAACCAGTGGAGAGATTTCCTCTTGACTTCCAATAATCTCTGTTTTGCGAGAGCTCTTTGATGTCATACACAGATGATGTTAAGGACAGTCACTCTCTCCTCAGCTCTGGAGTTAAACTCCTTTGCCCATGTTTGGAACATGGCTGTAATGAGGTCAGGAGCTGAGTGGACATGGAGGAACCCAAACTGAGGATCAGTGAGCAGTTATTCCTTTGCAAGTGCCAGTATTCAGGGCTGAGTATTTCACAGCAGTAGGAGGAACTGCGGCCAACGGGGGGTGGGGAGCAGAACATAGCAAGAGATGTGAGAATCTTGATAGAGAAGCCATGGGGAGAATGACCACCTGGGGTTAGACCTTTGAAGATGGTAGAATAAAATGAGGACTGCTGGGGTCAGAGTCAAAAAGTGTGGTGCTCGAAAAGCACAGCCGGACAGGCAGCATCCAAGGGGCAGGAGAGTCAACGTTTCGAGCATAAGCTCTTCATCAGGAATGTGAGAGCATTCTCCCCCAACTTCATGTGAGGTTTGAGCAGGTTGACGTGAGAGAATGCTCCTCACCCCTCAATTCTTCCCATAAGCTTCAAAACTGAGGTTGGCTAAGGATAGGACATTGTGGCTAATAATTAGCCATGCAATTGAGGACCTCAATTGGGATGAGAATGGCTGGGCTGCCCTAGGTCTTGCCCGACCCAGTAACATTTCAAAAACATCCAGGTTAGGGGAGAGAGAGAGTGATGGCAGGAAGGCCATCAGGTATTTTACAGGATGTCCGGCCTACAAACCTAGGAGACATAAAATCTTCCACCAAGTGCTCCTTTGATACTGACGCTCCAGAGCCTTGGAATTTGCTAAGCCCCTGCTGTTTCCCCACTCCCTTTGCCTGTCTGAGCTGAAAATTGAGAACAAGCTCAGATGGAGGAAGTTGACACTGAATGATGATCATGAAACAGCCAAGAAGCCTGTTTTTCAGGCTGGGCAGGAAATGGAGAAATGTTCTTATCTAACAGTAAGAAATGAAAAAGATGTTTGAAAATAGCAGGGACTTTCTGATGTGGCGGAATTCAATGTTCAGTATTCAGTGTGGGATTTAATTCCACTTTTAGAGAGAGATACAGTAATACAGTACTTGTGTATAAACCTGGCAAAGTTTATACACAAGTACTTACCTGCTTAATCATCAGTGCGATGTTCTTAGGTAGGTACATATTTGTTTATTTTAAATGAGCACATGCCTAAAATAATAAACAGAGGAATGCAGTAACAATGCATTAAGAATTCTGAGGTGAAGACTACTGTTCTTAATCTAAATACCTTTGATATAATATTACCATCTCTGCATTGTTCAGTGGTTGAGCTGTGACCAGCTTTTCAGCCTCATTTTAAAAGCTGTACAAACCATAACACAGTGGAATGCGTAATCCTTGACTATCATAACCTCACATTATACGCTTAAAGGGATGTGTTTATGTTGGTATTCAAAGGGATTAACCATGGATACAGTTACCTCCAATAGTGTAGGAAAGAGTGGTGAGAGTAGGAAAGTATGGGTTTTTGGCCCTAAATTATGCCAGGGGAATACAAAGTACTTGGAGATACCTCTTTCGTTGGTTCTAATTTACATCAACCAATTGGATTTTTAAGTACAAAGTGGCCAAACATGCTAATGTGAACAATCTAGGAAAAGCAGGTGAAGCTGTGGAGCTAGGGCTCTTGTAGTACAGTGGTAGTGTCCCTACCTCTAAGCTAGAAGATTTAGGTTCATAGTACCACCTACTCGAGAGGTGCATTATCTCTGAACAGGTTGATTAGGAAAACGCAATGAATTTTGGGAATTTGCACAGAAGCTACAAAATCATTTTTGCTGAAAATGGGCAGGTCAGTGACAAGTGAAATTTAATATGACAATACAGTACATTGAAGAAACAAAAAACCAGCTTCCTAAATGCTATAATGCAAGCCTTTCCAGATTATTTGACTAAGGCACAGAGCTATGTGTTCATTCATGCCTCACATGAACAATTACATGACCTTATCAATTATTGTTGGCTTGTGTGATATTGTTACTGTTCCTAGGACACATGGCAACATTCCAAAACCTACACTAAATCATGCTGGAAAATCACCAGGACTTTAATAACAAATACGGCTGAATCTTAGTTTTTTGAAAAGCTTAGCTGTGAGAGTTGTGTCACATTTTCTAAGAAGGTTTTTCACATAACGCCGAACAAGTATCTTACCAAACTCACCTCAATAATTACCTATCCCACCCCCAATTCTTGACCCCTTACCTCATGCTGTTCCTGAAGAAAGTCACCACTCAGTGAATATCTGCCAAAAGATCAGTGTCTCTACCACTCACACCATCTTTAAGAAGTTGCTGTGTACCCAGACAAATGTTGATAGTCCAGTATTGTACCTCACGGCTGCCATTGTCTCGCCCAGGTCTCTGTTTAATCACCAGGCCACACACTGTACAAGTCATTAGATTCCATCTAAATCACCCTCTCCAAGTCACTGCTGCTCTGTCCCAATACCTACTGTAGACTGGGATCTTATCATAGTCCAGTAGAAGCACATCACATACAGGCAAGTAAGTGGAAAATTCCAAACATGAGTTTTCTCTTTATAACCATCAAAAGGGAACATAAAGAAAACTAATGGAGGCTGATGTGTGCCTGCCCAATTGTCTGCTGCACCTAGCTCTCATCTGCTGGAAGCATCTGCCTGGCTTGTTCTGCCTGACTCAGCTAAATTCTGTCAGGCACAAGGAGAGCTTCCTCCTCCCCAGTGTCCTCATCTTCCTCCATGGAATAGTTCCCTATCCCACAGTTTGTCAGGGTCCAGCACATTGCCTGCTCCAATTATTGAGACTATAGTACATTGGGATGATGAGGCAGCCTCTGTCTGGACTACACTGGCCTCCCTTTCCTCGGGCCCTGCTCCAGTATAATCCTGTCACAGTGTCCTGGGACTTAGGGAGCCTGTGTTGGCAATTCACCTTACTCATAAGGTCATAAAACTCTGGGCCTCCTGTGGACCCTACACCATGCACACAGGTTCTGTGGCTATCCTCTGTCTGCGTTGGGTGCTCCTCATCCTCTGCAGTAGCCTGCTGCTGCACCTGAGCTTACCGTCAGCTCTGATCCTCCTGCATCAGCCTACGCCTTCTTGGGAAGGCAACCACCATGACAGAAATGCCACATGCAGCAGGGCACCAAGACTGTTAGTGGGAACACAAGGGGCGAGAGAGGTTCTTGGACCTCTGATCAGTCAGTGGTAGCATACATTTTCATGCTTTCGCCCTTCAAACTGATACTGACATCACCCGTCCAGATGTTGCTACAGCATTCCCAGTTGCTGTTAGCATCTATAAAATGAAAAGTAATGACAAGGATTGCAGCTTGCTGTGAACAGTGTCAACACCAGACCCCAGATGATCTCCAGGTGCCTTTTCCAATGCCCCCATTGTACCTCGCACCAGCTGACAGCCCATTTATACCCATCCTGCAATGTGGAGACACAACTTATTCAACTTCACCACCCTGACTCCTTCAACCCTGGCATTACACCTTAATAATGTCTAGCCTGTTCATCTGTGTTCCCACTGCAGAGACCACTGGAGTGGTCACTGCCACTGATCCTCAATCCATAGCCTACCATGCCCATCAATGTTCTTTTGTGTACCTCCCATATTCCTGCAGATGCTCCTGCCATTGAGTCTCTACCTGGCTAAATGCCTCTATTTTACACCTCCCCCGCCCCAACAGCCCTTTCGTTATCAAAAGAAATACAGCACTGGTTCTTCAAACAAGTATCATTACCTTGAGCCCATCTTCTGCTTTCTCCTCCATACTCCTACAAATTATTGCTATCCAAATGATCCTCCCATGCTCCTCATGAAGACCTGAATTGAACCTTCACCACATTTCCAGGCAGTGCATTCCATACTCTAACGACTCGCTGTGTGAAAGAGATTTTTCTCACATCACCCTTCCTTTATTTGCATATTTTTAAGTCTATTCCCTCTCTCGACTTGATGTTTAATGAGTGGGAACAGCTATTCCTAATTTACTTTTTTCCAGCCTGCTCACAACCTCCATCAAATCTTCTCTCAGTCTGCTTCTGCCAAGGGAGAACAGTCCCAACTTCTTCATACTATCCTCACAACTGAAGTTTCTCATTCCCAGAACCATTCTTGGAAATGCCTCAAAAGGGCATCTCATCCACTTCTCCTCAACTCCCACCATAGTCCACATCTCCTAGACCTCTATAAGGTCCCATCCATAGCCCTTTCTTGCACAGATGCTCTGAAATAAAACAATTCACTAAAGGTGATTGGTGCTAAGTCAATCAAATTAAGACTGCAGCTTTACACTAGTTAACAATTAGCACTAAGCAGACAAATCCATCTGTTCAGATCCTTTGATTGCTTTTTGTTTGAGGTAGCTCTCACAAATGATAGAAGAGGAGCTATGCTCTGCCAGATGACGGATAATTGGAAATCACATTGATTTTCTTCACTGTGCAAAGGAACAGCTAAATCAAATCTGCGACTGCACAGTAACTGTATCATTCACCCACAGGTTTCAAACTTTTTGAAATACAGACCGATCTTTAAGAAGTCAATCTGCAAAACAAATAGACTTTATCCATGTGATTGGGAAACCTTAACACACATCTAAATGCATGGTTGTGAGTATCGATGACACAACCGATCTTTGCTAGAGTTATTCTGCGACAACAAATTGCTAAATCAGTATCTCAGTAATGTACACTATGTGTTTCCAGTGCTTGGGTGTGCTTGGAGGTTGCTCACGCAGAAGCATAAATTGGTTAGCCATTAACTGCATCATTTTGTTTTGACTCAACTGCTTCATACTGTTAAAAAAAAGCCATAGCCCAAACTGATGTGGAAAGAAGGCCATGTTGAAGACAGCATCTTTTTCAAAATAAAATCTGCTTTAAAGCCAAGAAAGACAATATATTGAAAATGATGAATTGCTGATTGTAGTATGTAGTTGCATATGATGCGATGGTTTTGCCTACTGACATTGATAGACAGAAAAATGTTGGTAATACCTCTGCAATTTTCTGATAAATTGCATACTTCATGAGGTCCCATTGGTGGTCCAGGGCCTCAAAGTACCACCTCAAGTCTTTTCTGTTTTAAAATATTGATTGGCATTCAAAGTATTGGATGAATCCCCTTGCATATGGAGAGTACTGGAAATATAATTATCATTAATAGTATTCACAGCATTGTTTTTTAAAAATTTATTCACAGGATGTTGGCTTCACTGGCTTAAGCCAGCAATTATTGCCCAGAGAGCAGTTAAGACTCAACCGCATTGCTGGGGTCTAGAGTCACATGTAGATCCATTGCCAAAACAAACCATAGCTCCTATTGGAGGAACAACACCTTATCCTCTTCCTGGGCACCCGACAGCCTGGCGGACTCAACATTGAGTTCTTCAATTTTAAATAACCTCCCTCCCCAACCCCCGACTCCCTTCTCAGCACCCCCATCCCCTTCCACTGCTCCCTGCCACCAACTGGATTCATTCCTCCCGATGACCAACCAGGTCGTACACTCTACCTGTCTTCACCTATCCTCACTTCACCACTAAAAGGTGTGCCCCCGCCACCCCCTTTGTCTGCAGCTACCCCCACAACCATCCCCAGTCTTGAAGAAGGATTACTCCTGAAACATTGACTTCTGTCCCTCCTGATACTGCCTGGCTTGCTGTGTTCTTCCAGCCTCCTGTCTGTCTACTTTGGATTCCAGCATCTGCAGTTTTTTTTGTCTCAAACCCATGAGGATGGCAGTTTCCTTCCCTAAAGGATATTAGTGAACCAGATGGGTTCTTCTGAAAATCAACAACATATTCCTAATTCCATTTTTTTAAATTCAAGTTCCAAATCTGCCATGGTGGGATTCAAACCTGAATCCCCAGAGCAATGGCTGAGCTTCTAGATTATCAGTCCAGAGACAACACCACGAGGCTATTATTAAACAGCATGTCAATCTTTCAAGGTTCTAGGATGTGGGGAATTGTACCTGGAAGACATGCCACTTCTCCACTTTTTTTTCTGTAGCAGTCACATGGATTACATGGCTAAAGCTGTGAGCAATGTCTGGTTGGAATTATATTCAGCTTCAGGTACAGTCTCAAATATGGAGGTTCCCATCACTGAAAGGGTTAATGAATAAAGTATTTTCAAAAGCTTTGCCAAAAACAACTCTGTTTCAAAGTCCAAACAACATCTATCTTAGTCACCACCAGTACATTACACCCATGTTATTTAATGCCACCCAATGAAATATTCAACTCTGACTCAGTTGAATTTATTCTCTTCCAGCCAGTCCAAAGTCCCTTTGCTTTTTAATATGGATTTTTCTCTCCTTTTGCGGTTCCCCATACCATTCTCTTATTTGTCCATAGTTATCTCTAACTGATTGAAAGGTGGTGCAGTAGAACAGTTAAATTGGTTATCCAAGCATTCTCTACTTCCCTGTCAGGGGTGATTTTTTTAATAGATATTTTTATTGAAAATTTAACATATTTTTACAAGTTTACAAATTAAAAAAATGAAAATATAAACATTGATAAATAATTAAATCTTAAATAAATAATAACCAAAATTTATCAAACAAAAAAAAGATACCAAGAAAAAAAACAAAACTCAACTAACTACTAATCTAACCTACAACTAACCAGAGTGTAGGGGGTGATTCTTGATGTTCACTTGATAAACTTTCTCTGATGATTAACAGTAGCAAAAGGAGGAGAGGAGTCATTTTGATTTCAGGCAATATTCATTATTGAGTACTCAATATTATCATACTCAATACTAAAAGTTTACATCTCTTCAAATTATCATATGCTTTCATGATCCTGCCATGTGTATGGAAATCTTTTGCATAAACAATTGTCTGAAAACTAGCTACCATTGGGTACTCATCCTTGAAGTTAATGCTTAATTCCACCGACCAATTACGTCTGTATTGTTCATGTTTGTACACATACATCAGTGTCATAGGAACAATTTGTCTACAATATAATTCAAACAGCTCCACCCTATTTATTTTTAATTCTTGAAATCCTTGCATACAGAAACACCTTTGATCATCTTCAGTGATTACAATTGTCAGATACATTTCAAACTACCATTCAGATATTCCCCAAAACTCATTAATTCACAATGCCTTCTGGTTATGAAGAAGCAATTCTATTTTAACATCAAAATCCCCAATGGCTTTTCCCTTTCCTATCTCTATAATCTCCTATTGTTCTCTGAGATAACTGCATTTCTCTAAATGGGGGACCATTCAGTTGCCAGACCCTCCCAGCACCTTTGTGTAAGAGAGGTCTTTGGTTTTGTTGGGACAATTTAAGTTCAATATCTTATTTGTTTGTTTGAAATGCAACTGTGCAGTACTGAACTGCTTTTTGTGTCAATATATACAAAGAGATTTTTATGAATAAATATATTTTTGAAATAAAGAAAATGCAGACTGTGTTCAATCACAAGATAATACGTTATTTCTGGAAGATTACCTCATTGGATGGAATTTCCCTTGGTGGTGGGTGGGATCCAGGAGTGCAGGTGAGTGGTAGGAAGTAATTGGGAAATCACAAACCAAAACTTTCTGTATTTGTTCACACATATTGTCAATATTAATTAATTTTAAATGTACTGATAATTTCATTAGCATACACTGAACATGAAGCTCAGTGACAGTCTGGTTTGAGAATCTAAGGAAAACATGGGACTCAAATTTATTTTTCTTTTAGTTATTTGTTCCTGGGATGTGTGTGTCTCTAGCTGGGTCAGCATTTATAATCCCTCAAGAGGTTGGTGCTTTCTTAGCTGCAGCCTGTGTGTTGAAGGCATTTCCACAGTGTTGTTAGCAAAGGGATTTTGCCTATGGTGACAAAGGAATGGTGACTTGGAGAAGAGCCTATAAGTGGTGTTCCTATGAAACTGTTGCCTTTCTCCTTCTAGACTTTGGAGATTTTCTTTATTTGGGAAAATTAAAACATAAGCAAATGAGCCATTGTAAATGCATAAAGTTTCAAAACATTCAACTGCGAAAACTTCTCTATTCTTCAGCTGAGCTGTAAAATGGCACTTTTTTTAATTCACGAAGAAGCATCAGAAAAATGACTTATTCCCAGCGAAACCTTCATGTTTTAAAACTGCGGGCATGCAGGAAATTCACATGTACTGCTTTTTTAGCTTGACATATTCATAGCCATTGTATTGAGGCGAGATGCAATCACTGGCAGGAATTCTAGTATAGACACAATGCGCCAAATTACTCCCTCTGAACCATAACTAGTCTGTGATTCTGTGAACTAATACACCCTCCGAGGTAACTGCATTGTTCTAAATCTGACCTCTTGTGCTTGCACAATCATAACTGCTTCATCACTGCTGGCTTTGCTGTCAGATGTCTGGCCCTAAGCTCTGGAATTCCTGCTTTTAACCTCTGTGCCTCCAGCTCACTTTTCTTTTTTAAGATACCTCCTGAAAGCTACAACTTGGAACTTGGTCAACTGAAACTATCCTTTGGTGGCTTATTTTATAGTGTTCTTGTGAAGACTCTTGAGGTATTTTGTTGCATTAAAGGTGCTATATAAATGAAAGGTGTTGTTATTGCAGAACAATATTAGGCAGTTGAGATTGTGTAACAAAACTGCAGTGTTTTAGCCCGAACCATAACAGCGAATGAAAGAGCTTATCAAAGCACTCAGATCCTATCTATGCATCACATCTTTTAATATCCCTCATACATGATCATTTCAACTAAAATTAACACCCCTTGAGTGAATTCATACTTTGGTCTGTTCTTCCATTGCAGTGGGCTTTAGTGGGCATATTGACAGAGCTAGTCTCTAGTAATTAATTTATGAATTTATTTTCTTGAGAAACCATTCCTCCTGCTTTCTCATCACTGTGTGTTAAAACTGGTAACTAGATGGAACAACAGGATGCTTGTTTGATGCAACAGGCTCTGACTTTTCATTTAATGTGAACAGGAAATATTGCAAAATTATTCTTCAGATAGCTTAACATTTTCCACTGAGAAGTAATATCGATATTACAGATGCATTCTGCTCCAAAATGTATTGTGTAAGATTTCTGAGTATATTAACTCGCAAGTACGTACATTCCTGGATATGTTGCATAATAGTAGCCTGTTTCACTGAAATTTAATACTGTTGTATAAACTTGTTGATTTCCTTTCGTAGTCAGTACTCAGTGAGTGGGAGGGGCTGTATGAGGTGAAAGTAAGAATCATTTGATCCAGGTAAAAGGGGAAGGAATGGGAAAGGGACAGGATGATGGGAAAGAGGTGGATGGAGACATCAGGGGGAAAAATTGAGAGGGGAAATCATTGAGAGGGTGGAGGGAGAAGGAAAGAGAGAGAAAGACAGGAAACTCTTTAAAGGAGGTCTATCATGGATGGGACGAATGTCCATCAATCTCTGATTTTTTTCCTCCAATCACCTTTTCCTTTATAAATTCCCATTTTCCTTCTGAGTCGGGTGTCCAGTTGCTCTTGACTCAGGAGAGAATTGGCACTTTTAACATGGGTTTTCCTACGGGCATAGCCTGGCATTGAGGTTTTCAATGCACATTGAGATGCAACAGTATAACTCAGTCAATATTTTTAATATACTGCAAAGGAAAATAAGAAATAAGAAAGGCCTGTCATCCCATTGGGTTCCTCTTTCTAGCCTACCCTACAAAGTGCACCACTCGACTCCACTTATTCAATCTTCCAAAGGAGGTAAAACAAGAACAAAGGAATCTAACATTAGGAATCACATTACATCTTACTCAAGTCATTCCATTGGTGACTTTCCCAGGATCTCGATAGGATTGGGAAAATGAGCTCGAAATTTCCTTGGTGCTGCTGGAGTGCCGCAGGAATGTTGTTTATCTTTATAAATAGTTCCCACTGCTCTTCTGGAAAAGGGGCAATGGGCTGGGAAGGGGGAGGCTGAGGAAATGCTTGTCCATTGTGTCAGGTCTTTGGGTTTTCTCAGGAGGCACTTTCATGAATTCAGCCTCACCAGTCACTCTTGCAAGCAGGAGTAAACAACTATGAGATTCAGGATTCAAAAGAGAGAATTCTGATTCTGCATGCCACAGTCACTGGAATGCGTCACAAGCTGCCAATGTCAATGTCAAAAAGTAGAATTAATATGTGCTCTTCAACTGAGACTGACACTCTAAAACAGTGAATAGTTTTATTAAGGTAAAGGAATAACACAGTGAATCAGACTTCTTACTATCCTCATCAATACACTGTGAAACAACCATCAATTAAAACTTGCCTTACCCCCAGGATGGAAAGGGGCAAACTCAAAACTATTCGGGCAATCTTTTCTGGGATTCTTCTGGTGTGTTACAGTAACTTTGACATGGGAGCTATTAGTTTTGTGACTGTGCAAGTAATTGAGAGGCCCAGGTCATGTTCTGGGGGCCAGGTTTGAATTCCACCTCAGCAGGTAACACTTGAATTCTATAGATATCTGGAATTAAAAGTCTAACCATGGCATTGTTCATTGTCATGAAAACACCTCTGTCATCACTAAGACCTTTAGGGAAACTACCATCCTTCTCTCATCTTGCCAATATGTGACTCCAGACCATCCCATTCTCAATAATGGGGGAGCCCAGCACATCAGGGTAAAAGATCAGACTGAAGCATTCTCAGCAATCTTCAGTGAGAAGTTCTGACTGGAAGGTTTGTTATAACTTCCTCCACACGACCCAGCATTGCATTTCAGTCTTCAGCCAATTCTATTCACTCCACATGATATCCAGGAGCACTGGATACTGCAAAGGCTATGGACCCTAAGAATATTCTGACTATAGTACTGAAGATTTGTGCTCTATAACTTGCTGTAATCTTAGCCAAGCTGATCGAGTACAGCTACAACATTGGCATCTATCTGACAACATGGAAAATTGTCCTGTACACAAAAAGCAGGACAAATTCAACCAGGCTCAATCAGTCTATTCTTGATCATCAATAAAGGGGTCATCAACTGAACTATCAAGCAGCAGTTGCTCATCAATATCCTGCTCAGTTCTGTCAGGGTCAGTAAGCTCCTGACCTCAGTACAGCCTTGGTCCAAAGTAAACAAAAAAGTTGATTTCCAGACGTGAAGGTGGAGTGACTGCCCTTGACATCAAGGGCACATTTGACCAAGTGTGGTATCAAGGAGCCCTAGCAAAACTGGAATCAATGGGAACCATGGAGAAGAATCTCTGTTGCTTAGAGTCAAATTGGGCACATAGGAAGATGGTTGTGGTTATTGGAGGTCAGTCAGTTCATCTCCAGGACATCTCTGCAGGAGTTCCTCAGGAAAGTGTCCGAGGCCCAAACATCTTCAGCTGCTTCATCAATGACCTTCCCCTGATCAGGTCAGAAGTGAGGACATTTGCTGATGATTGAACCATGTTCAGCACCATATGTGACTCCTCACATACTGAAGCAGTCCATATACAAATGCAACAAGGCCTGGACAGGATCTAGGTTTGGGCTGACAAGCGGCAAGAAATGTTCGTGTCACATGAGTGCCAACAAAATAGAATCTAACTATCAGTTCTTGACAGTTAGTGGCATAACGATCATTGAATTCCAATATAAATAAATACCTTGGGGATTATCATTGACCAGAAACTAAACTAGACCAGTCATACAAGTAATTTGGCTATAACAGCAGGTCAGAGGCTAGGAATTTTTGGGAGTTACCTCCTGACTCCCAAAGCCTGTATACCATCCACAAGGCACAAGTCAGGAGTGTGATGAAATACTCCCCACTTGCCTGAATGAGTGCAGCACCAATAACACTCAAGAAGCTTGACACCACCCAGGGCAAGCAGCTCACTTAATTGACACCACATCCACAAATATGCAATGCTACTACACATCAGGGATGAAGGCAGCAGTATGCACTAATTGTAAGATGCCCTGTTTAAATTCATCAAGGCTTCTTAGGCAGCACCTTCCAAACACACGACCAGTTCCCTCTAAAAGGACACGGGCAGCAGATACATAGGAAGGCCACCATCTGCAAATTCCCTTCTAAGCCAGTCACCATCCAACTTGGAAATATTTCACCATTCCTTCACTGTTGTGGTTCAAAGTCCTGGAATTCCCTCCCTAATGACATTGTTGGTCAAACAGCAACACATGAACTGCAGTCCAGCCAGTGATGCCCACATCCCATGCAAGATCCAAAAACCTTGGTTCCACCTGTTGCACTGTTAAAGTGGAAAAAGCTCTGAGAAGCTTTCTGTCTGGGAGCCATAAGTCACATATGAACTAAATCAATGAAGCATATGTAGTCATTGGTGAGTCACTGTCACTCAGTCGTCTATCAAAAAGAAAAATAAGGAATCAATTAACATCTCCCTTTCTCAAAGGTCTCACAATACAGCTGTCATTCAAACCCACAATGTCACAATGGGCCCTGCTTCTCCGATCTGTCCAAGCACAGGTTGCAATCACCTCTGCACCCAAGTCTGATACCTAAGGTCAGTAACTCATTTCTCGATGCAAATCATGAAATAATTACCAATGGCAATGAAGCACAATTACAGTATTTGAAAATAGTTATCACATTAGACATTCCATTGTGCTCTCCTTAACAGTCTTCGAAAACACACTGCAGCCTGTTCAACTGAAAAGTGAGCTGTTTGAGAAACACTTTTTTTTTCTCTTTGTATTTTAACCTTTCACGTACTGATTCCACAGTGGAGATTCTCCACCATAAGTTTATGAAAACCATAAATTTGGTTATCTATAAAGACAATTATTTTCATTGTCTTCAGCTGCCTTTTTTAACCCTTGTAAGAGACTTAACCACCATACAATGTCCCATTGGTCACCCTACATGTAAAAACTATGGCAGCAACCATTGATTTCAATTGAATGGAACTTCAGTTCACTGCACTGGTGACATTTTGGTTACCAAAACCACTCCCTCTCCCCCTCCCTCAGTGTGACAGATCTTATTGGTAGTACCAAATTTAAGAACATTTTCCCCTTAATGGAAAGCATGAGCTTGGCTCAACAGCAAGCACTCTCACCTCAGTGTCAGAAAGCAATAGTTTAAAATCCCAATTATCTTGTCCTTCAGCACAACTCTGAGGAAATGCAAAACTGTGGGAGTGCCTATCCACCAACAGTTGTGAAGGATTTCATGCAAGAATCTTTTTTCAACCAACACCATCAATAACCCAGATTCAAGTCCTACCCGCTATGAGAAATTGTGGACTGGCTGCTGGCGATCAGAGTTGAGAGTGTAGTGTGGGAAAAGCACAGCAGGTCAGGCAGCATCCTAGGAGCAGGAGAATCGACGTTTAGGGCATAAGCACTCCTGCTCCTGTTGCTTGACCTGCTGTGCTTTTCCAGCACCACACTCTCGGCTCAAGTCCTACCTGATTTAGAGATATGCGATAACACCTCTGAACAGGTTAATTAGAAAACATCTAACTTCTTTGCTACCACATTTAGATTAGATTACTCACAGTGTGGAAACAGGCCCTTCGGCCCAGCAAGTCCACATTGACCCTCCGAAGAGCAACCCACCCAGACCCATTCCCCTACATTTACCCCTTCATCTAACACTACGGGCAATTTAGCATGGCCAATTCACCTAACCTGCACCTATCCATATTGAAACAATAACTAGACAAGTAAACAGTGGGATGGGGTACTTTCCTCTTTCCTGAATGAGTGAGGTCCAACTACACTGCACAGGCTCAACAGTATCTAAAACAAAACTAACATCTTGATCAATACCTCATCAATGAACGTTACCATTCTCTTCCACTGTCATTGGCATACAGTATCAGCAGTGTAAACCATCTTTCAGATGTAAATTGAAGCAACTCACCAAGACACATTTCAAAACTCCTTCAAACACACACACTCTGTATCATATAGAGGAACAAGGGAAACACATACATGGGAATGCCACATTTGCAAGTTATCCATCATTGGCTGGGACATAACTTTCTGACTTCCCTTACTAACAATACTGATGGCGCACTGGCACCAAATAGGCATCAGTAAAAGGCAACTCTTTGCAATGTTCTGCAATGTTCATATCTCAACAAGCAATAAAATAAACTTCAAAGTAATGTGTGCTGTTCAAAGTTCTTTGAGATCTGATAAGATGCCATATTTAAAAGCAATTTCTTTCATTAAGATTGAAATATTATTAAACTGCTCACTGATGCTAACAGCAAGTAATATCAAACTATCCTCCCCCAGTTTTCTAATACACTAATCACAAGTGCTTGATGGTTCATCTGTGATGCAAAGTTTGAAATATTTTGTATGGTGTGCTGTTTTAGAAGGGAATAAATTCCGTCAATGTTTAGTTTTTCTTAAACCTCGCAAGTCTTAGGTTATTTAGTTCTATTAATATCGTTCAGGTTAAATATCTTATACATATCCATGTTATTAGATTAGATTAGATTACTTACAGTGTGGAAACAGGCCCTTCGGCCCAACAAGTCCACACCGACCCTCTGAAGAGCAACCCACCCAGACCCATTCCCCTACATTTACCCCTTCACCTAACACTACAGGCAATTTAGCATGGCTAATTCACCTAACCTGCACATTTTTTTTGGACTATGTTGGACTTGTTATATGGGGCTTTCAGCATTATAACAACCCAATAACCTAACTCACCTCCAATCTTCACTCAGATTAGAAAACAAAGGTTAGGAATACTGCAGCAAGTAATTCACTCCCTGAATCCTCACAGCCTCCACCATCTACAAGGCACAGGTGAGAAATGTGATGGAGTATGACCCACTTGCCTGGATGAGTACAACTCCAATAACACTCAAGAAGCTTGATATTATCCAGCACAAACCATTCCACTTGAATGGCATCACAACCACAAGCATCCACTCCCTTCACCACCAATGGTCTGTAGCAGCAGTATGTACTATCTGCAAGATGCACCTCAGAAATTCACCAGAGATCCTTAGACAGCAGCTTCCAAACGCACAGTCACTTCCATCTAGAAGGACAAGGGCAGTAAACACATGGGAACACCACGACCTGCATGTTGCCCTCTGAAGCATTCACCAATATATCACCATTCCTTTACTGTCGCTGGGTCAAAATCCTGGAATTCCCTCCTTAAAATGTGTTGTAGATCTACCTAGAGCACACTGACTGCAGCAGTTCAAGAAGGCAGCTTACTGCCATCTTTGAAGGCAACTCAAGATGGGTAACAAATGTTATTTCAGCCAGTGACACCCAAGTCCCACAAGTGAATTAAAAAAGCCAAGGCCCCATCTGCTTACTCAGGCTGATGTAAAGAGATCACATGGTATAATTCAAAGACTATTAGTGGGGGTTCTCCCCAGTTTCCTTTCCAATATTTGTCCCCCAGTCCCACCACAGAAACTGAGTGTCTGGTTATTGTTGTAATGGAATTTTGTTCTGCCTTATTTCCTGCATTGTGTCAATGATTACACTTCAAAGGAACTTCATTGGCTGTAATTCATTTTGAGACATTCAGAGGTTATGGATGATGCTCTGTAATGGCAAATCTTCTCGAGTTCATTTCTCCATTCAGGATAATTACTTACAACAAAGCTTCTGCTGTACAATCAACTCCTTAGGATTTGCGGCATAGTTAACAAAATGTTCTGATTTACTGATTTTCAACTTTGGAATATGCTGTAAGTTGTAGGATGCACCATACTCTTGACTACATTACACACAAACTGTCTGAAGTTTTAAGGCAACAAGTGAACATTGTATGCACCATCTCAATTGAAGATGTATTGTGGACTTATAACACAGTCCAGTATGTATTAGTTATAACTTAATCAAATAAGGATTTTTCATCTTTGCGCATTTGTAATGTTTTCTCAGTTTTTGTCAGACCTGATATTCAGGAAATCAACAAAAACAGAGCAGCCAAGGGTGAAAAGACAATAAAGATTGCACTGTCTGATTGAAGAGGCAATGATGCTGGAATTGTCTAATTGCAAGTAGACAAAAAGAAATTAAGGGTTGGTTGATGCTGCTGCTCTGTGTTAACTGATCCCCCATGACAATGCATAAACAACATTGAGAATATGTATGGGATGTAGAAGCAGGATTGGTGTATAATTGAACTGGGAAGAACAGGGAAGGAATAGAGGTCAGACGAGAGGAAGGAGAAGGATGCATAGAGGAGGACAAGGAAAGAAAGTCAGTAGTTGAAGAGCCATGACAATCTCTCACAATTTCCATCAACTGAGTATTTGCAAAAGTGATTGTCCTTTTGCGGCTTGACTTTTTCCTCTCTCATAACTCCATATTGGGAGCTCTGTGTAAAATCTGTTATGTTTTTATCACTGAGTTGTAACATTCCTCTATACTCTATGTAACCACACTGTGTCTCTGAAGTATAATATTGCTGTATTCCTGGGTAATTAAAGGTATTTCACACAGTACTAAGCTCTCAGCCAGGCACACCTTAATAGCAATAACTACATCATACCTCAAAATACCTGCAGGGCAATTCTGATATGCTCTTATTTTATCATGACTAATGTGAAGTAATCAAGACGCAATTCCAGTTACTGAGCAGGTAGGAAACAAGCAACCAACGCATTTAGAAAGACTAATTTTCCTCAACTTAATTCTGCCAGCAATGTTACTGTCTCTCCTATACATCATATCCTTTTAAAATATGTTTACATTATAAATAGGTTGCAACATTTTTTTGAAGAAATAAAGAAAAATCATAGAATCCCTATAGTGTGGTAGCAGGTCATTCAGCCCATCCAGCCCACACTGACTCTCCAAAGAGCATTCTAGGTGAAAGTGGGTACTGCAGAAGCTGGAGAACCCTGCATTTCCCATGGCTAATCTACCTAGCCTGCACATCCCTGAATACTATGGTCAATTTTACCGCTGCTAGTCCACCTAACCTGCACATCTTTAGACTGTGGGAGGAAACCTACGCAGAAACAGGGAGAATGCGCAAATTCTACAGAGATAAACACCCAAGGCTGGCATTGAATCTAGGACCCTAGCACTGTGAGGCAGCAGTGCTCACTACTGAGCCACTGTGCAGGTCCCAATAAATGTATTTAAAGTATGTTAGAGCTCATAATATTTCGAACAGCGCACAGTACAGAACAGCCACTCGACCCAAATAATCTCGCCATTCCCCCAGGTCTAGACGCTATGCGCATATCCTGGAGAAGTACAGAGGAATCTCATGTCTCAATTAAATTGGATTCTTCACTGTCCCAGAGTGCCCATGATGTTCCCTAGTGGGCACCAGAGCATTTAACTTCAATATTACTGTTCCTTCACCATTACTGGAACAAAATGTCCTTCCTTACAGCACTGTGTGTATGTCCACATCATATGTCCCTCAGTTCACAAAGATAACTAACTACCGCCTTCTAAAGAGCATTCCGCAGACTCTGGGGAGTTTGAAGTGTCAGGGAACAGGAGAGTCTGCAGCTGGCTGTAACTAATTCACTTTAAAGATCCACTCTGCTTCTGTAAAAACTAAATGGCTCCCATCCGTGACTGCGGACATCGATACTGCCGGGGAGTAATAATGAAACACAGAGAGAGAGAGAAATCCCAGCGACAATCAATAACTGTGGAGGGGGATTCATGGCAAAGAGGTGAGCAGGAATTAAGGTTCACAATAAGGTCTGAGTCTCACCTCATGGGGGCAACTGACTTCCAGTGAAGGTTCATCGGAGGTAGCCAGGCAGAGAGCTCCAGGTAGCAGCAGGAACAGCCAGAGCTCAGGCTGCATCTCGCTGAACGAGGGAGGGAGAATGAAACTCGCTTCACTTTCGACTGGATGACCCGAGAGCTGGCAATCGCGAATCCCATCTCACCAAAAGCCAGCTCCCATCTCTCTCTCTCACTCACTCACTCACTCACTCACAGTCTCTCTCACACACACACAGCATCCGAGCTTTGGCAGATCGCAGCCACACAACGTTACAGCTGCTCCTTTTCTTGTTGCAAGTCAGGATCCTGTGAAACTCCCAGCCCTTCTGCTCTTTGACTGTAACAGGTGTCAGTGCTTCCTGCAAGGGGCCGGCCCTCCCATTCCACTGGGTCCCTGCAGCCTCCAAAACTCACGTTCGGCTGAACAAACGGGGAGCAAAAGGACAACTTCAGAGTCCAATTTCCTGTCCAGGATACTGAATTATAGTACAGAGTGCGTGTTTCAAGAGGAACCTTAGAGGAGGTCCCACACTTTATCCTCACAGCCAATGAAGCAGTGAGGCGGTCTTATTCCTCCCACGGTTCATGTCCTCAATAAAGTGTTTAAAAGATTACATACTGGAAGAGGAATGGTGTACTGGCTGCAATCGTAGGTCAGTGTTCCTTTTCTTTGTAAATATATTTATTAGCAACTTTTTTAACTTTACAAATATATAAAATTATTGAAACAACAATCAACCACAAATATCAGTATAATAAAAAGAAAAAAACACAAATAATACAACTACTGAAAATGTGTTGCTGGAAAAGCGCAGCAGGTCAGGCAGCGTCCAAGGAACAGGAGAATCGACGTTTCGGGCATAAGCCCTTCGTCAGGAATTCCTGAAGAAGGGCTCATGCCCGAAACGTCGATTCTCCTGTTCCTTGGATGCTGCCTGACCTGCTGCGCTTTTCCAGCAACACATTTTCAGCTCTGATCTCCAGCATCTGCAGCCCTCACTTTCTCCTACAATACGACTACTATCTACTAACTATTAACCTACTCTATAATACAAAGCAAACCCTAACACTGTGCAAAGCAACACCAAAAAAAGAAAGAAAAGCAAAAAAACAAAAAAACCCCACAAAATACAGAACAGCCATGCTGGGCGCAAAGCTCCCAACAAAGGAACGGGAGCATTGTATACATGCCCGTATTAACTCGGGAGACCCCTCCAGGGCCCAGGGCTTGACAAATCTAATCATCCTGGTTAAACAAACGTCCTAGTTAAGATAACTGACAAATCTATATCCAAATAACTCAAGTAGGGCTGCCATGTCTTATAAAAATTGTCTGTTGTGTGGTACACCATGTTTGTAAAAAGGTCCAAGGGAATGTGCTCCATAGTTAATTTCTGCCATCCCAGCAAGCCCGGTGGGTTCTCAGGCACCCATTTCATCAGAATATTCTTCCGTGCACAGTTTGCAAGAATATTAAATAGTTTCTTCCCATGTCCGTCTAAAGATGGTAAATTCGGTCGACCTAAGAGGAGAGATATCGGGTCTACTTTGACTTCAGTCCTCAATACCCTCCCTATCTCTCCTGCCACAGCGCTCCAGTAAACACAGAGCCTGTGGCATGTCCATAAGCAATGGGTCAGAGTACCTACACTTATTTTACATTTGGGGCACACTGAAGATACCCCTTTTTTAAACTTCGCCAGATGGTCTGGTGCCAGATAAGCCCTGTGCAGAACTTTTAACTGCGTAGCACATGTCCTAATACAGATTGAGATCTTTCGAGCATTCTCCCATATGTTCTCCCATGTTTCAGAAGAGATCTCCACTCCCAGCTCTTGCTCCCAGACCTCATATAAGCGGTTAATATCCTGCCAGGCCCTGCCACCCAGCAGACGATAGAGGGCACTAACCGAAAGGGTGCTTGTGGACCGTAGCAACAATCTCTCTGTATCGGGCTTATAGGGCTCAGTGAGAAGCTTCTGGATGAAATCCCTAACCTGAAAAACATGGAAAAGATCTCTGCTGGGCAACCCGTATTTGCGGCTCAGTTGCTCAAAAGACCTCTCCCTCAAACAAGTCTCCCAAACTAGAAACTCCTCTCGCTGCCCATAGTTTGAACCCTGAGTCCATCATCTCTAGTTGGAACCCTGGCATGCCAACTATAGGTGTAAGTGGCAAAGTTGTGGATAAACAACCCTGACTCTGACATATCGCCCTCCATGCATTGACTGTACTAATGACAATGGGGTTCCGGCAGTGGTCCATTCTGTCCTCATCTTATCCATGAACAATAGGTTAATAAGAGGGCACTTTGCCTGGGAGGCCTCAATATTCAGTCATATTAAGTTTGGATCGTTACCTACCCAATCGCAGACAAAGGACAGCAGGGAACTCAATTGATACCTCCTGATGTCTGGGAAATCAACTCCTCCCCCTCCTTGAGGCAACTGCAATTTAGTAAGTTTAATGAGGGGCCGCCCTCGATGCCAGACAAAGGAACCAAACCACCCCATAAGCTTCCACAGCGTTGACCTGGGAAACATTATAGGGAGCATACACATGGGATAAAGCAAATGAGGAAGAACATTCAGCTTAATGAGAGATATTTGGCCCAGCCATGAAATTGGAAGAGCCTCCCATCTCTGGAGATCTCGCCTAATATTGTCGAGCAAGTGAGCAAAGTTAGTCCGAAATAACAGATCAAACTTGGGGGTAATAAAAATGCCTAGGTACTGGAACCCTGCCCGTGACCACTTAAAAGGGAACTTAGGGCCACCTTCAACTTTTGGCACATCCTTAAGGTTCCTCAAAGGCATAGCCTCCGATTTTGCAAAGTTAATCTTATATCCTGAAACAGCCCCAAATGAATTGATACATTGTATCAAATGGGGTATGGAGGTCATTGGGTTTGATAAAAACAGAAGGACATCATCCGTGTACAGTGTAATCTTGTGTTCCCTCGATCCCACTTTCGGAGCGGTTATGTGGACATTCTGACGAATGGCCTCTGCCAGTGGCTCTATCACCAACATATACAACAACGGTGAGAGGGGGCAGCCTTGCCAACTACCCCTACCAATCGTAAAATGCCCAGACTTCACCCCGTTGGTGATGACCGCAGCCAGAGGGTGGCGATATAAAGCCTCCACCCAATGAGCAAAGATTCCAACCAACCCGAACTGTTCTAAGACATAAAAAAGATACGAAAGCTGCACCTGATGTGGCCTCCTCTATATTGGGGAGACAGGCCACCTACTTGCGGAACGTTTCAGAGAACACCTCTGGGACACCCGGACCAACCAACCCAACTGCCCTGTGGCTCAACACTTCAACTCCCCCGCCCACTCCACCAAGGACCTTGGACTCCTCCATCGCCAGACCATAGCAACACGATGGCTGGAGGAAGAGCGCCTCATCTTCCGCCTAGAAACCCTCCAACCATAAGGGATGAACTCAGATTTCTCCAGTTTTCTCATTACCCCTCCACCCACCTTGTCTCAGTCCCAACCCTCAAACTCAGCACCACCTTCCTAACCTGCAATCTTCTTCCTGACCTCTCCGCTCCCACCCCCACTCTGGCCTATCACCCTCACCTTAACCTCCTTCCACCTATCGCATTTCCAACCCCCCTCCCCCAAGTTCCTCCTCCCTACCTTTTATCTTAGCCTGCTTGGCACATTCTCCTCATTCCTGAAGAAGGGCTCATGCCCGAAACGTCGATTCTCCTGCTCCTTGGATGCTGCCTGACATGCTGCACTTTTCCAGCAACACATTTTCAGCTCTGATCTCCAGCATCTGCAGTCCTCACTTTCTCCCATAAAAAAGATGCGGCCATTCCACCCGGTCAAATGCTTTCTCTGCATCTAAGGAAATCACCAACCCCTGAAGCAATCGTTGCTGACAAGCTTGGACCACATTCAGCAACCTTCTAATATTATTAGAGGACCTACGGCCCCTTATAAAGCCTGTCTGGTCCTCTTTAATAATATGGGGCAACACCCTTTCCAATCTCAGCACCAGGATCTTGGTCAGAATCTTGAAATCTGAATTTAATAGAGAGATGGGCCTGTATGAGGCACGATCCTCAGGAACCTTCCCCTTCTTAAGAATTAGGGGAATATTAGCTTCTCTCAAAGATGGTGGTAGGCGTTCATGCATGTAGGAGTGATTGTACATCTCCAACATCGGCCCTGATAGAATCCTTATAAACTCCTTATAAAACTCACCCAGAAGACCATCAGGGCCAGGGGCTTTCCCACTCTGAAGTTGCATAGCTGCCTCCCGTATTTCCTGTACTGTCAAGAGAGCAATAAGCAGAGAGGCCTGTTCCAAGGTTACCCCTGGGAGGTCCAGGTTCTTAAAAGAGGACTCCATTTTAGCCCTCCTGTCTTCACAACCTTCAGACTGATACAATTCAGAGTAAAAGCTCCGAAAAGCCTCATTAATCTTTTTAACATCGTATGTAAGGACCCCGGCGCTGTATCTGATTGCAGTAATGGATTGGGGAGCACGCTTTTTCCTAGTCAGGTATGCTAAATACTTCCCTGGCCTATCCCCATATTCAAACAGCCTCTGTCTAGCAAAAGCAAGATCTTTCTTTGTGTTTTGTGTCAGTATTGAATTCAAGGCAGCCCGAAGGGCCGAGATCCTCTGTAGCTTAGTCACCGAAGGCCGCGCAAAATGTGCTGCCTCCGCGGCTTTCAACCACGTCTCAAGTAGACGCTGCTGTTCCTCCTTCTGTCGTTTCCGGCTAGCCAAATAGGAAATAGCTAATCCCCTCACAAAGGCCTTCGCAGTCTTTCAGAGCATAGACAGACTACTAGCCGTGCCTGAGTTGATAGTCAATAATTCCTGAAACTCCCTAAAAAGTATTCCACAAATTTGGAATCCTTAAGGAGAAAAGGGTCCAAACGCCAGTGCTGCAAACCTAACCCTTCACTCTTGGCCTTAACCTCCAAATAAACTGCTGCATGATCAGAGATAGCTATATTCCCAATTTTACAACCCATAATTGAATCCACAAGGGCCAAAGGAGCCAGAAAGAGGACAATCCTTGTGTGACATTTATGTGGGTTTGAAAGAAAGGTGAAATCCCTGCCGGTAGGGTGAAGACATCTCCAAATATCCACCAGCCCCAACTCCTCGCATAAGTCAACTACCTGCTTGGCCTGCGAAGGAATAGTTGGGGGCCCAAAAGGCATCCTGTCCACTGTCGGATTCAAAAGACAGTTAAAATCCCCCCCTATAATAATGTGCCGTGTTCCAAAAGCACTCAACTTATAGAAAGCACTAATCAAAAATTTGAGGGGATGCGCTGGAGGACAGTAGACATTTAAAATGCCATATTCCTCCCCATGTATCAGGGCTTTAAGTATCACAAACTGCCCTGATCTTTCACCTGCTCTAATAATGTGAACGGAAGATTGTTCTGGATAAGTACCGCCACTCCCCTACTTATAGTAGTAAAGGATGGAAAGAATACCCTGTCATAACCCCCCTGTTGTAATTTCAGGTGTTTCCCATCATTAAGATGGGTTTCCTGCAACAAAGCGATATCAACTCTTTCCCTCTTAAGGCTAGAAAGCATTTTTTTCCTTTTAATAGGCGAATGAATTCCCTTAATGTTCCAGGTGCACCATTTAATAAGACACTTAGCCATATCCCCTTTCGGACACCCTTGAACCCCTCTGAGGGAGAACCCTGCTTACAAAGCGCCGAGCATAAGTAAATAAAGACTCATAGAATTGAAAAACCTATATATACAAAAGCTACTCTATCACAACTAGAAACAACTATTACTACCAAAAAACTACAAAGAAAATCAACTATAGCACCTTGAATGGAAGACTCTTCCCCCTGCCCATAGGGGGCACTCACCCTACCCATCCTCTCTTTCACAGCTCCTTCAAACCTGGACTGTGCCCCAGCCTTAGGCCAGAAAAAAAAACAAGGAGATGATCCTTAAATCAAAAGACAAAGTCAGGATGAATACTCCACCCATCCCTGGCTTCATGACACACCTACTTGTGACTAAAAGAGAAACAGAACAAATAAACAAAAAGGAGAGAGAGGAACAAAGAACATCCACAAAATTTCTCATCAGAACACCCAGTTATTAAAAAAAAGGAACAACTTATTCCAAAGTCTTTTCCCCCTCTTTCCAAAAAGGAAGTTATTTAGGAGAAGGAAAGGAATAAAAAAAAAGGGAAAACATGGGGAAAAATAGAAAAGAGAACAAACATTAACCACATTCTTCAGGCCAATCCGTCTATTTTAAACTGTCCACAAAGGTTTTAGCCTTATCCACCGAATCAAATGTATAAACTGGCTGAAGCGAAGTACTGCAGGGTATCTCATGGATGCCCAGGTTCCTCAGCCTCTTTTTAACTTCATCGAAGGACTTCCTCTTTTGGATTACAGCTGCTGAAAAATCCTGGAAAAACATGATTTTTGACCCCTTTTACAGCAGCGCCTGTGGATCTTTTCCCAGGGACTTGGAAGCTTCTATGACTTTTTGCTTGTCCTTATATGATCGGAAGTGGACTCGGATTGGGCGAAGACGCTGCACCGGCCCTGGCCTGTGCACTGTAACCCGATAAGCCCTTTCAATCTGAAGCCTGCTGGACTCGACGTGAAGGCCCAAAAACTTCGGCAGCCAGTTTTCAAAGAAGCTGACTGGCTTCTCACCTTCCTCACCTTCAGGGAGCCCGACAATTTAGAGATTTATCCTCCGACCTCGATTTTCGAGGTCGTCGATATGGTTTCGCAAGGCCAGCACCTCTCGCTCTGGATCTGACTGGATGAGGACTCCATCGCAGCTTCCGAGGCCTGAGTTTGACCCTCCACCTCCTCCAGCCTCTCCCCGAGGCCCTGAATTTCCTGCTCGTGCTTCTGCAGCATGGATGTGATAGGTTGGACCTGGGCACGGATCTCCCCACGGATCTCCTCAATCGCAGCTGCAACTTTCAAGGTCAGTCTCTCCATTGCCGCAGCCAATTCCTCTGAGTCTGTCAGTTCCCTGGGCGGTTCAGGAGGGGCTGCTGCTGCTGCAGTCTCTGGTGTGGTAGGTGCTACAGGGGAGTGTCCTCCCTGCTGCTGTTTGCTTATTCCTTTTCCCTTTGGCATCCTTTCCACTCCCAAATATTAACAAATATGTGTTCTGTAAGGTTTTAAACTAATATTTCCACCACATAAGTTGGCCAGGGATGGCAAAAAACACCGGTATGCCTTGGCTGTTAGGCAGAGCTGTCCACAGCAGTTCTACAGAATCGCCGCCATCTTGCTGAGTCCCCCATGTTCCTTTTTTTAAGAGTCTACACGCTGAACTGGTTTAAAAGCAAAATGCTGGAAATCTGAAACAAGCCCTGAAAATGCTGGAAAAACTCAGCAGGTCTGGCAGGAACTGAGGGAGAGTTAGATTCCAAATGTTATCTGTTTCTTCTCCACAGATGCTGCCAGACCTGCTAAGTTTCTCCAGCAATTTTCTGCCTTTGCAGTTGAATTTGTTTGTCAGTTTTTCTTTCATTTATTCTTTCACAGAATGTGGGCAGTGCACCAGGGTTTATTACCCACCCCCAATTGCTCTGGAGAAGGTGGTAGTTATCTTTGTGAACCTCAGTACACAGGATGTTGACATACCCACAGTGCTATTAGGAAGTAGATTTTGGCCCAATGACAGTGAATGAACAGTAATATAGTTTTGAGTCAGGATAGTTTGCAGGCTTGGAAGGAACTTGCATGTGTGAGTGTTAACATATATCTATTACCCTGGCCCAAGTGGCAGAGACTGTGAGTTTGAAAGGTGCTGTTGAAGGAGACTTGGTGAGCTTTTGCAATGCATTTTGAAGGTGATTCACATTGGTAGAGGAGGAAATGAATGTTTAAGAGAACGGATGTGGAGCCATTCAGACAGGCTGCTTTGTCCTGGATGGTGTCAAGCTTCTTAAATTTTACTGGAGCTGCATTCATCCAGGCAACTGGGGAGTATAACATCACACTGCTGATTATCAAGAGTTTTCATGTTTTTAACTTAATTTTTAATCTTGATACCAATTTGTCCATGTATACTACACTTCAACTGTACCTTTATGCTGCAAGTATATTCTTAAACTAAAATACAATTCTTATTTTTCATGATTATGACTTGTGTTACGACATGGGGTAAACCCTCCTGCTTAATTTAAAACCAGCAACACAGAAATGATTTATCCTGTGCAGTAATCTGTAAAACTTTGAGTGGCCAAGAACTATTTAAATTAAAAATTAACAACTTTATTTCTTAAAGTATAACAAAGAATAATCAATTAACAACTATGTACAAGTCCTTACTCTAATCTATCTTTTACCTTCCCTCTATAATACTAGTCCGATAAAACTCCCAATTAAGATTTACAAAACAACAATTCTTGTCTCAAAACCAGGCAGCATTCGGTTCTTCTATTTGGATTTTCCTGTGCCTTCTTTTCTTCTTCTTAGGGATTTCTGCAACACAGGTAAGTGATTAGAAAGGTACTGTTAAGAGAGCTTTTTTTCAAGCAGTCTTGAAATTGATAGATTCTTGTTGTCTAGAGGAATTAAGGGCTACGGGGAGAACGCTGGTAAGTGGAGCTGAAATGCGCATCAGCCATGATTGAATGGCGGAGTGGACTCGATGGGCCGAATGGCCTTACTTCCACTCCTATGTCTTATGGTCTTATGGTCTTACAGTCTGTTACATGCTGGGCTTGGCAGTTCTCTTCCCAACTGTTCAATTTTCCCCCAGAGCATCGGATTGTGCCATTGGCTTTTAAGATTGTCAATATACTCAGTTCAAACTTGATTGGAGTTTTGTATTTTCGGGGTTTAGTTTAAACTGATTGGCTGAATTCGAATTTGTTTTTGTCCCTAGGCAATGAGCTAGCTGAGTTGTTCGACCCAGTGTTACATTGTTGCCTTATTGAGAACACTTGATGCTGTGTCCGGTAGTTCTGCTGCTTTTAACTCTCTTAAAGTACACCCACAACTTCATAATACCTGCCCCCTTAAGAAAAAAATGAACCACCATACCAAAAAAAGGCTTCATTTTTTCTCTACTTTTTAAACACATTACCCTAATATACAGATAACTTTAATATAAGTTTACCTTAACTTCTTCCCATATACCTAAAGACAGATCTCATCTAAACTCTATCAGTTAAATCTGTAATACGCATCTGCGATTACATTCTTCTGACCCGCATTATGTACGATTTTTAAATTAAAAGTCTGAACATAAGACTCCAATGAAACAGCCTCATATTGTTATCTTTAAAACGTTCCCAGAATGTAAGCGGACTGTGGTTAGCGTACACAACTGTCTCCGACACATTGTTCGTGACATACACATTAAAATGTAGTAAGTCCAGTACCAAACTCAATAGTTTCCTTTTTGATTGTAGAGTATTTCATCTGGTGGATTTGATCTTCTTTGAAAAGTAACCAACTGGCAGTTCAATCCAATCCTCATCTTCCTGTAGGAGTACAGCTCCAACTCCACTGTCACTAGCATTGATGGTAACTTTAAAAGGCTTTGAAAAGTTTGGTGCAGCTAAAACTGATTTGGTGGTTAATATCAATTTCAAATGGTCGAATGCCTCCCGGCATGGTTCTGCCCACCGAAACTTTGTGTTCTTCTTCAGCAAATTGGTTAATGGTGCCACTACACTGCTGAGGTTTGAAACAAACTTCCGAAGTGAAGCACCTCTTTCTTCAAGGTTGGTCGTGTAAATTCCTTGATGTTCTTCGTCTTTGCATTCCGTGGGGTCAACTTTCCATGACCGATGTTATGTACCAAGAACGTAATCTCTGCTTTTGCGAATTCCGTTTTATTTAAGTTTATCACCAGTTTTGCGTCTTGTTGTCTGTAGCATCTCTAAGACAAGTCGAGGAAAGCTTGTTGTAACCCCACCCATTAAGCACTACCCAGCATTACATTGAAATTCTGTCCATGGATATTTTCCTTTGCTAAATTACACTAACAGAATACCTAATGGATAAACTACACGATTTACAACGCGCACATTTTACAGATAGTGACACTTAAGAGAAACATTGCTCATGCTCAACTGTGAAGCTGTTCTGTGGGCTTGATAGAAAGCAGACGTGTTCAAAGGGACTAAATCGCTGCCTAAAGCAGATCTCCTGTAAGTAATCATGATCAAAAAGGCAGATGCTGAAGCAGATTGCATCTCTTGAAGATCAATTTCATTACTCGCATGATCCAGGTTAATAGTATTACGATCGGTTTAGCCTGCAAAGTAAAAAAACTATTAATAAAAAGTAAATAAATAAAAATGTAAATAAATAAATAAAGCTAATAAAATTACACCCACGTCTTCATAACAATGGTCTCTAGGTACTGTCACTATTTTATTAAAACAAAAGTTCCACATTCCACTAGCAGTAGATGAGATAAATGATCATTTAATCTCAAGAGGGCAAGGAGACATCCTAAGTATTTTTTTAATATGTCATATCATCTTCGTATTTTTGTAAATCAATTTGTGCCAGATGTTTTTAATGCTATCATGAGCATGGTGACTGCTTCCAGAAAGTTCCAACAATTGCCAGGAGTAAAGCAAACCCTGGAATCTGGCAATCCTTTCATTCTAATGAACATTACAGCCAAGCTAATGCAAAGGACTTGTGGACCAGATATTCACCTCAGCTAGATCTGAACAAATGAACCATCAAAACCTATTATGACCTGACACACAAATTATTCCAGTTACCTACTACAAAATACAGTGGTCTACTTCATTGGCTGAATACCTCCAAAGCCTCAGTCAAATGATTGTAATGGCTGGTTTGTATGAATCACTTTCAAGCAAACTTTAAATTTTTTATAGTTTGTTTTGAAACCAGAACAGAAAATACCATTGATTAGCAAAACACCTGTTTCTGATCTCAATATGTTGCGTTTTATAAAGTTTTATAAAGTTGTAGCCAGGTTTCCTTGCTTCTATGTTCTACACCCTGGATAATGAAGGCAAGCATCCCTCATACCTTCTTCACCATCCTGTCTACCTGTGCCAACACCTTCAGGGATCTATGGACTTGTAGACCACCGTCTATTTATTCCTCAGTACTTCCTAAGGACCTACTTAGTATTTACTGTGCAAATCCGTCCCTTATTGGACCTCCCTAAATGTATCACCTCACACATATTAGGATTAAAGGTATAAGTTTGTTCGCTGAGCTGGTAGGCTTGTTTTCAGACGTTTCGTCATCATGCTAGGTTACATCATCAGTGAGCCTCTGATGAAGAGCTAACGTTCTGTCCCATGTGTTATTTAGTTGTCTTAGTCTGTTGTGGAGGGTGATATCACTTCCAATTCTTTTTCTGAGAGGTTGGTAAATGGGGTCCAAATCGATATGTTTGTTAATGGAGATCCGGTTTGAATGTCAGGCCTCTAGGAATTCCCATGTGTGTCTTTGTTTAGCCTGTCCCAGGATGGATGTATTGTCCCAGTTGAATTGGTGTCCCTTTTCATCAGTGTGTAAGGCTATTAGTGATAGTTGGTCATGTCTTTTGGTGACTATTTGATGCTTGTGTATCCTGGTGGCTACTTTCCTGTCCATTTGTCCAATGTAATGTTTGTTGCCGTCCTTGCAGGACATTCGTTTTGGTGGTTGTTGGTACGGGGTCCTTTAACTTCATCAGGAGTTGTTTGTGTGGTGGAAGGTTTGTGGGCTACCATGATGTCTAGGGGCTGGAGTAAGTCTCATTGTTATCTCCGAAATGTCTTTAATATATGGCAGGGTGGCTAGGCATCAAATCTACCAGCTCAGTGAGCAAACTTACAACCTGATCCACAACCTGAGCTACAAATCTTCTGAAAAATCACAGTCAGGATTAAATTCCATCTGCCATTGCTTTGCCCAATTTATCAGCTGATCAATATCAGTCTCTAGCCTGACATCATCCTGCTCACAATCAACACCACCACTAATTTTCATGTCATCTGCAAACTTACTAGTTATACTTTCTGCAATCACATCTAAGTTGTTACTGTACATAATAAAGTGTAAGGGTCTGATCCTGTGGTACTAGACCAATTGCATCCAATGGCTTCCAATTGCATCCCTCCCTTTGCCTCCCATTTGAAAGCCACTTTTGGATCCAGTTTGCCAACTTGAATTGGATCTTATGGGCTCTTACCTTTTGGACCTGCCTTCCATGTTGGGCCTTGTCAACAACCTTACTGAAGTCTGCATCAGTTAAAAAAACCACATCAACTAGGCGACTGTCAACAACATATTTAGTCAACTTTTCAAAAAATTCAATCACATTAGTCAGACAAGATCTCCTTCTAACAAATTTGAGCTATCCTTGTCTTTCCAAGTGTTGATTGATTCAATCACTCTGAATTATTTTCCAATAATTTCCCGCACGTTGACGTCAGACTAACTGGTCTGTAATTACCTGGTCTATCCATCTGTCCTTCTTGAACAAGACGAACCACATTAGCTAGCCTCCAGTCAGCTAGCACTTCGCATGTGGCTAGCGGAATATTAAAAATCTCCACCAGCGCCCCAGCAATCTCCTGCCTTGCCTCCCAAAGCAGCCTGGGATACATCTCATCGGCCCTGGGAATTTATGCACCTTTACCTCGCCTGAGTATCTATTACCTCCTCATTAATCTTAACATATTCTAGAACCTCACCACCCCAACTGAAATCCCTGGATCCAATGTCTTTTTTCCTCTGTGAATACAAATGAGGAGTATTCATTTAAGATTTCACCCCTGGGGTAGACAGGATGCCAAAGGGCCTGGCAGGTACTCCTGCACATAAGCAGTTGGTGGATTTGTGTGAGGAGTTGGATATTGTGGATGTGTAGAGGCGTCTCCACCCTAACGGAAGAGACTTTACTTTTTACTCCGACCCACACAAGTGCCACATGCAAATTGATATGTTTTTTATGCCATCGGTTTGTTTGGGTAAAACATCGATTTGCAAAATTGGGAATATAACTATCTCGGACCATGTGCCAGTGTATTTAGATGTTAAAATCAAAGGTGGTGGAATAGATGAACGGCGCTGGCACATGGAACCATTCCTGTTAAGGGATAGCAAATTTATTGAGTACATTACAAGAGAGTTCAGGGCCTTCTGGGATATCAACATTGCTACGGCCAGTAATCCAGCAATACTTTGGGAGGCCACTAAGGCATATTTACGAGGCCTGATTATTTCGTATTCAGCAACTAGGAGGAAGCGGAGGGAGGAGCAGCAATGGATGCTAGAGACCCGGCTGCAGATGGCTGAGGAAGTATGTTATAATAGGCTCTCTGTGGTCAAGCTGCAGCAGGTTACGGCCCTCCGGGTGGCTCTCAACTCATTGTATACACAGGTGACAAAAAATGAGGTCTCCTTCGCGAAACAAAGATTTTGAGTTTGGAGATAAGCCAGGTAGATATCTGGCTAGAAAGAAAAATGCTTCCCAATCTATTATGTCTGTTAGAGAGAAGGCTGGCATGGTTATCCGTGAGTTGAAGAAGATCAATGTTAGATATAGGGAATTTATAATTTTTGCAGAATTATATTCATTGGAGGGCGGCGAACATGATGCAGCGAGAATGCAGTCCTTTTTTGAGAACCTAGACCTCCCCAGTATAAACACAGAACAGGTTTCCCTGTTGAACGTGCCTATGATGGTACAGGAAATGCAGGAAGCAATGGAGCATCTCCAGGGTGGCAAAGCACCGGGGCCAGATGGATTCCCAAGTGAATTCTTTAAGGAATTTATAAATATGTTGGTGGAGCCACTTTTGGGAATGTTTAGCTATTCATATGCACAGGATTGTCTGCCACTCTCTCTTAGGGAGGCCAATATCTCCCTCTTTTTAAAGAAGGGGAAAGACCCAAAGAATGTGTTTCATACAGACCAATTTCGTGTTGAATATAGGCTTTAAAATTCTGTCAATGGTGCTGGCTCGGAGGTTGGTAAAGGTATTGCCCCATGTTGTACAAGATCAGAAGGGTTTTGTTAAGGGCCATAGCTTCTCCAACAATATCAGGAGGGTACTGAACACAGTGCAGGTATGCCAGCAAAGATTGATGCCGGGTTTGGTGGTCTCCCTACACACAGAAAAGGCATTTGACCGGATAGGATGGTCATACCTGTTTGGGGTCCTAGAGAGCTTTGGTGTGGGGGGGACCTTTTCCAGATGGGTGGTTTTATTGCAGTGGGGCACCTGCTGCTCAGAAGGGAAGGGGGAAGAGGAGCAGAGCAGTAGTCATTGGGGACTCAATAGTTAGGGGGACAGATAGGAGGTTCTGTGGGGACGAGAGAGACTCACAGTTGGTGTGTTGCCTCTTGGGTGTCAGGGTCCGTGATGTCTCTGACTGTGTTTTTGGGATCCTTCAGGGGGACAGAAAGCAGCCCCAAGTCGTGGTCCACATTGGCACCAACGACATAGGTCGGAAGAGAGATGGGGACTTGAGGCAGAAATTCAGGGAGCTAGGATAGAAGCTTAGAGCTAGGACAAACAGAGTTGTTTTCTCTGGTTTGCTGCCCGTGCCACGTGCTAGTGAGATGAGAAATAGGGAGAGAAAGGAGTTGGCTACAGGGATGGTGCAGGAGGGAGGGGTTTGGGTTTTTGGATAATTGGGGCTCTTTCTGGGGTAGGTGGGACCTCTACAAGCAGGATGGTCTTCATCTAAAGCAGAGGGGTACCAATATCCTGGGTGGGAAATTCGATAAAGCTATAAGGTGGATTTAAATTAATACAGCAGGGGGGTGGGAACCAAAATTGTAGGACAGGTACAGAAGAGGATGAGAGTAGGGAGTTCCCAAATCAAGTATTTGACACTGGCAAGCGAGAACCTGGTTTGAAGTGTGTGTACTTCAACGCAAGGAGCATCCGAAATAAAGCGGGTAAACTGGCAGCGTGGGTTGGTACCTGTGGCCATTACGGAGACATGGATAGAACAGGGACAGGGATGGCTGTTGCAGGTTCCGGGATTCAGATGTTTCAGTAAGAACAGAGAAGATGGTAAAAGAGGGGGAGGTGTGGCATTGTTGATCAGGGACAATATTACAGTTGTAGAAAGGATGTTTGAGGACTCGTTAACTGAGGTAGTATGGGCTGAGGTTAGAAACAGGAAAGGAGAAGTCACCATGCTGGGAGTTTTCTATTGGCCTCCGAATAGTCCCAGAGATGTAGAGAAAAGAATAGCAAAGATGATTCTCGATAGGAGTGAGAGAGGCAGGGTAGTTGTTATGGGGAACTTCAACTATCCAAATATTGACGGGGATCACTACAGTATGAGTACTATAGATGGGTCAGCTTTTGTCCAGTGTGTGCAGGAGGGCTTCCTGACACAGTATGTAGACAGGCCTACAAGGGGCGAAGTCACTTTAGATTTAGTACTGGGTAACGAGCCTGGCCAGGTGTTAGATTTGGAAGTAGGTGAGCACTTTGGAGACAGCGATCACAATTCTGTCAGGTTTAGTGATTGAAGGGGATAGGTGTACTCCACCGAGCAAGAGTTACAGCTGGGGGAAGGGAAATTACGGCACAATTAGGAAAGATTTAGGAAGCGTAGAATGGGGAACGAAACTGCAGGGGATGAGCACATTAAAAATGTGGAGCTTATTCAAGGAAAAGCTCCTGTGTGTCCAAGATAAGTATGTACCTGTCAGGCAGGGAGGAAGATGTAGAATGCGTGAGCCGTGGTTTACTAAGGAAGTGGAATCGCTGGTCAAGAAGAAGAAGAAGGCTTATGCTAGGACAAAACGTGAAAACTCAGTTAGGGCGCTTGAGGGTTACAAGGAAGTCAGGAAAGACCTAAAAAGAGAGCTCAGAAGAGCCAGGAGGAGACATGAGTAGTTATTGGCGGATAGGATCAGGGATAACCCTAAGGCTTTCCATAGGTATGTCAGGAATAAAAGAATGATGAGAGTTAAATTAGGGCCAATCAAGGATAATAGTGGGAAGTTGTGTGTGGAGTCAGAGGAGATAGGGGAAGCACTAAATAAATATTTTTCGACAGTGTTCACTATAGAAAATGAAAATGTTGGCAAGGAAGATACAGAGATATTTGCATCTAGACTAGAAGAAATTGAGGTTCACAAGGAAGAGGCCTTAGATATACTGCAGAATGTGAAAATAGACAGGTCCCCTGGGCCGGATGGGATCTATCCTAGGATCCTCTGGGAAGCAAGGTTGCCGAGCCTTTGGCATTGATCTTCAAATCATCAATGTCTACAGGAATAGTGCCTGAGGACTGGAGGATAGCAAATGTGGTTCTCTTGTTCAAAAAGGGTAGTAGAGACAACCCTGGTAATTACAGACCAGTGAGTCTCACTTCAGTTGTTGGTAAAGTGTTGGAAAAGGTTATAAGAGATAGGATTTATAACCATCTAGAAAATAATAATCTGATCAGAGACAGTCAGCACGGTTTTGTGAAGGGTAGGTCATGCCTAACGAATCTTATTGAGTTTTTTGACAAAGTGACCAAACAAGTGGATGAGAGTAAACCGGTTGATGTGGTGTATATGGATTTCAGCAAGGCGTTCGATAAGGTTCCCCACAGTAGGCTATTATACAAAATGCGGAGGAATGGGATTGTAGGAGACATAGCAGTTTGGATCAGTAATTGGCTTGCTGAAAGAAAACAGAGGGTTGTAGTTGATGGAACATGTTCATCTTGGTGTCCAGTTACTAGCGGCGTACCACAAGGGTTGATGTTGGGTCCACTGCTGTTCGTCATTTTTATAAATGACCTGGATGAGGGCTTAGAAGGGTGGGTCAGTAAATTTGCGGATGACACAAAGGTCGGTGGAGTTGTGGATAGCGACGAAGGATGTAGTAGGTTGCAGAGAGACATAGATAGGATGCAGAGCTGGGCTGAGAGGTGGCAAATGGAATTTAATGTGGACAAGTGTGAGGTGATACACTTTGGACAGAGTAATAAGAATAAAAAATACTGGGCTAATGGTAAGATTCTTGGGAGTGCAGATGAGCAGAGAAATCTCGGTGTCCATGTACACAGATCCCTGAAAGTTGCCACCCAGATTGACAGGGTTGTTAAGAAGGCATACAGTGTTTTGACCTCTATTAATAGAGGGATTGAGTTCCGGAACCAGGAGGTTATGCTGCAGCTGTACAAAGCTCTGGTACGGCCACACTTGGAGTATTGTGTACAGTTATGGTCACCGCATTATAAGAAAGATGTGGAAGCTTTGGATAGGGTGCAGAGGAGATTTACTAGGATGTTGCCTGGTATGGAAAGAATGTCTTACAAGGAAAGGCTGAGGGCCTTGAGGCTGTTCTCGTTAGAGAGAAGGTTGAGAGGTGACTTAATAGAGACATACAAGATAATCAGAGGGTTAGATAGGGTGGACAGGGAAAGCCTTTTTCCAAGTATGGGGATGGCAAACACGAGGGGACACAACTTTAAAGTGAGGGGAGATAGGTATAAGACAGATGTCAGAGGTAGTTTCTTTACTCAGAGAGTAGTAAGGGTGGAATGCTTTGCCTGCAACAGTAGTAGATTCGCCAAGTTTAAGTGCATTTAAGTCGTCATTGGACAGGCATATGGACGTACATGGAATAGTGTAAGTGGGATGGGTTTCAGATTAGTATGACAGGGCGGCGCAACGTCAAGGGCCGAAGGGCCTGTACTGCGCTGTAGTGTTCTATGTTCTATGTTCTATGATCCTAAGGCAGCAGTCATCACAAACGGCACTAAGTTGGATAACTTTGATATTGGGAGGGGTAGTCAACAGGGGTGTCCCTTTTCACTGCTGCTATTTATCTTGGCAATTGAGCCGTTAGCTGAGGCTATCAGGATGGATCCTGAAATAGTGGCATCAAGGGGTGGAAATGGGGGAGCATAAGATCACCCTGTACGCTGATTATATCCTTTTGTTCTTGGCCAATCCAGAGTAGTACGTTCTACGATTGATTCAAAAAATTAATTTATTTGGCAGTTTTTCGGGCTACAGGATCAACTTCAGAAAATCGGAAGCCATGCCGGTGGGGGGATTAGTGGAGGTGCCTGATCTGAAGGATGGAATGCTGTTCCTGTTTAGATGGTCATCAAAAGGCTTTTGGTATTTGGGAATTTTTATTACCCCTGCCTTCCACCAGCTGTATAAAGGTAACTGTGTACAACTGCTGGAGAGGATAAAGCAGGATTTGCAGCGGTGGGAGGGATACCGTTATCATGTTTAGGCCGAATAGCCCTGATCAAAATGAATGTTCTTCCTTGCCTGTTGTACCCCATGAGAGTGCTCCTGTTGTTGCTATGGAATATTACAGAGGCTCAATGGTTGGCTAGGTTCTTTTATTTGGTGTCGCAGGCGCCCCCTAATTAAATTTACCACATTGCAGCTCCCGCAGGGTGAGGGAGGGGTGGACCTTCTGGACTTGAAGACATATCAAATAAGCCCCCTGTTAGCATATGTTGGTGACTGGGTACGGGAGGATTCGGAGTCGATTTGGTTTGATGTTGAAGCCTCGCAGTCAAGGTGTCCCCTAGTTAATCTATTATTTATGAGTAAGATGAAATCTGTGACCAAGCAGTGTAAGAGTCCAATCGTTTTAAATATAGAGAAAACGCGGAGGATAATGAGACAAGACGAGGGCAGTTGGTTTAGGACTTCGCCACTTACCCCGTTGATGGGAGATTGGTGACGATTCGCCACGGCAGATTCGCCACCGATGATTAGCCATTGCCAGTTCTCCAGCAGCGTTTCTCCACTGGGGTCCTTTGACCTCTGCAGACTATTCGCCATGTATATATGTATTGATTGTTTTCCATCCCGCCTGTTCTTTCATACTTCTCAGTCCCCTTTATTTATACAAATATATACTACATATTGATAAAAAAAGTAAAATAAATATCATTTTATTGATTTATATATAAAAATGAGTTACAAACTTTAACCAGAAAAAGGAAATATATTTTTTAAATCTTCATAATGGCAGTAAAATCTCACATTAATACTAAACAATGAAATTTCAGTTCATTTGTTAGTTATGCGCTATTTATCTAAGATATTCCAAACAATCTCTTTCACTGTATTCAAGAGCAATTTTTTTTATTCTATTGTTTGCGGCTCGATTTTTTTTAGCTTTATTTGTGGTGGGTAACCCGCTATCAGCTGTTCCATATATAAATCTCGCCCCTTTTGCACTTTCATTAACATTCCAATAAATTTCCATATCGTTGGGTGGTGAGCTCAGAGTACAAAAGCAATTCTCCGATGAACGGCTTCAGCATGATTATTTGTGCGATCTTCATCGTTTATTGCTGTCTCATAGACTGACAACCTATCATGGGGAAACAAAGGTACTCTTCGGCTAGTGCCACGTTTATTGTAGAGTCCAATATAATTAAATTCAAACCAATCTAGTATTGTTTGTAGTTCTTGAGGCAAAACATCTGCGAGTGCTTCAAAATATACGACTTATTTGTGGTGGCGAATTGTCTTCAGTGGCCAATGGGCAGGGGCTAAGTGTCCTCAGCGATCAAAGGCTAATCCTTGGCGGTGAATCTGCTGTGGGGAATGGTCCCATCCCGTTTGGTGGGAGTCCAAGCATTTAAACCTGGGGCAATGGACTCTGGCTTTAAGTTATAGAGAATAAGGGAATCTCTTGTCTGGGAGATTTATTAGGGGGAGGTCTTGATGTCATTTAGCCAGCTAAGTTAGAAATATGGATTGTCTAATAGGGACCTTTTCTAGTACATTCAGATAAGGGGTTATATACAGAGGAAGACCACGCTCCTGGCTCAGTTTTACAAGTCAGATGTGGAGAAAAGATTGCTCCAGTGTATGGATGCTCTTTCAGTTAGTACTTTGCATCATTTACAGAAGGAAGGTGCCTCAGGGGACATGGAGAGACTCTGTAGGACGTGGAATCAAGAGGCAGGAGAGGATATCTCATTGGAGGTATGGGAAGATATATGGGAAAATGTAAGGAAAATTTCAATATGTAACAAAGTGCAGGCCATGCAATTGAAGATTTTACACAGGACTCATATGGCGCCAGAAAGGCTAGCTAAGTTCAAGAGAGGAGCGTCTCCAGGGTGTCCCAAGTGTAAAATTAATACAGCCACTCTCACACACAGCTACTGGTCATGTTGTAAGATCCAGAGATACTGGAATGCCATAGTAAGGGAGCTGAAGGAAATCCTGGGAATTAAAGTCAAGGTGGACCCAGTATTTCTTCTTCTGGGTTGCCAATCTTGCCCTCTCTAGGGGAATACGGGAAGAGATTGTGTAACATTTTTATCCACTGTGCGAGGAAGAACATGTTAATGAATTGGATGTTGGAAAACCCCCAGGTCTTATGGGGTGGCGCAGACTGGTGATGGAGCATCTCCCCCAAGACTACCTCACAAATATGGTGCACCACAAAACAGAGAAGTTTTACAAGATGTGGCAGCCCTTTCTAAATTATACTGACTCAGACTTATCACAATATTACTTAGGGCTGTGATACAGCCGTGGGAATCAGTTTGGGCGCCTAAGGGGCCCTGAGAGGTGGAAGCTGGGGGAAAAATATACGGGCACAATGACTGGTGCTCCCAGGAATGGGATCTTCAGTGGAGGTGTGATGAGTTAAATAGAATAAAGTAGTGTGATATAATTTAATTTAAGTTAATTTGAATTCAGCTTAATTTAGTATTCATTTAATTTGATTGTAGTTAGTTTAAGTAGATATGTTTGCTCTGGTAGAATAGTATGTAATTTATTATTAATAGTATTGTGATATGACATTGTTATACTACCTCTATCTTTTTATATTTGGTACTGTTTTTTATACACAGTTGTTTTGTAAAAGATTTGAAAAAGTTTTTGATAGAAGTATTTATTAAAAGATTTCACTCACGTCCTCAGGCTGCACACATGGGTTGCCCCTTTGTCTCTAATAGACCCCAGCAATTCTTTCCCCAGTAATCCTTTTACTCTTAACATGGTGCTTTCATTAGACCCATCTGCCAAAGTTATTTTGTGGCCCTTCTGATTTCTCAGTGATTGTAACTATATCATATTTCCACATGCTGATCAATGTTCTAAGTTCATTCGCCTAATCAGTCAAGCGCCTTGCATTAAAATAGATACAATTTCACTTTCTGGACCTCCCACGTGCCTTATCATGTCCAAGTTTTCTCTGTCTACCAGACTGTCCTAATATTCCTTCTGTATCTGATGTGACCTACTCTGTGCCCCATTCCCCTGCCAAGCTAGTTTAAAACCTCCCCAACAGCATGGGCAAACTCCCCAGCAAGGATATTGGATCCATTCCGGTTCAGGTGCAGCACATCAAGCTTACAAATGTAAATATTCATCAATTCCATTCACTTCCACAATTTCCATCTGGAGTAAGTCAACGAAAAACCCTCAAGAGGTGATGGCGTAGTTATAACATCAGTGGGCTAGTAATCAGGTTAATGCTCTGCGCAACACACGTTGAAATCCTACTGAGGCATTGATGGCATTTAAATTTAATTAATTAAATGAATAAATCTGGAATATAAGGTTAGTCTCAGAGATGGTGAACATAACAAATTAAGATGAATTGTTATTTTAAAAAAAAAGCCATTTGGTCCACTCATCCTTCCACTCATTCACAGATCTGTTAGAGAAGGAAATTTGTCATCCTTACCTGAATTGGTCTCTATCTGGCTCCAGTCCCATGGCTGTGTGGTTGAATATCAACTACCCTTTAAAACAGCCAGGCAAGTCACTCAGTTCAAGGGCAGTTGGGGATGGGTAGCAAACTCTAGCCTTGCTCATGAACCCCACATCCCATGAAAGAGTTTTTAAACGTGCAGAGTCACTGTCAGCAACATCTACATATCCATGTTAGAAAATGCAGATGTCTGTATAATTTGGATTGCTTAAAGATTGAGATGGCCATCAAACCTTCTTTGTTATACAATGTCAGTGTGCAGCAGTAGAACTGATATACATGTCTATGGGCGTTTGAATTTATAAACAAATGACGTTAAGTAACTATCATTGATTATAGGCAGCTTACTAAGTGATTGAGTACTTCAATTGATTCTGACACCTCCAGCAACATGCTGCAACAGTCAAAATATAAGACAGTAGTCAAATAACAGCAATTCAGGAAATGTGCAGTCATCATTGATTTTCATGGGGAGGGAACAATGAATTGTACAAAACAAATAAATCAAACAATCAGGTGAAGTCTGATATGAAGAGAACTTTATTAAATTACAAAAAAATTTAGAGGCACGTGGATGAAAACAGGAGGTTTTATATTAATGCTTCTGAAATTAATGTAAAATGCTTGCTGTACTGTAACAAAGTGGGAAAGAATAAGACATGCTGTAACTGAACAAATTTAATCTGATAGCAGAATAAATAATAATGTAGTTAATCTTCCTGGTCTCATTAGATAAAGAGAAAATTAATCCTGAGACTAACAAGAATGTTACAATGTATGGCTTGAAGAGGGATGAATGGCAAAGTTGGAGAATGACTGAGCAAAGATTTTATTCAATAATCTCTGTATAACAATGATTATTTTGTGCATTTACTATATTGTACAGATATCATATATTTAGTTTCTACATGTGTAAACTACTAAACTCAGCCAGTGAAGCTTATCAGCATGATTCATCTATTATTGGAAGTATTGTGAGATCAAATGACATTGTTGCCAGGAGATGTGGAAGAGAGTGTGATTAAAGTTTACTTTATTATTATAGCAAAGCAAATGTTGTTCAGTCCTAATATTTCTGTAATACGAGCATGATAGGTTGAAAGGATAGTATAGATTTAGGTTTTGTGAGATCCACACAAAAGACAGATGGTGCTTTAATCGATTATGTTTGTTTAGTCCTGGCAGCTTGAATTATGTCAGCTCTTTTACACTGGTACTCTCCTTCATGGCTGTTTTGCTACCACAGCTTTCTTTGAAATCTTCCTGCTACATCTCTCACTGTCACCTGTATCTACCACCATCGGTGTCCTTAGTCTGATTACCAGGTATGCTTCATATAAATTGATTTACAAGTAGGAGACCTGATCCAGACTCTACATCACTTTGGTATGGCTAGATATACATTACCACAATTAATGGATTTCAGTGGAATTTCACTTGAACTGTCTGATTCCAGGTAGTAATAGCCTCAGATGTTCGGACTTCAACAAATTTGTAAAAATCATTCCCACCTTTCCCCCATCCCGCCAAGGAGACAATGGTTTACTGCTTTCTTGCTGGAGTGTTAATCCAGAGATTCTGCTAATGTTCGGGACCTAGGTTCAAATCCTGCTATGGCAGATGGTGGAATTTGAATTCAATAAACAACAAGACTGGAATTAAGAGTCTAATTATGAATCCGTTGTCGAGTGTTGGGAAAAATCCATTGGGTTCACTAATGCCCTTTAGGGAAGGGAAACTGCCATCCATACCTGGTCTGACCTATGTGTGACTCCAGACCTACAGCAATGTGGTTGACTCTCAATGGCCCTCTGGGCAATAAAATACTGGCATAGCCAGTGACGCTTTCATCCCGTGAATGAATTTAAAACAACACCCAATCTAGGTGTTTGTACCCATAGGCAATGTTCAGAATTCGGAGTGTTAGTTGTGGCTAAGTCCCTGGACACTTGCTTCTCACTTAGAAGGATGTGTGCTCAGTTCTTACTCGAGTAATGTATGCTGTCATCTTAATGCAGTGCTGAGATATTGCGCCAGTGTTGGAAGTTTGAATGAGATGCAAACCAAGTCCTTACACATCAAGGTAAAAATTCCTATAGGACAAAGTGAGGACTGCAGATGCTGGAGATCAGAGCTGAAAATGTGTTGCTGGAAAAGGAATCCTGAAGAAGGGCTTATGCCCGAAACGTCGATTCTCCTGCTCCTTGGATGCTGCCTGACCTGCTGCGCTTTTCCAGCAACACATTTTCAGCTTAAAATTCCTATAGCCTATTTGGCAGTTTCTCCTTAAGCTAGCACCAAAATAGACCATCCAGTCAATTATATAATTGCTGTTTGTGAGAGCTTGATGTGCCCAACTTAATCATTTGAATCTACAATGAAAAATACTGTGTATTTGGAAAGTACTGGATGGTGTCAAGCTTTTGGAGCGTTGGAGCTGCACTCATCCATGTAAGTGGGGAGCATTCCATCATACTTCTAACTTGTGCCTTATGGATGGTGGACAGGCTTTGGGGAGCCAGTAGGTGATTTACCTTCACAGTATTCCTAGCCTCTGACCTGCTTCTGTAGCCACTGCATTTATGTGGGGAGTCCATTTATGTCTGATCAATGATAACTCCCAGGATGTTGACAGTGGAGGAATTCAGTGATGGTAAGGGACAGTGGTTAGACCTAAAACACTATTCTGAGGAATACCTGCAGAGATAGCCTGGATCTGAGATGACCATCTTCCTATGTGTCAGATATGACTCGAACCACTGGAGAGCTTCCCCCCAAAGCCCCCTAACTGATTCCAATTTTGCTTGGGCTCAGTGACGTCACACTCGGTTAAATGTAGTCTTGATGTCAAGAACTGTCACTCTCACCTCACCTCTGGAACTCAGCTCTTTTGTCCATGTTTGAACCAAGGTCGTATTAAGGTCAGGAGCTCAGTGGCTCTGGTGGAGCCCAAACTGAGCGTCACTGAGCAGGTTATTGCTGAGCAGGTGCTGCTTGAGAGCACTGTTGATCGCACCTACCATCACTTTAGTGACGATCAAGAGTAGACTGATGGGGCGGTAATTGGCCCGGATGGATTTGTCCTGCTTTTTACGTACAAAACAGCCATGTAGGAGAGTATCAGTGTAAAAGAGATGATATAAATTGGGCAATTTTCCACATTGTCGGGTAGATGTCAGTGTCTTAACTATACTAGAACAACTTGGTTAGGGGAGCAGCAAGTTCTGGAGCACAAGTCTTCAGTATTATTGCCAGAATGTTGTCGGGGCCATAGCCTTTGAAGTATCCAGTGCCTCCAACCATTTCTTGATGTTATGTGGAGTAAATCAAATTGGTTGAAGATTGGTATCTGTGATGTGGGGACCAGTGAGCAGGCCGAGATGGATCATCCACATGGCACGACTGGCTGAAGATTGTTATGAAAGTTTCAGCATTATCTTTTGCACTGATGTGCCAGGCTCTTCCATCATTGAGGATGGGGATAATTGTGGAGCCTCCTCCGCCAGGGAGTTGTTTAATTATCCACCACCATTCACGACTGGATGTAGCAGGACTGCAGAGCTTAGATTTGATGCATTGGTTGTGGGATCACTTAGCTCTATCACTTGCTGCTTATGCTGTTTGGCATGCAAGTTGTCCTGTTTGGCGGCTTCACCAGATTGGCACCTCATTTTCAGGTATGCCTGGTGCTGCTCCTGTCATGCCCTCCAGGTGATAATGGTTAAATAGGGAATATGTGAGGCCATAAGGTTACAGATTATGCTGGAGTACAATTCTGCTGCTATTAATGGCTCATTGTGCCTCATTTGAATTGTGGAGAGAATCACCAGCCTCAGATTCAGAGTCGGGGTTCAACACACAGAGTACAAGGAAATACTAGAGCTCTGGGGAGAGAAAGACACCAACAGTACAGTGGTCAGCTGCAATTCTTCTCTCAACCTGGAGCACGTGTCGAGAGACTTTCATACGTTTTGTAATAATAGGTCAGTGATGATGTTATTGTCTTTGTAACATGGTTTGTTTATGGTAAACATTGCAGTAACATTAATAGTTTCAGTGTAGTCATTGTCAGTTCCAGCGCAGCCTTTGTTAATTTCAGCACGGTCATTGTCAGTTTCAATGTCTGCACGGAAGTCCATTGCTCTTCCTGAGAAGGATGATTACTGCAGTCCTGGCTATTGGCACTCTGTATTGAGTCAGTATCAAGTTGTTAGCTTTCCATCAAAGGTGTTGGTTGGACCTAGACACATAGAGTCATAGAGTCATAGAGATGTACAGCACGGAAACAGAACCTTCAGTCCAACTCGTCCATGCCGACCAGATATCCTAACCCAATCTAGTCCCATCTGCCAGCACCCAGCCCATATCCCTCCAAACCCTTCCTATTCATATATTGAAATGTTGCAATTATACCAGACTCCACCACTTCTCTGGCAGCTCATGCCATATACATACCACACTCTGCTTGAAAAAGGTAGCCCCTTAGGTCTCTTTTATATCTTTCCCCTCTCACCCTAAACCTATGCCCTCTAGTTCTGGACTCACCCATCCCAAGGAAAAGACCTTGTCTATTTATCCTATCCATGCCCCACATGATTTTGTAAACCTCTATAAGGTCACCCCTCAGCCTCTGATGCTCCAGGGAAAACAGCCCCATCCTATTCAACCTCTCCCTGTAGCTCAAATCTTCCAACCCTGGCAACATCCTTGTAAATCTTTTCTGAACCCTTTCAAGTTTCACAACATCTTTCCAATAGGAAGACCAGAATTGCATGCAATATTCCAACAGTGGCCTAACCAATGTCCTGTACAGCCGCAACATGACCTCCCAACTCCTGTACTCAATACTCTGACCAATAAAGGAAAGCATACCAAACGCCTCTTTCACTATCCTATCTACCTGCGACTCCACTTTCAAGGAGCTATGAACCTGCACTCCAAGGTTTCTTTGCTCAGCAACAATCCCTAGGACCTTACCATTAAGTGTATAAGTCCTGCTAAGATTTGCTTTCCCAAAATGCAGCACTGCTCTTCATCTAAATTAAACTCCATCTGCCACTTCTCAGCCCATTAGTCCATCTGATCAAGATCCCGTTGTAATCTGAGGTAACCTTCTTCGCTGTCCACTACACCTCCAATTTTGATGTCATCAGCAAACTTACTAACTATACCTCTTATGCTCACATTCAAATCATTTATATAAATGATGAAAAGCAGTGGACCCAGCACCCATCCTTGTGGCACTCCACTAGTCACAGGCCTCCAGTCTGAAAAACAATCCACCACTCTCTGTCTTCTCCCTTTGAGCCAGTTCTGTATCCAAATGTCTAGTTCTCCCTGTATTCCATGAGATCAAATCTTACTCACCAGTCTGCCATGGGGAACTTGCCGAACACCTTACTGAAGTCCGTATAGATCACATCCTGAGGGATTCCCTCCAACAACTTTCCCACCACCGATGTCAGGCTCACTGGTCTATGGTACCCTGGCTTGTCCTTACCACCTTTCTTAAACAGTGGCACCACATTAGCCAACCTCCAGTCTTCTGGCACCTCACCTGTGACTATCAATGATACAAATAACTCAGTAAGAGGCTCAGCAATCACTTCCCTAGCTTCCCACAGAGTTCTAGGGTACACCTGATCAGGTCCTGGGGACTTATCCACTTTTATGCATTTCAAGACATCCAGCACTTCCTCCTCTGTAATATGGACACTTTTCAAGATGTCACCATCTATTTCCCTACATTCTATATCTTCCATGTTTTTTTGCACAGTAAATACTGATGCAAAATATCATTTAGTATCTGTCCCATCTCTTGCGGCTCCACACAAAGGCCGCCTTGCTGATCTTGTGAGGGGCCCTATTCTCTCCCTAGTTACCCTTTTATCCTTCATGTATTTGTAAAAAACCTTTGGATTCTCCTTAACTCTATTTGCCAAGGCTATCTCATGTCCCCTTTTTGCCCTCCTGATTTCCCTCTTAAGTGTACTCCTACTTCCTTTATACTCTTCTAAGGATTCACTCGATCTATCCTGTCTATACCAGACATATGCTTCCTTCTTTTTCTTAACCAAACCCTCAATTTCTTTAGTCATCCATCATTCCCTATACCTACCAGCCTTCCCTTTCACCCTAACAGGAATATACTTTTGCACGACTCTCATTATCTCATTTCTGAAGGCTTCCCATTTTCCAGCTGTCACTTTACCTGCGAACACCTGCCCCCAATCAGCTTTTGAAAGTTCTTGCCTAATACCATCAAAATTGCCATCTCTCCAATTTAGAACTTCAACTTTTACATCTGGTCTATCTTTTTCCATCACTATTTTAAAACTAATAGAATTATGGTCACTGGCCCCAAAGTGCTCCCCCACTGACACCACAGTCACCTGCCCTGCCTTATTTCCCAAGAGTAGGTCAAGTTTTGCACCTTCTCTAGTGAGTACATCCACATACTGAATCAGAAAATTGTCTTGTACACACTTAACAAATTCCTCTCCATCTAAACCCTTAACACTATGGCAGTCCAAGACTATGTCTGGAAAGTTAAAATCCCCTACCATAACCACTCTATTATTCTTACAAATAACTGAGACCTCCTTACAATTTGTTTCTCAATTTCTCTCTGACGATTAGGGGTCTATAATACAATCCCAATAAGGTGATCATCCTTTTCTGATTTCTCAATTTCATCCAAATAATTTCCCTGGATGGATTTCCAGGAATATCATCCCTCAGTACAGTGTAATGCTATCCCTTATCAAAAATGCCACTTCCCCTCCTCTCTTGCCACCCTTTCTATCCTTCCTGCAACATTTGTATCCTGGAACATTAAGCTGCCAGTCCTGCCCATCCCTGAGCCATGTTTCTGTAATTGCTATGATATCCCAGTCCCATGTTCCTAACCATGTCGTGAGTTCATCTGCCTTCCCCGTTAGGTCCTTTGCATTGAACTAAATGCAGTTAGATTTATGTGTTCCTATCTTGTTCTCTGCTTTGTTCCTGCCTGCCCTGTTTGACTCGCTTCTGTTCTCAACTGTACCAGTCTCAGATTGATCTCTTTCCTCACTATCTCCCTGGGTCCCAACCCTCCACATTACTAGTTTAAATCCTTCCGAGCAGATCTAGCAAATCTCCTTGCCAGTATATTAGTCCCCTTCCAATTTAGGTGCAATCCGTCCTTCTTATACAGGTCACTTCTACCTCAAAAGGGATTCCAATGATCCAAAAATGTGAATCCTTCTCCCATACACCAGCTCCTCAGCCATGCATTCATCTGCTCTATCCTCCTATCCCTGCCCTTTCTCCCTCATAGCACTAGGAGTAATCCAGATATTACTACTCTCAAGGACCTCCTTTTTAAATTCCTGCCTAACTCTCTGTAATCTCCCTTCAGAATCTCAACCTTTTCCCTTCCTACATCGTTGGTACCAATGTGTACAATGAACTCCTGCTGGGCCGTCTCTCCCTGGAGAACATTCTGCATCCTCTGGGAGACATCTTTGATCCTGGTACCAGGGAAGCAACACCATTCTGATTTCTCGCTGCTGGCCACAGAAACGTCTGTCTGCACCTCAGAATAGAGAGTCCCCTAACACAATCGAACGCTTGGAACCTGACGTACCCTCATTGCATTACAGCCAGTCTCGATACCAGAAACTTGGCTGCTCATGCTACGTTCCCCTGAGAATCCAACACCCCCTATGTTTTCCAAAACAGCATACCTGTTTGAAATGGGAATAGCCAAAGAAGACTCCTGCACTACCTGCCTACCTCTCTTACCTTTCCTGGAGTTAACCCATCTATGTTACTGTATCTGAGACTTTCCTCCCTTCCCAAAACTGCCATGCATCACAACCCTTTGGTCTTGTAAATTCCTCATTGCCTCTCCATCCGATCAATTCTTTCTGATAGGATTCGCAACCAATGGCATTTATTGCAGATATAATCCTCAGTAACCCGTAAACTCTCCCTAAACTCCCACATCCGACAAGAAGAGCATATCACTCTACTTGAGGCCATTTTTACTTCTTTCAACACTTCAGCGGACGGTGTATGCTACTCATGTGTATTCTCTCCCCCACCCGCCTTAAACTAATCAACTAGGTTTTGAGTGCATTGTGCTGGCACTCTGGTGGCCCCAGGCAGTGTCTGTATTTGCTCTGTAGTCTCTTTCCATGTTGTGGTTCAGCAGCCATCTTGTGTGTCATGTGGCCAACTGATGGCTTAGTGGCCATCTTGTGTGTTTGTGTGCCTAGTATCATCCTGCCCCATGCCATCTCTCACTTCAGAAGTCTGTCCCATTGAGCACAGTGACAGTGCTACACGACACGATTGAGGTTATTCTCAATGTGAAGGCTGGAATGCTGCTGCTGTACATGGTAATTTACAATAACTAACATTATTTTGCAATCTAAGTTGGAAAGTAGAGATGACTTTGCCTTCTCCTTAACCAGTTTGACTTGAACCAAAACTCAATGTGGCATCAGCCACATGATAAATACCGGTGACAGTAATGGAATACACTATCCAAAAATCATAGCAGTCATGAAGATTGAGAAACAGACCTGAATATGCCTAGAAAGAGAACTTTAAAAAGAAACATATTTCCAGAAAATCATCCATACAGCTTTTATGAATGGCCAGAAAAGACAGCTGCCACAAAGAAAATATTCCGGAACAGAAAAGAATCCATCAGAAATAACTGGAGAGAAGTTTGCTTTTTAGACCTAGTAATAGGGAAACTAACGTTTAAAGATCTGTAAGGCGGTAAAAGCTCAACAGCAAGTCAGGGGATAAATCAAGATTAACTACACGTGAAAAGATGCTGATTACCAAACTCCCGAAGCAGTTTCACTCCGTTAGAAGAAGATGGATTAAAAGAAAACAATTTCACCCAAAAAACTAGGCCAAGTATCACAATTAAAGACTCCGAACAGTAATTGAATAAATAGTTTAAAAACTGTTCAATAACAATGTTAACAAGTTAAAACCATTTTTCAAAAACAGTAAACCACTTGAAAAAAATGCAGAATGAGAGTCATTTATGAGAATTAGAAGTTTCAAAGCCTTACAGTGAAATTAATGAAATCTTCTTGTTTTTATATTTTATCTGTGAAAAGCAAGATTTATTCAGTAACTGTGAAGCTTTATTAACTTTAAATCACTATTTTCAACACAAATATTAAATTTTAAAAACTGAAAAAGAGCACAAATTGGTTCACGTGTTCTGGCTCAGATAGATTTACAACCTACCCTCTTTTATCTCCATGGTGCTATGGGTCAGAGTGGCTCTGGGCAGAGATTTCGTAAAAAGGATGAGATTAAGTGACACTATTTGTTGTCCCGGTTGAAATCATTAATTTAGCATGGATTAGGAACTGACTTTGTGTTTACCTGATTTGATTACTGCGCCATTTAACATCCAAACAATTAAATCTTTGTAATCACATAGCTGCTGTTGTTTCTCTCTTCTCAATTTGCTGAAACAAAGTTGCAGGGATAAGGAGAATGGGCAGGAAAGCAAGTGTGGATACGTTGCTGTTATAGAGGGTTAGCACAGACACAATAGAATGAATGGCTTCCTTCTGTGCTCTAACTGTTCTATTGTTCTTTGAGTAACAAACAAATGTATATTAGCAACAGCATCTCATATTGTGCTGCTATTTATAAAACAACTGTTTAATTCCTTTTAGATTAGATTTTTAGATTACATTACAGTGTGGAAACAGGCCCTTCGGCCCAACAAGTCCACACCGACCCGCTGAAGCGCAATCCACCCATTCCCCTACATTTACCCCTTACCTAACACTACGGGCAATTTACCATGGCCAATTCACCTGACCTGCACATCTTTGGACTGTGGGAGGAAACCGGAGCACCCGGAGGAAACCCACACAGACACAGGGAGAACGTGCAAACTCCACACAGTCAGTCGCCTGAGGCGGGAGTTGAACCCGGGTCTCCGGCGCTGTGAGGCAGCAGTGCTAACCACTGTGCCACCGTGCCGCCCCTACTTTGTTTCAGCAAATTGAGAAGAGAGAAACAACAGCAGCTATGTGATTACAAAGATTTAATTGTTTGGATGTTAAATGGCGCAGTAATCAAATCAGGTAAACACAAAGTCAGTTCCTAATCCATGCTAAATTAATGATTTCAACCGGGACAACAAATAGTGTCACTTAATCTCATCCTTTTTACGAAATCTCTGCCCAGAGCCACTCTGACCCATAGCACCATGGAGATAAAAGAGGGTAGGTTGTAAATCTATCTGAGCCAGAACACGTGAACCAATTTGTGCTCTTTTTCAGTTTTTAAAATTTAATATTTGTGTTGAAAATAGTGATTTAAAGTTAATAAAGCTTCACAGTTACTGAATAAATCTTGCTTTTCACAGATAAAATATAAAAACAAGAAGATTTCATTAATTTCACTGTAAGGCTTTGAAACTTCTAATTCTCATACATGACTCTCATTCTGCATTTTTTTCAAGTGGTTTACTGTTTTTGAAAAATGGTTTTAACTTGTTAACATTGTTATTGAACAGTTTTTAAACTATTTATTCAATTACTGTTCGGAGTCTTTAATTGTGATACTTGGCCTAGTTTTTTGGGTGAAATTGTTTTCTTTTAATCCATCTTCTTCTAACGGAGTGAAACTGCTTCGGGAGTTTGGTAATCAGCATCTTTTCACGTGTAGTTAATCTTGATTTATCCCCTGACTTGCTGTTGAGCTTTTACCGCCTTACAGATCTTTAAACGTTAGTTTCCCTATTACTAGGTCTAAAAAGCAAACTTCTCTCCAGTTATTTCTGATGGATTCTTTTCTGTTCCGGAATATTTTCTTTGTGGCAGCTGTCTTTTCTGGCCATTCATAAAAGCTGTATGGATGATTTTCTGGAAATATGTTTCTTTTTAAAGTTCTCTTTCTAGGCATATTCAGGTCTGTTTCTCAATCTTCATGACTGCTATGATTTTTGGATAGTGTATTCCATTACTGTCACCGGCATTTATCATGTGGCTGATGCCACATTGAGTTTTGGTTCAAGTCAAACTGGTTAAGGAGAAGGCAAAGTCATCTCTACTTTCCAACTTAGATTGCAAAATAATGTTAGTTATTGTAAATTACCATGTACAGCAGCAGCATTCCAGCCTTCACATTTTATTTTACCCTATGTCAAAATTATGTGTTGATTGCACAGTAATGGTGCAATTCATAGCTTCACTGGCTGAATAAAATACTTGGAAGTAACAAGCAATATTAGGGTAAAGTTGAACACATCAAAAATTACAGGCAACCACGAGTCAGCAGTTCCACCCTTCATGCCGAAGGCAAATTCCATAACATTGTCGAGAAAAGGCAGGAATATCCGATTTTTTTTTCTGATTATATATCTCTGATTTTCTGGTTCAAGTGTAGAAAGGCTTTATGACTGTTCTTGTAGTTTATCTAACAAACTTAGAGTTGAATATTTTCCCCAATTGGAGAAAAGCACCTAATCCAACTTTTTGAAATAATGAGGGACACAGGTTTAGGTGAAGTTTTCTGCATAACCTGTACTATAATTACAAAACTAATTATATTCATTGAGATTTGTTGCTTATTCCTGGCAACAGTGAAGAAAGTGTGACATAATTCCAAGTCAGCTTGATTTTGAGTTAGAGAGAACTTGCCAGTGTTCTTGTTCCATACATCTGCTGCCCTTACATTTCTTGGTAAGTGCTGTCAATAGACCCTTGGTGAATTGCTGAGTGTATGGTACAGATGGTACACACTGCGGCCACTTTATTGGTGGAAGAAGAATTGAGGTAGAAAGTGGAACATGATTCACTCATGAAAGGACTGATTTTGACCATGTGGTATCCCCACAGAGCAGAAAGAGGCCATTCGGCCCGTTTACATCAAACCTGCACCAACCCTGCAAACAGCCTTCCACCCAGACCCAGTCCCCACCCCATTCCCCATGGCTAACCTACCCAGCCTGCACACCCTTGGACATTATGGGCAATTTCCCACAGCCAACTTACCTAACCTGCACATCTTTGAATCTTTTAACTATGGGAGGAAACCAGGTCACCTGGTGGAAATCCACACAGATACAGGGAACACCAGGAGGCAGGCATCTAAGATGGAATTAAATCCAGGTCCCTGGCACTGTGAGACAGCAATGCCACCAACTGAGCCACCTTGCCACCCCAGTTACTGTTTGGAAACAAATGGAGAATAGTCCATCATGATCGTGGCTTGGGCCTTATAGATTGTGGATGGCTTTTGGGAGTGAGGAGAGAAATTAGCTCTGACTTGTTCTCTTAACCAAAGTAGCTCTACAATTAGCTCAGTTAGTTTCCAGGTCACTGAACAGTTCTAGCTTGTTGGAGATGATCATTGCCCAATACTTTTGTGGCATGAATGTCACTTGCCAATTATTACCCCAAGCCTGGATAGGAACAGATCTTAGTGCTTAATCAATGGACTTACAAATGGCTTTCAGACTTCACAGTCATGTTCGAATGTCCCCATTCTTGACTTTATGTTGGAGGGAAGGCCACTGTCAAAGCAGCTGAAGCTGGGGGACTAGCCTGAGGAGCTCCTTCAATGACATCCTAGGACTGAGATGATTTGCCTCTAACAACCACAAACAGCTGCCGCTGTGCTAGTTATAACTAGAGTTCTCTCCCATTTGTCATCAACTTCACTTTTGCTGGGCTTATTGATGTCACACTTGGTCAAATGCTGTTTCAAAGTGAAGAGCAAACCCAACATCTGGAATTTAACTTTTTTTTAAATCCTGTTCAGGCCTCAAGACCTGAGGTCAGGAGTTCAGCAGCCCTGGCAAAACTCAAACTGAGGAGAAAGTGAGGTCTGCAGATGCTGGAGATCAGAGCTGAAAATGTGTTGCTGGGAAAGCGCAGCAGGTCAGGCAGCATCCAGGGATCAGGAGAATCGACGTTTCGGGCATAAGCCCTTCTTCAGGAATGAGGAAAGTTTGTCCAGCAGGCTAAGATAAAAGGTAGGGAGGAGGGACGTCGGAAATGCGATAGGTGGAAAGAGGTCAAGGTGAGGGTGATAGGTCAGACTGGGGTGGGGGGCGGAGAGGTCAGGAAGAAGATTGCAGGTTAGGAAGGCGGTGCTGAGTTCGATGGATTTGACTGAGACAAGGTGGGGGGAGGGGAAATGAGGAAACTGGTGAAATCCGAGTTCATCCCTTGTGGTTGAAGGGTTCCTAGGCGGAAGATGAGGCGCTCTTCCTCCAACCATTGTGTTGTTGTGGTCTGGCGATGGAGGAGTCCAAAGACCTGCATATCCTTGGTGGAGTGGGAGGGGGAGTTGAAGTGTTGGGCCACAGGGTGGTTGCGTTGGTTGGTCCGGGTGTCCCAGAGGTGTTCTCTGAAATGCTCCGCAAGTAGGCGGCCTGTCTCCCCAATATAGAGGAGGCCACATCGGGTGCAGAGGATGCAATAGATGATGTGTGTGGAGGTGCAGGTGAATCTGTGGCGGATATGGAAGTTTCCTTTGGGGCCTTGGAGGTCTATTACAAACCGACCGACTCCCACAGCTACCTGGACTACACCTCCTCCCACCCTGCCCCCTGTAAAAACGCCATCCCATTCTCCCAATTCCTTCGTCTCCGCTGCATCTGCTCCCAGGAGGACCAGTTCCAAAAACGTACAACCCAGATGGCCTCCTTCTTCAAGGACCGCAATTTCCCTCCAGACGTGGTCGACGATGCCCTCCACCGCATCTCTTCCACTTCCCGCTCCTCCGCCCTTGAGCCCCGCCCCTCCAACCGCCACCAGGACAGAACCCCACTGGTCCTCACCTACCACCCCACCAATCTCCATGTTCAGCGCATCATCCGCCGTCATTTCCGCTACCTCCAAACGGACCCCACCACCAAGGATATATTTCCCTCCCCTCCCCTATCAGCATTCCGTAAAGACCACTCCCTCGTCAGATCCACACCCCCCACCAACCCAACCTCCACTCCCGGCATCTTCCCCTGCAACCGCAGGAGGTGCAAGACTTGCGCCCACACCTACCCCCTCACCTCCCTCCAAGGCCCCAAAGGAAACTTCCATATCCGCCACAGATTCACCTGCACCTCCACACACATCATCTATTGCATCCTCTGCACCCGATGTGGCCTCCTCTATGTTGGGGAGACAGGCCGCCTACTTGCGGAGCGTTTCAGAGAACACCTCTGGGACACCCGGACCAACCAACCCAACCACCCTGTGGCCCAACACTTCAACTCCCCCTCCCACTCCACCAAGGATATGCAGGTCTTTGGACTCCTCCATCGCCAGACCACAACAACACGACGGTTGGAGGAAGAGCGCCTCATCTTCCGCCTAGGAACCCTCCAACCACAAGGGATGAACTCGGATTTCACCAGTTTCCTCATTTCCCCTCCCCCCACCTTGTCTCAGTCAAATCCATCGAACTCAGCACCGCCTTCCTAACCTGCAATCTTCTTCCTGACCTCTCCGCCCCCACCCCAGTCTGACCTATCACCCTCACCTTGACCTCTTTCCACCCATCGCATTTCCAACGCCCCTCCTTCAAGTCCCTCCTCCCTACCTTTTATCTTAGCCTGCTGGACAAACTTTCCTCATTCCTGAAGAAGGGCTTATGCCCGAAACGTCGATTCTCCTGTTCCCTGGATGCTGCCTGACCTGCTGCGCTTTTCCAGCAACACATTTTCAGCTCAAAACTCAAACTGAGCCCTGGCGAACAGATCTGTATAACACAATAGCACTGTCAATGGCACCTTCGTCATTTTGCTGACGATCAAAAGTCAACTTATGAGCAGTTATTGCCTACATTACAGTGTTTCTTCTATTGTGCAGAGGGCAATTTTCCACAATGTCAGCTAGATCCCAATACTTTAGTTGCATTAGAACAACTAATCTACTAGATACAGGCCCCAGTCCATTCAACCATGTCTCAATATCATGCAGAATGAATTGAACTGGCTGAAATTTTATGCCACTTTCTTGGAACATAATAATAGCATCTTATCTGCTTCTTTTCCATTCCACAAATTACAGCTAGACATGTCTGTGCACAGTCAATGCACAAACATATATACTACCATTCAAGGAGAGCAAACAAACTGACTACCCTCAAAACAATCTCATTCATGCGCAGCTGAACTTATTCTGCTTTCCCTCAAGTTAAAGAAATTGTTACCTTTAAGACAAATTCTTAAATAATCATCCTTTGCGTCAGAATATTGGTAACTCTTCGCAAATGTTGAACCATTTAAATCCTTGTGTAACAAATGCTGCAGAATAATAGGGGAAAATACTCAGTGTACAAGTTCCGAGAAAAATAATAAGGGAAGGATAAACTGATAAATCGAGCAGATGGTATTTATCGTGCCCTTTGGTACAATCCATTGATGATCCACCATCGATGGGAGAGCTGTAACAAGCAGACAAACGTATGCGAAACATCCAAGCTAAAATCTTCAAAACTGACGGGTCTTTGCTGCTATCAGGGTGCGATGCATGCATCCAGCAGAAATGGGAGAGAAAAAAAAGATTTATCTATATCCCCCATCCCTGCAGCAATTTCATGAATTAAAAAATTCTGACTAACTTGAAGACAGACAATTAAATCATGCTGTGGAAAACTATTGAGGGTGTTTTGCCTCACTCTCCCTAATCACCCGAGGGGCAATTTTTAAAAAAATACGGAGTGTGTGGAATGTATTGCCAGGGGAAGAGGTAGATGCAGGTACGGTTGCAACATTTTAAAGACATTTAGGTAAGTTCATAAATAGGAAAGGTTTGGAAGGCTATGGGCCAAATGCAGGCAGGTGGGACAGGTTCAGTTTGGGAATATGGTTGGTGTGGACTAGTTTGGCCACAGGGTATGTTTCCATGCTGTATGATTTTGACTCCATGACCTATTTCCTGTGACTGAGGATGTCTTCCCAGAGAGACAGCACCGTTTTAGAATTTCCAGAGCAACCTTTGACATGGTTTTTGTCACCAGACAAACCTAAGTGAAATGTCAAGAGTACCACCAGGAACTCTTCACAGTATTTAAGCCCTTTGTCTCAGTACCTGTAAATTTCTTTCATTGCAAAGTCACTTGTCTTTCTTTCCAGTGCTCAGCTTAAGGATAAAGTGCTGTGGACACTGGAAATCTAAAATAATCTGAGAATGCTAGAGAAATTCAATAGATCTGACAGCAAAACTCTGAAGAGCAGCCATACTGATCTCATACATTAATTCTCTTTCTCTGCAAATGCTGCCAAACGTCCTGACTTCCTCCAGCATTTTATGTTTGTATAGTGCACAGCTTACGACCTTCTTATGACTAGTTTAAAAAAAACATAATCCTTATAATGATAATGACAAAATAAATTGTGCTTTGAATACAAATGAGTTAAGTTATTCTGCTCACTACCTGACTTTCTTTTGTACAGATCCATTTCTCAATACATAAAGATCAGAAAGGAACAGGACAGTGCAAAACTAAAACACGGATTAATTAGCAGCTATGTTGTGCTCAGCACATATCAGTTCATGGTTAAGAATGAAGCAACAGGAAACCTGGCTCATGTTCAAATTGGTGTTTTGACACCAATATGAAGGGAAAGGGTTAGTGATGGGGTTTTTTTTAAAGAAAAACAAAACTGGTTTTTGAAGCCAAGTGTCATTTCCAGTGGAATTCTTATTTTCCATCTTAAATAAAGCTCCAGGTTACAGCACGATCCAAAATTCCTCCATTTATACCGTCCAATGGATCCAAATGGCTCCTTTGACTCCTTAGCAGGCAGTTAATGGTGCCAGTTAATCCAAATTCCAGTCTGACTCAAGACTGGGATGCAGACAGACTCTGACCTCACACCTTTAATGCACTGTCTGAGCTGAGATGTCACCTTTTGTTAGAAAACCTTAAGTCATCTTGAGAGTGTGACTTAAAAGAAGTTCTGGAATTTACATACTAATGAACCAAAACTTGTAACCTGTGCTAAGAGATGAAAGACTTAACAACAATCGAGGTTTGTTTCATATCTCCTTTTATTTGCAGAACACTATAATCGTTTGTTATAAATTCTGTGTCTTATGGTCCTGCTTCACAACCACCTGATGAAGGAGCGGTGCTCCTAAAGCTAGTGCTTCCAAATAATCCTGTCGAACCATAACCTGGCGTTGTGTGATTTTTAACTTTGTCCACCCCAGTCCAACACCGACTCCCCCACATCAAGTTTGTGTTTGGCATTCTAACATTGTTCACTCAAAAAGCCACAAAATAAAATGTCAGGAAGATGACGTGGTGATGGCGAGAGGTCTGGCTATTAAAACAAGAGGAACAGAATCAAATAGTGGTGTGACATAAAGAGAATGGTAAGACTTTGAATTTCCTCTTTGCCTCTTCACAAGATTATATCCTGGAACTGCTGCCAAGGTCATTCAGCCCATTAAACCTGCACTGCCACTCAATAAGATCATGGCTGATAGAACACTTCAATGTCTTTTACTCACTTCATTCCTATAAAGCTGTACATCACTGGTAATCAATCTCTACCTCAAACCTACTCAGTGAACTGCCATAGCCTTCTGTGGTTGATAATTCCAAAGATTCACATCCCTCTGAGCTTTAAAAAAAATAAGGTTCTCATCCCTTAGGTTCTTGGTTCCCCATCCTGGGGAAACACCTTACTTGGGATAGGCAGGGCAAATGCAAGTAAGTTTCGATGACATTCCCTCTTGTTCTTAAAAATTTTCCAGGATTACCAGTTTGCCCAATCCTTTTTGTTCACTGATACTCTGACAGTGATTGCCAACTGAATCTCCAATTTATTATCTGTGTGTGTGAAAAGCTTCAGGATTAAGTTTTGGATTCACTCTGAGTCAGAGCCGTAGATAAAAATTGCACATTGCCACAGTGTCTTGCAATCTCAAGCTACGGATCATGACAGTTGAGGTTCCAAATTTCTCACAATATGGCCACAGGAATTTTTCCCGCTCTTATCACCTGCCATCAACACATACTGGAAGGATTGGCAAGTCATGATACTCAATGGGATTGGCTACATTGTGCATCTTTCTTCACTATCAAGGCCTAGAATGGAATTTGAACATAGACATTCTTGGGGGTGGTTGGGGGGAGGGGTGTGTGTTGGTGGTCTTTTTCTCCACCTGTTTCCCTTGTCTTGTTTCCATCTCTGAGTGAGGGACAGGTTCCTCCTTTAACTGCAACAAATGGGTGACAGTTTTTCAACTGTGGCCTTCACAAAATGCTAATGCCTTGAATCCAGGCTGGTCCACATGAGAATGTTCAGTCCCACCAGCACACCTGAGTACAGCTGGCTTTTTAAGCCCTGTCCGTGTTTATTCTTCAAAAGAGAAAAACTCACAATGTGACTCCGGGTTGAGACATAATCTTCAGTAGTAGCTTGCTCTCAGCCCTATGTTATCTTTGCAGACATACCAAATCTTAGATCCAGTCTATTTGATGTAGCTCTTCCCCCTTTGAAGGGCTGTTAATTGAAGTCTCCTTTGAATGAATCGTCAAGACGTTCTGTTCGTCCTTCTCTCGCCAGTCAGCCAATCAAATTTACATCCACAGGCTATATCAGATCTCTTAAGAAACATATATTGAAATTACAAATTAAAAATATCTGCAGTACTTCAGAATTTTGACCTGAGGTCAGGACATTGGAACAAATGCTCTGAAATAAGTGGTGCTTAGCACCATGGTGTAAAGACAACAACAACAGAAATTGCCAGAAAAACTCAGCAGGTCTGGCAGCAGCTATGGGAGAAATCAGAATTAGCGTTTCAGATCCAGTGACCCTTCCTCAGAACCCCTCCATCAACATCAGCAAAAGGATGAAGTTGGCAATTGACTTCAGGAGGCGGAGTGGAGGGCACACCCCTGTCTGCATCAGTGGAGTTGAGGTGGAGATGCTCGAGAATGTCACGTTCCTGGAAGGGATGATCACCGATCTGTCCTGGTCCACTCACGTCGACACGACGGTCAGGAAAGCACAATGCCTCTACTTCCTCAGGAGGCTAAGGAAATCCAGTATGTCCACAAACACTCATACCAATTACTCCTCTCCATCTCCCTCTTCCATCCAAAACAGAAGGATTACTTCTTTTCCCTCAAATATATTAATCTCACATTGTGAAGCTGACTTCAAACAATAATTCATGTGAAAACTATTCACAGATCACAATTATTACATTGACACATGACTGAGCACCTTTACATTCGAAACACCAGTTCCTTGGGTTAAATTCTTTATGGACTCCAGTGTCTTCTTTCTGAATTTAATCCTTCTCAAAACAGCACATTTACACTGCTTGTGGTATCTTGCTTCCAATGCACTTATCACTGTTCTGTCTGCAGCATGTCATTCATTACTGCCGCATTCCAGAAGCAGAAGGTTCAGAACAAAAAGTAAAATGAAGCAGGCCCAATTCTCCCATTTAACCAAAGGGGTCTATCATCCTGCTCTCACTTGTTACCTTTTAAAACAGGTCAGGTCCCATCCAAACTCAGTCGGAGCAGTCACTCTCCTCACAGCAGAGAAGGCCATGTCTCTGTAACTTTGTGAACTGCTCGATCTGATTTCGCAGTGTCTGCATTTTTTCAGACCGCAGGATTTTATGCACCAGAAACTTCGCACCCAACTCCAGGCCGCATGGAAATTTGGAAGCAGATTGCAGGGCATGCACCAGACTAGAGAAATCCTTCAGCATTCGGTACTTGGGGATCTTGGTAAATATTGCAGGAATGTTCTCTTTGTTGCACAGTCCATCAAAATAAATAATACTGTAATCTTTAATCCTCCTGTTTCGCAAAATGTCATTGTAAACACAAGCCATCGCGGTACTGAAAAGGTCATGTAAGTCATTGTGGTTCATTTTTCTTCCTGAGTCCAGCATACTCCATTGGTTGTACATTTCTTGGCTTTTTTTTGACCAAATGATTATTATCTTTCCTCCTTCACGTTCCACAAGTTCCCTTTTGCTATAAAGCCAAGAGACGATACCAATCTCCGCTACCCTGCCAGTATCCCATAGATCCAGGATGATGTTACAGCGCAATTCAGTCTTCAGAACATCTGCAAAAGCACAGATCAGCTTCTTCTGGTCTTCAGAATCTGGGGAGTACATCATCAGGACAGTTCTACTCCAAAGTGGGGCTGAAAAGATAAAAGAACAGAGGGGATTTAGCATCATATTCATCCATTATAAAAAATATCACTATCGTGCCTGGAAATGAGTGACGTTCAATAATGGCTCCCCAGGCATCTGAATTCATTCTGAACTTTGTTTTCTTATAGTTACATTTAATTTGAGAGATTTGATATCAAATGCTGACAGACAGTAAAACAATCAGCACTCAAATGAATTTTGGCTCTTGTCAACATACACTGATTCCAGCGATGGCTGCTGGAATTTAATTGTAGCTGATGTTCCTTAGAGGAGCACAATATTTAATTGCCCTTCCTTTCCCAGAAACAGCCAATGGCTTGCATGGATGTGAGAGGAGTTTTGCTGCGCAGTTATCAACCACCATTGCAGAAGGATACAAGAATAGGCAGGAATCAAAGGTGAGAAATTTATGTCAATTATGTAAGATGGTTGGGGATTGCTGAGAGTGTATCACTCTACACTGAAAGCTTTTGTATGGTTATTTTCAAGTGCACAGAAGTTAGACCAATGAGACTTCTTGTCTGTGGCATCAATAGAATTGACAGCAAAACAATTTAATGTGTTATGACATCAAACAACCCCATCCTAAATGAGGATTTTGCTTTTTCCTTACACAGAAAGTTACGGTGTTTTGGAATGCACTCATTGAAAAGGATGGTAGAAGCAGGTACAGTAACAACTTCCAAAAAAAAAATTTAGATTCAGACTTGAAAATGAGAAATTAGCAGTGCCATGGGAAAGAGGAGAATTGGAGTGATTTGAATCATTCTTTTAATGAACCAGCATTGACATGATGGGCCTAATGTCCTCCCACTGTGCTGCATGACTGTTGTTATATTTTTATGTTACCTGATACAACTTTAGTTGCAAACTTCCAGACCATATAAACAAGCATTGGCATAACAGCTAACAATACCAAGGTACTCAAGAGCCCCAGCCCAAGCCGATTACGCGAGTCTGTAAAACAACAAGCAAAAACAAAGCGAACATTTCAGATAACAAGTGGGAACAGAATATCTAATAGACTGCATGTAACAGGAATAGTAATCCTTCCAGAAAGTCAAATATGCACTGTTTACATTTACAGGAACTCGAAGGCAGACTATAAAAGATGCTCAGAACATGTCAAACATCCATTACAATGCTTTTAAAATGTGATGAAATAAACCACTGTACTTACACTGTGGACAAAGCAACTGCTTCCCAGAGAAGACCACATCAGAACGCCACACCTAGGAGGGGGACATTAAAAAGATGAAGGGCTTTTGCATGAAACGTCGATTCTCCTGCTTCACGGATGCTGCCTGACCTGCTGTGCTTTTCCAGACTACTCTAAACTTGATTCTAATCTCCAGCATCTGCAGTACCCACTTTCACCTGGCCGACATTAAAAAGATGTTGACCAACTTCTCTAATCTGCTTCTTATTTGACTAAGCTAATGAACAACTTTCTTCTGATCTCACTGCCACCTCTTGCCATTATTTTTAGTTTTTGAAGTTCATGGAGGATCCATAAGTATCCAAAATTGTACTCCAATTCAGCAAGGTGAATTAGTCAAAGGGAAATGTATCTGGGTGGGTTGCTCTTCGGAGGGTCGGTATAGACTTGTTGGGTTGAAGGGCCTGTTTCCACACTAAGTAATCTAATCTTATTCAGGATTTCACCACGGCTTCTGCAAGGACAATTTACTGACTCTGTTGAGTCAAGTTCATGCATTATGAACGTCTCTTTACTAAGATTTTTTAAGCTGTTTGCTTCTCTCTCCTGGGATAATGGGAAAGGCATTGATGAAAGTGAAATAGAGAAACTTTTCATGTTTACCTTATTCACGAGTTGAATTGAATTGAATTGATTGTCACGTGTACCAAGGCACAGTGAAAAGCTTTGTCACTATTCAAGCCACTGTTCAAGAGCAGAATACAGACTTAACAGGGCTCCTGTGGTGCAGTGGTCGTTTCCCTACCTGCAGGTCAGGAGGCATGGGTTCAAGTCCCACTTGCTCTAGAGGTGTATCATAACATATCCGAACAGGCCAATTACAAACATCTACAGGATTTCCCACACTCAAGCTGATATTTACAATAAAATATTGAGAAATCTCCCCCTCCTTGAAGATAATCAATGAGTTACTTACCCTTACACAGAATTTGTGACTTTCTACAGGCAAGACCATAAGGAGCTTCTGGGTGCTGAACTCAGTCTGAGAAGAAACATTCATTGAGATTACACAGGACATACAGCACAAACCGGCCATTGGGCCCAAGCAATCCCTGCCAACGTTTATGGACCACTCAAATCTCTTTCCATCTTTCCTAAGCTAAATCCGTGATCATAACCATCTCTCTCATATACTGTGAACATGTACTCTACATTCCTACCACTCTTTGGATATTATTTCTTCTAAATTCCCTGTTGGATTTCTTGGGGGATCATCTTTTACTGATAGTCCTTAATGCTCCTCTCCTCAATAGAAAACACTGTCTCGCAAAACCTTTCACTATTTTCAACCCTTCTTTTGGGTCACTCTTCAGCTTTCATTTCTCAATAGAGTGAGTAGACCCAGTCTGTCAATCCTTCCCTGAAGTGCATAACCATTTATTCTTGGAATCATCCTTATAAATCTTCTCTGCATCATCTACAATGCCTCTTTTCTAAAAGCTGCTATGGTACCTAGACCTGAACATCGTACTCTATAGGTGGTCTAACTAAAGAGAGGTTTATTACAATGCTGCAATTTAAAAAAAAACTCCCTTTCTCTAGAAATAGAATTTTGGTCTAAAGTTTGCTCTTTTTAAAACCTTACACAAGTAAATTAGGGCGGCACGGTGGCTCAGTGGTTAGCACTGCTGCCTCACAGCACCAGGGTCTCAGGTTCGATTCCAGACTTGGGCAAAGGTCTGTGTGGAGTTTGCACATTCTCCCAGTGTCTGCGTGGGTTTCCTTCGGGTGCTCCGGGTTTCCTCCCACAGTCCAAAGATGTGCAGGTCAGGTGAATTGGCCATGCTAAACTGCCCATAATGTTAGGTACATTAGTCAGAGGGAAATGGGACTGGGTGGGTTGCTCTTTGGAGGGTCGGTGTGGACTTGTTGGGCCTTGTCTAATCTAAATAAAAACAAGTTAAAAACAGGTCAACAGAGAATGGGGCTCCTGCTGCCTGTCTGCTATAAAAATCTTGATTAAATAACTGTGTTAACCTTCAACCCCTTTCATAATGAATCAGAGCTGGCAACCATAATGCAATGGGCAGAAAATGTGAAACAGAATAATCACACTAATGGAGTAGAAACCTATCGAAGGTTGGAGTCAAGGAACATTTATGAGGTAAAGTATACATCATCTTATCACCAAATCTGTACTTGATCCAACACCAGTGGGGGAAAATCAATACATCAACAATTCTGTTCATGCTGTGACTGCTAGGGATGAATACACACATTTTCAGGAAATATTAGAAAAAGAGAAAGAGATCAGGACATTCTCGTACATAGATCTTTAAATGGTATCTGTGCAATGAAATGTCGAGACAGCAATATCAAAGAGTGTTGGCTTGTACTTTCAAAACAACTGACGACAAATTTGAAGCATACTACAGCCAGTTCTGCTGTAACATGGTAGTTCGTTCTCATGCAACCCTGTGTTATAAGAAAATTACATAATAGCAGCACCCTTTAAACTAATCGGGCCGGATCCACATTATAATCAATACATTCTTTAGGAACAGTGTCCCCAACATGTCAATCATGTTAAAGTGAATTCACATTAATGAAACACACATTGTGGCAAATCGACCTGTATCTTGCCTCAGTTAGAATATTTTACACTTGTGTATAGTGTTGGTCAGGCCTCAGTTATAATAATGTTTTATATATTAGTAAGGATAATGCAAAGAATCATCACAAGACAACCCCAAGTCACCAGGATGGACAGAAAGTTCAACTCAACCCTTTAGAGACAAGCAGGTAATAAAGCTGATTAGATCAAGGCTTAGAGGATGATCAAGACTAAACAATTTGTCCCATATCTGTGGAAGACCAGATCTTGGCTGGATGTCAGGAGATGATCCTTTTCCCAGTAAGTATGAGAGCTCTGGAACAAGCTGCGACTAATTGCGTGCACAATGATTCTTCATGTTTGTGTAAGAATTTTTGTCTGAGGTGGTTGTTCCCTTGTATGACCTGTAGATACTGACTACCATAATAACTAATCCCGTGGACCAGCTTTGGTTGCCTTAAAGAGTCAAAGAAGAATTGTTAAAATTGTGTCCCCTCAAATTGTCCCACAATTTTGGAGAAGATAGGACCGTATGTATTGTGATACACAACACATTGGACAGATCAGATGATCTAGAAGATTCTCGCTGTCAATTGTCTTGGGTTCACAAGCTACAAGAAGATATTAACGGTCTCTGAGCTGTCTGCAGGGAAATACAGTTTCTTCTGAAAGTCAGTCCAGTCATCTACATTTATAGCCACAGCTTAAAAACAAACAAATTATGTTGTATTAGCTAACAGGGCTCTAATACGTATAATCCACAGCTTGTAAAGTTGAGATATCGCACACAGTTCTAACCTGGGTCACGTTGTGAATTAGTGTTTGATTTTTGCATTCATCCTCTTCCGTCTTGCATAGCACAGCACTGAACGATGCTGGGATGTGTGAAGCAAAGGACAGCAAGAGTTGGTTTGATTCTGTCACCATCGTCACATTCCAGTCAGCATCTGAAAATGAGGTAGTCTTCAGGATGTTAGTTAACAAATTTAGATGCGGTCAGTAATGAAGAGTATTGAAAAAACAATACAGTCCCAACTTCATAAAATTACAGATTTGCGTTAATTCACCAAAGGAGTTCAACTGCATTAGATTATCAAAAACACAACATCAATCCAATTTATTGCTGCTCTTCTTTTGTGGGCATTAGTGTAACTGATCACCCCCTCCGTGCCAGCCCCCAACCTAACAGTCCCCCTTCTTCACCCGAACAACATCATTCCCAAAACGAAGATTGCTTCAGTTTGCCTGGAATGGAGAGAAACAAAACTAAAATGGCCAAGTCACTAATCCGGAGAAATTCTGCCTCCAAAATCTTGCACTGAACAAGAATTTCTCTTGCCACCTGACCCAGGCTAAGCTCACCTCTTGCCATATCACCCAGATTGAGAGCAAGACTGAAGGGGAAGTCAGGCTTGCATTGACATAGTGCTTTTCACAACTAGGTCTATATTTAAAATGCAGTCACTGGTGTAACTGTAGGAAACATGGAGTCAATTTGCACAAAGCAAGTTCCCAGAGACAGCAACGTCATCATGTGATGTTGAATAATGGACAGGCATTGCACAAGTTCCTGGGGATAACTCCCCTGCTTTTCTTCAAAACAGTGACATATAAACTTTGTTATCTGAGGAGACAAATGGAAACTTGGTTTCATACCTGATCTAAAAAAAGCAGCACCTCTGACAGTTCAGCACTCCCTCAGTACTGCCCTGGGGGTCAGTCTCAGGGGGTTTTGTGCTCAAATCCTACATCGGAGGCAGACATTCCTGGGAAATTTGTTGTATTTATTCCCATTCTCCTCCTGTTACTGAAGTACATGCCGTTGATCCCCCCCTAAGCACTGAGGTACAACACTCGTTTTAGAAGCAGTGAACCCTGCCGTCAGAAACATTGTTTATTGATCTAACATACCTCGTCTGTTTCGGCATTCAATGTGGCTGCTGTTTTTATATTTAAACTGCAAACACAAAAAGATGTTATTGGCAACATGTCAAAAATGCTGCTATAACTAGCACACTTTCTACACTCGTGAGTCATTTCCATAGACAATCTCAGATTATAAGCTAAATTCATGGGGCCAGTAACAACTTGCTGCAGATAGCTATCTCAGTAACTATTAGTGGAACATAACTCCACATAATCGTGCCAGTTTTGTCCTCTTTATCAACCCTTCTATCTGTTTCAGGTAAATTCAGTATCAGGAAAATCTCTTGAAACCTTCATGGGCTTTTACTTCCTCGTTGTAAGCAAATGTATGCCTATGGGGAGTTTGGCATCTACTGTGTTTCATGGGTCCTGTCTGCAGTTCTGGTTAACCTCATGACCTGCAGCAGGGTTTTCCCAGCAGGCTGTTGATTCCTAACTTCAGGCCCCACACTGAGGGAAATGGTCACACTGAGATATTTCCCCCTCCCCCACCCACTCAGTGCTGTCAATTCATAGTCAGAGGTCAGGCTCATCATAACGAAGGACAGCAGATTCAGGCTTTCAGAAACAGAAGGCTAACTGGGGACTGCCCAGGGAGCAGCATTTCGCAATGGTAGGCAAATCTAAGGGAGAAGGTGGTTAAAAACAGAAGCACCTTCTCTCCAACTTGTTGGAAGTTTTAAAAACTTCCAAACTGTTCCGTGCAGCCAAGCCCACCATTGTGATGGTACATTTCTAATGGGCAGCCAGGCGGGCAAAGCCTCTTGGCCAGCCTGGCTCACTGCCCGCTACACCCCTTCACCACTGATGCCAGCTAAACTGGCCCCCGCCAGTAAGTTGTAGCAAGCCTTCTTTAATTGGCCTCAACTGGCTCTGAACAAACCAGGTCACGTATCCATTGTGTACAGGAAGATACCTTGCCAGAAACTCCCCCACAAATGGGGGCTGGTGCCAGGAAACCAAGACCCGGACGGCCCTTAAACCAGACTTTCGCTCAGTCCTGGTGTGAGATCTCACCAAGCCATCTCCAATTGTGACAAGGTTTCTTTGTTCTGGTAACTCCCAAAAAGAGTTAAGTATTATTTGCATTTTCCAGATCTTGCTAAACCAGCGTGCCAGCTCCGTGTTTCCAGCTAGAAAGCATCCAAATTCCTCGGAACTTCAACATTCTCAGGTTCATCGCTGGGTCAAATTGAGCAGAGAGTTTCTGACCAGCCTCAAAGACCTCGTAGGAAGAGGAATGGAGGGAGTAGAGTGGGGTAGCCGAATTTGTGATGGGGCCACAACTATAGCATCCATCTTTGTCATGTTTAGTCAGAGGAAATTTATGCTCATGCAGCACAGAACACGAGATAAGTAACATGCCAAATTGGAGAAAGTGCAGGAATCAGGAAATGTAGTGGTGAGTTGGAGGATTCACGATGAAACAGGAAGCACTGTAAATGAAATGAGACTATCAATTACCTTAAAGCACATCTGTGAATGTCTGTCAACACTCTCAAACACGTAGACCTGCAGAGTAGAGGAAAATAAAGCATCAGTGAATACTAGATCCTCCTGTTTATAAACTACTCCAACAAGGAATTCTCGGAGATCTGCTATCTTAGTCTGCATTTTCAGGAAAATCTACAACAGTGTGCAACACGTGGAAGGTCAACACCAAACTAAGCCTGTTTATTCTGTTATACATTATGCACACATATACACACCATTAGTGAGTTAGTTACAGTATGCCATGTTTGACTGTCTATGCCATCTCTCAAATTGGCTGTAGCTCACCTTACAGGCACTCTGTGACAACCATCATTCAACTTCAATTAGATCGACCTGTCTGTTGCCCTCCACTTTACCCCTGACACTTTTCAGCTCTGACCAAATGGTCAAAATACAACAAGTACTTTTCTCTGTCACTTTTTCCGTGCTCTGGCAAATTCAAGAACCTTGGAGTACAGGTTCATAGTTCCTTGAAAGTGAAGTCCCGGGTGGACAGGATAGTGAAAAAGGCATTTCGTATGCTTGCCTTCATTGGTCAAAGCAATGAGTACAGGAGTTGGGAGGTCAGTGGTGTGGCTGGATAGGACATTGGTCAGTCCACGGGGAGAATGTGCCATCGCCCAAGGTGGAAATCGAACCTGGGTCCTTGATGCTGTGGGGCAACAGTGCTAACCACTAACCCACTGAGCCACACTTAATGGGCTGATTTCCTGTATGGAATGAACTGCCAGAGGAACTGATGGAGGCTGGTACAATCACAACATTTAATAGGGATCTGGATGGGGAAATGATTAGAAAGAGCTTAGAGGGATATGATCCAAATGCTGGCAATGGGACTGGATTAATTTAGGATACCTGGTTAACATGGACAAGTTGGACCGAAGGGTGTGTTTCCATGCTGTACATCTCTATGACTCTATAACCCCTAGCTGGTTGAAGGAGCTGGCCTGTGAAGATTTTCTATATACTCTGTAGCATCCAAAGTTTCTCCTGTATTCCTGGATTTGATTCAATGGCAACTTCCCAAGAAGTGGACACATTTTCTCTGTGTCTACCCCATCAACTCCTTTCAATATCAAAAGCAAACCTCCCATCCAGTGACCCCAGCATTCTCTTTGCTGGAGAGAAGTGTCCAGGCCTGTTCACTTCTCCCCAGTACACAGTGCTTCCCAAACATTTTCCCACTGCGGCTCCATATAGAGTCTTGATCATTGTCAGGGCTCTTCAGTGAAGACTAGTGTTGGGAAATGGGACTGTGACAATATCAACATCCTAGGAATTACTATTGACCTCAGAGTCATAGAGATGTACAGCATGGAAATAGACCGTTCTGTCCAACTCGTCCATGCCGACCAGATAACCCAACCCAATATAGTCCCACCTGCCAGCACCCGGCCCATATCCCTCCAAACCCTTCCTATTCATATACCCATCCAGATGCCTTTTAAATGATGTAATTGTACCAGCCTCCACCACTTCTTCAGGCAGCTCATTCCATACACTGAACTGGACCAGCCATACAAACTGAGAGCTTACACAGCTGAAGAATACTGGAGCAAGTATTTTATCTCCTGGCTCCCTTCAGCCTATCATCTACAAGGCACAAGTCAGGAGTGTCACTGAATAATCTCCACTTGCCTGGGTGAATACAGCCCCAATAACACTCCAGAATCCTGACACCATTCATAACAAAGCAACCTGCTTGATTGGCACTACATCAACAAACACTCCCTCCACCACCAATGCTCAGTGCACACTGCTGCTACTATCTGCACGATGCACTGCAGAAATTCACCAAACATCCAAGTCCATTGCCATTTCCATCTAGAAGGACATGGTCCGTACATACATGGGAACACCACCGCCTGCATGTTCCCCTCCAAACCTTCAAATGTTTCATCGTTTCTTCATTGTTGCTGGGTCAAAATCCTGGAATTCCCTCCCTAAGGGCATTGTGGGTGTGTCTACAGCATATGACTATGGTAGTTCAAAAGACAACTCACCATCACCATCTCAAGGTCAACTAGAAACAGGCATGAGTGAATTTAGAAAAAAAACAAGGGCTTCATAAAGTATAAAGCACAGGTATTATAGCTTGGTCAGAGCCCCATAGAACCTATTCCTGCTTTGGAGGGCAGGACCCCAGCCTTCGGCCAATGGCCCCACTTGGGGTCCTGGGAAGCTCTGCTCTAATACACTGCATCGTCTCAATTCACCAGCCCTGACGGTCTCTTTTGTCAACATCCTCACATACATTGTATGACACAGGAATAAGAACTGTGTGTGCTACAGAAACTTATAAAACAGCAAGGAAGATTTGCCAGAGTTCATACTGTTTATAATACGCAATCAATAACATGAGAGAATGCCAGCGGTGAAGAGTGACCATTTCGAATAAGATGAGAAACGAATGGGATGTCTCAGGGTCACATTTCTAGGAATGTCAATATGATTCAATCCCAACCTCTTACTCAAGAGGGAGCCTGTACACAGCTTATCAAAGGTCTCCAAGCAGAAATATACTTTCAATAATTGCCCAATGAATTCCACATTGAAGACATTAGTGAGCTAGGGGAGGGGAAGGAAGAGTTGGATTTACACTGAGAGGGGTCATTCATTCATTAATCAGCCCACTCCTTCATGTCATGTCACACCAGCTTTCCCAGGAAATTGTCCTTTTGATGGATTTCCAGGCCCTTATAAAGGCCAGAAAAGTTTATTAGAGAAAGGAAACTCACTAAAGAGGGAATCAGCAGGTCTCCCAAAAGGAATGAAGAACAATTTGTCATGAGACCCCATGAAGCCCATCATTGCTGTGGTTGCATCAGGAAGATCTCTCCCTGCTTTACACCAACTATTTAAGGAAAACGAAAGGTTGCGTGCTTTCTCAGGTTTGATGACTGTCTAGTTGGCAGCAGAATACATACTGCAACCACACATTTCCAACTTAAAATGGCAATCGATACCTGTTGGAATGGGTCAATAGCCTGGAACCCAAAGATATATTCAAAATGAAGGTCATCATGTCATTAGGATCGGCAGGCAGGTGGAGCCACTAACCCTATTTTTAAACATCTTTACAGCACTTCTTCACTAAATAAATGAAGTATAAAATTAGAAAAAAAGTTTTCTACAAATATAAGAAACATTGCTCTCCAAGAAGCTGTCCTCTAATCAGTAATCAGATTTGTCTTCCTTCCTTCAGGAGAGGGACTATCCTGTATTGGAGGCAGTTCAGAGAATCTTCACTCAGTTGATTCTGGGATGAAGGGGCTGTTTTATGTTGCAAAGTTCAGGCTGGGTCTGCAGTTTAGAAAAACAAGAGTGATCTTATTGAAAGACGGGATTCTGAGGGGCGTGTTCCATAATGGCATAGGTTCCAAACCGCACAGGCCTGTGTTGTTAAGACATGATATTCTCACGACATGTGACATTCAGTTTAAAACAAATACCTACCTAATGTTTAGTCACACTCCCTCTGTGGAATGGAATCAGTGTCATCAGTCAAGTATGTACAATATATAGTAAGATAAAAATTAGTAGCAGCAGTCGGCCATTTGGCCCCTGAGCCTGGTTCACACTCAATAGGATCACAGCTAAGTAACAGCAGTCAGCACAGAACCCAGAGTATGTGTTCAATTGATGATAATCCAATTAGATTCCCTACAATATGGAAACAGGCCATTTGGCCCAACAAGTCCACACCGACCCTCCGAAGAGTAACCCACCCAGACCCATTCCCCTACAAGGTATTTACCCCTGACTAATGCACCTAACACTATGGGCAATTTAGCATGACCAACTCACCTGACCTGCACATCTTTGGATTGTGGGAGGAAACCGGAGGACCCAGAGGAAACCCAAACAGACACGGGAAGAATGTGCAAACCACACAGAGACAGTCGGCCGAGGTGGGAATTAAACCCGACTGAGCCACTGTGCCGTCCCATATTGTAGCCTTATAGACAGTGTTGTAAATATCTTCCTAGATATCTGACTTAACAGAACCTGACTGATTATCTGTGTTATGTGGGCTAACATGTATAAAACCAGAAATGACATCAACCCAGCAGAACAGATGCTGATAGGATGGGGCACATTTTCAAAACAAAAATGGATCTCCCATTTAAGATGGAGGGGAATCAGAATTTTTCCCTCAGACAATCATTAATCTTTGGAATTTGCTGTGCCAGAGAGTTTGGAAACTCAGTGTATTCAAGGCTAGATTAGACAGATACGAAAACAGAAGTTGCTGGAAAAGCACAGCAGGTCTGGCAGCACCTGTGAAGAGAAATCAGAGTTAACATTTTGGGGCCAGTGACCCTTGCTTAGAACCCGACGTGAAACATTAACTCAGATTCCTCTTCACAGACCCTGCCAGACCTGCTGAGCTTTACCAGCAACTTCTGTTTTTGTTTCTGACTTACAACATCCATAGTGTTTTAGCTTTGGATTAGACAGATATTTACACTGAGGGGGAGTCAAGACTTATGGGTGACACACAGGAAAGTGGAGCTGAGGCAGTGTTCAAAGCCATAATCTTATTAAATAGCAGAGCAGCATCAAGAAACTGAATAGCCAACTCTTTTTCTTGTTCCTTACATTCTTAGACAATACAAACTACAGCCCACATCACAATACTGCAGAAAAACCTGCAGAACCCTATCTGAGTGCAGAGAGAGAGAGACAAGGAGAGGGCCGAACAGCACAAAATTTTCCAGCGCTATGTTCTTACTTCAGATTTCCAGCAACCTTTCACAAGCCTAAGTTAATTAGGCTTTAAAATAGAAAGCAGCAAAATCTTTTAAAATATGGTGAATGAACAAAAACCAAAGATCTGTCACGTTTAAGTCAATTATAATGATGTTTCTTTGCTTTGCACTATTCAGTGAAAGCCATTGGGATGGATGAGCCAAGTCAATTTGATGACTGTGCTGCCTTGTATTGTGAAACTACCTGTGGATTAAAACAAAAGCAACTCAACATGCCTAATCAAGAATTAACTTCTACGGCTGGAAGATTATTGATGTGAAAGATATGAATTTCTGGGTTCTGCTATTCTGGGTTCTGCTATTACATGACGAGATGGTGCACAGCATGAATTACTGACAGTGAATGGAATACACTCAGGTTGCATGAGGAGTGATTGCTGGTCTTATGCAAGGATTAGATCTGACTGTATGATAACTTGATGAGATAATATATTGCATGAGAAGAGATGCAAAGTTTCATTATCTTGCTACCTCTTGCAGTCTGTGGCAAGATAAAACCACAGTAAGATGCTTCTGCAATACTTTCCTCGCCTCAGAAGACACGAAATATTCTTTAGGAACACAAGAACAAGAATCACAGAGGCTCAGTGGTTTGTACTGCTGCCTCACAGCAGCAGGGACACAAGTTCAATTCCAGACTTGGGTGATTATCTGTGTAGAATTTGCACATTCTCTCTGGATGCTCTGGTTTCCTCCCACAGTCTAAAGATACACAGGTTAGGTGGTTGGCCATGTTAAATTTCCCCTAAGCAAGGTGGGTTAGCCATGGGAAATGCAGGGATAGAGGGTGGGTCTGGATGGGATGCTCTTTGGAAAGTTGGTACAGACTTGGGCTGAATGGCCTGTTTCCACGCTGTGGGGACTCGAAGATGAATATCACTGATACCATGGAGTTCAAGGAATCATCCAAGGCTGACTTGAATTTATATAAAACCTTTCTCTAACTATTGATTATGCTGCTCACCAAATATCAATCCACTTCCTCTTAAAAATGTACCGACGGACTCTGAATTAAAAACCTTCTTTTGGAAATTATTCCAGCGACTCACTATCATACATGAAATTAAATGTTTTCTAAACTCTAACCTATTTGATGCTTTGACTTCTGCCCCCACCTATCTACACCTCACTTTCATGATTAGTATCAATTTTCTATTTTTAGGATGAAGATCTGCTACACTAGAACTTTTCAATTGCATTCTGAAAGCAGCAGAGTACAACACTGGTAAGAAGACAACAAACTGCTATTTCAATTGGAGTTCTGGGTAAGTGGCTCATTAATAAACATCTAAGTAAGTTTACAGACTGGTGCACTCCAGTGCAATGCGATTAGATGGCACTTTGAACAGGTTATTCAGTTGAGAAGTTTACAAACAAGGGTCATAAATAATTCCACAAGACCCCTCATATTTGCACTTGAACCAGAATGAAAGAAAACAAATGATGCAGTCTGGGTCCTGGCTCGATTTGAGCTCTTTCTCCACGTGAAGATTTTCCATGCTGCAGAACATTTAAACTGAAGATTCATTAGTAGTGAACCTATTATTCATGTTCATCTGACTATCTCTTATCGTAATGACAATTATGGCAATTTTAATAACTCAGCTGACTGAATTATAAAAATTGCACACTAACCTTCTTCAGTCTTATATCTGTTTCTATGTAGCACATTCTATTTCATATAGATTAAACTCATTGTATATTTTTGTTTTGAGCGTCAACTGTGCAAAAGGCTATGCTACTGGTAGAGAGATAAATCACATGTATTGTGAAAGCACTAGCACAGTGCGCTCTATTGCATATCCCTTGACATTAAAATTATTCCTTAATCTCAGAGACTCACTGTCATTGAGCGAACATTCACCCAGCAATTGGTAGCACAGTTGGACTGTCACTTACAGACTTTGAGATCTTAGCAGCCGACTCCTCAAACTCTTCACAGATTCCATTTGATTTCCAGCAGAGGACCACACTCGGTTTAATGTGACATTTCCCAGTGAGACGAACCGCCATGCTGTTACGATGATGAATCAGATCAGAGAAATTGCTCGACCTCCACAGATCAGGACCAACTGTTCAGAAAGATTATGGAGCAAACTTCAGACTTCGCAATAAAGTAAGGAGAAACAAAGTGATTGCTTTTGGTTTCTATGGAGTACATTGCACACAACTGTTCCAAATTCTTCATGTAGCAAAACAAAAGCAGGCCAATCACCTCATTGTGCCTTTGCTAGCTTTCTTAAAGAACTATCCAAGCCCAGTACAACCTCGATTATCCAAACATCAATTATGCAAATTTCGGATTATCCGAACAAGATCTCAAGGTCCCGTAAAAACGGCATTAGGCAACTCAGCATTCAGTTATCAGTTAAATGGCATTATGGCGTGCATTGCCAGATAACTGAGAAATGTTCAATAACTGACACTCATCAAATTCTCTTCAACCTGCTCCACGCAGGACAACCTGCTTTTCCCAGAGGGTGGAACTCAATCACTAGGGGTCACGAGTTCAAAGTGAGAGGGAAAGGTTTAGGGGGGATATGTGTGGAAAGTTCTTTTACACAGAGGATGGTGGGGGCCTGGAATGCATCGTCAGCAGAGGTGGTAGAGGTGGGAACGATCGTGTCATTTAAGATGTATCTATTCAGAGAATAGAAATAGAATAGAATAAAAATGGAATAGAATAAGAATAGAATTATGAATACAATTAAGAATAGAATAGAATTGAATTGAATTTATTGTCAGGAGCAAAGGGATCCAGATCTTTAAAAATAGGCAGCAGGTTTAGATAGAGGATCTGGATCAATGCAGGCTTGGAGGGCTGAAGGGCCTGCTCCTGTGCTGTAATTTTCTTTGTCCTACACACAATGTTCCCAGATTCTGAAGTTTAAAATAATTGTATGAAAAAAAACTCTGCAAGATAGTGAAAAATAAAGTTAACATTTTAAATCCAATATGCTTCTTCTTTGGAACAGAAGTGAGGGAGAAATGTGATGGGGTTTATGTCGTGATGGGATGGGGTGAGCATCAGGCAGAAGAAAAAGACAGATTCAGAGAGATCGAAGATGTCATGGACAAAAGGATGAGTAACAATGGCAGCAGTAAAGGGACAAAACATGGGTCCAATGTGGGTTAAATTGTATAGTTCAGTTCCAAAAGAAGTCATATTTAACTTGAAACCATTGCATGTTTGCACATGAAGAAATTTTCCCAAGCTCATTTGACAGCACCTTCCAAATCATGACTGCTTCCGTCTGGAGAGAGAAGGGCACAGATACATGGGAACACCACCACCAGCAATTTCCCCTCCGGGCTATTCTGGATTTCATATTGTCTAATGAGGTGCGATAATTAATGAATGATCTCAGTAAAGGATCCTCTAGCGAAGAGTGATCACACCAATGCTTGAACTGCAAATTCAGGAGGAGGATGAGAAACTGGAGCCCTAGACTAGCTTTCTAGATTTAAACAAATGTAATTACATAGCCATGAAGACAGACCTGGCTCTAGTGGACTAGGCATGAAGACTAAAAAGGTAGGATTGTTGTTGAACAGTAGCAAATGTTTAAGGAGATACTAAATTGCTGCCAAATAAAATGTATTCTCAAAAGAGAAGAAAGACTGTAAGAGGGGAAAAACATTTATAGCTAAGCAACAAACTTAAAGATAATATAAAAACAAAAATTAAAGCATACTGTATTGCAAAGCTGAACAGAAGGCTGGAAGATTGAGAACCTTTTAAAGAATAAAGAGTTACTAAAAAAAAGCACAAAAAGAGCAAAGATAAATTGCGCAACAAAAATGGATAGGAAAGCTTCTAAATATATAAAAAGGAAGGGAGTAGCTAAAGTGAATGGTGGTACCTTGGAGGATGAGACTGGAGAGTTAATAATGGGAACACAGAAATAGTAGAAAATCGGAATCAATATTTTGCTTTAGTTTTCACAGTGGAAGACACTATCCCAATAGTCACAGGTATTTTGATTTTTTAAACACACCAAGGTCTCTCTGTCCTTCAGCACTCTCTAGGTAGCTACCATTCATTGCATATATATATCTTTCCATTATAGGACCTCTCACTTATCAGAATTAAATTCCACCTGCCAATTACTCTACCCAATTTACCAACTGATCAATTTCAGACTGTAGCATGAGACCATCCTTCTCACTATCAACACCAGCACCAATTTTCATGTCATTTGCAAACTTACTAAATATACCTTATATATTCACAGTAACGAAGGGCTGATGCCCAAAATGTCACCTCTCCTGCTTCTTGGATGCTGCTTGACCTGCTGTGCTTTTTCAGCACCACCCTTTTCAACTCTTCTACCTTCACATCCATGTTGTTACATAACAAACAACAACAAGGATCCCAGCACCGATCCCGATGGTATACCACTGGTAACATGCTTCCAACCACAAAAACAAGCCTCCACCTGCACCATTTGCCTCCTATTTGAAAGCCAATTTTGGATCCAGTTTACTAACTTGCCTTGGACCCCATGGACTCTTATCTTTTGGACCCACTTTTTATGTGGGACCTTGTCAAAGGCCTTACTGAAGTCCATGTAAACCACATCAACTATACCACCCTCATCAAAAATGCAGTCACTTTTCAAAAAGTTCAATTATATTAATCAGACAGGATCTCCCTCCAGTAAATCCATGTTAAATACCCTTGATCAATCCCTGCCTTCCCAAGGGTTGACTAATCCTGTCCCTCAGAATTCTTTTCCAATAATTCCTCACACTGACATCAGTCTAACTGGTCTGTAATTACCTGGTCTATTTCTGCTGCCCTTCTTGAATAAAAAAACCCACATTAGAGAGTAGCTAATCATTTGGCACTTCATCTGTGGCCAGCAAAGCTTTCAAAATATTCACCACAGGTCCCCAGCAATCTCCTCACTTACCTCCCATGGGTTACATCTCATTCAACCCTGGGGATTTAAGCACTTTTCACTCACTAAAATATCTATTAACTCGTCCCTCTCAATTTTAACATGTTCTGGAACTTCACCACCCCAAATGAAATCCCAAGATACAATGTCTTTCTCATCTGTGAATACAGATGAGATCTTAAATGAGTAATTCTCGTTAACATCCTCTGGCTCCATGCAAAGGTTGTCCCTTTGGTCTCTAGTAAGCCCCATTCTTACCATGAATCCTCTCACTCTTAATTTGCTGAGAGTCATACAGTACACAAACAGGCTGTTCGGTCTGAGTCCCCAATGCTGACAACGTTTCCCCAGACTGAACTAATACCATTTGCTGCACTTGGCCCATATCCCTCTAAACCTTTCCTTTTTGTGAACTTATCCAAATGTCTTTTAAATGTTGTGACTATACTTGCATCTCCCACTTCCTCTGACAGTTCATTCTACATAACGAACCACCCTCTGCATGAGAAAATTGCCCCTTAGGTCCCTTTCAAATTTTTCTCTTCTCGTCTTATAATTCCTGAACCCGAGAGAACAGACCTTTGCTACTCAACTTATCTGTATCCTTCATGATTTATAAATCTCTATAAAGTGACCCCTTAACCTCCTCCATTCCAGTGAAAAAAAGACCCAGCGGGTTTTCCTTTCTGCCAAAGATAGCCCATCTTTGCTCCTGTCACTTCTTTTTTTAAAATTAATTCTCCACACTCTCTACACCATTCAAGAGCCTCCCCTGTTTTAATGCACTGTACTTAACATAAGCTCCACTATTAACAGTTTTCTCAAACAGTTGTGAATCTATGGAATTTATTACCCCAGAGAGTCTGGTGGGGATGCTGGGACATGGAGTGAATTCGAGGAGGAGATGTTTAGATAGATAGATGTTTAATCAGTAATGGTTTGAATGGTCATGGAGAGCAGCAGAAGAATGGAGTTGAGGCAGAGAAGAAATCAGCCACGGTTGTCTCAAATGGCACAGTAGACTTGAGGGGCTGAATTGCCTATCCCTGCTTCTGGTTCTTATGCTCTTGAACAACTCATCATCCTGATTTGGAAAAGTCCATGTTCGGTCAGTTGCAATGAGTCAAAGTCCCAGAACTCCCTCCCCAGTGGCATTGTGGGTCTACAACAATGGACTACAACGGTTCCAGGGCAACTGGGAATGGGCAATAAATGTCATGTCCAGCCAGTGATGCACACATCCCATGTCGCACAAGTGAATTTTAAAATAAACTGTTTCTCTCTTCACAGACGCTGTCAGATCTCTGAACTTCTGCAGCTTTTTTGTTTGTATTAAAGATTTCAAACATCCACAGTATCTTGCTTTTATTTTAGTACCAGGTTCTCATGTCCATTCTCATAACTAAACTCTCCTCTACTACTTCCTTTCCAAGGACTTGACATCCTTCCTAAAAATAAGCAGCTCAGATCGGACACTAACACATGCTGGAGCTTCAGATCGATGGAGGTCAAATACAATATCAAATTAATTTATATTTACCTCAAATAAATGTAACCATAATCAATATATTTTGAAGGTGAAGTTCAAATATTCCAAATGTAAGTTCATCGACATAATGGTAAAATAAAACAACTGGTTTGAATTTACTAATTAAATATGACCAGGATTCATCAAAATAGCCACATCGATGACAATACTCTTGCAGGATTGCCAGTGAATATTTAACAGTACATCCATTATTTTTTCATTCAATTGGTACACCCATATTTCACAATTAATGATCCAGAGTGTTCAACCGTACATTTGCACACATTAAATTTAATTTGCCATTCCTTGTTCCAGCAAGCAAACATGCTGACATGTATTTAAATCTCTTCTACTCAAGCAATACTCCTCAGAGAATGTCTGTTTTTTTGGTTCTTCTCTCCCACAGCTTCCTTTCTCAATTTGAATCACTGTCTATGACTAACTTTCTTTTTTTTTTATTAGTGTAAGCACATCCGCAAAGCATTTGATTATCTTTGTGTCATACTCACAGGCTTCCAGGGTATTGGTGAACGGACAAATTGTTGTCCGACTGCTATCAGGACCAGGGTAAAATACCTAAAAGAAATGAAGTCAGTCAACACTTTTCATTAAACTTTCTCCACTGATAAAAGATATCATGGAACAGGAGATACATTCCTTATTCAAGCAATCAAACATGCCAACATATATTTAAACTGTCATTCCCATTCATTCCAATATGAATTTCACTGGATAGATGTTGAGTGAGTGAGCACCAGGGCTCAAAGTACAGGGAGGCAGTGGGCAAACTTGTCCCTACAAGCCCTCGAATGCAAGGGAAAATTCAATCATTGCACCAACCAGAGACAAGTCATCCCATGGACGTGCGAGGCATGGTCCTCCAATCAGAATCCTGTCACTCTCCCAGCTCCTCCAATGACATGTTGCCTCACTCCTGCTCTAGGAGAAAGTGAGGACTGCAGATGCTGGAGATCAGAGCTGAAAAATGTGTTGCTGGAAAAGTGCAGCAGGTCAGGCAGCATCAAAGGAGCAGGAGAATCGATGTTTCGGGATTCCTGAAGAAGGGCTTATGCCTGAAACGTCGATTCTCCTGCTTCTTTGATGCTGCCTGACCTGCTGCGCTTTTCCAGCAACACATTTTTCACTCCTGCTCTAGCTGCCCCTCAAGAGACAGAATCTGTGATTGGAGGCACAGAAGGGACAGAACATGGGATTGGAGAGATCATTCTGGCACCAGTGCTGCTAACTGAAGTACCATTTATCAGGGTCAAAACCATTTCGGGTCATCCTTCATTCACACTGTAGGAGGGTGGAGTGTGCCCATTGGGGTTCTGGCCCTTGTTTCAGCCAGGAGAGATGGCATCCCAAGGCTTGGCTGGATGGAGCCATCGTATAATTGGGAGATGCCTAGCAACAAATGGAGAGCAACCTGCCCACCACATTAGATTAGATTACTTTAGATTAGATTACATTACAGCGTGGAAACAGGCCCTTCGGCCCAACAAGTCCACACCGACCCGCCGAAGCGCAACCCACCCATGCCCCTACATTTACCCTTTACCTAACACTACGGGCAATTTAGCATGGCCAATTCACCTGACCTGCACATCTTTGGACTGTGGGAGGAAACCAGAGCACCCGGAGGAAACCCACGCAGACACGGGGAAAACATGCAAACTCCACACAGTCAGTCGCCTGAGGTGGGAATTGAACCCGGGTCTCAGGCGCTGTAAGGAAGTAGTGCTAACCACTGTGCCACCGTGCTGCCCACATGTTCTGACTGGCCTCCCGGTTTGGGAGGTCAAGGAGTTGTGATGTCTCAAGGGTGATGCCACAGGGCCTGGGGAGAAAAAAAAAAACAGCAGGCCGGAAGCAACCCCTGTTTTGGAGATTTCTGCAAACGCCAAAGTTAAAAGGTACTGCAAACATTCCATGTACTTCTTAAAAAAAAACTTCAAATTACCAATACTTCATCCCTGCCAACTGACACAGCAGATTCAATTTCAGGACGTGGGTCAGTCGCAGCTGGACACTTCACTTGGGAGCAAAGTATTAGTACAAACTGACTTACGATGATTCAAGGGCAATATCTTGGTCTAAGAGCTTGAATGCCTGAGCTTTAATGCAGGAAAATGGAAATTTTATGCTGATCAAATTAATAAATAATGAAACAACAACTGCGGTATCTGAAGGGTGCACATGAAAGCAGAAAAAATATTTCTTCCTGGTTAAAAAAAAAGTCTAGATTCATGAAAGGCTGCAAACACTTGAAGGTTAATATAAAGCATCGGAAGTGGTGGTGAGTTGTGGGGTCTGCTCGAGCACATAGCTGGCAGTCGGGCACAGATAGGATGCCTATCATATACCTTCCTGATTCTTCTGGTCCAAGAACATGCATGAAGAACAAGAATCGAAGTTAGAAAACTGCTACCTAATCCTTCCTCCCTTCCTATGCTTCTTTCATTAATGACATTGCTTGGCCAATTTAAAACAAAAGGAATAAATCCTAAATGTAGTCAAATCCTGCTCGGTGTGCTTTCATAATCAGGGCATTGCCATTCCATTACTTTGGATCTTTCTTTATTTAAAAAAGAAACTTGTCTGCGCAGTAGAGAAGAATCCTGAACTGATCAAGGCAGGCAACTCAGAGTCTGCAGGGTATTTGCTATAATGAAGAATCCAAAGAAAAAGGCTTAACTGAAGTTTAGCTTTAACCACCATTACCTGGACACAGAGGCAAGGAAGCAGGTATTCATAGGAGAGAGAGAATGTGCTGTTAATCTGCAATGACACATACAAAGCAATTCAAAAAATTAGAACTCATTCAGAACAGCCTAGTCGTTTTTTTGTCCATCTCTATTTGTCCCTTGATCAGAACCATTCAGAGGGTAGTTCAGAGTCAACCACATTGTTCTAGTTCTGGAGTCACATGCAGGCCAGACCAGGTAAGGATGACAGATTTCCTCCCTAAAAGGGCATCGGCGAAGCAATGGTTTAGTTTTTAATGATAATTATCATTGGTTACATGGTCACCATTAGAGTAGAGTTTTGATTCCAGATTTTACCATCTGTCAAAGTGGAATTCAGACACATGATCAAAGAACATTTAGCTGGGCTTTTGGATTACGAGTCCAGTGACATGACCACTGTGGCATCTCCCCAGATAAAAAAAACTGAAATAATCCTGAGTATTAAATGGCCAGAGGATAAGCTTTAGCATAGTCTTCAACTTGGTCTAGTAAGTGCACTAATGGACTTCTGCAATACAACATTTTGCCCAAAATGAGAAAGGACAAAACATAAAGCCTACAGCACCAAAAGCTATCAATAGGCTAAATGTTTTCTGAGACATATCAATGTTACACATCCATAGGGATCAACCACAAGTTACATACTGACCATGGGTTTTGAAAATAACTCCCTGACCTTGTAAGATTTTTGCTTCTGATATTCCTGTTTCTAGCAACACCTTTTAATTCACTCTCAGGACATGGGCATTGCTGGCTGCAACAGTCATTTTGCCCATCCCTAGAGAAGGTGGTGGGGTAAGCTGCATTCTTGAACTGCTGCAGACCACATCAATGATGCACAAAACAGCAACGGCTTAAGAAAGTTCACAAAATAAATAAATATTTCTGCCACGACATCCATATTCTCAGAATGTCCCAAAGCACTTTATAGACAATGGTGTACTTATGAAAATGTAGTCACTTCCATCCCACCTTATCCTAGGTGTCCCCTTATGTGCATTTTCTAAAATCTGAAATCGGTAATAAATGCTGGCCTTGCCAGCAATGCCCCCACCCAGGGGTATTGCTGTGATGCGGCCACGTCCCATCACCCTAAACGTTGCATTGTACATCAAGTTTTTGTAAGATTGTGTTAAGACAATCCAGTGACAGAACCCTTATTACCTCACAATAGGTCTATCCTGTGTCAGCTTCTTACCAATAGAACGGAGATATTCTTGAGCTCACGACACACCAGGCCCCGCTTATAACACAGCATGGCTTTCAAAACACGGCCTGGGGGGCCAGTAACTAGAATTTGCTTCTTCTTAAGGATAACAGAGTAATTCATCTGTGGACCTACAGAGAAACAGCAGAATGATTAAATATTATTTGTATGAACAATGTGATATGGATGTCATTAATGAACGAAAACTAATCCATTGTGAAGACAGTTGTGAGTTTCAGTGTGTATTATATAGCCTGCTTAGGCTACCCAGATTAACTTTCTCGTTACTGATTCATACAATGTTCCTATTGGTTCTAAGGCCAGCACTTCTTACCCAACCACCCCTATGGCAGAAATGTCAAATCACCCACATGAACACAACTAAGGGGCTAAGAGAGCTCCTGTGGTGCAGTGGAAGTGCCTCTACCTCTGGGCCATGAAGCCTGGGTTTAAGTCCCACCTCCTCCTCGGGTGATTAATTCACTGTCACATCTCTTCCAGGTTGCCCAACTTGGGGAAGTTCTGCTCTTCTCTCCGACAGGATTTCCACTGGAATTTTTCCGCACATTCCCTTTCAGTGCTTTCTGTCTCCCTCCTAGTGTCAGCACCCTCCAAGACCCAAAGTGCTTGCTAAAGCTCACTTGCACAGTTCCATCTCTCTCCTCAGTGCCTGTCTCTGGCTCTGTCTTACCCTGCACCAATTCCAACTAACATTCCAATCTTCACGCTTCAAACCCACCCATGATTATAGGTACAAAAATAGAAGTTGCTGTCAAAGCTCAGCAGGTCTGAGTTTAGAACTGAATTCTAGGGAAGGGTCACTGGACCCAAAATGTTAACTCTGATTTGTCTCCGTGAAAGCTGCCAGACCTGCTGGGTTTCTTCAGCATTCTTTGTTTTCAGTACATATCAACACCTATTAAAGTATGCAGGACATGGGGGAGATACTAAATGAGTATTTTGCATCAGTGATTACTATGGAAAAGTACATGGAAGATATCAAATGTAGGGAAATAGATGGTGACATCTTGAAAAGTGTCCATATTACAGAGGAGGAAGTGCTGGATGTCTTGAAATACATAAAAGTAGATAAATCCACAGGAACTGATCAGGTGTACCCGAGAACTCTGTGGGAAACTAGGTAAGCCTGATGTCAGTGGTGGGCAAGTTGTTGGAGGGAATCCTGAAGGACAGGATGTACACGTATTTGGAAAGGCAAGGACCGATAGTCAACATGGGATAGTCAACATGGCTTTGTGTGTGGGAAATCATGTCTCACAAACTTGACTGAGTTCTTTGAAAAAGTAACAAAGAGGATTGATGAGGGCAGAGCAGTAGACGTGATCTATATGGACTTCAGTAAAGCATTCGACAAGGTTCCCCAAGGTTTGACAAGGGAGACTGGTTAGCAAGGTTAGATCTCATGGAATACTGGGAGAACTAGCTATTTGGATACAGAACTGGCTCGAAGGTAGAAGACAGAGGGTGGTGGTAGAGGGTTGCTTTTCAACTGGAGGTCTGTGACCAACGGAGTGCCACAGAGATCGGTGCTGGGTCCACTGCTTTTCATCATTTATATAAATGATTTGGATGTGAGCATAAGAGGTATAGTTAGTAAGTTTGCAGATGACACCAAAATTGGAGGTGTAGTGGACAACGAAGAAGGTTTCCTCAGTTCCAACAGGATCTTGACCAGATGGGCCAATGGGCTGAGAAGTGGCAGATGGAGTTAATTCAGATAAATGCGAGGTGCTGTATTTTGGGAAAGCAAATCAGAGCAGGACTTATACACTTAACGATAAGGTCCTAGGGAGTATTGCTGAACAAAGAGACCTTGGAGTACAGCTTCATAGTTCCTTGAAAGTGGAGTTGCAGGTAGATAGGATAATGAAGAAGGCGTTTGGCATGCTTTCCTTTATTGGTCAGAGTCTTGAGTCCAGGAGTTGGGAGGTCATGTTGTGGCTGTTTAGGACATTGGTTAGGCCACTTTTGGAATATTGCGTGCAATTCTGGTCTCTTTCCTATCAGAAGGATGTTGTGAAACTTGAAAGGGTTCAGAAAAGATTTACAAGGATGTTGTCAGGGTTGGAGGATTTGAGCTACAGGGAGAGGCTGAATAGGCTAGGGCTGTTTTCCCTGGAGCATCGGAGGCTGAGGGGTGGCCTTATAGAGGTTTATAAAATCATGAGGGGCATGGATAGTGTAAATAGACAAAGTCTTTACCTTGGTTGAAGGAGTCCAGAACTACAGGGCGGAGGTTTAAGATGAGAGGAGAAAGATATAAGAGAGACCGAAGGGGCAACTTTTTCATGCAGAGGGTGGTATGTGTATGGAATGAGCTGCCAGAGGAAGTGGTGGAGGCTGGTACAATCGCAACATTTAAAAGGCATCTGGATGGGTATATGAATAGGAAGGGTTTGGAGGGATGTGGGCCAGGTGCTAGCAGGTGGGACTAAATTAGGTTGGGATATCTGGTTGGCATAGACAAGTTGGACCAAAGGGTCTGTTTCTGTGCTGTACATCTCGAAGACTCTATGACTCTAAGTTAGTAGCCCAAGTGTGAGAGTCACTGAAACAGGTCACCATAAATCTGAAGACATCAACTGCAACATGAAGGTCAGTGATATCATTGTTGCCTGACTATGTAGCATTGAGTTATGATTCATACCAGTTTCATAATCCTCCACGTTGTATTCTTCAGTTAACTGGTGTCCATAATCTGGGATTGTCTTAACTCCAACTTCCACTTTCGACCCAGCATCTGACTCAAAGCATTCATATATGAAGTTAGCCTGTACATATTTAAAAGAAAAGTATCTGTTTTGAATGTGATCAGATGTCGATTAAAAGCAAATTACAGTGTCTATTAAGAAAGACTTTCAGCTCCTTCCTCTGTATATCGGTGCTGCTGTTCAGACTGAGTTACAGATCACACTATAACACAGAGAGATCTATAGCAGGGTATGAACCAAACTGTTAGGCCAAAATTGTGTTTCCTTGTGAGCCTCTGTTATTTCTCCACGTTCAGAGGAAGCATGCTTTCATCAAATTTCCTTGCGATTGGGAGTGCTACTGCTGCTGGGCCTACATTCCTTACTAACAATCTCCAAAATGCCAGAGGTGTCCACCCAGCAAAGATGTCAGACTGTCCGTTTTTCAGATCCCTCCATGAATGTGTCCCCTACCCATCCCTAATCAAATTTAGCTCCATAATCCTCAGAGATCTCCACTACCCAAAATACGGGCCTCATGCATTCCTAATTATAATCATAAAAGCAAATTACTGCGGATGCTGGAATCTGAAACCAAAAGAGAAAATACTGGAAATTCTCAGCAGGTCTGGCAGCATCTGTAAGGAGAGAAAAGAGTTGACGTTTCGAGTCTTACTGTCCCTTTGTCAAAGCTTTGACAAAGGGTCAGTTAGACTCGAAACATCAGCTCTTTTCTCTCCTTACAGATACTGCCAGACCTGCTGAGATTTTCCAGTATTTTCTCTTTTGGTTCCTAATTATAATCACTTCACTATTAAAGTCCATGCCTTCAGTTTCTCAGGCACTGGAATTCCGTGCCTACACCTTTTGACTAAACTTTTCTCTTTTAAGATACTCATTAAAAGTTTCAACTAAGTCCCAACTAAGCCTCTTTTAAAGACGAAGCAAGATTTAGAATACTGTGGTCCCATCCCCACCAATCCCTTGCATCACAGACCTTGCAAATGGCAGACAGACCCCACAAGGCCATACAATGTCAGACATAAGGATGGGGCCCAGCAAAACCATATCCTGATTTGAGATTACGGCAGCCAAAGTCCACCAGAAGAGCCAGGCAATATTGGGGAACCCTCATGGGGCTCTCAAAAGTACAAGTCATGACGTTCCCCTCCCGGTTTGAGACCTTGGGTCGACAGGATTTCGAAACCCCAATACAGCGCTTTATCAGCATGTGATATAGAGCAGATGGTTCAGAAAGCTAATTAAATGCAATCTCACAAGGAAAAACAAGCATTCAAATTCCAGAAATGAAGCCATTTCCTGATTTAGAATGCGTGTTCACACATATAAGGGAAAACTGAAGGTTTTTTTTGTCTCTTGTTTTGATTTAATAGTTGCGCATGGACAGTTTAAGATTCAGGTTCCTGTAACAGACTTTGTGTGGTAAAAGCTGCAAGTTTTTGATAGCTATAATTCAAATTTAGGCACTGGCACATGAGAGTTTCCTTTTACTTCAATGGTAGCCATGAAGTGGAGGTGCAGATGTTGGACTGGGAGGGACAAAGTCAGAAGTCACATGACACCAGGTTATAGTCCAACTGGTTTATTTGAAATCACAAGTTTTCAGAGCACTGCCTCTTCATCAGATGAAGTGAAAACTTGTGATTTCAAATGAACCTGTTAGACTATAACCTGGCGTCGTCTGACTCAGTGGGAGGAGAGAATAGACAAAACCACATTGACATGAAACAGTTGTAGGTACTTGCAGTGGCAAGAAATGCAAGATAAATAAGGAAAACATAGTATGATTGAAAGATGTCAACAAAGGGCACTCTTAGTTTTAAGAGTTGCAGTATTTTTATTGTCTTACAGAAATGAGTTGAATAAAAGGATCTGCATTGTACCGCCTGAGAAGCTAATGAAAGAAGATTCAATTGTAACTTTTAAAATGGAAATATTCCCTGAAGGGTTTATGGGGAACCCTCAAGTTAGTATGACTAACAGATAGCTCTTTCAAAAGATGTAGTACCAACATTACAGGCCAAACAGCTGCCTTCTGTGCTAAAAAATTCCTGGCTCCACATACCACATATACTGTATAGGTCGATCTTGTGTATTAGTAAACCCCTTTATTTTGGCCAAAAGGTCTGGTATTTTTCATATACCTCATGTATAAGTTGACCCTAGTTTTTCAGAGATGTCTTCCTGCCCATATATGCAGCCTTAAAGGGCATGATTTGCACATTTTTTGATTCAAATGCAATACCTGCATCATCACATGCTACGCATACAACATATATTTGTGCAACGTGATTTTCAAATCTTTAAATTGAATGTTACACACGCACTGTACATATTTGTAATATTTACATACATTTGAGCTGTGCTTGCAAATATGTACAGTACCTTATGGTAGCCCTCAACCTTGTCTTCCCTGTGTTGCCTCAGTTTCTTAGAAGTAGGTGTCGTATACAGTTGTGCTCTGAACTTAATGTAAAACTCCCCCAAATTTTTCTAACAAAATGGCATCACAAGTATACAGCATAGTTTAAACTAAAGGTTATTGAAGTTGCAGAGAACAACAACAATAACGCAGCTGCAAGGGAGTTCTGTGTTTCTGAAAAAACGTGTTCGAGATTGGAGGAAAAAAGCAACACAGTTAAAGGCTATACCAAAACAGAAGTATGCCAACTGAGGAAAGCTAAACAAGTGGCCACAAATAAGAGAAAAGATTGCTGACTGGGTGACTCAGTGTCAGCAGAACAAAAGCATAGTGACTCAACAATGTAAAGAATACACTCCAAAAACCAAGCAAAAACAAGCTGGATTCAGTGATCTCAAAGCCAGGGCTGGATGGTGCAGTAGGTTTATGAAAAGTTATGATTTAATGCTTGGATAGAAAACCAAGATTTCCCAACATCTACCAGCAATTAATGTCAAGTTAATTGGGTTCCATAACTTTGTCATCAGAAGTCGGAAGAAAAACAGGCACAGGCTCTCAAGCGTTGGCAATATGGACGAAACCCAAGAAACTTTGATATGCTAGGGAACAGAAATATGGACACGATTGGAAGAAAAACAGTTTAGTTTAAGACTACTAGCCATGAAAGGAGTCGACTCACTGTGGTATTTGCTTGTATGGCAGATGGAACCAAGTTAAAGCCTATGGTGATTTTTAAGCTGAAAACTCTGCCCAAACAGAAATGTCTGAACGGCATTGTTGTCCTCATTCATGAAAAAAAAAAGGGGGATGGATGAAGGTGGATGCAAGAGTTGGATTGGGAAGGTCCGAAATATGCGACCACATGGACTTAGGAAGGAAAAAAGCTTACTGGCTTGGGATGTGTTCAGATCGCACAGAGTGAGAAGTGTTATCAGTGAACTTCGAGCCAACAATGCTGACATTACAATGATTCCTGGAGGCCTTATGTGCATGGTGCAGCCACTTGGATGTTAGCAGCAATAAACCTTTTAAGGACTTAGTACGGAAGAAATGGGACAACTGGATGCAAGAAGAAAGAAAAGCTTCACAAAGGGTGGCAACACGCGTGCTCCATTACTTGCAACTGTGTGTGAGTGAATTGTTGAGTCCTGGAAGGAGATGAAAACGGAAACTATTGTGAAAGCCTTCACAAAAAAAAAGTGGAATTTCTAATGCTTTAGATGGTATGGAGGAGGAATATTTATGGTCAGATGGAAGTGATGGCAAATCAATTGATGATCTCCTTGAGAGTGCAGATGAAGATAATCCATATGATATGCTTGACCCAGAAGACTGGAATGAATTATTCAGTGGTGCAACTGATGAGGATAGGGAATTTTAAGGATCTAATGGGCTTTTGCATGTACCAGTAATTTTTGTTTTGAGTAACTATCTCATAATACTTGTGATATACAGTAAGAAGAGCTTTTTGCTGTGAATCTGTTTTTTTTTATGTAAAGTGTCTATCATATTATTAACAGTTTCATGCGGTCATTTCTAAATAAAACATTATGTCTATTTTTTTCTTTTGTTTTTACTGCTTCTCTGTTTTTATTTTATGAATTGTGAGTTGCACAAATATCCCCAGTAGATGGCCTGACGGCCCATTGGTATGCCTATTAACTTTTGTACATATGTGTAGGCCTACATGCAATTTACAGTACTGGTAACTAGAATATGGTATGACAGTACCATTTTACCATAGCAGGCAGAATGGAGACAGTTATTTTGGAGATAAATATTCAATAATGGCCATAATTATTTTTCCTTTTGTTATTATTTTATATAGAGACCTGGCTCTGGTTTGTCCATTTTTTGACTCATGCCAAGCATGAATCTCATCCCCTCGAAAACAATACTTTGTGTATAAGTCAACTCCCTAATTTCAGCTTTAGAAACGGTCTTCAAAACTCGACCTATATAGGAGTATATACGGTACCTTTTACAACCTGCTTCTGTTAGCCTTTTATAAACAAAATTTGCTTGATATTTTGAACTGAACAGAAAGGGTCTGATGTGATTCGCCATCACTAAAGACTGCCCTGAAATCTTACTCAGACAAATGATATTTCCAGTCATTAAAAGCAGTGACCTGCCTGAGTTTCCTCAGTATAGTACCGAATGGTTACTTCTCAAGCTCAGGACAGTGGATGGGAATTAGAATGCACCATTGAGAGTTTTGTAATATACAAGTCAAAGTAATTTCAAGTAGTAACATTAGAATACACCCAAAAGAAGCATTAACCTGACATGGAATGCTTTTGGCATGATCTGCTCTATGCCTACTTTCAAATAAGTTTGAAAGGCATACAGTATCCCAGTTAAACTTAAACAGGTCGACAGCAGACAATGAGGACAAATTGAGACAAAACGTGTTGATGGGTTGAGATGATGAAGTAAAGTGAGAGGAGGCTTGGGCTGAGCAGAAAACACCAGTTATTGGACCAAGTAGTTATTTCTTACTGTAAACTCTTTATAATAACAGAGAATGAGGACTCACTGTGTTAATAGGTGGCATGTAGTTTTTCCACCGGACTTGAATCTCACTGTTTCTGTTGCTTTTACATTCAAAAAAGTGAATTTGCACTCCGTCAATGGTCACCGGCACTGAAGGAGAGATAGAAATTAAAGTAGGGCAAGGAATCATGGAATCCCTACAGTGTGGAAGTAGGGCATTCGGTCCATTGAGTCCACACAGACCCTCTGAAGAACAACTCACCCAGATACCCCTCCTCCTGCATTTCCCATGGTTCATCCACCTAGCCTGTACATCCCTGGACATAATAGGTAATTTAGCATGGCCAATCCACCTGACCTGCACATCTTTGGATTGTAGGAGAAAACCAGAACACACAGAGGAAAGCCACGCAGACACAGGGAGAATGTGCAAACTCCACACAGACAGTTGCCCGAGGCTGGAAGCAAACCCAGTTCCTGAATCAGTCCTTACTTCAACACCCACACACCAGGCCTTGTTATCACATGCTTTCTATTACACACCACCCACTATTAGCCTCTAATGGTCCCAATTAATAGATATTCATTTTCCTCAGCTGATTACCTACTCCTTGTCTGTTCAACAATTCTTCTCTCCCTTCGGGCTTTATCTCCATCTATTGCTTGCTCCTTACCTCCTCCTCTCATCCTTTTTCCTAGCTACCAGCAGTCTGAGGAAGGGTCACTGGAGCTGAAACATTAACTCTGATTTCTTTCCACAAATGCTGCCAGACCTGCAGAGCTTTCCCAACAATTTCTGCTTTTGAACATCTGCAGTTCTTTCAGTTTTTAAGAAATCAGTTCTACATCCAATACTCAAACTGAAAGTCTATCGGCAAAGGAAGTTAGAGTCATAGCCATAGAGACATATAGCACGGAAACAAACCCTTTGGTCCACCTCGTCCTTACTGCCCAGATATCCTAACCTAATCTAGTCCCATTTGCCAGCACTTGGTCCATATCTCTCTCAACCCTTCCTATTCGTATACCCATCCAGATTCCATTTAAAGGTTGCAATTGTACCAGTCTCCACCACTTCCTCTGGCAGCTCATTCCATACGCGCACAACCCTCTGCGTGAAAAAGTTGCCTTTTATATCTTTACCCTCTCACCCTGAATCTATGTCCTCTAAGTTCTGGACTCCCCCACCCCACGGAAAAAAAACCTTGTCGTTTTATCCTATCCATGCCCCTCATGATTTTATAAACCTCTATAAAGTCACCCCTCAACGTCTGACACTACAGGGAAAACATTCCCAGTCTATTCAGCCTCTCCCTGTAGCTCAAATCCTCCAACCCTGGCAACATCCTTGTAAATCTTTTCTGAACCCTTTCAAGTTTCACAACATCCTTCCGATCGGAAGGAGACCAGAATTGCACGCAATATTCAAAAAATGGCCTAACCAATGTCCTGTACAGCCGCAACATGACCTCCAACTCCTATATTCAATACTCTGAACAATAAAGGAAAGCATACCAAACACCTTCTTCACTATCCTATCTACCTGCGACTCCACTTTCAAGAAGCTATGAACACGTACTCCAAGGTCTCTTTGTTCAGCAACACTCCCTTGGACCTTAACAAAGACCAACAGGTTCAACTCTCACACAGTTTATAATAAATGATTTATTTTGTTTTATTAAACAACCAAATTCCAGCCAGATCTAAACTCTGGAGGAAACACGTGGATTGGACACAGCATGAATAATCATTACATTCAATTGTAAATCTTGGAACAAGCCTCATGGCAAACTTACACCTGCCTCAAAGTTGGGAAACTTGTTCGATTCATACTCAGATTTTAGATACTCTGGGCCAATTATGACCATAGCTACCTGGTGGAACCTTGCTGAGTGGTCAGTTACAATCACCCAAAGCAATCTAGTTAACCTGGAGCTATTCAGAGCCAGTCGTCTGCATTTAAAGATGTACAAGGATGTTGCCAGGGTTGAAGGGTTCGAGCTATAGGGAGAGGCTTAATAGGCTGAGACTATTTTCCCTGGAGCATCAGAGGCTGAGGGGTGACATTATAGAGGTTCATAAAATCATGAGGAGCATGGATAGGTTAAATAGGCAAGGTATTTTCCCTGGTATGAGGGAGTCTAGAACTAGAGGGCACAGATTTAAGGTGAGAGGGGAAAGCTTAAAAGGGACCTAAGGGGCAACATTTTTATGCAGAGGGTGGTGCATGTATGTAATGAGCTGCCAGAGGAAGTGGTGGAGACTGGTACAATTGCAACATTTAAAAGGCATCTGGATGAGTATACGAATATGAAGGGTTTCGAGGGATACGGGCCAAGTGCTGGCAAATGCAACTCGATTAGTTTAGGATACCTGGTCGGCATGGATGAGTTGTACCAAAGCTTATTTTTTATATGGAAACATTTCTCCCATTATACCTAGTATCAGAAGGAAATCCGAGGCATTCCTGACTTTGGGGATATTTTCCACCCCTGCCCCAGTCTCACCCAAAATTCGTATTGCCAGTTCCATCACTGATCCCTCTAGACTTCAGGAGGTGGGAAGTTGACTAGTGGGATTTAGCTGACGCCCAGGGGTTAACAGATCTTAGGCCTCACTTCTTGAGCAATGGGTAGAGTTTCTATCCTGTCCATCGAGAATCGGCTTGGATTTAGAAATTGGACAGCGATGTATACTCCAGCTTTGACCTTGGGTGGAGCTATTATTCCAACTGCTTTACAGGACGTGCTTACATCTCACTGACACAACTCTGTTCATAGGCTCTTCCTGTGATTTTTGAATTCTATTTCTCATCTGGATCCCATAAAAGGCCATTTGAATATCCACAGTGATCATCTTTCAACAGCATCATAGCGAACAGTTCAAATCCCAGACACACCAGAGGGTATACTCCAATGGATTCCCAGTCCTACCTGAGTTGTTCATTCTGATGTGCACTCGGACACATGGGATGCATCGAGATAACTGACAGAACAAGATGGTGGATATTTCAAGGCTGGAGAGGTTCAGGCTGAATCCAACAGGTGTTTCCACTCGCTCCGGGTATGTATAAGCCTCTGTGGGAAACATTAATGAACACATTTCAGAGACCCAAGAGAAAGCTTAGAGGATCATCAACAGGAGACTACAGGCTTTCTTCCTCTCAGACTGATGGCATTGAAGAAGTCAACAATTGTATGTCCAAAGCATCTTAAACGTTACTCCTGAGGAGTCAACAATATTGTTTTGGGTCTTGAGTGACATGTAGGCTAAACCAAGAAAGGACAGCAGATTTTATTCCTTAAGGGACATCGTACAACCCATCTGATTCACCAATCAACAATACCTGGCATCGTCTCCATTACAGACACCAGCTTTATAATACAAATCCATTAACTGAATTTAAATTCCACCATCTTCTGGGATAGGATGTCCCCAGAGCATTCTAAGACAATGCTGCATTTTATCAAAATGAGTAGCAGTGTGCCCTGGTCAATATTTATCTCTCAATCAATATAATACAATAGCTTATCTGATTATGAAGACCTTGTCGTTTGATAGAGCTTGCTGTGTGGATTTGCTTGCTGTTTCTCCTACATTACAACACCACTGCTTGGAAAATGCTTTGAGAGTCCACTGATTGTATAAAGCACTAAGTGCTACCCACTTATTTTGATCCCACACAGTTCGACATCCTGCCATTGTGGTGACCACACAACAAAGGTCCCGATCCGTTTTTCTCTTTGGCTTTGCGATTTCCATCACGTTGTCATGGCGTTAACATAGAGGGATAACCTGATGAGCCAGTATACAGTTTCTGTTCTTGCACCCGTGTCTTCTATTTGAGACAACCTACACAATCATCTTCAGAGTTTAATGTCCAAAATATAAAACAGTAAGAATTTAGCAGGACGATGGTGTATAGTGGTGAGCATAGCTGCCTTCCAAGCGGTTGACCCAGGTTCAATTCCCGGCCATCGCAGTGTTGCAGTTTTGAGGTGGCATGGTGGCTCAGTGGTTAGCACTGCTGCCTCACAGCACCAGGGCCCTAGGTTTGATTTCAGCCTCGGGTGACTGTCTGTGTGGAGTTTGCACATTGTCCCCGTGTCTGCGTGGGTTTCCTCTGGGTGCTCCGGTTTCCTCTCTCAGTGGAGAAAGTGAGGACTGCAGATGCTGGAGATCAGAGCTGAAAATGTGTTGCTGGTCAAAGGTATGCAGGTCATGTGAATTGGCCATGTTAAATTGTCCATTCTGTTAGGTGCATTAGTCAGAGGGAAGTGGGTCTGGGTGAGTTATTCTTCGGAGGGTCGGTGTGAACTTGTTGGGCTGAAGGGCCCATTTCCACACTGTAGGGAATCTAATCAATTGAGAGAATAAAAAGGACAAGTCCCTTTCAGACTGAGGAACTGCAGTTTAATGAAGCACATTATTTGGTTATTGTTGTCAATATCATGGTTAACCACAGCCAGAAAATAAAATTGGACTTATAAGAACTTGAAACCAAATATAAGTCATTGAAGGAACTTAATGAAGGGAGAGAATGCAAACGACAGTCAAGCTGAATTCAGTCAAATATAATACTGATGGGGTCGGATAAAGATTACTGAAAATATTAAAGAGTGAGTGTAGAGAATGGAATGTGAACACGGGAAAGATACAACTCGCAAAAGAAAAATCCAGAATTGAAGATGGAGCTTGTTAGTTGATTTAGCGATACAGTTAAAACTGACCCAAACATAGCATTAACATAAGATGCTTGTGGAGAAAGCTGAAAATTGATGTCCCCAACTTTACCCCTTGCAATGCCTGCTTTTTGCAGTCTAAAATCAAGCCTAACCTTGTCTACAACTGGGCTTGTGGAGAAGGCTCAAATCACAGACACTTCCAATCTGGACTCACTGGCATAAGCACCTTCCTAGAACCTATTCAAGAAAACAATCCGCAGATACCTTTATTAAAGACAAAATGGCCTTCCTTACAAGTACACACCAGATAAAACTTACCATGCCATGGGCCAAGATACAGTCAACAGTAAAATCGGAGCCCCTTCTTTTTGCCGTAGACTTGTCCAAAACCAAAAGCCATGCCTTCTTACTCGTTGGCAACTTCAAAAAGCCAAGGTCCTCAAACCTTCACCAGTCAGCAACATATGGCACCAATGATTTTCACTTCATGAGTTCAGCAACTGGATCACCATGTTCAGTTCCAGAAATGTAGGATCCTATTATTCTCAGATCATTGCTCAGCCCGTCTTCATGTCCAAACATGATAACTGTTCTTTCTCTCACCCAATTCATCTTTCAACTACTCAGCCAATGGACCAATAAATTTAAAATGCTTTTATCTAAACAGCTAGCTGCTTATCCATAAGTAGATTGCTTGCCTGGAAACTGTAGAAAATGTAGACTTATTTCAAGCCATGAACATCCTGAAGAGAGCCTTTGACATGGTAAAGCAGAATTGCTTCATGCCTACAATTCTTTTCAGCAGATCATGATGTCGTGTGAGATGATGCTGATGCTACACTTCTCTCAAAAATTAGGATTAAACAAAAAGGAAGAATTTCTGACTGCTGATGCTGATGATGCTGCTGAACTCTGTGCTGCACCAGCAGATGACAATCAGCGAGCCTGCTAATTTTCTTCTTGTTCTCCATGGACCTCCAAGGTCCCCTGTGTGGCAGTGACCTCCAGAATCAGAAGTCAATATGTAAAAATGTGTCAGAATGCCAAGCATGCACACGCAAACCAACTGCACGCGTGCACATCTTAGAGGGAACGTGGATGACAGTACTGTTGTGGAAGCAGTTACAAAGGGAGCAACTTCAGAGAAGCAGCTGAGGAAGATGAGGTGCAGACAGAAGCTCAACCACCCACGTTACCAGAGCTCAAGAAGATGGGCTATTTTCAATAGGCCACCAATATAAACGAGAAAGTATTCGAGTCACTGGCTCAGCTTTCCAGTTGTGTGGAGAAAAAACAAGTGTCAAGGATAAAGCATCTGTCTATGAAAACTATTTTTAAAAACCAACTGATGATTCACTATGGTCACCAATCTTTCAAACTGCATATTCTATTGCCCATATTTTGATTCTGGGCAGTTTTACAAATAAAAACAAGTTTTAGGATTTTGAAGATCATTTTTGCTCTCTTTTTAAAATTGGGTAATCGGTGGTGCATACAGATATTAAAAAAATACAGGCAACACGCAATACATATGAGTACATACAATAAGAACAACACATTGCCTGCCATCTTGATATCAGGAATGCCAAAAGTTTACATGGGCCAAGAGGTTTTGAAATACATCGTCTGTAAATAATTTTAAGTGTTTTTCTTAGGGCTTCTCAGTTTAAAAATCACTTAAGATTATAATGGAAAGAAAAAAGGGAATAAAAGACTCCACACAGAAAATAATGCGCTGTCAGAATTGCAAAAATTAACAATTTCATTTCCCAGAGAAATAATATTATGTAGTTGTGAAATAAGAGTTGGCCATGAACTTGTCTTTACCTTTATTGACCATGAGAGGGCGACAACAACCAACTGTTTTATATAATTTTCCAATGAACCTGTTAAGATGATGCAGCCCCTCTAGCCTGCTCTGCAAGTTGGATCATGAGTGATTCAATACTCCTCCACAGTCACTTTCCTGCCCTTTCCCCATCATACATGATTCCCTGACTGACCAAGATGAGACCATAAGGAATAGGAATGTGCCATTCGGACACTTGAGCCTATTCTAGAATGCTATGGCAACCAAAGCGACAGCTTCCTGCAGGAAATGTATGCGGTCAGAGATGTTACTACACATCTCTGGACCGTGTGGGTCTTGAACCCAGGGTCACTGCACCACAAAAGCCCTTTTAAAGCTTACTGCAGCTGGGGTTTCAAAGCAGTTTCCTACTCACGGCCTGAGTCTGCTTAACTTCTGTGATCAGACATTTTCAGACTTGCAAGGCCATTGGTTTCAACCATTTTTGAGGCCAAATAGAGCAAGGAGAGTGAAAACCAGCATAAAAACGCAGGTAAAAGATCCATAGAAGAACCCCCAGTTGTGTAATATGGCCCATCAACACATTATTCAAAACAAAGAGAAAAGATATTTACTATCTCTTATAACCTTTAAGGCACACAGAACCACGACAGGTCTTCAGAACTAACTCAGGGAACGAGCCAAAAAGCTAAACTTCAGAGCTATCAGGCATTAGTCATGAAACTAGGAGAGCTTCCATTGTCTGCATTCACATTATTTCCATTTTCAATTATCAGACAGATTTTTTTTGAAAAAGCAGAAGCTGGCATTTCAGGCTTGGAGAGCAGTAGAAGTCACGATTGACGTCATTTGTATGAAGGTAAGAGGAAGGTATACTTAACAGAGACATTCATTCAAAACGCTGCCAATAGAAAACATGTGGATTAATTGAGTCTCTATTGATTTCCATTATTGATAGGGAAGAGAAAACAGTGCTCCTCTCCATTGTGACAGATACCACTGTAAATGTACAAAAGAGATAACTTAGATTTCTATAGCACCTTTCATGATCTCTAGGCTTCCTAAAACGCTTTCCAACCAATGACATACTTTGAAGTGTGGTCACTTTGATGACTCAGCTAGCTTCCACAGCAGCAGAGAGCTAATGACTAGAGGCTTCATTTTTAATATTTTCAATTCAACCTGTTCAGCAATGTTATTACTTACATGTGGAGCAGGTGGGTCTTGAACCCAGGCCTCACTGATGTGGTTACAGACTGAATTAACAGAAAAAGGGTCAGACTGCACAATGTAATTGGCAGCTTTGCAGCCGTCTGCACTAACCTGAACAAGACAGTGGATTGGACCCAATGGGAATTAATCCACATGATTTTGAAGCACGCATCAAACTACCCAGAAATCTCAATGAATGAGAAGTGATTGCGAGTGCGGCACTTTGCTACTCACTCACCATCTTCGATTTTACAGAAACCTCTGTCGATTCTCAAATCACAGGCAATTCTCTGCTCAACGTGGCAACAGTCCATATCACATTGATTGGAGCCTGGCCTGACTAGAGTTAACTCTTTCTGCATGTCCAGCAGGAGAGGGGTTCCTCAGAGAACACAACACCCCGTTTTCCATGTGGCTTCAAAGCCTATGTGAAGCCAAACGAGCACGCTCGACTTCATTCTCTTGTGAGACCACGGAGAAGGTTCCACTGGGAATACAAGGGGCTGGATTTTCCAAGGACAGTCTGCCCCTTTGTACCTCATGAAGGCAGGGAGCACTGTATTTCTGACAGGAGACACCAATCAGAGCTCCTTCAGAAACATGGCACAGTGCTTCCATTCGGACACTTCCCTCAGTGCATGACAAAGTCCATGCATCAGCTGATCAGCTGGCACAGAGCTTCCCAGCAGGATGTGGGTGGGAAACCAGGTGGGTAGAAACTGGGGTGGGGTCAGTTGGGCAGCACTGCTGAACTCCATAACCTGCTCCTCTCGCCTTGATAACCCAGAATCGCTTATTTGTTATGACACAGGAGACAATTCAGCCCATCGTACCTGCACTAGCTCTTCAAATATCCATCAGTACCTAGCGCCAATTTATTGCCTTCACCCCACCCCCCAATATCCCTGCGCACCGTTTCTATCAAGTAATCATCCAACGTCCTTCATCCGCCTCTACCACGTTTTCCAGGCAGTGCATTTCAGACCTTAACTACTCAGTGCGTGAAAAGAGGTTTTTTCTCACATCACCATTGCTTCTTTTGCACATCACGTTAAGCCCATCTCCTCTCATTCTTGCCCTTTTCACAAAGAGGAACAGCTTCTCCGGAGCTACTCCATTCAGCCCGTTCATAATTTAAAAACCGATATCAAATCTCCTCTCAGCCTTTGCTGTCCAATTTCAAAAATAGGAAATACTGTCAGTCAGTCCCTTGACAGCATTTCTTCAGGTCTATCTGTACTTCCAGAAACTTGGACAGCGAACTTCACACATCAGTTGCCCTTGGCATAATCCCTATTCTGATGCCCTGGAAAAATTTGTTAACTAATATACAGAACTAAACAATAAAACAATTCAGAGCTGTAGGAAGTGTCAGGGTCAGTTGATTTGCTCAACAAAGCACAACAGTACAAACAATTTACATCGGTATAGCTAAGCCTCCTGTCTAGCATGTCACCGCAACGGAGCCAAAATAACTGCTACAGTTTCCATAAATGTTTAACCCTGGAGTATTTTATTAACAGAGAATATCTAAACATTAACCAATACTTCATCAAGTCATACTTGTGTGTAACTTTAGGAATCGAGTAGAGTTAATTGTCAACAGACCATTTAACCACACTGTTCTAGCTAGCTGCATAATAAGGAAAGTAGAGAGCTTTCAACCAAACAAGAGGGTATAAGGATTCATGCTTAGGAAAAAGTAATAAATCAAGGGATGAAGTTAGGGCAGGACAGCAAAATACTAAAGTGGAAAATGAAAATCAGAGAAGGGACAGAGAAGAATATAAACTAAAGATGTAGCAGCAGTCAAGACTAAATGGTATAAAGTGAAAAACGGACAACTCCACAACGACAAGGACGGATTCCAAATTTCGAGGAGTAGGAGTTATTCGAGAAGAATAGGAAGCTAAGTAAAAGTGGAGGGGTAGCTCTATTAATCAAAGATGGTATTGGTGAAATAGTTAGAGATGACTTCAGTTCAAGAAATCAGATTGTACAATCAGTTTGGGTGGAGTTGAGAAACAGTAGCGTGAAAACATCATTTGTGGGGAGGTTCTACAGGCAACCTCTCAGTAACTATGGTACAGGAAATATGATACAAGAAGAAATATTGGATGCTTTGTGATAAAAGAATGGTAATAATTAGTGGATGATTTGAATCTCCATATGAATTGTAAAATTCAAATTGGTAATTGTAACCTGGATGAGGCGTTCATAGAACACTCTAAAATAGTTTTGGAGTAGCATGTTTTGGAACTGACCAGAGAGCAGATTATTTGAGACTTGCTCTTGTGTAATATGACAGGATTAATTAATAACCTCAGAGTAAAGGCACACCCGGGTACCAGTAATTGTATTATGATCCAAGTTAAAAATCCAATTTGAAAGTGAAAGGTGGCTGTAAACATCATATTTTAATCCTAAATGAGAGCAACTCTGTGGGTATGAAAGCTAAGCCAGACAAAGTGAACTGAGATTTTGGACTGGCAGACAGATCAGTAAAGAAGCAGCGGCAGATTCTTAAAGGGATATTTCAGAATAAACACGTTCCCAGTATAAAGGAAAAATCCAAGCAAGGATCCACAATCGGCTTCTGCTAGGAGTCCAGATGACGGCTGAGCCCAAGGATGTGCCGTTGATTTGTTCATATATTTGATTGTTGAATGTGAAGTGTGTTGTGAGGCACAGGTCCAGTAGTTTGAGTATGCCGTCTTTGTTGATAGGTTCAATGTCCTGTTGTCTGTTCTGTATGTCCAGCAGGTTGGCTATTGTTTCTCTGGCGAGGGTTTTGTCCATAGAGGTGAACCATGCCATTACAATGAATGAGACCATGGTTTCTTCCTTGCCTATGTATATATTTCTCATGATGTCCAAGAATTCCTGTGTTGACTGTATAGAGTGTCTGGATCCACTGATCAGGTGTTTCAGTTTCTGCTGTAGTTCTTTAGCCAGTTTGTGTGATGGTGTCCCTGGTAGTGATACTATGGGTCTGAGTGGGATGTCTGGTTTGTGCACTTTAGGTAGTCCATAGAATCTGGGGGTGTTGTTGCTTTCAGGTTTCTATCTTTGTAGGTCAAACCTGGTTATCTGTCCGTTTCTTTGTAGGTTCCTCAGTGTGTTGTTTATCCTATTGGTGAGCTGTGGGGTGGGGTCAAACTCCCACTTTTGGTAGGTGTTGGTATCTGCAAGTAGTTGTTGCGCTTTTTGGATGTAGTCTGCTTTATCCCAAATTCAACCCAAACTCTGGGTCAGATAATGTGGATGACACCTTTGTAATCATCAAAAACACAGAAATAGAGAACTCACACCGGATCATCAGCGCCACACTCACAGAAATCTGATTCACTAGAGAGGAAGAAAAGGACAACCAACTCCCATTCCTGGTCATGATGGTACAGAGAACACCTAACGGAGAATTCACCTCAAAGGTATACAGGAAAGCCACACACACAGACCAAGTCCTAAACTACGAAAGCAACCACCCCAACACACACAAAAGTAGTTGCATCAAGACACTATTCAAAAGGGCCACAACACACTGCAGTACACCAGAACTGCAAAAAGAGGAAGAAGAACACCTATACAATGTATTCACCAAAAACGGATACCCGCGCAATTTCATCAACAGATGCCTAAGGGAAAGACTATGGAATGAGGACATGCCGCAACCCAAAGGACTAGCCACACTACCATACATCAAGAGCATTTCCGAACTGACAGCCAGACTACTGCGACCACTAGGACTCATAACAGCACACAAACCAACAACCACTCTCAGACAACAACTCACCAGAATGAAGGACCCAATACCCAGCATGAGCAAAACCAATGTGGTGTACAAAATCCCATGCAAGACATTACATAGGACAAACAGGAAGACAGCTAACGATCCGCATCCATGAACACCAACTAGCCATGAAATGACACGACCAGCTACCCTTAGTAGCCACACATGCAGATGACAAGCAACATGAATTCGACTGGGACAACACTACTATTATAGGACAAGCCAAACAGAGAACAGCCAGGGAATTCTTAGAGGCATGGCACTCATCCACAGATTCAGATTCAATCAATAAGCACATCAACCTAGACCCAATATACTGCAACGGACAGCTGGAACTGACAACCGGAAGCGGCAGATTCAAACCACTACAAATGCCGGAGGAAAGATCACAGAAGCGCTTCACAGGAGGCTCCCAAGCACTGAGGATGTCACCTAGACAGGGGACGAAACGTCTGCAACAGAAATTCCCAGCTCGGCGAACAGAACCACAACAACGAGCATCCGAACTACAAATCTTCTCCCAAACTTTGAAGGTTACCTTTCATGAGGTGTATAAATACAAATACTCCCTGCCTCAGAAGGTAGTGGAAGTGGGGCTATTGATTATATTTAAGACAGATATGAAAATATTCTTTAGCCAAGGGAATCAAGAGTTTTTGGGGAGAGATGGAAATGCGGGATTCAGGAAAGGGCTAAATGTTGAACTTCTACCCTGAATTCAGATATAGATATATAGATATACTCACAGGTATAACTCTTGAATACAGTTCACTGACTTCTGATTTTTTTAAAAATTCCACCCGATGCCTTATTCCCTCCCAACATGTACCTTCATTTTTGCTTCCATTCTGTAAAGTTCTTCAAATATATGTTTGCCTACAAAATCCCAGAGAAGTGTTGGCCCAGAAAGACTAAATGCCACACTTCACTACCTATTGCCAAAAGTAAACTGAACTATATAATGTACTGGAAACCATAATCTAACAACAACAAAATTAAAATGATTTATTATCCATGGAGCATCAGTCCCAGGTTTTTGGCTGCAATATAATTCTACAAAGCCCAGCCTACATTTTGATGAACTGCACTGTCATGACATTACAGGTTTGACAAGGAATGCATTTACATGCATACTTAGAGAAGACAGGGAATAAGCAAGTGCAAACATTTTTAACATTTATCAAATTCTTTTGACCTTTCTCATAAGAACAAAAAAATTTAATTGGAAAACAAACAATTAGGCAAAGATAAAATAGAAAAATACCTACCTATATCAAGGGGTTGCTGTGGAAAAAGAGCAGAAATATTTGTTTTAGTCACTTCACCACCATATTTCACATTTCAAATTTCAAATAAAGGTAACCGATATTGATAATGAAGCTAAAAACGAAAAGAACTGAAAAATCAGAAACAAAAACAACGTTTCTTGATATTGAAGATATTTTGTCAATTATGTCACATTTATAAATGTATCAGTACGTATGTGCATTGGAAAATGTAAAATGGAGTAAAGCTTATTACCTTTTCATTCAATATAATCCTTATTCAAGCGTAAAATAAGGTATTCTGCACACCTTATTACAGGAGACCCATGCAGTTAGAGTGAATGGTTTTACGTTATGAAGCACATTCCTGTACCTTTAATATGACGTTTCAAAACATTAACTTTAGAATCCTCGTAGTTCTGGCAAATGCAGAACTAAAACAAAAAATTTCCTGATCTAAGCCCCCATTTGTAAGGTTGTACTTGACCACTATGACTGGTTCCTAAATGTTACCGAGTTGAGAAGGTTTAATAAGAATCACTCAAATTGTAATACACTGCACACGGTCTCTTGTCAAACAGGATTTGTGATTTGCAGAATTATTTCCTGAAAAAAAGATTTTGTTTTCTCTCTGCCAGAACTACAAACACAAAACAAACCCAGAAGGCAGCCTACGTCCCAGCAAACTAATGAAACTTAGTGGAAAAGGTGTAGTTGCTTGGGCGGGACAACATTGTTTTTTTTCTCTCTGTTATTGTCACTGCATTCAACTAGATTTCCAATACTCATTGAAATGCTTTGATCATGCACACGTTAGACAAATTAGTGAAGTGTTCATGAATCAATGTCTTTTTTTTAAGATTAGATTAGATTACTTACGGTGTGGAAACAGGCCCTTCGGCCTAACAAGTCCACACCGTCCCGCCGAAGCACAACCCACCCATACCCCTACATTTACCCCTTACCTAACACTACGGGCAATTTAGCATGGCCAATTCACCTGACCTGCACATCTTTGGACTGTGGGAGGAAACCGGAGCACCCGGAGGAAACCCACGCAGACACGGGGAGAACGTGCAAACTCCACACAGTCAGTCGCCTGAGGCGGGAATTGAACCTGGGTCTCTGGCGCTGTGAGGCAGCAGTGCTAACCACTGTCTTCAAGAGACTAAGTAAAAGGAAGAAAAATATGAAAAGTTGGGAGAAAATGAAGAACACAGGTGACTCAGCCACCTGAGATGGTGATTAATTGAATTATATGCAACAGGCAGGAATGCGAAAAGCTCATACAAACCATTGACATTGAGTTACTCAGTTGTATCGAACAAAATTAGACAGACCATCCAGCATCAGCAAAAGACACTGGGAATTACAGAGGCACTCACAGCCTTGTTGACCTCCAAAGCCCTCTGTACTAACAACTGGGGGCTTGTGTCAAAAATTGGGAGACTTGGCCAAAAGATTTGTCAAGCTACAACTTGACAGTCATTGTCTGTAAGGTATGATTCATGGAAATTGCCCCAGAGATGGAAGTGCAGTGGTGTGCTTTTGGGAGGGACTTCCCCGGAAGTACTCAACATTGACTCCAGACTCCATGAAGACTCATGGAACCAGGTCAAATGAGGAAACATCCTGCTGAATACAACCTACCTGGTACTAACATTCTTCCCTTCCTTAAAATGCAAAAGGATGGTAAGTCAATTTTCCCTAATGTTGAACATCAATGGAAGCAGCATTGATGACAACAAGGGCAGAGAAGGTAGTCTGGATGGGGACTTCAATGTCCATCACTAGGAGCAGCTCAGCAATATAACTACAGACTGCACTAGCAGAGTGCTAACAACTGGCTTTGATTTTTATGTCATCATTGTCTACAGGTACGGTGCCAGAAGACTGGAGGATAGCAAATGTTGTCCCCTTGTTAAAAAAGGAGAGTAGAGACAACCCTGGTACTTTTAGACCAGTGATCCTTACTTCGGTTGTGGGTAAAGTGCTGGAAAAGATTATAAGAGGTAGGATTTATAATCGTCTAGCGAGAAATAGGCGGAATACGGATAGTCAACATGGTTTTGTGAACAGGTGGTCATGCCTCACAAACCTTACTGAGTTCTTTGAGATGGTGATCAAACAGGTGAATGAGGGTAAAGCAGTTGATGTGGTGTATATGGATTTGATAAGGGTGCCACAGTAGGCTATTTCTCAAAATATGGACACATGGGATTGAGGATGATTCAGCGGTCTGGATCAGAAGTTGGCTATCTGAAAGAAGACAAAGGGTGGTGGTTGATGGGAAATGTTCATCCTGGAGTTCAGTTACTAGTGGTTTACCACAAGGATCTATTTTGGGGGCCACTGCTGTTTGTTATTTACATAAATGACCTAGATAAGGGCATAGAAGGATGAGCTAGCAAATTTGCACATGACACCAAGGTCGGTGGATTTGTGGATAGTGCCGAAATATGTTGCAGGTTACAGAAGAACATAGATAAGCTGCAGAGCTAGGCTGAGAGGTGGAGTTTAATACAGAAAAGTGTGAGGTGATTCACTTTGGAAGAAGGCGTACGATGTGTTAGCTTTTATTGGTAGAGGGACAGAGTTTCAGAGCCAGGAGGTCATGCTCTTTTCCAGAGATGCAATTCACACACATCAACTTCTGCCATCAGTTAAAAGCTTATTAAAGCCAGGTGACCCCCTTTGAGTCAAAAGAGACCCCGAACATCCCCTTTATACAGGTCAGTTGGTAATACTCACAGATTTGCTGGCTACCCACCAACACCCCCCCTCACCCCCACCACCACCACCATCATAACTACATGTTACCCCAGGCACAATGGTAGGATGAGATCATTCTCTGAGATAATGCAAATGTAAATGCCCTAATCCTGGGAATCGTTTTACATACGATTTCCTGACTTAGTGATTCGCCAAGACAATATAGGTGTGATATGTCCTAGCTTTGTGGGATGGCTATGAAAGTACTTCTGAATGAAAGGGACTAAATTAGAGTTGAATTTGATAATAGTAGGGGAGTAGTAGCAAATGACTGTCTAAATGGAGTGGGAATCGTCCGCATTTCTGCATGAATGTCGTCTCCATCCACTTCGAGAATGTTTAGTCAGTGCAGTTTAACACTTTAATATTACATTAATGTCCAGAGAGATGGTCCAATTTAACCTTTTAACATTACAGCCACTGTACAAAACTCAGGTGTGGCTGCACTTGGAGTATTGCGGAGAGTTCTGGTCACCACGTTACAGGAAGAATGTGGAAGCTTTGGAAAGATTGCAGAGGAGAATTACTAGGATGTTGCCTGGTATGGAAGGAAGAGTCGAGTGTGTGGTGCTGGAAAATCTCAACAGGTCAGGCAGCATGCGAGAAGCAGGAGAATCGACGTTTCAGGCATAGCCCTTCATCAGGAATGCCACCGTCATCCCTGATGAAGGGCATATGCTTGAAACATCAATTCTCCTGCTCCACGGATGCTGACTGACCTGCTGTGCTTTTCCAGCACCACACTCTCAATCTGATCTCCAGCATCACTTTCTACTGGTATGGAAGGAAGGTCTTATGAAGAAAGCCTGAGAGACTGGAGATTGTTTTCGTTAGATAGAAGTTTGAGAGGTGAATTAAGACATATAAAATAATCAGAGGATTAGATAGGATGGACAGTGAGAGCCTTTTTCTTCGGATCGTGATGGCTAGCACAAGGGGACATAGATTTAAACTGAGACGGCACAGACAGACACGGCATAGAGGTAGCACAGTGGTTAGTACTGCTGCCTCACAGCGCCAGAGACCTGGGTTCGATTCCCGCCTCAGGCAACTGTCTGTGTGGAGTTTGCACATTCTCCCAGTGTCTGCGTGAGTTTCCTCCGGATATTCCGGTTTCCTCCCACAGTCCAAAAATGTGCAGTTAGATGAACTGGCCGTGCTAAATTACCCGTAGTGTTAGGTGAAGGGGTAAATGTAGGAGAATGGGTCTGGGTGGGTTGCTCTTCGGAGGATCAGTGTGGACTTGTTGGCCCGAAGGACCTGTTTCCACACTGTAGGGAATCTAATCTAATAGGGCAGTACGGTGACTCAGGGCAGCTCAGTGACTCAGTGTTTATCACTGCTGCCTCACAGCACCAGGAACCTGGGTTCGATTGCAGCCTCAGGCAACTGTCTGTGTGGAGTTTGCACATTCTCCCTGTGTCTGTGTGGGTTTCCTCTGGGTGCTCCGGTTTCCTCCCACAGTCCAAAGATGTGTAAGTCAAGTGAATTGGCCATGGTAAACTGCCCATAGTGCTAGGTGCATTAGTCAGAGGGAAATGGGACTGGGTGGGTTGCTCTTCGGAGGGTCGGTGTGGACTGGTTGGGCCTTGTCTAATCTAAATAGAAACAAGTTAAAAACAGGTCAACAGAGAATGGGGCTCCTGCTGCCTGTCCGCTATAAAAGTCTTGATTAAATAACTGTGTTAACCTTCAACCCCTTTCATAATGAATCAGAGCTGGCAACCATAATGCAATGGGCAGAAAATGTGAAACAGAACAATCACACTAATGGAGTAGAAACTTATCGAAGGTTGGAGTCAAGGGTCAGTGTGGACTTGTTGGGCCATAGGGCCTGTTTCCACACTGTAGGGAATCTAATCTAATTAAACATTGAAAAGATGTCAGAGGTAGGTTCTTTACTCAGAGAGTAGTAGGGGCATGGAATGTTCTGCCTGCAACAGTAGTAGACTCGCTAATTTTAAGGGCATTTAAATGGTTTTGGATAAACATATGGATGAAAATGGAATAGTGTAGGATAGATAGGCTTCAGATTGGTTCCACAGTTCGGCGCAACATCGAGGGCAAAGGGCCTGCATTGCTCTGTAATGTCCTATGTTCTATGCTAAAGGACAAAGCTGCTGATCAACAAGAGGGAACTTCAGCCTTACCAATCTACCTGTAACAAATGTATCTGTCTATCACACAAACCACATGGGCTATCAGCAGCCGAATTGTATTCAACCACAATCTGCAATCTAAGATTCAGCATATGCCTCAATCTCCCATTCACACCAAGCCAGGGATCAACTCTGGTTCACAGAAGCATGCATGAGGGCACGCCAGGAGCAGCACAAGGTATACGCAAAACGAGACATCAACCTGAAGTTACACAACAGCCAAATAATGCCAGCAGCAATTGATAGGCAGAGCTAAATGATCGCATAATCAATGGATTAGATTTAACCTCTGCAAAAAGGGAAGAGTAACAATGAATTTTACATAATTGTGCCAATAGTTGCTATTCACTGATCAAACAGATTCACACACCTTTGAATTAGGTCCCCGTAATTCTTAAACACCAAAAACGACATTAGCTACAAAATGGAATTGGTACACATCATTGAACAGTATGGTGTTGGGATTGTAAATGTCTGGATACTTTCTCAGGCATGCCATTATTGCCCAGGGTATAGCAGGCCTACAGAGAGGGGGATTTTGGATTGAAAATACTTATCAGGGAGGCACTGGATTAGATTCAAAAGCTGGGCACCTGAAAGAAACTGATCAGTTTTCATGGGATCGACGAGCTGTCAACACCCTCTAAAACAGGGAGCTTGTCTTTCAAGGCACAAACTCAGTCTTCAGTAGCTGCTTGTGTACTTCATATCAGGATCAGTAAATACCTCCCAGTATGGAGCAGCAGGTAACAGGTTTGCACATGAGTACACAATTCAGATACATTAACACACTGTCAGAAAAGAAGTCTCCAATAGCAGCGTCTAGCTTTATCTAATGACAGGTGATGTATGAATCCTGCAAATAGTTGCCTTCTGATCTATACTGCCTATGGCAGGAGGGTGCGGCAGAAACCGATGGGTGTCACGCAGAGTTAGAAATGGCAAGAGGGCCTTAATTATGCCTCTTGGATCTTCAACCTCCAGAACCAGATCTGCTCAAAACCTGCAAAGGACAGTGCGGCAGCACTAAGTTGACAGCATTATCCACCCAGCTGATTTTGGATCTGCTATTATTTTGTTTTCCATTGCAAAGGGAGAAGTAGCAACACAAAGATCACAAGTAACTCAAAGTAAGAAAAGGACCTGCAGGTTAAAACATTACCACCATTATAATATATAACATAGGCTCTCAGTTAGCTACTGAGTAACAGATTGATTAGACTGTTTATTACTAGGCCGAATAGTGTTGAGTTTTTAATTACTGGAACATAATCATTGTGGTTAAAGTTAGTCTGCTCTTTACTGTAAGCTGAGCTCAGGGAATATGAAGAGTTTTGTCACTCAGTAACCGCAGTCAAAAATCAGGTCAGTTTAAACTTCAGCAAATCACTTTCTGATACGTTTATCAGAAAGTAAAGATTGGGTGACATGACGCTGATCTGGTTGGCGAAGGGTAATATTAAGAAATATGGCATAAAGGGTATGAAGAAACCTAGAGCATCACAGAATTAGAGCACAGCAAGATGCCTTTCAGCTGTGTGTGTGTATGCAGGCTCTACACATGAACTACTCCCCCACCCCGCCCCACCCCCAATCGTTTTCACATAACCCTGCAAACTTTCTCATTTCAATTAGTTATCGAAGTCCCTTTTTAACAAAAACTTAAATGAATTTGCCATCACCACAATGCATTCCTGGAATGCCTGGAAACTTAGAGAGTAGCCTGGTGCAAGGCAAATGATGAAGAGAACTTCATGAAGGAACTGTTGGGGGTGGATGCCAACCTTATGCCCAGAATGGAAGAATTTAAAATGGCAGAGGGCATGAACATGTCAGGATTGCTTGGGCACCATTTTGACCACCCTGTCCATCCCATTCCGTCGTGAAAAAATGGCCCCAATCATGTTTATATTTTAGAAGGAAACACGTCATTAAGGTATTCACCAACTTCTCATTACCTGTAGGGGTTAGCAACTTGGTCACCAAAAATACAAATCCTGGTCCTATCCAACTCTCCTCTGTACCACCATAGACCACATGCTCAGACTGGACAAGTAAACCAGAATAAATTAAAATGGAATTGTTGGCACTGATACTTCATGACATGACTCAGGAGTACGCAGGTCTGTGGGCAGTCAATTCAGCAGATAATGAGGACTGAGTGGAAAAGGCAATTCATGTTTTCTTTTCATATTGTCTGACGCTCACTGTAATTTTCCTCTTGTTTTTTTAAGCCAACATTTGTGGAAATCTGAAAGACAACTAAGATTAGTGAAGGAATGATGGAGAAGAGATCAGGCATAATTCCTGTTGACTCAAGTACGGAGTTTATGTCATGAGTCAACAGGAAGAAATGCCTGTATCTTACATTTCTGATTTGCCAAAATAAAGCAATTCAGATGAACGGACTTCTCTGAACCAATCTTTAGAGAGGAGTTTGCTATCTGTGGTTTAATTTAAAAAAGGTGCTGAACACATTTTAAAGGAACGTAAGCACTTTGAAACAAGTTTCAACTGTTTTTCAATTTTTTAAAAAATGTTTTCAATTACTAGCAAGCCTTAATGCACAAATTTGCAATGAATTCAGCGTCAGGCAAGCTTAAATCCAACAGAAGTTCCAGTGTGCTCTTTGCCGATATAGAAGGGGACATGGAAGGATAATGCAGTGATCTATAAGGTAGTCTAAAGCAAATTCAGAACTGACTCAAAATGAATTCCAAATGAACAGCTTTGAAAACCAGGGGCAGAAATTTAACAGTCCAGAATAGAAGAGATGAGTTTAGGCGTAAAGTAAAAGTAGATCTGAAGTTTGGCTGTTTGCTGGAATCAGCCCAATCAATACTGTACCTGGAAGAGAAATTAACATAGCTGTGCGAGTCTGTATGTCTAATTGATTTAAACATTCTGTTGCACGTAACTTTTCCAAAACAGATTTTCTGGAGCATGGGCAATTCGCCAGGGAAGGAGATTGATGTGCACTTCATGGTGTCATTAAAGTTCAGATTGTTTAATGTCAGTAAAGTCCAAGTGCTTATAAGTGCTTTGTCACATCTTCGCCTGCCCTGTACATCAACCATTCTCCTTCTGAATGATGGCCCCCAGTGTTTAACAGCCAACCAGAGTATGAAGAGCAGTGGATCCTCAGCAGCGTCTGATGCATTTCCTACACTCTGCCCTCAAACATTCCTCCTCCCTCCCTGAATGAGATGGTTCCCCTTCTATTAAATTTCGAGCCCCTTCCCTCCGCCTTCAAAAGGATCATCATCTGCCATTTCCACCACCAAACACATCTACCTCCCCTTTCCCTTGCCTTGTCAGTACCCTGCAAGGACCATTCTCACTGCAACACCCTAGTCCACTCCTCCATCATTCCTACCAATTCCTCACTTCCCCATGCCACCTTCTCGTACAATCACATAAGATTTAACACTTGCCTGTTTACCTCCTATCAGCTTACTGTCCCCAAAGCCCCAAACATACCTTCCAGGTGAAGTAATAATTTACTTGCACTTCTTTCAATCCAGTTCACTATATTCGCTGCTCACAATACAGTCTCTGTACATTGGCAAGACCGAACACAGACTAGCTGACTGCTTTGTAGAAAATCTCCACTCTCTTTGTAAGTATGATCCAAACCTTCTAGTTGCTTGCCATTTCAATACAACGTCTTGCTGTCATGCTAGTATCTCTGCCCCAGGCCTGCTAGTGTTCCAGCAAAATCAAGGCTTAGGCACTTCACAGCCTTCAGGACTCAACATCAAGTACAATAACTTCAGACCAAGAACATGCACCTCTATTCCAACTGTATCCCCTTCCCTCCTGTCATCTTGCTCACATGCTTTTGCTCTTACAAAGTCCCTATGGTGTGGAAGCAGGACACTTGGCCCATCGAGTCCACGTGAATCCTCTGAAGAGCATCCCACCCAGACCCACCAGCCCAACCCTATCCCTGTAACCTTGCATTTCCTAGGACCCATCCACCCAATCTGCACACCATTGGACTGTGGGAGGAAGCCAGAGCACCTGGAGGAAACCCACGCAGACATGGGGAGAATGTGGGCGGCACGGTGGCACAGTGGTTAGCACTGCTGCCTCACAGCGCCTGAGACCTGGGTTCAATTCCCGCCTCAGGCAACTGACTGTGTGGAGTTTGCACGTTCTCCCCGTGTCTGTGTGGGTTTCCTCCGGGTGCTCCGGTTTCCTCCCACAGTCCAAAGATGTGCAGGTCAGGTGAATTGGCTATGCTAAGTTGCCCGTAGTGTTAGGTAAGGGGTAAATGTAGGGCATGGGTGGGTTGCGCTTCAGCGGGTCGGTGTGGACTTGTTGGGCCGAAGGGCCTGTTTCCACGCTGTAATGTAATCTAATCTAATGTGCAAACTCCACACAGACAATCACCTGAGGGTGGCATTGAACCTAGGTCCCTGGCGCTGTGAGGCAGCAGTGCTAACCACAGAGTCACCGTGCCGTCAATCTGGGCTGACCTTCTTTCCACCGTTTGCACTGGATTACCACCACCTATTTTGCATTCATAACTCCCCCCCCACTAGTCTTAACATAACTCCATAAACCTATAAATTAATCCCCAGGCCTTGATTCTTTCCCATTTCCTCACTGCCATAAGTAACCCAAATATGGACTTCAGTTTTATTTGTTAACCTTGGGGTTATGCTCATTCACTTATGATCCAGATGAACTCTCTAACTAGTCCATCTCAGTGCTCAGAATGCATGAAGTCCACGGAGAGACCATCTTCATCCTTTTCCAGTTACAGTGGAAGGAATGATGGGCCAGAGGCAGGAAAGGCATTTACAATAAGGCTGGGTGCAATCTCAGCAGCTGTCCCACTCCCATCAGCATTGGGTTCAGGGCTGGCAGGTCCACAGTCCACCCTGCCACACTAATGCCCATCTATGCCTTTAATGACCAGTCAAAGGATCTCAAGCCACCACTGCTGGGATCAATGGAGATAGAAAGAGTACAGACCATTTGTTGGTTGGCTATTGACCTAAGGGCACTTGCAAGGGAAAAAGGAGGTTCTAATGAGAGACAGTTCCTGCTGCAGGGAACTAATTCCAGATAAACTGTGTGCTACACTATAGGAAGGATGTCACATGGGCCATCCTCAGGGATAGGCCTCTCACAGGCTTTCCAGCCGCATGTGAGAACCATGCAACCAAAAGAAGATTCCACCCTAAGAGTCTCTGGAAGTCAAAAGAGAAGGAAATGGCTTGGTCCTGGGAAAATAATCTTGACCGTGCTCCATACTGATAGCTTAGTCACCAATTAATTAAAATCAACATGTTTCATTGAAGATGTAAGAAAGGAAAAGTCCATTCGGCCCAAGCAGTCCATGCTGGTGTTAATGATTCACTCAGACCATATAACAGACAGATCTATAATTCTGCCACCAGCCATGTGGCACACATCTGTGACAACATTCACTCAATCTCTTCAATTAAAATCCCTGCCTAACTTGGTCATCTCCCTTTCCTTTGCATGGTGTGCTCTCTGCTGAAAAAGGTGAGGAAACAAAACTAGAGACTGACTGGTCAGATTATTCACACAATGGGCACAGCTCAGCTGGTGAAGGAGACTCATTCTTGATGAAGGGCTCCTGCCTGAAACGTCAATTCTCCTGCTCCTCGGATGCTGCCTGACCTGCTGTGCTTTTCCAGCACCACTCTGATCTCGACTCTAATCTCCAGCATCTGCAGTCCTCACTTTTGCCAAGGAGACTATCAGCCAAGCACAGCAGATTGTGGACAAACTGAGTTGAATGGCAGGAGGAGGAGGTGGGGAATGGGGAGGGGGTGGTTAGGAAAGTGGCCCAGATAAAGCCACTGTCTGGGTGGGTGGTGGTGAATCTCAACAAGATACGAGAACTTCTGATGAAGTTAGTTGGCAAGACAAGATTAATGGTTGCTGGGTGGTGTTGCAGCACAGGATGTAGGTGAATCAACCAAAGTTCTCAATTTTCCTAACTTCTCATTTTACTGCTTTCCACACTATAAGCACAATCAGGGCACAACCAACCTTTTTGGTAGGAGACAGTGAGTTCTGCAGATGCTGGAAATTCCTGATGAAGTGCTTTGGCCCGAAACGTCAATTTTCCTGCTCCTCGAATGCTGCCTGATCTGCTGTACTTTTCCAGGAACACACTCTCAACTCTGACCTTCTTGGTGATCACCTCCTCATGGTGACAGCAACTGGTTCCTTCCTCCCATTGCTGGTGAATCTAGGTTCTCTCTAGTCCATACTGCTCCCAGTCCTTCCACAACCTTAACCATTCGCTCTCTCCATTACTGCACACAGCAGCAAGGGTGTGTATTATCACATGATGCACTGCAGTCACTCAAAATGTTCTTCTATCAGCACATCCCAAACCTCCAATCTCTACTGCCTAGAAGGGCAAGGGCAGCAGATGCATGGGAACACCATGCCACACATTGGAAACTAGTTAATATTTCTTCTCTTTTGCTAGGTCCTGGAAATGCTAGTAATACTCAGCAAGTCAGGTAGCATTGTGGAAAGACAGCTACTGTTTAAGGTCATGATGACCCTTCATCAGTTGTTATATATCTTTGATTCTCTGTCTCTGTTCTGCTGAATACTTCCAACACATTGTCAGAATTCCACTATCTGTACTGTTTTACTTTTGTCTCAGTTTAAATGAGTTAATTCACACAGTATTAACTTGTCTTTGATTAGACCAAAACAATTCTTCAAATCCTAAAAGTAGCAAGAATAGGTCACTTGCCCCAACAGGTCTGTGCCAACACTAATGTTGCAAGTGAGCCTCCATTCACCGTACTTCATCCATGCCTATCAGCACATTCCCTCATTACTTTCTGCTTCACGTACTTATCTGGCTTTGAGTCACTTGCTTGTTGCCAAATTCCTTTTGTGCAAAAGGAATTAAAAATCCTAAGGCTTTTATTTATTGGTGCCTTAAGGAATTAGATAGGTAGAATTTACAGCTCAAACACTGACACACAAGATTAATCAGGGTTTGAGATATTGGTTTGATTTCTTCTTACAGTGTGAGTGAGTGTCATTGGCAAGACCAGTGATTTCTCTTTGCTGAGTGAAGATGGTGGCGTAGTCCATGCACACAAAAGGGGCAGGAGTAGGCCATTCACCTCTTTGAACCTTCTTCACCATTCAATAATAGAGCACAGCTGACCTGACTGTAAGCTCAAATGCTCATTCCCATCTACTCCAATAACCTTTCATCCTCTGCTCTAAAAAAGGAAGTGGTGGAGGCTGGTATAATTGCAACATTTAAGAGGCATTTGGACAAGTATATGAATAGGAAGGGTTTGGAGGGATATGGGCCGGGTGCTGGCAGGTGAGACTAGATTGGGTTGGGATATCTGGTCGGCATGGATGGGTTGGACCGAAGGGTCTGTTTCCATGCTGTACATCTCTAATGACTCTACTCTACTTCTGCTATATGACATGTGCACCCACAGAACTATTAGGAAGGGATTTGCAAGATTTAGACCAACAGAAAAGGAATGGTAACATGGTGCCAAGTTAAGATGCCACGTACTGTTCTGTTTGATATGTATACATGCAAAGTTTCCCTTTGGGAAATAGTAGGGAAGGGTTAGAAGGATTAGAAGACAGATTGTAAAATTCACTTGAACTGCTCCTTCCACGGCCAAACAGTTCTGCAATGGGTTTCTGGGTCAGAAGCAGAAATTGATTCACTAAACCACAAGACCTTCTGATATGAGACCTATAAGGAACTTGCACGTGATTGTGTTCTCAGTCACCTACGGGATTGATAACAGAGCAATTTTGCTTTCACTTTGACTGAATCCCTTCTACTTTTCAACGGCACAAGTCACATTCTACACTCCCCACGTCAACAACAGCTAGGTGAAACGTACAAGATACAAGCAGCTTGCAACCATCTCCAGATGTTTTACTAGTCAACCTGTTCAGAGACGTTACTGTGCAACTTTGAAGCAGATGTGACTTGAACCTAGGCCACCTGCCTCAGAAGTAGGAACAGTACTACTGTGCCATAACATACCTTGCAACCGACTCTAGGAGAAAAACTGCTTTAGAAAAGTTTCCATTCCCCAGCGTTTTGCATGATTGACAGAAAACTGATGGCCCAGTGGTACTATCATTAGATTATTAAACCAGAAACTCAGCTAATGTTCTGGGGACCTGGATTCAAATCCCGCCATGGTTCATGGTGGAATTTGAATTCAATTAAAGAAAATCTGGAATTAAGAATCTACTGATGAAACTCTACTCTCTTGTCGGAAAAACCTTTCTAGTTCACTAATGCTCTTCAAGGAAGGACACCTGCCATCCTCACCTGGTCTCATGCGACTCCAGACCCATAGCGATGTGGTTGACTCTCAACTGCCCTCTGGGCATTAGGGATGGACAACAAATGCTGGGTGCAGCCTTTGATGAGCACATCCCATGAATGAATACATGAATACAAAAAACAAATTGGCTTTTCTCCATGCCAACGAAGACTAAGCTCTTGAGACATTCACTGCTTTGATTTCAGTTGGCGCAATTCATTTTAAATCCATGACCCTCTCTGACAAACTTGGTGTGACCTAAAGTCATTGAGCATCCCTCACTCTACTACAAAGCATGTGCTCCCACTCAGTAGTATCAATCACCACAACATCTCGTCAAAGAAATGAAAATGGATGGACCAACCAACAAAGACAGAAAATATAACAACAGGCACAGCCCTGACAACTCTGCAAAGTCCTCCTTACTAACATCTGGGGGTTGGTGCCAAAATTGGGAGAACCGTCTCACAGACTAGTCAAGAAACAGCCTGATATAGTCATACTCATGGAATCATACCTGGAAGATAATGTCCCAGACCACACCTGAATATGTGTTGTCCCATCAGCAGAACAGACTCAGAGGTAGCAGCACAGTGGTACACAGTCAGGAGGGAGTTGCCTTCAGAGTCCTCAACATTGATTCCAGACTCCATGAAGCTTTATGGCTTCAGGTTAAACAGGGCAAGGAAACCTCTTGCTGATTATCACTTGGAGGGAGCACTGAGGGTAGCAAGCGTACAGACTATACTCTGGTAGAGGGATTTCAGTATTCACCAAGAGTGGCTCGGCAGCAGCACTGGTCAGGTCCTAAAGGAAACAGCTGCCAGACTGGGTCTGCCCTTCTTGAAGAAGGGATATACCTAAAAGGTTGACTTCTCCATCTCCCGATGCTGCCTGGCTTGCTGTGCTTTTCCAGCCTCCTGCCTGTTTACTCTGGAATCCAACATCTTATTGTTGGTGAGGTAATTAACAAGAGGAAAATCATACTGGATCTCATCCTTACCAAAGATGCACATGTTCATGACAGTATTGGTAAGAGTGACCACCACATAGTCCTTGTGGAGACAAAGGCCTGGCCTATCAATGCGACATTTGACTGCACATGTCATCAAGGAGCCCTAACAAATCCAGAACCAATGGGTATTGAGTTGGTTGGAAACATACTTGGAGATAGAAAGATGGTTGCGGTTGTTGGAGGTCAGTCATCTCAACTCCAGGAGTACATCAGGGCAGTGTCCTGGCTTAACCATCTTCAGCTACTTCATCAATGTCCTTCCCTCCATTAAAAAGGTCTGAAGTGGGGATGTTAATCATTATTCACAACTCCTCAGACACTGAAGCAGTTCATGTTCAAATGCAACAAGATTGGACAAGATCCAGGCTTAGATTGACAAGTAACTTGTGCAACACACAAATGCCAGGTTATGATCATCACCAGCAAGAGACAAGCTAACCACCATCCCTTGACATTCAATAGTGTTACTATCACTGAATTCCCCACTAACAACATCTTGGGGCTTACTATTGGCGAGTCCAGTTGAGTTTCTGGTCACAAATTACAAAAGCATGTCAAAGGCTAGGAAAACTGCAGCAAGCAACTCATCTCCTGACTCCCAAAAGCCTGTCCACCATCTACAAGGCACAAGTCAGGAGCGTGATGGAATATTCTCCACCTGCCTGGATGGGTGTGGCTCCAACAATGCTCAAGAAGGTTGGCATCATCCAGAATAAAGCAGCCCCCCCGACTGGCACCATATCCACAAACATCCATTCCCTTGACCATCGACCACCTTTGGTAGCAGCAGTATCTACAAGATGCACTGCAGAAAGGTCCTAGAAGAGCACCTTCTCAATGGAATGCTCACCAATCCCATCTAGAAGGATAAGGGCAGCAGATACATGGGAATACCCCCACCTGCATTTCCTCTCCAAGCCACTCACCATCCTGACTTGGAAATATATTGCCATTCTTTCACTGTCACTGAGTCAAAAGTTGTGGAATTCCCTCCAATAGACAATAGGTGCAGGAGTAGGCCATTCTGCCCTTCGAGCCTGCACCACCATTCAACTTGATCATGGCTGATCATCCTTAATCAGTAACCTGTTCCTGCCTTATCTCCATAACCCTTGATTCCGCTATCCTTGAGAGCTCTATCCAACTCTTTCTTAAATGAATCCAGAGACTGGGCCTCCACTGCCCTCTGGGGCAGAGCATTCCACACAGCCACCACTCTCTGGGTGAAGAAGTTTCTCCTCATCTCTGTCCTAAATGGTCTACCCCATATTTTTAAGCTGTGTCCTCTGGTTCGGCACTCACCCATCAGCGGAAACATGTTTCCTGCCTCCAGAGTGTCCAATCCTTTAATAATCTTATATGTCTCAATCAGATCCCCTCTCAGTCTTCTAAACTCAAGGGTATACAAGCCCAGTCGCTCCAGTCTTTCAGCGTAAGGTAGTCTCGCCATTCCAGGAATTGACCTCGTGAACCTACGCTGCACTCCCTCAATAGCCAGAATGTCTTTCCTCAAACTTGGAGACCAGAACTGCACACAATACTCCAGGTGTGGTCTCACCAGGGCCCTGTACAGCTGCAGAAGAACGTCTTTGCTTCTATACTCAATCCCTTTTGTTATGAAGGCCAGCATGCTATTAGGCTTCTTCACTACCTGCTGTACCTGCATGTTTACCTTCATTGACTGGTGTACAAGAACACCCAGATCTCTTTGTACTGCCCCTTTACCTAAATTGATTCCATTTAGGTAGTAATCTGCCTTCCTGTTCTAGCCACCAAAGTGGATAACCATACATTTATCCACATTAAACTGCATCTGCCATGCATCTGACCACTCACCTAACCTGTTCAGGTCACCTTGTAATCTCCTAACATCATCCTCACATTTCACCCTGTCACCCAGCTTAGTATCATCAGCAAATTTGCTAATGTTATTACTAATACCATCTTCTACATCATTAATATATATTGTAAAAAGCTGCAATCCCAGCACTGATCCCTGCAGTACCCCACTGGTCACTGCCTGCCATTCCGAAATGGAGCCGTTTATCACTACTCTTTGTTTCCTGTCAGCCAACCAACTTTCAATCCAAGTTAGTACTTTGCACCCTAATTTTGCTCACTAACCTTCTATAAGGAACTTTATCAACAGCTTTCTGAAAGTCCAGGTACACTACATCTACTGATCTCCCTTGTCCATCTTCAGAGTTACATCCTCAAGAAATTCCAGAAGATTAGTAAAGCATGATTTCCCCTTCATAAATCCATGCTGACTCTGTCCTATCCTGTTACTACTATCCAGATGTGCCGTAATTTCATCCTTTATAATAGACTCCAGCATCTTTCCTACCACTGAGGTCAGACTAACTGGTCTATAATTTCCTGCTTTCTCTCTCCCACCTTTCTTAAAAAGTGGTACAACATTAGCCACCCTCCAATCTGCAGGAACTGATCCCGAATCTATCGAACTCTGGAAAATAATCACCAACGCATCCATGATTTCTCGAGTTACCTCCTTCAGTACGCAGGGATGTAGACCATCAGGCCCTGGGGACTTATCAGCCTTCAGACCTAACAGTTTCTCCAACACCAATTCCTGGCAAATATAAATTCCCTTCAGTTCAGCTCCTTCAGCCACTGTTACCTCAGGGAGATTGCTTGCGTCTTCCCCAGTGAACACAAATCTGAAGTACCAATTCAAGTCTTCTGCCACTTCTTTGTTCCCCATAATATATTCCCCCGTTTCTGTCTTCAAGGCCCAATTTTAGTCTTAACCATTTTTTGGCCTTTCACATACCTAAAAAAGCTTTTACTATCCTCCATTATATTTTTGGCCAGTTTACCTTCGTACCTCATTTTTCTCTGCGTATTTCCTTCTTAGTAATCCTCTGTTGTTCTTTAAAAGCTTCCCAGTCCTCCGCTTTCCCACTTATCTTTGCTATGTTATACTTTTTCTCTTTTAACTTAATATGTTTCTTAACTTCCCTCGTTAGCCACAGCTACCCATGCCTCCTCCTAGGATCTTTCTTCCTTTTTGGAATGAACTGATCCTGCATCTTCTGCATTATACACAGAAATATCTGCCATTGTTCCTCCACTGTCATCCCTGCTAAGGTATTGCACCATTGAACTTTGGCCAGCTCCTCCCTCATAGCTCCATAGTTCCCTTTATTCAACTGAAATATTGTCACTTCCGATTGTATCCTCTCCCTCTCGAATTGCAGATTGAAGCTTATTGTATTATGGTCACTACTTCCCAATGGCTCCTTCACTTCGAGGTCCCTGATCAATTCTGGTTTGTTGCACAATAACAGATCCAGAATTGCCTTCTCCCTGGTCGGCTTCAACATCAGCTGTTCTGAGAATCCATCTCGGAGGCACTCCACAAAGTCTCTTTCTTGAGGTCCAATACCATCCTGATTCTCCCAGTCTACCTGCATGTTGAAATTCCCCATAACAACTGTAGTGACATCTTTGCGACAGGCCAATTCAGATCCTGATTCAACTTTAATCTGACATCCAGGCTACTGTTTGGGGGCCTGTAGATAACTCCCATGAGGGTCTTTTTACCCTTAGAATTTCTCAGCTCTATCCATACTGACTCTACATCCCCTGATTCTAGGTCCCCCCGCGCAAGGGACTGAATATCATCCCTGACCAACATGGCCACTCCACCCCATCTGCCCGTCAGTCTGTCCTTACGATAGCACGTGTAGCCTTGAATATTCACGTCTCAGTTATCCCCACAATATCGTATCTGCCAATTTCCAAAAGAGCCTCAAGCTCATCCATCTTATTTCTAATGCTTCGTGCATTCATATATAGTATTTTTAATTTGTTACTGCTCTCACCCTTCCCATCAACTCCTATTTCACTCAACCTTACAGCATGATCCCTTTTTGAGTTTTCTGCTTCATTGAAACAGTTGTCTTTCTTGACTTCCCTTGTTCTAATTTTTCCTTCAATTTCCTTCTTAAAACATCCAGTTTGTCCCCTCCCCCCCACTACTTAGTTTAAACGTAGCAAACCTGCCTCCCAGAATGCTGGTCCCCAACCTATTAAGGTGCAAACCGTCTCTCTTGTATAATTTATGCTTACCACAAAACATACCCCAATGATCAAAGAATTTAAATCCTTGCTTCCTGCACTAGTTCCCCAGCCACACGTTCAAGTCCATTATTTCCCTGTTTCTGGCCTCACCAGCCCGAGGAACTGGAAGCAAACTGGAGATAACCACCCTGGACGTCCTGCTTTTCAGCCTTCTTTCTAGTTCTCCAAAGTCCCGCTGTAGTATGTTACTCCTCCGACATCATTGGTGCCGACATGTACCATCACCTCTGGCTCTTCACCTTCGTCCTTGAGGATTTCCTGCACTCTGTCTGTGATGTCTGTAACCCTGGCAGCAGGAAGGCAACACACCATCCTTAAGTCCCACCTGCTGCCACAAAAACCCCGGTCAGTTCCTCTCACTACGGAGTCCCCTATTACCACGGCTCTGTGCGATGTCCGACTCTTCCGCTCTGCCTCCACGCCAACTTTTGATTGACAGACCTGGCCGCCTCACGGACTGGCAGTGTCATCTGTCTCTACATAAGGGCAGTGTAGATCCACTCACAGCAAGTGGACTGCAGCGGTTCAAGGAGGAAGTGCACCATCTTCTCAAGGGCAACTAGGGATGGGCAATAAATGCTGGTCCAGGTATCATGAATGGATTAAAAAAACTGGCCTTCACAAACAGGAGACAAAGGATTGGGAGTGATGTTAAAAATAGCCCCAGGAGAATACTTTACAACAACAATTGATGCTTCCTTGGTGCTTTAATTCAAGTATTGGCACAAAGCCTGAACGTGCTTATGCATTCAAAGTTAGAGACAAAAAATACTGGAGATACTGGAATCCAAGATAGACAGCAGGAGGCTGGAAGAACACTGCAAGCCACGTAGCATCCGGAAGTGGAGAAGTCAATGTTTCAGCTGCAACCCTTAAAATACTGTGGAATAACTGAAATAAAGATGAAAAATGCTGGAAGTATCAGTACATCTGACTGCATCCAGAGGGGAGAAGAGATCTGGGTTAGATCATTGACTTTTCATTCCGGCCCACCTCCTTTTCTCTGATCTACATACCTCCTACTTGACATTTACTCCAAGTGAAATGGAAATAAAGCTACAAAACCAGCAGCAAAACTAAAACGTCATAAAGAAAATTCCAGCACTTTTACAAGTTTCGTCCTGCTCCCAATTTCCTGAATGCATCAAGAAAAGCTGGACTTTACATAAAATCTCCTCAGTTAATGTTTAACACTGTGATCACCTAATTACAACTTCAATTCCATCACTTTTCCAGCTCAAATCACATTCTTGTGCTTTGATATTGACGTTGTTGCATTCGATGGTCTCACTTTCTTAAGGAAGAATTGTTTCACCCAGGGAACAGTGGGTATCTGGAACTCACTGCCAGAAAGGGTGGTAAACAGAGGAGCCATCTGGGACCAGAGTGGACAGGTGCTTGGAGGTAGGTAGATATGATTGATAAGCAGTGCAGACATGAAGGACCAAAGGGCCTGTTTCCATGCTGTACAACTCACATTTTCCTGTAATATTAGACCTTGAAAACAGCTACCATCTAATCCTTTTTATTATGGTGATTCATTTAGAAAAGTAATAATATGTTGTTCAATAACTTGGTTGGAAAATGCTTTGTTCAGCATAAAACTGTAAATAAAGTTATTTCTGTCTGCAAATGAACTTTAACACAGGCTCAAGGAACAGCACTTCATCTTAAACACTGGCACTTTGCAGTCCTTTGAACTCAATATCGAGTCTGACAATTTTAGATCCCAACCTTTGCCTTTATCTTGTCATTTGTTTTGGTGTTTTGTTTGGTTGATTACTGTATTCAAATGGTTTTTAATGTAGCCATTCATACCTCTTTTGCATCTAACTTTTCTTATTTTACCATATCCATTACCAAACTCTTTAACATGTTGCATCAAGAAAATATTCATTGTTTAATCTCCCCTGCCTTCTATCTTATCACAGAACTTTCCACACCCTCTCCTCTCTTACACTGTCTTAAAAACATAGTTTTGTGGCTACTGAATTCTGCGCAATTAGCCCACCTCAATTCCCCAAAGCATGTCTACCATCTACAAGGTATTAATTAGGAATGTGGGATAGAATACTCTCCATTTGCCTGGATGGGTACCACTCCAACAATATACAAAAAGCTTAACAGCATACAGGACAAAGCACCTGTTTGACTGGCACCCCATCTATCATCTTCAACATTCACTTCCTTTCCATTGGTGCTCAATGGTAATACTGTATACCATCTACAAGATGCACTGCAACAACTCACCAAGGCTCCTTCAACAGCACCTTCTATGCCACAACTTCTGCCATCTAGAAGGACAGGACAGCAGCTACATGGGAACATGAGATGTACAATAAATGCTGGTCCAGCCCAAAATGTTTCATTAGTGTGGAGACACATCACAGGCTCAGTTCACCAACTCTGGGCCACAGCAGTGACTCTTGGCCACAAACAGATTTAATCACCATTGCTCAGACAACACGGTCAGAAATCAAATCTGTATTAAAATAATTTAAGTTTCAGCTTTGAGGTCACCTTATGCCATAAATCGACTGATATTGTAGATGAAAGGCAATCAATTTTGATAAGTAGATTAAAACTCTTCACCTGCCCGCTTGCAAAAGAATAACATAACACCCCACCACACCTCTACATGTTTGGGAAATGCATGTTCATGCTCCTGTCCAGATTGTGCCAGTTCTTCCATATTTCAATAAGAGCAAGTTCAGTATTTTTGGGGGTGAGGTTCCCTAAACAAGATTAGCAAAATATCCTTATATTTGTGCTGCATTTTTCATTACTTGATTAGATAATGGGCATTTTCTGTGGCGTTCCTTAATTCTACACCTTAGATTCAGAAAGTACAACCTCTAATATTGTTGAACCACATTGTACGGTCTTGTGTTTATTTACACCCACATGTGCAATGTTACAACAGGACTGTTAGCTCTTGCACTTGTCAGTGGATGATACTAAAGTGTAAACATCATAAAGTGCTAGTCAAGAGCAATTTTGTAACTTTCCATTGGATTAGAAAAACATACAGTACTGTTTCTCAAATCCACATCAATTTCTGCAGCCCCCAGTTGCTAAAACAGCTCTTGCTTTCATTTCATCTCCCTCCCATTGGTTTACACAGGGGACTTCTCCTTATCCATTGAATATACACAAGGAATTATGGGGTATTCCTTTAATGTATACAGACAACCAGGGCTCTTGTGATGCATAGGTAGTGTCCATAACTCTGAGCCAGGAGGCCTGGGTTCAAGTCCCACCTGCACCAGAGGTATCACATTTCTGTACAAGTTGATTAAAACAGTTACAATAATCATCCATTTAATGTGGATCAGTGGTGCTGGAAGAGCACAGCAATTCAGGCAGCATCCGAAAAGCTTCGAAATCGACGTTTCGGGCAAAAGCCCTTCATCATCCATTTAATGTGCACAGGCGTCATTTTTTAGCCCTTTAAATAGTGTACTTCCTCAGGTGTACTTTTAAGTATATGCAGAAGGTTGAATTGAATTTGTCGTCACGTGTCGAGTATGCATTGTTGGAAAAGCACAGCAGGTCAGGCAGCATCCGAGGGGCAAGAGAATCGACGTTTCAGGCATAAGCCCTTCATCAGGAATCAGCCCTTCCTAATGAAGGGCTCTTGCCCGAAACATCAATTCTCCTGCTCCTTGGATGCTGCCTGATCTGCTGTGCTTTTCCCAACACACTCTGGACTCTGATCTCCAGCATCTGCAGACCTCACTTTCTCCGTGTTGTCACGTGTACTGAGGCACAGTGAAAAACTTTGTTTTGTGAGCAATGAAGGCAGATCACAGAGTTAAGTAGCATAGATCAGTAAATGATAGGTAACAGCAGCAAAAATAAACACACAGGCACAGGTGAACGTTAAGAGTTTGAGAGTCCGGTATATTCAGAACAGACATTTAGCCCACTATGATAGAAATGTGATCCAACTTAGAATATACAAGCTACGAATCTTCAGTCTCAGATCATTGTTCCCTAGTTGTAGAACTGTACAGTCTTGCATATACTATCTACAAAAATACATCAGTCAGGATAGGCATACCTCTGTATAGGAAGGCACAGTGAGTGTTACCTATTTATAAGCATTTCATGTGGCAGTAATTTAAACCTGACTCAATATTTTCTAGTAAGTAAAAATGATTAATGTGGTGTGGTCGGTATTGACATGGTGGGCCGAAGGGCCTGTTTCTTTGCTGTGGACTAACTCTTGTTAGTTTGTTTGAAGCATCCTTGCCCTCCCCAACCCCCACAGTAAAGCGGTAGGAGTTACCTGCTGTCCTCCTGAGTCGCCGTAAGCAGTCCGCCTGGTAATTTTCCTCACCTCACAGTGGCCCCTGTACAGGACCGAGCTGACCAAACACAGTGAAAACAGGCGCCTGCAAACAGAACCCATTGAAACTCCGCCGAAAAGGATTTACAGGCAAAGGGCTCTCACGTTCAGCCACAGAATCACAGCAGACGAACAGGACAAAGGCGCTCAACCTGTGGCTGAGGAACTCGTGAGTCGTTCTGACGCTGTTGGAAACAATCTCATCTCAAACTCTGAAAGCGGAGGAACCTGAACACTGTACATTCAGAATCCCGACACACACCCTCGCTCAAGATTTCTTAAAGGGGCAGTGCCCGTGTCAGCTTTGTATCTGAGTGCTCTGAAAAGCAAGAGGATCAGCCTGCAGGGGACTCCTCTGACTAACAACATGCAAACTTACACAGGGGCCTGACAAATTATAGGTGGCCAAAAGTAATCGCTCAGGCATTTGGTCCTGTAACTACATTCTAGGATGTAGGTTTGCTCGCTGAGCTGGAAGGTTCATTTCCAGACGTTTCGTCACCCTACTAGGTAATATCTTCACTGAACGTGTGGAAATGAACCTTCCAACTCAGCGAGCAAACCTACATCCAAAACCTCAACCTGAGCTACAAATCTTCTCAAAACTCACTACTACACTATAGTGCAGGGCTATGAGTTCAAGTTACTTTGATTTTTTTTCCATGGAGGGGAAGGTGGTTTGGACTTACCTTCTAGACAAGTTTTTTTATTAATCCCTCTTTAGTCATAGTTTCCCTTCTTTACACTACCTGTTTACGTGAGTCACTATACTAGACTGGTTGCATACCACAATCTCTGTTGCAAGTTGTCAAAAATCATGAAAAATACTCATCTCTAACTGGCTGATAAAAAGGAACCAGGGAACCCACAGAACAAAACAGAGAACAGTTCTCCCTTCTGTTTTTACCCTTGCTGTACCTGGAAATGATGCTGCCTGGCACTTCTCTGCCCAAGAGAACACACTGCAGAAGTGAAGGGGAATGTATGTATGTTTGTGTGTATACCACCCAGAATGGGATGTAGTGCAGGGGGTTCAAACAAACATGCAACACTGTTTAGAAGCTCTTTGTACCCATGAGAAGGAAAGGCTCCACTTCACAGCCATGGGTATCAAAGGATGTAAGGGTCAGAATCCAATTAAAACAAAAAATTGCAAAGAACAGTACAGATCCCACAGAATGGGACAGATACAAATACCAACAAAGGGCCACAAAGGAACAGTTACAAAGGATTGGGACAGGAAACTTGCCAGGGACATAAAAGACAATAAAAAGAGATTTATAGTTATAAAGTGAAAGCGGCTGGGTAAAAGTACTATTGAAGGCTGAGTGAGGATGTTGTCAATGACCATGGGGAAACGGCATCGTGCTGAACAATTATCTTGCTTCAGTATTCACAGCAGAAAACAAGGATAGCTTGCTAGAACTCCCAAAGAATCAGGGACACGGTCTAAGTATATTTAGCTTAAGTAAATCATCAATATTGGGGAAATGAATGGGACCTGAAGAATTACAAGTTCCCAGGACCTGACGGTTTCCATACATGGGTGTTAAAGAGGTTAGGAGAGCACATTGCTAATGCACGTTACGCCCTAACCATAACCTTACAGAGTTCCCTGGATTCAGGAGTTGGATCTCTGGATTGGAAAGTTGGCCATGTCACACCACTTATTAAGAAGGGTGACAGAAGGAAACGACGGAATTACGGACCAGTTAACCTGACATATGTAGTGGGGAAATTGTTGGAGACTAGGATCAATGGTGGGGTAACTGATCACATTGAAAATTTTCAGTTAATCAAGGAGAGTCTTCATGGATTCACGAATGTAAGGCATGAATGGCAAACCTCCTACAGTTTTTTGAAGAAGTGAAAAGTGGTGGACAGAGGTAAGTTGATGGATATGGACTTCCAGACCGAGACTATTAGCTAAGGTGGAAGCCCACAGAATTGTGGGTAAACTACTGACATGGATAGAAAATTGTTTCAAGTGAAAGGAAACAGATTTGGAATAATGGGTAAGTATTTCAATTAGCAGATGTGTTTAGTGATGTCCCACAGGGATCGGTGTTGAGACCTCAATTAATCACAATATTCATTAACAACTTGGATAATGGCATAAAAAGTCAGAAGTCCAAATTTTGCTATGGCACAAAATTAGGCAGCATTGCAGACAATGTTGGCATTAGCATAAAATTACAAGATATTGATAGATTAGGTGAATGGGCAGATGAAATCTAATGTAATTAAGTGAGAGGTTATCCATTTTGGACCGATAAAGGATAGAACAGGGTAAATACAATGGGTGTCCAACGAGATTTGGGGGCTCAGATGCATAGAATAGTCACAAAAGTATTTAGAATGATGGCCTTCATATTTAAAGGGCTGGTGTATAGGCATATAGGCATTATCCTGCAGTTATACAAAACCCTAACTAGACCCCAGTTAGAGTGCACATGAGCAGATCTGAGCACCACCAGCTTTGGATGGATGGTTTGACCCAGCAGAGAGATCAATGCAAGTTTACAGGATTGATAGCTCAGTTCTGAGGAAGGGTCACTCAACCTGAAACATTAACACCGACTTTTTTTTCCCACAGTTGCTGAGCTTTTCCATTCCCAGCAACTTCTGTTTTTGTAACGAGGATGATACCTGGACTTCAGGGGTTTAAGTTATGAGGAGAATTTAGACAAATTAGACATTTATTCTTTAGAAGGTCTAATCAAGATCTTCTTGATATTAACAGAGAATGACATGGTAATTAAAGATAAACTATTTAAACTGGTTGACGTTTCTAGAACCGGGGCATAGTCTGACAATTAGGGCCAGGTTGTTCAGGAGAGATGTTAGAAAGCAGTCCTACGTGCAAAGAATATTGGAGGTTTAGAACTCTCCTCCTCAAATGGCAGACAGTGCTAATTCAATTTTAAATCTGAGGTAGATACATTTTTATGAAGTGAGGGATATAGACCCAAGGCTAGCATATGGATTTAGGCTACAGATCAGCCATGATCTGATTGAATGGTGGACCTGGTTTGAGGGACTGAATGGCCTACTCCAGTCTCTATGTTGATGTTGGGTGCAGCTGGTACTCTCCCCACCTGCTAATGGTGTGGGGTCATAGTCAGTCAGCTGAAACTGTCTGCCAGTCACTTGGGTGAGGATGCAGCTACACTGGTTGCAGTCCAAGCGCAATTCACATCTTTCAGGAGGAGTGGCAGATGGAGTTGAATTTAGATAAACCTTAGGAAAAGTGTTTTGACTCTGACGTTGCATTTTGATAGAGCAAATCAGGGCAGGACTTATACATTTAATGGTAGGGTCCTGGGGAATGTTGCCAAACAAGAAGCTCTTGTGGTGCAGGTTCAGAGTTACGTGAAGATGGAGTCACAGGTAAATAGGATACTGAAGAAGGCATTTGCTTTGCTTGCCTTTATTGCTTTGAATAGAGCAGTCATGTAGCAGCTGTACAGGGCATTGTTTAGGCTAATTGAATTGAATTGAATTTATTGTCACGTGTACCGAGGCACAGTGAAAAGCTTTGTCTTGTGAACAATACAGGCAGATCACAGAGTTAAGTAGCATAGATAGTAAATAATAGGTAAACAGTGGTAAACACAAGAACACAGGTACAGGCAAATGCTAAACGTTTGTGAGTCTATTCAGCATTCTAACAACAGTAGGATAGAAACAAAACCGGCTGGTGCATGTGTTCAGGCTTCTATACCTTCTCACCGATGGTAGTGGTTGCAGAAAAACATGCCAGGGTGGGATGGATCTTTGAGAATGCTGGTGGCCTTTCCTCGACAGCGGGCCTGGTAGGTGGATTCTATAGATGGGAGATTGGCCTTTGTGATTGTCCGGGCGGAGTTCACCACTCCCTGAAACCATCTCCAATCTTGAATGGTTCAGTTGCCATACTAGATAATGATACGTCCAGATAGAATGCTCTCGATGGCGCACTTATAAAAGTTGGCAAGGATATTCACCGTCATTCCAAATTTCCTCAGCTGCCTGAGGAACAAGAGACATTGTTGGGCCTTTGTAACCAGTGCATCCACATGAAGAAGCCATTGTTGTGGATGACCTCTCCCTGGAGCTTGACACTCTCCATTCGTTCTACCTCTGTGCTGTTAATAAGTAAGGGGGCATGAGTAACATCCCGCCGAAAGTCAATAATGAGTTCTTTGGTTTTGCCAGCATTGAGAGCTAGGTTGTTCTCAGTGCATCATTTTTCCAGGTCTTCCACCTCACATCTGTAGTCTGTTTTGTCGCCATCTGAGATTCGACCGGCTATGATGGTGTCAAACTTGTAAATGGCATTAGTCTGGTATTTAGCGACGCAGCCATGGGTATACAGTGAGTACAGTAGGGGGCTGAGTATGCACCCCTGGGGGGTCCAGTGTTGAGTGTTAGTGAGGATGAAATATTGTCCCCAATCTTCACTGATTGTGGCCTGTGGGTCAGGAAACTGAGGATCCAGTTGAAGAGAGTGGGGCTTAGTCCAAGATCACTAAGTTTAATAATCAGTCTCGAGGGAATAATAGTGTTGAAGGCTGAACTGTAGTCAATGAGTAGGATACTGCATTCAATTCTGGTCTCCTTGCTATAGAAAAGATGTTATTAAACTTGAAAGGGTGCAGACAAGATTGACAAAGATGTTGCTGGGGTTGGAGATTTTGATCTGTAGGGAGAGGCTGAATAGGCTGGGGCCCTTTTCCCTGGAACATCAAAGACTGAGGGGTGACATTATGGATGTTTATAAAATCAAGGGGGGCATGAATATTCAGCCAAAGTATTTTTCCCAAGGTAGGGGAGTCCAAAACTAGTGGGCATTGGTTTAAGGTGAAAGGGGAAAGATATAAAAGCGGCATTATTTTCACACAGAGGGATGAGATGCCAGAGAAAGTGGTGGAGGCTGGTACAATTACAACATTTAAAAGGTGGCTGGATGGATACGTGAATACGAAGGGTTTTGAGGGATGTGGGCCAAATGCTGGCAAATGGGATTAGATTAATTTAGTAAATCTGGTCAGCATGGAAGAGTTGGACCGATGGGTCTGTTTCCATGCTGTATATCTCTATGACTCTACGATACGTAAGGAGACAAGTTGGTCTAAGCACTTTCAGAACACTGGAGTGAGTAAAAACAAAACATGACCTAAAAAACACCCAACTTTCAAATCTCATGGATAGCAATGAGCCACAAACCACAACAGAAACGCCTCAATGAGTGATTCTGAAACAATCAGGTTTGCATAGGTGACAGAAAATCAGGTCACAGACCAAAGTGACAGCAATGCTGAAAAAGCACCAACAACCCTCAAAAGCTTAACAGGAACATGTGAAAATCTTGTCATATACGTGACATCTGAGCTCTGAATAAATGTGAGTATGTGTGCAAAGGTAACCTTTCAGGGGGAGGAGGGTATATAATGTCACTATGCTAGACACTCAAGACAACGCTGGTGGTATATAAGTACATTTAATTAATCTGGAATTAAACGTGAGTCTCAGGAATGGTTCCAAAACCATAGGAACACAGGAGTAGGCCATTTGTCCTCTTGCGTTTGCTCCACTATTCACCTGACAAAGGAGCAACTCTCAGAAAGCTTGTGATTTTAAATAAACCTGGTGGACTATAACCCCTGGTGTCAGGAGAAAGTGAGGTTTGTGGATGCTGGAGAGTCAGATTCGAAAAGGATGATGCTGGAAAAGCACACTAGGTCAGGCAGCAAGTGAGTCAACGTTTCAGGCATAAGCCTTCTTCAACTATAATCTGGTGTCATGTGACTTCCGATTTTGACCACTACTCACTGGGGTACCTGCTGCCATTGTTCTCACTGGAAGAGAATCCCACAAACATGCCTCAGAAAAAAAAACGTTTGCCTCATCTACCTTAAGATGATTGCTGCTTATTTTTAAACTGTATGCTCTAATTTTAGTCAACTCCTTAAGAGGAAAGATCTTCATGGGATCCACCTAATCAATCTTCCTCAGGATCTTTTACATTTTAATGTGATCACTTTTCATTTTTCTAAAATCAATGGATGTACCTTAACATACTTTCATAAAGTAAGCCGTTCTCCATAAAATAAGCCCTTAATCCCAGGAATGAGGGAGTGAACCTACTTTTAATTGCCACAGTTATACCACTTTCAAACAAGGTGACAAAAACCATACGTAGTATTCAATATGTGCTCTCATCAATGCCCTGTGTAGCTTCAGTAAATCTTCCCTACTTATATTTTACATTCCCCTTGAAATAAATAACATCTCATGTTGCTTTTCTGATCACTTGCTGTACCAGCATACTAACATTTGCATTGTTGTGTACCAGAACACCCCCAACTCTGTCTGTAACACTAGGGTTCTGCAGTCTCTCTTTGTCAGTAAAAATAATTTAGTCAGGAGAGTGTTAGACTGAAGATCTAAAAGTCCCTGGTTCAATCCTGGGTTAAGGCAGCAGAATAAGCAGTACCTTACTGTGTTTAGAATTGAGATGAGGAGAAATGTCTTCAGCCAGAGAGTGGTTAGTCTGTGGAACTCATTGCCACAGAGGGCTATGGAGGCTGAGTCATTGAGTGTATTTAAGACAGAGGTAGATAGGTTCTTAGTTGGTGAGGGGTTCAAGGGTTGTGTGGAGAAGGCAAGAGAGTGGGGTTGAGAAGCATATCAACCATGATCAAATGGTGGAGCACACTTAATGGGCTGAATTCTCCTCCTAAGTCTTTCCCCATTTAAACAGTATTTGCTTTTCTATCCTTCCTGCCAAAGAGGACAAGTTGATATTTTCCTATCGTGTACCATCTGTCAAAATTCTGTCCAATTGCTCAAGCTATCTATATTTGATTGACTATCTTGTCATAAAAAATGATGAAAAAGAAATTGACTCCATTTGAGGAGGGAAATCTTTAATCTTTACCATTTGGCTTACATGTGAATCCAGATCCACAGTATTGTGATTGACTCCAAGCTACCCTCTGAAATGGCCTAATTGTACCAAAACTTAGGACTCTTCCCAAGAATGTTTTTGCACAGAGTGTATCAAAGTTTTCATCAGGTGATCTGAATTGGGCACCAATGATTGGTGCTTTGTTTAAATTAAATGATCTTGTTGGAATAACTGGATAGAGGTAAAAAGAACTGTCATTATGGTGTTGGGTAACTGATTAATGAGTTGAAGAATTGAGTAAAAGATTAGTGTGTTGCTGCAGCCTGACTATAACATTAACGAATTAAATTACCCATCAGTGTGCATCTTAACCAATTAAAGCCCCATGGGCCAGTGAACAGAGTAAGCAGAATTCTAGACCTCATACCATCATGTGAAGACCAGAACCTGCAATGTTTGTGAATCAGCTCATTATCTTCAGCCAGTGTAGCTGTCTGCCTGGTCCAGTCACTCTCTGTTCCTCTGGATACAACTTTATTGAGAAGAGTATGGAGTTTTTGAATTCCTCAAAAAGAATTAGTTCATGGAGGCCTTTGTCAGAGGTTTCAGCCTTAAATTCATGTACCCACTGGTCAAAAACAAGCTGCTAGAACCTTTCAAATTCCATGTGAGTCTAGTCAGGCAGTTTCCTGATGTTGTTGCAGGTGCACTAAGGCTATGCGATTAAAATAGCCATTTTTTTAAAACTTAGTAGTATTTGCTTCAAGCAAGTGTAAATAAACTTTATACTTTGTCTCCGAAAGCCTACTCTGCAAATGTCTCCGCTATAGAGAGCAGGTCACCGAGTATATTCATGAAAGCGATTGAGAAATACTTAGATATTAACGCCATCAAGGAATAAAGAGAAAAAGTGGGATGTATATTTTTATTCACTTGTGGTACTGCCTGGGGCATCAGTTATTGTCCATCCCTAGTTGCCCTTGAGATGGTGGTAGTGAGCTGCCACCTTGAGTTGTAGGTGGATCTATAATGCACTAGGGAGACAATTCCAGGATTTTGACACAGTGACAGTGAAGGAACAGCGACAAATCAGGGTAGAGTATGGCTTGGAGAGGAATTTGCAGATGGTAGTGTTCCCATATATCTGCTGCCCTTGTCCTTCTAAATGGAAATAGTCATGGGCTTGGAAGGTGTCTGAGCATCTTTGATGAATTTCTGCAGTGCATTTTCTGGATAAGACACATTGCTACTACTGAGCATCAGTGGTGGAGTGATTGAATGTTTGTGGATATGGTGCGAACAAGTCAGCTGCTTTGTCCTGGATGCTGTCAAAGTTCTTGAGTGTTGTTGAAATTGTATTCATCCAGGCAAGTGGGGAGTATTCCATCACAATCCTGACTTGTGCTTTTGTACATAATGGTTAAGCTTTGGAGGGTCAAGAGGTGTATTATCCACTGTCATATTCTTAGCCTCTGAACCAAAGAGTTGTCTTTGAGATAGAGGAGCAGCCATGACTATATTGAATGATGGAGCAGTTTCAAAGGGCCATATGGCCTCTTCCTGCTCTTGATCTCTATGGCTATGCAGTATTGTTGGACTGGCCACTTTAACTGCTATGTTACAAACTCCATCCTTAAGCCTGAACTAGGGGTATCTCCCTGGGATGCAGAATGGTTGCAATTCCTCAGTTCAAGCTGTCTTAGTTCAAACTCCATTTTCCTGCTATTTCTCCTGAAATTCTCTCACTTCCCTCCTTGTTCTTTCTTTCCTTTCCGATTTCTCCCTCCCTCTTTCCTTTTCCTCTCTACCTTTGTCTTTCTTTTTCGTGACATTTCCACTGCTCCAATTTTAATTTTCCTACCACTATTCCCTTTCATCATCCTTTAGCCAACCCTTTTAAAATTTTGGGTTTTTGTGCTTTCGGGCTAAAGTCTGAATCCTCAGTTCTTCATACAGCCTTTTAACTGATCGAGGGACATAACTTTTAAATCCTCAAAAGTAGTTTCCATAATTCTGCTTGGAGCAAGTTGACATCAATTTCTATACTGTTGAAATGCAAACTCAAGAATGACGTATTGTATTTTTCAAATTTTAAATGTTACAATTTCCCCACTCTAAGTTTTGTCAAATCTCAAATAAGCCCTCAGTTTATGACCTGGGAGAGATTCTCCAGGTTGTTACATATCCAGACAGAATAACTCAAACTATTCAAGTTCCTCAATGAGGAGGGAGAAACTGATTCCTTTTCTTCATTCACATACATTCTTTTTAGTCCCAACAAGGTTAATTTAAGAGACATTTCTTCCTTGTGATTGCCTTTTTCCCAGACCAAATCAATTTATATTTTAAAAGGAGCCAATTTAACCATGTTTCCTTGGCTCAACAAAAGAGTGAGCGTATTAGTTGCTAAATACAAGAAGTAATAGCATAACACAACACACACACACACATCGATTAGGAATAAGAAATGAGTCAAAAATAAAGTAAAAACACATTTGAATCAGTTTCTTTGAACAATTCTTGAAAGTAAATCATGGAACGTTGATAGTTGAAGTTGATTACAGTTGAAATCTTTGTTGTTTCTATTGGCAGCTGGCTGGTAGCAGTCAGGAGTAGAGTCCATCTTAGCTGGTTCCATCTAATTGGCTTGCTGGCTAGTTGGCTTCTCACACTCAGCAAAGGAATCCTTTTACCTGCAACATAGAGGTGACTAGTGGCCAATTCTTTGACTGTGACCTTCACTGCTTACTAACACTTGAATCCAAACTTATGGCAGCCATGGTTCACTAGCACACACAGACCATGGTTACAGTTAGTTTTTAATCCTTTTTTGTATATTTCTGAAAGGGCTAATCATAAAAAAAGTCTGCAATAGGTGGTTTTCTGCTGCAGAGGGGCAAAATAATCATCCCCCCGACCCCATTTTATCTTCCTCTGTTGAGGTTTTCCTGACACTTTGCAGGAGTGAGATTCCATGTGTCCCAAACGGGACTTTATCAGACTGCAACTGAATTTGCATGCATAGTTTGTATTTTGTGTCTAGTAGTACTCTTTGGACAAATCATATTTTGTCATGCCATTCAGAACTTACACCATCAGATAATCATCGTTAGGACATATGTGCGGACAAAATGGAGGAGTAGGTCACTCAGCTACCTCATAGGAGCATGGCTGACCTGATTACTCCAGATTCCTGCTAACACCCAAAATTCTTTTATGCCCTTGCTCAACAAGAATTAACCTCTTCTATAAAATATTCCAGGACATTAATTCCCAAAACATATGACTTTCTTTGGGAGAAATTCTGCTCATTTCTATCTTAAGTGGGTCACCCTTTATTTATTAACAGTGACCCCTAGTTCTATTCTCCCACATGAAGCAACATCCTGTCCATTTGCCCCTGTCAACATCCTTTCAGATCTTCGATTGCTCAACAGCTGATTGCATGTTACTTTTCTCTTCATTTCAAGGTGGCTGACTCATTTCATGCTGTCTCATATTGAACAGACCAATGGAAAGCAAACCAGGCTCATTGTAGTAGCTGACTGGCATTATGGGTAGAGTTATGGGATTTCCAACTCCTAGAGATTAGAGATACAGTACTATTTGTGCACAACTGGGCAGCAAAACAATGCAAATTGTCCAGCTGGTATCTGATAGCAACATACCATGCCAATACTTCCTGTCAAAATAACCCTGTCAAAATCTTAGATTTAAGAGAACATCTTACACAACCTTCTCAAGGGCAGTTAGAGATGGATAATAAATGCTGGCCTAGTCAGCAATGACCAGATCCTAAGAGCAACTAAAAAAAACCTCAATGCTGGGTGGGAGCTAAAGTGAAAGCTTTTGTGTATGGGAGGGAATTAGATGGGAAGTAATGTTACTGTATTGGAGGAAGTAAGTGACTCTGTGAAAGGGAGCTAATTGTTGGGTGAGAATTTGGAGGAAGTAATGGTCGGGTTAGTGTGATGAATATGGGTAAAGTCAAACATCAGATTTTTACATTTTTGTTACAAAACTTTTAAAATCAAAATCAAGTTTAAAATTTAAATTACTACATTACATTTTATATTTTCTGAGGGATGGTATACTCAGCACCTTTAGAAATGTATGTGCAAACAAGCACAATAAGGTGCAACATTGGTGAGGAATCTTGGTACTGTTAAGTCATGGAATCATTGTCTTACGCAGCATGGAAACAGACCCTTTGGTCCAACTTGTCCATGTCGATCAGATATCCCAAACTGATCTAGTCCTATTTGCCAGCATTTGGTTCATATCCCTCTAAACCCTTCCTATTTATGTACCCATCCAAAAACCTTTTAACTGTTAAAATTATACCAACCTACACCACCTCTTCTAGCAGCTTTTTCTGTCCACGCACCACCCTCTGTACAAAAATATTATCCCTCAGGTCCCTCTTAAATCTTTCCCCTCTCACTTTAAACCTATGCCTTCCAGTTTTGGACTCTTCTCCTCTGGGAAAAAGACCTTGGCTATTCACCCTATCCATATGTTTATAAACCTCTATAAGGTCACCCGCTCAGCCTCTGATGTTCCAGCCCATTCAGACTCTCCTTATAGTTCAAGCTTTTCAATCCCAGCAACATGCTTGCAAATCTTTTCTGAACTCTTTCAAGTTGAACAATATCTTTGCAGCACGGTGACTCAGTGGTTAGCACTACTGCCTCACAGCAGCAGGGACCCAGGTTTCATTCCAGCCTTGGGCAACTGTCTGTACGGAGTTTACACATTCTCCCCATGTCTGCATGGGTTTCCTCCAGGTGCTCCGGTTTCCTCCCACAATCCAAAGATGTGTAGGTTAGGTGAGTTGGCCATGCTAAATTACCCATAGTGTTCAGGGATGTGTAGGTTAGGTGCATTAGTGCATTAGAAATTCAAGTAGTAGGGTAGGGGAATGAGTCTGAGTGGGATACTCTTCGGAGGGTCGGTGTGGACTTGTTAAGCCAAATGTAGGGATTCTATGATCTTTCCTATAGCAGGGAGACCAGAATTATTTGGGGCAGCATGGTGGCTTAGTGGTTAGCACTGCTGCCTCACAGCTCTTGGGTCCCTTGGGCAACGGTCTGTATTGCACATTCTCCCCGTGTCTGTGTGGGTTTCCTCCCACGATCCAAAGACATGCACATTAGGTGAGTTGGCCATGCTAAATTGCCCAAAGTTTTCAGGGATGTGTAGGTTAGGTGCATTAGTTGGGGGTAAATATTGGATAATTGGGAATGGGCCTGAACGAGTTACTTTCTGGAGTGTCAGTGTGGACTTGTTGAGCCGAAGGGCCTGTTTCCACACTGTGGGGATTCTATGATTCTAAATGCAGTATTCTAAAAGTGTCCTCACCAATACCTTGTACAGCCACAACATGACATCCCAACTCCTATACTCAATGCACTGACCAATGAAGGCAAGCGTACCAAGTCTTTTCTTCATGACCTGCGACGCCCACTGTCACTGCTGCAGACATCAGATTGGTCTTCCTGGGAGTCAACCCAAGAAAAGCAATGGGCCCAGACGGAGATGTCCACAGTGCACTTAGATACTGTGCAGGCCAACTGGCAGAGGTATTCGTTGACATCTTCAATCTCTCCCTCCTACAAGCCAATGTCCCCACCTGCTTCAAGAAGATCACCACCATCCCCGTACCTAAGAGAGCACATGCAATGTGCCTGAATGACAATCGCCCAGTGGCTCTGATCTCCATAACCATGAAGTGCTTCAAAAGGCTCTAAGTACCTAAGTACAGTGGAAAGCATCGTTTTGTGAGCAGTACAGGCAGATCATAGCAAAAAGGACATATAGATCATAAGGTGCTTAGATAGAACGAGGCACACAAGGTTACAGTTGCACAGGAGGTGCACAAAAGCAAGATCAGCATTGTTTGAAGATAAAGAGATCCATTCATCAGTCTAATAACAGCAGGGAAGAAGCTCTAGCCTCCAACCCTACCTCGATCCCTACAATTTGCCTATCGACAAAACAGGTCCACAGCAGACACCATTTCCCTAACCCTGCATTCACCCCTGGAACATCTGGATAACAAGGACATCTATGTTATCTCCGCCTTCAAAACTACTATTCTGTCCAGACTAATCTCAAAACTCCGAGACCTAGGAATCAGCTCTGCCCTCTGCAACTGGATCTTCAGCTCCCTAACTCACAGACCGCAATCAGTGAAGATAGGCAACAGAACCACCTCCATGATAACCTTCAACACCGGTCCCCCCACAAAGATGCATTCTCAGCCCCTTACTCTTCTCCCTGTACACCCACGACTGTGCAGCCAAATTCTGAATGAACACCATCTGCAAGTTTGCTGATGACACCACTGTAGTAGGACAGGTATCAAACAACGATGAATCAGAATACAGGAAGGAAATAGAGGGCTTGGTGATGTGGTGCAATGATAACAACGTGCCTCTCGATGTCTCCAAAACTAAAGCACTGATCATTGACTCTCAGGAAGAAAGGAGGAGGATACGCTCCTATCTACGTCAACGAAGCTGAGGTGGAGAGGGTCGTGAGTGTCAAGTTCCTAGGAGTGACAATAACTGACAATCTGTCCTGGACTTCCCATGTAGATGCAATGGTCAAGAAGGCACAACAATGCCTCTTCTTCCTCAGGATGCTCAGGAAATTCAGCATGACCATAAGGACCCTCACCAACTGTTACAGATGGACCATAGAAAGAATTCTATCTGGGTGCATAATGGCTTAGTACAGCAACTGCTCTGCCCAGGACCACAAGAAACTACAGAAAGTTGTATGCACAGCCCAGACCATCACGGAAGATTACTTTCCATCCATGGACTCCATTTACCCTTCTCATTGCTGCAGAAAAGCTTCACACATCATCAAAGACCCCTCCCACTCTGGCAATGCTGTCTTACAATCTCTTCCATCAGGCAGAAGATACAGAGGCTTGAACACATGCACCAGCAGGTTCAGGAACAGTTCTTCTCTGCTGTTATTAGACTGGTGAATGGACTTCTCTAACTTTAAATAATGCTGATCTTGCTAATGTTGATCTTGCTTTGTGCCCTCCTCTGCAGCTGTAACCTTGTATGCCTCACTCTGTCTAAGCACCCTATGATCTATATGCTTTTGTTTGCTATGATCTGCCTGTACTGCTCACAAAACACAGCTTTCCGCTATACTTAGGTACATGTGACTACAATCAAATCAAATCGACTTTCAAGGAACAATGCACCTGCACCCCTAGGTCTCTTTGTTCAGCAACACTCCCTAGAGTCCTAACATTAATTATATAAGTCCTGTCCTGGTTCACCTTACCAAAATGCAATACCTCACATTTATCCAAATTAAAAGCCACCTACGACTCCTCAGTCCATTGGCCCATCTGATAAACATTCTGTCATACTCTGTCCTAACTTTCCTCTCTACGCCACCAATTTTGGTGTCATCTGAAAACTTACTGACCATACCTCCTATATTCACATCCAATCATTTGTATAAATGATGAAAAGCAGTGGACTCTCTTTCTTAACCAGTACCCTGAACTTTCAGATAGGTTGGAAACCACTTCTGACAAGACATCAGTTTTACAACCCTGGAGCATTGGACAATGAATTAAATTATAAAATTCTGTGTCATCTTGCAAAGGGAATTTGGTTATGTAAGTGGAAATGATGACTGTTTTGTTTCGTGTGTGGGTTATGATAGAAACTGGCAGCATTTAGAAGAATGCATTAAGTTGTTGGAGAAGCATTTTGTAGCAAACTGATTTGTTGAAGTTTCCATCTCTGCATTTACCATGATACTTATCATAGAAATCTGGTTTAAATATGACACACAAGTTCACTTCCACCCAAGTTACAACCTACTTATCATCATAATAAACTTTCTTAAGTGACTGTGGTTTATCTCATTGTAAGAATCAACAAATCCAATTTATGCGCACATTAAGACAATTAAACTGATAAGTGTTAATGGAAGAGTTCAAACTTTTAAAGGAACAAACCAGGCAAACAAAGATGGGGTGTTTGTATTGATCAGCAATCACAAGTCAAGAGGAGCTTTGTTCTACCTTCATAATCTCAGGGGTTTTCCTCAGTCCTTGACAATCTACACTCATGGCTAAACTTCACTAGAATCAACAAAGTGTCTTTTTTGTTGAGTTTCATGGCAGACTCCTCTTCCAAGGCCGAGCAAGTTTCTTCTGCTATCATTCCAGACTTGCCTCATTAACTAGATAGCAAGCCCCTCTGCCAAGTCTGATTCTCCCACTTGCCACAGGAAGAAGTACTCAGCATGTTGACATATCCAGGTTCCCTAGTATTGCAGCCATATTTAAAGGACCATTCTGCACCCAGTCAAGCAACAATAGCCTTGAGTTGTGCTGCACCTTCGTATTTAGTGGTTCTGGACATGGTAAATGAGGGAAACATGGTGTTCCACTCTGTGGATGAACCCCTGGACATCCTGGTGGACAGGGTAGTGCAGAGCACTGCGCGTACCCATTCCCCAACTAGAATTCACAGAGGATGCCAAGACATTGGACACTCCCTGCCTGCTTTGAAAATGAAGTTTAGGTCAATGAAGCTTTTTTACGATCCAGAGAAACAGTCAGCAATGCCACAGGAAGGTCAATGACCTTCTCAGCTTTGACATGATAAGTGCTAACATTTTCTCTCTGCCATCTCACACTCACTCTTCATCTGCCATTGTACCCATTTCCCACTACTTTTAAAGAAAAACCTCTTGGTGATGGGTGGGAGCTAAAGTGAAAGTATTTTTTTGTGAATAGGAAGGGAATTAGGTTGGAAGTATTGTTATTGTGTTGGAGGAAGTAAGTGGCTCTGTGAAACTGTTGGGTTATTTGGAGGAAGTAAGGGTCAAATCAGTGTGTTGAACATGGATAAAGTCAAACATTAAATTTTTCCATTTTTCAAAAAGCTTTGTAAAAATCAAAATGAGGTTTAAAAGCTCATATTTTATGTGTGAGTGTGTATGTGTGTCTGTGTTTTACCAGCTCTACTATTGCCTGCAATATCCTCCCTCAGTCATTCCCACCCACCCCAACCTTCCACCTAAGTCATCCTTCATGGCCTCTGTGCTGCGTATTCACTCATTTGGGGCACCTCACCACTTATCCCCACCTGAACCAACACTAACAGCTGTGCCATTTTCACCTAACTAAACACCCGCTTTCTCTCATTCCAAAAGAGAAAGAGCCAGGACCAATGAAGAAGTGACCTGACATTCTGCACCTCGTACCCCAACAGGAGAGGGTCTTGGCCCTTGCTAGCACAGACCCAGACAAGTTCTGTGGAGATGAGGATGCTCCCATATCCCAGTAACCAAATGTGATGCATTGTTCATTGCTGTGCTATTGTTCCACTGCCCACAGTGTGAATCTATTATCCTGCTACCACTTTAACTCATTGGTTGCAACACATTCGCTCTATTGTTTCCTGCAGAAATCCTGATCATCTCTGCAGAAATCCTGACCACCTCTGCCGTCAAGATGAGGGCACCACAAGACACCTGCACCTCTGAAGAAGAGAGCCTCAGGGGAAGTTTTGGCAAAGCTTGCTTCCTGCACTCCCCAAAAGTTGTGGTAGGGATCCAAGATGGCGGCGACCCAGTAAGACTGAGTCTATAGTGCTCCTCCCAAGACTTGGGCACAGTGGGTCACCTACCCCCTACCAAGCTCACCAAATCATTTATAAATCATTTATAATAGTTTAGTAACTGAATTAGTGGTGTAATATTATATTTAAGCAACTCTATCCTAAGTTAAAATGACTAAAGGGAAGGGAGCCCGCAGCTCTCAGCAAGCAGGAACCCCTCCCCCACACTCTCCAGCTGCAGCAGAGGCGTCCACAGCCGCCCCGGGGGACTTACCTACAGTAACAAGCCTTGCAGAAATGCTTTCCAAGCTTGACTCGAAGATTGATGCCTTTATCGTCGAATCCAGGAATCGTTGGGAGTCGCTCTCGGCCGCGCTGAAGAAGCACGACCGTGAAATTGAAGAAATTCAACGCCGAGTTGGAGGGGCGGAGCTAAAGGCCGCGACCTCGGAGACAACCGCTCAATCGGCCGTGGATCAGGTCCGGACTCTCGAGCAGCGAGTCCGGACCTTGGAAAATCATATTGACGACCTCGATAATCGAGGTCGTCGAAAAAATATTCGTTTGCTGGGCCTTCCCAAACGGGAAGAGGAAGGCCAGCTTACAGCATTCCTGGAGCAGTGGCTGCCACAACTTTTAAATCTGCAAGCTGGATCAGGCCAGGTAAGGGTGGAATGGGCCTACCGGGTAGCAATACGCGGGCCCGGCTCGAACCAGCGCCCACGCCCGGTCCTGTTCCGGCTGCAGAGCTACAGGGAGAGGCAGATACTCCTAGAAGCCTCTAGAAATCTCGGAAAAGACCCCCAAGCTATGATCTACAAAGGATCCAAGATCATGCTATTTCAGGACTTTTCCCCGGCTCTGGTTCGAAAGAGGAAGGCATTCGACGAGGCGAAAAAGCGTTTAAGGGACTTAAATGTACAGTACTCCTTACGCTACCCAGCGATGTTACGCTTTAACCATGAAGGATCTGTATATAACTTTGGATCACCAGAAAAGGCTAAGGAATTCTTGGTCTCTCTTAGATAAACTGTAGGACATAATGGATGTTGGTCTGCCTTCCCCCCCCGTTTTGGTTTATATCCCCTCCCTTTTTTTTTCTTACCTTATTGCTTAATATTATTATGGGGGGTGGGGAGAGGGATTTGATTTTCTCCCCCCCCCCCCCCCTTGGAGTTGTTTTCTGTTATTATTTTATGTATATATGAGGGGTGTATGTATATGTGTGTGTGTGTGTGTATGTATGTATATATATATATATATGTATGTGTATGTATATATATGTATATATAAGCTGGGGGATTTGGTTAATGTTGGTGGGGGGAGGTGGTTACCTTATTCGATTTTACCTCTGTCTTTAGGAGCGGGGTTGTTTTTCCCTTCGTTATTTTGTATTATCATATTTAATTATTATTTGTTGAACTGGTAATTTTATAGTTATATGTTTATATATGGTATTAACATTACCAAATATACCCAGGTGTTGGTAGGGGTGGGGGTGGGGTGCTCACTGTTAACTCTAGCTTTGTATTATATTTGAATTTTCCTCACTTTATTGAGGAGTGCCTGGGTCAAGGGTGGGGCATTGGTTGGGAGAGGATATGAGGGATTTTTGGAGAGGAAGTGATGCCCCCTGGGAACAAGGGGGAAAGTCTCCACTTAGATACGTTTTATATTTTTTTTATTTAGAAATAGTTTTTTACTGTATTGTTGTGGGTGTATTAAAGAGGGTTTATTTTTGTAAATTTTACATGTTCCATGCCCGGGATGTTCTGGATAGGGTTCCCCCTCCCGAGGGGTCTCGGATTGGCCCAGAGGATTATGGTTGATCAATCGGTTAAGTGGTGCACCTGGAATGTCAAAGGGAGTAATTCGCCACTTAAAAGGAAGAAAATATTATCAAATCTTAAGAAGGAAAGAGTTGATATAGCTCTCCTACAGGAGACGCATCTGTCAGATAAAGAACACTTGAAATTACGACAGGGCGGATTTGATCAGGCCTTTTTTTCTTCTTTTAGCTCAAAAAGCAGGGGAGTTGTTATTCTTGTTCGGAAGAATTTCCCTTTCAAAATCCTAAAGCAGATAAAAGACGAATCTGGACGATATATCTTGATTAAAGCTCTCATAAATGGAGAGGAATATGGGATTTTAAATTTGTACTGCCCCCCGGCACACCCCTTTAAATTTATAACGGAAGCCTTCTCAAAATTGATGGCTTTTGATGCCCGTCATATAATTATAGGGGGAGACTTTAATTGTATTATGGATCCGGAAATAGACAGGATTCCCAAGAGTACTGCAGGAGTATCTCCCAGATCTAGACAATTGATGGATCTGAACAAAGAATTAGGATTAGTAGATGTATGGAGATGTCTTCATCCACAGGGTAGAGATTTTTCTTTCTACTCTAATCCACATAAATGTCATACCAGAATTGATATGTTTTTTGCCCCCTCAATTTTTTTAAATTCCATATCATCCTGTAAAATAGGTAATATAGCAATTTCTGACCACGCTGCTGTATATATGGAAACTAAGGCGAAGAACAGTGGGACATCCCCTCGGCATTGGCGTATGGACCCCTTCTTAATGAAAGATAGTAAATTTGTAAAGTACTTCTCTCAAGAATTTAAAACTTTTTTAGAAATTAATTCAGGTACAGCTAGCAACCCGTCAATGATGTGGGAGACCATCAAAGCTTACACGCGAGGCTTGATCATCTCCTACTCAGCGACCCAGAAGAAATTAAAAGGAGAACAACAGCGTTTGCTTGAAACCCGCTTAAAAGCGGCTGAAACAGCATACATTGATAGACCCTCTATTATTAAATTGCAAAGGATTACAGCTCTTAGGACAGCTCTAAATACTACACTTACTCAAACGGCTAAGAGGGAAATATTATTTGCAAAGCAAAGATTATATGAATATGGCGACAAACCGGGTAGATACTTAGCATTTCTTGCAAAGAAAAAAAAGGCCCCTCAGACTATTATGTCTATCAAGGAAAGTACGGGTATTTTGACTCATGATCATAAAAAGATTAATGCGACCTTTAGAAAATTCTATTCTGAGTTATATAAATCACAGGATTGTGAAGATAGGGCGAAGAGGATGCAGTCATTTTTTAAAAATTTGAATTTTCCAGACCTAACTCCGGAACAAGTATCGGTCCTAAATGCTCCTCTTACACCCCAAGAAATAGTTGATGCAATTAGGCACCTTCAAAATGGTAAGACGCCGGGCCCAGATGGCTTTCAAGCTGAATTCTATAAAGAATTTACAGAAATACTGGTTGGTCCACTTATGGACATGTATAACTATGCATATAGTCAGGGCTGTCTCCCGCCTTCGCTGAAAGAGGCAAATATCTCTCTTATCCTCAAAAAAGGAAAGGACCCAGAAGATTGTACATCATACAGACCAATATCCTTGCTAAATGTAGATTTTAAAATCCTCTCTAAAACGTTAGCACTGAGATTAGAAAGGATACTGCCACATATTATAAAGGAGGATCAGACGGGGTTTATTAAGGGCCGTAGATCATCCAATAATGTTAGAAGGGCTCTGAATATGATTCAAGCTTGTCATCAGGGAAAGATACAAGGAGTAGTGGTTTCATTAGACGCGGAAAAGGCATTTGATAGGGTCGAATGGTCATATTTGTTTTACACATTGGAGAGGTTTGGTGTTGGACAGGTGTTTACCAAATGGATCTCAACATTGTATAGTGATCCCAAAGCAGTTGTGGTTACCAATGGATTAGGCTCGGATAGCTTCAGTGTGGGTAGGGGCTGCCGTCAGGGATGTCCCCTCTCACCATTGTTATTCACGCTAATAATTGAACCACTAGCAGAAGCTATACGAGCTGATCCTAATATAGTGGCCCCAAGGATTGGTACAGGTAAACATAAAATTACCCTTTATGCAGATGATGTTCTTCTATTCCTCAGTAACCCTTTGATGTCCATACCTCGCTTAATCCAAGTTATTAATACATTTAGTGCATTCTCAGGCTATAAAATTAATTTTTCAAAATCGGAGGCTATGCCAATGGGTGGCCTTGCTGTGATACCCTACTTAGCGGACGGTTCCCTTTTTCCCTTTCGCTGGTCCCTGGAGGGTTTCTTATATTTAGGCATTTTTATTACTCCAGTATTTGGTCAGTTGTATAAGGCTAATTTTGTGTATTTATTAGAAAGGATAAGGCAGGACCTCCAGCGATGGGGAGACCTGCCAATTTCCTGGCTGGGTAGAATAGCATTAATCAAAATGAATATCCTGCCCCGTCTCCTATATCCTATGAGAATGCTTCCGGTGATGCTGCCGAGGACAGCTTTATGTAAATTATACGGCTGGCTGAGTTCCTTTATCTGGAACCATAGGCGGCCCCTCATTAAGCTGAAGAAGCTACAGCTTCCACAGGCAAGGGGTGGATTGGACTTCCCAGACTTTAGGAAATATCAATTAAGTTCCCTATTAAGTTATATAGCTGATTGGGTCTTGTCTGATCCACAATCAATCTGGTTGGACATCGAGGCTTCTCAAGTAAAATACCCACTTATTAACCTTTTATTCTCAGACAAGAGGAAAATCATTACAGATCACTGTAAAAACCCTATAATACTGAATACAATCAAGGCTTGGAATATAATGCGGCAAAATGAGGGTAATTCACATAAAACATCCCCCTATGCACCGATAGTGGGAGCATGGGGATTCCAACCGGGGTTAACAGATGCCACTTTTAAACTCTGGAGAGCCAGGGGTATCTCATGTCTCGGGGATTTATTTAAAGATGGGGTCCTGATGTCTTTCGGACAGCTGCGTCAGAAATTTGGATTACCCAATGGAGACCTCTTTCGATACTTCCAAATTCGAGATTTTATACAGAAGAAGACTACGTTATTAGATAGTCTTTATAAATCCGATAGAGAATGTAGTGTCCTACGACCAGTGGGGGTATCTTCCGTCAGTAATATTTATCATTTGCTACATGATGAAGTATCGGGAGATATGGATAATCTGCTTAAAACATGGGATCAGGATCTGGGACTAGAAATCTCCACAGAAACGTGGAATGATATCTGGGAAAATGCTAGAAGAATTACTATTTGTAACAGAACCCAGGCTATCCAGCTGAAGATACTTCATAGGGCCCATATAGCACCGGTTCGATTGGCAAAATTTAAGGCAGGAGCATCTCCAATGTGTCCTAAATGCAAAATAGAGGTGGGCACTCTTGTACATTGCTTATGGACCTGTCATAAGATCCGTGGATATTGGACTAAAGTAGTAAGTACCCTGACAGAAATTTTAGGAACGGAAATAAAAGTGGACCCCGTATCTCTCCTCTTGGGCTTTTCGAACTTTCCCTCCCTGGACACGTACGGGAAGAGACTATTTTCTATTCTTTCTTTCTGTGCAAGGAAAAATATTTTGATGAACTGGGTGGCGGAGGGCCCCCCTGGACTTTCAAATTGGCACAGACTAATTATGGAATGTATTCCCCTTGACTTCCTTACAAATATGGTGCACCGAAAGACCGAATTATTTTATAAAATATGGCAGCCCTTTTTGAATTACATAAATACAGATATTTCGGCTATCCTAACAAGGGCTTTTATTTAATTGAGACTACGAACCTGGCTGGTCCGCGGCCCCTCGGGGGAGGAATCCCGCACGAATACGGGTTTTATCATATCTGATGTTAACACATCCCGAGCATGTAAGAGACTTAAATATACACCCTGGTTAGTTGTAGGTTAGATTAGTAGATAGTTGAGTTTTGTCTGTTTGTTTTTTTTTGTTGTTTTTTTTTTCGGTTTTTTTTTGTTGTTTTGTTTTTTTTTGTCAAATTTTGGTTATTGTATATTTGAGCTAATTGTATATCAATGTTTATATCTGAGAGTTTTGTTTATTTTTGTAAACTTGTAAAAATGTTAAATTTCTAATAAAAATATCTATAAAAATAAAAAAAAAAAAGTTGTGGTCTCTCCTCATGAGTAACTTGGCCAGACATCCACGAGCAACAAGATCTCCGAATGATATCTCAATAGCTCTCCAATTGTGTCCCTCGATTCCTTAGACTGGCTGCACCAGACCCAAACAGCTGACTGTAGAAGTTCAGGCCCTTCGATCCGGACTGCCTCAACCAGTTGACTAATCTTGCCCAAGACCCTGGACTGATATGAGGCCGTCCTTGACTTACTGTACCTGAAGGCTGTCTCCATGAACTTGTCTGATGACTCTGACACTTAGACTTCAAGATATGACTGCTTGAAGCAAATGTATACAGATTTTGCTGCTGGCAATTAGAGCATGTGTAACAGGGATGGAGAACAGTGCCAGACAGCAACATCTCCATCCTCTTTACTGATGACTGTTGGAAGCCATCACAAGCTTCCTGGCTTCAAGTCTGCCCGAAAAGGCAAGTCAAGAATAATTGAGGGGAGATTCAAGATGGCGGTGATCCAGTAGGTCTGCCCTGTTCAGCTCTACGCCAGAACCCAGACAAAGTGGTGCACTCACCCTCCCTTTATTACCCATTGTGGTAGAAACTCGGAGTTTTTGACCCCCAGATTTGCTGTGTGTTAGTTTAAGAGTGTTAGAAAAATTACTAAAGGGAAAGGACTGTGAGGATCACCACAAACAGGGCACTCCCCTGCAGCAATAGACAAGTCTGTGGCCATGGCACTGGTCTCTCCAAGCGCTCCTGGGGACTTATCTGCGGAGCAGAGCCTGGTCTCGGAGTTTGTGAAACTCCGAGAGAAGATCGATTCAGCAATGGAGGAGACCTGGACCAGGTCTGCTGCAGAAGCATAACCAGGAGATCCAGCGTCTCAGGCAGCACATCGTGGAGGTGGAGCAGCAGACCGTGGCCTCCGAAGCTGCAGCAGTCTCCTCGATAGGTTGGGTCCAGGCCCTGGAATGGCCTTGGTAGAGCAGGTTAACAACCTTGAAAATCGAGGTCGTCGGAAGAACATCCGCCTGGCCAGGCTTCCGGAACGGAAGGAAGAAGGCCAGCTTGTCAGCATCTTAGAGCAATGGCTCCAGCAGTTTTTGAAGCTGGAAGTCGAGGTAGGCCAAGTGCGGGTTGAGCGGGCCCATCAGGTCACAGTGCACAGGCCTGGGTCAGACCAGTGCCCCTGCCCTGGCCCTGGTGCAACCCCAGCAATACAGATATCAGCAAATGCTGCTGGAAGCCCCTAGAGCACTGGGGAAGGATCCACAGGTTCTGATGTACAAAGGATCATGAATTGTTTTTCCAAGACTTTTCTGCAGCCGTGATCCTCAGCAGGAAGGTCTTTGATGAGGTAAAAAGGTGAACTTGAATATCCAGTACTCGGTAAGATATCTGGCAATATTATGTTTCAGCCACAGAAAGTGTGCGTGTTTAATTTTGACTCACCGGAAAAGGCAAAAGGCTTCCTGGACACCTTAACATAGACTGGCTGTCTCGAATAATACGGACAGTATTGTTTACTTTATTTTTCTCCGCAGTTTACCTGGTATACCTGGTTGTCAGGGTTTTTTAAATATGTGGGTGTCCTAATTTTTTTTCTTTTTCTCTCTCTTCTCCCTGCTCTCTCCCCTCCCGTTACCCTTGGTTTTGTTTTTCTCATCATTTTCTTTTCATTTCTCTCTCTTAGTATGGGATGGGAGAGGCGGTGGGGGTTGGTTTTTTTTACCAGGAGCGCCTCGGGTTAAAGTATAGATGGAACATGTTGAGTGCCCACTTTTAATTTTCTTCTTATAAGATGTGTGTAACTTTTTCTTTCTTTGTGTTGTCTGGAGTGGGGGGGGGGGGGGTGCGGCACAGGGAGACATGGAGCGATTCGTCGGTCATATGAGTGAGTGCCCCCTTTGGGTAAGGCGGAAAGTCTCCTTTCATTTGTGTTATATGTTGGTTTGTTGTAGAAGTAGTTGTTAGAAGTTTTGATTTGGTAGTTTTGGTTGTTGTATTTTCAAATTTATACAAACTGTTTGCTGTTTTCACTCGGCGCTGAGTGGGGTTCTTCTTCCTCCCGGGGGGGAATTGGGGGGGGGAGGGAGTCACGGACTGTTTCGGACGGCCATGGCTAACCATTCATGTAAGGAATGTTAAGGGGAGTTATTCACCGATTAAGAGAAAAAAGATACTTTCAAGCCTTAGAAAAGAGAGGGTCGATGTAGCCTTGCTGCAAGAAACACATCCAACTGATAAGGTGCACTTGAAGTTACATCAGGGAGGGTTCAGACAGGTGTTTTTCTCATCCTTTAATTTGAAAGGTAGCTATTCTCATCCAGAAGAATCTTCCACTTAAACTGTTAGACCAAATTAAGGATGAATATGGGCGGTTTATGATTCTTAAAGCTTTAATACATGGAGACGAGTATGGGATTTTGAATGTATGTTGCCCCTTAGCAGATCCCCTCAAATGTTTAATGGATGCGTTTTCCTGGTTGAAGGCCCTTGGGGCGCGTCATACAATTGTCAGGGGAGAGTTTAATTGACTTATTGACTCTGAAGTGGACAGGATGTCTAGGGGTCTTGTGGGTATTTCCCCGCAATCTACGCAGTTGGTGGACCTGAATAGGGAGCTGGTGTTGGTGGTTATGTGGAGATGTCTTCACCCCAAAGGTAGGGATTTCACCTTTTTCTCTAACGCATGTAAGTGCTATATCAGGATTGACATGTTTTTTGCCCCGTCAACCTTCTTGAGTTTGGTGCTGTCTTGCAGAATTGGGAACATTGCCATTTCTGATCATGCAGCAGTGTACCTGGTGGTTAAGGCTGGTGGTAACGGGACAGGCATATGGCACTGGTACATGGATCCTTTCCTCCTGAAGGATAGCAAGTTTTTAAAAATATATTTTGGTTGAAAAAATAGATTTTTTAAAAATATTGCAACAAATACAAAACAATTCAAAACAGTACAAAAAAAACCAAGAAAAAAAGGTTAAAAAAACGCAACTCGCCCTCATATACAAATGTATAAATATGTATAGAAAAATATATAATGTTAAAAAACCCAACTAACTATTTAAATAAATAAATAATAACCAAGAACAAACTAATGAATAGTAATAACTCAACTCAGCCAAACAAGACACTCATACGTTCACAGTTCCTCCTCCCTGGATATTGGACTTGTAACGTTATGGCTATATAAAACCCATCATTAGTGTGGCAGATAAATCTGTGTCCAGGTATGACAAAAAGGGCTGGCATGTCTTATAAAAATTCTCAGTTTTGTGGTGTACCATACTTGTGAGAAAATCCAAGGGGATATGCTCTATAACTATCTTCCGCCTCAGGCCCGGCCTCAGATGCTCCTCCTCCTTTCTTCGGCATCTCTAGATGGCCGGAAACGCAGGTAAGTCAATTTTTCACAGTTTCCTGGGACTCCACGACCTTTCTAGAGTCCCAGGATATCGCGATGGTCCAGTTTGGGCAGGTTAGAAATTCGTCCCGCTTGTGCTGCGGTGCTGAGCTCTGCAACATGATCCTCCTGGATCGCGCCATCTTGGATCCCCACAATAGCAAGTTCACAGGAATTAAACATTTTTTGGGATATTAATTTGGGTACGGCCAGCAATCCGTTGGTGCTCTGGGAGTCTGCCAAGGTCTATGCAAGGGGTTTGACTATTCCTTACTCGGCGACACGGTAGCGGCAGAGGGAGAGCAGCAGCGTTTGCTCAAGGCTTGCCTGAAGGCAGCTAAGACAGCATACTTTGACAGACTGTCTTTAACTAAATTGCAGCAGATTACAGCCCTCAGGGCTACTTTGAATGCTGTGCTCACCCAGACAGCAAAGAGGGAAATCTCCTTTGCGAAACAGAGGTTAATCAAGTATGGTGATAAACTGAGTAGATATCTAGCTTACCTGGCCAGAAAGAAGAATGCTCCTAATCTATTACATCCATTCAAGACAGTGCTGGTACTCTCACTTGTGATTTCAAAAAGATTAATGCAGCATTTAGGAAGTTCTACTCTGAGCTGTGCCAGTCGGAAGGCTGTGAGGACAGATTGATGAAGATGGAGTGGCAGTGTTACTTAGTGACCCGAAAGCAGCGGTTCTCACTATTGGTATAATGTCGGATAATTTTAGTATCGGCAGAGGCAGCCGACAAGGGTGCCCTGTCTCGCCGCTACTATTTACATCGGTTATTGAGCCATCGGCAGAGGCCATCCGGAAGGACCCCGACAGAATTGCCCCGGAGGTAGGGTCAGGTGGGCATAAGTCACCCTTTATGCGAATGACATTCTTCTCTATTTAACTGATCAGATGATATCTGTGCCCTGTTTAATACCATTAATCTATTTGGTTCGTTCTTGGGGTATAAAGTTAATTTTATGAAGTCGGAGGCAAGGCCTGTGGGGGGGCTTTATTAGAATATCCGATCTTGGGGATGGAACCCATTTCCCTTTCAGGTGGTCACAGAGAGGTTTCCTGTATTTAGGCATTTTGATCACCCCAGACTTCGATCAATTATATAAAGTTAACTTTGTGCAGTTGCTAGATAAGACAGGACCTTCAGCACTGGGAGATCTTCCAATATCCTGGTTGGGTAGAATAGATCTGGTCAAAATGAATGTTCTTCCGCGTTTATTATATTCTATGCAATGCTCCCTTTGATGCTGCCTAGGCAAGCACTACGGAGGCTTGGCAGTTGGCGTGGATCTTTCACCTAGCGTCTTAACATCAGACGGCCACTTATTAAGCTGGATAATTTGCAGCTTCCACAGGGAATTTCCCAGATTTTAAGAAATATCAATTGAGTTCCCTACTATCCTATGTGGCTGACTGGGCTTGCCAGGATACGCAGTCAATCTGGGTGAACATCAAGGCCTCCAAGGCAAAATGCCCCCTCATCATTTTGTTGTTTATGGACAAGATGAGGACTGTCATGGACCATTGCAGAAACCCAATTGTCCTTAACACAGTTAAAGCATGGAGAATGATGCGACAGAGTGAGGGAAATTTACAAAAAAAACCTTCCCTTTTCACTCCCATAGTAGGAACATTAGGATTCTGGCCTTATCGATGGACTCCAGCTTTACGTTCTGGGAGTCTACAGGAATCTCCTGTTTGGGAGATTTACTTGATGGGCAGGTCCTGATGTCTTTTGTGCATCTGAACCTGAAATATGAACTATCTAGGAGGGACCTCTATCATTATTTTCAGATTAGGGACTTTATGCAGTGAAAGACTACATTAATGGTTAGTCCCCATAAGTCTGAGGTGAAGGGGAGAGTACTTCGTCCATGGGTACTCTCTCGTTCAGCACCCTCTATCATTTATTAGGAGGTAATGTCTTGAAGGACATTGAGCAGCTGTGCAGGATCTGGACTCAGGAATTGGGGGTGGAGATCTGGTCAGAGGCATGGGAGAGTGTAAGGAAGATTTTGATTTGCAATAGGGAGCGGGCTATGCAACTGAAAGTACTCCACAGGGCTCATTTAGCACCAAAGCGACCTGCGAAATTTAAAAAAGGAGCATCCCCAATGTGCCCCAAGTGTAAAACAGATGTTGGCACTCTTACTCATTGCTTGTGATCATGCCACAAGCTTCGTAGGCATTGGGGTACCAGAGCGAGTATTTTGGAAGGGGTATTGGGAACTGAGGTTAAGGTGGATCCAGTGTCCCTCCTCTTGGGTTTGCCAAATCTCCCTTCTTTGGACGCACATGGGAAGAAACTGCTTAATATTCTTTCATTCTGTGAGAGGAAGAACATTCTAATAAGCTGGGTGTCGGAGAATCCCCCAGGGATCTCGGGGTGGTTCAGATTAGTTATGGAACACATCCCCTTGGACTTCCTTACAAGTATGGTGGACTGGAAAACGGAACTGTTTTATAGAACGTGGCAGCCCTTTCTGAATTATATAGAAGCAGACTTGTCAGCTATGTTGGTCAGGGCCTTTGTGTAGTCACGAGGGCTATATCTGGTAGTTACCAGGGGGCCCCAAGGAGGAAGAATTCCAAACAAATACACGTTTGCCTACTGATGCTCCCGGTAGTGGGGAGCTTTGGTGGGATTGCACTAAGTGCGGTAACTTAACTGAATATAATCTAATTTACCTTGGTTCAACTTGGTTTAATTTTTTAAATTATTTATTGAATTATAGTTTTTGTAGGGATTTTTTTCTCTCGCCTCAGTATTGTGGAGTAGCGTAGTTGTTTGTTTACTGTTATTGTTGTTATATTATAAGATTGCAATTCTGTTTTGTAGTGATTTCGTAATTTTGTAAAAAAATGTTAAAATCTTTATCTCAATAAAAATATTTGCAAAAGAAAAGAATAATTGAGTATTGAGAGCTTGTTGGCTCTGGTGTAGGGGCCAAAGTGCCAAGAGTGAAGGTAGGGATTCAAGGTTTGTGTAAAGATTTGTAGCTCGGGTGCTGGTTGCAGTTGTTGTGGGTATGTTCACCGAGCTGGGAAGTGGTTTGGGTCAAAGAAAGGGGATGAAACATCTGCAAATCAACTTCCCAGCTCTGCAATCATACCACAACAACTGAAGTTAGGAATGCTGTGACCAATCCCATAGGTACAAGTTACTGAGCACCAACAGAGTGAGTGAGCAGCCTTGAGATTCCACCTAGTAAGATGGGTGCCTGTTCCTGTGCTCAATGTATCCTTGCAGTAACATTCCAATGAAAGGGTGACAGTGTACCATAAAATGCACCATGCAAGTGCAGAACCTGTATTACAACTGATTCGAAGATGTGCTATGATGTTGCAGAGAGGTTAGAACAAGTCAGATGCTAATGTCCATGGACATGGGGTGCAGTGTGATAGAGCATGTGGTCAAATGTTGTCACAATTACAATGAACTGGCCAATTTAGTTATTTAGGATTCATGGACAGTTTTATAAAGGGACAAAAACCATGACTTAAAATGACCACAGGCATCATTCAACCACATAGATTGTTGGCCTGTTTTGTGTGTGTGATGAATTGTTACCACCTATTACACAAAATCAAAATCCATACCACTGGGTCTCACTTGCATTTGACAAGAGAGGAAAGCTTTGTTGCTGGGAGACCATAATCACTTTCCTATTCATAACCTCAAATTGCTGCCTTTTTAAATCGCCGAAAAGCAATTACATACTTGTGTTTCTACATTTTTAGACTTGCCTTAAATTATCCTTCATTGACATTTTGCAATGATCCCTGCAAAAAGCTAATTATTTGAATTCAATTTAATTTTTTAGCCCCCAGTATTTATGGTCTGCATCATCTCAATCTGGGTCTGAAACTTTATCGATATAACTCTTAAGACACCCAAAGTAAGTATTATATTGTATTGCTGCTACTTTATACTATTTACAAGGCAGTATGCTCTGGAAGAACAGTGTGGGATGTGGGAATAAGACAGTACAGTTGAATCATTTGATTAATCTGATTATATCAGCATAGTTTTAAAATTTAATAAAAATTAGATTTCCATGATAGAGTATTTTTTCATTACTGATATTATTTACTTCAGTGTAACTTAAAAAAAATACGAGCAATATACCCAAAATGAATTTCTTTTGTGGGAAGTTCTATCTTGAAATAAAGTGAGAGTTAAGTGGTGGCCAATATTTTTGGTGGTTAGCATCACTTTAGGCTTGCATGTGCCTTATATTGTTCTTACTGGTGCTGGGAGTCAAGTAAGGAACGAGTCTTTCTTATGAAACATTAAAAAGTGGCACAATATGTGAGAGAGGATTCCAATGCACATTGAACCAGTGACATGAGTGAATCTGGTAGAAAGCAGAGGTCCTGTCGATGCACTTTCAATGAATCTACATATCGTTGGAGATTAAAGCCCTGAGGACTTGTATGCAATGCCACAAGAGGTTTAATGATCTCATATGGAAAGTCAAGGTCAGTGAAAGCATTTTCAAATGCCATATTATACCCACTGCATGACCAGCCTGAGGGACTATTCAATTCACACCACCCCCATCACTAAAGCCCTTATCTAACCATATATTGCTACACCACATCCTCACATCTAGTTTGGCTGCAAGCCTCACAGCCACATCTCATAGCTAGCACAGACTGTCAGCAATTCAATCATGACAGCCAGATCACCTAACAGATTGCACCCAACTTACTATCACGTGTCTCTTCCTTCCTCCAGCAGCATTTTTTCTTCTCTCTGTGGACTCAGTTCATTCTTGAAATAAGCTGTTACCCAAGGGGAATGCACATAGGTGTACCCATGTCTGGGTCAGCTGGGGGGGGGGGTTCTGCAAAACCTTAAAGGCAGCAAAGAAAAACTGACTTCAGCACCTACCACCCCAGTTTCTGGTCACCTTCCTATCAGAAAGATGTTGTGAAACTTGAAAGGGTTCAGAAAAGATTTACAAGGATGTTGCCAGGGTTGGAGGATTTGAGCTACAGGAAGAGGCTGGGGTTGTTTTCCCTGGAGCATCAGAGACTGAGGGGTGACCTTATAGAGGTTTACAAAATTATGAGGTGCATAGATAGGATAAATAGACAAAGTCTTTTCCCCGGGGTCGGGGAGTCCAGAACTAGAGGGCATAGGTTTAGGGTGAGAGGGGAAAGATATAAAAGAGACCTAAGGGGCAGCTTTTTCACACAGAGGGTATTAAGTGTATGGAATGAGCTACCAGAGGATGTGGTGGAGGCTGGTACAATAGCAACATTTAAGAGGCATTTGGATGGGTATATGAATAGGAAGGGTTTGGAGGGATATGGGCCGGGTGCTGGCAGGTGGGACGAGATTGGGTTGGGACATCTGGTCAGCATGGTCTGAATGGTCTATTTCAATGCTGTACATCTCTATGACTCTATGTTTCTAAAATCATAGCAACAGCCAGAAAAAATAAACCGGCAATCATTCTGTATGTGATTGATATTTTTTTGCTGGTGTGGGTGATCCTGCTGTGTCTACATCTGTGCAATGTTAAGAGTAGGTCTGGCTGGAATGTTGAGCTCCAAAATAACATTGCTGCCATCAAATCAGCATGCTGTGTTGACAGTTATAATATGCAGTATTATTGTTTGAGAGCTTTTATTCAAACTAGAAAGAATTCTGCATAGCTTTAGGTTTGATTGACATTTTTACTTTGTGTATTACAAATAGAGAGCGTGATTGGACTTTCATGATTGTGTCTGTGAGGTTTTGTACTGAGATGTCTTAAGTTTTTAATGTATGTATTTTTAAGGAAGGTTTGCAACCATAGAGTAGATCTCATGGTTATTGTATTTAAACAAAGGTAAAGAAAGTTGGGTTGCTCTCTTGCAATAAGGTGCCCAATGACACAAGGAGATATCGACAAATAAATTAATTTAGAGAGGAGCTCATAGAGTCATAGAGCGGTACAGCATGGAAACAAATCCTTCGGTCTAACTTGCCAAAAGATATCCTAAATGAATCTAGTTTCATTTGCTAGTATTTGTCCCATATCCCTCTAAACCCTACCTATTCATGTACCCATCAGTCAGAGAGATATTTTTCATCTACAGTAGAAGAGGTGTTCATAGCAGACTTCAAAGCAGTCAGATTTAGACTGAAGAGAAGTCCAGAGGTGGTTTAGAGCAAAACTTCAGAAACAGAAGGCTGTTGAAAACATGGGTTTGAGGAACACACGTTTAGAAGTAAATGAGTTGTGCTTTCAGCTTGTTTAAGAGAAAGATAAATTAATTAAGGGAAATATTATCAAGTAAATGCAGCAATTTGCCAAGAAGAAAACATTTATAGCCATTCCAACTGAACATGGAGCTTTAAAGTTGGAATAGCAAAGGCCTTTCTCTGAGGTTTGAATGTCTGTAAAGTTGCTGTTGAGATAAATAGGTGGAATCTTTATTTCTGTTATTTATCATGGCAATGTTATATGATGTGCCCGAGATTGTGTTTTCTTTTATATGTTCTTTTGTTATATGTATATTAGCAGTCTCTTGTGAATATGTTCAGTGACTGACCACCAGATTCTCCTGCTCTTCGGATGCTGCCTGACCTGCTGTGCTTTTCCAGCACCACACTCTCAACTCTGATCTCCAGCATCTGCAGTCCTCACTCTCTCCACCTGGAGCATGAAGGGCAGTTCTAGGACTCAAATATTGGTTGCTAATTAGCTGCATTTCTCATTCTGTAGTTTTTAAAATGGAAAACTATTGAGTAAATTACATAAGCAGAAACTAAAATGATACTTGTTACATCATTACAGCATTTGAAACTCAGTACTGAATTTATAAATAATATTGCATCTCGATTCCATGCAAATTACAAGAAGAGCTTGCAAATATGCGAATGCATAAAATATTGTTCCAAACCTTCACTTCCATGTACTGCAATTCTGCCAGTGACAATAGCTATGATAGAATTATTTTTGACTAGCAATATGTCAGAGCCTTATCTCAAACTAGCATGCGGTGTCTTTCTATCAAATTAGTACGAGAGAGAAGACTTCAAAAGAACAATGCTTTCCTTTTGAGAAGAGTTCAGGTCATGAGGCAAGAAACTTTAATTATAATTGTCTCAGCTCAGTCTGATAAGGTGACACACAAATTGTAGACTGGAACATCAGTGTACATCTCTCAGATAGCAGCAATGCCAATCAAGAAGCTGCCTGATTCAAGAGCACAGCACTGCTTCCTCATAAGTAATTGACAATGAAGCAGAAACAGTGCATCATTTAATAACACTGAAATGTTTTTGTGCCGACTTTTAAATCTCCCCAATGGAATGCTTAAGCATTTCCAAAATATAACTATTTACTGTGCTAGAGCTGTGGGGAAGTAATGAGGGAGTAAGACAAATAAACAGTTCTTTCAAAATGATAGCATGGACGCAATAGGTCAAATGATCTCCTTCTATGCAATACAATTCTGTAATTCCAATGTAGCTGGCTGTATAATTCAAGCACAATTGGAATCCAGCCTTGTGAATGGGAGTCCAAAATATTATTCACCTTATTGAATGTTGATCTTATTCACCTTCTATGCATATATTGATCCATCCCACACTGTCTGACTAAAAAGACACTATCCAAATTTATTATTGGTTGTAACTAATGCATGTCGTGACCAGTCTTAAGCTGCCACCACCATCCAGCAAGAATGTCGAAATGATAGCAAATGGAATTACAGAGCAAGAAGGTAAAGATAAATTGCACATTGATAAATGAACATGTGGAAGGAGACCACAGTTTTGAAGTCGGAAATTGTGTTTGTATGAAATGGCCAATTTACAATCACAAACTCCCATCATTCCTGCCTGGACTGAAGCAGACTAAGTGATTACACAATTGGAACACCAAATGATTGATTTTGAGTTTGGGGACAGTGATTCAGAGGATACAGTTCCTTTTCTATTGAGTGATTGTGATGTTGATCATCAATTTCATTGAGATGATCATTCAGAACCATAATCAGAAACTCATGGATCTCAGCAACATCACCGGAATCCTCCATTACCTCCTGCTCTGAGGGATGTGTTGTTATGTACTCTAACCTCCACATATCTTTGTTATTTAGGGTGATTTAATGTAAAATTAGGGTCTTCCATTTTACACATTGTTCTCTTCAGTAGTTTGGCATTTTGATTCTGTGAATGTTGACTACTCATTATGTGTCAAGCCTGTGGATGAGTTTACAGAGAAACCAAAACAAACAGTAAGCTTGGGGTAGCTGACATTTTAAAAGCATCTGTGAAAAATGGCTCTTACCAGAAACTGATGAGAGTCATCTCTCCATGTCTCCAAGATTCAAAATGAGGCACTGAATCTGAAAGACTATTATCGAGAATGCAGTTCATTGAGTCACACTTCCCTTTAAGAGTATTGATGTACATGTTCCATCAGAATACCAAACTGATTTTCCTTCAGAAACCACATCTAATACTTACCTCACATAACATAATGGAAATAAAACAACTTCTCAGACAGGTTGAGAAAAACCTGAGGAGGGGACAATATGTATACTGACCAATGCCAAGGTGTTCACTTCTAAGTGATAGCAAAAAGAACTTACAGTTGGGAAAAGAAAGCAGAGACACCAAACTTATTTGGGAGAGACATGCAAGAGGTGCAATACTGATAAAGATGGCTTGTTTAGTTGAGTGAGGGCTGTAGAGGGATTTAGAGATAATGTAACACTTTGGAGGAAAATAGATCCAGTATTGAATGAGGATGAGAGTCAACATTTGTCTAACACTTGGGGCCATGTCTTCTATTCTTTAACCTTAAGTTCTAGAGTTCCATTCCTAAATCTTTTTGCAAATCTACCACTCCTTCCTCCTTTAAGTCACTCCTTGAAACTTGTCTCTTAGCGCACTGAGCTTCATTGCTTAGACTATTGAGTGTTGGAGTTGGGATGTCTTGTTGAGATTGTACAGGACATTGGTGAAGCCTTTTCTGAGGTACTGCGTACAGTTCTGGTTTCCCTGTTATAGGAAGGATATTATTAAACTAGAGAGGGTTGAGAAAAGATTGACCAGGATGTTGCTGAGAATGGAAGGTTTTGAGATATAAAAATAGACTGGAAAGGCTGGGACTTTTTTCACTAGAGCATGGGAGGTTGAGGGCTGAGGTTATTAAGGTTATAAAATCATGAAGGGTATAGATACAATGAATGACAAGGGTCTTCCCCCTAGGGTAGGGAAGTTCAAAACTAGGGGACATATTTTTAAGGTGGGAGGAGAAGGATTTAAAAAGGAAATAAGGGGCAACTTTTTTGGCACAGAGTGCTTTGAGTGTGTGGAATGATCTGCCAGAGAAAGTGATGGATGCAGTTCGAGTTACAAAGGCATTGAATAAGTTCATAAATAGGAAATGTTTGGAGGGATATAGGCCAAGTACAGGCAAATGGGACTAGTTTAGTTGGGAATATGGTTGGCAAGAACCAAAGGGTCTGTTTCCATGCTGTATGACTTTTCGACTTTTTGGCTATGATTTTGACCACATGTACAAGTCACCCCTCACATACAAAACAGAGATTGCTGTTAAAGCTCAATAGGTCTGGCAGCACATGTGGAGAGAAATCAGATGTTAATGTTATGGGTCCAGTGACGTGAAATGATAACTGTGATTTGTCTCCACAGATCCTGCCAGACCTGTTGAACTTTTCCAGCAATTTCTGTTTTTGGTTCTGATTTCCATTTCAGTTTTTACTCCTCACATAGCTTAGTTTCAATTTTTGTGTATGAATGATCTGGTGAAGCATGAAGATTTTTGAAAGTAAATTGAGGACTAACGCAAATGCAAGTTGCTGACTTGATATTTGTTCTATACTCAGTTAGGCAAACAAACCATTGGTTAAGATCTGTCAGAGCACCTTTGTTTAAATAAGCTTGTAAAGAGACACCGGAGAGCTGTAGGTCTGTGAGTCTGACTTCAGTTGTGGGTAAATTGTTTGAGGTGATTATAAAAGATGGGATTTACGGACATTTAGAGAGGCATAAATTGATTAGGGATAGTCAGCACAGTTCTGTGTGAGGAAAATCATGTCTCACAAACTTCGTTGAATTGTTTGAGCAAGTTACCAAAAAGGCTGATAATGGCAGAGAAATAAATCATTATTTAGTTGGATTTTAGTAAAGCCTTTGACAAGGTTCCGCATGGTAGATTATTAATAAAGTTAGGTCACATGAGATTCAGGGTGAGCTTGCCAGTTGGATACGTAATTGACTTACGCAGGAGACAGAGAGTAATTGTGGAGAGTTGCTTTTTTGGACTGGAGGCCTGTGAACTGCGGTGCTCCACAGGGATCGGTTCTGAGTCCTCTTTTGTTTGTCATTTCGAAATGATTTGGATGAGAATATAGAAAGCATGGTTAGTAAGTTTGTGGATGACACCAAATTGGTGGCATAGTAGACAGTGAAGAAGATTTTCTAAGATTACAAAGTGATCTTGGTCAAATGGGTCAATGGGCTGAAAAATGGCAAATGAGGTTGTACATGTACATGTACTTGGAAAGGCAAGGACTGATTTGGGATAGTCAACATGGCTTTGTGCGTGGGAAATCATGTCTCACAAACTTGATTGAGTTTTTTGAAGAAGTAACAAAGAAGATTGATGAGGGCAGAGCAGTAGACTTCAGTAAGGCGTTCGACAAGGTTCCCCATGGGAGACTGATTAGCAAGGTTAGATCTCATGGAATACAGGGAGAAATAGCTATTTGGATACAGAACTGGCTCAAAGGTAGAAGACAGAGAGTAGTGGTTTTTCAGACTGGAGGCCTGTGACCAGCAGAGTGCCACAAGGATCGGTGCTGGGCCCTCTACTTTTTGTCATTTACATAAATGATTTGGATGCGAGCATAAGAGGTACAGTTAGTAAGTTTGCAGATGACACCAAAATTGGAGGTGTAGTGGACAGCGAAGAGGATTACCTCAGATTACAACAGGATCTGGACCAGATGGGCCAATGGGCTGAGAAGTGGCAGATGGAGTTTAATTCAGATAAATGCGAGGTGCTGCAGTTTGGGAAAGCAAATCTTAGCAGGACTTATACACTTAATGGTAAGGACCTAGGGAGTGTTGCTGAACAAAGAGACCTTGGAGTGCAGGTTCATAGCTCCTTGAAAGTGGTGTCGCAGATACACAGGATAGTGAAGAAGGCATTTGGTATGCTTTATTTTATTGGTCAGAGTATTGAGTACAGGAGTTGGGAGGTCATGTTGCGGCTGTACAGGACATTGGTTAGGCCACTGTTGGAATATTGCATGCAATTCTGGTCTCCTTCCTATCGGAAAAATGTTGTGAAACTTGAAAGGGTTCAGAAAAGATTTACAAGGATGTTGCCAGGGTTGGAGGATTTGAGCTATAGGGAGAGGCTGAACAAGCTGGGGTTGTTTCCCCTGGAGCGTCGGAGGCTGAGAGGTGACCTTATAGAGGTTTACAAAATTATGAGGGGCATGGATAGGATAAATAGACAAAGTCTTTTCCCTGGAGTCGTGGAGTCCAGAACTAGAGGGCATAGGTTTAGGGTGAGAGGGGAAAGATATAAAAGAGACCTAAGGGGCAATCTTTTCACGCAGAGGGTGGTACGTGTATGGAATGAGCTGCCAGAGGATGTGGTGGAGGCTGGTACAATAGCAACATTTAAGAGGCATTTGGATGGGTATATGAATAGGAAGGGTTTGGAGGGATATGGGCCGGGTGCTGGCAGGTGGGACTAGATTGGGTTGGGATATCTGGTTGGCGTGGACGGGTTAGACCGAAGGGTCTGTTTCCATGCTGTACACCTCTATGACTCTATAAGTTCAATCTGGATAAATGTGAGGTATGGCATTTTGGTACAACAAACAAGGGTAGGGTTTATACAATTAATGGTAGGGCTTTGGGTAGCATTGTAAAATAGAGCGACCTAGGGGTGAAGGTACATAATTCTTTAAAGTTTTTGTCACACTTAGATACACAGGATGGTTAAAGAGGCATTTGGCATGCTTTCCTTCATTGCTCAGCCCTTTGAGTATAGGAGTTGGGAAATCATCTTGAGGTTATACAGGGCATTGGTGAGGCCTCTTTTGGAAGACTGTGCCCAATTATTGGAAGGATATTATCAAGCTGGTGAGGGTTCAGAAGAGATTTACCAAGATGTTGACAGGTATGGAAGGTTTGAGTTATAAAGAAAGTTTGGGTAGGCTGGGACTTTTTTCACTGGAGCATAGAAAGTTGAGAGGCAACCTAATAGAAGTTTATAAAATATTGAGAGCTACAGAAAGAGTTGATGGTAGTTATCCTTGCCTTAAAATGGAAATTTCAAGACTAGGGGTATATGCTTAAGGTGAGAGGAGAGAGATTTAAAAAAGACATAAGAGACAATTTTTTGCACAGAGGGAGGTTTGAGTGTGGAATGAACTTCCTGAGGAAGTGGTGGATGGGGTACAATTACAACGTTTAAAAGACATTTGGATAGATAGACGGATGGGAAAGGTTTGGAGGGATATGAAAGTGGGGCTAATTTAGTTTGGCATTATGTTCAACATGGACTGGTTGGACTGATGGGGCTGTTTATGTGCTGTATGACTCTATGACTCTCAGGTGGACATATAACATTCTTTGGCACTATTTTTAAGACCTTTAAGGCAAAATTTCCCACTGTCCTGGCCAATGCTTGTTTATAGCTGTTGGCTGAAATTTTTTTAAATTTATTCATTTTTGTGCAATGTGGGCTTCACTGGCTGGCCAACATTTATTGTCCGTCCCTAGCTGCCCTTGAGAAGGTGGTGATGAGCTGCTTTCTTGAGCTGCTGCTGTCCACCTGCTGTGGGTTGACCCACAATGACCCACAATTAGGAAGGGAATTCCAGGATTTTGGCCCAGTGACAGTGAAGGAATGGTGATATACTTTCGAGTCAGAATGGTGAGTAGCTTGGAGAGGAACTTGAAGGTAGCGGTGTTCCCATATATCTGCATCCCTTCTCCTTCTCGGTGGAAGTTGTTGTGGATTTGGAAACTGCTGTCTGAGGATTTTTGGTGACTTTCTGTAGTGCATCTTGTAGATAGTATGCACTTCTGATACTGAGCCAAATGCACCAAATATTATTAAATTATTAACTTATTACATTGCTGTTTATGGAATCATCCTGTGTGCAAATTCTCTGTTATGTTTCATATAATACTGATTATGTGCAAAGAAAAATCTGTAATTGCCTGTCACATATCACTGAATTGCAAACAAGAAACTGATTTGAATTATCTACAGATAATGCTGTGATATCATATCTAATTAACTGAACTTAATCATAACCCACTTAAGATGCCCTGATAATTGTCTTTCCACAGTTTAACGTCACGGGGATATTTATCAACTCTTTGACTGACAGTGATACATATCTACTTCCTCTCTTTCTGACACGCAGAACCCACACATTTTGCAGAATAAATCAATTTGTCTTTTAAAAACTGTGGAGGTCATTCATAACTATTCCTCATGTTTTAAACTAAATTAAGCCTCAACCCATTTCTCACATCACATAATTTTGATCAACAAGGATTCTTCTAAATGTTTGCTCCAATACCTTTGGGGTATATGGAACACAGGAGGGTCAGTTATCTTTAATCTGTGATTTGATCTTTTGAAGCAGACTGAGAAAAAACCGAATTAACACAGGATTAGCAGTTCTAAGGTATTCACACTACAGGTTTAGTGAAGGTTCAAACAGAATTTTGATTCACACTAATGCTCGGATTTTACCTTGAATTGAGATCCGCAACCAAACATGACTCATAAGCAATGAAATTAACTGTTAGCGAAAAATGTGACTCTCCCTCTCTCATTCTCTCAACACTTAAGTACCTAATTTCTGATCAATAGATTTGCCCACATGTGGAATCTGGCCTTGCCAGGTTTTGTCTGGCTGAAAGTTGAAATGCAAGTCGAACTTGAAGCTCCAGTGTAAATAAACTCTCAATTTTTAAGAACTGTTTCCCAAGACGACGATGTCACTGACAAGGTTTACGTTTATTGCCATCCATAAATGATCTTGAGAAGGTGATGATGAGTGACTCTTTTGAACAGCTACAGTCCGTGCAGGAACACCCACAATGCTGCTTGTGTCTGGTTTTAGATTCAATGGCGGTGAAGAAATGGTGATTATTTTTAAGGCAGGATGGTGGGGGGCTTGGAGATGAACTTGCAGGTGATGGTGTTTGCATGTGACTGCTGCCCATTTAGGTGGCACAGGTTCACTGGCTTGGAATGTGTTGAAGAAGGAGCTTGGGGTGAGTATCTGCAGTGCATCTTGTAGGTAGTACACTTTTCTCACACTATGCTTTAGCATTGGAGGAGGGAATGTTTAATTTGGTAACTGGGATGCCTCTCAAGCAGGCTGCTTTCCTAGATGTTGTTGAGTTTTTACAATATTTTGAGCTGTGCTTATCCAGGCAAGTGGTGACTATTTTATCAAGTGCCTGACTTGTACTTTGTCGATGATATAGAGGTTTTGGGGGAGGGTCAGGAAGTGAGTTATTTCTTGCAGCTTTCCCACTCTCTGACCTGCTTTTGTACTCACTATATTTATATGACTGGTCTAGTTGAGTTCCTGGACTATGGTAACTCTCAGAATGTTAACAATAGAGAATGCAGCAATGGTAATGCCATTGAATGTCAAGAGCAGTCATTCTCACCTCTCTTCATATGTGCTACAATCCATAATGTCAATTGTTGACATGTTCTTATCTAATGCCTAACGAGCAATCACAAAACAAGCAGCATTGTGATGCCACAATGTCAAAACTGCCACTTGCACTGCATGTTACAGAGTCAATGTGTGATCGGTCACTAAGACATTAAGTTAAATGGCTCTTGTTGTATGATAGAAGATGAAAGAAAAGGTATCCACCCCAGTTCCAGCTATCCAAGTGACTATTCATGGTTACAAAAATTTGCCATCTGGGAAGTTGGCAAAAAAATATAAGGTCAAAATTCAAACTCCCTACAGCTCGTTCACCATACTGATAGGCGATACAAGAAGAATTAATCAAAGAACATTTTATTTGAAAGCAAGCAAAATTTGGAAAGTGAAGACGCCAGTGATCCAATGCTCAGCTCATAAGTGGAGATTCTGTTCCGTAGACCGCTGGCAAGTTACAATCCCACTGGAGGATTTTCTTCAGAAGTGTTTCTGTGCACCTGTGCGTTGCTTTTCTTAATTGATTTGAACTCATATTAATGTTCTATTTATTCCAGCTCCACCCTTCCTTATTCTGACTTCCTATCTCTCATGTGGCTAGTTTACATAGAGTCATTGAATCATACAGCACAGAAGCAGACTCTTTGGTCCGACCAGTCTATGATGAACTTAATCCCAAACTAAACTAGTCCCAGCTGCCTGCTCCTGGCCCATATCCTCCAAACCTTTCCTATTCATGTACTCATCTCAATGTCTTTTAAACATTGTAATTGTACCCACATCCACCACTTGCTCAGGAAGTGCATTCCACATGGGAACCATCTGTGTAAAAGTAACTACCCCTCATGTCTTTTTTTAAATCTCTCTCTCCTCTCCCCTTAAAAAATGTGCCCTCTAGTCTTGAAATGCCCCATCTTAGGGAAAAGAGACCTCCCATTATGCCTATCTATACCCCTCATGGTTTTATAAACTTCTATAAGGTCACCTCTCAACTTCCTATGCTCCAGTGAAAAAAGTCCCAGCCTATCCAACCTTTCCTTATAACTCAAACCTTCCATACCCAGCAACATCCTGGTAAACCTCTCCTGAACTCTCTCCAGCTTAATAATATCCTTCCTATAACTGAGCGACCAGAATTGGACACAGTATTCCAGAAGAGGCCTTACCAACAACTTGTACAACCTTAACATGACTTCCCATGGAGCAATGAGCTAACCCGATGCCAACTCATTCTGCCCAAATGATACACTTTCTGCTTGTGAGTAAGCTGGTATAACTGTAGTGCAATTCCATCATGTTTATTTATCTTATCAGTTCAATGGAAATATCAAGGCTGCTTTTTCCTCTCTGGCCTGTTGCTCTACTGATTCAGCTCCTTGTGCAGCTAAGTGTCACACAGTTTGGGATAGATTTTAGTTCGGGTCAAAATGAGGTTCTCCAGCCTCTTTAGCCATCCAGAGAAAGCTGCCAATATCTGTTATGCCTCCAAGTATGGCTTGTCCCTTGGGAGAAGACAATTTTGGGCCAACTGTCCACCACAGGCAGCAGAAGTCCTATGAGGTGTGTGTGTGTGTGTGTGTGTGTGGGGGGGGGGGGGGGGGGGGAGATGGCAAGTTTAGCTCCATTCCTCCCAATCGTTTGAAGAGCTGTCAGGCCCCGTAACCTTCACCTCAAACATGTCCTCACCCCCAACAAATCACCCTCGAGAGCCCATTATACCTTCTTTGTCAACTCATGCCCCATATGCAACCTCTCTGTCCTCTCTTACCTCTCACCTTCGTAGCCAATCACTCAGTTTGCACCAGTGGTACCATGTGGAGATAAAAAGAAATCCTTTAATATTCTGAAGTACAAGCTTTTGGAGTGCTGCTCCTTCATTAGGTAGCTAGCTCCCTGAGAAAGGAGCAGCGCTCTGTTAGCTTGTACTTCCAAGTAAACCTGTTGGACTATAACCTGGCATTGTGTGATTTTTACCTTTGTCCACCCCAGTCCAACACCGGCACCTCCGCATCATGTCTAATATTCTAATACAATTCCTACTTTGACATGTTCATAAATGAAATTTCCATTCAATTAAATCCATTCAAAGCCTAAAAGTCTCAAATGATTATTCCCTTAAAAACAATGTAAAAACTAACTTTTCAGACCCCTCATCAGAGGCAGAAAATTCCTTAAAGGCTTCTTTAAACTGTTAACCAAGCTATGAATTAGAACCCCCCCACCATGAGGTATTTAATCCTTTGAAATATTTGAAGCTCTGATGAATTGTAATGGTTCAAAGGAATTTCCATAAGTTAAATGAAATAATGATTACATAAAAAATGATGTGTCTGTTGATGATTACTACCAGAAAGCCAGGCAACAATTTAAAGATCATAGAATCATAGAACCCGATACAGAAGCAGGCCATTCAGCTCATCGAGTCCACACCGACCCTCCGAAGAGCATCCCACCCAGACCCACACCCAATACTCCATCCCTGTAACCCCACATTTCTCATAGCCAAACCACCTGCATGTCTTTGGACTATGGGTGGAAACTGGAGCACCCGGAGGAAACCCATGTAGATGCAGGGAGGACATGCAAACTCTACACAGGCAATCACCCAAGGCTGGAATCAGAGCCGGGTCACTGGCACTGTGAGGCAACAGTGCTAACCATTACCTGAGTATTATCCCAAGGTCCATTCTCCTAAATAAAGGAAGATTTGCATTTATGTAGCATCTTTCACAACACTGGGATATCTTAATGCACCTCATAGCAATCACCTTAAAAACATAGGAAATGAAATTTAGGGAAAATGCCAGAACTTTCAGTAAAATAAACTTCACAATCAGCCATGTGATACTAACATAATCTCTTTCTTGTGATGCTGGTTGTGACCAGATACCTGGGGCTAATTTTCCTACTCTTCTTTGAAGTAGTTCTGTGCTTACCTGAAAAATCATGACTTAGAGACATAGAGATGTACAGCATGGAAACAGACCCTTCGGTCCAACCCGTATATGCCAACCAGATATCCCAACCTAATCTAGTCCCACCTGCCAGCACCCAGCCCACATCCCTCCAAACCCTTCCTATTCATTTACCCATCCAAATGCCTCTTAAATGTTGCTATTGTACCAGCCTCCACCACATCCTCTGGCAGCTCATTCCAAACATGTACCACCCTCTGCGTGAAAAGGTTACCCCTTAGGTCTCTTTTATATCTTTCCCCTCTCACCCTAAACCTATGCCCTCTAGTTCTGGACTCCACGACCCCAGGGAAAAGACTTTGCCTACTTGTCCTATCCATGCCCCTCATAATTTTGTAAACCTCTATAAGGTCATCCCTCAGCCTCCGATGCTCCAGAGAAAACAATCCCAGCCTGTTCAGCCTCTCCCTGTAGCTCCCTCCAACCCTGGCAACATCCTTGTAAATCTTTTCTGAACCCTTTCAAATTTCACAACATCTTTCCGATAGGAAGGAAACCAGAATTGCATGCAATATTCCAACAGTGACCTAACCAGTGCCCTGTACAGCCACAACTTGACCTCCCAACTCCTGTTCTCAATACTTTGACCAATAAAGGAAAGCATACCAAATGCCTTCTTCACTATCCTATGTACCTGCGACTCCACTTTCAAGGAGCTATGAACCTGCACTCCAAGGTCTCTTTGTTCAGCAACACTCCCTAGGACCTTACCATTTAGTGTATAAGTCCTGCTAAGATTTGCTTTCCCAAAATGCAGCACCTCGCATTTATCTGAATTAAACTCCATCTGCCACTTCTCAGCCCATTGGCCCATCTGGTCCAGATCCTGTTGTAATCTGAGGTAATCCTCTTCGCTGTCCACTACATCTCCAATTTTGGTGTCATCTGCAAACTTACTAACTGTACCTCTTATGCTCGCATCCAAATCAACAATGTAGCACTCTGTCAGTACTGCACTGGAGAATCAGCCTTGGTTTATCTGCTTAAGTCTAAAATGGAACTGGAATCCACAGACTTCACCAGCTGATGGATCCCAGAAGATTCTCTGAACAATGTGTCATATGGTGAATATGGTGTTCCAATAAATAAATACAACAAATATTGGAACAAGACCATAACAGGAAGAGTTAAAACTCACACAACACCAAGTTATAGTCCAACAGGTTTATTTGGAATCACTAGCTTTTGGAGCACTGCTCCTTCATCACGTGGTTGTGGAGTATAAGATTGTAAAACACAGAATTTATAGCAAAGGTTTACAGTGTGATGTAACTCAAATAATATATTGAAAAAGACCTGGAAGACAGGAACTTTAGTAAACTATTATCAGCTTTTCAAAGTGTAAATGTTTGTCAGCTTTTATATTTGCAATAGTTTTTCGCATCTTTCTTCAGTGGCACATCAAGAGAGTAACATCAAGGAGTCTTTTCCCCATCAGAGATAAAAATTCTAATTTAGATGTAACATTGACATTGGTGGATCTCAAAAATCTTCCGACTGTTCAAAAAAAATTGGAAACAGAAGAAAAGATGCACCAGGAGGAACAAAATACTGCTAAAACATCAATAATAAAAAATATGGCAATATGGCTAGAGAAACCAGAGGGAGAAGTGAAGGTACAGAAGAAGGAGCCAAGCGCTGATAAACTACCAACACACATTGTTCTGATCAGAGAAGTCAAAAAAGTGACTCCAGAAACATCTGATAATGAAAGGCCAATTCTGTGTGTTAAGCCTCAGGCCCCTGAAACACCTCAAAGGATTGTTGAAGTAAAAACCCACAAACGTACTTGTAGAAGACGCACTGAAAAAGCCTGAAAGCAGATGTACAATTACTTCTAAAATACTACCTTCACATCATTGAGATAGTAACTAAGAACTACATTCAGTAAATGAGAAACTATTTCAGCTTATGTTCACCATTTACAGAAAAACCCTCCAGATAAAGACAAAAACAAATTAGAGACTTTGCAGACTTGGAACTTTATTATTCTTGAGATTAGCTTCCACCAAAAGACTTTTCTCTATAAGGACTACCCACAATTTAATTGAAAACCTTATGCATTTTACAGTTACTAAAGTAATCACTAACTGTCCTTCGTCCTCCCAAGATACCTCCTATTATTATTGAGATATCAGTATTTATGTGGTCAGGTAATTACTGCATTCACTACAGCTCCTACCAGTGGTAGAAGCAGAAGAGTAGATACTGGATAGATTAAGGCATCATTTCGTAGAAAATATTTCTTAATCACTGAATGAATCATTCAATACGTAAGCACTTTAATGATGATCAGATCTGAAACTATAGCCAGTGCCATTAAAACTTACAATCTTCGAAAATATTGTAGCTGTATTAATTATTGATTTCACTGTTCCAAACAAAATCACCAAGAAACCTCAGAATATAATATTGATATTGTTGATATTAGAATTTTCTGTTCCTTCACCTTCTCTCATTTTCTGAATCCACCATTTGCAGTTAGTCTTTGAAAGCTCACTGATATCTCTCAGGCTGATTCTAAGCTTGCCTATTGGGTTGCATCTAGGTGTGCAGTAAAAATGAGTGAGGCAACTTGCTTGTTCTCCTGCGGGTATTATCTCAACCTGTTCTCTGAGGGATAACCACCAGAAGACAGTATGGTCCTTCTTTAGATACATAGACTGTGCTGTGGTGACATTATTGGAATCTAGTGTAAACAGGAGGCCTGCAAAGGAGAACATTGTGGCTATATCCCAAAATGAGATTTAAGGAGACCTGAAAGGCAAGTTACTTCTCTTAGGTGTTCTGAGGCAAAAAGGTGTAACCCTCCAGTCCCCACAAGGAAATCATAGGCCTCCCCTGCCCTGTTGTTCCCTCCTCATCTAAAAATTGACACACTTTCCAGCCACTTAGTTCTGCAGTCTATTCCTGCCACTTGAATCACTCTCCCTCTTGACAGTATCACTGTGATACAGCAAACCAATAGGAAATCTACCATGTAGCCTTACATTGTTCAGCCTCAGCTGCTTTGCTAACTCCTCAGGTTTCACTCAGAGGACTCCTGGCTGCAAATTAAATTCAGGGCTCTCATTTTCCGCATTGATTTTTGGTAATTCTGCACAGAATTTAAATGTAACTAAGCATTCATTAGCAACTCAGTAGCAACAACACTTGCATTGAAATAGCACCTTTACTTGGAGGAGAGCCACTCAACGTGCTCCACAGAAGTGTAATCCCAAAAGATTTGGTGTTGAGTCTAAGAAGGTGATATTAAGAAATTTGAAAAAGAACTTGGTCTAATGGGGTAATAGGAAGAGAGGGAAACGGAGGTATTTAAATACACCATTGTATATAAAAGGAGATGGTGAGCCAGATGTTTAGGGAGAGGAGTTGTAGAATTAATCTTAAGGAATGGAGAAGGTGTAGATCATGAAAGGATTTAAACACTAGTATGAACCTTCTAAATTGTTAGTGGACAAGATATAGGTCAATGAGAATAGGCATGATGATTGAGCAGAACTTGACTTGGGACAGAATAAAGGCAACAGAAGTTTTGACAAGTTGAAGTTTATGCAATCATGAAGACAGTCAATGTTTTATAAAAACAGCGTTATATTTACAATGCATCGGCATCCTATTTTTGTTTATGTTTACATTATAACTAAATGCTTCACCTTCCTGAAGACCATCTCAATGCATTACATCCATTCAGAATTGAAATGTTTCACACTGCTGAGCAGCCTTCAAGTGAATAGTGCTAAGATACTTCTCATGGTTTTCTATGACTGGGATGATGCCAAGAGCACCGAAATAGTGATCTCGTGGCATTCTGTATAGCTGGATGAGTTGTGGTCACATAGCTCTGTGGAAAAGTGTGTGAAAAGCATATGCGATCACGGTGGTGCATAGACAACATGATGTGAGAAAGTAACAGTTTTCTGTTCACACTTGCATTTGTGTTTACAACCTTAATGACCACAAAAAAGACAACTTATTTTCACAAAATGCTTAACATCATTTAGGAGATTGCATATAGAAAAATGTAATGAACTCAACAGTTCTGTTGAGAACCTTGTTCATCAGTGACAGCCAGAATGCCTTTGCTATTGCCAATATTCTCCTGCTCAATCCAATGCTATTTGGCTCCTCCTGTACCAGTCATATCTTCTTTGCTTGTCAATAATAATCTCCCCTCAGTACTGAAATGTGAATGACCAGCACATTCCTACATCAAAGCAACAGTAAGCTTTCAGGTTAACAGAAAGAAAAGCTTGCATTATAACCACTTCGCATTACCAGTTCATTATTACTGCATAGCACAGGAAGATCCCACAAACAGCCCTAAGATAATGACAAACTAATCTATTTTGGTGTTCTTGGTTGGGCACCAAGGGAAGACATATCCTGTTCTATAAATAGGAATCTATTTAATTATAGTTTAATAACTCATTCAACAAGGTTCCCCATGGGAGACTGGTTAGCAAGGTTAGATATCATGGAATACAGGGAGAACTAGCCATTTGGATACAGAACTGGCTCAAAGGTAGAAGACAGAGGGTAGTGGTGGAGGGTTGTTTTTCAGACTGGAGGCCTGTGACCAGTGGAGTGCCACAAGGATCGGTGCTGGATCCTCCATTTTTTGTCATCTACATAAATGATTTGGATGCGAGCATAAGAGGTACAGTTAGTAGGTTTGCAGATGACACCAAAATTGGAAGTGTAGTGGACAGCGAAAAGGGTTACCTCAGATTACAACAGGATCTGGACCAGATGGGCCAATAGGCTGAGAAATGGCAGATGGAGTTTAATTCAGATAAATGTGAGGTGCTGCATTTTGGGAAAGTGAATCTTAGCAGGATTTATACACTTAATGGTAAGGTCCTAGGGCTGTTTTCCCTGGAGCGTTGGAGGCTGAGGGGTGATCTTATAGAGGTTTACAACTGATATTTCCTAATGCAGAAGTATACTCACAGAAGTGTGGTTGGGTAACCGTTCCAAGTATTTATCTCTGAGTATCAGATGTTATGAGTAATAATTTCCCTTTAATGAGGATAACAGTTTCCTGCAAGAATGGCCAAATTTCAATTTGAAAGGCAAACTAATAATTATCACTACAACTATATATGGGGCAACTTGTATAGTAGGCATGATGCTATTTTTAATTCAATACAGAAAAGGCCAATTAAGAATAACTAGCCATGGCATTACCATATAACATTTATTCTGTGAAGCAAAGTTCCTGAGTTACAAATGTTTATTTTTCTCACATGGTCACCATATCCAACTCATTTTGGAAAAGTTAGTAAACGGTACGTGTTCTGAAGAAAGCTGATACATTGACTTTATCAGCAGGTTCAAAGTTCTGTAAACATGACATTTGTCTAGTTATACCTTTTTTTGACTGCAGAGCAAAGCAATCTCTGGTTTTTCCACAATCTGTTATCTAAAGTCCCTGATGTTGATGATTGTTGACTATTTTATGCCAAGTCCATTTTCTATATCCAAGAGTTAGCTCATTCGTCTATTTGTCCAAAACAGCATGACAACCACCCAAATCAGATACCCATTTTTATGTTTGGATCCCAATAGTTGCTACATTCTCTGAAACTCAGTTCATAAAATATCATTGAAAGCATTTACAAGTGCTTCATGCACCTGTGGATCTCAATTCTAAAACCATCATCACCTGGAATTATTTCTTATCAACAAAGTGATAAGAATTATTTGTCAAATCAAGGTACCTTGAACACACATTGGGACATGGCCTAACTCAAACATAGATGATGACACTTAAAAAAAATTCAACAGGTCTGCTGTTCTTTACCTGAGTCATATGTCAGTGAAATATCTTTTTGCATCAACTCTGCAATTTTCTTCCTTCTTTGCTACCAGAAATGTTATCACACACAACAGAGTGCCTTCCCATCACCAAAATCATTGTTGCTTTTCTTTTTGCTTTTTTTTAACTAGTAACCACCACCAATCAAAACACCCATGTCTCCAATTGAGTATTTACGAACAAATTCGGTTATGGGCAATGGAAACCATTAAAAAGGTGACCTGCAATTTTATTATGGGAACATACAAGAGTAGACTACTTTGTCCCTCAGGACTGATTCGCCATTTGATAAAAGCATGGGTGATCTGGTTGTGGCCTCAACCCTGCTTTCCTGACTAGCTCCTATATCCTTTGGCTCCCTTATCAATCATCAATCTACCTAACTCAGTCTTAGAATAAAACTTAACAAACCTGACTCCACTGTCCACTAGGGAAGAGAATGGAGCAAGCTAGATGGTATCAACCTATACATGCCATAACATAGGTATCGGGGCTCTTATGGTGCAGTGGTAGTGACCCTACATCCAGGCCAGAGGGTCTGCATTCAACTCCTACCTATTCCAGAGTTTTGCCAGAACAGATTGATTAAAACAACTAAAATACTGCTCTGAAGAAGTCATACAGAATCTGAAATGTTAACTTTGTCTCTCCACAAATGCTGCTAGACATGTTGAATGTCTCCAGCATTCTCTGCGTTTGTTTCAGATTTTCAGCATCCACTGTACTTTTTTTTAAAAACCAGCACTGCTGCCTGGCTTGCCAACTGTTTTAATTAAGGGGAGACAGTGGTGTAGTGGCAGTGTCACTGGACCAGTAATCCCAGACCAGTGATCAGGGGCACTAAAACAGAAACTGCTGGAAAAGCTCAGCAGGTCTGGCAGCATCTGTGGAGAGAAATCAGAGTTAACGTTTCGGTTCAAATAACCCTTCCTCGGTGATCTGAGGACATGGGTTTGGATCCCACCACTGCAGGTGAATTCAATTTCTTTAAACATCTGGAATTACGAGTTAGTGAAATGGTGACAATGTGACCATTGCTGATTGTCATAGAAAATTCACAGATGTCCTTTAGGGAAGGAAACCTATGGTCTTACCTTGTCTGGCTTACATATGACTTTAGACCTACAGTGATGTGGTTGACTCTTTACTGGCCTCTGGACAATAAATGCTGGCCTAGCCAGTAACACTCACATTTCATACATATTTATATAAAAATAGTTAGGTTTAGTTGGATTGAACAAAAGCCCTAAGTTGCTGACAAATAATTTAATGAGCTAAATGGACATTGCAAACTTTGGAGCCAAAAGCTGGTTGAAATAGATGCAGGATTTTAACAGGAACTTGGAACTGTTCACTTTGCAGTGGAGGAAGTAAGATATGACTGGAAGCCTGCATCTTCTTGACTCACATCCACCTGACGTTGCACGACAGGTATAAGGTTCTCCATGTACATGTTACAATGAATATTTTCTGAGAAAATTATGACCTCATTCTGCCTGAGCTATAACTGTACGATTACAAAATCATGCCAACAATTTGCTACGTTATCCATCCAGCACCCTTCTAAAGTCCATCATTGCAACATCCTTTTGTTTCATGATTTCAAAGGTTTTGCATTTAGCAATCCATCAGAAATGTGACTCATTTTCAATGCCTTTGAGCAACTTGAAAGTGTATTCACTTGAAGTCTTTACTTACTGTATTTTCATATTGGTAAATATTTTACCTCAGTTAGTGGCCCCTTTTCTTAAAATTACATTATAGTTACCTCAAGATTTTAAGTTGCACAAACTATCTTTGTAGATCTTCGTGTTGATACTCTGTGTAAGGTTAACCAATGATGAAAAACTAATTGTCAAATGGGTGGTCCGTTGTCTGTGATAGGATCATTGTTAATGAAGGGGCAAAGTAACCAGATGATGGCTGTGCACTTGGAGAGCGCATAAAGAAAGGTCTCTGTTTAATGTTCTTATTAGGAGAGAATGTGGTATTAATCTAAAATTTGACTTGTCCCGGGTGAGTATAGTTTCGACTAAACTAAGCGTGTATCTTGTATTCAGGGAGAATTCCTGAGCTCAGATTTAGTGTCTATTTCCTAGTATAGGGAATCAATAAGCCGATAGGACGAGGGATTGGCAGGTTCACCATGTCATGTGTTATCTGGAGTTGCTGCTGGGATTCGGGCGGATGTAGTTGGTGGTGAGATTCTGGAGTTGGTTCAACAAAATCCTCACCTCTGGGGCCCAGTCCCGCTCACTGGAACCAGATAATGGCTGTGCACCATCGATTAATGGAGTTTTAATTAAACCGTTGAAATAAGGTCAATTTGACTAAAGTTATCACTTAAACAAATTAATGTTTTACAATGCAGATCCTCCAATCACTATCTGAATTTGACGACTGTTTCCTTTGGATCTATATGCGACGTCACACCCTCCTTTACACCACACTAGCTTCAACTTGATCGTTACTAATAATGTGACGGGGGGGGAGACGAACCCTTTTCCACTGTGTTCTATTGGTAAATAGAAACTAAAATGGAATATAGGGGAAAAGCCGTAATTTAATTTGGGCCTGGTTTATAATACTATTAGATCGTGTAAATTTAATGCAGAGGAGATGCTGGTAGCCTATGAGTTTATAATGATAAACCCATGAATATACGATTACTGAGAGCAGCCTTGGACTCTGTTTACCTCTGAGCATGTAAGTGGGGCAACTGTTGGCAAATTTTAGACTTTTTCTTTCCGGGACAATACAAATATAGCTGCTGCCTCATCACTTAAACTGTTAGGCAGTTTGGAAACCTGCATTGTTTTCTTTTTCCAACGTCTGAGTTCTAGCCGGGTTTGGGAAACCAACTAAAACGGAGTTCTCAGTCTAAGGACTGAGCTTTAATCCAGCGAGCTTTCTTTTTTTTAAAAAAAAACACTTGTGGAAGTGCCCTCCTAACACAAACTGTGCCAAATGTAAGCTGCTCTCTCTCAAAACTCCCCTGACCCAATAGAAAACGGTTTCACATTTCACATTAAGTTAAGCCCCATAGCTGCGCTGTCATTAAGAACCCTTGTATTACTTTTGCAACGTTCAGGTCTGCTCTGTTTACTTGGTGCAGAATACGTTGGTGCATGCTCTTGTTTGCTGTTACTTCTGTTTGCTAATTGTCTTGAAACCTCGTTTACCCATTGTTCCTATAGTCATTGAACTACATCTGATTTTTGGTTATTAAATTAGATTGGAAATGTGTTGCTGGAAAAGCGCAGCAGGTCAGGCAGCATCTAGGGAACAGGAGAATCGACGTTTTGGGCATTAGCCCTTCTTCAGGAATTGTAGAGGGAGAAAGAGAGCTTCTTCAAGGAAGGCATCCTTGTAAGAGGATTCGCAGTAGGTTGAAATCTTTGAGGAGAAAGTGAGGTCTGCAGATGCTGGAGATCAGAGATGGAAATGTGTTGCTGGAAAAGCGCATCTAGGGAACAGGAGAATCGACGTTTCGGGCATTAGCCCTTCTCCTATTAAATTAGATTACTTATTGTGGAAGCAGGCCCTTCGGCCCAACAAGTCCACACCGACTTGCCGAAGCACAACCCACCCAGACCCATTCCCCTACATTTACCCCTTCACTTAACACTACGGGCAATTTAGCATGGCCAATTCACCTAACCTGCACATTGTTTTAATTGTGGGAGGAAACCGGAGCACCTAGAGGAAACCCACGCAGTTACGGGGAGAATGTGTCAAACTCCACACACAGTTGCCTGAGGTGGGAATTGAACCCGGGTCTCTGGCGCTGTGAGGCAGCAGTGCTAACCACTGTGCCACCCATGTAATGTGTTTTGGTGATTTTTTTAAAAAAAAAATAAATTCACCACCATGTTTTCAAACCTTTCTGTAACCTCCTGCACACCTACAGGGTGCTATATTCCCTCCAATTCTGACCTCTGCATTTTACTCTTTCAATTTTAAGCTCTAGAATTCCCTCTTTATTTCCCCTTTCTCTGTTCCACCTCAATCTACCTCTGACCTACCCTGCTCTAATATGTCCTTCTGTTCAGTAATAAATTTAATTAATTTTGTATATGGGAATTTAACACCAATTCCTACTTGCCCTCTGAGCAGTTAAGAGTGGTACACATGGCTATGGTTTTCAATTCACATGTAGGTCAGACCATGTAACAATGGCTAATTTCCTTCATTGAAGAATACTAGTGAACCAGATGGGCCTTTGAATGATAAAGGCTATACAATCACTACTATGTCAACTTTGTAATTCAAGAACTTTATTGAATTCAAATTAGACCATTTGGCTTGGTAGGATTTGAATCGATGTCCACAGCTTAAGCTTGGGATTCTGTTATTAAGCTAGTGCCACCATATTCCCCCTCTCTCAAAAGTCCAATTGTTAAAGGGGTTATTGAAACAGAGTTTCAACTTTTTTAATTCACTTTGTGGGATGTGGGTGTTGCTGGCTGACCTGTCTCTAGCTGCCTTTTGAACCACTGCTGCAGTTCACCTGCTGTGGGTAGACCCACAATGCCCATTAGGGAGGGAATGACAGGATTTTGACCCAGTGACAGTGAAGGAATGCCGATCTATTTCCTAGTCAGCGTTGTCAGTGGCATGGAGGGAAACTTGTAGGTGGTGTTCCCATGTATCTGCTGCCCTTGTCCTTCTGGATGGAAGTGGTTGTTGGTTTAGAAGGTGCTGTCTGAGGATCTTTGAGTTTCTGCAGTGCATCTTGTAGATGGTACACGCTGCTGCTGCTACTACTGAGCGTCGGTGGTGGAGGGAGTAATTGTTTGTGCATGTAGTGCTAGTCAAGAAGACTGTTTTGTCCTGGACGGTGTAAAGCTTCTGGAGTAGTGTTGGAGCTGCACCTATCTAGGCAAGCAGGGAGTATTCCATCACATTCCTAACTTCTGCCTTGCAGATGGCAAAAGGGCTGTGGGGAATCAGGAAGTGAGTTTCTTGCTGCAGTATTCCTAACCTCTGACCTGCTCTTACAGCCAGTTCCTTTTTTTTTCAAAACTCTATTTTTGAATCTGTGAAGAAGGGTTTTTATTTTTTTTTTTAAAAAAGTCTCTTGACTTGATTCCATTTTGGACTGAACCCATTGAGAGATTTCTTTCCTGCTGAGAAGGTAATTAGATTCCCTTTTACTTCTGATCTTAAAGCTTCCAATGGCACTCAACGTCCCAAAGATTCAAACAGGGAATGGTTCAGTACTCGGTGAATTCATGCTGAGCAGTCATGTTGTCAGACAGACTTAGCTCACGGACTTCCTCTTTAACGAAAAAGTGCCTCCTTCTACAAGTCTAAGTAATTCAATGTTCTGATCTATGGTTAAGACAGGCTTGTGTTCAAAATCATGGAATCTTTTGGTTTATTTGCTCACTAAGTCCCTGGATCTCTCCCTTGCTGTTTCTTAATTAGATTAAAATTTGGTGGCCTGGTCCAGGATTAAAATGCTGTATGTAAACAAGATAAATTGCCCTGTGTTCATACACTTTTTTCTATTTTAGTCCTTGAGGTATTGAATAAAAATTCAGCTGGCTTTCTTTCATGTAGCCCTTATGGTCACATCAAATGTTTTTAATGTAAAAATCAACAGAAGGATGTGCCAAGTTCTCATTTGTTTGGAAATTCCCGTGGTGGAGAAGCAACTCTTCCTTTGCCACAGATAATGAAGGGTCAATAGTTTAAATGTCTGATATGCTTTTCCAAAAATTATTCCAAACTAAGTGAATTAACTTTGTTTGAAGACACTACGCAGTGCTTAAATATGGCTCAACACTCAATTGTCCCAATTTAAGGGAGTAAGGAAGGAGAAATGTTGAAATGTGATTGTAAACACCAGTTGATTGGCACACCCTCTGTGCCGCTGTGGAGCAATAACTGGATTGTTTGTAAAACTTTGACCCATATGTGTCATTTACCTACTTGGAATCTGAACTCATAAAAACTGGTCAGAATCTACAGAGAGTGAGAAAAGGCTGAGTGCACCCGAAGCTCTAAATTTATAAGATTTACTGAAAAGTGAGTACCTTATTTCTCTTGATTCTGCTTTCTCATTTTGAACTATTTATGTATTTTGCTCCATTTGAATTGATTGTTGTAGATTCATAAAGCTTTCCTTTTGATTTTAAATTTCAATCACTTCCCATACAGCATTGAGATTTTTCTGCTTCCCCACGATGGGATGTGGGGGTTCACTGGGAATGCCAGTGTTTGTTTCCCATTCCTAATTGCTGTGAACCGAGTAACCTCCTGAACTGCCCTCTGAAACAGAGTCAACCACATAGCTGTGGATCTAGTTACATGGAGGGCAGACTGACTAAAGACATATTCCCTTAACTCAAGGGCATTAGTGAGCTACATGAGGTTTTTGTCCTCTGTGTCTAAAAATACAGAATTGAAAGCTAATTGAAATTGAACTGATTTTAAACCATGTTCTTGTAATGTTAGTCTGGACCTTTATGAATTTCCAGTCTAGTGAGATTATTACTGAGCTAATATTTATTTTGCTTGTCCACATATGAAATAGTTCTATGAAACCATTTTCCTTAAAACATAGTAATAAAACTTGTCACTTTATACAAATTTCAGAGTTTCCCAGACTGTGTGGATCATGGTGACCAATAGGTTGCAAACTCGAAGGCAGCATTGGCTGCTGCAGAGCTGGAACACTGGTCAGCAGCAAGGCCCCTTGTGTCTTTGCTTTTCTGTTACATCCTCACATTTCTAATGGTCCCACAGTTTTCTCAGTTTTCAGTCCTGGTAGATGGTTACAGTGACAAAGGTTGGGAGGCAATGCTTTAGAGTGAAGTATGTATCTTGCTTATAAACAACATTTATTGCTTTGTTAATATGTCATCACAAGATGCAAGCTTTCCCCAAATTTTATAATGAATCAGAACTAGATTCTGTTGACCTAAAGACTGGATGGGCATTGGGAGTGTTTTTTAATCCCAATGTGGATGTCTATTTAAACTACAACATGCATTTACATATTGTCTACTTAAAATGTCCCAAGGAAGTTGAAAAGAGTCATCGTGAAACAGTTTTGATCAACCAACATAGGGAGATATTGGGGAAGATGAGCAAATATTTAGCCAAAGAAGTTTTATTTTGAAGGGAGGTTTTGAAGGTAGAAACAAAGGCTTAAGGAGGGAATTCCAAAGCTTGGTTCATTGCCAACTGAAAGCATTGCTAACAGTGCTGTGGTTCTGTTCGTCGAGCTGGAAATTTTTGTTGCAAACGTTTCGTCCCCTGGCTAGGCGACATCATCAGTGCTTGGGAGCCTCCTGCGAAGCGCTTCTTTGATGTTTCCTCCGGTGTTTATAGTGGTCTGTCCCTGCCGCTTCCGGTTGTCAGTTTCAGCTGTCCGCTGTAGTGGTTGGTATATTTGGTCCTAGAGGCATGGCATTCATCCACAAACTCCATCAACAAACACATCGACCTGGACCCAATATACCAACCACTACAGCGGACGTTTGCAACAAAAACTTCCAGCTTGGCGAACAGAACCACAGCAACGAGCACCTGAGCTACAAATCTTCGCACAAACTTTGAATTGCTACCAATGGTACACCAATAAACTTTAATGTCTAAAAGAAGAGTACGGATATGAGACTCATGGAGATGGAGAAGGTTAGAGATAGGAAGTAGTGAGACCATGGAGGGATTTCAAAAATGAAAATTTTAAAATCAAAAATGCTGATTTTGACCAGAAGACAATGTAAGTCAGGCAGCGCAATGGATGCAGACTTGGTGCAAATTAGAAAGGAAATATTTGAGGTTTGCTATTTCCTGAAGCTTTAGGATGAGAGAGGATGGCCAAGGGTTAAATGGAAAGACCAATTCTAGAAGTAGCAAGAGCATAGATGAAGGTTTTAGCTGAATTGGAATGAGACTCCCAAAAATGTGGAGTTGGGCAGTTTTAGTGAAGGTAAAACTGTGCTTAGAAACTTGGCTTTTGAAAGCCCTTATGATGGGGATCAAAATGGTGTTTCCCAATCCTGCAGAAAATTTCTGCTCCTCATACTGCAAGCTGTCAGATAATTGAATGGGAGAGCCTGGAATGGTGGTGGTGAGGTGAAATGTTTTATGGTCAGTACCTGTGAGGAAATATGTGTCCCTGGGGTGCTACTTGTAGGTGAAGACCAAGGATAGATCCTTTAGGGACGAGATTAGACCACAGCAATGGACAAGGGGATTCACCATCCTAAAGGACAGAAGCAAGCATGGGCCGTACCATCCAATGGTGCTGGGAAACGTAAGAGTTTGCTGTTCAATCCTGTCCAAGACTACATCTGAATCGAGGCAAAACAGAGGCTGTTACTTTTTCTTTTAAAACCATAAAAGATCTCCTCTGTGAGCTCACTGCTTTGGTACAGTGACAGAAACCTGATTATTGGGATTTGATCATGAAGGGGATGGTGAAAATGACATCCTTTAAAGAATCCAGGAAATTGGGTGATGGCAGGGAGGAATAGTTGTTTTCCAAAGTGAAATGGTGACCTGGTGGTTTTGAGGTGGTAATATTAAGGTTGTGGATATTCCTCTGAATTGTAACACTCCTACAACAATGCATTAACTTTCTGCACGTGTATGATTGTTGAAAACTGACTGGGACAAGGTGATAGTTGAGTTCAACACTTGGCACTTCACAACTTGAATCCAGGTAAACATTCACTAATCAATCTTTTAATCTTTTATTTTAAAAATTTGGCAGGTTCGACTTTTGTGAAAGCTGAAAATGGAATATGCAAAGAAATCTCTCAGCTTCTTCTCTTCCAGTTCGATCTCCAGGTAAGATCATCACTAATGCTATTCTTTAAGCATTGCTTTTCTCCCTGTCTCTTTGGATTGCGAACTGGCTTGTGGGGAATATTTGTGACCCTTCCATTTGTGGAACTACCAAGCCGCTTGGGGAAAATGATATGTTATTTAATTATTTGTTCAAGAGGTTGAATTACTGACCCTTCAGGATGGTGTCTGCATAAACTGTAAAATACTTCCAAAGTTCTTGCTGAACAAGATACCAGTCATGTTAGAGTATCCTGTGTACCTACTGACAGTGAGTATAGTTTGCAACATTAAGCCATTCCAATCTTCCCACAGTATAGGGAGGTGTTATGTTTCACTGTGGTAGTGCATTGGAAATCAAGCTCCATTGTCTGTGGAGTGATTGCAAATGTAAAGATTGTATAAAAATTCAATATTTCTATTAACATTGTATGATTTTCAGACTCTGGTTGACAGGATAGTCAACATTCCTATTATAATAAATAGTCTTTCTTGTTAATAAGTACATGGCGTAGCTTCAAGTAAATAATTATTCATTGTTTAACAACCCCCCCCCCCCCCACAAACAGTTTGTTCACAGGATCTGCTGAGATGGTTCTAGTGCTGAACAGAACACTATCTCTTAGTCTTCCTTTTCCAGATGCGTTCACTCATTTGCAGGAGCAGCAGGGTGGCTAATTCACACTTCTCAAAGTCTCTGGCTTATTAATGAATAAGTCACAGCTTACAGCAACTACTGAAGGGAGAAGAAAACTAGTTTTCTTCACACAATGGGTTTTGCTGCAGAACAAACAAGTTGCTGAGCTGGTGAAGATCTGATAGTTTCAAGCTATTCAGATGCCTGTTAACTGATCACGAGTCCAGATTGATCAGTTCATTATTGCCAGCTGAATCTCCACTTGTCCATATCTTTGGCTCCAAGTTTGGCTGCACCTTCTCCTTCCGCTTGAACCAGTAGCTGTGCAAACAGTGCTCACAATGAGTTTCTGGTTACTTACTTTCAAAACCTTGCAATAATCCTTCAGCAATACTTGGTATTTCAAACTATTTTCTCACTTCACTGCACAATCAAAAATACAAAATGAAAAGACCCTCTTTGCGGAGGAAATGTCACAAATGTGCATATATATGACGCCTACATTAATTCTGTCCTCTATGCTGACATTTTCCAACAAACCCTAACGTGTTTAAATGGTTAATTCTTACCTAGCATTTGGGTAAAATACAATTTCCTTTCTTGATCAGGTTGTCATTAACTTTATTATATTCTTGCAAGAAATTGAACAGTTTGGTTTGTTGAGCAGTGCTTTGGAGTTTTGTGCTTATCCTCCAGATTACTATCCTTAATAAGCACTAAATGATTGCAGCCATTCTCTATATATTTACTGTATGAATATTCTTGAATGTGTTACATCATGAACAATGATAATTTCAAGAAGCTGGTACCACAACAATGATCTCCCATACCTAATAGCACATGAAACCATATGGCATTCTCCCTCATTGCTTTCTTTCCATGTTACAGACACAATATTTAAATTTGTGCTTTTCCACAGTTAAGTCTAAATAACAGGTTTGAATCTTGCCTAGACTTTTTTTTGGTAGAAACAAAAATCATCTTTAAGTTGGCACCGTCGTTACACTTTTTCCTCTCAGCACCAGGGACCTGAGTTCAATTCCAGCCTTGGGTGGCTGTGTGGAGTTTGTACATTCTCAATGTCTACATGGATGCTCCAGTTTCTTCCAGCAGTCCAAAAATGTGCTAGTGGGGTTAACTGGCCATGCTAAATTGCCCTGTAGTGTTCAGTGATGTGCAGGCAAGGTGAGTTAACTATGGGCATAAGGTGGGATGCTCTTCAGAGGGTTGGTGCAGACTTGATGTGTCAAATGACCTATTACTCAGCTGTAGGGATTCTGCTTCTGAGTCATTGGCCTTATTCTAAATGATACTTCAACAGCTGACAAAGTGCTGATTGGTGCTCGTTTCTTCAATTTGAATGGTGTACCTTGAATGGGCCTACCAGAAAGATTTTAATTTTCCATAGAAGCGATGCCAAGGTCTGTCTCTTGGACCATACCAGAAATGGACAGGAAAGCAAGACTTCCTAACACAAACTTCAAACTGCTGTTGCCCTGGAAACAGACCATTTCATTACTGTCAAGATTTGTACATAATTAAGCACAACATGGCGTTGTTGCTTATTCCTTGGTAGTTAATCCAGGAGAATCTTCCTTTATGACAGGAATATTAATGAATAGGTTGTAAAGACATCTGCTTTTTTTTTTCTTCAAATAGGTGTGTTTCAGCTAGTGCATCAGCAACATCACAATTATTAAACGGTACTCCACAGCAAAGACCATTTCGGGTGTGCAACTGGGATCGGAGCCTCAAGAAGGGCATCATGGCGACAGGTCTTGGGGATTTAATGGACAAGGTGAACGTTAGTTTGTTAATCCACTTTTTTGTGACACTTGTTTTTTGGTGTGGGCCGGCAATATTCATTGAGACTTGCCCAAGTAAGTCTCAATTCTTCAGTTTACATTTTCGTTTCTGATCCATACCCCAACAAAGCGGATGCAATTTACTTATACCAACTTCTTAGCTGGTTGTTTGTGCCATTGAAAGCTGGTCTTGTCCTTTTGTGCCCCCCCCCCCCCAAAAAAAAGGTCTGGAAGTAGATTGGTTTAAAAAACATCCACATAAGTGGACCCTGAGTTGCCACACAGCTGTGGTGAAAGTGTTCCTGTACTTGTGTAAAATGAACAATTCTGGGATTTTGATTTGTAACAATAGATGGTGTTTAATTCTGAGGTAGTAATGTTCGTAGATACTGTAGCCAGGTGTGATATTGGACAGTGGTAGGAGAGCTCATCAAACCTTTATCCTAGATGGGATTAAACTGGTTGTGGAATAATCCCATGTATCCATTACTCCATTTTTTGATTTATCTGTGGATAGGGACTGTGAAGGTGGTAGGTGAAGTCTAATTCCTCTGCAGTTGTGTTGAAGCATGATGGTTTAGTTAACTTCCAGTTAATTTTTGACTGTCCTCCCTTCCTAACTCTCTGTCCAAAAACAGAATGTTGATGGTGGGAAACACCATGGTATTGTTAAAGTTCTGATTGTCATAAGCCCCATTCTTAATGGTTAGCACATCAGATAACATGTTATCTGCTGACTGCAGTCCAGATGTTGTCTAAATTCTGCCCTAAACTGGGTTTGAATGGAGCTAAAGAACAGTGTTCAGTCACTGACTGTTGCACTTAAGAACCTTCAATTTCTCAAAGGTTAATAAAATAATTGAGAATATTTGGTCCCCGAGGAACTTTTTTGATTGCAAGTATACGATTCTGCCAACCATCTTCTGACTGTTTGTTTGACTCTAGATACTTAAATATTTTCTATCGCCGTAATGCTGCTTGATGGGAGTGTTTGGTTGAAAATCACAGTAATGTCCAATAGTTGCATTTTCCAGGCATGAAACTAAGTGTTATGAAGTGGCTCTGGCCAAACCTGTTTCTTGTGGTGGTTGATTTGTACTGTTGCATTGAGAAGTTTGAGGTGGAAACTGTCCAGATTTAAATGTGTCTTGCTTTTTGCAATTAGGCTTACCTGGACACTTTCCAGGAGAATCCAGTGCAATTGTAGAACAGGCCATAAGATATGGTGACAACCACTTGAGATTTTCTTTTTCCACACAGTAAACTGTTAGGATCTGGAATAAAGTACCTGGCAGGTTTAGTTGAGGGAGTTGAATGAGAAACTGAAAAAGAACCTGTAGGGCTATGGGAATGGCAAAAGGGAAGAAACACTCACCTTTCGGAAATTCAACCCAATTTCCTATCTGTGCTTTAACTACTGTGTTAACTTTCTAGAACCAGAATAGAAGTGACCCTCATTTAAATGAATTGCATCTTGCCTCACAAAGCAAATTTTAGCAGGACTTATACACTTAATGGTAAGGTCCTAGGGAGTGTTGCTGAACAAAGAGAGCTTGGAGTGCAAGTTCATAGCTCCTTGAAAGTGGAGTCGCAGGTAGATAGGATAGTGAAGAAGGCATTTGGTATGCTTTCCTTTATTGGTCAGAGTATTGAGTACAGGAGTTGGAAGGTCATGTTGCAGCTGTACAGGACATTGGTTAGGCCACTGTTGGAATATTGCATGCAATTCTGTTCTCCTTCCTATTGGAAAGATGTTGTGAAACTTGAAAGGGTTCAGAAAAGATTTACAAGGATGTTGCCAGGGTTGGAGGATCTGAGCTACAGGGAGAGGCTGAACAGGCTGGGGTTGTTTTCCCTGGAGTGTCGGTGGCTGACCTTTTATAGAGGTTTACAAAATTGAGGGGCATGGTTAGGATAAATAGACAAGTCTTTTCCCTGGGGTCAGGGAGTCCAGAACTAGAGGGCATAGGTTTAGGGTGAGAGGGGAAAGATATGAGACCTAAGGGGCAACCTTTTCATGCAGAGGGTGGTGCATGTATGGAATGAGCTGCCAGAGGATGTGGTGGAGGCAGGTACAATTGCAACATTTAAAAGGCATTTGGATGGGTATATGAATAGGAAGGGTTTGGAGGGATATGGGCTGGGTGCTGGCAGGTGGGACTAGATTGGGTTGGGATATCTGATTGGCATGGACGGGTTGGACTGAAGGGTCTGTTTCCATGCTGTACATCTGACTTGAAGTGAAGCAAATTGGTGCCCATAGAATTTGACTGGAAGCCAAGTAACAAAACCCAAATGTGGCATAAAACTACACTGCAGATCTGTTGCAAACGTAACTAGTGATGCACAGTCAATTTTTGTATGGTTCTTTTGAATATTGATGTAAAAGTTTGCTAGTGATTCCCAAAACTCTGGGTGAACTTTTCACAATGACAGTTACCTTTGATCTAAAAGGCAATTGTTTTATCAGAATTTGAAGTACAACTATATCAAATTACAGTAAACCAACTGGGATTATTAGTCCTTAAGATCGTCCTTTTTTTTTGGGAGGGTGCCAGAGAAGATTCTTTTTCACAGCCAGCCTTTTGGTCTCTGAATATCAGTTTGACGGTTTTACCTTTCGAAACCAAAGCTAATTAATCTTGTGTGCAGTAATATTTTTATTATTACTTAATGTAATGTTAGGTTTCTTTAAATTGGGAAATAATTTGTGACCAAGCGTTTTTGCCATCTTTCCTGTTGTTGTCACTGCTATCTAAAACAATCTCCTGTGTTACAGGTTCAAGATTCGTTACATACAACATCTAGTGCCTCACTGCTACTGGAAGAAGATGGGACATGCATTGAAACAGAAGAATTCTTTCAGACTGTACTTGATAATACACTCTTGATGGTGCTTGAGAAAGGACAGAAATGGACACCATCAGAGGTGAGGACTGTATTGTGTTTACTTGGTGTAACATATTTGCATTCTCCAATCTTGTAGAAGTATGTCTTTACCTCAAATGCTCCTCCAACTTGTTACTGATTCAGTCTTCCACAAAGCACAGCTCCAGTCTCAACTAGTCTAGCAGTTTAATGTCCTTCCATGTTTTGTCATGGCTGGAACGGGAGAATATCGTTGTATAGACTACTGTTTTAAGTACATACGGTACCAGTCCACAAGGGAACAGTTACAATTTGATAATCTTGTAATAATTCTGGAGCTTCCTTTTCATAAACCTGCTGAGAATTGCAATTTGTTTTAAAACAGAACAGTGGCTTTCACCTTGGATTCACTGATAAATTACGCCGAAGAAAAGATGTTGCCAGAATAACCTTTGACCTCTACAAAGAAAATCCTCAGGATTTTATTGGCTGCCTAAGCATGAAAGCGACACTGTATGGTTCGTATTCCCTATCATATGATGTCCAATGTGTGGGAGCAAAGAAAATAATGAGGTAAGAAAAAGGAATTCCAAATTCAATCACTTGGTGAATGATTCTTGTGTCTCCCTTTTTTTTTTCTGTCAACTTTTTTTTTTGAGGGCAACAGATATCTTCTGTCTTTGCTTCCTTCACTTTTTTTCACCTGGCTAAATGATTTTTTTTTTTTAAATGCAACTTCCATCACTTGGTATATAATTCTCCCTTAATGAAACCTCCATATATTGGGTAGCTTTAGCTTAATCACCAAGTTATTGTCTGATGCTTCTCTATCATAATTGCTTTACTCTATATAATCTGAGACCTAGAAACAATTGATGAAAATTTAAATGATGACACAATGGTTGAGATGAATGGCCTGTTTCTTCGCTGTACACTTTGTCGTGACTGCAAAGTTACAACTTCTATTATAACATTACCTGCTTGTTCCTAATCCCCTGCCATCTCCCATAAATTTGGGGAGGTTTTCTTCACTCTAATCAGAAGCAAGAACTTCTTTTAGCTTCTACCTCACCCTACGTAATTTTTTTTTCACACTGAAAAAGCAGCTTTCTGTTTAACTACTGAGTGACCTTTTATTGGTCAGAATATTGAGTACAGGAGTTGGGAGGTCATATTGCAGCTGTACAGGACATTGGTTAGGCCACTGTTGGAATATCGCATGCAATTCTGGTCTGCTTCCGATCGGAAAGATGTTGTGAAACTTGAAAGGGTTCAGAAAAGATTTACAAGGCTGTTGCCAGGGTTGGAGGATTTGAGCTACAGGGAGAGGCTGAACAGGCTGGAGCTGTTTTCCCTGGAGTGTCGGAGGCTGAGGGGTGACCTTTTTATAGAGGTTTATAAACACATGAGGGGCGTGGATAGGGTAAATAGACAAGGTCTTTTTCCATGGGGTGGTGGAGACCAGAACTAGAGGCCATAGGTTTAGGGTGAGGGGAAAGATATAAAAGAGACCTAAGGGGCAACTTTCTTCATGCAGAGGGTGCTTTGTGTGTAGAATGAGCTGCCAGAGGAAGTGGTGGAGGATGGTACAATTGCAACATTTGGATGGGTGTATGAATAGGAAGGGTTTAGAGGGAAATGTGCTGGCAGGTGGGACAAGATTGGGTTGGGATATCTGGTCGGCATGGACAGGTTGGCTGAAGGGTCTGTTTCTGTGCTGTACGTGAGTCTATGACATTAAATGGAGACTTAGTTCCCAGAGTAATCCTTGCACTATTATCTGAATTTTATATAGTGCTGTCTACTTTCTAATGCCTCACTAATGTTTTTATTCCTGTTTAGGGAAGCCTTGCGTTTGACAATGTTCACAATGCAAGCTACAGGCCATGTGCTACTTGGAACTTCATATTATATGCAGCATCTACTGGATGAGGATGAAACACAGGCAGCAGTCAAACCTTTCTGTGCACTTGAATGAACTGTTTGTCATACCTACTTATTTTTCCTACAAATGAACTTTTAACCACATCTCGTGTTTGCTACACTTCTGTAGCAACAGCATGAAGTTGTCCTGAAAGTTTGTCATTGCAATGTGTTTATGGTCAATTTGTGCATGAGTAGATAATAACATCTGGGTTAATATGGTATAAAAGTAAAAAATGCTGTAAATTACTTGCATCTGCTACTTTCAGAGTATTTTACTCTAATGAACTCGAATGTAATTGCTTTATTGCAGCAAACCTGAACAAGAGACTATACTCATGCAGGATAATACTGTAGTGGTTGGAGAACAGCTCAAGTGTTGTGGAATAATTAATTGCAATACCGCAGGCTGCAATGTTCACCAAATAAAGCTACCACTTGTTTTCTGCAAGAAATAGATAGACCACCTAATGAGTGGGCTATTAATCACCTTCAGGGGCTAATTTTATTGTTATACCCTCTGTAAGCAGTGACATTTTAAAGTGCCCACTCCTTCTACAATGCCTATATCTATTGTAAAAGTAAATTTGTGTTGTTTAACGTGATAAATCATCTTGAGGATAGTCCAGCAAAACAGCACATCAGTAAAGCCTGCAGACCATATTAATTTTTTGTTCTTCCCTGTCCCCCACCTTTTTTTTTAAACCTGCAATGGCAATGATTCAGCCACACTCTAAAATAAGAATGGCTAAATGACTATTTATGACTAAATTACTTAATTTTTTCTTGACTGCAAAGTGGAGATATCACCAATTGACAGACTACAAGATTTATCCAAACTATTTTCCCCATAAGTCCTTTGAGGTTTATATTATAGAGATAACAGAAAACTAAGTATAAACTGGCTACATCAGGGACCTGTCTCCCTTTTGTTTTGAGGAAGTAATGCAATAAACATAAATAACCAGAAAGATTTGATTTTGGTGAAATGTGGCTGATCACTTTTTTAAGAGATTGCATGCATATTTGTTACCTTAGCACTAAAGCGCATGTATAAAATTGGCATAGTTGAAATGAAAATGCTTGTAATTGCAGGATATCATTAAACCAAATCCTGACTGTATTGTGACTTGCTGAAAATAACTCTTTGATTGGTATCCTGAGTATTTTGTGTTTACATCTGTAACTTGATTCTAATCCACTTGGTCTCCAAGGTTTGAGTTTTCCATTGTAGCATAATTTCTGGTTTTGGGAAACTGACAGCAAAGTAATCAACTTGGTGTCGTATTAATGTATCTGGAAATACACTGCTCAATACCAACATGCTGTGCTAGGATGTGTAGAAAATAAAAACATCTAGTTTCAGTAGGAAATCCTAAAATAGAGCATGTGACATTTTTCAATCCTTTATTTCATTTGGATCTGGACTTGAGTTGTTTATGACTCTGAATTACTTCAGAATTACTCGGTGTGAAACTTAGTAATGAACTCCCAAATGGAAATATCTAAATCTTGCATTATTTCTAGCACTGATACTTGGAACTTGGTACAGGTAAAGAATTCAACTTCTAGTTGTAAGCATTGCATTATTGCGTTTAAAGGTTTAACAGTTTATTTCAAATGGAGAACCCACACAATCTTACGAATCCCATTTAGTGTTTCACTAAGCAAACACATGGTTTTCGAGATATTTATTGAACGATGCCTTGGTTACCAGTCCTCCTGTGGTGCTCCCAGGTGTTGTGGCTTTGTTTCTCTCATGGAAGGGAATTGGTCAAGATCATGTCAATTAGGTTTATTCCTCCTTCCTTACAGAAAACACTGAAGTACAGTTCTAATTTATTCCTCATTGCCCAGTATTTGAGACAAACATCAGCAAGTTCATTCCTGGCCTGGCAAAGAGAACCCCAAATGCACCATGTCCAAATACTGTCAGTTTAGTAGCAGCCTTTTTTGTGGTGGAGGACAGTGAGAAGCACAGGTCAAATTTGACTACAGAACTTTTTGAATGCATTAAAAAGCAGAAGTTGAAATAGTGTGCCCTCTAGTGGAAGAATAACTAAATGCTTGGTTTGATGTGATGTGGAGATGCCCGAGTGGGACTGTTATCTAGATTAAACAATCTGATAAAAATGCCAAACTCTGAAGCAGTTAATAAGATCTGCATACTTAGTGGTGGTGGTGGGAAGAGGAGGAGGAGGAGAAGGAGAGAAAGAAAACACTTGTTTTCAAGGGGGAGGTCCTCTAGTAAAAGATCAAAGGGGTCAATATCCTGCTCTATCCCTTATGCTTCTGTAGCTCTTGAGCATGTTTATGATTGTCAGCACAATAAGTAAATCTCACAGCCCCAAATCTAAGTTGTTCCAGCACTTCAATCATTAATTATTAGCAGCAACCTGGAGCAAGGAAACAGGCAAACCTGATATTGCTACAATTTGGAACAATGGATGCAATTCACTTATTCAGAGGTGTAATAAAAATCACTTCATAGCCTGAAAGACAACTATTAATAACCTAGTAGTGTTCTAATTTTTCACTTGCAATCTTAGTCTTCATATATAGCAAATCAGCACAAATCTTTTATTTTTAACCTGCATTACAGCATCTGGGACTTGAACCTGGACTGTGTGGCCACTTAGGAATATTATCCAAGTAGCAATGGCTGATTTATCTGATACCACTCAGCCAACTGCATCTACTGATATGATTTCAAACTCCCATGTGATTTCCATTTATCTTGCATAAAGTTCCTCCAATGCAGATGCAAGTTAAATAAAGAGGTGTATGTGTGTCAATATTGAATTGTAATCTATCCCAAGAGACTTTCAGTTGAACAGTAGCTGAGGCTCTGTTGATTGGATTTTTCCCAGTCTTTTTAAAAGAGTTATATATTGCAGTCTGGTAAGTAGAGGATTGAAAATTTTTATCTAAAAGCTGGACAGCACGGTGGTTGGCACTGCTGCCTCACAGCGCCAGAGACCCGGGTTCAATTCCCACCTCAAGTGACTGGAGTTTGCACATCCTCTGTCTGCGTGGGTTTCCACCCACAGTCCAAAAAAATGTGCAGGTTAGGTGAATTAGCCATGCTAAATTGCCTGTAGTGTTAGGTGAAGGGGTAAATGTAGGGGAGGGTCAGTGTGGACTTGTTGGGCCGAAGGGCCTGTTTCCACACTAAGTAATCTAAAGAAATCTAATCTCTACAATATGGAAATAGAATCTTCCATCCACTTGTTTTCACCAACCAGATCTTCTAAATTAATCTAGTCCCATTTTCCAGCATTTGGCCCATATACTTTTAAAAGTCCAGATGCTTTTTAAAATGTTGTCATTGTATCTTACACTCTCTGTCTCTCTGCATGTCTGTGAGTCTCTCTCACACACACATATTGGTCAATGGGGTGAATTTAACATTTGCAGAAGTGTACTTGCAGATACATTCTATTTTGTTGTTATAAATTATGTCTTATGATCCTGCTCCACAGCTACCTGATGAAGGAGCAGTGCTCTGAAAGCTAGTCCTTTCAAATAAACCTGTTGGACTATAACCTGTTGTGTGATTTTTAACTTTGTCCACCCCAGTTCAACACCAGCACCTCCACATCATATCATTATAGAAACATAGTTACAAGGAGATCAAAGCTGGAAACTAAACATTTAGGGATATGTGGGAAGGATAGAGTGGTGGGGTAGCTTTGTTAGAGACAGAGTAAGTATGATAGCAAGAAATAATCTTGGATAGGGAGACACAATGAGTGGAAATAAGGGGAAGAAGACAGTTGTTGAAGTCTCCTGGAATTTAGAACCTATGAGAACTTGAATGTGGATGTTTGCTTGACAATAAGTATGTAGAATTGTCAGAAATTGGTTGAAAGGTAGAGAATTATGTAGTTAGAAAATTATATTTAATGCTGACACATTTTTAAAAAAAACTTCTATTTTGGATTCCTCTGCCAGCTCATTCCATACATGCACCACTTTCTGCGTGAAAAGATTTCTCCTCTGGTCCCTTTTAAATCTTATTCCCTCTCCTCTTGAACCTATACCTTCTAATTTTGGACTCTTCCCACCCCAGGGAAAAGACCTTGGCTATTCACCCTATCCATGCTCCTTGTGATTTTGTAAACCTCAATAAGGTCCCTCCTCCGTCTCTGACACTCCAGGGAAAATAGCCCCAGCCTCTCCCTATACAGAGACCAGAATTGCACAAATGGCCCAACTAATGTCCTTTTTAAAGTTGCGATATGACCTCCCAACTCTGACACTCTATGTGCTGACCAATAAAGAAAAGCATACCAAACATGCCTTCATTATCCTATCTACCTGTGACTCCACTTTCAAGGAATTATGAACCTGTACTCCAAGGTCTTTGTTCAGCAACACTTTCCAGGATTTTTTCATTAAGAGTATAAGTCCTGCCCTGATTTGCCTTTCTGAAATGCATCACCTCACATTTATGTAAATTAAACTCCAACTGTCATTCCTTGGTCAGTTGGCCAACCTGATCAAGGTCCTGTTGTACTCCGGTAACCACCTTTGCTGTCCACTACACCTCCACCTTTGGTGTCATTTGCAAACTTACTAACCATATCTTGTACAGTCACACCCAAATCATTTATAAAAATGATGATAAACAATGGACCTAGTACTGATCTTGTGGCAGGCTGCTAGTCATAGGCCTCCAGTCTGAAAAGCAACCCTCCACCACCACCCTCTTTTCTACGTTTGAAGTTCTCCCTGTATTCCATGTGATCTAATCTTGGTAACCAGTCTACCGTGAGGAACTTTGTCAAATGCCTTCCTGAAGTCCAGATAGATCACATTGACCACTCTGCCCTCATTAATCTTCTTCAAAAAACTCAATACATGTGAATCCTGTCCCTCAGGATTCCCTCCAACAAATTGCCCACCACCAATGTCAGGCTGAACATTCCCCAGCTTTTCCTTATCAACTTTCTTAAATACTGGGACCCCATTAGCAACCTCCAGTCTTCCAGCACCTCACCTGTGGTTACCAATAATACAAATATCTCAGCAAGGGGCCCAGCAATTACTTCCCTAGCTTCCCACAGAGTTCTAGGATAAATCTGATCAGGTCCGGGGGATTGCTCCATCTTTCTGCATTTTACAAAATCCAGTCCACTTTCTCCTCTGTAATATATACATTTTTCAAGTTGTTGCTACTTGTTTTCCCACATTCACTATCTTCCACATCCTCCTTCATAGTAAATACTAATGCAAAATATCTCCCCCATCTCCTGCGGTTCCACATATAGGTGGCCTTGCTGATTTTTAAAGTGCCCTATTCTCTTCTTGTTACTCTTTTGTCCTTGGATTCTCCTTAATCCTATTTGCAAAAGCTATTTCATGTCCCCTTTTTGGTTCCCTATTCCCCTCTTAAGTAGACTCCTACTGCCTTTATACTTTACTCAGGATTCAATCGATCCCTGCCGTCTATACCTGACGTGCTGCTTTCTTGTTCTTGACAGAAATCTCAATTTCTCCAGTCATCCAGCATTCCCTACACTTACCAGCCTTGCCCTTCACCCTAACAGAACATACTGTCTCAGGACTCTCATCTCATTTTTGAAGGCTTTCCATTTTCCAGCCATCCCTTTACCTGTGAATATCTGCCCTCAATCAACTTTTGAAAGTTCTTGCCTAATTGGCCTTCCTCCAGTTTAGAACTTCAACTTTAGATCCACCATTATTTTAAAAGTAATAGAATTGTTTAATAATTTCACAATCTTCATGAGCAATTAATACTCTAGGAGCTTATAGTAACTTATAAACTTAGTAACCATCACAGAAATCCATGACACATTCAATGGTAACCATGACCTGCCAGTGTCCAAGTACGACAGGTTAAGAATTCATTTCTTGACAGATTCGTAGAATAGCGTTGTCCAGAAGGAGATGATTCCGCTCATTGAGTCTGTCAGCTTTCAAACAGCAATTCAGTCGGTACCACACTCCTGTTCTTTCCCCACATCCCTGTTTTCAAATTTCAAATATTATCTAATTCATTTATGAAATGAACTATTGAATCTGCTTTCACCAAGATTGTCTTTGGCAGAGAAAACCAGGGCAATCAGCTTAAATCTGTTCCTGCTGGCATTTGATTCTTCATTCACTAGAAACAGTTTTTCTTTATTTATTCTACCTAAAACCCTCAATTTTAATTTTAAATTGCATCTCTGTCAAAATGTTAGCACAATCAGTTGGGGACGATTGTCCATTTACATTTTTTACAAAAAAAACTTCAATCTGGCTACTGTCAAATGAACTCTGCCTACACTTGGACATTTTATTTGGGTATAAATGTATTTGATTTTGCTGCTCGTCGGATGCTGCCTGAATTGCTGTGCTCTTCCAGCACCACTGATCCAGAACCTTTTTACGTAAAATATGTCAACCAGGATGTGCATGATATGTGGATGCAAGGGATAAAGTGAATTGCTCCCAGACTGGAACTGAATAGGTTCTTTATCTTTAGTATTTTTCTTCAGCAGTGAGATTTACAATCCTCTGGTGTGTACCGTTCACTGGTTCAGCATCACAGTCTGGTATGCCACCATGGCCTATTGCTTTTTAATCCAGGACTTGTTGTTTTGCTGGGGTGTGGAATTAGGCCATGTCCACCATGTCATGATTATTCATCCAAGCTTGGCTAATGAGTGTCAACAGGCTCCAGGACACCACTGCATACGTGATCATGGTTTTATTTTCCCACATCAAACACAGACCCATCATAAATTTGTGGTCAACACCTAACATGAGAAACCCTGGTTGTTTTCACTTCGCTGTTTCCAAAAACATTGAGGCATGGCAAACGAAGGGTATTTCTGAACAGAGATATATTTTGGTAAATATCATAGCAAATTTATAGAGTAATTCTTGATGATAACTGTTTCCAATGCTCTATGGAATGATGCCCTTTGGACCTATCAATATTTAGGTGCATTCCTTTGTATTACCCACAAGTGAGGAAACATCCTCTGATATTACAGGTTCTGAAACAGTGCTTCTAATTGGATTTTACTACAAAATAAACTTCATGGAAGCAGTGAATTTTCTCTATCACAGAGTACTGGCATGAACTATATGGAACACATTTCTTTATTTTCTTTTCTTTACATTTGCTTCAGGAAACTCACTAACTGTTAAGCCTAAGAGATCAAGAGTCCTAAGAAAGTAAGCTGGAGGAGCAGCCACAATCAGTGTCTCTAATTTCTTAGTTTCAAATGGTGGAATTGAAAGTTTGTGTAGGTGAAGGTGAAGAGGCATTTTCCACATCTGCTTCTGGTCAAAATGCAACTTCCGCAGCAAGGATTCATCCAAGACCTAATGAGTTAAGCAAAATGTCACCATAGTTTCAAACCCTACTGGTATCAGGACACACATACGAGACTAAATCCACTTATAGAGTTATAGAGATGTACAGCATGGAAACAGACCCTTCAGTCCAACCCAATCTAGTCCCACCTGCCAGCAACCGGCCCATACCCCTCCAAACCCTCAATATTCATATATCCATCCAAATGCCTCTTAAATGTTGAAATTGTACCAGCCTCCACCACTTCCTCTGGCAGCTCATTCCGTATTCGTACCACCCGCTGCGTGAAAGAGTTGCCCCTTAGGTCTCTTTTATATCTTTCCCCTCTCACCCTAAACCTATGTCCTCTAGTTCTGGACTCCCCGACCCCAGGGAAAAGACTTTGGCTATTATCTTATCCATGCCCCTCGAAATTTTGTAGACCTTTATAAGGTCACCCCTCAGCCTCCGACGCTCCAGGGAAAACAGCCCCAGCCTGTTCAGCCTCTCCCTATAGCTCAAATCCTCCAACCCTGGCAACATCCTTGTAAATCTTTCTGAACTCCATATGTTGAAAAGTTAAATGCATAATATATCTTGAACAGCTGCCTCACAGTGCCAGGCACCTGGGTTCAATTCCCACCTCAGGCGACTCTCTGTGTGGAGTTTGCACATTTTCCCCATGTCTGCGTGGGTTTCCTCCGGGTGCTCTGGTTTCCTCCCACAATCCAAAAATGTGCAGGTAAGGTGAATTGGCCTTGCTAAATTGCCCATAGTGTTACTTGAAGGGGTAAATGTAGGGGAATGAGTCTGGGTGGGTTGCGCTTCGGCGGGTCGGTGTGGACTTGTTGGGCCGAAGGGCCTGTTTCGACACTGTAAGTAATCTAATCTAATCTAATCTAAATCTGGAAATATGCGGATGTTAGCATGAATCAACGATTACCTGTGAGGCTGAAGCAATATCTGATGAGCTCATTTAATAGTGAGATTTGCAAAGAAATAAGACGAATGGTAATAGATTTTAAGATGACATGGACAAACTAGTGAAATGAACAAAAACATGCAAGTAAAATGAAGAAGTGTGAAGTAAAACATTTTCATGCGAAGAACACGGAGCTGCAACGTGAACTAAATTTATTTAAAGGAACAAACAGGTTCAATGAGTTCCAGAACATAGGGGCTCAGGCAGCTAAGGAGAAAGTGGAATGAGGTGCCAGAGATAATCATGGAGCAGTTAAAATCACAGTGCTCGTGAGGGCTAAATTAGAAGAGTAATGATATTTTCTACTGCAGTAGGGTGACAGGAAACCACAAAGACAGGGAGGGTTGTCGCATGGAAGGCTTTAAAAACAAGCATGAGAACTCTCAAATCCCTCACACACAGATTCTTCCCCAACTGCTAATAACACCTCAGCTAGTAATACCCACTTCACTCCTGCTCACCCTTAACAAGATCCAATCCTCTTTCAGCATGCCATTCTTATAATGATACTCTAATTTACCTGAATTCGAGGAATTGTTAATTCCACTGGGAGACAGAAGGGAATTCCCAGAACCTTCCCCAGCCTGGAAGAATACACATGATCCCCAAGAACCGCAGAGAGTTTGATAGTGAGGTGGACCTGTAACACACTTTCAAAGGCTGATGCGGGAGGAAAGTGAACAAACATTGGAAAATTGTAAATCTCGGATACAACCAGCCGACAGTAGTTTAATTAAAGAAAACCCAGACTACATTAACTCACTTGTGAGAGGTTGAAGCTGTACTAATGCACAGCCATTTGCAGTATCGAGAACCTTATACCTTGTAACAGCCTTCTTTGCTTCCTTCCGCTGAAAGTTTCCAGGTGTGGGATGAAACACTGGAACCACCTATATTAGCGTAACAAAACACGATAAAAGTAAAATCATTGTAAGCTTTAAAGGCCCAGGCAGGCAGTAAATATACAGATCTGATCCATATTTACCTCACCACGCGACTATCTGGAATATGTCATTCTCATTATTTCTAAAACCTAGAAATGTAGTCTGCATTATCAAAGGCAAAAGGGCATTAATTTGCTCCCTTTCTATTTTTCTCAGCCTCCCTCCACAGAAGAATCAGTAATCAAATGACCATTTCAAATGCTGATATTCTGTTAAGATTAGCAGTAAGAAATTTGTGGTTTAGATTTTTGTCCCTCTTCCTAGGGAACTTTCTCAACACTTAACTCACCTTCAACAGCACAGCCAACATTAGGATCTCCTAATAGACAGTCATACGAGGGAATCCACACATTGTGCATAAACAACACCCAGAACCTCGATTATCCAAATGAGACAGGCGGGGAGTATTTTGTTCAGATAATTGTTTGTTTGGATAACCGGAAACAAGCGGTAATTTGAGTGCAGGTTATCTGAATATTTCTTGGTTATCTGGCAATGCACGCCATAATGCCGTTTAATTGATAACTGAATGCTGAGTTGCCTAATGCCATTTTTAAAGGGACCTTGAGATCTTGGTCAGACAATCTGAAATTTGGATAATTGATGTTCAGATAATCGAGGTTCTACTGAACCTGTTTTGGTTTTCCAATTAATTGTCACTAACCATCATGCTTATTCTGATGGAGAAAGTGGAAGGAGATGCGTCAAATAGAACAATTACCAGCTCATGCTCGCCAATGTTCTGCTTTGTCAGAGCCACACTGATTTCTCCCTCTGCAGGTTCTGGGATGCCCACTGTCACAGCACTGTTACAGAAAAAAATATATAATAAATTCAAGAAATCAGAAGGAGATATGCACAGATCCCTGGAGTGATACAGTATGATTCACACCACATTCGTGTGTCATAAATTTATAATTTAAATCATTGAACCTGACACTGTAAGATAGAATAAATGTGTACACAAATACAGTAAAAAATAAACAATCAAAGAACTTTAGCAATTATTGACTTATTACACCTTCAGGGCATCTTCAAATAATGTTCATCCAGTGAAATACTTCTTAAATACTGTTGTTATGCAAGCAAGTTAAAAGATGCCAGAAATAACTGTGTTGAAAGCTAAGAAATAGAAGAAGATTAATTCATTCTTCCAGCTCCACTGTCACCTCATTTTCATAACAATGTTTTCTATTCTGCATTCCAGTCACTGATGAACATCCTCCTACTCTGCCTCCTGGGCATTCTCAAAGTTTTGCAATACCTCTTTGCTACATTCTAACATCTCCCCTGCTGCACGCCCAATCACCCTTATACATATCCACCCACAGTCATACCCTGCCATCACCCCTCAGCAACACTTGTACATCTGTTGCGTCATACAGCTGGCAGCAGGCCACCACATCAGCATTTATATATTTAAGACACAGATTTTTGAAAAAGAATAAAACTATCTTTGAAACAAAACAAAGTTGCGTTTGAAAGCGTAGCAAAAGTCCTTTAAATAGTTTCAATCAAGCCCATTTTAGATAAATGCGAGGTGCTGCATTTTGGGAAAGCAAATCTTAGCAGGACTTATACACTTAATGGTAAGGGTCGAGAGTGTGATGCCGGAAAAGCACAGCAGGTCAGGCAGCATCTGAGGAGCAGGAGAGTCGATGTTTCAGGCAAAAGCTCTTCATCAGGAATTTTTCTACACCATATCCACACACTTAAATGCTTTTTCTATACCTTGTCAGACATCAAAAACTGTAAGTACAACAAACTTTTATGTTCCAACCTCAATGATTGGGAGTTTCACACACTTATTGGTAAGGTCCTGGGGGTGTTGCTGAACAAAGAGACCTTGGAGTGCAGTTCATAACTCTTTGAAAGTAGAGTCGCAGGTAGATAGGATAGTGAACGTGGTGTTTGGTATGCTTTCCTTTAGTGGTCAGAGTACTGAGTACAGGAGTTGGGGGGTCATGTTGCGGCTGTACAAGATATTGGTTAGGCCACTTTTGGAATAGTGTGTGCAAATCTGGTCTCCCTCCTATAGGAAGGATGTTGTGAAACTTGAAAGAGTTCCGAAAAGATTTACAAGGATGTTGCTAGGGTTGGAGGATTTGAGCTATAGGAAGAGGTTGAATAAGCTAGGGCTGTTTTCCCTGGAGGATCAGAGGCTGAGGGATGACCTTATAGAGGTTTATAAACACATGAGGGGCATGGAGGGGGTAAATAGACAAGGTCTTTTCCCTGGGGTGATGGAGACCAGAACTAGAAGGCATAGGTTTAGGGTGAGAGGGGAAAGATATAAAAGAGACCTAAGGGGCAACGTTTTCATGCAGAGGGTGGTGTGTGTGTGGAATGAGCTGCAAGAGGAAGTGGTGGAGGCTAGTACAATTGCAACATTTAAAAGGTACCTGGATGGGAATATGAATAGGAAGGGTTTGGAGAGATATGGGCCAGGTGCTGGCAGGTGGGACTAGATTGGGTTGGGATATCTGGTTGGCATAGACGAGTTGGACCAAAGGGTCTGTTTCCGAACTGTACATCTCTATGACTTGTCTGCAGCAATATTCCTAAATCAAATTCAGTTGGTGACTGCGCTGTGCTCCCTAATATTCAGTTTGCACAACCCTGTCCTCATTGATAATCAGCCACTGTCAAGCCTGTTGTGCCCTGAGCTCATTAATAGTCAAAGAATAGCTGTCCAGTTACTCACAGAGCTCAGTAATGTTTAGTCACTAACAGCTGCAATACTGGTACCGAAGCATTACAAAACTCAGGTGAAAATTCAAGATAAAGTCTGTGCATTATGCTCATTTTTGGGTATATCTATATGCCAACTCATTTTTTTTTAAATTGAGTAGTTGAAAGGTAATAGATTCCCTAGATTAGATTCCCTACAGTCTGGAAACAGGCTCTTTGGCCCAACAAGTTCTCACCAAACCTCCGAAGAGCAACCGATCCAGATCCATTCCCCTACATTTACCCCTGACTAATGCACCTAACACCATGGGCAATTTATCATGGCCAATTTACCTAACTTGCACATCGTTGGGCTGTGGGAGGAAACCAGAGCACCCGGAGGAAATCCACGCAGACACGGGGAGAGTGTGCAAACCCCACACAGACAGTTGTCCGAGGTGGGAATTGAACCCGGATCCCTGGCGCTGTGAGGCAACACTGCTAACCACTGAACCACCGTGCCACCCCAAATATGTTTCTATTAAACGGTTATTGGAGAAATTGTTTATTTGATGAATAAGAATCCCAAGTTAGCACATGTAAATTTCTATCACTTAGTTACTTCAGTGTTGTATAATAATTCAAACATTACCAATAACTGGTGAGTGCCTCCTTCCTTCTCCGAGCTTGGATGAAGGCATTCTCAATGTACTTGGTAGTTTGGTGACAGGTGGAAAGCAGAACCAAGCCAGAATGGTCCCTGTGAAGAAACAGCACAATCAACAATGGTTTAGAGGGCATTATCAGTCACACGATGACTTACTCACATGTTTGCATATACAGATTACATAGCTGTACTATATGTGAGATTCCTATTAGTGACAGCTTTACATTTATGTGTTGATAGTGATAGTGCTCTAAATGTAAGAACTGATAATACTTTGAATTATGAGAACTGTCTGGAGTTACGTGTCTACATTTGTATTGTAAAGGTGGACTTGAAGCTAACCCCTTGATTATCACTGACATCTCTCTATGCATGCTGTTGTAAATCAGTATTTATCACATCACTACACTAGCAATTGCCTTACTCCCCTAATTATAGCTAGGCTCGGCTGTAATGCACTCTGCTTTCCCTAGAAATCCAGTGCTACTTCCAGCATGCCACTTAGGTATGGTACATGTATCAAACCTACTCCATCACACAAGGAGTCCAGCTCCACGTTTATCTGAGTCACTCTAGCCTATATTGTGGTCATATGTGTATCTATGCATGTACTCTGATTCTATTTGTGGGCTTGCATTACTCCAACGTGCATTTAATCCTGTAATTATACCGTTGTGGCGTAAATACTTCCTGCACAAAAATCAAATCCATCATGCTTTGTTCCTAGATGTTACTCCAAATTACATTCAGATCCAGTTTACAGTCCCAGTCTCTCAGCTTGTACTGAAGAACTGGCAGATTCCAACAGTTAAATCATTTACCTGTTACTTGCTTTTACAATATGGAGTTCTTTGGAAAGATGCAGTCGCTGTTGAAGTTCTGGAAGCAGTGAGGTAAAGGAGAGTTCCTTACCTGTTAAGGATAACAGAAAAAATGTTTTGTATTTTCAAAGCAACAATTCTCATTCAGTCAGCAGTAATCAAGCTGCTTTTGCAGGCTGGTTGGAATTGGTACGGCGCTAATATCTCATCATCCATCTCTGGTCCAGTTCTTCTCTTTCTACCCTGACTATTTATTCCTTTACGGAAATGGGGGAACTCACTGAGCCAAAGGTACAAGTTTGACTGTCAGGATTCACAATGTCTATAATTACAAACTGAAAGAAATTCAAGAGGTTTCTCTATGGTGCCCTTAAGGAGAGGTGATGTAGATCCCAGTTTTTGTGCCTATCCTGGGAGTGAGAGGATGGTCTGATTCCAGTTTACATGCAGTACCTCTTCAACAGAATTCTGACTGTTCCAATTTCTTTAGGGATCCAATCAGAAAAGCCTTCTGAATTTTCTACACAGAGGATTCCAGTTCTTTTCAAAACAGAAGCTAAAATTACACTTCTTTTCCAAGTAATTGTCATTGTATTTATGTATTCACAAAATTTCATTGAGCTTTTAATAAAATTTGTGATGTTTTGAGCAACTGAAATACTGAACTACTGATGTGAATAATCATCCAATCAAACTAGTGAACCAAATGTAAAACATGAAAAAAAGAACATAATCTGGATATTTTGGCTCAAAATGGCATTTCTGTAGTAGCACAGATGTGTGCTGTGTGCAATATCACTGCGTACTGATCGTCTGTTTGAAGTAACAAAAAAGATTGTGGGTCATAGCAAGCCGAGGGAAGGCAGCTAGCAATGATGTGCTCGAAAATAATGTGGTATTTCAAATATGTCTTTGCTACTCGTCAATTTCTCCTTCCTCTTTCTCCTGAAGGCATAAATGTCATTCCATGGTACCTTCAGTAACGCTTTCACCATAACGAAGGAACTCAGGAAATGTATCACGGAAAAAAAAGAGAGCCTATAAAGTGGCCAAGAGCACTGGAAAATCAGAAGATTGTTAAGGCTACAAAAACAAACTGAGGATAACAAAGCGAGAAAGGATCAAATATGAAGGTAAGCTAGCCAGTAATATTAGAAATGATAGTAAAAGTTTCTTTCAATACATGAAAAACAAATGAGAGGCAAAAGTAGAGATTGGGCCACTCCAAATTGATGCAGAAAGGCTAGTGATGGGAGGTAAGGAAATAGCTGAAGAACTTAATAAGTACTTTGTGTCAGTCTTCACAGTGGAAGACGTGAGTAATATCCCAACAATTAATGAGAGTCAGGGGGCAGAGTTGACTATGGTAAAGCAGAAAGTACTTGATAAGCTAAAAGATATAAAAACTGATAAATCTCCTAACCCAGATAGGTTACATCCTAGAGTTCTGAGGGAGGTGGCTGAAGAAATAGTGGAGGCTTTGGTTGTAATCTTTCAAAAGTCACTGGAGTCAGGGAAAGTCCCAGGTGACTGGAGAATTGCTGTTGTAATCCCATTGTTCAAAAAAGGATCAAGACAAACGATGGAAAATTATAGGCCAATTAGCCTAACCTCAGTTGTAGGTAAAGTTCTAGAATCCATCATTAAGGATGGGATTTCTAAGTTCTTGGAAGTGCAGGGTCGAATTAGAACAAGTCAACATGGATTTAGTAAGGGAAGGTAGTGCCTGACAAACCTGTTAGAATTCTTTGAAGAGGTAACAAGTAGGTTAGATCAGGGAAACCCTGTGGATGTTATTTACCTAGACTTCCAAAAGGCCTTTGATAAGGTGCCTCATGGGAGACTGCTGAGTAAGGTGAGGGCCCATGGTGTTCGAGGTGAGCTACTGGCATGGATTGAGGATTGGCTGACAGATGGCAGAGAGTTGGGATAAAATGTTCTTTTTTGGAATGGCAGCTGGTGACAAGTGGTGTCCCGCAGGGTTCAGTGTTGGGGCCCCAGCTGTTCTCTTTATATATTAATGATGTAGATGAAGAGACTGAGGGCATTCTGGTGAAGTTTACTGATGATGTGAAGTTAGGTGGTCAGGCAGGTAGTTCTGAGGAAGTGGGGAGGCTACAGAAAGATTTAGACAGTTTAGAAGAATGGTCCAAAAAAATGGCTGATGAAATTCAGTGTGAGCAAATGCGAGGTCTTGCACTTTGGAAATAAGAACACTGGCAAGGGCTGTTTTATAAATTGTGAGAAAATTCATAAAGCCAAAGTACAAAGGGATCTGGGAGTGCTAGTACAGGATTCTCTAAAAGCTGACTTGCAGGTTGAGTCCGTGGTTAAGAAAGCAAATGTAATGTTGTCATTTATTTCAAGAGGATTGGAATGTAAAAGCAGTGATGTGCTTCTGAGACTTTATAAAGCTCTAGTTAGGCCCCATTTAGATTATGGTGTCCAGTTTTGGGCCCCACACCTCAGGAAGGACATACTGGTGCTGGAGCTGTCCAGCAGAGATTCACAAGGATGCTCCCTAGAATGGTTGGCCTAACATATGATGAATAGCTGAGGATCCTGGGATTGTATTCGTTAGAGTTCAGAAGGTTGAGGGGGAGATATAATAGAAACTTACAAGATAATACATGGCTTAGAAAAGGTGGATGCTGAGAGATTGTTTCCATCAGGCAGGGATACTAGGACTCGTAGGTATAGCCTTAGAAATAGAGGGGGTCAATTTAGAACAGAAATGAGGAGATATTTCTTCAGCCAGAGAGTGGTGGGCCATGGAGCGCAGTGGAGGCAGGGACGTTGAATGTCTTCAAGGCAGAGATTGATAAATTCTTAATCTTGTAAGGAATTAAGGGATACGGGGAAAGTGTGGATAAGTGGCGTTGATATGCCCATCAGCCATGATTGAATGGCAGAGAGGACTCGATGGGCCAAATGGCCTTACTTCCACTCCTATTTCTCATGGTCACATGTTTGTTATTCATGTGTGACAGTGAGTGTTAAACGAAAGACTCACTGCTGAGGCTCTCCCTGTGCTTACCAAATGAATGAACATATACATTTTACATGTGTCAGTCTAGTTGAACTTACCCCTCTATCATTGTCTCTGTTGGCTAACATGGACCACTGACTCAGCGAACAATGCTACATGATTTTCATCAACTATTTGAACAGGCACTGAGCAGTCTAATCATTCAAACTTGCACGCTATCACACAGTAAGCATCCATTTCTGAACACTAATTATGTTGCCACTTTGCCACATAATGCTCAACTAAGAGGAAAGCTAAATAGATGTTTCCATGAATTCACCAAAGTCATTCTGGAACCAGCCACCAAAGCTGCATTAGAAAAGTTTGATGAAAGTTAAGACTCAACCCAGTTCTTCCTTCCTCCACAACAAAGCACTGAGCCTCTATTTAGTGCCACTGTATGACAACAATTTTGAAATTACTGTAAAGTTAAGAGTAGATCTGAAAGCATATCTTGCAATTTTCTGAATGAATTGTGCCACCACACTGGAGTGTAATTCTTAATTAAATAATGATTTGAGAAACGTGACAATTCATGAAAATGCACACCATTACCTGTGATGGGAAGTCCTGCTGGTTTATTGATACCAATCAAAGGATCTGGTAAAGAAGTTAAAAGAGGTTAGAAACCAATTTACTCTTAGAAAACAATTTATTCTGTCAATACATTCAAAGAAATGTTATAAGCCAGGGCTCTGCATGCAGTGATACAGAAACCATTGCTTTCATTGCTTAACAAATCTGTTCACATGGATTTGAAACATTGATCTGAAATTGGTTGAAGTGTGTTATAACAGTCATTAAGACTGCAAACTCTAAATGTTAATATGTCCCAAGTTCCTTAAAATGTGCCATATGACCAACAAAATGTACATCAAACCAACATTTCACCCAGGTGGTCTGGAACAGTGAAATCTCTTCAGTATTGACTAGTGTTAATTTTAATGTGACATTTCAACACTGCAAAGACAAATATTCATCACACAAAAATATACTATATGATTAACCCTTATTTCATATTGCCTATGTTCATAAGCTTAAGTTTTCCGGCGCTTAAGGAATCGGGTGGTAAATGTTTCCATACTGCACTTTAACTGCGGGGGTTCAAACGAGTCCTTCCAATCTCAGCAGTTTTTTTTATTTTTTGATTTATTCATGTCATGCGGATGTTGTTAGCGAGACCAGCATTCAATGCCCATCCCTGATTGCCCTTGAGGATGTAGTGGTAAGCTACTTTCTTGAACTGCCACCTTTTTCTTGAACTACCACATTGCTGTCAGGTAACATGTTCCACGACTTTGACACAGAAACATTAAATCAATTGTGAGATGAGTTCAAAATCGGTAGTGTTAGACTTGGATGGCAACTTGCAAGTGCTGGTGTTCTTATACATCAGCCAGTTTTGTCCTGTTCAAATAGAAGTTGTCACAAGAATTGGAGGTGCTTTCAAAGAAACCGCAGTCAGCTAGTTCAGTGCAACTTTTAGATGATACACACTGCGTGCCAGTGGTGGAGGGAGTGAATATTTAAGACAGTGGATAGGGTGACAGTCAAATGGATTACTTTGATGTGGAAGCTTTCGAAGGAGTTGCACAAATCCAGGCAAGTGGGGAGTATTCCAACCAACTCCTAATTTGTGCCTTCTAAGTGATGGAAAGGCATTGATGAGTCAGGAAATTATTTACACAGTATAGAATATCTGCCTTCTAAACTGCCATTGTGACACAGTAGTCCATGAAGATTTTGGTCAGGAAGGAAGCCAATCGGTGAGGAAGACAATCCATGACTGAGACAGGGTGAGTGAATACAGCTGGGAACTTGGTTCAAAGTGGGAATTTGGTGCACAGGTGGAAAGAGGTACTTTAAGTAAGGTTTACTGTAAGAAGTAAACTGTGCTAAATTTGGTAAATTGACTGAAAGTTATAAAATCTTAAATGGTCTTGACAAGGCAGAAAGGATGTTTATTCTTATATGTCAGTCTAGAACTAGGGGACACTAGTGGGAAACTGCATTGCACACAATTCCCAACCTAATATATCACAGCAAATTTACATATCACATCATGCACAAAGGCTGCACCGTTTCTGAAATAGGGTTCAAGGGTGGGGTGGGATGGGAAATGAGGAGGATGATCCCAGGTTCCTGCTTCCTCGCCCTACTTCTCCCAGATCGCATTCCCGTCCCCTTCTCTTGGGTCCCATCCACCCCCTCTCTCCTAGATCCTATTCTTCTCTCCCTCCACCTTTTGGGACTCACCTTCCTCCACCATTTAGGGTCCCAAGTGCGAAGTTAAACTGAACCATGATTCTCGAGCACTGGTGTCAGAAAACACAGCCATTGTAAAATTAGAGGTTGCCCTTTTAGTACAGATATTAGGATAATATTTTCCTCTCAGAGGATTATGTGACTTTGGAATTGAATGTCTCAGAAACGGTGGAGGTAGGGTCATATAGAGCAGAGATAGATTTTCTTAGGAATGAGGCTTGAAGACTGTCTGGGATAGCTGGGAACGTAAAATTCAGAACAGAAATGGAAGAGCATGATGTTACTGAATGGTGGAATTGGCCTGACGAGCCAAATGGCAAAAGGAAAATTGTCCTACATTGTTACAGAGATGGAATTTAAAAGTATGGAGGTTATGCTGCAGCTGTATCAGGTGCTGGTGAGACCACACCTGGGGTGCTGTGTAGAGCTTTGGTCTCTTTACTTGCAAAAAGAATGTACTGGCACTGCAGCGGTGCAGAGAAGATTTACTAGGTTGATTTCGCAGTTAAGCGGGTTGGCTTATGAGGAAATAAGAGACCTTGGAGTGCAGGTTCATAGCTCCTTGAAAGTGGAGTCGCAGGTAAATAGGATAGTGAAGAAAGCATTTGGTATGCTTTCCTTTATTGGTCAGAGTATTGAGTACAGGAGTTGGGAGGTCATGTTGTGGTTGTACAGGACATTGGTTAGGCCACTGTTGGAATACTGCGTGAAATTCTGATCTCCTTCCTATCGGAAAGATGTTGTGAAACTTGAAAGGGTTCAGAAAAGATTTACAAGGATGTTGCCAGGGTTGGAGGATCTGAGCTACAGGGAGAGGCTGAACAGGCTGGGGCTGTTTTCCCTGGAGGTCGGAGGCTGAGGGTTGACCTTATAGAGGTTTACAAAATTATGAGGGGCATGGAGAGGATAAATAGACAAAGTCTTTTCCCTGGGGTCGGGGAGTCCAGAACTAGAGGGCATAGGTTTAGGGAGAGAGGGGAAAGATATAAAAGAGACACAAGGGGCAACTTTTTCACGCAGAGGTTGGTACGTGTATGGAATGAGCTGCCAGAGGATATGGTGGAGGCTGGTACAATTTCAACATTTAAGAGGCATTTGGATGGGTATATGAATAGGAAGGATTTGGAGGGATATGGACCAGGTGCTGGCAGGTGGGACTAGATTGGGTTGGGATATGTGGTCGGCATGGACAGGTTGGACCGAAGGGTCTGTTTCCATGCTGTACATCTCTATGAGTCTAGAAATGATACTGTGCAAGCTATGCAGAGATGCATATTTATTAAGACAATGCAATGGAATGTTGAATATTAATAATGCGTGCCATACGTGCTACTCCCAGCAGAAGGCACTAACACCCCAATAAAGCAATCTTCAAAGTATCTGGCCCAAGCACCCAAAAGTAGTGTTAAAAGTGACTCACAACGTGGCATTTAACCACGGATCCAGAAGAGCTGAGACTACTAGGCACACCTTTGGGCACATTATTTGTCCCTAGATAAGGGTCCTAACCCATTTACAGCTGCATGGGGTGCTTCTACACCTTCTGTTTAACTTAAAGAAAATTGAGTTGACTTTAATGAAATTGACACTCACTTTCTTGGTATACCACACTGGTAGCTAGCATTTTCAAAAGGTCTTCTCTGGTCAGCTTTTCAAGCACTGGGACACCTGGATCTCGAAGGATACTAACAGCTTTGTCTTGTTTCAAACGCTGCCTGTGTTTTGGTATCTGCTTCTTGAGCTGTATATCAGAGCTAAAGAGGAAGTAGGAACATGCAATGAAAGATAAAACAATGGTCATCTTCTAGGTCCCAGGAGCAGCTATTCCTCTGGTATTCCCAGCTTAATTCTATCCATACTATTACTTTGGCTAATCCTGATTCTGCCCATCACTCTACTCACAACGCTGCCTGTACTTATTTTCATCAGCTCAAATTTACAGCATTCTCATTAGAAGAATGGCGTGTTCTTGTATCACGTTTTGGGGAAGCTGCCAAGAATGAATTCCCATCCTCGTTAAGAACCCATTTTACAACAGCAAACTTCCCATTGGCAGGTCCAACTACCCAATATCATTTGAGACAGGGTTTGAAACTTGGGTTTTGTTATTGTGAAAGTGAGGACTGCAGATGCTGGAGATCAGAGTCTAGATTAGAGTGGTGCTGGAAAAGCACAGCAGGTCAGGCAGCATCTGAGGAGCAGGAAAATCGACGTTTCGGACAAAAGCCCTTCATCAGGAATAAGGCTGGGAGAATCCGGGGGTGGGCTGCTGGAGAGAAGGTAGCTAAGAGTGCAATAGGTGGATGAAGGTGGGGTGAAAGTGATAGGTCAGAGAGGAGGATGGAGCGGATAGGTGGGAAGGAAGACTAGCTTCCCACCTATCCGCTCCACCTTCCTCTCCGACCTATCACCTTCATCCCCACCTCCATCCACCTATTGCATTCTTAGCTACCTTCTCTTTTGTCATTGTGAGATGACTATTAACCAGCATACATACCTTTCCTTTCACATTTCTATTGTTTAAAGTGACCTTTTGTGTAGATGCACTCAGAACATAGGAACATAAGAAATAGGAGCAGGAGTAGGCCATTTTGCCCATCGAGCCTGCTCTACTATTCAATAAGATCAGGCTAATCTTTTCATGGACTCAGATCCACTTGCCCGCCTGCTCACCATAACCTCAATTCCATCACTGTTCAAAATTCTATCTTTGCCTTAAAAACATTCAATGAGGTAGCCTCAACTGCTTCACTGGGCAGGGAATTCCACAGATTCACAACACTTTGCAAAAAGAGGTTTCTCTTCAACTCAGTCCTAAATCTGCTCTCCCTTAGTTTGAGGCGATGCCCCCTAGTTCTAGTTTCACCTACCAGTAGAAACAATCTCTCTGCATCTATCTTATCTATTCCCTTTGTAATGTTATACATTTCTATAAGATCCCCCCTCATTCTTCTAAATTCCAATGTGTATAGTCCCAGTCTACTCAATCTCTCCTCACAAGCCAACCCTCTCAAATCTGGAATCAACCTAGTGAACATCCTCTGCACCCCTCCAGTGCCAGGACATCCACAAGTAAGGAGACCAAAACTGTACATAGTACTCCAGGTGTGGCCTCACCAGCACCCTGTACAGCTGCTAACTTCCCTGTTTTTAAACTCCATCCCTCTAGCAATGAAGGACAATAGTCCATTTGCCTTCTTCATTACTTGCTGCACCTGCAAAACCAACATTTTGTGATGCATGCACAAGGACACCCAGATCCCTTTGCACAGCAACAATTTTTCACTATTTAAATAACTGTCTGTTTTGCTATTATTCCTACTAAAATAGATGACTTTGTACTCGATCAACTCTTCTCCACTCACTCAACCTATCTATATTCCTCTGCAGACTGTCAGTGTCCTCTGCACTCTTTGCTCTACTACCCATCTCAGTAATTACTGTGAACTTTGACACACTACACTTGGTATTCCAATCATCTATGTAAATTGTAAGCAGTTGCAGTCCTACCAGTGATCGCCAACCAGAAAAACACCCATTTATCTCTAATCCTTGCTTTCTGTTAGTTAACCTATCTTCTATTCATGCTAATCCATTACCCATAACATCGTGTACCTGTATCTTATGCAGCTGCCTTTTGTGGTTTATTCTTATTTGCGATTCACATATATTTGTGATTCTCTAACTGTGAATATTCTCACTGAAAACCACAATCATAGTTTTGCACTGATAATACGTTAAACACCTCAGTTTGCACGTCCTATTGAAGAATGGAACTATATTCAAAATTTATTAAGTACGGACTATCCCTTGATTAATTAAAATACTTCAGTTTGGGAAACAAAACAACTTTCCCCTTACCAGGATATCATACTGGAGAAATGCGACGCTGAGTCAGTCACGAGTCTTTGTATGCAGCAACAGGAGTGTCCATGCAGGATTGCTGGCTGAGTTGAACCTCGTGTCCATATTTGTTTCCATATGTGATTCATCCTAAAACAAAACCACAACTACATCAACATCTCAAGCACAAATGAAGGCCATACGATATTCTCAGAACCTTTCTGTTGACTCACACACAAAGCTCAAATCACCCAAAGTTATGTTTCCATCGACCTTAAAAAGGAGCATGGACAAATTGGATAACTCTACCTGAAGAATCATCATGTGTACAATGGGCTGAAAAGCCTCCTTCTGTGCTGCATCATTCTGAGATTTAGCATATGACTATATTCTACGTCCAAAGTGAGAGACTGAAAAACCTATGAATTCCAATAACGTTTTTTTAAATCAAATTCCAGTATAGAGAGGTCACCATTAACTCTATAACAACTCTACAAACAAAGAGGAGCTAATAATTGTACTAAGTTTGCATCATGCCTGTTGCAATTTCAAAAGCGATTACCACCCCTATCTTGCCCAGAGCAATCAAGGAAACTCAGGGTTTCAACAACAGTCCTGATGTAAAAGTACTATTCTTTCCATGGGTTGAGTCCACAATAAAGTAATTAAAAATGAAAACATGTTCTCAAAACTCGCTAAAACATGTACTGTAATATAGGAATGGTGTACTGAATTTAGTATGAATTTATTCCTCCTTTTAATGCACTGATCTGCCAGCTCTCTGTTACCTGCTAACTTGTTTGTTGACTTTTGTTATTACATGTTTCAATATTTTAACATGATTTTTATGTACATGAATATTACTATATATTACTTACAAATAAGTTACTATGCAATTCAGCCTTTGAGCTGCGATTGCTACCCAGCTCCTAATTGCCCGTGAATGGCTTGTTGGGCCAATTCAGAGAGCATCTACACATGTCCATGAGAACAGGTATGAACATGTGCACCTATTGGGTTTTTAATGATATTGATAATTGTCCATAGCCAACACAAAGCTGAGTGAGACGTGAGTTGCAAGGAAGATGCAGAGATGCTTCAGTGTGATTTGGACAAGTTCAGTGAGTGGGCAAATAAAGTACAATGTGGATAATGTGAGGTTATCCACTTAACTCGAAAATCAGGGAGACAGATTATTATCTGAATTGTAATAGATTGGAAAGGCGGAAATACATGTCCTTGAGTGTCCTTGTACATCAGTTGCTAAAAGTAAGCATGCAGTTACAACAGGTGGTGAAGACGGTAAGTGGTATGTTGGCCTTTATCATGTGAGGACTCGAGGATGTCTTGCTGTAATTGTACAGGGCTTTGGTGAGAACACACCTGGGGTACCGTGTGCAGCTTTGGTTTCCTTATCTGTGGAAGAAAATTCTTGCTACAAGGGGAATGCCATAAAGATTTACCAGACTGATTCCTGGGATGTTAGAACTGACATATTAGGAGAGATTGGATTGATGTGGACTATTTCCACTGGAGTGAGGGGTGATCTCATCAAAACCTATACAATTCTAAGAGAAAAAGCCAGGGTAAATACAGGAAGAAGATCCCAATGACCAGGGAGTCCAAAACCAGGGATCCCAGTCGAAGGATATGGAGTAAGCCACTGAGGATGAGGAGAAATTCTTGCACCCAAAGAGTGGTGAGTCAGTGGAATTCTCTGTCACAGAAAACAATGGAGGCCAAAGTATTAAATGTTTTCAAGGAGTTATGATTCTTGGAGCTAAAGAGACCAAAGGGTATGCAGAGATAGTACAAATAAAATACTGAGTTGAATGATCAGCCATGATTATATTGAATGACACAGCAAACATGAAAGGCCAAATGGCTTACTCCTGCTCTTCTGTTTCTATGGTCACCACTGACACCATTGTTAAGATTAGCTTTCAAATCCAGATGTCTCATTGAGATTTGAACACGCGATTAATCTAGGCCTCTGAATTACTAGTCTAGAGATACTACCATCACACAACTGTCTCCTCTAGGTTTCTTTAATTGCTTACGTAGATAATTATTATCAGATCACTACTAGCAGAAAATAGATTGCTGTAATCACCAGGCTTTACATCAGCAACTTGGTTGCAATATTGACTCCTGGACTGAGGTATCACTGGATGGACCAGCATTTATTGTCCTTCTTCAATGCCCTCAAGATGCTGGTGGTGAGCTGCTTTTTTTTTCTTTTTTTTAAGTCCAGAAGGGCTCTCAGACACAACTGAATACTTTTCTTTCCCACCACCAAATCACCATGACTTTTCTTTTGTTTTTAAACTATTAACCACTACCAGTCATCATTTGTGCAGTCACTTAGAAATTTACATGCAAAGCCCATTATGGACAATGTGAACCATCAAAAGTGAGGACGGGGCTGGGAGCAGAGGTAGGAAAAGAGCTTAATCAAAATGGAGTTGGATGGGGAGACACAGTGCTGTATCCCTCACGTACTCACCTCTCTGTAAAGGCATTGAGAATATTGATAGACACTGTGTGTTCCCTCTCCAAGGACACCTGAGAATGAATGTAACAACAAATTTACAAAAGTCCAAATCTGATGATAGTGGAATCCCATGTGAAGGTAGGGCTTTGTGATGACTGACCTGTTGAATGACTGGTGCCAAGAGACTGGCAAAAGGTCACATGGAGTCACAGTCATAGAGTTTTACAGCATGGAAACAGACCCTTTGGTCCAACTTGTCCATGTCGACACATATCCTAAATTAATGTAGTTCCATTTGCCAGCATTTGATCCATATCCCTCGAAATGCTTCCTATTCATGTACCCATCCAGATGCCTTTTAAGTGTTGTAATTGTACACTTGTCCACCTCTTCCTCTGGCAAGTCATCCATAAACACAACACCCTCTGCGTGAAAACGTTACCCCTTAGGTGCCCTTTTAAATCTTTCCCCTCTCACCTTAAAACGATGCCCTCTAGTTTTGGACTCCCCCCACCCCACCCCAAACCATGGGTAAAAGACCATGGCTACTCACCCTTTCAAGCCCCCTCATGATTTATAAACTTCTACATATGATGACATCTCACATATTGTGTCCAGTCAATGTTGGCAAAGCTCTTCCATCAAACAGAGGTTTCCAAATTGTAGGTCAGGGCCACAAATGGGGTTGTGAGTTCCGAAACAGCACTGACCACCACGAAACTGCAGTCAAGTTAATAACAGCTGTGTATCATCTTTAATTGACAGCTCCCCTCCATCCTGTACTTGCAGGCTCCCTCCATGCAGCCAGGCTCATTAAGGGATCATAACAATTTTAAGCCCCAAAATGGGGCCAGAGTGGGAAAAGGTCTGGGAGCACTACCGTAGATTGTCTGAAAAGTATCAGCAGCAATGGAGCCATTGGTGATGAAAAGTAGTAACCCTGTAGAAATCCCGCTCACCATCAGGATTTGGAAATACCTTGCCATTCCTTTAGTGTCACTAGATCAAAGTCCTGAAACTCTCTCCCAAATGCCATTGTGGCTATACCTACGGTAAATGAACTGCAGTGATTCAAAAAGGCAGCAATCCCCTTGATCATTTCTCAAGGGGCAATTTGAGATGGGTAATAAATGCTGGCCCAGTCTGTGACACCCACACCCCATAAGTGATCATTAAACAAATGTAGCTGTGGTGTGATTGGGGCTTTGGAAGCGCATATCCATTGCAATGTGATGCAACAGGAATTCACCAGAATAAGGGTAAAACACTTCTTTGCCTAGATCCAGAGTTATATTTGACCAAAAAGAAAGAAGCTGAAAACTGGCTCATCGTAATGATATTGTTTAAGGAAACTATCAGACATCAGATTACTTAACGAAACACAGGGGTTGTCCTGGTAAAGCCAGGATGTCTGGTCATCCTAGTCAATGAAAAGGTGGTTGGCAGGTGACCACTGAAGGTAGTGTAGACTTCAGAAGGTCATGGACACTGGCAGATGCAGTGAACAACTGAGAGGAAATACACTTTCCAAGTTAAACAAGTAGAAAAACGAATGGACGTAATATATCACAATGGAGAGGTGCTGACCTTAAAGGATGAGCACAGATTCAGTGATAAGAAGTGGAGAGAGCTGGATCACTGTTTGGAGCACAGGAAGGGGGTCAGGGTGAGGGGTAGGGGGGGGGGATGACTTTTGGAGTTGCTCCCGAGGCCGGCCCTCCTCCTGTGCGGCTCCAACCCTGAAAACCCCGTCTTTGGTTTCTCCGGGACTGTCTGAAATCAACAGGCGGATCCCGAACCTCCCCTGAAGGCGATAGCCCACCGGCCGACAGCGATCACCAGCCAATGCTCCCAACCCTCCCTCTACCCTGCCCGCTTCCGCTTCCACTTCCTCTGCGCCGGCCGGAAACACGAGCTTAGAAGATTGGTTCCACCCCGCCTCCCACCAAACACTTCCAGATGCAGTGACAGCAACTTAAAATTTACAGACTATTGACTTCATGTCAGTTAGCAAGTTCCTCTTTCTGCTCATTGCTATGCTGCAAGACTAATTGACCCAGCTATGCGGGTATTTTTAAAAGTGGCATGCAGAAAAATTGTTATATTTTGCAGACATTTAAGAATGGTGACTGTTAAAATGATAATTTGGCAAGTCCAGCATCTTGGGAACCACATCTTTCTTGAGATTTGGCCCAAAAATCAGTCTCAATTACAGTTCTTAACAAATCCTTTCATGGGGTATCCAATACTCCATAATTGATCCATCGGCTTTTGCCCGAAACGTCGATTTTACTGCTCCTCGGATGCTGCCTGAATTGCTGTGCTTTTCCAGCACCACTCTAATCTAGACTCTGGTTTCCAGCATCTGCAGTCATTGTTTTTACCTAGTTGATTTTAACCCTACTGCGAATCCTCTTGCAAGGATGCCTGCCTTGAAGAAGTTTTCCTCCTCTCTCTACAAGAATCTCAGGATGCTACTTTCTCCCCACACCCACCCTCCTCTCACTTATCTCTCCACCCTTCAGGCTCTCTGCCTGTATTCCTGATGAAGGGCTTTTGCCCAAAACGTCGATTTTACTGCTCCTCGGATGCTGCCTGAACTGCTGTGCTTTTCCGGCACCACTCTAATCTAGATCCCAATTGATCCATCAGTCAGTGTAGATTTTCTTTACGATGTGGAGGTGACCGTGTTGGACTGGAGTGGACAAAATTAAAAATCACACAACACCAGGTTATAGTCAATCAGGATTATTTGAAAATACAAGCAAGCAACCTGTTTAGACACATTGTGATACATCTGGGGCAGGTAGGAGTTGAACCTGGACCTTCTGGCATCGGTCAGTGTACACTTCCCAATTTTCTATCCTCTTAACATTCCCTATCTCATCCCCCTTTAATATGTTCAAACTAACCTTAATTCACATGGGACACTTTCTTCATAACCATCTCTTTCGTCCTCATCATGTCACAGGCCATCCAATGCATTATATTTCCCAAAATTTCCCTGATTCAGGAATTGTTCCATCAAACTGGAAAGTAGAAAGAATAACATATCTAGATGGAAGGGAGGCACTGGTCCCAAACTGTTGATTCTGCTTTCTCTCCACAGATGCATCCAATCCTTCAGAGTTTCTCAAGCAATTTATGTCTTTGTTCCAGAATTCCAGCATCCATAGTTCTTTTTTTTTGTTTAAAATTGATGTCTGGTTAACTGAAAGCCACTATTTGTGATTGAGGACTGGGATGATGGGTGCATAGGACTTGTTGCAACTTGGATATGGACAGCGGGACTTTTGATAATCATAAAGTAATGGATGATGGAAGAAGGGAATGCCAGCCCGGAATAATCCCATCTCGAGACAATAAAGACATGGAAGAGAGTTTCAGCAACAGATGAGCTGAGGCAGGATGGAGTCAGGCAATATTATGGAGGTTGAAAAAGATTAAATGATTAAGTGGATATGCTTTTGGAAAGCTCTTCTAGGGGTTGAATATAATATCAAAATTGTGTCAATAGATGGACGGGATTAGTGACCAGGGAGCTGTGTTTGTGGTAGGAACCAAAGACAATGACTTTGTTTAAATTTAGTTGGAGAACATTTCTATTACGCCAGTTAAAGCAAAATACTGCAGAAGACTTCTCTGAAGAATAATACCAGACATGAAACATTGAATCTCTCCACAGAAGCTGGAGGACTTGCTGAGTTTCTCCAACATTCTCTGTGTTTGTTTCTCCTATTCCAGTTTGGATGTTGGACAAGCAGTCTGACAGTTTAAAGAGGGTCGAGATAGCTATGAATCAAGAAAGGTACTGGTGAGGTCAAACTGAGTATCATCTTTTATGTGTACTGTTTTTAAGGTTATGCTGTCCAGAAGCAACAGGTTGACGAGAAGTGGAAAGTAAGAGAAAACGCTGTGGGAGAGAAACAGTTGTTTCTATGTATTACCTTGTGTCTTAATTCAGCTAATGCAGTATTATCTTGTAAATTTGCTGATGCAGGAACTAAAATTGGAGCAGATTTGAGTGCATAATCCTGCTACAATTCTGGAATCTATAGGGAGATCGGTGCAGTAGTGCGTTTGATATTTAATTCATAGATTCATATGTTGCAGAAACAGCCCTTCAGCTCATCAAGTCTGCACCAACATAACTACCACTAAACGTGCACTAATCTCAATTTCCTACACTTGTCCCATATCCCTGAATGTTATGATATTTCAAATGCTCATTCAAATATTTTTAAAGGTTGTAAGGTTTCTGGCTTCCACTACCTACCCAAGCAGTGCATTCCAGATTCCACAACCTGCTGAGTTAAAAAATAATTCCCAGATACCTTCTGAATCTCCTACCCTTTTCCCTAAAACTATGACCCCTCATGATTGACTTCTCAATCAAGGGAAACAGCAACTCTCTATTCACCATGTCCATACCCTTCATAATCTTATACACCTCCATCATATTCCCCCCTCAGTCTTCTCTGCTGTAAAGAAAACAAATTAATTAGACCAATAATCCAAAAACCTGAACTAATAATCATGGTTTGGAAGTTGAATTGTACCATGATAATTTGCAAATTTGTATTCAGTTTAAAATAAGAATGTTGGTTCACTAACATTCTTCACTGGTATACTCTCACCAATTATCCATCCTTTGAAGTATTGTAGCAAATTAAATATTTTTTCAGGAATGTTCATATTCCAAGATTGAATTCACAAAAAGATTTTCCCTTGTCTGTAAAACTCAATTTTCCTTTATTTTAAATGTATATTTATTGAATAACTTTTATTCTTTTTACAAAAAAACCCAAAAAGTTATACAAATACAGAAATACAGAAAAGTAGAAATAATATCACTTTCTTATATTACAGCAACATTAACAATAAACTACCTACTACTTTTCAAGATATAATCGTCTCATATTTACTTAACCAAATTAAAATAAACTCAAGGAAAATGAAATAGTATTAAATTACATTATGTTGTACTACATTACATTACTCCACTCTCCACACCTCCACCAAAGCTCCCGTCCATGGAAGCAATAGTTCTTATACCCGTATTTACTAGGCCTCTTCCCCCCGCTACCCCAAACCCCTGGGGTCCCCGGACCACCATATACAGCCCTCGTGGCTATATAAAGGCCCTAATCAGTACCACCAATAGGTCCATGTCTATGTAATTATGAAAGGGCCACCATCTTTTATAAAATTGTTCTGTTCCACGGCACACCATATTTGTCAGATAATCTGGGGGGACATGCTCCATCACAAGTCTGCGCCACTCTGCAAGACTAGGATGTTTTTCTAATTTCCCATTCATTAGAATGTTCTTCCTGGCACAGGAGAATGTTAAATAACTTTTTCCTGTGCTCACCCAGAGAGGGCAGATTCGGTAGTCCCAAATGAAGGGATACAGGATCCTCCTTAACTTCAATTCCCAGGATCTTCTCCAGCTCACTCACTATGGCACCCCAGTATCCGCAAATCTTGTAACAGGACCAAAAGCAATGTGTGAGGGTGTCTATGCTGATTTTACGTTTGGGGCATTTTGGAGAAGATCCTTTCTTAAACTTCGGTAACCTCTTTGGCGCCGTATGGGCTCTGTGAAGGATCTTTAGTTGCATTGCTTGTTCTTTATTGCATATTGAAATTTTCTTTACATTCCCCCATATATCCTCCCATGTTTCTGATGAGATTTCTTTCCCTAACTCCTGTTTCCAGATTCCATGGAGTCTCTCATTATCTCCCAATATGTTCCCTCTCTGCAGATGATACATGGTACTAACCAAGAGGGCACCCCACATTGGAGCACTCTTCTTTCTATACCCGACTTGTAGGACTGGGCTAAGAGCGTGGTCTTCTTCTGTATACAATCCCTAACCTGGAAGTATCGGTAAGGTCCCTATTAGGAATCCCATATTTCTAACTTAATTGGTTGAAAGACATCAAGACCTCTCCCTCGAATAAATCTCCAACACAGAAGATTCCCTTACCCTACCATGCTCTAGAGCCAGAGTCTATTGACCCCGGTCTAAATCCTTGGGCTCCTACTAATGGGGTAAATGGTGAAGTCTTAAGCAAATTGCCCTCACCCTGCCGCATTAACCTCCATGCTTTCACCATATTTATGATAATCAGTTTCTCACAGTGCTCAGCCACAGATCTCATCTTGTCCATAAACAGTAAATTGATGAGGGGATATCTCGCCTGCAAGGCCTCTACATCAAGCCGTATCGGCCTTGAGTTCTTATGCACACATTCAGTCACATATGACAGCAGGGTGCCTGTCTGGTATCTCTTCAGATCTGTGAGGTCCATCCCCTCCATATCCTGTGGAAGTTGCAACTTGGTAAATTTAATTAGGGGCTGCCTACGGCATCAACTAAACAATCCAAGAAAACTGTCAACCCTCCGCAGCATCTGTCTGGGTAATAACAACAGGAGCATCCTCATGGGATATAATAACCAAGCAAGAATATTCATTTTAATCAAGGCTATATGACCTAACCATGATATGGGTGGTCCCTCCCACCACTGCAAGTCCTGCTTTATTCTTTCAAACAACTGTATAAAGTTAGCTCTGTGCAGCTGACAGAAGGTAGGGGCAATAAAAATTTCCAGATAGAGAAAACCTTTCTGTAACCACTTAAAAGGAAACTCCATTCCGTCCTCCAGCTTCGGTACTCCCACCAATCCCTCCCCCCATAGGCATGACTTCCAACATTTCAAAATTTATCCTGTATCCCAAAAAACTGCCAAGTAATTTACTATTTTGTATTAGCCTGGGTACAGATTTTTCCAGGTTAGCCAAAAACAGAAGGACATCATCCACATAAAGAGTAATTTTGTGTTCCCCAAACCCCACCTTTGGTGCCATTATTTCAGGGTCCTTTCAGATGGCCTCCACCAACAGCTCAATTACCCAGGTAAATAGTAGTGGCAAAAGGGGACACCCCTGTCAGCTGCCTTTCCCCACATTAAAATTGCTTAATTTGACCCCATTTGTGATAACCACCGCCTTGGGGTCTCTATATAACTCTGCCACCCACCTGGCAAAGGCCCCTCCCAGACCAAAGCGATCTAAAACAACAAAAAAGATACGACCATTCCAATCAAAAGCCTTTTCTGCATCCAGAGAGACCACCAACTGACATATTTTCACTATGTTCAGTACCCTCCTGATATTGCTGGAGGAGCTACGGCCCTCTTTTATAATAACAGGCAACCCCTTTTCCATCCTCAGAGACAGCACGTTTGATAAAATTTTGAAGTCCACATTGAACAATGATATGGGTCTATATGATGCACAATCCTAAGAGAGGGTGGAAGGCAGTCCTGGCTATATGAATGACTATACATCTCCATAAGTGGCTCAGCTAATGTGTGTATAAACTCCTTGTAAAATTCACTTGAGAACCCGTCTAGACTGGGTGTCTTGCTACTTTCGAGCTGCCTCACCACCTCTTGCACTTCCTGCATCATCAGGCCTGCATTTAAAAAGGTAGACTGGATCTGTGTTTATACCGGTGGGGTCCAGATTTTCAAAAAAGAATTCCATTCTCACTACTCCATCCAGCCCTCCAACCAGTATAACTCTACACAGACTTCCCAAAATCTGGCATTAGTCTTTTTCAGCTTGCGAGTGATGTTGCCAGTTCTCTCCCTAATAGACACAATGGACTGCACAGCACTTTTTTCCTAGCCAGGTAAGCCAGGTATCTACCTGGCTTATCCCCATATTTGAACAGCCTTTGTTCTGCAAAGGAGACCTCTTTCTTTGCTGCTTGTGTGAGCACTGAGTCCAGAGAGCCATGACCTGCTGTAACTTAACCACAAATGTTCTGCTATAATATGCCGACTCGGCTGCCTTCAGCCATGCCTCAAGCATCAGCTGCTGCTGTTCTCTCTGCCTCCTTCTCATTGTTGAGTATGAAATAATCAGATCTCTTAAAAACGCTTTGGTGGTGTCCCAAAGTACTGATGGATTACTGGCCGTAACCCAATTGATATCCCAAAAAGCCCTGAACTCCCTTGTAATGTAATGTGCAAAGTTGCCATCCTTCAACAGAAACTGATCCATGTGCCAATGCTGTGTGTCTATTCCACTACCCTTGGTCTTAACATCCAAGTCTATTCTTGATAGTTTATAAACTGTGGTGAGTGACTCCGCACTGCTGGAAGGTTGGGCAAGAAGGTACCGATGGTGCATCCTTTGAGGTTCCCAATTGTTCCTTCATGGTAGAGATAGCCCTGGGGACTGCAACCTCCTTTTTATTATCCTGACTTGGGAATGAGACTTGGAGGCTGCAGAGAAAAGCAAAGATTTGTTGGTGTGCTGAGCCACCATCCTTACCCAAGGTTTAATTAAGAGAATGGCGCTCAATATTGCAATTGGGAATAGCAGATTGGAGGTTTTTTCCTCTGGAGGACTGCAGATATCTAATTTGACTTCATCTCAAGCTTACTCCCCTTGTTTCCCCAGACAGCTTGGTAGCCCGTTCCTCATGTGGGGTCAGGAACCTAGTGCTACTCCCAGTGTGGACAGATCTGTGCTTTATTTGTGCATGTTCTCTTGTAGGAAAAAAAATCATTTATATGAGTACATTGAGCATGATCCCTCTATTAATGGATTCTGATAGAGATGTTGATCCCTCATTAGTGTCTATGTGCGCTAGCAGGATGCAAAATCTGGTATGTGGTTAATCAGGTGTTAAAGATATCCGAATGAAAGTTGGTTCAGTTTCATCAAAGAACCATTGTTGGTGAGAGACAATATAGTATTGTATGATCTGAGTGCCTGAAAGTTGAGTAAAGTTTTTGACAAGGGACACTGATAAAGTAGAAGAACATAGGATCCTGAGTAACTTGGCAAGTTGGACCCAAAACTGACTTAGTGGCAGGAGACAGAGAGTGATGGTACAGAGGGTAATAAGTAAGTTTGCAGATAACACAAAGATTGGTTGGATGATTGACAGTGAGGAAGATGGTCTTAGGTTAACAGGAAGATGTAGATGGATTGGCCAGAAGGGCAGATCAGTGGTGGATGGAATTTAACCCTGAAAAATGAGAGCTTATGTTTTTGAAAGAAGTAACAATACAAGGGAGTACTCAATCAATGGCAGGACATTACAAAGCTCAGAGGGAAAAAGTGATTTTTTTGGCGGGGGGGAGTATGCATGTCCACAGAACTCTGAAGATAGTAGAACGAGTTTACAAAATGGTCAAAAAGGCACATGGGACACTTGCCTTTATCAGCCATGGCATAGGTTATACGGGGAGGGAGGTTATTTTGGAGCGGGACAAAACTTTAGCTAGGCCACATCCGGTGTAGTTCTGGTTGCCACACTATAGGAAGGATATGATTACACTAGAGGGGGTGCAGAGGAGATTCACCTGGACATTGTCCGGTTGGAGCAGTTTACCTGTAAAGATAGGTTGGATACATTCAGGTTGTTTCTCTTACAGCAGAGAAGGCTGAAGGGGAAACCTGATTGAGGACTATAAGATTATGGGGGGCAGAAGCAGGTGAAAAGGAGGCAGCAGTTCCCCTTACCTACAGGGTTAATAACAAGAAGACATAATTTTAAGTTGAAAGCCAGGAGGTTTAGAGGGGTTTTGAAGAAACTACTTTCACCCAGAGGGTGAGGGGATCTGGAATGCACTGCCTGGGAGGGTAGTAGAGATGAAAAACCTCACAACCTATAAAAGGTATTTCGATGAATGCTTAAAATGTCATTATCCCCATTCAAGGTAATGGGCTTAATGCTGGAAAGCATGTTTAGCTTACATTTAGAGTAGTTTGGTCAGTGCAGACTCAACAAACTGAAGGGCCTCTTCTGTACTCTATGATTCAATGACTCTATACAGTAAGAGGTACTTGACTCAAAGCCATCCTTTGTGGTTTCCTATGCAAGCTACCAGATGTATGTATTATCCCTGTCGTGATAAAGGCTGATTGTTCACAGGATCTGAGTATTGTAGCTCCTTTTATGTTTTAAGTGTGAGCCTTGATAGATACTTGAATATAGCATCACTATGGTGCAATTAAATAACAGCAATTGATTGCACATGAGCCATTTGATGGAGATGCCTGGGACCCATCCCACTGTGTGACATTCGTCTGCAGTAGCAATCTTGCAAGGCTAACTTGTACTTGGAGGTATGAAGCATTGGGTGGCAAGTGGTACACAGCTTGCAAGAGTACAGCATTTCATTCATCCTCTTGTGGCTGGTGCTCTTCAGCTGTCTACGGCTGTCAACCCATGTAGCTAACTCCTTTTCTCCGAACAGCATCTCTAAAGTGCGGTGTCACATTTTGCTGAGGCTCTAGCATTTTCAGGGTGAGTGAGGCTGCTGAGCAGAGGTCAAGTATTGTTTCTGTGTTGCAGGCAGTGAAGTACTGACTGGATGCACTTAAATACAGTGCCTAGATGGTAGAGACCAGAGAGGGAGAGGGCAGACCTTCCTGACCACCTGTCCATAAAATTTGGTATTTCACCAATTCATGCACAAGTAATGATCTGAGGTCATAATTGAGCGATTGACTTAGAGCTACAGAACACCTCCACTAGGAGTAGAAGTGCCCCCTACTTTTAGGCCCATTTATATACTTAATCTCAAAAAAAAATCAGCAACTGTTTTGAAAAGGCAAATACATTTATGGAAAATTATTGTGTTTTTTAAACAAAAACCTGCACAAAATTTACAATCTGTGTCTGTGCTTCTTGCTGTTTGTCTCACCTTCCCTCCCTGGAAATAAAATATTCAATCATCTTTTATCTACTCTTTCATTTTTCTGCACAGCCTGCTCAGTGATAGAAATAGAGACATCAGAACAGTTGGCCTCCTGACAACTCATTTAGATGTGATTTACGGTTGATAAGGAGAATGAAAGCAACCGAAAATTAGGAAAATTAGACTTGCCTGGTCTATACTGAAGAATGTTGGAATTCAAACGAGCAGCATCATTCATGCATTTGAGTAATGATAATCTCTGACCTCTAATGGTCTGAGTTAGTCAGACTGGTTGATCAACCATAACATTGTTCACAGGCAGTCAAGGTTAAATATAGTGGTCAAATAAAATGGAGTAAGGGTAAAGGGCATTATTGGACCAGGATTTTTCGATTTAATTCATGTTCATTTTGAATCCATACACTCTTTCCTATTTTGATTTACTTTGATTAAATATAATGAATAGTTAAATTGCAAAACATGACAATTAGGGGAGATGGTGTCTATAGATGAGCATACCAGAGCCTCAAGTTAATGTTCTAGTGACATCGATTTTAATCCCACATTGGCAGATTGTAACACTTGAATTCAATATTAAAAAGAAGTTTGTCTAATGATGATGATGTTGGTTGTTGCTAAAAACTCATCTGGTTCACTAATGTCTTTTAGGGAAGGAAGTTTGTTATGCTTACCAGGTCTGGCCACCATGTGACTCCAGATCCACTGAACAATTAGGGATGAGCAATACATGCTGACCAAGTCAGGGATGCCCACATCCCACAAATTAATAAGAAAAATGAGAGCTGAGTGGAGCACAGCATTCTCAACTGAGGAGTTGAAGAACTCAAAACTGAGGTTCTGAAGCATCAGTGATTATACAGTGGCAAATGTACACAGGCAATTTTCATTATAAGGAGAAAGTGAGGACTGCAGATGCTGGGGATCGGAGTTGAAAAGCGTGGCGCTGGAAAATCATAGCAGTTCAGGCAGCATCCCAGGAGCAGGAAAATCAACGTTGATTCTCCTGATCCTCAGATGCTGCCTAACCTGCTGTGCTTTTCCAGTGCCACAATTTTCATTGTAAACCTGGTTATAGTAATTTATAATGGAAAAGTTGAGACAGAACTGTGATAATAACACATCAGTAGAAAACAATGATTTGCATGCAGGAAAAGCACATAAGCATAAAATTAACAGCATAGATACTTTCAGATCTCGAGATATTTTGTTACATTTCACATTTATTGTACTTGATTGCATCTTATTTGTTAAGTTCAATGTTTATTGTATCTGATCTATTCCACACATTCTGTTGCTTTAGTACTTGTTTTGCATTTCAAATTTCCACCGGCGTTTTCAGTTTAGCTGGAAGATTGACAAAAGCAGAGGTAGTTTTATTTTATGTAAAAAGACAGAAACAAATCAAACTATGATCAATGATGAGAACAATGTCCAATTCATTATTAAAATCACTTTCAATTTTTCAGATCCAACTGCAAAACCTGACATGTGCAAGCAGTTGGCTTTTAAACGATTATAAAATGATATATCTTTTAAAAATAAGCTTCTTTTCAAAACACAATGGCTGCCAAATGATGCATATTGTCGACAGAGTAAAAGCTACATTTTATCGAAAGGTAATTTCAGAGGGCACAAACCTGCCAAGAGGTAGTGCAAAAACTTAGTCTGGTGTAGTGAAACAGTTGGAAAGGACTTGACAGCACAAACATCCACGAGAAATTATTGGATAATCTGAGAACAACTTGTCAGCACAATAACTGTGTTACTGAAAGAGTGGGAAAGAGCTGGTCAGCAGATGCTTCTTAATGTTGAACAGGTTGCTAGTCGCATTCTTATGGGTTTCAATGTACTTGTTGCTGATATCACTTGAAGCTTTAAATTGTGGCTGCAAGCCAGTAATATGAAGCTGTGGAATATTCGGATCTTTTAGGTGTAGCCTTGGTGAATTGTAGGAATATCGCAATGGAGCAGATTTCTCATGGACAGTTCTAACTCTATTTGCATCTGTGGCAGGTGAGGATCTGGAATGCTGCATGTCTTTAAAGTTCAACATATCAAGACTCAAACATTTCAAATTTACATGGAGGGGATCTCTGAGCATCTGTCGATTGGGCAAAATTAGATGTTTTACAGACATACTCATCTGCGTGATCTTCGATCTAGGCTGTAAACGCTGCTTGTTGACTTTCTTAATTGCTTCAGTCTTGCTAAACTTTGGCACTTCATAATTGTGTTCCACTTGGTCACCTGGGTCAAGTTTGGTATTGTTTTCAGTTTCAGTAGCTTGGGTTGTTTCAGCAATGTTATTTTTCATTTCTTGCATTTCATCCCATGCTTTTACAATACTGGTGCCCAGAACTTTGGGGCTGCTTAATTTCTTTGCTTTTTTACGGTTATAAGAAGTGTAATTCCTTGGCTTGTGGTGATGTTTGGAAATGCTGGAAGTTTTTATTTTACTGGAGTTATTGGTATTGTCAACAGTTTTCTCTTTCCCACAAGTGTTGGAACTGCCATTGTCTTGAATATGGTTGGGATCTTGGGAAATATTATGATTCTTGGCAACGTTAGGATTGGGACCTGTGGAATTGTTTAGATCATTGGAATGAATGGGAATGGGAGAATCTTTTGTATGGCTGGGATTTAACAAATTGTTTGTAGTGCTGGAAGAACTGGAATTTGACAGGTCCTTTGCACCGTTGGAATCAGTCAAATTTAAGGGATTTTTTGTGACACTAGAATTATTAGCCGTTAATGAATCATTTGGAGTACTGGAATTATTTGAATCTAATAAATATTTTGCCATGCTGGAATTAGTCGAATTTGATTGACTTTTTGTGATGCTGGGATTACTGGGATTTAAAGAATTGTTTGTATTGCTAGAATTACTATGATTCAAAGGATTTCTTATCGCACCAGAATTCATTGAGTATAATACATTTTTTGTGATACTGAAGTGGTTGGGAATTAAAGAATTCCTTACCATGTTCAAATTATTGAAATTTAACAGATTCTTTGCAATGCCGGTATTATTGAGATTAGGTGGAACTTTGCTCTGAATTGGAAGTAAAGGATTCTTTTCATTACCAAAATAGATGAGATTCTTTATATTGCTAGTATTGAAACTCTTTGCAATTGGTAAATTAAGAGGATGTTTTGCAAATTCAGGATTGCTGTCGATTGTGGCAAGTTTTGATTTGATTGGATTGCTGCATAGTTTGGGATAGTCTCTATTTTTGGCAGATTCGGTGTTAGCTGCTTTATTTACATCATCATTCAGGGCTACTTGGCGGTTTTGTGATGTGAGACCACATATTTTTTGCACGGTTTCAGAGATCTGGGAAATGTTACGCAATCCATTGCTCTGGCTCTTTGGAATAAGTGCCAGTGGTTTCTTGATGCTTGATCCTTCAACGAGCAGATTGATTCCTAAGTAAAGGGGAATGGCCATAGAACACTGTAAAAGAAAGTAAACCAAATTATTTGTAAATGACAAAACAAAGCAAGATCTCATATCAGCATTTATGGCTATCATAAAATCCCTGAACATTTGCATTATGGGGATAATAATAAATTATTGGATTTGATGCATATCCAATTGTGGCAAGTAAAAGATATGTGGAAAATTGGGTAAAATAAATGACAGTTAATTTGATGTTTTCAAAAATCTAGGGATAATCAGAGAAAACGTTAGCACTTATTTTTCTTTAATTTAATCTTGGATTTGCTTAAATGTTCAGTGTGCTTCTTCCATGAAGTTACAGGAACTAGTGGATGGAGAAAGGATGGAGGTCAGGGAAGTGTCGGGGCGGGAGGAGGTGGGGGAGTTGCGGTTTGTGGGTTGCGGGGAAGGGGGTATGGATGGGGGTACAACAGATCTTGGAATAATAAGATGCGTTCGGCACAATTGTCAGTCATTGAATCGTCTCAGCTCCGAAAAAGCGAATTTAGTTCACGCAGACCATACGAGGTGTAGTGGACAGCGAAGAACGTTACCTCAGATTACAACAGGATCTTGATCAGATGGGCCAACGAACGGGCTGAAGAGTGGCAGATGGAGTTGAATTCAGATAAATGCGAGGTGCTGCATTTTGGGAAAGTGAATCTTAGCATGACTTATACACTTAATGGTAAGGTCCTAAAGAGTGTTGCTGAACAAAGAGACCTTGGAGTGCAGGTTCATAGCGTCTTGAAAGTAGAATCACAGGTAGATAGGATTGTTTAGAAGGCATTTGGTATGCTTTCCTTTCTTGGTCAGAGTATTGAGTACAGGAGTTGGGCAGTCATGTTGTGGCTGTATAGGACATTGGTTAGGAATATTGCATGCAATTCTGATCTTCCTATCGGAAGGATATTGTGAAACTTGAAAGGGTTCAGAAAAGCCTGGCTTGCTGTGTTTTCCAGCCTCCTGCTTGTCTACCTAGAAGTCGTCAGCCAGCCAACAATTATGATTACTCTTTAGTGAGTAACTCCAAGGCTTTATAATTAGTGTACCAATCACCCTGAGTCTCCTGTGAAAAAGTGAAAGAAGTGGAAGGAGATCAGGCAATAAGAAATTTTGGGGAGCAAAAAGAACATTGTCTCAATCCTGTGGACCAGTGGTATTAAACTGTGCTTCCCTACTGCTTATTTCCTCCACCCGTAACTTCAATTTGTGTGTTTAGGGATTTTTAAGAAGGGAGTTAGAGTTTCAACTAGTGGAGCTGTATGTTGGTCGTTCACTATTTTGTTTACTTGTGGCTATAACTTATTTATTTATTGTATATTATTGTATTAACTTATTTATTGTAATAAACAGTAATTTTTGCTGAGTACAGGAACTTGGACAGTGTTTTCTGTTAATCTGATTCCATTAGATAAGTAAATTATGGACTTTGCGTGCTTTAATTAAATTATTAAATTTGATGGTGACTTGGAGAGGCGGGGTTTCAGAATCAGTGCACTTTCCAAAGTGAATCGTGACAGACTGGAGAATCTGAAATAAAAGTAGAAAGTGCTGGAGAAAAGCATTGAGAGAAACAGAGTTATTAATGTTCAACTTCAATATCACATGCTTTCAGAATCCAACATCTGAGTATCTGAGACTCTCAGGTTTAAAGCTGAGAAGATAAGAGTTTTTTTTAGATAGTTTCTTCTTCTTAGTCTATTTCCTGTAGCGGTAGGCCACTAACCGGATTATACATTCCTATTTCATTGTAATGTTTGTCCAGTATTCTGAGCAGGAAGCAATCATTTCCCTTTATTTCCCTTTGCTTTTCCCTATAGTCAGTGGCATTTATATTACCTGTTTATACAGAAGCTCAAATCCACCTGTGTCACAGGTCTTCTCAGTTCTTCGGTCGATAATCACTTTTATTGTATCCTCCTGAACATTGCTGCACAATGTGGCTGTCACTGGTGTTGAAGGTGACATTGTGGGGCTACAATTAATTTCAATTAGCCATGGTTTAAAGTCCTCTCCCAACAGGAAATCGGCTCCGTACAGCTCGAAGCTGTTCTTGCGAGGTTTTACAATGTCCTGCATTACCTGCATGGTATTCACAATTGCCTTCTTCATGCCTGGAGAGATGATATCGTCCCAGATGTTTTCAAAGCCATTTTTGTTCAGATACTCTTTGAACTGGTTACTCGACCACATATTGTCTCTAGGAACTAACGGGTGGCGACTGGAGGAGGCCACAAAGTGTTTTTGGATTGAGTTATTGCACAAGTGAATTGCTCTAAAAAACAAAGAGAGATTTGTTAGCTGAAATAAGATGAACTGCAGTTATCTTTAAGGTGAATGATCATTTACATAGAGGATTTACACATGACTAACATTGCACAACATAAAGCATTGCTTTAGTATTGTAAGGAAAAATATCTGTAAGATATGTCTGACTTACAAGCTTATGTGGAACAATGAAAGGCTAAAATTCCATAACTGATCATTTCAATCCCAAGCAAAACCTAACAGCTATTGAAAGCATATTTCAACAGATAAATGGTGCAGCAAAACTGTCGTTCCCCTTTGCATATACTAAGTTGGTAGGCTGCAAAGCATAATTCCCTGATCTGCTATCACTGAACCTGATTTCCACATTTACAATGAATCTTGGGAACTCATTGCCTTCTCCAACTTCAAATTGTAGTCAGTCATATTTAGGTGAGAAAGGAGAAGCTAAGTTCTACAATCCATTTTAAGTCTCTCTTCCTGCCTGTTTTCCATCAGATGGGGCTGAGAAGAGGGTAAGAGAGTTCAAGTCAAGTTGAAATTTAGGGGTCAGAGTAAGATATTTTGGGAAGGCGATTATCATTAAATTTTTCTCGTTTGTCAGCCACCATTTTCATTCTAGCACAACTACTGTTCATTGCATTGACCTACGGCTGAGAGTCAAAAATATTACAGCCCTTTCAACCCAATTTGGCCAACAACCCAAAGTCCCAGTTCTTTAATGGCACTGTCTTCAAGTGCACATGTTCCCCATTTATTACCCTTATTGTTAATGAGATTTCATTCTCAATGAACTACCATTCAAGAGAAATTGCCTGAGTTGTCATGGTGATACATACGTGTCTAGATTGTCCAATGAGAATGCCTGAGATGAGAAGCGTAGATAGCAGTCTTTATAGTACCAGATCGTCACAGGGTTCCAGTCTGTCACTAAAAACCATTGCCGCATATCGAATTTTGTCCCATAAATAAGCAACGGGTGTTCAATGTATTTCTGCACTACCCACTTGCCATCTGTGATGAGAGTTGTCTGGCCATAAACTAGCTTCACGATCTGCTCCAAACGGTTCATGCAGGTGATTCCTGCAGAGATAGACAATAAAAATCTCACTTTCCACCCAACTGAAACCACACTTCAGGCAAATAGTCAGAAAGAGGTGTAGGTTACAACACCGACAGTTGTACTGGAAATATACACTCTCTACCCTCCAATTGAGGAACAAACTGAGAGACATATTTATGTTTATAAATAAGCTCAAAGAATCACAGAGTAGTACAGCACATATGCAGACCGTGGATACATGGTAGAACTATTTAATATCTCATTTGCCAGAGTCCTGTAAATTTGTTCACATATTTACTTAATTCCCTTTTGAAAGTTACCATTTTGCCATCATTTCAATTAGTGTATTCACATAAGTGTCTTAACTCCTGATTCAGTTTCTCTGCTTTACTGAGCCTTCATGACCCACTGCCAATTCTTCCCATCTAGTCCATGAGATCTCCTCCATCACTAACTCTTCCAACCTTCTCCTTCCTACCTCCAAGGCCCTTCCAATCTATGGCCCCTGAGGCCTTAGTGATATTTTATAATGCAAGTCTTACAATCTCCATCACCATCAGTTCCTTCTGATACACACCCCATCTCAAGTCTCTTTTTATGTCTCCCCACCACTCTAAAACCTTTCCAATCTCTGCCTTTACGGTCTGTCCAATCTCCAAATGTCACTTGATCCTACCAATAATCTCCTCCACAGTGCCCAAATCCTCCATCTACCTCAACATCTATGATTGTCAAGCTCTCAAGGTATTCACTCCCCCAACCTTCTCCACTCCACGCGTGAAGGCTGGTTTGAATGTTATCTGGATTAGTGGTGCTGGAAGAGCACAGCAGTTCAGGCAGCAATAGTGTGGCTGAGCAGTCTAAGGCACTGGATCCAGATTCCAGTCTTGACAGGGGTGTGGGTTTGAATATCACCACGGCCAATTCTGCCGATCAACTCTAACATTAAATGTTATCTGTTTGACAGGCAAGTATCTTCTCAATCTGGCTGGGAGAATAAGACTAAGCTGTTAATTAGCACCCAACATTCCCATCCTGCTTCCAGGCAAGTGTTTTAGCTGAAGCCTGACCAATATTTTATAAAGGTTTAGCATAAATTCCTCACCTTTGTGCTCTACACTTTTATTTGTAAGGGCAAGGATCACATCTGATTATTTTTCGTAGCCTTTTCAACTTGTGCTGCCACCAAAATTTTGGGTAGACACACTCTCAGGCCCTTCTGTTTCTGCATTCCCTATAAAATTATATAATTTAATTTATATTGTTCTCTTATTTGTCTGACAGAAATGTAAAATTTCATGCTTCTCCAAATTAAATTTCATCTGTCATGTTTCTGTCCATTTTACCACTTTGCCAATGGACTTCTTAAAACGTGTTACAATCCTCCTCATTGCTTATTCCACTTCCCAGTTTTGTGCCATCTGCAAATGTTGAAATTATCCTCTGTTTATCCAAATCCGGGTAATTAATACATTTCAGAAAGAGCAGGGACTCCAATATCAACCCTGGGCAACACAACTGCATATGTTCCTCTGATCTGAAAAAGAAATAGCCTTCAAAACAGAGACTCATTGAAGGACAGATCAGTAATATTTTTCTACAAGGAATATACTGAAGTAGTGTAACTTTCCAAACTCAAGAAAAGCAAAATAGATTCTACCAACAGAGTTGAAGCCTTCATATGGTCTGTAACTGATGGATGCATGACAGAAATGTCTTCATGGATATTTGATTTCCTTTACAGAGTGAAATTTTCAAAATATATTGTAATGCCTTTGCTCAGTGGCTGTATGACAAATTATTATTGTCTAACTCTGCTGGGGAAGCCCCTCTACATGAATGAATCTGTCACTTTTATTCCTCTGGGGTTAATAAGGCAGAACTGGATACCAGTCAATGTGTGGATGTCTATTTTGCAGATTACTAGCACATGGTTCTATAACAGCAGAGAAGATGCAATGAAAATGCACTGTTTCCTTGAGTCTGGCATTTCCCACTTTATTCTTAACGTGGATAAGCGATGAGGAATTCACTGAAGAAACTGAATCCCATGTAACTGCCATGGAAACCATTGCACAAAAAAAATCTTTTACAAAGAGGTACAAATTTTTGACATTTTTCTTGGCTTTGAAAGAGCTGATATATTGTATAAGTCTGGCTATTTTGTTTTCAGCATGGCAGCATGTCTTTTATGCTTCTTATATTTTACAAATACATAAATATAACTAAATATTGTCTGACTGCATGCATTGATTTGGTGACATGATCTTTTCTGTCTTAAGAACTGGTGAGTGGGCATGATAAAATTGTGATAATCTCCCGTGAAAAAAAGTACTCCAATTAAGAAGTTATAAAATCTGTAGTCACATAGCAGTGAATGAAATGCAAGCCTCAATTCATAAAGAATCTGGTTTGCTTAAGTACCTATTGACTTAACAATTAATACCTTGGCATGAAACCACTCGAGAGGTAACAAGATGCATCAGTAATGTTAATCTCTCCTTGTAAAAGGGAAATAAAAAGTGTGGATAAATAATGCTGACCCTCCCATATAAAGGGCATTCTAAAGGTATATTAGTTATGAGATCCTTTCCAATACATGAGATGACCAAGCAATTTATGTTTCCCCTCCTTTACAATACAAAGAACATAGAACTAGATCTTATAGCTTAGTTTCAAATCATAAAGGTTGCGGGCCACTTTGGATCAGACTCTGTTCTCATACCTCTGCCACGAGACTGGGCTCCAGGTTTCACAATCCAGATGTTCCGCATTCCTTCCATCTTCAGCTGTGTATTCACTTCCTGTAGCTGCTTCAGCATATTTTCACAAACCGCGGCATAGATCTTCCAATTCTGAATTGTTGCTCCCTCACTGAGACAGAGGTATATGACAATGCAATATAAAAGTACAAAAAAAGCTTCCAGAAACCAAATCATGCAGGTCTTTACTGTGGCAAGTGGACTGTTGTGTTTTATAGTTTTAGATTGAGAGCATTTTGGAAGCAAACAAAAACTATTTTTTGAGGCTTATTTCTAGATGAAATTTTAACATGTTATGATAGAATATGATGTTTGGTTACTTTAATATTTTAATTATTTAAATTTTTAAAATCAACCATCTGGACATGTTACGACACACCTCCATGGCCATTACATCCGAAGGTGGGATTTGAATACAGACCTTCCTGGCCCAGATTTGGGGATTCTATCACTGGATCAGAACAGTCTTTTACTACTGGATTTCTAAATCTCTACGCTTTTTACTTTTGATAATGCCCTGCAATGTACACATTGTCCCTTCACTCTCCATCAAAATTAAAATTAAAAACTCACATCAAATTACAACTTCCTTAAGTTGTGTTATTCTCTTGATTACCAAGTTTCTTGTTGCAATTTTGAGGCAATATATTTACTTATACAGAGGCAGAAGGTTTCGTGGTCAGGAATCTCAAGAAGAATGGGTTTCCCTACGGCCCTGGTGGAATTTAATGAGAAAGATTGCATTATTGTGTTTGCATTCTGTTCCCCAGTCCCAGGCAGCCAGATCAGGATGTTGGGTATCTGTTGGCATGTTATCCTTGCAGAAAATGGCTGAAATCTGAGGACAAGGAAGTGAGAGGAGGAACTTGAGCTAGGTTTTGGGGAAGGAGGGGTTTGAAGAAACGTTGATGAATCATAGATGTGGGAAATCAGAGAGGAAGGAGGCATGGAACTGGGAGACAGGGAGAGATCCAAGTGAATTTGTGCGGTCGACTGTGATAGGGTGCCTTGGAGGACGTATGAAGACAACATGGATGTGCAAGGAGAATGTTAGATTGTGGTGGCCCAGGTTGGACATGATCAATGGGGACAGTAATAGATTTCCTCAGAAAATCAGTGAAACACTCCCAGTTGTCCCTGGTCCAGACCAGTTCACGTGAGCCACTTAATTGTTTCTTCCACTGGTCCTCACCACTCTGTGGCTGCTCAGTTCCTCAAGAGACTGGAAACCCACCCAGCCCATATAGAACAGAGACAAAAAAAAACTGTGATGTACATTTTCATTAAAATATTTTAGAAAAGATGCTTTCCTCCTGAGGGGAGGTTGATGACTTCCACTATCTTGTCCACCAACAACCCTCAGGTTCCAGTTGTTAAAACTGTACGTTGGTGGGTTTGAAGTGGCTTGGGCTCGTGTTTGAAAATTTCAAAACGTTTAGACTTTTTATCCAACCAAAACTCACCTGCACTAAAAGCTAAAGTTACCGCATTGTGACTGAAATATGACACTTTGGTCATGTACATCTCCATACAGTATGTAGTGATTCTATGTTTCAATGGAACTGTCATTACTGGTTGAAGACAATTGCCTTGAGTATTTACCTAAATATTTAAAAACTGACCAGATGTAAATTTAACATTGGTCCATTAAAGCAAAAGGAAGAGGTAGGGAAGGGACAATGGGTTGCAAATTATGTGGTGGGGCCTACTACTGCCTCACCACCCTGACCTGAAGATACCCACCTACACCCTACCATCACTGCCTCCCCAAATCCCACTTCTGCCAAGACTCATGCTGGTTGCACATTCCCTATTCCTCAGATTCAGATGCTGGGATGCTGAACTACCTCATTCAGATCAATGCTGTTTTTTTTCTGTCACCAAGAATTGCCACACACTAGTGGTGACTAATGGTGGGGCAATGAGGGGAATTGCCAGATATGCATCAATTGGAGGGAAACAGTGTACCTAAGAATCCTCTTCTTCCTCCAATTGCTTACCAAGTGAAGGCATGGCTTTTGACTAAGGCCTTCTTTGAATGTACTTCCTCATTATTTGAGGTTATGTGGTCTATTCATTACGAATTGTATCTTTATAGATGTTGCTGCAGTAGCCGTGCCTTACCATTGCCTTGAATGGTAGGCTTTCCTTTGCTGATCAGAATGTCACCAGGATATTGCCAGATACATAATGACCCAGAAGTCAAAAAGAACTGGGTCAAATTCATAGTGGGTTGTTAACTAAAATCTTTATGACACAGTTCATTAACAACTGCAAGTTGATCATTATCCGGCAAAATCATTTCAAACTCTATTGTAAATGAATGTGGTCTAATTAAAGGTCTGAAACATATCTAAGATAAAGACAAGTTCTTTTGTAGCAAGTGATAAGATTGACTCTTAACTGCCTTCCAGGCAAGTAGAGATGGGCAATAAATGCTAGCCGAGTATTTGAATGTGTTCATTTGAGTGAATAAATTGCAAGTGCTGTCAATATATTTTACAAACTGACTTCTAAGAAAGGCAACCGACCGTTTCAAAGCAGACATCAAATTATTAGATGGCATCAGCTATTAAGAATTAATCCTGAAATATGGAAATTCATGCTTCTAGTTCTGGGTAACATTGCTGCCAGATGAACCAGTTCTACTTACTGAATGACCTCATAGTATTGCTGGATGGTCTCCTCCCAGCATCTTTCTGTCACTGCCGGTGGTGTATCGAGACTCACATCAATGTCTTTGTGGTCCATGGTGTTTAAATATTCCTCACAGGCACGGAGTGCTGTCTCGACTAGTTGAACTGGAACAACACCACCCTTCTTTTGAGTCTGCCTGTGAAAAGCTAAGAAAATCAAAAATGTAGTTTCTATTTGTCATTGTCTGTCAGTAACCAGTCTAATAATTATACTCACAATGAAAAGTAAACTAAAATTTAGTATTACTATTTCCCCTTCTTTTTACTGCAGCTTCTCTACATTCTTATTCTCTCAAGACGACATGGATGCTTTTTTGGAAAACTGTACATTACGTAGGCACCAAGGCCCTATGACATACAATTTTAGTAGCCCTTCTTATATGACCTACGTAGTTGGTTTTATTAGGCATTAGCAGGCATCATAACTAGGCTGATTCTTCTGTACATCTAACATCCTTGTAAGTAAATTTTCAACAGAGTGGGTCAGTGGATAGCAAACAGGTTTTTCTTCCTTACTCAGAGAATATGATATCAGGTCCTGTGCCATCAGTATATAATAAAAATGAAACAAAAATCATTACGAAGGTCTGGATATCATTGGTAAGGCCAACAGTTATTGGCCTTTCCCAGATGTCCATGAGAAGGTGGTGTGAGGAGGACTTCGCAGAGTTGACTGGGTTGGGTGTCTGTTTCACATATTTGAATATGACGATGCTTCGGTCAAAGCCGAATGATCTGTTTCTATTTTTATTACCTTTTCTCTGAGATAGTCCAAATCTGTATGGCTCACTGATGCACTGCCTTTATTTATGATACAGTCAAGGAGAAACTCTTGCCAACTTCCATTTTCATAAATATTCTAGTTTCGGCATTGAAGCTTTCATTATTGGCCTTTTTTACCCCTTTTGTGAATGACTTAGCAACAGGTTTTACAAAGAGGTTACCACCTCCACAAGTAAAATAAATTGACTTTTGCAGAATATACAGAACATTCATTTCATCCTTAAACATGTCAAATGGTGGGAATTCTTCACACTGCTGGAACAAATTCTACCAACTAACAGTTGTATTTTCATAACAGTCTGCTATTGTTAGAATGCATTTTGGGTTTCTCCATGACAACGGATTAGAGTTTGGTTACAAATCTCGTAACTCTTCTTCCAATCAAATTAATGTTGCTGTGCAATCAGTTCAATTGTCAACAAAATGTTTTCATTCATTTTGGACTAGATTTGCACAAAACAATATAATTTAAGAGATATATAGGGTATAAGTTATTTGGTTCATCTGGTACTTGTCAATATAATGTTAGAATCTAACTATTAATGTTGACATGAGATTAGAAAATAACTAAATTAATAGATAATGGAATAAAGGAGCAATAAATTAAAGATATGCTCAGTGTGGGCATCCTACATCTTGAGTTATCCAAGTCTTGATGAACAGAAGAGTCCTCTAAAATCAAATTCCAGGAGTTTTGAAGATTGAAACTCACATTGCATTTAATTTTTTTCAAATGCCATAATTCTAACATGCGTCGCCATTTGCTAAACTGGCTTTAGTGGTACTCAAAATGCCACTGAGGATCTGACATGCCACATCTTATCTTCACCTGGCCTCAATGAGTAACATGCTACTTAGAATTTAGAAATTTTAAACATAAATGAAAAATCATGCCAGCATACCCTGAATTAAAATACCTTATGTCTTGTATGTACTATGTAAACGGCTGTGGCATAGGATCAACTAATTCACCTTAAATAACAACCCAGATGAAAGACTGATGCCACAATTCATAGGAAGTCTTCAGACTCCAACAATATTTAAACGGATAAATCATTACTGGGAAAAGGAATGTTTAGACATTTCTTGCAATCCTATGATAATTTTATGTTTGATACTTTCCAAGTTAAATACAGAATAAAAATGCATCCATGTTTTGTATGTCCCTAAATAAAAAACATTATCTCTACTCTTGGAAGTCCAAAGTGTAGTGGTCTACCATTTTAGCTTTCCACTTCAAAGCCCTTTAAAATAACTCTAATATTTATGACAAATTGTGAGTTGCCTTTCCCCTATTGGCTCAGTCCAGAAGAACTGGATTGAGACTGTCCAAGTGCATTTTACTTAACATTATCATGTTCATCAAAGTAGAGAATATAACACATGAAACTAAAAGGGCCATCAAATGTGATTTTTTCACCATTCATCTTTTTTGGGTCTATTGCTGTCCAGTAAAAATTAGTTTTTGAAAGGTGTATATTTGCTTCACAAAAGAGTCAATATATACAATTGTGTATAATGGTGAAACCCATGCTCACTTTATTTTCTCTGCTTCGTACCACAATGAACTTCAGAATTGCATTCTTTAGTTTGTGTCATCACGAGCCTAAAGGTCCCTTTCTCCTCAATATTTTGTAACAGTGAAACATGGGACTTCCCTTTCTCTACTACCTTCCATCACAGAAGATCTTGGTGCCTTGTCTCTCCAATCATGTCCTTTGTGAGGCATATCACTCTTCTTCTTCAGTTCCACAACCCACTTCAGTATACTCCGGGCTGCTGTCATTCTGAAATCCTCTGAAGACAATGAAGGATAATGATTAAGACAGTCCATTTGTCAAGCTGAGACAATACGAAGTAGAACAAAGTAGGAGACTCACTTTGGTAAAATTCTGTAATCTTTATCATAAATGGATGTAAGTTTGCTCGCTGAGCTGGATGATTCATTTTCAGATGTTTTGTCACCATACTAGGTAACATCATCAGTGAGCCTCCAGTGAAGCACTGGTGGTATGGTCACTTTATATTTATGTGTTTAGGTTTCCTTGGGTTGGTGATGTAATTTCCTATGGAGGTCATTTCCTGTGGTGATGTCATTTCCTGCTCTTTTTCTCTGATGGTGGTAAATGGGATCCAGGTCAATGTGCTTGTTGATAGAGCTCCGATTGGAATGCCATGCTTCTAGGAATTCTCGTGTGTGTCTCTGTTTGCCTTGTCCTAACATCATGGAAATGACTGCCAGACTACTCAGACCTCTTGGCATCATGGTAGCCCACAAACCCACCAACACACTAAAAGAGCAGCTAATGAATTTGAAAGACCCTATACAGACAACAAGGAAAACTAATGGAATTTACAAAATACCTTGCAAGAACTGTATCAAACACTACATTGGACAAACAGGCAGAAAACTAGCCACCAGGATACATGAACATCAACTAGCCACAAAAAGACATGACCCACTGTCAGTAGTATCTTTACATGCAGATGAGGAAGGACACTACTTCGACTGGGACAATGCATACATCCGAGGACAAGCCAAACAAAGACATGCATGAGAATTCCTAGAAGCATGGTACTCAAACTGGAACTCTATCAACAAACACATTGACCTAGATCCCATTTATCACCCGTTGAGAAAAATAGTAGCAAATAATATCACCACAGGAAATGACATCACCAACCCAAGGAAACCTAAACACGTAAATAAAAAGCAGACTATACCACTAGCACTTCATCGGAGGCTCACTGATGACATTACTTAGTATGACAATAAAATGTCTGAAAATGAACCTTCCAGCTCAGTGAGCAAACTTACATCCAAATCCTCAACCTGAGCTACAAACCTTCTCAAAATTCAGTCTACCATATATTCTTGAATAATAGCTGATTTGTGTATTAGTTGACTCCCAACTTTTAGCCAAAAGATCCAAGCCCTGTCTACTTACCACTGCTTGCAACATCTCCTGCAGCTCAACTATCTCTCTCTTGACAACTTTCCCACTCACCATTATAATGTATGCTTTCATGTCTTTACAATGCCATCTTTATGATGAACACCTATCTTTTGCTTTATACATCCTTACTGTAACACAGCTGGAATTATAGATTCCCTACAGTGTGGATGCAGGCCATTCAGCCCATGCCGACCCACAAAAAGCATCCAACTCAGACTCACCTTATCCCTGTATTTCTCAAGGCTAATTCACCTAGCCTACACACCCCTGGATGCTATGGGCAATTTAGCATAGCCAATCCACCTAACCTATACATCTTTGGACTGAAAGCCCACACAGATACAGGGAGAAATGCAACCTTGTACAGACAGTCACCCAAGGGTAGAATTGAACCCTCATCCCCTATGCTCTAAGGCAGCAGTGCTAACTGCTGAGCCATCATGCTACTGGGGGTCAAACCCATTCTCGTGCAAACCTCTTCATTCATGCAAACATGGAATAACACAATTTTGAAGGTGGCTATTTAGTTCCTTGAGTCTGTGTACATTAACACACACTGACAGTGTTACCATAGCCTGGAGTGTTACCAGTGTTTCCACTGTGTTCACTCCAATCTGTCTTTTAATATAGTGATAAGATATCAAGAAAAAATAGTCATTGAGATTGCAAAGCAGACAACTAATTGTGCAGCAGCTAGAATATTCAAGATAGTGGAGAAGAAAGTTAGAGCTTGAAAGAAAGTTATCTACACAGTTTAGATTGATGATTCAGGATAAATGGATGAGCATACAGCCACATTAAATCATGAAATACATCAATGAAAATCATCAGAATGCATTCTGAGGGATCTATCCAAATCTTTGCCCTAAAACTAAGGTGGCATAGTGGCCCAGTGGTTAGCACTGTTGCCTCACAGCGCCAGGGACCTGGGTTCGATTCCAGCCTCAGGTGACTGTCTGCATGGGTTTTCTCCCACAGTCCAAAGATGTGCAGGTCAGGTGAATTGCCCATTGTGATAAGTGCATTAGTAGGGGAATGGGTCTATGTGGGTTACTCTTTGGAGGGTCAGTGTGGACTTGTTGGGCCGAAGGGCCTGTTTCCACACTAGGGAATCTAATCTAACTAAATGGAAAATATAGGCACCAATAAAGTTCAAAGCCATTCCTAGGTAGTGTATCAAGCTTTATGAAAAAAAGCAATTTTGTACTGTGACAGAAAACCAAGATTTCAGTGTCTCCCGTCAGAACCTTATTACTCTCACTGGGATAGCACCTAGGAGCTCAAGCCATACTTTTCCTGGAGTTGTCACACAAAGTTTAACTTGTTAATAGAAGTCTATAAAATCGCAAAGCAACTTAATTTTCAGATGCAGTTTCAAAGAAAATGTGGACCAGGTTCCTGTATGTCTTAATTATTTAATGCAAGTAGTCAGATTGAACTAATATGTTGCAGTGCCGAGGGTGAAATCTATATAGAAATTGTGCTCAAAGAATGTGGGATATCCAATGCAGTTGAGGATACAGAAGATTACTGGTGAAATTATACGACTGATGACATGATTGCCGATGGTGATAATGTTGATGATCCATATAACGATGCAATTCAAGAATTGGACTGGACTGAGCTAATTCGTGCTGAGGACAAGAGTGAACTTTATATTTTAATACATGTTGAGTGATACGTGGCATTCTTTTCTGTTCTATGTTAAAAACTGAATTAAATTTTGTGGCTTAAATTTAGATAAATTTAGTCAACAGAAACTGCCTCCATGGAAGTTATTTATTTGTAAATAAAAATTGTAAGGAGAAAAATAATTGTTGTTTCTTGTGCAGGGAAAGGTTGACAGAAATAGTCTCCAAATTGGCAGCTCTGAGACCAGCTGATGTGCCATCATAAACATTCAGGTAGTGAAATGATGGGAGAGGGTGGATATCAACCTTTAAAAATGTTACTTGTGTTTAAGTCAACAACCTACTTTTTGTAAAAGATTTGGCCTCAGAGATATGACCTTGTATGACAATTTACAGAAATTGGGAGATTATGTAGTTAAAATATTGTCTGAATTTGTAATGAGTCATGCTGCTGAAGCATTAGACAATCGGCACAGACAATCTCCTTCTATAGCTGTTATAACTCAATGATCCATCACTCTCCTATGTGTTGTTATTTATTATTTTTACTTTTTTTTAAAAAACATCTGAGACTAGATAATGTTTCCCATCCTTCTCTCCCCTCCTTTGCCCCAATCGACCACCACTATTATCTCCCTGGATTATGACCCTCCTATGTCTAAAAGGGAAGACATACAACATGCTGCTGCCATTTCTTTAGCAAAAACAACTCAAGTATTAATGAGACCAATCTATGCATATAACTTCAGAGGATTGTACAATTTTTGTGTTCATGAAATTGTGGGAGTAGTCAAATTTCTTTTATTCATAGCAAAAGATTGTTCATTGCTTGCACCACTATCATTATCTATGTATGTAGTTGCTAGGAAACAATGTATTTCATTGCCAGCAAATCACATGTAGATCCCAGAAATTTGATTTGTTGTTTAAATCTGGCATGATTTTAAGTTGTTTCCGATAGGATAGAAGTGGTATCCTGCTTCACAAGAATCATAAAAATTCAGAAAATATTGCAACTTTTGGTAGCAGACCCTGAAGTGGGTGAAATTATGCTGAGGTGCATGACAAATTATCGGTTACGAATTTTGTTTATCATAATCTGAGTACTGTGTTGCAGCACTGCAAAGCAATTGTACAGTACTTATTATTTAAAAACATATTAGTTTTTCATATAAGAGAATATTGTCAATTAATTACCAGCAAAAATTCAGTGCAGTAATTTCAGATAATGAGTGTGAAATAGTTTAGTTTATTCATTTATTTTTATTCATTCATGAGATGTGGGCATCATTGGCTAGGCCAGTATTTATTGCCCATCCTAATTGCCCAGAGATAATTTAATTGTCAACCACATTGTTGTGGTACGGAATCACAGAGAGGCTAGATCAGGCAAGGATGGTAGAATTCCTTTCCTAAAGAAGATTAGTGAACCAAATGAGACTTTATGGCAATCAATATACAGGTTCCCACTAGGCCAGCTCTTTATTCCAATTTTCTAAAAGTTAAATTCAAGTTTCACCATCTGTTACCCATGCTATCAGAACATTAGCCTAGATAATTGGTCAAGTGATATTACCATGAATTCATTACTCTCCGTATGTGTAACATCACCCAAACTCCTCAAAGAGATAAGGGGTTCATAATTCTCTGACTAGAAATCCAGTATTTTCTATCATTAGATTAGATTACTTACAGTGTGGAAACAGGCCCTTCAGCCCAACAAGTCCACACCAACCTACCTAAGCGCACCCACCCAGACCCATTTCCCTATGTTTAACCCTGCACCTAACACTACGGGCAATTTAGCATGGCCAATTCACCTAACCTGCACATTTTTGGACTGTGGGAGGAAACCGGAGCACCCAGAGGAAACCCACGCAGACAAGGGGAGAATGTGCAAACTCCACAGAGTCAGTCACCTGAGGCGGGAATTGAACCCGGGTCTCTGGTGCTGTGAGGCAACAGTGCTAACCACTGTGTCACTGTGCTGCCCACTTGTATGATTTGATTTGATTTATTTTTTCATGTATTTATTACAACAACACTGAAAAGTATTTAGTGTTGCCACTCTCTGGCACCATCTTAAAAATGTAGAATATGAAGCCAGAAAAATAAAGCAATAAAACAATATAAACCTATCTCAATAGAGTTTGGTGGCGTTTGGAACAGCTCCCCCTTCTAAATCAGGCATGGACCTGGATTTGGGCTCCTCCACCCCAAAGCCTTGAGTCACTGCTGCTAATCTGACAACACTGTTGCAATTGCACTTCACCACTCCGCTGAAAGAAAGAGCCAGTGCTCTCCTGTGCCATCTCGCCACAACCAATACCACCACCACCATGAGTTCACGCTCGGCTGGCCTCACTGATGCAGCTTTTGCCATTGCTGCAGGGTCCTGCGCTGGTACCAAACGGACCTTTGGCCCTGCCTGTGAGTCTGGACCAGGGGATTAACTTTGGGATCTGTGCCTCACTTCCAGGAGATGAGACCAGGGGTCCTGATATGTATAATATTATGAAGCTGAGATGCTAATCAAACATATTTGATCCATCGCTTTGGCTGCTCATCTTGAGTTGCTGTTTATGTAAACTGTCCATTGTTATTCTGGATACATATCTATTTCAAGACATTAAAATCAGTTTTGGCATGATGTAATAGGCAATAACTTGCAATGATCATGCTGTGATATTGATGTTAGCTGCAGTAATATAAATGATGAATGGGTCATGCAGAATTGAAGAATTCAATTAACTTTTATTACAGCTTTTGGTATTTACATATGTATATTACACGTAGGACTTGTATGTTTGGGCTTAAGCTAAACAACTCAAATGTGATGGAGCACACTTCTGAGCTTGTCATGCTGCAGACATCTGAGGTCAAGAAGACAGAGACAGAGAACTTTATACTATATGCCATGGTACAGTGATGACATAACAAGCATGTCCCTCAAAAAGTATATTGCATATTTGCTGCGAGACATAATATCCTACTTATTCCAAAGGAAAGAAAGTAGCAAACATAGACGCGTTGTCAATTCAAAAAGAGTTAACAACATTAATAATTCAAATTTAATATAACATTTGAGGCTTAATAATGCATCCTGATCTGATGATCACATATCTGTCTGAGAGGTGTGTGTTATTCTCAGTTGCTCTTGGCTGGCAACTTAGTTGTTGTCACACACCGTCATTGCACAATCACCAATATTTTCTTTCTCAGTTCCACCATGGAGCAAGGAAGAAAATTCTGGTGGTTGTGCAGTATTTGGTGTATCATACATTGGCCTGAGCTGGTTTCCATTGTTTTGCAGTGTAGCACCATGATAGCTAATGACTTCGCATGACTTGGGCTCAATGCTTATCTTCAAAACTTTGTTCTTACATAGATATATGTGACTGCATTTCTGACTCTCACACTCTGGTACTTCACCAAACTGTAACAGTTTCATTGTCCTTTGTCTTAGAAGAAGAAAATCCTGTGGCCCTTTATTCTCACTACTGTAGGTATGATTTGAATCTGATGAATGGCTATGTTGCATGAGATACTGGCAGCATTGCTACTTCTGGACAATCAGGCAGAAGATTTTGTGAATCCAAGCTGAACTTGTATATTGGTAAGGCAGTGTGATTGTCGGTGATCCATTATACACAGAGACAGACAGTCTTCTGTAGATTGCACCATAGTGCACCTGATGTTCATGCTCAGAGCATGTTCAGATGCATGTCGTTTAGAATATGTACTAGTAATATGTTGCCACTGGCTCCTGTATCAGTTTTGGCTTTCAGGGTGTGTTGGCTTACCTTTTGGGGACATATGATCACATGCATCATAACCATTCATGAGATTCAAACCACACTCACAGTAATGACAGTAAAAGAGCCACAGGGTATGCATCTAAGACAGAGTAGTAGGAAATTGATAAACCACCAGTGAGCAGGTTGGAGAACTACCAGAACTAAACACCTGACAGAGCGTGAGTCAGAAATCCAGTCATAAAATCTTGTGCTTATCATATTATCAACCCAACACACCACGTTGACAACATATGAATGGCTGAAACATCTTCCAAAGGTTGTTTTTCGTTTTGCTGATTGCCCACTTTCTTGAAGTAATCGTGTATACTTGGACCATCTTCTGTACTGCGCTACCTTTTTGGTGAGACAGTTTGACTTTTAAAACCAGATTTTCTGCACATACATGCCTAATACTCTTCAGTGCCGTGTGCTTTTTGTATGTAAAGAAGTGCCAAACATCTGCTGGGTAGGTGCGACAAACCACATCTATGACAACACTTGGTGGTTTTGTGCACTTTGTGGGCTATAGCAAGTGTTGTCTGCTATTATGGCTTCTTGCTGCTGGTCCGGGTACCAATGATGTGACACTTTTTCTTGCCTAGAAGATTTTCTGAACACTTAGAATGGTGTAGAGGTGTTGACCAATTTGATTAGTCTCTGAGCTCTTCTTCAGAGAAACCACATTCATATCTTTTGCTGAGGCATCTGGCCCCATTGTCATCAATAGACTGTTGGGGTTTCTGATTGTATGATATGAGTTGGAATCTGTTAATTCAGAAGTTGATTTCTATTTTAATCTGGATCTTTAATATCCTCCTTAGAAAAATTGGATGTATTTATTTTGTGAAGCCTTTCCTTGCCAATGACAAAATATGTGAAGAGCTCTGCTCTTAGGATCATTTATGACTTGATCTGCAAAGTAAAACTGCATAAGTTCCTTAATTAGCTGCAGTTCAATGGAGATGTCACTTGCTGGCCAATCCATAATCAAATATTTGTCTTCCATTTCTGGTTGACTGTGACCTTTTGCTTTATTAAAATAGAATGCAGGGTTTTGTTCCTTTCTCTTTTTCGATTCACTATCCTGTACTTTCGTTTTTCCTTCTGCTTCACTTTATTGTTCATGTCTGGACTCTTTAAGAAGCCTTGAATGTAGGAAGTTCACCTTTAAATGATAAAGGCCTGTAGCAGGTTTCAGTCACATGAGGGAGTTCGCACCAAATAAGGGCCAATGAAGACACATCAGCTTTGGTGCTAAATTGAAGGAAATAGAATGGCAGAACAATTGACTATTGCACACAGATAGTCTTCCACAGTTTGGGAGTCCCATTTTTAGTGCCTACAACACTGACATTCTGAATGGATTGGCTTATAGTTAAACAGGCTACACAGCTTGGACTGCCAATGTCAGTTTTAAGCCTGTAAGAAATCTTTTAGTTGTGGATTTTGCTTTTAAAACAATAAGAAGTCTTTAATTGCTGTACCTTAAATTTTATGCCAGCAAACAGGCTGAAAATTGTTGTTTTATTTTATTCTGTGTGAAAAAAATAAAATGGCTTCTATCTTGAAGAGTCTAAACTTTAAGTGTAGAGACACTAAACCTGCCTCCCGTCTCTTTATTTTGGTGATCTATACTCCTGTGAATATATACTCATGGATGGTCTTTTGAATGCTTTGCAATCCAGGGCTGTCCAGTCTTCAGTGGGGATTCTTTTAAAAGCTATTACTGGTGCTTACTACTGCAATGCGACCATGACGTGATAGTAAGGTGTGTTAGCAGATAATCTGCAATATTACACTGTGATACTTAGCTTAGCTCCCATAATAAATGAGATGAGAGCCATGTAGTACTGAAGAATTCAATTAACTTTTATTGTAGCTCCTGGTATTTATATACATACACTACAGACATGGGCATTTGTGTTTTTGGGCAGCTAAGCAATTTGAATGTACTGTAGCATGCTTTCCTCAGCATATCATGCTGGAAGAGGATATAGCTCAGTAAGATGGACACTGAGAATTTTATGCCATTAGGTCACATGCCATGATATGGTAATGACATCATGAGCATGTCCCTTAAAAGGTATAGGTATATCTACTGCAAGACATAATGCAACACTTTCCTTCTAACGTAAAATTAGTTCACAAGGTCATGAAAACAGTTGACAAAGATGATCTAAAAAAAATTTAATATGGCAATAGAACATATTTTCCATGGAGAATAATAGACTTGAGGATAAGTTATCAAGGATGACTATTGAAGTTATCAGTATAAACTTGTTCAAGCAGAAATTGCACGTGTTTCTGTAAAGGGATTAAGGAATATTGTAATAAGGAAGGTGGTTATAGTTGATCTAGTCAAATGGATAGCTTTGTTCAATTTATCAGCCTCGTAATATTCCTATAAAAGCTTATGTTCCAAGTGGAAAACAATCGTCTTGATTACATACCAATAAATGATTGCTTTTCTTCTTCGACTGCAATTCTATAGCATCGTGGGAAAAAAGTGTCAGGATTCACTCCATTAAACCACTGGAAATTTCTGAGATTTACACAAAGTCCTGCCTGGAAAGAAACAGCAGCATTACACATGTGTATATGAGCTGAAACAGCAAGATATATGACCATAAGACATAGGAGTGGAAGTAAGGCCATTCGGCCCATCGAGTCCACTCTGCCATTTAATCATGGCTGATGGACATGAGCTATATTTTGGGCAATATAAGTTTTACTTGGTAAAAATAATCTAAGCAATAAATACATACAGCAAGAGATCAGTGTACACAAAGATTTAGAAATATTTTGTACAAGGACTGAAACAATATAACTATTATACACTTAGAAACTCTTTACAATTCATGATTCTTCAAACACAGACAGAAGTTATACAACAGTTACTCAGCTGAAGTATTAAAATACACTTCTATTCTAGTATTACTTTTGGTAACAAGCAGTTTTACTTCATGAGTATTGCAGTTAGTAAGAACACAACTTGAATCTCAAGGGTCAGTCCAAACTGACTGAAGAGAAATGGACTGAAATTTGCGGGGGAGGGAAGTTAATCTGACTCGAGGTTGCTCTGGAATTTGGTTGCACAAAGATCTGAATTTACAGCATTCATATTGAGTGTCAGAAGATGAGCTGAATTTTACAGTGGGAGTTAGGTTGCCATGGGTGGAGTTTCCTGTACAGACATCTGTGTCTCATTTGAGATACCACCAAGGTATTTTTGTTCACCATATTTTTTTCTACTTCCCTGCCCTTCAGTTCCAGCCCCACTATCTGATTGGGATCTACATGTTGGCCCCAGTGAAACCTGGACTTACCTTGAACATTAAGGCCCCCTTGACATCTCCTCTTTGGGTCCACATGCAGTCCCAACAGTGACCACAGGTCTTGGTGGCACTGCTGGGATAAGAGAGCTGCCAGGTACTTGATTGGCTGGAGGTGGGAATTCCTCTTTGATGGGGTGGAGAATTGACAGCTGGTGAGTGTAGAAGCAGAATTTTCATCCCTAGTATTTTTAACATTCCAAAACCTTATTTTACATATACATACATGCAATTAGGAGCTGGAGTAGGCCACTAAGCCTCTTGAATCTGCTCCACCGTTCAATAAGATTATGGCCTCAGCTCCATATTCCTACTTATCCCAAATAACAATTATCAAGTAAACTATCTATCTCTACCTTTAAAACTGTTTAAGTTGTTCTGGGGAACAACTCAATCTTCTTAGGGGACAAAAAAAATCTTCATTTCTATCTGAATGGAAGACAACTTATTTTTAAACTCTGTTCCCTATCTCTAGTCCCTTGTGGGAGGGACTAGAGCCCTCTCAGGACTTTGTACGTCTCGGTAAGATCACCTCTTATCCTTCTAAAGTCCAGTGGATACAGGCCCAGCCTGGTTCAATCTTTTCACATAATTCCCCAAACTCAAGCCATCAGCCAAGTTAACCTTCCCTGAACTATTTCTAATGCACTTATATCCTTTCTTAAATAATGAGATAACTATATAGTCATCCAGCTGTTGTCTTACCAATGTCCTGTAGAACCACATCAAAGCATCCCTACTTTTATATTTTATTCGCCCAGACTAAAGAACATTTCACTTCACTTTATAATCACTTGCCGAACCTGCATACTAATTTAATGTGATTCATGTAGTAAGTCACCAAGATCACTTGACTTCAGAGTTCTGCAATTTCTCTCCATGTAAATAAATATTGTTTTTCTTTTCTTCTTGTCAAAATAGACAAGTTCACATTTTCCGACATTATACTTCAGCTGCTGATTTTTGTCCACCCAATTAACCCAACTCCATCCTTTTGCAGAACTTCTTATGTCCTCTTGATAACTTTTCTTATCTATCTTTATACCACCAGCAAATTTCACAACAATACATTTGATTCCTTCAACCAAGTCATTAATACAAATTACCCCAGTACCGATCCCTGTGGCACTCCACTTGTCACATCTTGACAACCCAAACATGATCCAATTATGTCTACTATTTCCACTTAACTAACCAATCCTTTATCTATGCTAATATGTAACCCGTGCCCCCCCCCCCCCCCCCCGCCCCCCAACAATATAAGCTCATTTTCCAGTTACCTTTGACGTGGCAGCTTGTCAAGTACCTTCTGGACATTTAAGTACAGCACATTCACAGGTTCCATGTTTTTTATCACTTCAAACATTTTCAATAAGTTAAACATTGTTTCCTTTTCCCAAAAATCATGTTGATTTTTCCTGATTGCACTGAGCTTTACTAAATACCCACTATATTAATCTTAATAAAATATTGGAGCATTTCATCTGTGACAGATGTTATGCTAATTGGCCTGTGGTTTCCTGAGGCTGGATATTATATGTTCCTGTGTTTCTTTTTGGTGAGGTAAGTGGGGTGTGGGGTGTTGGGGGGATGGTGGCATGATGACGGCATGATTGGCATGTAATACAGGTCACCGGTTAGCCCACGACATGCTAGCCCATCTCTGAGTTTTGCCCCCATAATATGATCTGAAATTGGCAATAAGCTCACCAGATGTACATGGATAATTGCTTGTCACCTGAGCTTGTTCAATGTTTCAAATGACATAAAACTGTTGATGTTGGTAGGAGTGGGTTCACTTTTCTAAATAAAAGAAAAGTGCAAAATGGTGGGAAGGAAGAGGGTACTATCTTCAGGTTAGTGTCTTTTGTCCATCTGTGCCCCCCCACCAAGAATATGCAGACTCCTCCCTCTAATCGTCATATACTTGTCATATACATATAATCGTCATAATCGTTATCGGCCCTTTACTCCGGCTAAAGGTGCCAAAACGCCAACGCTCAAAACTCATATCTTATTCTAGAATACTTCCTTAATGGGCCTGCCTACAATGCTGGCAGTGTCCTGGAGCTGCCAAGACTCTATAATGTGTTTAGCCTGCAGCTTCGGAGGATAGTATTTCCTCCCTCTGAGTGGTTGTGTTCCCACTATCCATCAGTTTACCCACCCAAAAGTGCCTTATGGCTGCAGGGCAGGCTTGTTGTTGGTTTGGAGAAAGTCAGGAATGCAGATGTTGGAAAGTCAGAGTCGAAAGGTGTGGCGCTGGGAAAGCACAGCAGCTCAAGCAGCATCCGAGGAGCAGGAGAGTCGACGTTTCGGACATAAGCCCTAAATCAGGAATGTGGAAGGGAAAAGAGGCTGAGAGATAAATAGGAGGATGGGGGAAGGGGGCTGAGAAATAAATGGGGGCTGAGTGTGGGTCTGTGGGGCAGTGGGAGTGAAGATAGCTGGGGAGGCGATAGGTATATGTAGGTGGGAGGTAATGATAGGTGGGAAGGAAGATGGACAGGTAGCTCAGGTCAATGGGGTGGTACCATGTTGGAGAGTTGGAACTGGGATGAGGTGGGGGGAGTGGAGATTTGGATCCTGGTGAAGTCGATGTTGATGCCATGTGGTTGAAGGGCCCCAAGGTGGAAGATGAGGCATTCTTCCTCCAGTCCTCGGGTGGCTTGGATTTGGCAGTGGAGGAGGCCCAGGACTTGCATGTCCTTGGGGAATTGAAAGGCAGAGTTGAAGTGGTTGGCCCCAGGGCAGTGGGGTTTGGTGCAAGTGTCCCAGAGATGTTCTCTGAAATGAGAGTTGGCGTCCTGTCTCCCTGACGTACAGGAGACCACAATCGAGAGCATGGACACAGTAGACTAGGTGTTTGGATGTGCAGGAAAATCTCTGCTGGATGTGGAAAGATCCTTTGGGGCCTTGGATGGAGGTGAGCAGGGAGGTGTGGGTACAGGTTTTACACATTGTGCAGTGGCAGAGGAAGGTGCTGGGAATGCAGAGTAGTTGGTGGGGAGTGTGGACCTAACAAGGAAGTCATGGAGATATTAGTCTCTGCGGAACGTAGATAGGGGTGGGGAGGGAAATATCTTTGGTGGTGGGGTCTGATTGTAGGTGGCGGAAATGGTAGAGGATAATGCGTGTATCCAGAGATTAGTGAGATGAAAAGTGAGGATGAGGGGGGATTTCTACAAATGTTGCGGTTGGATGGGTGGTGTTCAACAGTGCAAGAAGTGAAGGAGATGTGCGGGAGGGCATTGTTGATCATATGGGAGGGAAAACTGCAGTCCTTGAAATAGGAGGCCATCTGTTGTTGGTTTGTTTTGTTTTATTATTGGTCTGGTGGCTGATTGCTCACTTTCCTTCCAGGGGAAGCAAGACATCATCTCCCTCACCCCAACATGCCAGTAACTTTCTGCACCTTGCTTCAGTCTTATCGCTTTCTTGAATACAGGAGCCACATTCATGATTTGCCAACCTGATGGGACCTTTCTAGAATCTAAGGAATTTTGAAAAAAAGAAAATAAAACTAAAGCATCTGCTATTTCAGCTGCTGCTTCTTTTAAGACCCTGGATGAAATACATCAGGACCTGGGGACTTGTCAGTGTTTAGTTCAAACAATTTTCTCAGTATCTTTTCCATGGTCAATGTAATTGATTTAAGTTCATTCCCTCTTCCACCTCCTGAATCACACTTATTTCTGATATGTTATTTGCATCCTCTATAATGAATACAGATAAAATACCTGTTCAATTCATCTGCCATTTCCTTATTTTCTGTTTTTATTTCCCCAAACTCGAAGTTTAGCAAACCAACATTCATTTTACAAAAACAAACATTTCTGGTGGAACTCAGCAGGTCTGGCAGTATCTGTGGGAAGAAAGCAGAGTTAACATTTTGAGATTGTGACTCTTCATCAGAACTGATGGAATCACCAACTCAAAAATATTAACTCTGCTTTCTTCTTATAGATGCTGCTAGACCTGTGAGTTTTGCCAACGATTTCTGTTTTGTTTCAGATCTCCAGCATCTGCAGTCTTTATTTTAGTGCAACACTCATTTTAGTTACTCTTTTTAAAGTATCTATGGAAAAAAAATTTTCTAGCCCTGTTCTCTTGAACAGTAATTTCCACCTCCTTATTAACCTTTAAGTCATCTACGATTAGATTAGATTCCCTACAGTGTAGAAACAGGCCCTTCAGCCCAACAAGTCCACACCGACCCTCCAAAGAATGACCCACTCCCCTCTGATTAGTGCACCTAACACTATGGGCAATTTACACCTGACCTGCACATCTTTGGACTGTGGGAGGAAATCCACACAGACACAGGGACAATGTACAAACTCCACACACAGTTGCCCAAGGCTGGAATTGAACCTAGAGTCTCTGGTGCTGTGAGACAGCAGTGTTGACCACTGAGCCACTGTACCACCCCACTGATGTTCTTTATTTTGTTTACATACTTCTCAACTGCCACTCACCTTTGCAGAATTTAACACTTTTTATTTCAATGTTATACTATATTTAATTACCTTATTTAGCCACAGATGGTACATCGTTCTCTTGGAGTTTTTCTTTCTCAAGAATATGTATTTTTCTGAGTATTCAGAAATGACTGCTTAAATGTCGGAGTGGGACCATTCGGGGCAGCCATTTTGGCACAAGCGATTTGGTGCGGCCTGTTTGGCGCAGCCCATTTTGCCGCAGACCCATTTAGGCGCAGAACTATTTCGGCGCAACTCATATTTATTCTTTTTCAGGCTTAGTTAAAAACATTAAAGAAAGCAACAAAAATAAAAATAGTGTTTATTCTCTTTAGTAAAAATGTTAAAAAGAAGAAAAGAAATAAGTTAATTATGAAAAATCTAAAATATGACGTTTATTCAAAATTATGGGCAATTCCTCGTAAATACTCAACATAATTTCTCTCACTAAATCTTCTTACGAGTGTTTGTATTCTAGTGTCTGCTTCCCTGAATTTCTTTCCCTGAAGTTCAAAGTCACAGCTGATAATATCAGGGCGGCATTCAGGCTGTATTTCCGGAACCATTTCAAATAATTTATCATATGTTGTTCGTAACTTATTTGGGAGTAAAGCATACAACAGTGGGAATGCACATTTATGTATTTCCCCTGAAATAACATAAACTTGTGAAAATAGAGGTGGGGAAATTTTGAATGTTCCATCAACATATAACTTTTTTGATTGTTTCAGAAACTCGGCATTCCTTTTTCTTCCAAATGTAAGAATTCTGCAGAGGGTGCTACTGCTGTCGGCTAGTAAAAATTGTTCTTCATTATATTCATTAGCAGAATAAGTTTTAAACCTATCTGGATGGCACGATATTCCATTGAAATTAAAGAAATTCAGGGAAGCAGACGCTAGAATACAAACACTCATAAAAAGATTTAGTGAGAGAAATGATGTTTGGTATTTACAAGGGATTGCCCATAATTTTGAATAAACATCATATTTTAGATTTTCGTAATTAACTTATTTTTTTTTTCTTTTTAACATTTTTACTAAACAGAATAAACATTATTTTTATTTTTACTGCTTTCATTAATGTTTTTAACTAAGCCTGAAAAGGAATAAATATGAGTTGCGCCGAAATAGCTCTGCGCCTAAATGGGTCTGCGGCAAAATGGGCTGTGCCAAACAGGCCGCGCCAAATCGCTCATGCCAAAATGGCTGCGCCGAATGGTCCTAAACCCCTTAAATGTCTACCACCATACCTACACTGACCTATCCTGTAACCTAATTTTCAAGTTGATTTTAGCCAGCTCTGTTTTCATGCGCTCATAACTGCTGTCATTTAGGTTTTAAAAAACTAGTCTTAGATTGTCTCCTCTCCTTCAATCTGAATATGATGCTCAGTGGTTTTAAGTGCACTTGCATACCTTCACTCCTTATGGACCGGACCAGACCAGGACACCGCCAACTCCAATCAACTCCCCCCCCCCACCCCCACCATATATTAAGGAGATAGCCTCGACCCTCATCATATATCTCTTTAAAATGCAGTGTAAGGTTCTGTGATTTAGATGGGATATGACTGGTGCACTACTAAGCTTTAATCAAAAATACTTTGTTCTTACAACACAGTTAAAATAAAAGAAGAATTGGCGTAACTTTACTCTATTGAAATACTTAACAAGACAACGTATTATTTACCCACTAATCATCAACTGTTCCAATATAGGCAGCTTCCCATAAACACACCTTTGGCAAAGGCAATTTTCAGCAACACGGTTATTATTTTCACATACTCCAGCAACACAAAACTCAAACTTACACCTCCAAGAGCCAGCAAAACCCACTAACTAAAAGGAAACCAAAATCCTTTTCGGTTTGTGTGAGCCTGACCTCACTGACTTATGGTTCTTTTGTCTTACTTTAAAAAAAACACCCAGGGACAATTTAAAACTGTTTACCAACTGCCTCTCTGGAGGAAACATTTCAGCACCACTTAATAACATCCTTCTGCAAGTGAAACAGAACATCTCTCTGAAAGATACAGTATATTTGGGGCAGCATGGTGGCACAATGGTTAGCATTGCTGCCTCACAGTGCTAGAGACCTGGGTTCAATTCCCATCTTGGGCAACTGTCTGTGTGGAGTTTGCACATCCTCCCTGTGTCTGTGTGGGTTTCCTCCCACAGTTAAAAGATGTCTAGGGTAGGTGAATTGGCCATGCCAAATTGCCTGTAGAGTTTGGAGGGGGGGGGGGGGGGTTGGTGTGGACTTGTTGGGCCTAAGGGCCTGTTTCCACACTGAAAGTAATCTAATTTCTAAAACATGTCAACCAGATCTAATACATCCTGCTCTTTGGTTGGATCTGAAATATTTAGTTTTAAGAAACTATCCTGAAGATACTCCATGAACTCATAATCCAGGCTACCTTTGCTAATTTGATTCATCCAATGTAGATTAAAATCACCCATGATTAAAGCTGTATATTTCTCACCAGTCTCCATTATTTTTCCCTCTTTGTCCCAAATTCTATAACGTGGTTAACATTAGGTGCCTATATTCCACTTCAAATATCAATTTCTTACCTTTACTGTTTCTTATCTGTTATTCAGACTAATTCTACATCATGATCTCCCGAACTTTGGTCATCTCTCTCCATTGTAATAAGGCCAACTTTAATTAACTACCTTTTGTTCTGTATTTCTATGATATTTGTGACCTCTAGCCTTATCTGCTGGTGCTCTCTTAGGTTTACACACTGTTCCTTCCTGTCACATTCTGATCATCCTTTCCCTTTTTGCCATCTTGTTCTCTTTCCTCGTTTACACTATTCAATTTACCATATCTTCCCAAACTAGATTCTCCACTCCCTACCATTTAGCTTAAAAGTCTTTGTGCCACCCTAGCTGTATGACTCACCAGAACACTTCTATCAGCACAGGGCAAGATGATTCCATAAAGATACAGCTCACATTTCCCTGAGCTAGTGCCAATGCTCCATGAAACAAAACTCATTTCTCTCACACTTCCTTTGAACCAGATTTTTGACACTAACAAAAACAAAGTGCTGGAGAAACTCTGCAGGTTGGCTAACATCTGGAGAGAGATTAGCAGAGTTGGCTTTGAGTCAAGTGATCCTTAATCAGAACTGAACAGATGTCATCACAGCCTCCCAACATATGATACCAAGTTAATGACCCCCATGCTTGCTGTCTCAGTGTCTTCAGCTTGGGGTCTAACTCATAATCACTAGCTCAAGTTGCAGACTTAACATATTTGGCAATAGATCACACTGTTGTCCAGAGATCCCACCTTCTGCACTTATAAGACATGATATATACCCTGTCATGTTTACTGTCTTAATTAAATAATTAGTCGATTTCTTAAAATGCTTCATCTCATAACCACCTTCTGTACTAATTTAAATAATGTAAGCCTTACAAATTAAGATTAAACTAAATAATAGAATTGTTAGTTCCTGATTTACCCTCTGCTAGTGTCTCTTCATTAGTAGTTAGATATTTAAGGGTTAATTAAAAAGTTTACATTTTTCTAAATTCCATCATTTTGCACACATTGCCTCACAGCAATTACTCACCAACTAATCAACTCAGAACTTTCTCTTGATGGTATGATTCATGTATTTTGCCCCCCAAGCTCAGTACGCTCCTGGACTTCCCACTCCTATCTTCCTCTCTCCTGGAAGGTACTTGCTACAGACTTTGCTCCTTAGACTGATGTTATCCAGTCCCTGGTCTGTGTATGCCTGCAGGTCCACTCCTATCTGTCGCTCTCCCAAAATAGAAGTTTTTTTAATGTCTCAGCATTAAATATAATTTTATAACTAACTACATAATTCTCTACCTTTCAACCAATTTCTGACAATTCTACATACTTATTGTCAAGCAAACATCCACGTTCAAGTTCTCATCATGATTAATGAACAATTATTAGGAATACCAATATTCCAAAGTTCCAAATTCCAGGAGACTTCAACAACTGTCTTCTTCCCCTTATTTCCACTCATTATATCTCCCTATCCAAGATTATTTCTTGCTATCATACTTACTCTGTCTCTAACAAAGCTACCCCACCACTCTTTCATTCCCACATATCCCTGAATGTTTAGTTCCCAGCTATGTTTCTGTAATGATATGATGTGAAGGTGCTGGTGTTGGACTAGGGTGGACAAAGTTAAAAATCACACAACACCAGGTTATAGTCCAACAGCTTTATTTGGATGGACTACCTTTCAGAGCACTGCTCCTTCATCAGGTAGCTGTGGAGCAGGATTATAAGACAGAATTTATAACAAAAAGATCACAATGTCATGTATGTAACTGATACGAGATATTGAACAAACCTTGACTGCTGTTAAGTCTTTCATCCTTTGGAATGGGTTGCAGGTTTCAGTTCATTAATATGTAAATCCCAGAACTTCTTTCAAATCACATTCTCGAGATAACTTAAGGCTTTTGCGAGGGTATAGTCTGTCTGTATCCCCCAATCTTGAGGAGAAAGTGAGGTCTGCAGATGCTGGAGATCAGAGCTGGAAATGTGTTGCTGGATAAGCGCAGCAGGTCAGGCAGCATCCAGGGAACAGGAGAATCGACGTTTCGGGCATAAGCCCTTCTTCCTGAAGAAGGGCTTATGCCCGAAACGTCGATTCTCCTGTTCCCTGGATGCTGCCTGACCTGCTGCGCTTTTCCAGCAACACATTTCCTCCCCCAATCTTGAGTCAGACTGATTCTGTTTCCAAAATAGGAATCTATAAAATGTTACATGGATTGACTGTCTATGGATTGTGTGCTTTTTCAACAAAATAGAATGTATCTGCAATTACACTTCTGCAAATGATAATTCACCCCATAGACCAATATGTGTGTGAGAGAGACATTCTGAGAGAAACAGAGAGTGTGTGTCTACATGTGAGTGTGTGCACATGATTGTGAGTGCATGAGAATGTGTTTGCGTGTGTGTACCACTCGGGGGGGGGGTATATGTGTGTGTCTGCAAGACAGCGTGCGTATGAGAGGGTCTGTGTGAGATTGTGCATTTATGTGTATTTGTGTGAGAGTGTAGAATGTAGTGGGGTCACCTGTAGCATCACATGAACCAAAGGTCCTGGTTAATCCTGCTCCACAGCTACCTGATGGAGCAGTGCTCCAAAAGCTAGTACTTCCAAATAAACCTGTTGGACTGTAACCTAGCATTGTGTGATTTTTAACTCTGTAATGATAATAAGATCACCTTATTAACTTCTATTTAAGTAGTTAATTCATTTATTTTGATCCACATTCTATGTGGATTTAAGATAAGGGCTATTAATGTTGATTTATCATTTTTCCCTCTTTGACACTATTTGTTGTTTTCTATGTTTGCACACTAGCTCTTCCTGTTCCATTGTGGGTGTTGCTATCCAAATAGCTACCCTGCATCACTACCATACCTTTAAAACTATATTTCCCAAACTCTCTGCCCTTTAGTTTGAAGTACTCCCTACAGCCCTAGACATGTGAATTGTCAGGATACTGTTCCTAGCATGGGACAAGTGAAGCCCATCTTATCAGAACAGTTCTTTTACCCCATTACTAGTTTCGGTGTTCCACAAACTGAAATCCATTCCTCCCACACCAGTCTTGCAGCCATGCATTTAATTCCTTGACTTCTATTAATCCTATGCTAGGTTGTCCATGCCAGAGGCAGGAATCCCAATATTACTATCTGCTTTTTAGTTTAGCTCCTAACTGTTCTAATTCTTTAAGCAGAACTTACTTTCTAGTCCTTTCAATATTGTTGTTAGAAACATAGATGACAAGTAAATTCCTTCCCTCCCATTCCAAAGTTCCTCTTCAGCCACAGTCATAGAATGAGGAGATAGGAACTGGGCAAACAACACAGTCTTCAGGGCTCATGTTAATGTATATAACCCCTTTGTTCTACAGTCTCCTCCCATGACTACATTCCTATTTTCTACCCTCACTTGATTGGCTCCCTGTACCATGATGCTGTGGTCAGCACACTCATCCTCTCTGTAGTTCTCACTCTCATCTTGCAAGATCTTGCACAGCTTGCAAGAACTTTCCAATTGCTGAATAATTACAGATGCTGACATTCTTCAAATATTATCCTCTGGGTCTCTATATCTGCTTCACCTGCAGTTATACACTTCTGTCAGAATCTCAGATCAAATTTTAATCACCTACGATGATTAGGATGACCAACTCTTGTAGCAACATGTCCAGGTAACTGTTCACCTTCCTGATGTGGTTTAAGAAGCTTGCACTCCAGCTCTTCAACTCAAATCCAAAGTCTTTCGAGCTGTAAACACTTAAAATACTGTCTTTGCCCAAGATCACCTTGGTATCCAGCAGCTCCCCCAGCAGCAGCAACAACACACTACCCTTCCTGCCATCATTACCATATTTCATTTAATTTATTCATTAATTACTCTAGAATCCCTGCTGTGTACTACTTATCAGTCTGCTTCTTTTCCTATATCCATTTAACATTATGGTCTATGATATTCATCAGCTGCAGATCAGCCTCTCAATCTGTGTCTTCTATCCTCTTCCCCATTACTTCTCACTCTGGACACTTCTTGTGGTAAACCATAATAAGTATAGCTCTTTCCTCCCTTTCCCAAATTCCCATTTGACCCAAATTCCTAGACATACTTGCTGAATTTATCTAATCAGGCGATCTCTCCAGTCACACTGCCTGTGTTTTAAAATCCCTTTCTTATGTACAGCTGCTATGAGTCACATTTTAACTTCAGTGGTCAGCACCTCTTTTAGTAAAAGGGATTTCAAGTGCTTGATAGATAACTGCCACTGTTAGGTAGCTGCCTTTTTTAGTTGGCCTATTTATAGGTTATTTCGGAAGTTGACTTTGAAAGCGTCATTTCAATGAGTTGTCAAAGCTTGCTTCACATTTGCATCACTAAGACATTCTCCATTCGAAAAAAAATGCTTAAATAGAGACAGTGTGGAAAGCTGCACTTGAACAACTGTCTTGAAAAATATAATGGGGTCCATTGCCTATCCCATTAATAAAATGTGCTGACAAACACTTTCGTACTCAACCAGGCAGAAATAAACCATTAGACATAATCACTTAGCCATTGGGATCTTGGCTGAGAGAGGAATTCCTGGCCATGATCTACTTAAGTTCCTATTTGAATGCATTAGCCATGACCATATTTAGATCACTGGGCAGTTGAAGACAGATGGTCACGTGCCTTTTGTATGTTTAAACATATAGAAGAGGGTACACGAGATGCTAAAGAAATATGCACCTGAGTGAGTTCCTTCCATCTGGCAAGTTTAGAATCCTGCTCTTGATTGTGATATCCAAGTATCACAATCATAAATTTTAGAAAGTATTCAAACCAATGCCAGTGTTTCCTGAAGAACAGATGCATTTTCCATTTACATCTCAAAATTGGCTCATTGCTGAAAGCGTTAGTGTGGCAAGGTGGTTCATAGCACCAGGGACCTGGATTCAATTCCAGCTTCCAGCAAACGTGGAGTTTGCACGTTCTCCTTGTGTTTGCGTGGGTTTCTTCCCACAATCCAAAGGTGTACAGGTTAGGTGAATTTGCCATACTAAATTACCCATAGTGTTAGATGCATTAGTTAGAGATAAATGTAGGGGGAATGGGTTACTCTTCGGAGGGTCAGTGTTGACTAGTTGGGCTGAATGGTCTGTTTCCACACAGTAGCTAATCTAATCTAAACAACTAAACAACTAAGCCATTCAAGTCACCAACCTTCAAGAACCAAATTCCCCTTTATTTTACCGGACTTCAAATTACGTAACCTATCTTCCCACTCTGTAATCTGTTTTTGTGTATGAGAGAGATTGATTTTGTTATTTTACTTAAAACTAAAGATTAAATAAAACTATCCTCTTTTACTTTTAAAAGCTCAAAAAATTTGTTTTATTGAGTCTTTAATGGTCATAGCACATAAACAATTAAACACTCACAGAACTGGCAAGTATATTCATTTCCTTTAAAAAATGGTTGCAGTCAAATGAGAAGAGGGAAGAGAGGGGAGCTGTTCAATGTCTCCTCATCTGACCATAACAGGAGCCTTACATTGGAAAAGAAGGGGCTAGGTGTCATAAAATAGACAGCTATTGGCAAAATTTCAGTACATGAGATCCTTTATTAGTGTTGTTGAAATAAGCCATATAGTGAAACTCCTATTGCTGTACAAAGCTGCCAGTCACCAAACAATGGAGACACCATCTTATGATGGAGGAACCCGTCCTTTAACATAGAGCCTACCTTAGTAGTAAATGAGCTAGCCCCAACAAAATGGTTAAAAATCTGATCTTTTTGGAGGTTCTGAGCATCAGTTCCATTTGTCCAGAGAAAAAATGCAGTTTCATTCTTCAGTAGTCGGGACTGCAATAGAAAACTAAGTGAATTTATCTATATATAAAATGGCAATACAAGTGCATATGTTGTTATTAATATATTGTTTCATAGTGCACTAATTATGTTGATGCACAATACTTATTTTCATATTAATTTATGTGATGTATGCATCTCTAAAAAAGCTAGCATTTATTGTCCTAACTGCCCTAACCAACTACCCCTAAATGACCTACAGAAGGTGGTGGTAAGCTGCCTTCTTGAAACACTGAAGTTCATGTTGTTAGGTACACTTGCGGTGCTGTTTAGCACGGATGTCCAATACATTATGCAGAATTTTCCAAGTAGTGTGATTTCATGCCTTTTTACAACTGTAGCTTTTCAATCCACTGATAAAATGCTGTTTATTTTCAGCAAACATTGCACTTAGGTGAATCTGCAATGCACCTTTTCTATGCTTTTATATTCTTATTAGAAATAAATACATGAAATATAATTTATCTGCCACCATTTCATTCCATTTATTGACCCAATTTTTTGGAGATTCTGTGATGCAGTGAGAGCCAAAGCTCTAGGCTATGATCATAACACAGCCAACTAGGGTGCTGATTATCAATCCATAAATCCTTCCCACATGCCGAGGGCAGGGGGTAAGAGAAGAGATTTTCCGAGTCAACCAGAACCACGTATAGGAGATGCAACATAACATCCTCTCCATGTTTAAAGAATCCAGCACAGGTATCTGCCATGAGCAAGTATCATCCTCATTCTCAGGGACTACCACACACAATGGGGTGGCATGGTACCTCAGTGGTAGCACTGCTGTCTTACAGTGCCAGGACCCAGGTTGGATTCGAGCCTTGGGTGACTGTGTGGAATTTGCACATTCTCCCTGTGTCTATGTGAGTTTCTTCCGGGTGCTCCAGTTTCCTCCCACAGTCGAAACTTGTGCAGATTTGGTGGATTGGCTACGTTAAGTTGCTCATAGTGTTCGGGGTTGTGCAGGCTGAATGGGTTAGCCATAGGAAATGCAAGGTTACAGGGTAGATGGTTGGGGCTGATTGGGATGCTCTTCAGAGGGACGATGTGAACTTGATGGGCCGAATGGCCTAATTCCACACTGTAGGGATTCTATGTTCTATGAACTATGCATTTTTCCCAGGAATGTGAGGGAGTGCATTTAACTGATCAATATTCAGTTGTTCTGACATGATTTCCCTGTTTATTTCCAGGGGCAGCATTTTGATATCCCCAAACTTGGTGCACCATCCCACCCCAAACTAATCAAAACAGATTGCCTTGCTGTCATAAATATTTCAACTACCCAACCCCACTATCAGTCAAGATAAATTGATACACTATATTCAGTAAGTTGAAGTTTCATCTTGCTAATCCTAGTCTGTCTAAAATAGATAGCAGCAGTGCTATCTAGTCAGCATGTGGTAACCAATTCCTACCAATTGCAGGTCACTACATTGTCACCAAATAAAAATAAAAATTAACATTTTTTGCTTTTGGTGACATGGTCTTCCTGTTTCCATTAACACTGCAGTAAGTGCCTCAATTATCCCAAAATTGACCATTTTGCTATCATTTTGTTAGCATTTTCCAGCACTAAAGTTGACAATAAAGTTAAAATAATATGCAAATTGCACTAACCGTGATGTTATAGATATTATCTGGTTCATCAGAGTTGTCTTTATCATCACCCAGTTTATCTGTGATATAAAATAAAACAATTATAGACAAATGTTAATCTCACTTACATACATACATCAGCTTTGAATATGGAATACTGAAATGAACTATAATACTTCACATGAAAAGGTGCTAGATTTGAGAGGCGCAGTTGGGCAGGTGTTGGGTGCCGCTGCTGTAAAATTGGGGAGCATGCTATGGATGTTGTTCCTATTGCCGACTCATTTTGGAGGTCTTTGGCAGTGCTGCCGCTCCCCCATAGTCCACCCTTCCCCTTCCTCCATCTTCCAATTCAGGTCATAATGTTGCCACTTAGGGTGCTCCATCCTGCTGCCTTTGGATTAACCCATGGTTGGAGAGGCCCATGGTTGGAGAGCCCAGGCCAACCCCAAACACTATGGAAGCCACCAGCTTGTCAAGATTGAGGATGGTCATTGGAGGCCCCTTCCCAAAGGTCGTTTCAGGATTATGTTACCCTTCCTCGCTGGCATTCCACCTTAGCATCTTACCCTCCTTAGGGCTCTCACCAGGTCAGCCTGAAACAGCCCCCTCAACCCACCACTTCCCTTTGCATTTAATTGCATCAATGATCCTGGTTATGCTCTTCCAGGTCATTTAATTGGTCGGTAGCTCTTTGAGATGGGACGTACCCACCCAACACCCCACTCCCCCAGGTGAGGTTGGAAAACCTATCTCAAACCAATTATATATCTGACATAATCAACAGGAGTAGGCCATTCAGCCTTTTGAGCCCACTTTATCATTCAGTGAGATTATGTTTAACCTTCTACTGCAATACCATTTTCCTGCACTATGCCATATCCCTTGACGATCTTAATATGTAGAAATCTATCAGTCTCAGTATTATTAATGAGCTCTTCTTCATTCACAAGAGTAAATTAAAAATAGTCAATTCCCTAGTTGGGTCCGCAATGTACTACTCCTGGAAACTATCCTGCAACCATTCCAAGAATTCATCTTCCATAAATTAATACGAATTAAGCTTGCCACTCTATGGGTTAGTTGAATTCTCTCATGATTATTATATTACCTATGTTACACTCATCTCTAAGTTCCTGATTTATACCATGACTTAGATAATCACTGCTGATTTGTGCCCTTTCAACAACCAACTCCAAGATTTTCTGCCTGCTTTATGGCTGTTAAATGACTACAGGGCAAGATGGCCAAGTGGGCCGGCTCTTGCATCTAATTTTAATGTCATGGATGGTGTCCCACTCCTTGAAGACAGCCCAAGGGAAATCTATTGTCTCTTTCAGAGAATTTCAAGACTATTCATTTGAAATAGATTTCATACAACACAAAGTAGAATGATTTTCCTAAAATTCAACATTTAATTGGCATAACAATGGTCACAGGCTCCATTGGTTGCTCAATGAGTTTGCCCATGCAGTCCAGGAAGGTTCCACATTAGATTCTTGGATTATGTCAAGTTAACTGATCTCAGTTAGGGTTGCTTCAATGCTTCTGAGTTGGAAAGAACAAGAATAGTTAGGTGTCCTACTCCTGATCACAGCTTCTGCTTGAATTGAGTGTGTACAAAAGATGGTGAAGACGGGATTTGCTCTGATGTTCCCTACAACTGAAACACCAAGTTTAGCAAGCAAATAATGTTTACTTTGATGAAGCAATGAAGCCATTGCCAACAAATAATTAATTCCTTCAAATAGGAAAACATGGAAGACTGTCATGGTGGGAAAGCAAATATTCAAAAAAAGTTCACAAAAAGTACTTTGAATGTCTCGTGTTAACAATATTAAATGCACAGGCAAGTGTAAGACCATCCTTTCATTGTGTCTGACAGGAGTGAGAAATAGAGTTAATGTTCCGAGTTCAATATTAATTTTTTTCTGTTCTGAAACATCATTTCTTTCGTTGCATTATGTGTACAGGATTCATTGTACGTGACTATGTGCCGGCTGCAATATTGAGTCGTAAAGTCAGAGAGAAGTACAGCACAGAAACAGACCCTTCGGTTCAACTCGTCCATGCCGACCAGATATCCCTAACCTAATCAAGTCCCATTTTCCAGCACTTGGCCATATCCCCCTCAACCCTTTCTATTCATATACTCATCCTTTTAAATATTGTAATTGTACCAGCCTCCACCACTTCCTCTGGCAACTCATTCCATTTTTGCACCCCCTTCTGTTTGAAAAAGTTGCCCCATTTGTCCCTTTTACATCTTTCCCCTCTCACCCTAAACCTTTGCCCTCCAGTTCTGGAATCCCCCACCCCAGGGAAAAGACTTTGTCTATTTACCCTATCCATGTCCCTCATGATTTTATAAACCTCTATAAGGTCACCCTCAGCCTCCGACGCTCCAGGGAAAACAGCTTTTCAGGCTTTCCTTGTTGCTCAAATCTTCCAACTCTGGCAACATCCTTGTAAATCTTTTCTGAACCCTTTCAAGTTTCATAATATCCTTCCGACAGGAAGGAGACTAGAATTGTGCGCAATATTCCAAAAGTGGCCTAACCAACATCCTGTACAGCTGCAACATGACCTCCCAACTCCTGTACTCAATACTCTGACCAATAAAAGAAAGCATACCAAATTCCTTCTTCACTATCCTATCTACCTGCAATTCTACTTTCAAGGAACCATGAACCTGCACTCCAAGGTCTCTTTGTTCAGCAACACACCCTAGGACCTTACAGTTGAGTAAAGTCCTGCTCTGATTTGCTTTTCTGAAACGCAGCACCTTACATTTATGTAAATTAAACTCCATCTGCCACTCCTCAGCCCATTGACCCATTCGATCAAGATCCCGTTGTACTCTGAGGTAGCCTTCTTCGCTGTCCACTACAACTCCAATTTCATCTGCAAACTTACTAACTATACTTCCTACGTTCACTCTAAATCATTTAAATAAATGAGAAAACGTAGTGGACCCAGCATCGATCTTTGTGGCACTCCACTGGTCACAGGCCACCAAATTTGCACCAGATTATCCAGAAAACACCATATGATCTTTCAGCTAGATATGATAGTGATTTCATGTGAAATAAATATGAGATCAATATATTGTTTCTACAAGATAGTGCAATGTGGCACAATGCTGAAAAATGTGTTGCTGGAAAAGCGCAGCAGGTCAGGCAGCATCCAGACGTTTCGGACATAAGCCCTTCTTCAGGAATGAGGAGGGTGTGCCAAGCAGGCTAAGATAAAAGGTAGGGTAGAGGGACTTGGGGGAGGGGCGTTGGGAATGCGATAGGTGGAAGGAGGTTAAGGTGAGGGGGTGGCGACGGAGAGGTCGGGAAGAAGATTGCAGGTCAAGAAGGCGGTGCTGAGTCCGAGGGTTGGGACTGAGATAAGGTGGGAGGAGGGGAAATGAGGAAGCTGGAGAAATCTGCATTCATCCCTCGTGGTTGGAGGGTTCCTAGGCATAAGATGAGGCACCCCTTCCTCCAGGCGTCGTGTTGCCATGGTCTGGCGATGGAGGAGGCCAAGGACCTGCATGTCCTTGGCGGAGTGGGAAGGGGAGTTAAAGTGTTCCGCCACGGGGCGGTTGGGTTGGTTGGTGCCGGTGTCCCAGAGGTGTTCTCTGAAACGTTCCGCAATTAGGCGGCCTGTCTCCCCAATGTAGAGGAGGCCACATCGGGTCCACCGGATGCAGTAAATGATGTGTGTGGAGGTGCAAGTGAATTTGTGACGGATATGGAAGGTTCCCTTGGGGCATTGGAAGGAAGTAAGGGGGGAGGTGTGGGCGCAAGTTTTGCATTTCTTGCGGTTGCAGGGGAAGGTGCCAGGAGTGGAGGTTGGATAGGGGAGGGGTGTGGACCTGACGAGGGAGTCGCGGATGAGTGGTCTTTCCGGAACGGTGACAGGGGAGGGGAGGGAAATATATACTTGGTGGTGGGGTCTGTTTGGAGGTGGCGGAAATGATGAAGGATGATACGATTTATCTGGAGGTTGGTGGGGTGGTGGGTGAGGACCAGTGGGGTTCTGTCCTGGTGGCGATTGGAGGGGTGGGGTTCAAGGGCGGAGGTGCGGAAAGTGGAGGAGATGCGGTGGAGAGCATCATCAATCATGTCTGAGGGGAAATTGCGGTCTTTGAAGAAGGAGGCCATCTGGGTTGTTTGGTATTGGAATTGGTCCTCCTGGGAGCAGATGCGGCAGAGGCAAAGGAATTGGGAATATGGGATGGCATTTTTACAGGGGGCAGGATGGGAGGAGGTGTAATCTAGGTAGCTGTGGGAGTCGGTCGGTTTATAGTAAATGTCCGTGTTGAGTCGGTCGCCTGAGATAGAAATGGAAAGGTCTAGGATGGGGAGGGAGGAGTCTGAGACGGTTCAGGTAAATTTGAGGTCGGGGTGGAAGGTGTTAGTAAAGTGGATGAACTGGTCAACCTCCTCATGGGAGCACGAGGCAGCGCCGATACAGTCATCGATGTAGCAGAGGAAAAGGTGTGGGCTGGTGCCAGTGTAGCTGCGGAAGATGGACTGTTCCACATATCCAACGAAGAGGCAGGCATAGCTGGGGCCCATGCGGGTGCCCATGGCTACTCCTTTGGTTTGGAGGAAGTGGGAGGATTGGAAAGAGAAGTTGTTCAGAGTGAGGACCAGTTCAGTCAGTCGAAGGAGGGGGTCAGTGGAAGGGTACTGGTTGGGTTGGCGGGAAAGGAAGAAGCGGAGGGCTTTGAGGCCTTCGTGATGGGTGATGGAGGTGTATAGGGACTGGATGTCCATGGTGAAGATAAGGCGCTGGGGGCCGGGGAAGCAAAAATCAAGGAGGAGGTGGAGGGCGTGGGTGGTGTCCCAAACGTAGGTGGGGAGTTCTTGGACTAAGGGGGACAGGACCGTGTCGAGGTATGCAGAGATGAGTTCGGTGGGGCAGAAGCAGGCTGAGACAATGGGTCGGCAGGGGCAGGAGGTAGAAACGGGCGGTGTGGGGTTGTGGGACTATGAGGTTGGAGGCGGTGGATGGGAGATTCCCTGAGGTGATGAGGTTATGGATGGTCTGGGAGATGATGGTTTGGTGGTGTGAGGTGGGGTCATGGTCAAGAGGGCAGTAGGAGGAGGTGTCCACGAGCTGGCGTTTAGCCTCAGCAATGTAAAAATCAGTGCGCCAAACTACCACGGCGTCTCCCTTGTCTGCCAGTTTGATAGTGAGGTTGGGGTTGGAGCGGAGGGAGTGGAGGGCTGCACATTGCGAGGGTGAGAGGTTGGAGTGGGTGAGAGGGGTGGACAGGTTGAGGCGGTCAGTGTCGCGGCAGCAGTTGGCTATGAAGAGATCGAGGGCGGGTAAGAGGCCAACACGCGGTGTGGCAGGTGGATGGGGTGTGTTGGAGGCGGGAGAATGGGTCGTCAAAGGGTGGGCGAGAATCCTGGTTGAAGAAGTGGGCGCGGAGGCGAAGGCGGCGGAAGAAATGCTCGATGTCTCGCCGTGTGTTGAACTCGTTAATCCGGGAGCGTAGGTGGATGAAGGTGAGGCCTCTGCTGAGGACTGTTCTTTCATCCTCAGAGAGGGGGAGGTCTGGAGGGATGGTGAAAATACGGCAGGGCTGGGAGCTAGGACCTGGTGTGTGGCTGGAGCTGGGCGTGGGGGGCAGGGTTAGGTGTGGAGGCGGAGTTAGGCATGTGGGTGGAGTTGGGCGTGGTGGCGGAGTTGGGCAAGGGAGCGGGGTTGGGCATGGGGGCAGAGATCGCAATGGGGGTGGAGATCAGCGTAGGGGTGGAGTTAGGCGTTAGGCGTGCACCTGCATGGGCCCCAGCTTTGTCTGCCTCTTCGTCGGATATGTGGAACAGTCCATCTTACGCAGCTACACTGGCACCAGCCCCCACCTTTTCCTCTGCTACATCAATGACTGTATCGGTGCTACCTTATGCTACCACGAGGAGGTTGACCAGTTCATCCACTTTTCTAACACCTTCCACCCCGACCTCAAATTTACCTGGACCGTCTCGGACTCCTCCCTCCCCTTCCTAGACCTCTCCATTTCTATCTCGGGCAACCGACTCAACAAGGACATTTACTATTGACCGACTCCCACAGCTACCAAGATTACACCTCCTCCCACCCTGCCCCCTGTAAAAACACCATCCCACATTCCCAATTCCTTCGCCTCCGCTGCATCTGCTCCCAGAAGGACCAATTCCAATACCAAACAACCCAGATGGCCTCCTTCTTCAAAGACCGCAATATCCCCTCAGACGTGGTTGATGATGCTCTCCACCGCATCTCCTCCACTTCCCGCTTCTCCGCCCTTGAACCCCGCCCCTCCAATCGCCACCAGGACAGAACCCCACTGGTCCTCACCTACCACCCCACCAACCTCCAGGTACATCGTATCATCCTTCATCATTTCCACCACCTCCAGACAGACCCTACCACCACGGATATATTTCCCTCCCCTCCCCTATCAGCATTCTGGAAAGACCACTCATCCGCGACTCCCTCGTCAGGTCCACACCCCTCCCCTATCCAACCTCCACTCCTGGCACCTTCCCCTGCAACTGCAAAAAATGCAAAACTTGCGCCCACACCTCTCCCCTCACTTCCCTCCAATGCCCCAAGGGATCCTTCCATATCCGTCACAAATTCACTTGCACCTCCACACACATCATTTACTGCATCCGGTGCACCCGATGTGGCCTCCTCTACATTGGGGAGACAGGCCGCCTAATTGCGGAACGTTTCAGAGAACACCTCTGGGACACCGGCACCAACCAACCCAACCACCCCGTAGCGGAACACTTTAACTCCCCTTCCCACTCTGCCAAGGACATGCAGGTCCTTGGCCTCCTCCATCGCCAGACCATGGCAACATGACGCCTGGAGGAAGAGTGCCTCATCTTCCGCCTAGGAACCCTCCAACCACGAGGGATGAATGCAGATTTCTCCAGCTTCCTCATTTCCCCTCCCCCCACCTTATCTCAGTCCTAACCCTTGGACTCAGCACCGTCTTCTTGACCTGCAATCTTCTTCCCGACCTCTCTGCCGCCACCCCTCTCCGGCCTATCACCCTCACCTTAACCTCCTTCCACCTATCTCATTCCCAACGCCCCTCCCCCAAGTCCCTCTAGCCTACCTTTTATCTTAGCCTGCTTGGCAAACCTTCCTCATTCCTGAAGAAGGGCTTATGTCCGAAACGTCGATTCTCCTGCTCCTTGGATGCTGCCTGACCTGCTGCGCTTTTCCAGCAACACATTTTTCAGCTCTGATTTCCAGCATTTGCAGTCCTCACTTTCTTCCAATATGGCACAATGTGTGGATCTTCTTGTAATTACTATACTTTATCTGTAGGATGCTGCATAGAAACCTGTGGTGAAATTTGTATTAGATTAAAGGAACCACACTGCAAGTCATTTCTATGTGATTGTTGTAACATCACTGGACAATTTCCTCCAGCTTTGTGATAAATTCCTACTTACCATCAAAATCGCAACCATCAGAATCGCCAACACCATCATCCATGTCATTTTCCCCGTTGATTAGCTTATCCTTTTTCTGAGGGCTCCTCGGGGGTTTAGGCACCTTCTTCTCTAACCACCCTCTGTTGCGTAGACTTTGTCGGATTAGTGGATATGGACCGTAGATAGTAAATATCCTTTTTAGCTAAGTCATGAGAATGTTTATCAATTACTTACTACTTACTGAAAATATACTTCTTATTCACTTTTTAAAACAGAAAACAATGCTAGCTCATAACATATCTCATTGCAGAGCCTAACTTATCCAAACAAACGAACAAATATTTCCTCTGCGCATCGCAGTGATTTTCACAGTTTCATTATGCATGTCATTCTATAGTGATGCTTTATTATGCCAATCATTTCTCTGACTATTCTGCAGTCGTTTTTAAGTAGATTTATCTTCAATTATATTAAGTATTTCAGAGCTGACAGAAAAATATAATTTCTATTTTTGTTTCACAGTTTCACTGCCAAAGTTTTTGGAATCTATGATAGAGCAGAAAGGAGAATCTGCACAGACTCCACAATACCCAGCAACCCACGAAACCAGTGTGAATCTTTCCTCACTAACATATTGCGCTTTCGGAGGAAGGTTGCAATTTTGGTATCATTTCGTAGCAAATGAAGGGGAAGTTTTATTGCCTGTAGGAACTAGGGATTGCATGTTTGATAAGTTGTGTGAGTGGCAAATACATGGCAGATGAAGTATAATGTAGATAACTATGAGGTTATCCACTTTGACAGCAAAAGCAGGAAGACATATTATTTCTGAATGTCCTCGTACACCAGTTGCTGAAAGTAAGTATGCAGGTACAACAGGCAATGAAGAAGATGAATGGTATCTTAGCCTTCAGTGAGAGGGTTTGAGTGCAGGGATGTCTTGCTACAATTGGTAGCTTTGGTGAGACCACATCTGGAGTACTGTGTCAATCTTGGTCTTCTTATCTGATGATGGATGTTCTGGCTGCAGAGAGAGTGCCACCAAGATTTACTTGACTGATTCCTAGAGTGGCAAGAATGGTGTTTGCAGAGGGACTGGATAAATGAGGACTATATTCACAGAGTTTAGAGGAATGAAGGGGGTGGTCTCAGAAAAACCTACATAGTTTGGGCGGCACAGTGGCTCAGTGGTTAGCACTGCTGCCTCACAGCGCCAGAGACCCAGGTTCAATTCCCACCTCAGGCAACTATCTGTGTGGAGTTTGCACATTCTCCCTGTGTCTGCGTGGGTTTCCTCCGGGTGCTCTGGTTTCCTCCCAGTCTAAAAATGTGCAGGTTAGGTGAATTGACCATGTTAAATTGCCCGTAGTGTTAGGTGAAGGGGTAAATGTAGGGGAATGGGTCTGGGTGGGGTTGCTCTTCGGAGGGTCGGTGTGGACTTGTTGGGCCGAAGGACCTGTTTCCGCACTGTAAGTAATCTAATCTAATTCTAACAGGACCAAACATATCAAATGTTCCTGATGACGAAGGAGTCCAGAATCATGAGCACACCAATCTAAGAATAGTGAAGTCAATGCAGGAGAGAGAGAGAGAGAAAGAAAGAAATTGACACTGCCCTTGCTGTTTGAATTCATATATCGCTGGACATTGGAGTGTATCTGGGAAATTTAACAAACAGTGAAATTCACAACTGATCTTTAAGGAACTGTTGGGAGAAGTTCACAGCACAGAATCAGATAAGTTAATTGTTTTAGGTGGCCTACAGAAAATCTGCAGTAGTGAGTAGAGTGGGTCCTTTCTTGATTATATGTTTTTAGAGATATGCCTCTTGATTAAACTTAAAATATAAGCCATAACTATTAATTTAACCTGGGGCAGTGTCTGTAGAGGAATAAGATGGCGTTATTGCTGGGTCTGTAGATTGTGAAGGAGCAAAAATGGCCGTTAGTAGAGTGATATGTGTTTCTTGTCAGGTGTGGGAGTTTAAAGAGAGTTTAAGAGTTACTGCGGATTATATCTGCCATAAATGCTATTGGATGCGAATCTTATCAGATCAAATAGATTGGCTGGAGAGACAGTTCGAAGCAATGAGGAATTTGCAACAACTATAGCATGTGATGGATGGCAGTTATAAGAAAGGGGAAAGTCTCAGATACAGTCACATAGATGGGTTAACTCCCGGAAAGATAAGAGAGGAGTCTTTTGTGGCGATATCCATTTCAAACAGGTATGCTGTTTTGGAAAATGTAGGGGGTGATAGATTCTCAGGGGAATGTAGCACGAACAGCCAAGTTTCTGGTATTGAGACTGGCTCTAATGCAACGAGGGGTACGTCAGGTTCCAAGAGATCAATTGTGTTAGGGAATTCTCTAGTCCGAGGTACAGACAGACGTTTCTGTGGCCAGCAGCGAAAAAACAGAATTTCAAGGATGTCTCAGAGAGGGTGCAGAATGTTCTCATGTGGGAGAGGAGCCACATTGGAACTAACGACATAGGAAGGGAAAAGGTTGAGATTCTGAAGGGAGATTACAGAGAGTTAGGCAGAAATTTAAAAAGGAGGTCCTCGAGAGTAGTAATATCTGGATTACTCCCGGTGCTACGAGCTAGTGAGGGCGGGAATAGGAGGATAGAGCAGGTGGATGCATGGCTGAGGAGCTGGTGTATGGGAGAAGGATTCACATTTTTGGATCATTGGAATCTCTTTTGGAGTAGAAGTGACCTGTACAAGAAGGACGGTTTGCACCTAAATTGGAAGGGGACTAATATACTGGCAGGGAAATTAGCTAGAGCTGCTCGGGAGGATTTAAACTGTAAGGTGGGGGCATGGGGGGTGGGACCCAGGGAGATAGTGAGGAAAGAGGTCAATCTGAGACTGGTACAGTTGAGAACAGAAGCGAGTCAAAAAGTCAGGGCAGGCAGGGACAAGGTAGGACTAATAAATTAAACTGCATTTATTTCAATGCAAGGGGCCTAACAGGGAAGGCAGATGAACTCAGGGCATGGTTAGGAACATGGGACTGGGATATCATAACAATTACAGAAACATGGCTCAGGGATGGGCAGACTGGTAGCTTAATGTTCCAGGATACAAATGCTACAGGAAGGATAGAAAGGGTGGCAAGAGAGGAGGGGGAGTGGCATCCTTGATAAGGGATAGCATTACAGCTGTGCTGAGGGAGGATATTCCTGGAAATACATCCAGGGAAATTATTTGGGTGGAACTGAGAAATAAGAAAGGGATGATCACCTTATTGGGATTGTATTATAGACACCCGAATAGTCAGAGGGAACTTGTTTCTTAATTTTCCCAGACGCACTCCGATGTCCAGTGATACATGAATTCAAAACAGCAAAGGCAGTAACTGTGCAGGTTCTCTCTCTCTCTCTGTCTCTCCTGCTCTGTCCTCACCATGTGCTTCCTTTGTCTGTTCTTCTCCCTTTTAAAACTGCTTTTTTTTCCCAAAGTTCCAAAACAATGCAACAGTAATTGCTGCTCCTGGAATTCGAGGAAATCACCTCCAACACCTAAAATACCTCAAAAAAAGGAGCAGCTGTGACAACCAGAAATTTTTCCCGTCCTCCATCTTGGATTACCCAGAATCCTTGTGGTAGGGGATTTTAACTTTCCAAACATAGACTGGGACTGCCATTGTGTAAAGGGTTTAGATGGAGAGGAACTTGTTAAGTGTGTACAAGAACATTTTCTGATTCAGTGTGTGGATGGACCTACCAGAGAAGGTGCAAAACTTGACCTACTCATGGGAAATAAGGCAGGGCAGGTGTCTGAGGTGTCAGTGGGGGAGCACTTTGGGGCCAGCGACCATAATTCTATTAGATTTAAAATAGTGATGAAAAAGGATAGACCAGATCTAAAAGTTGAAGTTCTAAATTGAAGAAAGGCCAATTTTGACGGTATTAGGCAAGAACTTTCAAAAGCTGACTGGGGGCAGATATTCGCAGGTAAAGTGACGGCTGGAAAATGGGAAGCCTTCAGAAATGAGATAACGAGAATCCAGAGAAAGTATATTCCTGGTAGGGTGAAAGAAAACGCTAGTAGGTATAGGAAATACTGGATGACTAAAGAAATTGAGGGTTTGGTTAAGAAAACGAAGGAAGGATATGTCAGGTATAGACGGGATAGATCGAGTGAATCCTTAGAAGAGTATAAAGAAAGTAGGAGTACACTTAAGAGGGAAATCAGGAGGGCAAAAAGGGGACATGAGATAGCTTTGGCAAATAGAATTAAGGAGAATCCAAAGGGTTTTTACAAATACATTAAGGACAAAAGGGTAACTAGGGAGAGAATAGGGCCTCTCAAAGATCAGCAAGGCGGCCTTTGTGTGGAGCCACAGAAAATGGGGGAGCTACTAAACGAGTATTTTCCATCAGTACTTACAGTGGAAAAGGATTTGGAAGATATAGAGTCTAGGGAAATAGAGGGTGGCACCTTGCAAAAAGTCCATATTAGAGAGGAGGAAGTGCTGGATGTCTTGAAATGCATAAAGGTGGATAAATCCCCAGGACCTGATCAGGTGTACCCTCAAACTCTGTGGGAAGCTAGAGAAGTAATTGATGGGTCTCTTGCTGAGTTATTTGTATCATTGATAGTCACAGGTAAGGTGCTGAAAGACTGGAGGGTGGCTAACGTAGTGCCACTGTTTAAGAAGGGTAGTAAGGACAAGCCAGGGAACTATAGATCAGCAAGCCAGACGTCGATGGTGGACAAGTTGTTGGAGGGAATCCCGAGGGACAGGATGTATATGTATTTGAAAAGGCAAGGACTGATTAGGGATAGTCAACATGGCTTTGTGCGTAGGAAATTATGTCTCACAAACTTGATTGAGTTTTTTGAAAAAGTAACAAAGAGGATTGATGAGGGCTGAGCAGTAGATATGATCTATATGGACTTCAGTAAGGCGTTTGACAAGGTTCCCCATGGGAGACTGATTTGCAAGGTTGGATCTCATGGAATACAGAGAGAACTAGCTATTTGGATACAGAATTGGCTTAAAGGTAGAAGACAGAAAGTGGTGGTGGGGGGTTGTTTTTCAGACTGGAGGCCTGTGACCAGTGGAGTGCCACAAGGATCGGTGCTGAGCCCTCTACTTTTTGTCATTTACATAAATGATTTGGATGTGAGCATAAGAGGTACAGTTGGTAAGTTTACAGATGACATCAAAATTGGAGGTGTAGTGGACAACAAAGAGGAATACCTCAGATTACAACAGGATCTTGATGAGATGGGCCAATGGGCTGAGAAGTGGCAGATGGAGTTTAATTCACATAAACGCAAGGTGCTACATTTTGGGTGCTACATATGATAAGGTCCTAGGGAGTGTTGCTGAACAAAGAGATCTTGAAGTGCAGGTTCATAGCTCCTTGAAAGTGGAGTTGCAGGTAGATAGGATAATGTAGAAGGCATTTGGTATGCTTTCCTTTATTGGTCAGAGTACAAAGTACAGGAGTTGGGAAGTCATTTTGCGGCTGTACAGGACATTGGTTAGGCCACTATTGGAATATTACGTGCAATTCTTATCTCCTTTGTATTGGAGTGCAGGTTCATAGCTCCTTGAAAGTGGAGTTGCAGGTAGATAGGATAGTGAAGAAGGCGTTTGGTATGCTTTCCTTTATTGGTCAGAGTATTGAGTACAGGAGTTGGGAGGTCATGTTGCGACTGCACAGGACATTGGTTAGGCCACTGTTGGAATATTGCATGCAATTCTGGTCTCCTTCCTATTGGAAGGATGTTGTGAAACTTGAAAGGGTTCAGAAAAGATTTACAAGGATGTTGCCAGGGTTGGAGAATTTGAGCTATAAGGAGAGGATGAACAGGCTGGGGCTGTTTTCCCTGGAGCATCAGAGGCTGAGGAGTGACCTTATAGAGGTTTACAAAATTATGAGGGGCATGGATAGGGTAAATAGACAAAGTCTTTTCTGTGGAGTTGGGGAGTCCAGAACTAGAGGGCATAGGTTTAGGGTGAGAGGGGAAAGATATAAAAGAGACCTAAGGGGCAACTTTTTCACACAGAGGGTGGTTCGTGTATGGAATGAGCTGTCAGAGGAAGTGGTGGAGGCTGGTACAATTGCAACATTTAAGAGGCATTTGGATGGGTATATGAATAGGAAGGGTTTGGAGGGATATGGGCCAGGTGCTGGTAGGTGGGACTAGATTGGGTTGGGATATCTGATCGGCATGAATAGGAAGGGGTTGGAGGGATATGGGCCGGGTGCTGGTAGGTGGGACTAGATAGGATTGGGATATCTGATCGGCATGGACAGGTTGGAACGAAGGGTCTGTTTCCATGCTGTACATCCAGAAAGCAGGTAACTGCAAGCCAGTCATAGGGAAGATGTTAGAAACTATTATCAAAGATGTTATAGCATGGCATTTAGAAAAATTCAAGGCAACCAGGAAGAGCCAATATGGTTTTATGAAAGGGAAATCATGTTTTTTTAGAAATGTATTGGCGTTGTTTAAGGAAGTATCATGCTGTCAGTAAAAGGGAACTTATGTACTGTACTTGGATTTCCAGATTTGATAAAGTGCCCCATCAAAGGTTATTGCAGAAAGCTTATGGTGTAGGCTGATAACATGTTGGCTTGGATAGATGAATGACAGCTAACAGGAAAGAGGGAAAATTTTAAATAGGTAATGTTCTAACTGGCAGGATGTAACCAGTGACATGGCACAGGGATTAGTGCTGGGGCCTCCACTTAATTCACTTTATACAAATGATTTGAATGACAAGCATGGTTGCTAAATTTCCTGATGACATAAAGATAGATATGAAAGTCAGTTGTGAAGCTGACATAAAAAACTTTTAAAGGGATATAGATAGATTAATTAAGTGAACAAAGATCTGGTAAATGAAGTAAATGCAGGAAAATGAGAAATTGTTGATTTTTGCTGGAAAAATACAAAAATAAACATATTATCCAAATGTTGAGAGATTGTAGTGCCTAGAGATGTAGAGGGATCCTGGTGTCCTTGAGCGTGAATTGCAAAAGTTTAGTATGCAGGTACAGCAAGGTATTTGGAAAGGTAATAGATTGAGATTGTGTATTGCAAAAGGGATGATACACATAAGTATGGAAGTTATGATTGTCATGTACAAGGCATTGGCGAGATCACATCTGGACTACTGTTTACACTATCGGTCTCCTTATTTAAGGAAGAACTTAAATGGATTGTAAAACGTTCAGAGAAACTTTACTAGAGTAATACCTGAAATGGGTGATTTCTCTTATGAGGAAAAATTTGAATGGCTAGGCTTGTATCCATTGGAGTTTTAGAGTAAGAGGTGACTTGATTCAAACATATAAGATCCTGTTTGAGGATTATCAAGCACTAGGAAGGAAATTGAAGTACAGGTCCTCAAGGGTCATAATCTCCGGATTACTGCCCGAGCCACGTGCCAATTGGCATAGGGATAAGAAAATTAGGAAAGTAAACACGTGGCTAAGGGGTTGGTGTAGGAAAGAGGGATTCCATTTCATGGGGCATTGGCATCAGTTTTGGAACCGGGGGGATCTGTACCATTGGGACGGTCTTCACCTGAACCGAACTGGTACCAATGTTCTAGCAAAGAGGATAAATAGGGTGGTCAGTAGGACTTTAAACTTCTGAGTTGGGGAGAAGGGAAAGTGAAAGCGACAGGGAGTATGGAGTTAAATGGAAAGATAAGCAGGAGAATAGCATGTATGCAGGTGGATTTAACCTTGAGGCAGATTAGGAATGCAACAAAAAGGAAGGATAACTTAGGACATCTTATGACTTCCAATATCTCTAATGATAAGAATGTTAGCATTAAGGCACTTTACCTGAATGCTCGTAGCATTCGTAACAAAGTAGATGAACTAACGGCACAGATCATCGTGAATGATTATGATGTGGTAGGCATCACAGAGACATGGTTGCAGGGGGTTCAGGACTGGCAGTTAAACATCCAAGGATTTACAACTTATCGAAAAGACAGGGAGGTGGGCAGAGGGGGTGGGGTGGCCTTGTTCGTTAAGAACAAAATTAAATCTATGGCACTGAACGACATAGGGTCGGATGATGCGGAGTCTGTGTGGGTGGGAATTGAGGAACCACAAAGGCAAAAAAACCATAATGGGAGTTATATACAGACCTCCTAACAGTGGTCAGGACCAGAGGCGCAACATGTACTGGGAAATAGAAAAGGCATGTCAGAAAGGCAAGGTCACAGTGATCATGGGGGACTTCAATATACAGGTGGACAAGATAATTAATGTTACCAGTGAATCCAAAGAAAGGGAATTCTTGGAATGCTGACAGGATGGCTTTTGGAACAGCTTGTCATGGAGCCCACAAGGGAACAGGCTATTTTTGACCTCATGCTTTGTAAAGAACCAGATTTTATAAAAGATCTTAAAGTAAGGGAACACTTAGGAATATGGTAGAGTTCAGTCTGCAGTTTGAAAGAGAGAAGGCAAAATCGGATGTAATGGTGTTACAGTTAAATAAAGGTAATTACGAGGGCATGAGAGAGGAACTGATGAAAATCGACTGGAAGCAGAGCCTAGCAGGGAAGACAGTAGAGCAAAAATGGCAGGTGTTTGTGGGTATAATTGAGGACACAGTAGAGGTTCATCCCCAAGAAAAGAAAGATTATCCGGGGAGGGATTAGACAGCCATGGCTGACAAAGGAAGTCAGGAAATGTATCAAAGAAAAAGAGAGATCCTATAAAGTGGCTAAGAGCACTGGGAAATCAGAAGATTGGGAAGGTTACAAAAACAAACAGAGGATAACAAAGAGAGAAATAAAGAAGGCGAGGATCAACTATGAAGGTAGGCTAGCCAGTAATGTTAGAAATGATAGTAAAAGTTTCTTTCAATACATAAGAAACAAACAACAGGCAAAAGTAGACATTGGGCCACTTCAAACTGATACTGGAAGCCTAGTGATGGGGGATAAGGAAATAACTGGAGAACTTAATAAGTACTTTGCGTCAGTCTTCACAGTGGAAGACATGAGTAATATCCCAACAATTAAAGGGAGTCAGGGGGGCTGAGTTGAGTATGGTTGCCATTACAAAAGAGATAGTGCTAGAAAAGCTAAAAGGTCTTAAAATTGACAAATCTCCTGGCCCCGATGGGCTACATCCTAGAGTTCTGAGGGAGGTGGCTGAGGAAATAGCGGATGCGTTGGTTGAGATCTTTCGAAAGTCACTGGAGTCAGGGAAAGTCCTGGATGATTGGAAGACCGTTGTTGTAGCCCCATTGTTCAAGAAAGGATCAAGACAAAAGATGGAAAATTATAGGCCAATTAGCCTAACCTCGGTTATTGGTAAAATTCTAGAATCCATTGTTAAGGACGAGGTTTCTAAATTCTTGGAAGAGCAGGGTCAGATTAGAACAAGTCAACATGGATTTAGTAAGGGGAGGTCGTGCCTGACAACCCTGTTAGAATTCTTTGAAGAGGTGACAAATAGGTTAGACCAGGGAAACCCAGTGGATGTGATCTATCTAGACTTCCAAAAGGCCTTTGATAGGGTGCCACACGGAAGGCTGCTGAGTAAGGTGAGGGCCCATGGTGTTCGAGGTGAGCTATTGGCATGGATTGAAGATTGGCTGTCTGACAGAAGGCAAAGAGTTGGGATAAGAGGTTCTTTTTCGGAATGGCAGCCAGTGACAAGCAGTGTCCCACAGGGTTCAGTGTTGGGGCCGCAGCTGTTCATGTTATATATTAATGATCTGGATGAAGGGACTAGGGGCATTCTAGCGAAGTTTGCCGATGATACGAAGATAGGTGAACAGGCAAGTAGTACTGAGGAAATGGGGAGGCTGCAGAAGGATCTAGATGGTTTGGGAGAGTGGTCCAGGAAATGGCTGATGAAGTTCAATGTGAGCAAATGCGAGGTCTTGCATTTTGGAAAAAAGAATACAAGCATGGACTACTTTCTAAACGGTGAGAAAATTCATAAAGCCAAAGTACAAAGGGATCTGGGAGTGCTAGTCGAGGATTCTCTAAAGGTAAACATGCAGGTTGAATCCAGGATTAAGAAAGAGAATGCAATGTTGTCATTTATCTCAAGAGGGTTGGAATATAAAAGCAGCGATGTGCTACTGAGACTTTATAAAGCTCTGGTTAGGCCCCATTTGGAGTACTGTGTCCAGTTTTGGGCCCTACACCTCAGGAGGGACACACTGGCACTGGAGTGTGTCCAGCGGAGATTCACACGGATGATCCCTGGAATGGTAGGTCTAACATACGAGGAACGGCTGAGGATCCTGGGATTGTACTCATTGGAGTTTAGAAGGTTAAAGGGAGATCTAATAGAAACTTACAAGATAATACATGGCTTGGAAAGGGTGGACGCTAAGAAATTGTTTCCGTTAGGCGAGGAGACTAGGACCCGTGGGCAGAGCCTTAGAATTAGAGGGGGTCAATTCAGAACAGAAATGTGGAGACATTTCTTCAGCCAGAGAGTGGTGGGCCTGTGGCATTCATTGCCGCGGAGTGCAGTGGAGGCCGGGACGCTAAATGTCTTCAAGGCAGAGATTGATAAATTCTTAATGTCACAAGGAATTAAGGGCTACGGGGAGAATGTGGGTAAGTGGAGTTGAAATGCCCATCAGCCATGGTTAAATGGCGGAGTGGACTCAATAGGCCGAATGGCCTTACTTCCACTCCTATGTCTTATGGTCTTATGGTCTAAATGTAATTTGCAGGGTGCATGTAGAAAGGCAGTTTCTTCTTATGGAGAATCTAGAACGAAGGAGTCACTGAATTAAAGCAAATATTAGGAGAAATTATGTCGCTCAGATATTGTGAATCTTTCTCAAAAGGCAGTGGAAGCACATCCTTTAAATATTTTTAAGGTAGAATTAGATATACATTTGTTAAACAAAGAGATGCAGGGTTGTCACGAACAGGTGGGAAGGTGGAATAATAAGATCAACCATGATCTTCCTGAATAGTGAAGCAGGTTTGAGGAACCAACTCCTGCTTCTAATTTATATGTTTGTATGTTTTGCTGCATTTGCCAACAGTACTGTGCAGAGAGTGGCAGGTGCTTTTTTCCCATGGGTTAAAATTTAAATATATAGAGAGCATATGCAGGACTGGTGAGAATTAACTGAATGTTAAGTGAATTAGAAATGTGCCTACAATGTGTTTGTGAGGTACAATGAGCTCAAAGCTCATTTTTATGTCTGGTTACATACCATACAGTGTCAAACACAAGTGATGTGAGAAATATTTTTAAGAAGTGCAACGTAGTCCAGTCCAGAGTCAAGTCAAATGATGGTTCTGCATTCACTTTACCTTTTTTGATTTGTAACAAATGGAATACTGAAGTTTTAGCATCAAGGCTGGCCCTTGACTATAGGTGTTACAACCCAAACTTTACCTTCTAATACATTGGATAGCTCTGAACAAAACAACAGTTTAAAATTTTGCCAAATTTTGGCTTTTACCTTAACAGCTTTCTCCACAAGGCGCTTGCAGGTTTTCATTCTATCAAGATTTAGCTCTGACCCATTCATGTGAGGCTTTTGGAATTTAATCTCTTTGGTTACCAGATTCTCTGTGGAATCAATTAAAAGAAATTCTTAAATCTCACATCAACTTGCATTGGGTCTAAATGCTCTGGCAAGTTATAGGATCCAAATCCACAATAAAATAATCTCCCTATTAAACTATAAATAATTTCTGCATAAACAGTAAAATGTCAGCAGATTGGTAATAACACAATTATCTTACCTTCAGTTTCAAAGAGATAGATAATAAAGGTCTATGCGATACTCCAAGGAATGTCTAACTGCTACTTGAATTGTGAAGTTGTTATTAAGAAATACAGTTGATACTGCAAGATTACAAATTATCTCATATTGTTGCATTTAAAATATCTTACAAATACCTTTCAAAGCAAAATGTTTCTATTTCAGGCATTATTCATTGTCTGCAAATTTAAATGTGGAGACAATAGAGTGGGCAGACATTCTGTGAGATTACTGTGGTAGATCTCTCACTTAAAAAAAAAATTGATCCAATATCAAGGGGAAGGGTCAGTCGACCCAAATCATTAACTCTGATTTCTCTCCACAGATGCAGCCAGACCTGCTGAGCTTTTCTAGCAATTTCTGCTTTTGTTTCTGATTTACAGTATCTGCAGTTCTTTCCATTTTGATCCAAAATCAAAACTGATTAAATGTAAAAGACACAGGTACAGTGTGTGTAAAAGTTTCAGTGAGAGAATAATCCAGATAAACAGTATGAAAATAATATCAACTAATAAAATAATATAAAAATGTACACTTTAAAATGCAATTCAAAAATAATACAGATGTACAGTATGAAATTACAATTATAATGAGATGATGTGTACGGTACAGGTATACCATGAGAGAATGATAGTAACATCGTTCATGTGGTAGATACATACAAGGTTCTGCGAGTGCTTGACACAATAAATGTTGAGAAGATCTTTCCAAAGTGGGGGAAATCTTGGACTACTGGACATAGTTACAGAATAAGGGGAGACTAGGTTAAAACTGAGATACAAAGCAATTTCTTCTGCCAGACAGTAATAAATGTCTGGAATTCTCTATCCCAGAGAGTCAGGGAGGGTAGACTACTAGAAGTATTTAAAAAGGAGGTAGATAGATTTTTAAGATGTCAGAGAATTGATTGCTATGCTGACCTTGCACAAACAGGAGATGTGGCCTGGGGTAGTTCAGCCATGTTCTGTTGAATACAGGGCAGTGTTGAGGGGCCAAATGGCCTACTCCTGCTCCTATGTCTAATGTTCTTATGCTCTAACAGCAGAAGAATACAGGTCTACCGTGCAATATCAATGCAATATGCATAATGGAAATTACAGGCAGTGTCAGTCACAGGAATACAAAGCATGAGTATGTATGAGTATGTCCAAACCACACAAAACCAGTGAGAATTGTAGTTATAATGAAAGCAATGCAACTGTGCAGAAGTTGTTTGTATTGTGAGAAGTTACAGATGCAAGCACAAGTGGTCTAAGAGTACAATTTGAGTGTCTGTGATTCACAGTGAATTATAAGCATTGCATTCACCCTATCAATATAGCAAATGTGCAATGTGAATGAAACGTAACATGAACATCAAAAGTCCTTGTGAATTTCAGATACAATGTGAATCAGTGTGATGTACAAATTAAGAATCAGTTTGAGTTCAAGATGATATGGCTACAACAATACTGAAGCAATATTTTTCTCACCACAACTCTTGTTTGTCCCTTTGGCTTCAGTATAATGGGATTTGCAATTCTGTTTCAAACTGATTCCATCCATGATTTGAACTGGGTCATCCTGTTTCGCAGGAACTGGGTCAATGAGAAGAGAAATCTAATTAAGACATGGATACACATGGATTCCCAATTCTGTGAAATCTAAATCAGGCAGAGGGAAGTAAGTCACCATTCTTCTAATGCTTTGATTCCTAACCTTTTATGTGCTTCCATAAAATTACTTAGCAGGATTTTATTCATTAAGTTTGAGAGCTGCATATTACTTTGGCTCACTTTCTAAAAAGTAGTTGTTTACCTCATCCAAAACCCTGTCTCCTATCAAACATGACGTGCATAAAGCTATAATGAGTGCATGATTATGATAACAGTGTTATTTTTTCAAATATTCTGGTTCAGTGGAGGGGCTAAAATGCATGTTCTATGTGACTTTGCTTTGACGATGCATCAAAATTGCTGTGCAGTGCTTAGGATGGAAATTCATCCTTCCTATCTGTTATTACTCTCTAAATCCATCCAAGAATGAATAGGTTATGTGTAGTTGATTTCTTAATTTACTCATAATTATTGGCAGTATGAGGCTTTGTTCAGGTGTGGCTTAGCTATAATGCAAGAAATCACATTAAATACGATACATTAACCCCTGATTAAAACCTGCAATAGTAAGCGATCAATCCCACTCTGGTTCATATAGATGTACAAATCTTGTATTGATCAAATCATCACCTGAAATAACATTAATGGATAAAGATCATAATATGCTCATGAATTTTCTGATCTTTTGAAAAATGGTGCGAATTTGAATCTGACCAGCTATGGTGCTTTTAAAAGCTGCCTAGAGCCAATTGGTGGGCTGATGATGAAATTAGCAAAAGTGGGTCAATTTTTCGAAGGAAAAGTGTGATGTTTTAATAAATTTTGAGAGGAGCCACACCTGCAATGCAGTGGTTCAGTACTTTCCCAGCTTTTTCTCATTGTGACCCCTCATATTGAGGCTTGAAAATTTTGTCATGACCCCTCAGTGAGAGTGTGAGAATGGGATAAGAACAAACTTAATAGAAAGGGCCAGTTACATTGGCAGCACAGCCATTAAAAAATTGGATGGAGCTCCACATCGGCTATTACCGAGTCAGGACCCAGGACTCAAATTTCACTTGTGGTCTCTGACCCACTGCTTTGGGAAGCCCTGCAGTAGTTCCACAACACTTTCCACCTTACCATTCTCCTCGGGACAGCTTCCACCAGCCATCTTGTCCTTGATCCTATAGGTATTTTTGCTCTGTTCTGAAAGTAACAGAACTGTTAGAATTATGAACTGTCCCAACAAAATTAGCAGCTTGTATAAGAAATTGAGAGCTATGTGATATTTGTGTCACAATAATAATTCTGCCCACAAATTAAAGCTAGAGGGTTTTTTTGAGTTTAATTTATTTTCTTGACAGATTTGTAAAGTTAAAGGAACTGCAAAATTTCTGATCAACTTCTATAGAGGGGTGGTAGTCTGTCAAACAACAATTCAATAAACTGAATGATCACATATGAATGTTTATTGGACGGTTATGCCAATACCCCTCTCCACTAACAACTATTTCAATAGTGCTAAGCTCCAGTTCCACATAACACTGCTTTATTTCTTCCTCTGGTTTTCATTTTCCTTCAACAGGAACCCTTATTTCCTCATCTCATTCCATGAAGATACTTGATTAGGCAAAGGAAAGGAGGCCACTTTTTTCTTTCCTTTCATTAAGTCTAATGGAAGTATCTGTTTTCTTTTTGACTTGAAACTCTGTTACAATCGCAGACCAGACTGACAAATCCATTATGATCCATTTACGAGCCAGTAACTTTTGTCTAAAGTGGGTAAAATTTGAAATTCCCAGTTAATTCAAAGAGAATAAAGTCACACAATTCCATAGTTACAAAAAACAAAACAAATTTCTACATAAATATGAGTAAAATGTACAAACATACAAACAAGGTACAAGAGTAGGATATTCGGCCGTTAGAGCCTGCTCAACCAGTCAATAAGATCATGGCTGATCTGATTTTGCTTTATTGCTGCATATCCCCAATAATCTTACATCTCTTTGGTAATCAAGAACCTATCTACCTCTGCCTTAAAAATATTTTAAGATTCAAAGACATATAGCCTTCTGAGATAAAAATATGTTTCCCATCTCTGCCTTAAACCTTATTTTTAAACTATGACCCCTAGTTTTAGGTTGACAAGAGAAAACACCTTTTTGATATCCACTAAGTCATGTCCCTTCAGGATTTTATATGTTTCAGTTAAGTCATCTCTAATTCTTCTGAACTCCAGGGAATACAGGCCTTGTCTGTTTAGCCTTTCCTCATCAGACAATCCATTCATTCCATTGATTAGTCCAGTAAACAACAATCAAAAATACCTATCTTATCTTCATACCTCTAGTATTAATATGAGGTAAACATGAATTACCCAGGCAAAGTGGAGTTAACACACTACAAACTGCATTTTCAATGAAAATCACAGCAAGACAGATTCCACTAATTTCTCAGCAAGCCACCAAGACTTCAGTGAATCACAACTTTTTACAACTCTGTCCCGCTCGTGAGAGATTTAATCCCCTCTCTTTCAAAGATCCAGCCTCTGATTTCTATTAAATGTCACTCCAACTTGATTGCCTCAATAAATATTGGCCTCCAAATTACTCAATCTCTTTTTACTAATGATTTGGAGATGTCGGTGTTGGACTGGGGTGTACAAAGTTAAAAATCACACAGCACCAGGTTATAGTCCAACAGGTTTAATTGGAAGCATTATCACCTGATGAAGGAGTGATGCTCCGAAAGCTAGTGTGCTTCCAATTAAACCTGTTGGACTATAACCTGGTGTTGTGTGATTTTATCTTTTTACTAAGACTGCATCATGATAGATTCAAAAGATTGCAGTCTCGCATCTAAGCATTGCATAATTTCAGCAATCGAGCTGCTATGAGCAGAACCTCAATGCTCACCAGCACATCTTTTGCTCCAACTGCCAGCTTCACTAATGTAGGTTTTCTTATTGATCCACATGCCAGTTCTCCAGCAGATAGCTTCGTATTAGCTTCACTTAGCCGAAAAGTATTCCCGAGCTTTCTAGAGACCCATTTGAACAGCAACATAAAGCCACCATGTATTCAGCCCTAAACAAGTGTCCCTGAGCCCATGAAACAAGCACACTACTTAATACTGTAACACTTTAGCTGGGATACAGGTCTCTTCCCCTGCTTCTGACTAACTGTTCACCTGCCGTACACAAACCTTTGAACTGATCATTTAATCTAACAAAACATTCCAACATGATCCTTCTCCCATTCCTAGGTGAAATTAAATGTAGCAACCACTGGTACATTCTCTGCCTTAAATTTTACAATGTCTAATACCCAACTATCAGTCTCCACACCTGCCAACTTTGAGAGCACACAGACAAACAAAAATGATTTAATTGCAGCTTCTAATTTGGCTGTGTTCCTTGCGGCTCTGTACCTAGAATAATTGAAATAACTTGACAGTTTGAATTATGTGGATGGTTGAAAAGACAACTTGGACCCATTGGATGAAGTTTAGAAGGTCTAACAGCTTCTAAAACAACCGGAACAAAGTGCCAGAGAACCAAGATGGGCCTTTCAATCAGCCTGTATCCAGATATCTGCCTTTGATCACCTTCCAGGGTTGGTGGACAAAGTTCCCTATCCCACCTCCAATATACTTGAACCAAAGCTAGATGTAACGAGGCCATTTAAAGCAAGTCTTATTTGCCAAATTAGGAACGTTCAGGCTTGAGCTAACTGCTTTTGTGGGAAAATATGTATCCTAAAGTTTTTTGCATTAGATTTTAATTTAGTTTCTACTCCAATGAGTCAATTACATAAAAGGATTCCATGACACGATCTGAAGTATATCGGTATTAATTCTACTTCATTCCTCAAGGAATTGTTTGTAGCCAAGAGACTTACATAGTTGGTCTAAGTAGCCTGTGACTTTCTACCAGTGCAAATGGCCTCTTCAGAGATTGGGTTGCTGGATCAAGGTGGATGGATCTTCCTTATAGACTGAGGTTGTTAGCTAACTGAATAATTGTCAGGCCAAAGATTGGAATCTAATTCTTCCTTTATACTCAGTTTGTTAATTGCTAAAGATCTTGTCTTATTCAATTGCAAAAATGTCCCTTTTTATAGTGCTTAATAAGACTCCTATGAGAGAAAGAGATTGTTATGATTTATCAAGCAGAATAGGAGGATTTTGACTCAGTTCCAGGTGTCTGAGATGGTGACATAACTAATTAGCTTGTAATATCCTGTTCGGTAGGGTATCAGGTTCCAAGTTTACCTCTGATTTGCTGAGATCTTTTTGAGTCTCCTGTAAATTAGTTGAATGATACTAAAATATCTCATTAGAAAGGTAGGTATTAGGAAATGTGGTGAAAACAACCAAAAATATAGTGCACAATGTCACAGAAAAAATTGCAAAGAGGAAAATTGACAGAGTTACCATTGGAACTTAAGAATTTTTGAAATTTGTAACTAACTACACCTCATTTCAGTAGGTTTGCTAATAACAAGCTTAAGGGCCTGTGCCCGAAGCGTCAAATCTCCTGTTCCCTGGATGCTGCCTGACCTGCTGTGCTGTTCCAGCAATAAAGTTTCAACTTTGATCTCCAGCATCTGCAGACCTCACTTTCTCCACTGAAGTATTGAGTCAATCTGCTCCACATCATTACAGACCAAAAAAACCAATATACTGATAAATGATCGAAACTTGCATAACAACCAGTTACTTCCAGTGTTTCTTCTTCATTGTGGTTCTGAGTTAATAATTTTCCCATTCTCATTTCACCTTATTTTTTCTCACCTCTCTATACACATGGATCTCCACTTATCATGTCAAAACACCAACTTGTAAACTCTCCCTCCTTCTTTCTGACATACAAGATTGTTGTGAATGTGTTCCTCACCCTGAAGGAATCTTGTGTGATTTGGATATCTACCTTTCTGGTCTGACTAGAAGAGTTTTGTTGAGTACTCAATATGACATGTATTGCATTATGGCAAATATTTACAGATGACCTGAATAGCACCTATATACCAAGCAGAATATTAGAAACATAAGGCTGTCTCCTACAAATTCCATTCTTATTCTAATGGTTTGATCTCATTCATCTATTTGTGTGTAGTTCTTCAACCTTTTGCTTTTCTGTAGCTGTGTTCTGCTCTGGCATATTTTCTGAACGTGACTTATTTTGTTACAGTAAAAACATTCAGTTTTAAAAACTGGGCACTGTTCTGTTCTCTGAAGTATTTTTGTTCCATAGTGTTGGCAAGGACATTTATCATTTTCAAATTGATGGAAATACCTGTCAATTTCATGGTTCTCCTCTTTTACCAAAAGAGTTTGCTGTTAATTAAGCATTGAAATCATTGACTGATCAAAGAGTAGCAACCTGATTTAATCTACAACAATAAATTTGCATTTATATAGTGTCTTTAACATAGCAAAATATCCAAAGGCACCTCACAGTTATCAAGCATAATTTGAGTTATTCAGCAGAATGTTAGGCAGGTGACCAAAAGCTTTGCCAAACAAGGAGGTTATGAGAAGATTATGTAGGAGTTCAAAATGGAGAGGTATATGGATGAACTTCCAAAACTTTGAGTAAAGGGCATACCTGTCAACGGTGGAATAATAAAAATCAGAAATGTGCAAGAGACTGGAATTCAAGGCTGACCGTCAGTGACATTGCTGTCAATCTCAGAATATCCTTTGACAACGAGGCACAGTAATAAAAGCAGATGCTTTTATTTCTGAAATCTGAAATAATAGTAAAATACTATAGAGACTCAGTAGATCTGATAGCACCTGTCTAACACAGTTAACATTTCAATTACATTCTGAAGACAAGCCATATTGGACTCCAAACAGTAAGTGTTTTGAGTTCCAAGAAAATAGACATCCTTAGAGCAGGTAGAACCTTGCCACCCTAATGTAATACTGTATTAGTTATGAGTTGTGAATAAGAGTCAAAACACTAATTTCTGTTTCTCTCTCCTTAGATGCTGCCAAATCTGATAAGCATCTCTACCATTCTCCGTTGATCTTTCAGATTTCCAGCATTTGCAGTATTTTGCTTTTATTCATTATATTCAAGAGTGAATTTCTTTCTACACATAATGTAAAATCCCTTTATTCACAGCATCTACGTCAGAATTTAGTCATTTGGTCCTGAGAACTATCGAATTTGACAATATGCATTTTATGTTTTAAAAAAATCACCTTTCTTCGTTCTCACAACATTTGGTTGTGTGTGCCTTTTTCAGCTGGACAAGGCGATGGTATCCAATTTGGATGCAACATTTTTGTTCATCTTCTCTCTAGTATACTACCTACAGATATATAAGTGTATTGTTTTAGAAGAATCAGGAAAACGTATGCACAAAGACAATTAAACTCAAGTTTAAAAATTCAAATGTAACTAAGATGTTTAGTAATATTGTATTTAGTTTTATTAGGATGTAATTTTAAAGAAAAATATACTGAAATATTGCTGGTAAATTTAAATGAAAAAACTGATCCAATCATTATGAATTTTTCCAGTCACACTGATGCCTACCTAGTTGCTACTGATGTCTCTCATTCCATTCCTTTATGTCCTCTAGTGTCATTAATTCTTTTGTGGAAAGAACATTTCACATTGGTGGAGTATTTTTTTGTGAAGATGGGAAACATTAACCCTGATGCGCTCACTGACCTGTGAGTGAGTGCCCGGCTAGCTAATGCGTAATAGTCTGGTAAATTACTCCGCAGATGAACTATGCTCTCCCTTACCAGAAGGAACAAAATAAGTAAACACTAATGTTAACACAGTGAAAAGAAAGAATAAAGTTTACCTGTTCATAAATGTTTATTCAGAAGATAATCAGTACAAATGACTAGAAGATATGTGCTTCAATCACTGATTCCAACAGGTTCTCAGTTAGTTTCATCTTGTGTGTTGAATCCAGGAGGTTTGGCTGCAGTTGCTGTTTATTCAACAAGAATTGAATGTTAGTTTTGTTGTCTCTGATAACCTTATATGCTGTCTTGTTACAATATATCTTATACAATTACCACAATGTTGCATGAGTTTTGTCCTGGAATTACTGGGAGTTGAAAGCTAATCTCTTTCTATTATCTCTTTGTACTTAGTTCCTTTGTTTCATATCCTATTTTTATACTGTTGTTGTTGCTTATTATTGTCTTGATTTTAATTTGTGTTTAATATTTTGTTTCCATGACTTGCAAGTTCAGTCTTTTATTATCCACTTCCACTGGGCTTCTGGACTATATGTGGATAACAGCCGTTTTGATATTAGGTTTACTTTTTAATAACATTAATATGTTACAATTTGCAAACCTTTATACTTCACCAGTAAACTAAGAGCGCGAAATGAGCTCATTGTTATGGGAAAATTCAATGAAAGCAAGTTATACTCCATGGAATTAACTTTTAATTTTAAGTTGCTTCTTTCAAATTATCTGACAATTGAAACAATTGCAACCAAATGTACAGGTTGAAGTTTTCTTTATGCTTCTTAATTCAAATTAGTGGATAATTTGAGTGATTATGCAAAAATATTAAATTGTCATCAGTCAACTGTATTTTAATTAATTACATTGCACAGTCCACAAGTACTGAATTCATATTTAGATCAAACTTAACAATGACAAGAGTTTGTACTTAAAATAGCGACAGTATTTGTTTCCAAACATGATCCAGTTACAAAATTGGCATGCATACCATTATGCATTAATATAATATTTGTCTTTACTGCATTATTTTACATTTTGGGCAACAACATTAGGGACTTACTGTGAATTCACATACCACAAATAGTTGTATGTATAAAATATGTAGAGGACTTATTTTCCTGTTGTGACTGGTACAAGGCAAGCAACTTTGTTGTCAATATTTTAAACATGCCCTCAGGATAAGAGGACCTCACATTGCATTGAACATTGCAGACAGTCTAACACATTTACTCAAGGCTGTGAACACAAAGGTTTTCAAATTTGCTTAGGGCAATGTTACTACATGCAAACCTTCAGCTTTTATGCTTATATTGTCTTGGGTTTTGTTAGATTTTACTATAGTGATTGTAACAAGGTCAGCCAAGTGGACCTCATAGAATATGAGGCCTGTTAACTTGATCCAATCAAGGAGTCCTATCTGACAGATATGAACAGGAGTGTCAGAGATTCTGTTGACACTGACAGCTGGCTGTGAGGGAGCTGGATCCATGTCAAGTACTAGGCACATGTAAATAAAGGGTGATGTGATGACAGGACACCAGCTTCTGTCTAGATATTTCAGTGGCAATGAGAAAAAAAAGCACATTCCTGAAGAAATTCGCTCGCAACAGATGTCTTTGAGTTGGAGTAAGCATTTATGGCATCATGCTATTATTTGGGAAGCTTGACTCGTTCAATCCCGCCGTCAAAGGCTGGGCCCAGTATGCGAAAAGGCATTATTTTTTCCAGGCAAATGAGACTGGAGCAGATGAAAAGCAACGAATAATTCTCCTGACAGCTTGTGGTCCCGCAGTGTTTTTTCGGTTATTAGGAGCCTAACATCACCTGATACTAAAAGCTTTCAAGAGTTGACAAATTTAGTTAAGGAATATTATGGCCCCAAGCCGCCTCTAATTCTGAGAAGAATCTCTACTATGTGTTTTACTTGGCAGTTCAAGAACCAGGGGAATCCCTGTTTTGAGTTTTGACGAGGTTAAGAAGACAGGCAGAGGCATGTTTTAATGAGATGTTGAGAGACTGTTTGGTATGTGGGATTAATAACCATGTAAAAGCACCAATTAGCTGAAGTCCAACTGGACTTCAAACAGACACTGGACTTCAAAATGACAACTGACTTTGTCATTAGAAAATGCAGCAAGTGAAGCATATGAATTATAGGGCATGCCAATGGAAGTGGACATCCTCGCCAGACCAACTGAGCTTGAGGGACACCTCATGACTGAAAGCAATAGCATAGTCTCACTCAGGACATATATTGAACAGGTCAGCCCACAGCAAAACCCCAAAACAAAGCCAAGTCTCGGCCAAAGAGTTAACATATTCTTTAGGATTCAGGCCAGCAAGTCATTGTAGTTGCTGCTAGTATGTGAACTCAAGACAGCAAAAAGGGTCCCACTAAATTGAGAATGAGAACTCGTAGGGTGGTATCCAGGATAGTTAAATTGCATAGCAACATCCAAATTAGAACCAATCAAAATAAATATTTAGTTAAATGGTCACCTGGTTCTAATGGAGGTCGATACCACCGTGGATGTTTCGGTGATTGCAGAACCAGTCTCTAACAATATTCGCTCTGGACTCCAGCCCTTATGTTTGTGCAAGACGTTGGCTAGACTGAGAACCTATACTGGGTTACCTTTACAGATTAAGGGTAGAATTTCTCAAATGAGATTCAGCTGGTTCAGTTACCACTGATTGCAGTAAAAGACTTGGGCCCAAGCTTGATGGGGTGAAATTTGTTGAGAAAGATTCAACTTGATTGGCTTAACTTTTTTCAGTTCAGAAATAGCTGCCTGAGTAAAGTCCTAATTAAACATCTGGAGTTTTTCAGGATTGCATGTTGACCAGGAAGAAATTCCACAATTCTCCAAGGCCTGCCCAGTGCCAGTTGCTTAACATGCAAAAGGAGAGGCAAAAATAAGAAGGCTGGAAGTGAAGGAATCATCAAACCAACTACTTTATGGAATGGGTAGCATTGGTTATATCAAATGTGAAACCCGATAGGTCGGTTCGCCTTTGAGGGGTCAAATGGTAACAAATGGTAAACTGCTGGATTAATACCCAATCCCTCACATAGAGGACATACACAAAGCTGGTGCAGTGGTTTTCCTTCACAAAGCTGGACATGAGCAATGCGTACCTGCAATTGCAGTGAGATGAAGCTTCCCAGAAGTATGCTACAATTAATACCCTTAAGGGTTTGTACCAATATATGTGACTGCCATTTGGGGTATCATTAGTCTATGCCATTTTTCAGCCCTTCTCACACTCCTTTTAAGTACTATGGATTTATATTGATGTAGCTGCACACATTAGTATTTGTCCACCAGATCTGTCTGTACTGTGGAAAATTCTAACGGATCCATTTTATCATCGAGAGCAAGAATGACCGTCCTAAGCAAAGATCATTGCCAGAAACTGGCTGAACACCTGTCCAAAATGAAGATATTTGTAAGAGGTTACAGCGTTGGGATGTAGACATAGCCATGTTGAATGTTCAGAGTGCCGACAAGGACAACAATTATCGCCAGCAGCTCCCCCACATTTATGTCTAAACTTTGAAGGCAGGCTTAAAGACGTAGCCTGCATCTTCAATTCATACCAAACTGTCCCAGATCCTATTAGATTATCGGACCACTGCTCATGCAACAAATTGATTACACCAGCAGAGTTGCTAGTGGGGAGCAGATTTCCTGGACCTGGGGTGGAGGATCAAATTGCATCAGGAAGGCCAATGTCGGATACAAGCCTCCTGTAAGCGAGAGAGACAGTTTACTTCAAGGGACAAAGTTTGGTGCTGAAACATGGAAATGGCCCTGCATGGGTAAGAGGCACTACATTGGTGTGTCGCAAGGATCTGTTTTTCTGCTGTTTGTCATGTTTATAAATGATCTGGATGTGGGTGCAGAGGGATGGGTTAGTAAAATTTGTGGATAACACTAAATAGGCAGAGTTGTTGATAGTGCCGAAGGATGTTGTGGGTTACAGAGGGACCTAGATAAGATGCAGAGCTCGGCTGAGAAGTGGCAAATGGAGCTTAATGTGGAAAAGTGTGAGGTTGTTCACTTTGGAAGAAGGAACAGGAATGCAGAGTACTGGGCTAATGGTAAAATTCTTGGCAGCATAGAGGAACAGAGAGACCTCGGTGTCTAGGTTCATAAATCCCTATAAGTTGCCACCCAGGTTGATAGGGTTGTTAAAAAGGCATATGGTGTTTTGCATTTATTGGTAGGGAGATTGAGTTTCAGAGCCACAAGGCCATCCTTCAGCTGTACAAGAAACTGGTAAGGCTGCACCTGGAGTATTGTGTGCAGTTCTGGTCACCGCATTATAGGAAGGATGTGGAAGCTCTGAAAAGGGTTCAGAGGAGATTTACTAGGATGTTGCCTGGTATGAAGGTCTGAGAAGGAAAGGCTGAGGGAACTGAGGCTGTTTTTGTTGGAGATAAGAAGATTGAGAGGTGACTTAATTGAGACATATAAGATAATCAGAGGGTGGATAGGTGGACAGTGAGAGCCTTTTTCCTCTGATGGTGAAGGCTAACACGAGGGGACATAGCTTTAAATTGTGGGTGGTGATAGATTTAGGACAGATATCATGGGTAGTTTCCTTACTCAGAGAGGAGTAGGGGTGTGGAATGGCCTGCCTGCAACTGTAGTAGGCTTGCTGACGTTAAGAGCATTTAAGTGGGCATTGGACATACATATGGATAATAGTGGAATGGTGTAGGTTAGATGGGTATCAGATTAGTTTCACAGATTGGTGCAATATTGAGGGCCACAGGGACTGTACTGCGCTGTAACGTTCTATCTTCTATGAAGCATGGTCAACACAAGGTCAGGTCCATGATATAAAAGTTCAGGTAGGTGAGGCAGTCCTGAACAAGCATGTGGACCACATGAAACTGCAAACTCGCAAATAGGGCAGCAGTAAAATATACCCAGCCCCTCAGAACACCCGGAAAGGCTGTCAGAACCCATAGGTTCTTCCCATCTGTCTAGTGTCAAAGAAACCTCAGATTCTGAGGTGGATCCAATAGATGTTGCAGCTTCGATGGCTTTACCGCCTGAGGAAGATGAATTTCTTCCAAGACAACCTTCCAAGAAGCAAGCTATAGTCCAGTACACACCACACGTATCCAAGGCTGAATTGGAGGAACAAAACCTGGTGTGAAAATGCTTTAGGAGAGGCTATTAGAAAAAGAACCAGCCTGTGTTCCCAGACTTTGAAGGGGAGGGATGTCGTGATTGTAACAAGGTTCTGCCAAATGGAACTCACAGAATATGAGTTCCCTGATTGGGGCTGTTAATCTGGTCCAATCTGGGAGCCTAGGTCGACAGACATAAACAGAAGTTCTATTCACTCCGAGGTCTGGCTCTGAGGAAGCCAGACCAGCGTCAAGTACTATGCACGTGTAAATAAAGGGTGACGTGGTGATGGGACACAGGCCTCTGTGGAGTTATTTCAATGAGATAGGTGGATTCCATAATCCTCCAAGAGTGAAAGCTCATTTCGGACACAAAGTTTGCAAAACAGACTGGCAACATTTAAGATAGAGCACACATTCACTATTGAGTTGTCGGCTCTACCCCATCCTTGGAAATGGTCTTGTAGCCAACACATAGCCTTTAGGGAAGTGAAGAAGCAGCTGTCATCAGATAGGTGGATTCCCTCATAATCCGAGATTGAAAGCTCATTTTGGACACCAAGGTTGCAAGTAGACTGGTTACATTTAAGATAGTAGATAGGCAGGAGGCTGAAAGAACACAGCAACCCAAGCAGCATCAGGAGGTGGAGAAGTTGACGTTTCGGGTGTACCCCTTCTTCAGGACTGGCCCTGAACTGCAACGAACGCGCATACACAGCCAGACAGACACAGTGGGTGCTATTGAGATATTTTTGTTGTCAAATGCACGCTCACCCAACACAGCAACCGTTGCTTCTGTCATTACCCCTCGCTGTTTGTGTGTGTTTGCGCCCCCCCCACTCTGCTACTCACTCTTCCTGATGCAGGTTCACTGTCAGCTCTTGCCTTGTCTCACTGCTTTGATCCTTGCAGCTTTACCTGGGCTCCTCTGACCGTCCCGCAGCCTGCAGCCTACTGCGCAGGCGCCAAAGCCGTCTGTTTACAGTTGCCATGGTGACGGTTGCCCGGGACGTCAGCCGCCATGTTTGTTCAGGTTGTTGAAGCTCATCATCGGGAGAGCATCATCAGTCAGGAGCCAATTCATTGTTTACGTCAAGTACCTGTTTACCTTTCATCCTTTGGTCATGGTTTTATATGTTAGGGGGTATGTGTCCATGTTTAAGTGTTTATTGCCCAAGGTGTTTAAGAATCGAGCAAGTGTGACCAACACCTTTCGCACAGATTTGGCGCCTGACAGGCCTTCGCTGATGATAAAGAGAGCCCCCTCCTCCCACTCCCTCCCGTCTACTCGTAGAGGAGTGGTTGCCATTCTTCCACAATCAAAAGACGACGTTGGCAGGGAAACCGATCTCACAATTGCACTGCTCCCCTCCAGGCCGGGCCTGGCAATGTTATTCTCGCAAACAAAAATCAGGTTGCTCAATACTCGTTGTTCACTGAAACCCCATTGGAAAATACTGCTACTATTACTTGTCTTACTCATAATCTGGGGGAGCTTCAAGTGACGACTTCAGGTGTTGGCTGATTGGAACTATGCACATTACACCTCCTTGGGATTCTTGTGGTGCAGTGGTAGTGTCCATAACTCTAAGCCAGGAGATCTATGTTGACGGAGAAAGTGAGGTCTGCAGATGCTGGAGATCAGAGCTGGAAATGTGTTGCTGGAAAAGCGCAGCAGGTCAGGCAGCATCCAGGGAACAGGAGAATCGACGTTTCGGGCATAAGCCCGAAGAAGGGCTTATGCTCGAAAAGTCGATTCTCCTGTTCCCTGGATGCTGCCTGATCTATGTTGACGCCCCACTTGCTTCTGAGGTGTGCAATTACATGTCTGAACAGGTTGATTAGGAGAATATTTAACTTATTCCTCCTTTATTGGTCATCATATGAGCTATAGGGAGAGGCTGGCTAGGCTGGGACTTTTCGACCTGGAACATCGGAAGCCGAGGGGTAACCTTATAGAGGTTTATAAAATCATGAGGGGCATAGATTGAGTAAATAGATAAGGTATTTTCCCTGGGGTGGGGGAGTCCAGGACTGGAGGGTATAAGTTTAGGGTGACAGGGAAAACATATTATAAGTGACCTAAGGAGTAACTTTTTCACACAGAGGGTGATATGTGTATAGAATAGGTTGCCAAAGGAGGCGGTGAGGGCTGGTACAATGACAGCATTTAATAGGCAGCTGGATGGGTATATGAATAGAAAAGCTTTAGAGGGATATAGACTAAGTGCTGGCAAATGGGACTCGGATATCTGGTCAGCATGGACAAGTTGGATCGAAGAGTCTGTTTCCGTGCTGTATATCTGTATGACTCTGCATGAGGGCAAGCGTTCATGAACAAGGCTGCATTGAGGATGAAAGTGGACTACACAAAAAATACAATGGAAGATTATTGGTTTCACTATTGCCAGGATACAGTAGTGACAGCAAACAAATGGGAATGTAAAACAAAGCAAGCAGATTGGCCTATGTTCTTGTAAGTGGCATTAGATTCCTGCAGGAACATGTAAAAATTTAGATTCACACAACTGCTATTAAATGAGGAAGCAATGTAAATTACATAGATACCTTACCAGGTTTGTGTATCTGCTGATTGGCAAATGTTGTTTGATATCACTCAGTACTGTAACCAAATATATAAAATATTTTGGGGAGAAGAGTCAGAACATTTATTCATGCAGTGAATTGTCATGGTCTGGAATGCACAATCTGAAAAGGTAGTGGGCGCACATTGGAACAATAATTTTAAGACGAATTGTGTAAGCACTTGAAAAGTGGAAATTCTGCAGGGCTATTGCCAATAAACAAGCACATGGAATGAATTTGATACCTCTTTCAAGACATGACACAAGCACAATGGATTGAATCCTTTCATGCTTTGTAGATCCATCTTTACAGAAATACTCGCATTAATTTATAACTTATCTCAGAAATATTCCAAATGTGCCTGAACTGATGAACTGCTTTATTTTATAATTAACAAGTGTAGCTGTTTTCTACATGTCAAGATCCCAAAATCATCAGTGCAGTACCACTTATATATCAGTGCAATACAACTCACTCAATGGATCTGGGTGGGTTACTTTTCGGAGGGTCGGTGTGGACTGGTTGGGCCGAAGGGCCTGTTTCCACACTGTAGGGAATCAAATCTAATCTAACTGTTCACAATCTATATAAATGATCTGCAAGCAGGCACAGAGTGTAACGTAGCAAAATTCGCAGATGACACTAAAATAGTGGGAAAGCAGGCTGAGACGAAGAGATAAAGAGTTTACAGATGGATATTGATAGGTTAGGAGAACAGGCCAGAGTCAGGCAAATGGAGTTAAAAGTGCATAAGTATGTGGTTATCCATTTTGGCCAGAAAAATAAAAAAGGCAAGTTATTTTCTAAATGGGAAGCAAATACAAAGTGCATCAGTGCAGACGGATCTGCTCGTCTTTATGCATGAATTGCAGAAAGTGGGTATGCAGATGCAGCATGTAATAAGGAAGGCAGTTAGAATCCTAGCATTTATTGCAAAAGGACTGGATTATAAAAGTAGAGTTGTTACAATTACATAAGGTGTTGGTGTGACCACATCTGGAGTATTGTGTCCTGTTTTGATCTCCTCACTTGAGATTGGATGTGGTGGCATTGTAGACAGTTCACAGGAGGTTCACCAAATTGATTCCAGGGATGTAAGGGTTGTTGTACGATGAGTAGTTAAACAGCTTGGGCTTGTACTTGCGGAATTCATTAGAATGAGGAGCTATCTGATTGAGGTATATAAAATGTTAAAGGGGATTGATAAGATGGACATTGAATGGATGTTCCCCCTTATGGGATAGTCTCGAACAAGATATAGAGTGAGAGGAGGTAGGTTCAAAACTAAAATTAGGAGAAATTACTTCTGTCAGAGGGTTGTGAATCTGTGGAACTCACTGCCATATAGTGTAGTGGAGGCAGAGTTAAAGCAGGTTCTAAAAATGAATTTTTGATGAAAAGCAGGATAAAGAGCTATGGGGACTGGCAGGAGACTGGAGTTGAGACCAGGATAAGGTCAGCCATGATCATGTTAAATGGCAGGGTGGGCTCAAAGAGCTGAATTGGCTGCTCTTGCTTCTAATTCTTAAGTTCCTATGTTCCTATATGAATGGTATTTTTGATGAAATAAAATGTCCATTGAGCCACATGAGAAGATTTTAAGGAAGACGATCAAAGGGTTTGTCAAAAAAACAAGTTTTCTCGAGGTTTTTAGTAATGAATAGTGAGATTGAGAGGTTTAACGAAATAATTTAATAGCGGCCCAGACTGTTGAATGCATGGCCACTAATACTGGAGTGATTTAAACTCAGAGAGCTGAAAAGTGTAGAATTGGAAGAGCTTAGATATCTTTGGGGGTGGATTGGGGATTGGAGGAGATTACAAGAATAACAAGAATTAACTTTATTGTCACATGTACTCACTTTAGTACCGTGAAAAGTTTACAAGTCCCCACTTAAGGTACCAAGGTATTTATGTGCAGATTCTTGAGTACAAATTCTTAGGGGAAAAAAAAGTTTAAACATTCACCAATAAATTAGAAAAATGGAGAAATAAGACTTCAGAATAACAGTCCTCCCAACCTAGATTGCGCTGGCCTTCACCATGAGGCTGAGTCAAGTCCATGCTGAAGCCAGGAGTTCAAGTCCATGCTGGCTTTCACCCAGACATTGCAGATGCTGCCCAAGGATGGTAGGTAAAAAGAGAAAGAAATCTGAAAGAGAGAAAAAAAAATGAGCTCTGCTGCCATTTGGAGATGGAGTGGCCATGGCAATGAGAACTTTCAATTTGAGGCTTTGCTTAATCTGGAATCAACGTAGGTCAGTAAATAGTGAAATAATGAGTGAACAGGATTTAATGAGAGTTATGGTGAGTTCTGGGCAACATTAAGAACTGTCCACGTGTGTAATTTAATAGTTATGTCCATTTGTTACAATTAAATGTAAGGGGTTCCAACAGCAGATAAGCTGAGACAGGAAGATTTGGGCAACATTACAGAAGTGGAAATATTATTCTTGGTGATTACAGAGCCATTTTTAAAAAAGTCTCATCTTGAGATCAAATAAGAACAGAGAGATTGTAAACTGTCTGGCTTAATCTCAGACAATTGCACAGGAAGGGATTGGATAGGAAGGGATTGGTATGCTTTCCTGTATTGGTTACAGCATTGAGTATAGGAGTTGAAAGGTCATGTTGTGGCTGTACAGGACACCGGTTAGGCCACTTTTGGAATATTGCGTGCAATTCTGGTCTCCTGCCTATTGGAAGGATATTGTGAAACTTGAAAGGGCTCAGAAAAAATGTATAAGGATGGTGCCAGGGGTGGAGGATTTGAGCTATATGGAGAGGCTGAATAGGCTGGGGCTGTTTTCCCTGGAGTGTTGGATGCTGAGGGGTGACCTTATAGAGATTTATAAAATCATGTGGGGCATGGACAGGATAAATAGACAAGCTCTTTTCCTTGGAGTGGGGGAGTCCAGACTAGAGTGCATAAGTTTAGGGTGAGAGGGGAAAGATATGAAAGAGACCTAAGGAGCAACTTTTTCACACAGAGAGTGAAACGTGAATGGAATAAGCTGCCAAAGGAAGTGGTGAAGGCTGGTACAATTACAGCACTTAAAAGGCATCTGGATGGATATACAAAAAGGAATTGTTTAGAGGGATATGGGCCAAGTGCCGGCAAATGCGACTAGATTAGATTAGCATATCTTGTCGGCATGAATGAGTTGGACTGAAGGGTCTGTTTCCGTGCTATATATCGCTATGACTCCATGACTCAGAAGCTAAGGAGTGGAATTTGTCACAATGCCTTCTTGAATACTTCAGTTGGAAGAAATGGTATTTCATCAAGTATTGGCTATCAGACAGGGAATTGGCAAGTTAGAAACAGTATAAGAATTAAGAATTGGCAGAGAGGTGGAACTAGGCATCATTCACATACGTGTGGAAACTGATATTGTTTTACAAGACACTGCCAAGCGAAATAATATAAGTGTGAATAGAGGTTGGTGGAAGCACAAGATAGAACAGTGCAGTTATGAGAAATCATGCTACTGGGGGTGAATCTTTGGTTACAGTTAAATATGTTGGAACCAAATAGAATGTGTACCAGTTGGATGTCAGTGGAGAGGCATTGGAGAAATGGTATGGTCAACCATGTAAAATGTTGCAGACAAATCAAGAAGTACAAGGAAGGATTGTTTATATTGTTAGAGGCATGTAAATATAATCTGTGCTTTAAAAAGGGCACTTTAGTACTCTGAGTCAAAATTCTGATTGTAGTTTTGAGAATCTGTAAGGACTTGGGAGCTGAATGGTTTATTCAAGTATTTAAAAGGAAATGGGACAATAGCTTGGCAGGATGGATGATTCAAGGATTTTTCTTTAATCAAATGAGTGGTATCATCAATTTGATTGACATGGGGGTACAATGCCTGAGGAGACAGAATTGTCAACTTCAGCTAGTGAAAGCAAGAAAAGGAGTTGAGCGGCCAGTAGTTTAGTGTTGATAGGGTTGAGTGAACAGGCAATTGGTCTCATGAACAAATCCAGCTCAAACCTCAGAACGCATGAGAGAAGATCGGAGAGAAACTAAAGGAAGATACATGGTCACGGATACAAAAGGTACAACCTTAAAGAAACCTTGGCCCTGTAGGCTAGCGCAAAGAAGGGATGAGGCTGCTGATCACATTGTCTCAATCTTATTAGCAAAGCGGTACATGATTTCCTAATACTATTGAAGTTGAATATGGAAGAGATAGGAATGAGGGAGTTTAAGAAGATACTTTGTGTTAAGAGTAAAGCCAGGAATTATCTTTGCCATTCAAAATGATCTTGCCCAGTGAGTAATTTGGCAGGATACCAGGATCCGATAGTATTTTGCATGGTACAGACAGATCTGGTGTTCAAATACTAATGTGTGCAGCAGCTACATCAATATAAATCCATAGCACATAAAAGGAGTGTGATAAGAGTTGTACCAGGAGATTGGCCATTATTGTATTGGAATTAGGCCATCCAATAAGGCAATTGTAGTTTTATTTCAGAAGAACTTTAACAAGTTGTTGAATTACACTTGTTGAATATTCCTACATCAACTTATTCTAATCTTTCAAAGTAGAATACTTCCCTTATGTTCTGTCCTTAAGTGCACTGTACTGTGAGATACTGACTTATTAATTATTTCATGGGATAAAGGCATCATCAACGAGACGAGCATTTATAATTTCCCTGGAGGAGATAGTGCTGAACTATGTTCTTAAACTGAAGTCCTTGTCATGCAGGGATAGCCACAATGCTGTGAAAAAGGACTTTGACCCAACAACAGTGAAGGAATAGCAATGTAGTCTCGTCAGGATGATCGTGTGACTTGGAGAATATAAGGAATCCAAGTATCACCTGCGCAGAGCCATTAAGACAGCCAAGGACCAATACCGATCCAAACTAGAAACTCAGATAGACCCCTGGCGACTATGACAAGGACTGAATGACATCACAGATTCTAAAAAGAGACAGTGCAAGGTCGCAGACGATGATATATCCTTCCCAGATCATCTCAATGCCTTCCATGCTCGCTTTGAGCAGAAGTTTGGCAGAGAGGTAACACCTATTTTGACAAGTCCTGACAAACCTATCACAACACTCACTGCATCAGAGGTCAGATCAATTTTCCTTCGTGTGAATCCAAGTGATGGGACCAGACAGAGTACCAGGTCATGCATTCAGAGCATGTGCAGATCAACTGGCAGAGGTCTTCTCAGACATCTTCAACCTCTCCCTGCAGTAGGCCATTATCCCTGCCTGTTTCAAGAGGGTCAACATCATTCCTGTGCCAAAGGCAGCTTATGTAGCATGTCTCGGTGACTACCGCCCAGTGGCCTTAACCATGGTGGTCACGAAGTGCTTTGAAAGGCTGGTCATGGCATTAATCAACTCCAGCCTCCCCACTACTCTTGACCCACTCCAATTTGCCTGCCAGACCAACAGATCCACGTCAGATGCCATATCACTTGCCCTTCATTCCTCCTCAGAACATCTTGATACCAAGAACAGCTACATAAGAATCCTACCCATTGAAGGCTGAACTGTAGTCCCCTCGAGACTGATTACTAAACTTAGTGACCTTGGACTAAGCCCCACTCTCTGCAACTGGATCCTCAGTTTCCTGACCCACAGGCCACAATCAGTGAAGATTGGGAACAATATTTTATCCTCCCTAACAATCAACACTGGAACCCCCCCAGAGTGCGTACTCGGCCCCCTATTTACTGTATACTCATGACTGCATCACCAAATACCATTTACAAGTTCGCTGATGGCACCACCATAGTCAAATCAAATCTCAGATGGCGATGAAACAGACTACAGACGGGAGGCGGAAGATGTGGAAAAATGGTGTAGAGAACAACCTAGCTCTCAATGCCAGCCAAACCAAGGAACTCATTATTGACTTTCAGAGGGATGTTACTCATGCCCCCTAACATTAACACCACAGAGGTGGAATGAGTGGAGAGTGTCAAGTTCCTGGGAGTGGTCATCTACAACAAGCTTTCTTGGACTCATGTGGACACACTGGTTACAAAGGCCCAACATCTCTTCTTCCTCAGGCAGCCAAGGAAATTTGGCATGATGGCAAATACCCTTGCCAACTTTTATAGGTGCACTATTGAGAGCATTGGCTGGACATATCACTACCTGGTACGGCAACTGTACCATTCAAATTCAGAGACGGTTACAGAGAGTGGTGAATTCTGCCTGGACATTCACAAAGGCCAACCTCCCATCTATAGAATCCATCTACCAGCCCCGCTGTCAAGGAAAGGCTGCCAGCATTCTCAAAGATTCATCCTAGCCTGGCAATGTTTTTCTGCAACCTCTACCATCGGTGAGAAGGTATAGAAGCCTGAATACACGCAGCAGCCAGTTTTGAAACAGTTTCTATCCTCCTGTTAGAATACGGAATGGACTCTCAAAGACTCGTCTGTACCTGTGGTTTTGGTTTTGCCGTTGTTTACCTATTATTTATTTATCTATGATAATTAACTTTGTCTTGTGAGCAATACAGGCAGATCAAAGCTTTTCATTGTGCCCAGTACACATGACAATAAATTCAATTCAATTCGAGAAGAGCTTCCAGGGTGTGATGGTAGTGCTTTTGTGCATCTGCTGCTCTGTACTTCTGGTGGTACATGTCACAGGTTTGGAAAGTACTGTTGAAGATTTACTAAGCACTGTAGTGCATGTTGATGATAAGGTCCTGCTGCCACTTTCAACATTCACTACTGATGCAAAGAGGCAAATGGAGTTCAGTCAAGTGCACCATTTGGATCTTGATGTTAAGCTTCTTGCATATTGTTAGAGCTACACCCATCCAGGTTAGTGAAGAGTACTCCATTGTGTTCCTCACCTGTGCCAGATAGATTGGTGAACAGGCATGAGGAACAGAGGGAGAGAGTTACTGATTATAGAATCCCATGTTTCTGACTTGCTTCACAGAGTCACAGTATTTATATGGTCAGTTCAGTTTTACACATGGTTCTAGATCAGTGTCAATGATACCATGAGAATGTAGTCTAATTTGCATCTTTGATATACATACACACTTCCAGCATGGGTCAGGAAATAGCGCAAACCCCTAACTTCATCCTTCCTAACTCATGAGGTCACTTTAATACCTATATACCATTTGTGAAGAGAATCTTGTGGCATAATGGTAGTGTGGACTAGAGGTCCGGGCTCAAATACCATCTGCTCTAGAGTTTTAGCAACACTTCTGCAGACTAATTAAAATCTGTGGCCAAGACTTGTTTACCTGTGCAATTAATTTATTTAAAATTAAAAGCTTACATGTGATTTTTACCTGATATGAAACTTGTGTGCAGGAATGATTAGATTCAATACTGCAATTTTACAAATAAGTTAATTGCAAACCACTTGGCACAGATACCACCTTGTTACAGCCTGATCTATTCCAGTACTTACTGCAACTGTTTGCTCATATTCAATTTCTTTCTTCTTGTACTGCCTTGTCTTATCTTTTAATATACACTAGTTCATTACTGGTGAGCTAGCAATTACCAAAAATTAGTCAATGATCAGTGAAGAAAAACTGGAGGACATCAATCTTTGTTAAATGATTAATTGCTGCACAAATACAGTTTATAGGAAATCAAAGGAAATAATTGAAAGGCTTCAAAGCTAATCTGATTTAACAAAATATTCAAAAATATTATTTCAATTTTAAATGAAACTCAACAGCATAGTTACGACTAGTAAAAGGACATAAGACTCAAAACAGCCTTATTCCAAAATGAACACTTTTGGGGTTGAAACAAAAAAATGGACAATTGACCAAGTGACCAAAAAAAAAACGTGCTATTCAAAAGCTAAATGCTAAACAGACAAAAGTGGGCAAAACTGTACTCCAGGAATTAGTGCTGGGTCCACCGCTGTTCACAATTTATGATAACTTGCATTTGTAAAGCTCCTTTTGGAAAAATATCCCAAAGCATATTACAGAAGCAACAAACAAAACTAATGAAATCATCAAAATTCATGCAAGGTTGAGGATTTAAAGTTGCATGGTAAACAAATCTATTTAAAGCAAAGAAATACGAAGTCAAAACAATCCACAGGAGATGACAACTAGGCAGATGAAATGCAAAAAGTTTTTAATATTGAAAAGCATAAGGCATTACATATTAGTGGCATTACAGCAATAAGATTAACATATGTAGGTTTAATTATTCCCATTCAATTTTTTAAACAACTCAGTTGAAACAGGGAACTTACCAAGTATACGGGATAGCCTCCAACCTACTTAAATGTGCTGCCCTAGTACATTTGTATTTTTAAAAGCACCCTGTTGACCAATGTAAAGAGCAGTAGTACAGATGGCAATGTGACCATTCAATGCCAGAGTTCAGTCCTGGATCAATATAAGTTTGAAATGCCTTTTCACAATTACAATGAAACCTGTGCCAGTGACTGTCCATCAACTGCTGCAATAAAAAGTCACAGAAGCAACAAAACCTCTATCCATTTATGTTATAACAAAATCCATAATGTGATCCCAAAGTTACAATAATTTTAGTTCAATTAAAAACATTAGTATACAATTAATGGAATAAAAACAGAATGCAAGACTAAGAATGTGGACTTTCCTGCCTAATTGACATACAATGGAAGCATACAAATGAATTATTTCAGCACTATTGTTTTAAACTAGAGAATAATTAGGGACAGATAGCAAGCACCAGTAGAGTCCAGAAAAACACTGGAAACACTTGGCTGGTCAATCTACGTGGAGAAGGTAAGGTAAATGTTTTAGGTCTGATCAGTTGTTAGTTTTGTCATTATCCAGATCGGTTAATCTCATTTCTCTTCCTACAGATACTGCCTGACTGGCTGAGTGTTTCCAGCACTCGCTACTTCAGATTTCCAGCATCTGCAATATTTTGCTTTTTGTTTCACGCTTTCCAGTATTAAAAGGGATTCTGGATGGTCATTGACAGGGTTTATTGCATCTATTTACTGCCTTAAACCTATAAGTGTACCGTCATTTTAAAGATGTGGATTAAGGAGTAAAGTCAGAGAGGCTTTGACACAAACTACGAATGAAATTTTGTTTTATTTTTCAAAATACAAATGCATTAACTTAGTCCCTTCAATTTATGAAAGGCCCAATGACAGCAGGAATTGCTGTGTAAATACAGTATCAGTTGAAAAATGATCCAATAATACTAAAGCCAGCAGTCTGGTTGAGTTATGTACAAACCTTTACCAGCAGGCTGGTCAGTTTATTGTATGTGTCCCCTTTCAGCAGATGATTACACCCACCCCCACCCCAAGCTTCCTTCCAGCAGTGCAGTTTCACACGGTTTTGCGTAACCTTGGTCTTGTTAGATGACAGCAAATGACCCAGTATCAGAACTGCAAAAACAAAAATAAATTGTTATTACATTCAGAATACTTCTTATGACCATGGAAATGTGCTTAGTGGAAAATACTTTCAGTACCAGGTACTGCCACTTTTATTTGTCACATATCTGCTTTATAACATATTTCCTACTCACCAGAACCATGAAAAGAAGGAAACTTAGTATTTCAGATCAGGTTGAAGGCAACAAACTATATGCAATTGACGTGTGAACCAAGACTTTTGCAGAACTTAATCCTCAATGATTAGAAAGGACACCTGGCTTTCCTCAAGAGGCATAGCTGCAAACAGGAATTAGCTACAAGTTGGATTCCACAACTTCCTGGCGTCCTATAATTTTGAATGCTTTTCTCCTTGAAACAATTTTATCTCCATTGGATCTTAAGCATAGAGCATGCAGCAAATTAGGGAGAAAAATGGGAAACAACAGGGAAAGAGAAAGTGAGATAAAAGTACTGGAAATGGAGGCTCCAAGGTATGGAGAAAGGAAAAGGAACACAGAATTATAGTCAGGAGCAAGGGAAACCAAGGTGGGAAGAATGACAGAAAGGATTGAGGGAGCGGATGAGAAAAAGACAAGAGGAAGAGGAATAGAGAAGGACAGGAGAAATGGCCAAGGAGAAACTTTTGCAAAAGGTGAACAGAATTGACGGGAGATGGGCAAGTAGATTGGAATACAGCATTGGAAAGGATATCACAAGAGCACAAAGGTGCAATACATAAGTGTAACTGAAAATGGAGATAGGTCAAGGAAGAGTAGGTTTTTGGAGCAGATGAACCAGTGAAAACAATGGGTGTGAAATTAACAGGTTGTGGAGAAAGATGGGACAGAGCTGTTTGGATCACCATATGCTTCAAGCGGCTATCAAAATCCTGGTCACATGCATTCTTGGACTAGCAGCCTGAAACGTCCTCACAACCCTGTCTGGAACCCTTACCAAACAAACATTCTTTATTATTGGAAGTGATTGCCAGAAAATAAGAATTGCAAACTCAAAGCGAAATGACAGCAACATGACTGAAATAATATTAAGCAACACAGAATCAAATTAAATTTGAAAGGCGACTGAAATTGACAGACCAAGTAAAAGACACACCGGTCAACACAATGATTACAGGCCGCAAGATTTTTCATTATCCGAGATATGCTAAAAGCAGGTCTTGCATTCAATATATGCTTTGTGCTGGTCACCAATTTCCAGAAGCAGCATTTTTTTCTGATACTATTTATACCATGCCTTGGAATTAGCTCGGATTTTTAAGCTGAACAAAAATCACACTGCTGTCTCGTTAATTCACGACAGCCAGTTAAAACAGAGAAGCTCATGTGTTCTCTCAGCATCAGCTACAAAAGGAAGACATTTAGGATTTGTTTAACCCCTGAATGACACAAATGAGCTCTTAAAGGTTTAAGAATTCAAAGATCCTGAAGAATACACGAAACTGGAAGAATATCCATGGGAAATTCCACCATAGTCCTTTTGCTGTTTGGAAAAGTGAAATATTAAAAGTTAATATAGCAGTGATCTTGAAGTTTAATGTATAAGACAGGCTTTGAGACACCATTTTAAATATAACTCCAAATAGTACCGAGAGAGAGGAGTGGGAGGCGGGCAGAGAGAGGGAAGTAATGTTCTCAGAGTCAGGGAAAGGAAACCTAGCTGAACGACTGCTGTACTGAACCTGCAGTGCTATAAAAATGAAACAAGAAATCTTCATCCCAGAAACTCTGATCTGTGGGAGAAATCTCCAGCTATTCAACTACAAAACTAATTGAAAAGTTAGTCAGGGTTCAATGCTTGCAAACTCTTTCACCTTTGAAAAATAATTTACACGCATATTACAATCTGTAATAATAGATTTAACAACTTTCATTTTTAAAAGTATCTTCTATTCATACCTACTTTAAATCCTTGTTTTTGCATGTAAGTCTCATTTCAATAACTGAGTAGCTGTCAATCGTTGGGTAATGAAGCAACTTCTATTTAAGACTAAAGCGTTGCTAGTTATTTGAAATTGAAAATCTAAAAGATGTCTAAGTGAGCTATATAAATTTGCAGTTTATGAATCACTGATATCACACTTGATGTAGTCATAATAAAAGTTAGAAGTATATGAAAATGTAGATTAGATTAGATTACTTACAGTGTGGAAACAGGCCCTTCGGCCCAACAAGTCCACACCGACCCGCCGAAGCGCAACCCACCCATACCCCTACATTTACCCCTTATTACCTAACACTAAGGGCAATTTAGCATGGCCAATTCACCTGACCTGCACATCTTTGGACTGTGGGAGGAAACCGGAGCACCCGGAGGAAACCCACGCAGACACGGGGAGAACGTGCAAACTCCACACAGTCAGTCGCCTAAATCGGGAAATGAACCCGGGTCTCCGGCGCTGTGAGGCAGCAGTGCTAACCACTGTGCCACTGTGCCACCCACAATCATTTGCTTGACTGGGTTCAGCTGCAACATCAATCAAACTGCTTGAAGCCATCCAAAACGGTTTGCTAAATTAACAACCCTATGAACATGTCAATATTCAACACTTTCACCACAGGTGACGAGCAAAAAGACAATGCCAGTAGTGAAGTTAGAATACCATCTTCAAATCTCCCACCGTTCTGACTTGGGAATAGGAGGCGGCGATTCAACTTAAGCCTATTGTGGGCGGCATGGTGGCACAGTGGTTAGCACTGCTGTCTCACAGCGCCAGAGACCCGGGTTCATTTCCCGACTCAGGCGACTGACTGTGTGGAGTTTGCACATTCTCCCCGTGTCTGCGTGGGTTTCCTCCGGGTGCTCCGGTTTCCTCCCACAGTCCAAAAGATGTGCGGGTCAGGTGAATTGGCCATGCTAAATTGCCCAGTGTTAGGTTAAAGGGGTAAATGTAGGGGTATGGGTGGGTTGCGCTTCGGCGGGTCGGTGTGGACTTGTTGGGCCGAAGGGCCTGTTTCCACACTGTAAGTAATCTAATCTAATCTAATCTAATCTAATCTAATCTATTCTATTTAATTAAATCTTAGCAAATCTATACTGAAACTCCATTTCCTGATTTGGGTCCTAATCTCTCAGTACCCTTGCCAAAACAAAACTCTGGTTTGTAACATCCAATATCTGTTGAATGCAGAGCAGGCTCGAAGGACTAAGTGCCCTATTCCTGCTCCTAATTCTGTTTGTACAATAACTGTCCTAGCCTCAACAGCTTTTTGAGAATTTTTCAGTAACTTGTGAAAGGTAATGAATATGGCCTGTGACGTCCATATCCAGAACAAATAAAAGCTGGAGTCATTGGGCTAGTTCAGCACACTTCCGTTTTAATGAAGTCACCGCACAGAATAAAAGTAGTGATGCTTGAAAAATGTTCATCTAAAACGAGAAGTCAAACACATTTGAGGAACTCATTTACCAAGAAACAAAAACCACCAACTGCAAAATAAGGTCTTCGCAAAAACTACTGAATCGAGATAACTTATGCAATGTTGACAGACCTAGCAACTACACACCAGGGAGCAATTAAGTCACAGTTTTCCAGCTTTTGTAATTTGTGTAACACAACCATAGAAAGCAGGCAAATACTATCCTATAAAATTTGCTGGTTTAGATGGGGAAAGACGGGAAAGACAGGAAAGACTCACATTTTTGAGGAACTCTTCTGCAACAATGCGAGCTCTGGCATTTAATGACAGTTTCATTTCGCTGACTTCCTTGTCAATCTCCTCCATGAAATGAATGACAAAGTCAACCAGTTTATGTTTGTACATTTGTTCAGTATGGAAGTTGGTGATCAGGAAACTGATGTCATAGCCCTGTCAGGAAAGATAGAACAGACAGAGACAGTATTTATTAAAGACAGTGACATATTCAACTTTCTCCAGCAATTCAAAGGGGACAGGATGGTTACAAAACAAAAAATAATTGGTGACTTCCCTTGACATATTTTCACACAATTTAAACATTAAATTTGAGCTGGGCTCCAGAAATTTCCTATCTTGATACATTTCTGCCATTAATCTTGCAAAGCCTTTGGTGAATCTCATTCTGATCAAGATGAGACTTCATTTCACGGAGGCTGGGTTCAAAACCACATTCAAAAGAGGAGAACTTGTAGCACAACCTAGTTGCATCACCCATATATTCAATAAGAAACATTCAGCTTCACATGCTAAAAAAGACAAATTAATCTTCAGTATTTGTTACTCACAATTGTGACATATGTAAAGACCACATTCTACTATCCCATTAAGATAGTGAAGTGTTTCAAGCTCAGCACTGACACGAGACCTAATGAAGTCAAATGACATGTCATGAAAAATATGCAAGCAAAACTCCTGCCTTCCTCCATCAATTAAGAACTTAAGAACTTGGAGCAGGAGTAGGCAATTCAGCCCCTTGAAACTGCTCTGCCATTTAATATGATCATGGCTGATCTCATCTTAATCTCAACTCCACATTCTCCTTTAGCCCATTACTAATTAAGAATCTGTTTATCACCACCTTAAATAAAATTTACTTGCTGTCCCAACATCCGCTGTACTCAAGGATAGCAAAGTCCACATATTTGTGATCCTTTCCTCATTTCCATTTTAAATCTGCCACTCCTTAGCCTAAAATTAACTGTTGTTCTAGATTGCTCCTCAAGGGGAAATATCTGCTCTACATTGACTTTCCTTTACCATCCTACATAGCTCAATTAGATTTCCTCTCATCTTTCTAAACTCAAGTATAGACCTGAACTACTCAATCTCTCATAAGACAAGCCTTTCACTGAAGTCAATCTCGTGAACCTTTTCTGAACTTGGCTCCAATGCAGTTACGTGTCCAAAACTGTACACGGTACTCTGGATGTTGTCTCACCAATGCCTTGTACAACTGCAACAACACTTCCCTGCTTTTATACTCTGTTCCTTTAACAATAAATGCCAAATTCCGTTTGCCCAGCTTTACCTGCATGAACTTTTTAGTACTGCGACCACTAGGACTTATAACAGCACACAAACCAACAGCCACTCTCAGACAACAACTCACCAGAACGAAGGACCCGATACCCAACATGAGCAAAACTAACGTAGTGTACAAAATCCCATGCAAGGACTGCACAAAACACTATATAGGACAAACAGGAAGACAGCTAACGATCCGCATCCACCAACATCAACTAGCCACGAAACGACACGACCAGCTATCCCTAGTAGCCACACACGCAGACGACAAGAAACATGAATTTGACTGGGACAATACCATTATAGGGCAAGCGAAACAAAGAACAGCCAGGGAATTCCTAGAAGCTTGGCACTCATCCACAAACTCCATCAACAAACACATAGATCTGGACCCAATATACCAGCCACTACAGCGGAAAGCTGAAACTGACAACCGGAAGTGGCAGGGACAGGCCACTATAAATGCCGGAGGAAACACCACAGAAGCGCTTCACAGGAGGCTCCCAAGCACTGAGGATGCCACCTAGACAGGGGACGAAACGTTTGCAACAAAAACTTCCAGCTCGGCGAACAGAACCACAACAACGAGCACCCGAGCTACAAATCTTCTCTCAAACTTTACTCCTAGTTTTATTCAGTATTTTTTCCCCCGTTGATGGTAATTGTTTTGTATTCCCCCTTTTATATAAACTCTGCATTACCCGTTACTAGTGAAATTATTTCAGCATCCTCCAGCATGAAAAGTAAGGCAAAATATCAATTGTGTCTGTTTTTATGTTCCCAATTTTGAACCTCCCAGTCTCACCCTCCAAGGGACCAACATTCATTTTAGCCACTCTTCCTTTATACATACTTACAGAAGCTTTTGCTGTTATATTTTAATTTTATATTTTGTGCTAGCCTTCTTTCCTAATTAACCTGTGCTCTTTTTATTAGTTTCTTTTAGCAACCCTTTGTTGGCCTTTAAAAGTTTCCCAATCCTCCAGCCTGCCACTGATGCTTGCGGATATGGTATACCTTAGTTTTTACCTTTACACTATGATTAACTTCCTTGCTTAGTCCTGGATGTTTTTTTTCCTCCCTTACAATCTTGCCTCCTCAGTGGAATGTAGTTTAGTTGGAAGGAATTGAATATCCCCTTAAATGTCTGTCATTGTTAGAGGAGCAGTACATCATAGGCATAATATTGAATGCTACTTGAAAGAAACACGAGAGAGTAAATAGAACACAGAATATATTCTGGGTGGGGGACTTCAATATCCATCATGAAGAATAGCTTTGTAACAACTGACTGAACTTGTTTCTTCAAAGGATATAACTGAGCCTGAAGTGACCCTGACTATTTTAGAGGCATCTCCACAATTGACTACTGTGCAACCTTTGTGGAGACAAAAAAAAACTGCCTTCACCTGGAGGATGGGATCAAATGAAATAGGATTGAAATAGTTTGCTCCATTATTCACCTAAATCCTGGCTTATCTTCTATCTGTAAGCCATTTTTCCCTGTAGTATGTCTATTTCCCTGAATGGATTTAATATTTGGAAATTTATCAATCACTGCTTTGAACATACTCAGTGACTGAGCTCTCACACCTCTATGGGTTAGAGAATTCCCAAGCTTCACCACCAAGGGAATAATTTACTTCCCAGCTCAGGCCTAAATAGCCTAGCTTTTATTCTGAGACTGTTCTTGAACCTGCAAATTCCATACCCACCCCCCCCAACCAAGATAAACATGCATCCTGCAGTTACCTTGTCAAGCACTGCTACAGCCTTTGAGATCATCTCTCATCCATCTAAATTCTAGACAATGCAGGCACAGACTCCACAAACGATCATTACCAGATAATCCCACCATCCCAGGATCTCAATTGGTGAAAGTCTGTCACAGTTCAATGGAAAGTAGGTCCTTTATTAGGTAAAGAGATAAAAACATACAATACATACAATAAATCTATACTATAGACCAGGTGCAGTCTCAACAAGGTACGACATAACTACAGCAACATATCTCTATTCTTATACTCAAATTAATTTGTATTAAAGGCCAAAATACTTTCCTAATTGCTTATTGCATTTTTATATCAGCACTGTAACTCATGAGCCAAGGTCTCTTTGGATATATTTCCCAATCTCACCACCTCAGAAATGTTCTGCACTTACCACTTATGACCACTTATCCACATTATATTCCATTTGCTAGGTCTTGCCCACTCAATCTGTCTAAACTCTTGAATCCTCAATTCACATTTTCATCTTGCTTTTTTTTTTTAAAAACAAATGAACTAGAAATATTACATTTGTTCCCCACATTCAAATAACTGATATGGATTGTAAAGAGCTAGAGCCTAAGCATTCATCATTGCAGTATGCTGCAAGTCATTGTCTAAGCTAAAAATGACTCATTTGGTTTATTTTGCTTAACCTCTAGTGTGGTAAGTCATTGAAAGCCTTGAAAATAAAAAGTACACCCCATACACTGGTTTCACATTACCCATTCTTCAGTTACATCCTCAAAAACTCCAACAGATATTCATATTGATTTTGTCCAGTCTGACCCTTTTTTTTTGGTTTAAGTGCCTAGTTATCACATCCTTGTAATAAGATTCTAGCCTTACGAGTGATGTCAGACTAACAGGTCCATTGATCCTAGTTTTCTTTTCTCCTGCCTACTTCCTACGTTTGCTACTTTCCAATTTGCAGAATATTGCAAGATGACCAACATATCCACCACTTCTACAGCAACACATTGGGATGCAGAACGTCAGATCAAGGGGATTAATCAAATTTCAGTCCCACTTTCTCGCAGTACTTTTTGTTTTTAAAATATACTGATATTAACTTCAGTTCCACAATCTCACTAGTAGCTTGCTTCTTGCTTCTCTAGTATTTCCATGAAGTTTTTTGTATCTTCCTCCATGAAGACAAAGTATTTGTTTAGCTTCTCCGCCATTACAAACTTTGTTTCTGCCCTATAGTGGTTGCACCGATGTCTTTGCTAACCTTTTCTTTTACATACCTACAGAAGATATTATAGCCAATTTTTATTTCTTGCTAGTTTACTTTCGTATTCTATTTTCTACTTTAGTTCCTAGGACCTCCTTTGTTAATATCTAAAAATGCTCTGAATCTTCAGGCTTATAAAGTTTCCAAAAAAAAATTGTATGTCCCTTCCTTTGATTTAATAAAATCTTTAACTTGTCAGCCATGGTTGGATCACTTTTGCTGCTGAGTTTTTCTGCACCTCAAAAAGAATGTATATTTGTAGTCAACTCTATTAATTCCTAAATGCTGGTTGATTCCCATTATTGGGAAACTATATTAAAAGGAGTGAAAACAATCTATTGTCCCACATAGCTTCCCTCACCAAGACTCTAGACTCAGATTGAACTGTACTACTTTTGAACTCAACATAAAATTGTCAGGTGATGGCCACTCTTCCCTAGAAGCTTCTTTATAAGATTAGTTAACCTTCTGTCATTGCCCAGTACCATATGTAAAGTAGAAAGGAGGGATCATATCTGTTTGCACTATTAATTCATCTACCATACAATGAATGTTGTGTGCATTAAGATAGAGTTAAACACTATCATTTATAAACATAGAACAGTCCAGTACATCACAGCACAGGCCCTTCAGCCCTTGATGTTGTGCCAGACTTTTATCCTATTCGAAGGTCAGACTTTGTGCATGGGAAATTATGTCTCACAAACTTGATTGAGTTTTTTGAAGAAGTAACAAAGAGGATTGATGAGGGCAGAGCAGTCGATGTGATCTATATGGACTTCAGTAAGGCATTCGGCAAGGTTCCCCATGGGAGACCGATTAGCAAGGTTAGATCTCATGGAATACAGAGAGAAATAGCCATTTGGATACAGAACTGGCTCAAAGGTAGAAGACAGAGGGTAGTGGTGGAGGGTTGTTTTTCAGACTGGAGGCCTGGAGTGCCACAAGGATCGAGGCTGGGTCCTCTATGTTTTGTCATTTACATAAATGATTTGGATGCGAGCATAAGAGGTACAGTTAATAAGTTTGCAGAAGACACCAAAATTGGAGGTGTAGTGGACAGCGAAGAGGGTTACCTCAGATTACAACAGGATCTGGACCAGACGAGCCAATGGGCTGAGAAGTGGCAGATGGAGTTTAATTCAGATAAATGTGAGGTGCTGTATTTTGGGAAAGCAAATCTTAGCAGGACTTATATACTTAAGGGTAAGGTCCTAGGGAGTGTTGCTGAACAATGACCTTGGAGTGCAGGTTCATAGCTCCTTGAAAGTGGAGTCGCAGGTAGATAGGATAGTGAAGAAGGCGTTTGGTATGCTTTCCTTTATTGGTCAGAGTATCAAGTACAGGAGTTGGGATGTCATGTTGCGGCTGTACAGGACATGGTTAGGCCACTGTTGGAATATTGCTTGCAATTCTGGTCTCCTTCCTATCAGAAATATGTTGTGAAACTTGAAAGGGTTCAGAAAAGATTTACAAGGATGTTACCAGGGTTGGAGGATTTGAGATATAGGGAGAGGCTGAACAGGCTGGGGCTGTTTTCCCTGGAGCGTTGGAGGCTGAGGGGTGACCTTCTAGAGGTTTACAAAATTATCAGGGGCATGGATAGGGTAAATAGGCAAAGTCTTTTCCCTGGGGACGGGGAGTCCAGAACTAGGGGGCATAGATTTAGGGTAAGAGGGGAAAGATATAAAAGAGACCTAAGGGGCAACTTTTTCACGCAGAGGGTGGTGGTACGTGCATGGAATGAGCTGCCAGAGGACGTGGTGGAGGGTGGTACAATTGCAACATTTAAGAGGCATTTCGATGGGTATATGAATAGGAAGGGTTTGAGGAGATATGGGCCGGGTGCTGGAAGGTGAGACTAGATTGGGTTGGGATATCTGGTCGGCATGGACGGGTTGGACCGAAGGGTCTGTTTCTATGCTGTACATCTCTATGACTAAGTGTGGAGCATAAATTTATCTGCTGGTGCACTTTTGTTTGAAAGACACCGACTATATACTACAATATATATTAAGTCCCTTATTGCTATCTTGCTCCTTGCCCTTTCTCTTTATCACATCTTTCATCACCTGATTCCTTACCCGCACTGTTTCGTTTAAAGCTACTGCCCTAGTTATACAACTTGCTAGAATACTGGTCAGGGCACAGTTAAATCCCCATAGTACGTCCCTTTTCCCAGCACAGAATCACTATCCCAAGCATCAATCATGCAGTGTTGATCAGATTTTGAATTTCAAGAGTATCCATGAGGTGCCATCAGAAGAATTCCACTAAAAAAAATCAGTCACCTTGTAGCCTTGCAGATTCTTTTGCTCAACCAATAAAATGAAGACAAAAATCCAATGATAGTTCAATAAGAAGTCTAAGGGAGCTTGACAGGAGCATTACATACATCTAAGTATAATGGTGAAACTACAACACAGGACTAATGAATATTAAATTGAAGGCAGTATGCTATAGAGATCCAGCCAATCCCACAAGTAATTTAAAAGTTCAGCACTTCTGCTAAATTCTAAGGTGAGTTACTTGTATTCTGACTCTAAAATCCTTTCACCATTTACAAGGCACAACTCAGGAAAGTGACAGAATACTTTCCACTCATACAGGTTTGCACAGCTTCAGCTATAGTCAAACTCAACACAGGCCAGGACAAAGCAGACTTCTACCTCAAATATTTGTTGCCTCCACAAACGATGTGCTGCAGTTGCATTTGACATTGTCTACAAGATGTAATATGGTAACTTATGGCCATCAAGAACATTCACAAACCCATTCACGCATGACCATGGACAGCGAGTGCAAGGGCACACTACCAGCCACAAGTTCTTCTCTAAGTCACAGTGACTTGGAAATATATTACATAAAATCCATGAACTCCTTAGATATGATAAAAGGTGTACCTTCAGGACCTGCAATGTAGCAGCAGAACACTGTTCATCACCTTTGAGGTTAATTAGGGATGGGCTATAAATGTCACTTGTCAGCAACATTCATAATCTAACATAAAAGTATTGAAGTTTGATGTCTCAATTATAAGCTTTGATAGTGTATAGGACATGATCTAGGCAGAGAATGGTGCCCAAGTCTGTTTCAAACCAGCGGACTGGTTGAAATCTGTTGATACATGCCTGCCCACCCTTTCTCTCAGTACCTTAACACATCACCAATGGGGTCTTGAATTGTCCAAGGGAAGACAATAGAATTTCTTTAAGTTTCAAACAGGGGCTGAAAGAAAGAGGATCTGCAAGCAATAATACGCACAATGTTTTGATTAAACTAGAGTTTAGATTTTTGACCAAATAATCATGCTAAATGGAGTAAAATAGTATGATGCATTCATGGACCTCCCGAATGAAGCATGGAAAAGATTTTGGTGAAGATTTGTAGTTCAGGTTGTAAGTTTGCTTGCTAAGCTGGTAGATTTGTTCTGACATTTTGTCACCATACTAGGTAACATCATCAGCAAGCCTCCAATGAAGCACTCATGTTGTGTCCTACTTGCTATTAATTGGTCTTGGTCTGTTGTGGTGGGTGATATCGCTTCCGGTTCTTTTTCTGAGAGGTTGGTAAATGAGGGCCAACACACTGCAGCACCCAGGGATTACAAGAAGCTGAGGAAAAACACTTATACAAAGTATTCAGGAACAACAGGTACCTGATGAGTGTAGTCCGCTCATTCCTTCACAACAGATTAAACAAGACAACAACACACCCAGAGTCTCTTGCCACCCTGCCATACGTTAAAGACGTCTCAGAGATGATGACCAGACTACTCCAGCTCCTTGGCATCATGGTAGCCCAGACAAACCTATCACTATATAAACAGCTCCTGATGAATTTAAAGGACCCTCGTACCAACAACCAGCAAAACAAATGTCATATTCAAAAATAGCCTGCAAAGACGGCAAGAAACATTACTTTGGACAAATGGGCAGGAAACTAGCCACCGGGATACATGAGCACCAACTAGCCACTAAAAGACATGACCAACTATCACTAGTATTCATACACACAGATGAACAAGGAGACCAGTTCGACAGGGACAATATATCCATCGTGGGACAGGCTAAACAAAGACACACACTTTCTAGAGGCCCGGCATTCAAACTGGAACTCCATTAACAAACATCGATTTGGATCCCATTTACCAACCTCTCAGAAAAAGAATTGGAAGTGATGTCACTCACCACAACAGACCAAGACAAATAAACAACAAGTGGGACAGAACGCCAGCGCTTCATCAGAGGCTCACTGATGATGTTACCTAGCATGGTGACAAAACATCTGAGAACAAATCTATCAGCTCAGCAAGCAAACTTACAACCCAAAATATTACTATATTCTGCAGGGGAGGCACTGAGAACAGATGGAGAACAAGACAAACACAGGGTATCCACAGATCAGTGGACTCCAAGTGCCCTCAGGTCCTCAACACTATCAAAGACAAGTACAGCAAAAATAAGTCTTAAACAGTTAATTGCATTTAACTATATATTGGTATTACCTCAACAGCTTTCCTCCGGAGAATGAAGAAATTCTCTGCTCTCATCATCATAAATCTCATGAACTTATGACAAAGGATCTTTTCAATCTCATCGGCCTGTAAATGGAAATAAAACTTGAACAGGTACAATTTCTAACCTTTCTACAGCCAAAGACTGGAGGTACACTTTTAAAGTAGTGATGTTTTTGAGGGTAGTTTTTATAAACACACACAGTAGCACATGTGGAATTACCAACATACCCACTGAAAACATTTTGTAGGATGCTGCAGAAGGGACAAAAATCTAGTTAAAATCTGGTATGTTAAAACAAATAGGAATAATATGCCACATGTTTATAAAGACATATTTTTCTCCAAAAAAAAAGGAAGCATTCGTAACAGGCTGGAAAATCAACACCTTGTCTCCATAAAACCAATTTTCGCTGACCACCACGGCTCAGATGTTAACCATCACAGGACGCCATTTGGCCCATTGTGTACACACCAAAGATCTGACTACATTAAACCCATTTTCCATCTTTTGGCTCACAGCCCTAGAGGTAATGGCAATGCAAGAGAGTATCTAACTACTAAAATGTTGAAAGGTTCTGACTCCATGTTATTTCAGGCAGTAAGCTTTAGATTCCTGGAACAGTTCTGAATGAAAAAAACGTTAACTTCAACTCTCCTCTCAGCATTCTGCCTCAGTTAGAGTCCTACGGCATGGAGATAGGCTTTTGGCCCAAACTGGTCCATGCCATCCAAAGTGTCCACTTACACTCACCCAATTTCCCTGCACTTGGTCCATATCCTTCTCAAGCTTTCCTATCCATGTATTTGTACAAATTCCTTTTAAATGTTGTTAATGTACCCAACTTAACCACTTCTGCTTACAGCAAATTCCATATGTGTACCACTTCTGTAAAAACAAATTTGCCACTCAGGTTCCCTTCTATTCTTTCCCCTCTAGTCCTCGAATCCTCAACCCTGGGAAAAAGACTAACTGCATTCACCCTATTGATGCCTCTCATGATCTTATACACTTTTATAAGATTCCCCCTCAATCTCCTGCACTCTAAAAGAAAAAAAACTTAGTTTGTCCAATCTCCCTATAACTCAGACCTTCGGGTCCTGGCTACATCCTCGTAAATTTCTTCTGCACTCACTGCAGTTTAATAACATTCTTCTCATAGCAAAGTGATCAAAATTGAACACAATCCTCCAAGTGCGACCTCAACGTCCTTTACAACTGCAACATATCCTAACTTCTATACTTGATGCCCTGACTGATGAAGGTCAGTGTGCTAAAAGCCTTGTTCACTGTCCTGTCTACCTGTGACTCCATTTTCAAAGAACCATGCACCTGAACTCCAAGGTCTCTCTGTTCAACTACACTTAAGGCCCTGCAATTCACCATGAAACTCCTACCTTGATTTGATTTTCCAAAATGCAAGAGCGCACACTTATCAATAGTAAATTCCATTTGCCATTTCTTGGCCTACTTCCCCAGCTGATTTTGGTTCTGCCGCAGTTTCCAATAACCCTCCTCACTGTCCATAATACTGCTTATTTTAGTGCCATTTGCAAATTACTAACCATGCCTTGTCTTAAAATCTACATTCCTGTGGTTATTGACCAATCTACTAATAAAGTGCCTTCCTATCAACCCTCAATCTTGTGTTTCTCAGGTCCCATTTCAACCTTTGCTGCTCCAAAAGGAAACCAATTCTAGCCTGTCTAATCTTTCCTTATTGCTAAAACCAAGCATCCTAGTAAATCTCTTCTGTGATATCTTTAGTGCAATCATATCTTTCCTGTAATTTAATCACCAGAACTGTACACCATACTCCAGTTGTAGCCTAACCAGCATTTTTTAAAAGAGTTCCACCATAACTTCCCTGCACTTGTATTCTATCCCTTGACTAATTAAAAAGTATTGCATATGCCTTCTTGTCTGCCTTATCCACCATCCCTACTACCTTCAGGGATCTGTGGAATTGCACGCCAAGATCCCTCAGATCTTCTGTACTTCCATGAATCCTAACATTAATAATATATTCCATTTGGCCTTGCTGGACTAATTTCTTTCTTAATAAACCTGTGTTTCCTCTGCTTTCCAAGTTCTCATGTTTTAATTTATAATTCCACCTTAACTCCCACCCAACTCTTCTGAATTACTTGCCAGGATCCCATCTGTGTGTTAATCTAACGAGCTGACCTAAAATTCTGCTCCAGGAAATGAATGGAAAATGTTATTTCACAGATTAGGTGTTATGTTGCAGAAGGGGGCCAATCAGTCCACTGTACCTGCCCCGGATCATTAATTGAGCATCTACCATGCTCCTCCTTTTTCCCCATACCCAATTCCAAATCTTACTAACAACAAATACAGTCTAAAAGCCAAATGAGATACTGACCTGTTTGATTGCAATGCTGACTCGTACAGAATTTATTGAGCCCTCAATGAGGACTTTCTCCTTCTCATTCCTGCTGATGATCAAGGGCTGCAACAGCAGCTCTTTACTGCTCCTATCATGGGTCAAGAAAACATGCATTACTATCCCATACTTAGAATGCATCCGAGGGCTTTTCAATTATTTAGTGCCCCAGCACTAAATTTGTTTTGCATATAAGTGCATTGCTAGCAATCATCTTAAAAGTTATATACAGATTATATGCTTTCTGTTGCACTTTCCACAGAAAATCCAAAACTAAACATATTCAAATTTATCCCTAGAGTCAGAAAATTATACTGAATTTTTTCTTGCTCCCCTCAACTCCCTAGATGATGCTTAGTGAAAACTGAAAATTAACCCAAATATTTAGCTACCAAATATGCCCTACCTCACTTCCACTTCAGGTTTATTATGGCGCTCCACAACTTGTGATGAGAAGTTTTCCAAGCAGAGTGCAGCTTGAAGTGTGGCACGGACTGCATTCAGGTACGGACGGAGTGTTGCCTTTTGAAAGGAGAGATAAACAAAGTAATAAAGCTTAGAAGACCATCTGGGCAATTGCAAGGACTACATCCATATTGGAAATATCCCATTTTAATCTGTACATTAAAATTTATTTCATTACAAAACATTTGTTATAACAAGTATAGTGTCATGGATGACAGCTCTCAGGATAGTAGACTATGTCATTTCATTATTTCCCTTTAACTAATGGGCAAAGTCTACTATCAGGAGAAAGTGAGGACTGCAGATGCTGGAGATCAGAATCGAAGAGTGTGGTGCTGGAAAAATATAGCCAGTCAGGCAGCATCTGAGAAGCAGGAGAATCAACATTTTGGGCATAAGCTCTTCATTAAGGCTTCATTCACTCCTGATGAAGGGCTTATGCCCGAAACATCAATTCTCCTGCTCCTTGGATGTTGCCTGACTGGCTGTGCTTTTCCAGCACCATACTCAATATCTACTATCAGTAATGGTGAACAAAAATAAAATTAAGTAAACCAAACTATACAGCAATACTGGACAGCCAGCTAATCATAGTTAAAGCACAGAAAATAAATAATAGTGGTTTGAGTAGCTCTAGTTAATCTACAGCAAGCACCTATTTGTAAACTAGGTTCAGGCACAATTGCTAAATATACCACACCCACTCCACTTTAAACTCATCTGTCACAAAACACTGACCAGCAAGACAGTCAACACATGTATGGTGGTATACACTGAGCACCATGGGAGAAAACCCAAAAGTAAATTGAATCCTACTATTTGTTGACCATATATGATTTTAACTCCTTTATGTTAATTTGGGTGACAGGTTCTTCCCCAAAGGCCTTTAATGAACTAATGGAGTCAGTATTTTTTAAATCAGTATAAGCATTATTACCATTTTTTTAAAAAGAAAATCAAATTCAACTTCTCAAACTGCTATAAAGAAATTTAAAGAAACTTTTTCAATTACTACACTAGTAATTGAACATGCTACCACACAAGTAAAGCATGCACTTCACATGGGAAACTTGTCTGATTACTCAGGAATTCACACCTAGAACTTGAAATAGAAAATTAACTCATTATAATGCAACTTTAATAAGATATTTTTGCCAAAAGCAGCATCATGTTATGTGAATACAGTAATAACTGAAAAGTAACAGAACATAATGCCATATATAACTTCTATTGCGTGCGCTCCCTCAACCTCGTACAAGTTTCATGGAAAGTACAGACTTTACATCTATATACAATCCTGTAAAAGAAGCAGAGTCAAACACTAAACCGCAAACAACCTTGACAAGGCATGCAGCCCCCACTGACAGCCCTAAGTCAGAACATGGAATAAGGTGGCCAAGTGAAAAGTTCTCGGACAAGAAACACTGGCTGCAATCAGGAATCAGCAACTTGGCAGGTACCAAAAACTAGAAAGAGGCCCACAATCAATGCCTTCCCTTCCTCATCTCCACTGAGGAGGATGCGGGGGCGCGACTGGGTCAAAGAATGCCGTATGTAAGGCATTCCTAATGGAAAGCAGAGGAAGAGTACCACGGTCGACTATTCAATATAGAGAGCGCGGTGCAGCAGCCGGCCCAGCCCGGATATCAATCAGTTCAGCCCTGGCCCAGTGACAGGAAGCGCTGGGTGTGGAGCTCTCCCCTGTCCTCGGGGAACGGGTGGGGCCTTGATACCGCTTGAAGCCGTTACTCCGGCTGACTCCGGAGCTCCCAATTATTTACCCCGCCACCCCTGTCCGTACTCCCAGCCGGAGTGAGCCCACCGCCCTGTTTGCCCCCATCCCATTCAGGGACCCTCTCCGTGCTGCCCCCCCCATTCACTTACCATCGTCTCCCCGGAAGGCGGAAACGTTCTCGGCGCGTGCGCAGCCGTGCCTCTGCTCACCCCTCCCCAACCCGCTGCAGGATGACTACACTGCGAAGTGGAGGAGGGGGCGATAGGCACTCATTCTAATGTTTCATCGTCGTTTCTTTGTTGCAGTTCTAATCAGATATCATTGACAGAAGTTGCTTAACTTTGTTTATCCAAATAAAACTTTATTTCCTGTTCCTTAAGCTTTTGAAGCAGCCTAAATGAACACAGTTGTTAATTTTACACCCCTCAAAGTCGTATCGACTTCACACACCCTGGATTAGGTGAACTTTTAACATTTACCTTGTCGTAAGCATGAATTTTATTTTCATATTATTTACATGCAGCTGCAAAACAAATAAAGTGAAATATTTGAAACATTATTGATCTAAACAGCTGGTCTTTTCCAGCAGAAGCACGTAACGAATGTTGTATTATATATCCTTCCCCCCTCCTCTGCTTGTGACATTGGGCTGGTCCAAAGGCGCCGGAAAAGGACGTGGGCTGAGCCACTGTAACAGAAAATGTGGGGAGAGTTGGGGGGTGATTGACTGCAAAAGATGGCACTATTGTGGAGAATGTGTATTCTGTAGCTGTCCCTTTGCTGTGTTATTCATATGATAATTTAGATGAGGTGAGATTGAAACGGTTGTTCGGCTATCTGCGACAAGAGTGACCAACTGTATGTTCGATATCCCCTCCTTCCCAGTAGTGGCAAAGCCGCAGATGGAGCCAGTTCCCAGGTAAAATGTAACAAAGTCCTGATGAAAATATAAGGGAGCCGGCATCTAGCAACAAATGACTGTTACCGTAACTACCTGCAGACACTACTCCTTATTGCATTGCAGCCTGAAATCACAGGTAGTTTGTGTCTTGGTCACTGGGCACCTGGACAAAAAAAAAGACCTTTTATTTCACAGTTGGAATCTAGTGGTTAAAGCAAGAGGAGCAGGTCCATTGCTGATTTCAAGACTAGCAAAAGGTGAACTGGCAGCTGGACTTGCAAATTGTGGTCTTGACACAAACTGATCTTACATCTTCACTAATGCCCTGGCCTTCCTGTGCATGATAGCAAGTCAGGCAGATAGATAGTGGGACAGAGAAAATAGTTTCTTACTGCTCTCAGTAGATGACAGAAGATGAAAACCGAATGTCATTTTAGTCCATGATACAATTATCATCCAGCAATCTCACCATTGCTCTTTGTTACAGTGTAGTCTTGTTTCCAAATTATTTGCATTACACCTTATGCGCAATTTGATACTATCGCCTGAAAAGTCCGCTTTCATATTAACGATTAACACTCTTTTTTTGGTCAAATGCTTTCAGACGTTTAAATTGTTCTGCTATTTTTTGAATAATAGGTACTCCTGGGTGTGAAGTCACTATCCTTCCACCTGTTTGAAATCCAAGCCAAGAGCAATGAATTAAAAGCTAACTGTAAGGACATAATATGAAATTAATTGGCCAATCCCAATTCTTAATACTGTAGCAGAAATACAAAATTGCACTTGTTGAGCAGAGTTCATAAACTGTATGTGTGAATTCAGAGTAGAACATAGTGTTAGAGTAAGGGGATCTTGGTTCTGTTATTGACTGTGTTACTCTGAAACTGTATATATAAGAGAGTGACACTTCAAGTCTCTCATTATAATTAAAAAGTGCTCCAGTTTACATCCTTTACCCTGAGCACAAAAAAGATCAAACAACAAAAATGGAAATGATTGTCTTATAGGAGAGATTGCAAAAAAGAATGTTTTTGGGAATGAGGACGATGAGGACTTTCAGTTTGAAAGTTAGATCGAAGAAACTGGAGCAGTTCTTGGAGAAGAGAGGAGTGAGAGGAGATCAGATTGAAATATTCAAAATCATTTGAGACCTGGAAAAAGTAAATAGGGAGGAATGTTTCCACTTGTGAACGGATCAAGAATGAAAGGGTACAGGTAAAAAATCATTAATTTAAAAAAACAAATGTGATATGAGGAAGTCATTTTTCACACAGTGAGTGTTTAGGGTCTAGAATACACTACCTGTGAGTGTTTTGGAGAAGATTCAATTAAAGCATTAAAAAATGGAATTAGACGGTTATTTTAAAAGATGAATGTGCAGGAGTTTGGAGAAAAGACAGTAGAATGGCACTAGGTGAGGTGTTCACTTTGAAGACCTAGTACAGACATGCTGGGCCAAATGGCAGCCTTCTGTGGCTCTGTATAAAAGGCATTTTACTATAGATACCAAAGTTGAAATAATGGAATAGTTGGTTTATAAACAGAAAGCAGCTGAATCCGCAGCCACTACCAACCTGAGGTAAAAGAGGCAGATCTTGAGTCAATAAAGGAAAATGGTTAAACTGGTTTAGTATTTATAATTTCAACTGACTCATAGACTAGAAAACTCAGCTAGAAGAAGTGACAAAATGCTCAGGAAATAAATGGTGTCACTGGAATAAACAAAAAACAAATTGGTGGTATATTGAATACATTTTTAATGGCACTTCACATTAATGATGCTATCACTTAAAAAAATCGTGGCCCTGCGCCAAGGGATACTTGTTGACCCTCTGATTTTTCTGGATGATTTTGAAGAGCTTGTTTCAATTATAGTACTTGTTTTTAAAATCTGTTTGGAAGCCATCAGTCCGCTGATAGACTAGAGAAGTTTTCACAGTCTTCATTTCTTGCACCCGTGTAATAAGCCTTGCACTTGCTATGTTATTATTAATCAGAAATACTATGTACAATTTGAATCAGGTTAGTTTTCTTTACAGATATTAGACAAACTTTCTACGTGCTCAAGATGAGTGAACTAAAAGACTGCCCACTGCAGTTCCATGATTTTAAGCCAGTAGATCATGTGAAGATGTGTCCCCGCTATGCAGCTGTACTCTCACGCTCTGAGGATGATGGAATTGGAATCGAGGAGCTGGACACATTACAGCTGGAGTTGGAAACACTCTTGAGCTCAGCGAGTCGGCGACTGCGCATACTAGAGGCAGAAACACAGGTAAGAATGATGCATGAAGCTATTTGGCTGCATTCACTGGAGTGGTAACTCACCATAGTTCTTCTAATGGAGGAACAGTAAAGAGGAATAAATCACTAGTGGGAATAATCCAAAACAACCCCCACCCCAAAAACAACCCATTAATTTTGATGTAGAACAAAATATACAAGAAGAAATCTTGGCACCTTGTGAAAAAGGGACAACAATAATTGAGTAATTTTACTCTACATACAATCTGAAAAAAAATATTGACAATAGTACCCCATCAATAATGAGTTCATAGAATACTTTTGAGAGCAGCATGTTTTGGAACCAACTAGAGAGCCGAATATACCAGACTGGATATTGTGTAAGGAGAAAGTGAGGACTGCAGATTCTGGAGATCAGAGGTCGAGAAAAGCACAGCAGGTCAGGCAGCATCCGAGGAGCAGGAGAATCGACGTTTCGGGCAAGAGCCTTTCATCAAGAATGGGTATTGTGTAATGTGAATAATGGCTCCTATGGGCAGCAGTGATCAAATATGATTGAATATCACATCCAATTTGAAAGGGAGAAGAATGGGTCTCAGGCTAGTATTTTAAACCGAAGTAAGGGCAAGCGTCTGGGTATAAGACCATAAAAAAGGAACAGAAATAAGCTGTTCAGCTACTCAAGCCTGCTCTGCCATTCAATAGGATTATATGACAATTCTCTTTTTTTTGTCCTTTTCCTGTAATCCTTGAGTCCCCCACTGATCGACAATCTATCTTTCTCAGCCTTAAATATGTACAAGGACTCTGCCTCCACAGCAGTCTGTGAGAAAGCGTTTCAAAGACTTATAACCCTCTGAGGGAAGAAGTTCCTCCTCATCTCAATCTTAAACTGGTGCCCCTTTACTCTGAGATCCTGCCCTCTGATCCTAGAATCACCCATAAGGGGAAATGTCTTCTCAAAATTGACCCTGTCAAGCCCTTTAAGAGTTCTACATGTCTCAATGAAATCACACTCATTCTTCTAAACTCAGTAAATAGAGTCCCAACCTGTTTAACGTTTGATCAAAAGACAGACCCTAAATACTAAGGAACATGCTGTTGAACCCTCTTAGATTAGATTAGATTACTTACAGTGTGGAAACAGGCCCTTCGGCCCAACAAGTCCACACCGCCCCGCCGAAGCGCAACCCACCCATACCCCTACCCCTACATTTACCCCTAACCAAACACTACGGGCAATTTAGCATGGCCAATTCACCTGACCTGCACATCTTTTTGGATTGTGGGAGGAAACCGGAGCACCCGGAGGAAACCCACGCAGACACGGGGAGAACGTGCAAACTCCACACAGTCAGTCGCCTGAGGCGGGAATTGAACCCGGATCTCTGGCGCTGTGAGGCAGCAGTGCTAACCACTGTGCCACCGTGCCGCCCGCTCTCTCAACTGCTTCCAATGAAATAATATGTTTCCTTAAATAAGAGGACAAAAACAGTTCACAGTAATCCACAAGTGCTTTCACCAATACCTTGCACAGTTGTAGTAAGGCTTCCTTACTCTTATAGTCTAAGCCCTTAAAATAAGGGACATCATTCCATTAGCATTCCTGATTACTTGCTGCATCTGTGTGCTAACATGTTGTGTTTTGTCCACGAGTATTGCCAAGTCCTTTTTGTGTTGCAGCTTTCTGCAGTTTTCCTCTTATGGTCTTACTTAAATTATACTCAGTTCTTTTATTCTTCCTTCCAAAAAGAATAACTTTGCATTTTCCTACATTATACTCCATTTGCTAAATTTTTGCAAATGGAGTATAACCTATCAATTCCTCTCTGTAAAGTATTTGTATCCTCCTCACAACTTTTCGACTATTAATGTGCCATCTGCATCTTGTCTACAGTACATTCACTACTTTCCTCTAAGTCTCGAAGGCATGGAGTCATTAAGGCATGAACATCTGAGATTGTGGAAGTGAACTGGGATTTAGGTTAGGGGATACTCAGAATATTTCTACTGTAAAGAAAAGTTGCAATGGGAAGACCCAACATTTGGGGTTAAATAAAAAGTTAAGGAAAGCCCTCAAACATAAGCAAAAGGTATATAATTGCATGAAATGAGTAGCAGGTCAGAATATTAAAACAGTCAGAGTATGACAAAAGTTAATCGGGACAAATAAATTAGAATATGAGAAGAAGCTAGCTAGACATGTAAAACAGACAGCAGGAGTTTCAATAGCTATTGAAAAGAAAAAGAAAGTAAAGTAAGCATTACTTTTCTAGAGGGTGAGAATTTGGAGTTAATGGTTGATAAGAAAGAAATATCAGATGTAATGAATAATTATTTTGTTTCTGTCTTCTCTGTAGAGGACACAAAAGCATACCCCAGTAAATCACAAAGTTGAAGTAAGTGAGTACTTTGATGGAAATACAACGCTAAGAATGCAGTACTGAGCAAATGGATGGAGCTGCAGGTTGATAAGTCTCTGGGTCCTGATGGACTTCATCCTAAGGTCTTAAAAGTGTTAGTTTCCAAAAATAATTAGATTCTAGAAAGCTTCCAGCAAACTGAACAAAAGCAAAAAAAAAAACATCATGTCAAGAAGAGAGGGAGTGAGAAAATCGGAAACTATAGGCCAGTTAGCATAATGTCTGTCTGGGGTATCATTTTAAAATTGATTGGTAAGGACATTATAATTGGGCACTTGGAAAAACTCAAGTTTACTGTGCAGAGCCAGTACATTTTAGTGGAAGGGAAATCTTGTGTAACTAATTCATTGGAATTCTTTGGAGGATGAACATGTGCTGTGGATAAAGGGGAGCCTGTTCATGCACTATGCTTGGGTATCCAGAAGGCATTTGACAAGGTGTCACATTAACAGTTAACGTGTAAACGTAGGAGCTTATGGTGTAGAATGGTACATACTGGTGTGAATAGAAGATTGGCTGGCTAACAGAAAACAGTTAACGTACATAAATGGGTTTTTTTTGATTAGCAGAATGTGGTGAATGGGTCCCACAATGTGTTGGGCCCTCAGCCTTTTACACTTTATTAGATTAGATTAGATTTATTAGATTTGGAGACCAAAGGCTAAATTTTCAGATAATGCAAAGGTAGCAATGTATGATGTAAAGATGGCATAACAAGAATTAAGTAAAAGAATGAAGAATACAAGTTAAGTAAATACTCAAAAATATGGCAGATGGAGTATAATGTTGGAAAATATAACAATTTGACAAGAAGAATGAAACATGTATTATTTAAAGGGAAAACAACTGCAGAATTCCAAAGTGCAGAGGATCTTTTCTTTCTACTTATCTATGGGACATATGTTCAACGGAAATATGTGAACCACATGGGTTTTACAGCAATCGACACTGGTTGCCATTAGGTTAGCTTTGTTTCGAATTAAAATTTCAACATCTGCCATGGTGAGAATTGAGTTCATGTTCATTTGCCTGGATTTTGGATTACTAATCCAATTACATCACCAGAATGCCACAGCTTCCCGAGTGGGTGTTCTAGATGGTCCAGTGCATAAGTCACAGAAAATTAGAATGCTGGTACAGCAAGTGATTAAGAAGACTGAAGGAATGCCATCCTTCCATATGAGAGCAATTGAACATAAAAGTAAGAATATTGTGCTTCAGTTATACAAGGTGAGGCTGCAACTTGAATATTGTGAGCAGTTGGTCCCCTTATTTAAGGAAGAATGTGATTGCACTAAAGATGGTTCAGAGGAGGTTGATATCTCAAATAAATTCATTGTCCTATAAGGAAAAATCGGACAGGTTGGGTTTATTTCCACTGGAGTTTGGAAGAGTGACAGCCAATTTGCTTGAAGTTTATAAGATGCTGAATGGTCTTGACAAGGATGTTTCCTCTCATGGGTGAATCCAGAACTAGGGAACACTATTTTAAAATTAGGGATAACCCTTTAGGACAGGGATGGAGGTGGGTTCATTAATTGTTTTTAAGGTAGAGGTCAATAGATTCTTATGAGCCCAGGTAACCAAAAATTATTGGGTTTAGATGGGAATGTGGAATTTGAAACGGAAATATGTCAAACATGATCTTACTGAAGGTTTAAAGGGCTAAATGGTCTATGGCTGTCCCTCATTCACATTTTGAAGTTGGTATTATCACTTGCCCTGTCGCCAGTTTCAGAAAAAGATTCTTAAATGCACTACTGTGATAGTTGTAGTTTCCACCCACTTGTGTTCTCTGACTGAGGTAGATAAATTGGTAATTCATTTCAATCCATGTCACCAGCTGTTACATGGTTTTCACTCTTTCAAAAGCATTTAAACTGTTGATTTTAGATCCTCACAGACTGGCAGGATAAGAAAGGAGATAAGAGGTTGTTAAAATTTGGGAAGGAACATGAGCATGGAACACCACAGAAACACGGAAAACCCAAAAAGCAGAAAATCGATGGAAAAGGCAGCCATGGAACTGGACCTGGTCCTGGACGCCCGAAGTCAAAAAACCTACAGCCTAAAATTCAAGAATATGAATTTACAGATGATCCCTTGGATGTTCCCAGAATTCCAAAGAATGATGCCCCCAACAGGTAGGATCTCTCAGAACTTAACACATATTCCATTCTGTATTTTTGTCAGATTGGAACTGCAGGCTGGGTATGACCTGATTGAATTTAATTTCCTTTAGGAACCTGTTGCAGGAATAGGCACTGGTACGTCTGCCCATCTTCACATTATTTACTGCTTGTGTTCTGTCTCCCGCTCTCTCCGCAAACTATTTTCCAAGTTACCTGGAGGGAGATAAATTAATGCAAGGAAAAGTAAAAGTCTGAAATTGCTTCTCTCTCGCACTCACACACATGCACCATCCACAATCTGTTTTACTTTAACGGGAATTAATTAAATTCCATGAGCCTCTGTGCTCTGTCTCTCTCGCTGTTGTTCTTGACACTGTTTTTTGATACCTTTTATCAAGTGAACATAGATACATTGAAGAGTGACAAAACTCTATAGCTCCTTTTGTTCAGAATCTAAAGTCATGAGTTGCTGCAAACTGATTTTTGAGTAACTTTGTTGACAACAGTTTCACATTTACTGGATGCCAGCAGTGAGTTTTCTGTAGTAACAATGAGTAACTTCACATCTTCTCATACCTTCTGCAGGTTCTGGGCATCAGTGGAACCATACTGTGCTGACATTACCAATGAGGAGATCCGTGTCCTTGAGGATCTACTGAAACCCCCTGAAGATGAGGCAGAGTATTACAAGGTGAAAGACCAACATAGATGAAGTGAGAGAGACAGAGAGATTCAGGAAAGAGTGGGTTGTTGGCCAAAGCACTACTGAAAGAGATTTTCAGAAACAGGTTGAAGGTGATGAAATATTTTGAGGGGAGCTTTAAAGATATTGTTTGAGGGAGTATGGTAAACATATGAATGTGTTTGTGTACTTTATTATTCATGTGGGGATAACTGTTCCTAGACTGTTCCTAGTAATGTTTTCAAGATTCCATAATAGGAATTAGGATATTCCAGATGTAAAGGTTTTACCAACAAATCCCGACTTGGCTTAAAAGTGATTACAAACCAATATTGCTATTCTTTCTTTCATTTCCATTTCTTTCTTTTTGTTTTGTTTGCTGATTGTGTAATCAATAATCAGCTCAGAAAATAAGGGAACTGAATTTAGTATTCATTAGTAATGTGGTTTGATATCCTTCGCAAACCAGTTATCAGCTCCCATCAAAACCACATATGAAGTACTTTAATGAGATATCTGTCTCTCTTTCGGACACTATTCCCAACTGAGTATGCAGGCTGGGATCCTGCTGACAGGCCTCCTTGAATCCATTATGTGTAATGAGCTGAAAGGTGAATTTGAATGATTTTTCAATTACATTTGCCAAAGCAAGACAGGAAATGAGGCAATTGAGTATTCATTAGAAAAACAGGAATAGTGAAGCAACACAGCTGAACACACAACATATGTTCAGGAGTATGAGCTTGTGAATGTTATATATTAACAGCTCTGATCAATTGACGAATGACACTGATTGAGGAGGAACGGTTCAACTCTGCACTTTCTATAGAAGTGTAATTGTGTACCTGTAGAGATTTGTAAAATCATGTGGGGCATGAATAGGGTGAATAGCCAAGGCTTTTTACCAGGATAGGGGAGTTCAAAACTAGAGGGCATAGGTTTAAGGCGAGAGGGGAAAGATGTAAAATTTAAGGGGCACATTTTCACGCAGAGGGTGGTGCATGTATGAATGAGCTGTCAGTGGAAGTGGTGGAGGCTGATACAATTACATTTACAAGGCATCTGGATGGGTCCATAAATAAGATGGATTTTGAGGAATATGGACCAAATGATGGCAAATGGGACTAGATTATCTTAGGATATCTGGTTAGCATGGATGAGTTGGCCCACAGAATCTGTTTCTGTGCTGTACAACTCTATGACTACTTTATATTAAACTCTAACACTTTGCCTTACATTCCTGTTTGCACAGATCCCCCCCCTGGGGAAACATTATTCCCAGCGATGGGCACAGGAGGACCTTCTAGAGGAGCAGAAGGAAGGTGCCCGTGCTGCAGCTGCAGCAGAGAAGAAGAAAGGCATGCTCGGAGCTTTGACTGAACTCGACTCAAAAGGTGAAGTGAACTTGCAATGAGCTACTGTCTGTTTAATAAACCAATATCCATGTTGCAGATTAGGCAGCAAAAGATTTTCAGAGATCTTCAAGGGCTTTATTGTACATCTATTGTTTAGCTCAAACACCAGTTTCCACCTTCCCTTTCTGCACCTTCTCCCTGTCCAGAAGCTAACCCCCCACGAGGGAAGAACCCTGCTCTTTTTTTAAAAATAAAGTGCAATGATCAAATCACCCAGCTCTCCTAACATTACCATTCCTCCTAACACGACTATACCTCCTAACATGACCGTAGGCGAATGACATTGATTGAGGAGGAACAATTCAACTCTGTGCACATTCCATTGGAGTGTAATTCCATAACCTATAGATATTTGTAAAACCATGTGGAGCATGGCTAGGGTGAATAGCCAAGTCTTTTTCCCAGGTAGGGGAGTTCAAAACTAGAGGGCATATGTTTAAGGTGAGAGGGAAAGATGTAAAGTTTAAGGGATGCGTTTTCACGCAAAGGGGGGTGCGTGTATGGAATGAGCTGTCAGAGGAAGCAGTGGAGGCTGATACAATTACAACATTTAAAAGGCTCTGGTTTAGGGTGTAGGTTTGCTCACTGAGCTGTAGGTTTGATATCCAGACGTTTCATTACCTGGCTAGGTAACATCATCAGTGGCGACCTCCAAGTGAAACGAAGCTGTTGTGTCCTGCTTTCTATTTATATCTTTCTCCTGGATGGGGTTCCTGGGGTTTGTGGTGATGTCATTTCCTGTTTGTTTTCTGAGGGGTTGATAGATGGCATCTAGATCTATGTGTTTGTTTATGGCATTGTGGTTGGAGTGCCAGGCCTCTAGGAATTCTCTGGCATGAATTTGCTTAGCCTGTCCCAGGATAGATGTGTTGGCCCAGTCGAAATGGTGGGTTTTTTTCATCCGTGTGTAGGGCTACGAGGGAGAGAGGATCGTGTCTTTTTGTGGCTAGCTGGTGTTCATGTATCCTGGTGGCTAACTTTCTTCCTGTTTGTCCTATGTAGTGTTTGTGGCAGTCCTTGCATGGAATTTTGTAGATGACGTTGGTTTTGTCCATGGGTTGTACTGGGTCTTTTAAGTTTGTTAGTTTTTGTTTGAGAGTGTTGGTGGGTTTGTGTGCTACTAGGATTCCAAGGGGTCTTAGTAGTCTGGCTGTCATTTCTGAAACTTCTTTGATGTATGGTAAGGTGGTTAGGGTTTCTGGCTGTGTTTGGTCTGCTTGTCGTGGTTTGTTCTTGAGGAATCTGTGCACTGTATTTTTTGAGTATCCGTTCTTCTTGAATACGTTGTATAGGTGGTTCTCCTCTGTTTTCCGAAGTTTGTCTGTGCTGCAGTGTGTGGTGACTCTTCGGAATAGTGTTCTGATACAGCTTTGTTTGTGTGCGGGGATGGTTGCTGGTGTGGTTAAGTATTTGGTCAGTGTTTGTCGGTTTTCTGTATACGCGGGTTTGTAGTTCTCCGTTATCCTTTCTTTCGACTGTGACGTCCAGAAATGCGAGTTTGTTGTCGGTTTCTTCCTCCTTGATGAACTTTATGCCTGTGAGGGTGTTGTTGATGATGTTAAATGTCTCTTCTATCTTGTTTCGTTTTGTGAGCAGGCTCCTGGAAAATTGCTGCGTCAAGCCTACGAACAAGATCTGCATCTGATCTGCATCTGGCTGAGCAGGGATTGACATAATTACCATCCCAATTACTGGCAATCAGGCTCAACCTTCAAAGCTTGCTATCTATGCTTCTTTCTGCTTTCCCCTGACTTCCTGATGAGAAAACAGTTTAATAAAACACACAACATCTAGTTATTGCTGACTCAATGCTACACTTTCTAAAACTACACAAAGTTCCATCCGCTTCATGAATCATGACATATCTGGACAGTTCGATTAAAATTCTAATCATATCCTGTCCTGCAATGTGTCCCATTCACCCATCATCTCCCATTGTTATGAATCTGCACTGATTCCCTTAACTCCAATAGTTGATTCCTTGCTCGCATCTAAAAATTCTTTATAACTTCACCACACCTCAGCCTTGTATCCTTCTGTGGCAACTTTGCAGCTATTGGGGGTTGGTTGTGCACAAATCATTGAGGGTGACAAAGCATCTAATAAAGCATCTAATATAGGTAGAGGTACTTGGTACAAAAGTCTGGAAATTTTCTAAATCTATATAAAACATTAATTGGCACTAGTTGGAGTATTAAATCTAGTTCTGGGGCCTACACATTAGAAGGGAAGGAAAGTTTCAGAAAAGGTATGGAAGAGATTTTCCTAGATTTCCAGGGAGCAGTGAAGATTTGATGGACGTCTTCAGCATAGAAGTCAGAAATCTTAATGGACTGAAGAAGAGTCAGTGTGTCTGTCCTGACCAAAAAAGAGCTATCCAATTGAATCTCTCCTTCCCTGCTCTTGATATGTGGCCCTTGTATTTACATATTCCCTTTCATAACTCCCAGACATCCTGAAACACATTATGGTCAGTGAAGTGCATATTAACAACCGATCGTTGTTGTAGTGTAGGATGCACTGTACTAGTGTAGGCTGCCCGTTTGCAGACAGTAAAGACCCACAAACATTGACTGGGAAACCTTTTTATGACACTGTTTGAAGGATAAACGTTAGCCAGGAGGCTGGATTAATTCTACTGCTGTTCTTTGAATTAGTTGCCATAGAGTTCTTTTATACCCAAAAACAGAAGTTGCTGGAAAAGCTCAGCAGGTCTGGCACCACCTATGAAGAGACATTTGAGACATTTATTGTGACCCTTCCACCAAACCCAAACCCACTTAACTCAGATTTCTCTTCACAGGTGCCACCAGACCTGCTGAGCTTTGCCAGGAATTTCTGGTTTTGTTTCTTATTTAAAGCAGCTGCAGTCTTTTCTGTTTTTATAAAGTCTTTTATGTCCAGAGGACAGACGGGACTACATTTAATATCTTATCTGAATGGCAGAGCCTCAGATTTGCCTCAATAGTACAGTGGAATGACAGTGTTTTGTGTTTTATGATCAGATCCTGCACAAAATATCTTCCATTTGAGACACAAGAATGCTGCTGACCGAGCCAGTGTTATGTAATCTCTCATGTCCAAGTGTGGATATGATTTAATTTGGTAGTATCTTGATAAATAAGTTTTTCAAAGAAATAAACGTGCAACTGTCTGCCAGGCATCAAGAATTTCATAGAGCTATTTGAACTTAATGGGAACTGTTTGTGGCTAACAATGAATTGTGTGTAATAGCAGATAAGGCCTGGTGTTTGGGGCTTGGGGTAAGGACATGGGAGAAGGTGCCTAAAACCCTAAAATTGTTGAAATCTATATCGAGTCCAAAAGACTAGAATTCTCAAGGGGAAAATGAGGTACTTGTCTTAGCTAACATCAGTTCTGAAGAAGGGTCTCTGGATCTGAAAAGTTAACTCTAATTTCTGTCCGCAGGGCTGCCAGACCTGCTGATTTTTTTTCTGATTTTGATTCATGATAATCATTAGACCGTTAATTCTAGATTTTTAAGAATTGAATTCAAGTTCAAATTTGAACTGGATTCCCCGACCATTATCTGGGTCTCTGGATTAACAATCCAGAGACCTCTAGAACATTGCCCTCCCCTTTTAATCTATTACTATCTGTTACTTTGCACCTCTTTGAGAAAGACTCTGTGCATGGTTTCTTAACTTTAAAGCTACTCCATAAATGCTCACTTTTGTTGTAACTGAGATCATGTTTTTTGTTTGTTATCACTGCTGTTAGATGTGGATGCTTTGCTGAAGAAAGAGCAGCACGACCAGCCTGAAGATGGATCTCCTTTTGGGCCCCTCACTCAGAGATTACTCCAGGCTTTGGTGGAGGTGAGATGAGAAACCTCTATGTGCTTTAGCAAATACGGATTTATTTAGAATCTGAAAAATCTTTCCTGTTGAAAAAAAGTAAATTTGCAGTGATTCATTTAAGATGCATCCTGCCCCACCTATGACTGAACTTAAATTTTGTACACCTCAGTTCCACACTACTTTCACCTACTGAACAGCTAGAGTAGTTCAAGGCTGGGTGTGGTTTGTTACTTTTGCTTCATTGGTCTTGAGTTGTTTGAGAGTCCACTGAGGTAGGAGAGCTGTCCGCACCCCATGAGACTGAAGAATTGGTTATGAATCCAAAAGTAAAACCATTTTTTGAGTAGGGGTCATGCTGTGCTAGCTCTGCAGTGTGAAATGTGGTAGATTAAGCAACACACTCTCAGGACTGGACAAAAAATCATTAGAAGCATGACTTTTTTTTAAAATAGCCAAAGAAGTTATGCTAGCAACATACTGCAGGCTGTTCAGCAATTGACAAAAGCAATGTTGATTAATGTATCTTCTGTAACCCTTTGTCAGAACTGATCCTGGTGTGGTGAAGAGTGACAAAGACCTCAGTTGGAGTTAGAAAGATTTGCTTTTTATTTCTTTTTATCAACCAATTTTTTTGTCCTCCATTCTGTTCTGAAAATATTGTTTTTTTTTGTTGGAGTAAAGTTCCAAAGATGGTAAATTTCCTCCTAATGTCTCATAAAAGTAATCAAATATAACTGAAAAGATAATTCTTGGTGAAATGTTCAACTGAGAATGCAGAGAATCACTGTCAAATCCAAACCTGCAGCACCCAAAGGCCTAATTTAGATCTTGTCAACTTAGAAGTGCTAAGGTCAATTATAACATCCCTACCATCTGGTGGCTAAATTATAATTTGAATCTTTTTAATCTTCTTCCTGGTTTTAACATTGAAGAAATGAGAAAGCTATAACATAGTGATAATTTATTATAAGAAATTGATCTTTCATGATTTGTGTCACCCTCATGTTCTTAATTTGTGCATTTTCAAATGTAATACAAGGTGAAAGGATCTTCTTTGATTTTGTTCCACTATTTTTAAAGGACTTCTGACTTCCTCAGGGATTAATTTCATGACCTGTATCATCTTCATTTCTGACCTATTCTGCTTTTTCTTCTTTCTCAGGAGAACATCATTTCACCAATGGAAGATTCTCCCATACCAGAGATGACTGGGAAAGATGTTGGTACTGATGGAGCGAGCACCTCCCCTCGAAGTCAGAATAAGGCCTTCAGGTGAGCTCTATGGACAGTAATGTTGCTCTTAACTATTTAAGAATATCTACAGAAATGCATTCTTTGCTCTTTGATGCCATGGGAGGAAATATTACAGGTTGGGAGAAACAACTATCATTCGCATTATATAATGTCGTGTAAAATAATTCATAATAGGAAGCTAGTCACCATTTAACTGTAATGTAATGAACAATTTAGGATAAAGACAGATTCCCTATTTGTAGCTCTTTAAAATGTATTCATTCACAAGATCAACAGATCGCTGGCCAGGACTAATTGTGCTAGTGAGCCAACTTCTTGAATCACATATAATCCGTTTGATGTAGCTGCACCCACAGTGCTGTTTGGAAGTGTGTTCTAGGATTTTGACTCAGCTCCGTGGCAGGAAGTTGTGTGGTTTGCAAGTGGTAGCGTCCCAATGCATCTGCAGACCTTTCCCTTCTAGGCAGTAGAGGTTGTTTGGAAGGTGCTGTCAAAGGAGCATTGGGGAGTTGCTGTAATGCATCATGTGAAAAGCACATTCTGCTGCCACTGTGTGGAGGAAGTGACTGCTAAGGTGGTGCCAGTCAAGTGACTGCTTTGCTCTGCAAAGTGTTGAGCTTCTCAAAGCATGTTGGAGCTTTACTCTTCTAGGCAAGTGGAGAATGCTCTGTCATGCTTATGCCTTGTAGCTGATGCACAGGCTTTGGGAGTCAAGAGATGAGCCATTCACCACAGAGTCCTTAGCTTCTTATCTACTTCTTGCAGTCATAGTGTTCATATGGCTGGTCCAAATCATTTTCCAGTCAATTGTAACACTTTGGATATTGATAGTCAGATATTAAGCAATGTTACTGCTATTGAATGTCAGTGGAATGATAGTTAGATTCTCTCTCATTGGAGATGGTCATTGGCTGGCTTGGTGAGATGTGAATGTTATTTGCTACTTATCTATCCTAGACTGAATCTTTTCCAGATCTTAGTGCACATGGGCACAGACTGTTTTAGTACCTGAGGAGTCGAAAACGATGCTAGTCATTGTTCAAGCATCGGCAAGCAATCCACTTCTGACCTCTTGTCGCGCCACAAGACTCATTTCACTCACTTACAAAATAATTTGGAGGGAGAAATATCACTGAAACATTTTGTTCTGTCAACTTTTTTACTTCTACTTTTAACTGATAATCTACTCTAATCATAAGGGTTTGATCCTCAGCAGATCTTACTGCTAAATGAAACAATTTCAGACAGGCAGTTATGTTGTATGCTGGCTGTTCAGCTGAGATTGTTCCTTTGAGCTTAATATCAATCCAATTGTCCAATTTCTTGATGTACATTTTCAGTTTTGTCCTTTCTATGTATTGTTCAACTGTTCTGATAATCTATTAAATAAGATGGATTAAATATTCAATGTGTCTGCTGCAGCGTACCTCACACAAAGTCTCTAGAAGCACGAATTAAGGAGGAACTAATTGCTCAAGGTCTGCTAGACTCTGAGGACCGACCTACTGAAGACTCTGAAGATGAAGTTCTGGCAGAACTCCGCAAGCGGCAGGCTGAGTTGAAAGCCATCAGTACACACAATCGAGCAAAGAAACAAGAACTTCTCAGGTGGGATGAATGCACTGGTTCTGATTTGGAATGCAAGTGGGTTGAAATATTGAAAAAAAAATCTGCTTCAAAGAACTGGCTGATGGCAGTTCCTTCAATCTAACGCGATGGGTTCTTTATTTAGACACTACTCTTTCAGGTGAATCAGTTTGATTAAAGAAGGTTCATTTTGTAAGAAAACTGATTTCCTGTTTGCTGCTGCAGCCTTCAACAACAAGTTGCATTCATATTGTTCCTTCAATATTTTGTCAATAATCGTCACATATAGAAACATGAGGGTAAAACTGTGGACTCTAGATAAAGAAGGAGATAGAAGAACTTAATAACAGATTGATCAAAGATAGTTTAAGAAAGAGTTTGAAAGAGGAAAAGGAGGTTGTGAGATGGAGAGGTTTAAGATGAGAATTTGAGTGCATGGATTCTGATTGGCTGAAAGCACACATTACCTGCACTTCTGCGGAGATACAGAAAAGCATTTAAAGATGCTGCCATCTAGAGCCAATCCCCTCTATTAAAAATAAAAAGAAACAATACTCTTTGCATATAAGGGAGAAAAGAATAGTGTGTTTTGATGATAGAATTAGATTAGAATAAGTGAGAGGACACTCAGGTGGAATGTAAATGCTGACATGGACTGTGGGATATCTAGGACAGAACCAGGCATTTATTTAACACATCTAACATCTGCTTCCATCACACCTGTCATTAAGTATTCCATAATAAAAGAGAAAATGGTATAAATATTCAGCAGATCAAGCTACTCACATAGAGAAAGAAACTGAGTTACCATCTCACACGTTGATTTTTAGTTTAATCAGAACCTTTTGGTGTAGGCTTATTGACCTGAAATAAGAACACAATTTCTTTCTCTCTTCACAAATACAGTTTGATTTGCTTAGTATTCCCTGGATTTTGATTTTTGTTATTAGTTTAGATTTACAGCATCCACAGAATTTTGTTTTCATTGAATATTTCATGCCTGTTATGTTCTTCACTGAGTCAGGGAGCAGTGGTGCCAGTGGAAGGACTAGGGCAATATTCGGATGACCACTTCCCTGTCTTCTCCCACCTCAAAACTTTTGGGTGTTTCTTTAATTGGACATTTCTTATGAAAAAACATGCTTTAAGTCACTTCAACACATAAAACAGCAGATGTTCTGGAGTAAGTCAGCTCTACTGTTGAACCAGAGAGGGCAGATTAATTGCATGCAATAGTGCTCATGCTTTGTGGTAGAGAGTTTTTCCCTGACGACTTTTGAAACATCATCACCTCCATTATCCATTTGAACTATTTGGGAAATTCCTTCTCAAAGGTCTCCTCCTTGAGAACTAGACCTTCAGAAGTTATTTTTTTGAGTCTAATGAGCTTGCTTCCAGACAGCTCCTTCACCTTCTCCCACCCCTAGAAAATAACTAAGCTCATGTTATGAGAGAAGCAGTCGTGCGTATTGATCCATACATCCTCAGCTTCCTTTCTAATCTTACTGACTGACTTTTTAAAAAAAATACAGGCTTGCCAAAGAGGAGTTAAAAAAACAGGAGCTACGGCAGCGAGTGAGAATAGCGGACAATGAAGTAATGGATGCTTTCCGAAAGATCATGGCAGCACGTCAGAAGAAACGCACACCTACAAAGAAAGAAAAGGATCAAGCGTGGAAGGCACTGAAGGAGAGAGAGAGCATCCTAAAGCTGTTGGACAGTTAAACTCAACCACGCAAACACACTGGACATTGTTACTTTTGAAAAATTGGCTTAATGTTCATCTTTTCCTGAGCGGTGTGCTTCTGAACTGACAAAAGGAGTGATATTGAACCCTGCCTGTTTTGAACTGGTGACATTGCATTCCAGCAGGCTGTCTCTGTTGCAGCCAACTAATCTTGTTTGTAAAAGGTGGAAGTCTGTCTTTCAGAAATCTGGATGTTGTGCTTTGCTAGTTTGGGTTTTTGCTGTATGTGAGAGTATTGTGTTTTGGCCAAGTGTTCAGATAGAGTGTAGCGTTCCTGGGCAGCTGTGCCATTGCCAGTCCTCCTAAATGTGATGTTAAAACTGACACTTTATAGCTTTCCAGAAAGATTTTTCTTCACTTACATCCCCACCCCAACAATAAATGTGGGGATACCTGTAGTCTATTTTTTTCCCATTTCTCCTGCACTACTACTGTTCTTCTTATTCCCAATCCAGCCATGCAAAATTGCTGTTTAATCTCATTTCAAATCTTTCTGTACTTGCCTCTGGGCCATATAATACGATGTGAAGAAGTATTAAAATACTGCCAATACTGATGCCAAAAAAAAACTTTTAATCAAAAGAAATCCTTTTTACAGAAGAGAAAATCCATTGCAGATTTATACAACTGTGGGGTAGAAGGTATGGTTTATGTCACTGACCTTAAGGGATCATGCCAGTTACAAAAGTTCCAAATGATTTGTTGTTCACCATTGGGTAAACACTCTGGTGGCTTGTAGGTTCAGAGATCCGGATGACTGCAGGCGCATACTCCAGCGTTTAGTTTAGCAATGGTAACAATGCTTATTTGAGTTGATTGTCCCAGCTGGTAATGCAGGTATCAACTCGAGCTTTTTCTATGCAGTTGGTGTCACCTGACAAACTTAGATGTCTTCCATGATCATTAAATGCATTTTTTCCATTTGTTTTCATTTTGTGTGGTATGACCATTCCACAGTTCCTTTGTTCATACTAAGGGGAACTGTCTGATTATGTGCTCCTCTGCTCTGCTATATCCACCGGTCTTTGGGAGATTAACTGAAAAGTGGGTAGTAGGGGTTAGGTTCAGGTTCAAAATAGTGATAACCATTTTCCCTCCCAGTTAGTGAATGAAGATATGATCAGCTGCAATGTCTCTACTCCTTTGCTAAATAGTGATAAAAAGAGAAAGGGCTTTTGCAGCACAATGGCAGCGTCACGACCTCTTGAGACAAGAGGACCGAATTCAATTCTACCTGCTTCAGAGATGTGTCATAACACATCTGAGCAGGGCGATTAAAAATAAATCTAATAAAATCCATGATCTGGACTCATGAGTGAAACATTTTTACCTGGAGAAGGTAACAGTGGACTGCAAATGCACATTGAATCATACCACAGCATGAATCGTTATCTATACAAAAGAAATAAAGAAGTTTTGGGTGGGGAGGAAAAAGTAACATGAGAAATTCAATCACTTTACTGCATTGATATCTACTGTTTTAAATGTAAAGTGAAAAGAACCAAAAGAATTATACTCCTAGACTCACCAAGTTTTTTTCACATTGTTTTAGGTTATCCTTTTGCAGCTTTGCTATGATTGAAGATCCTTTTGATAATTTTAGTTGCATATTACAATATTAGAGCTCAGATCTCCTCTCCCAATCTTCAGTTAGATACACTCTCCAGCCCTAAACAGTGATAAATCAGAATGGGAACCATTTAGTTCTAAACCCCCACTCACATGCATGCCTCCACATCAGCTGTACTCATGCTAATTTATGGAGTAAAGATCAAACAAGTGTAAATTTTATCATTTGTGACATTTATTCCTCAATAGTGTACTGATGATTAGCTGCTCCTGTAATGAATTTTCAATAAATGTCGACTTGATTACTTTCTCAGTGTGAAGTATGCTTTAAATAGGCAATCAAATGCTTTTTATTTACAAGAAGTAGGCGAGGATTTATTTCCCATCCTTAATTGACCAGTGGGACAATTAAGAGTCAACCATTGTGGGTCTGGAGTCACATGTAGGCCAGACCTGGTAAGGACAACAGTTTGCTTCCCTAAAGTGCATTAATGAACCAGATACTTTTTTTTTAATGACAATTATTTCATGGTCATCCTCAGTCTCTTAATTCCAAATTTTTATTGAATTCAAATTTCACCATCTGTCAATGTTGAATTCCAATCTAGACCCTCAACCCCCCCCACACCTTTGATCATTATCTGGGTTTCTGGATTAATAGTCCAGCCCTAGTATTACAACACATTTTGCAAAGGGAAGGCTCTGCCGTACTGATTAGTTAAATTTGATTTAAAGCCATTTCTAGGTTTTGAATTTAGGAACTCATACATTAGAAATCACCTGTGCTGCAGGAAGACTTTCAACTCAGCCACATCACTTAGAATGGAAAAAGACTAAATTCTATTTTAGGAGTTTTGAACCCCAAGTCTCCTAGTACAAATATCGATGTCACAAGGGATTCACTAAATCTTCTACACAGCGCAAAATCCAAGAACTCCAATCAGAATTTTAATAACATACACCACTAACCTCACGCTCTCCCATCATAATGAACCTCACTTCATTATGACTTTTAATGTAATATGTAATGTATTGATTAAAAATACCCTGTATACAGATTCAATCCCACCTTCCTCTGTCAAACCGAAATGTGCTTGGGACAAGAGTTTTGAGTTATTGTTGCTGAATTGATTCCCAAAGATTAGTCATTACTGAGGACAACACCATCAGCAATGTCCTGTGATAAAGCTCCAGTAGCCGAGCAGTTGCTGTACTTGGTCCAACAGTACAGTAACTCAGATGGAAACAAGAAAAGTGTGGAAAGGAAACAGAAAATAGTGGAAATAGTTGGTCAGGCAGCGTTATTTGGACAGACAAAGTTAGTGTTTCAGATTTATGACGTATCGTTAGTACTGGAAAAAACCTTAGAGATATGGCAAGTTCTAAGCAAGTACATGGGAAGTAAAAAGGAAAGGGAAGAAGAAACGTAGGGATGCAAGCTGATATGAAAAGCAATAATGGTGCAAGGCAACAAAAATATGGTAATGGGACATGTAATAAATTAAAATGTGTAAATGGCAACAGCAGGTGTTGTCTGGATATATAGTGGTCTATGGTGATGATCCTTAACTGTTGAACTCAATATCAAGTTTGGAATTATGAAGTAACTTATTGATAGTTGGGAAGCTGTTCCTTGAGCTTATATGGGAAGAGTGTAGAGTTAGAGATCAGCCAGAGAGTGACGTAGACATTTAAAGTGACATGTGGTGGAAGCTTGGAGTCAAACTTATAGGTTGAATTGTGGTGTCCCTCAAAGTGATCACCTGACTTGACTTTGGTGTCCCCAGTGTGTTAAATAAGCAAATTTGCAGAAAGTACAAATAGTTTTTGACTGGAAGGAATGTTTGAAGTGTTGAATGGTGAGAAGGGAAAAAGATAAAAGGGTATGTCTTTTATCTGTTGGGCTTGCACACAAGAAGGTGTATAAGTAGGAGAGTGTGTTTTGGGATTTATTCAAGAGGGAAGCTGGATGAGATGGAGGAAACAGAATGCTAAAAGGCACATGAAATCATGTTGTTTTGGGCAATGGCATTATTCTGGATGTAGTGGAAGCCCTGGTGGCTCACTCCAGTAAGTAGTGCATTGATATTAAGATCTTTGTATGCTAACTTGGCAGTAATTGTGTGCAAGTTTTGCTATTTGGCTCTAAACAAGGATGATAATCATTTTCAGCACGCTAAGCTGTATCACCACTCTTAAATACAAATTAGATCAACTATTTTCAGGAAACTTCCCTGTGGGATGTAAATTATAAGTTATCTTTAACAAGATGTGCAAATTGCAGCACCATCGGAGAAAGGATTTTTTTTCTTGGACTTATTATCTATGTTCCTTTGAGAATAAGTCTCCTGATTTGATTAATGCTAAGAAATAATTGACATTATATTACTTTGCTGTGTGTATTCCACAAGCCACCAGTTAGTGGGAGAGATATAGGGGAATAGAATTGCAGAAAATTGCAGAAAAAATTGGAGTAGTTGTAATTTTGGATTTAAATTATCTTAATATAGAATAGGATTGTAATAATGTAAAGGCAGATTTGGAAAAGAATTTGTGTAGTCAAGAGTGTAGTGCTGGAAAAACATGGCAGGTCAGGCAGCATCTGAGGAGCAGGAGAATCAATGTTTCAGGCATAAGCCCTTCATCACACTATCGACTCTGATCTCCGGCATCTGCAGTCCTCACATTTTCATCCAATAACTTGTGTATACAGGATAACTTCCTACATTTACATGTTTTAGGTTCAACAAGGATACAGGCCTAGATGGATCTGGATCTGTAGAATCTAACTGTCTCCCTTTGATATGTAATGACATATTTTTCTCGTTTGTACTTTTTTTCTTTGTTTTCTTTAAAGCCCTGAGGAGGAGGAGGCATCTGGCAGCACAACACCAGGATGAGCCAGACATGGCTACCCCCCAGCCCGGGCTCTCCACTGAGCGAAGAGCAGGTCCTAGGCTGATTCCAGGGAACAGGAGAATCGACGTTTCGGGCATTAGCCCTTCTTCCTGAAGAAGGGCTAATGCCCGAAACGTCGATTCTCCTGTTCCCTAGATGCTGCCTGACCTGCTGCGCTTTTCCAGCAACACATTTCCATCTCTGATCTCCAGCATCTGCAGACCTCACTTTCTCCTCCTAGGCTGATTCCCTCAGCTCAGACTCGCAGGCTGATCCAAGGCTCCAGGTCCGAATGTCGGCCCGGGCATCTGAAGGAGCAGAAGCCTTGGCGATAGGGACAGACAGTGGACTGACAGCAACATTCAGAGGAGCATTGGACGGGTTGGAGAGGGCATATGCTTCCCCAGGTTCATGGCTCCAGCTTGGACACTGAGATCACAGGAGTTAGGGTAGCAGATGTCCATAACCGAGATCCCAAAGCCCATTATAGAGAACCCACAGCCCGTTTCACAGACCCCAGCCAATGTCAGCAGCGACCAGAGGAGAAGTGCAGGATGAACAAGAGAGAAAGATGAACTCAATTGCTGTAAAATTTTGCTTCATATTCAGTACTTTAAGATGGCACCAAAGCATGGTGACGCTTTGTGTATAACATGCAAAGAATCACTTTTCACAGTATTTTTATATATGCATGACAATAAATCTAAATCTAATCCAATCTAACAGTATTCTCATTACAAAGTACCTCATTGTCAACACTTTAGGGTCATCATTTACAGTACCAGAAACTGTACTGGACCACTAATATAAATACTGTGGCTACAAAATCAAGTCAGAGGCTGGGAATTCTGCAGCAAGTAACACAGCTTTATGACTCCCTATTACCTATCCACCATCTATAAGATACAAGTTGGAAGTGTGATGGGGTACTCTCTGCTTGACTGATCTGAAGATTGCTCAAAAAGCTCACTACCATCTGCACAGCAACTCGATACAATATGAAACACACTGCCGAAGAATGTGTTGAAGCAAGATTTTGTGGAAGCCTTCAAAAGAGGCTTTGACCATTATCTAAAGAGAAAAATAATATTGGTGAAGAAGTTTGCAGGAAAAGACAGGTGTTCTTGCATCATGCAAGCAAGCACTAACATATAGACTGAATGGTCTCCTTATGTGCTGTAGCCATTCTATGATAATATTTATTCCAGGAGTATTTAATTTTAAATTATTCCTTTACTCCCTTATTTTTGCATCATTCACCCACAGTTGAGAATAGGGAACTAGAAAAAAAAATTCTCGTTGGCATTCTCTATGCTTCAATAAATCTTGAGACTGTTGTCATTAAAATGCAGTTGGGGAATGGCGACAATGCAGTGAAATAAAAATAGAAAACAAAATAGAATGTTGAAAAAATTTGAAATCTCCATACAGATCATCCCATTTCTCTAATATACAGTCAAGAATGGCTCGTTGGTCTAGGGGTATGATTCTCGCTTTGGGTGCGAGAGGTCCCGGGTTCAAATCCCGGACGAGCCCGGTTTTTTTTTATTCCGGGAAAATACAGGAATGTTGGTAACTGTGTCCCAGACAGAATCGAGGGATCGGGAAATCACCCTCAAAGACCACAGAAAATAAAAAAAACAAATCCTTTCCCAGATCGTGAAATTGACTTCATATAAAGTAGTACTTTTGCACTTTTACTACCAGAGTGGCTCGTTGGTCTAGGGGTATGATTCTCGCTTTGGGTGCGAGAGGTCCCGGGTTCAAATCCCGGACGAGCCCTGTTTTCTTTTCCGTAAACCTGTGAGATTTAGTTCAGACACACTTTCTTTTCCTTCTATCAGTGCGGATGTTAGCAGTAACGCGAAGATTCTGAACATTAATTCTCATATCCTCAGCCGAATTTACGCGAAAGAGCAGCAAAAATATTAAAAGTCTCCCCCATTGAAAATAAGACCAATCACAGGAAACTAAAATAGGGCTCGTCCGGGATTTGAACCCGGGACCTCTCGCACCCAAAGCGAGAATCATACCCCTAGACCAACGAGCCGCCATATATCAAAACGCTGTAAGTGGTTATATAAAGTCAATTCAGACTTAGTAACTTTCTTTTAATTTTCGGATCTCAGAACCGACCGCGCAGCCACTGAATATCTGGAAATCTCGTCTGACATTCACTTCAAACATCATTTTGCTGACTCCCCCCGTTAATTAGGACCAGAAAATTTTTTTTAAAGAAAAAGAACAAAGGCCGCAGTTCAGTAAAGTGAAGTATGTAATTACAAAAGTAAAGGACAGGCAGAGGAGTGAGTCCATGCCCGGAGAGATGAGCCTGGTGGCTGCAGTCCCAGTAAATGAAGCTCTCCGGGAGAATCAGTCTCACCCGGTAATACACCGCATATTCCAACAGGGGGCGTCCGGCTGCAAATTGCAACATTTCATTCAAACTAAAAAGGTCTGAAATGAAACAGGTCTTACACACTGACTGACTGTAATTAACTTAGCACCATCTTAAACAGGACTTCCTGCCGTGAGTTTAAACCCCCTTGAAATCCTTACGTCAACAACAGGAAAAAAAACTAATTTCCCCTGATTCACCCAGCTGCCTGACTGTTTCATTTAGTGGGAGCAAATTACTGCAGATGTTGTTTTCAGTGTCCTGTTTCACTTAATCAGATTCACTTTCGAAAGACCAAGGGTGTCCCAGCTCCTTCAGAGCGAATGCAAATTCCAGCGAAGCGATGGGAGCTCTGCATCTGAGACAGCAGATAAACCAGGAGAGTCTCCGGTCTTCCCGCTGAGCAGCTCCATCATTAAACGCAGCAGTCAGGACATTTTTAATCAACCTGTTCAGAGATGTTATTACGCAATTCTGGAGCAGGTGGGACTTGAACCCGTGTTGTGTAACTCATGGAAACCCAGGAGAAATTAAAACTCCCTTCCTTGAGCAACTGGGTCAGCAAGGTCGAAAAAAATGTTAAATATTCACACGGGTTGTTTTGCTGAGATGTGGTCACCCGGCAGCTGAACGAAGAGCAACCAGGGAAGGAATGGGTTACCATCAGTCAGAAGAAGGGAGACTAGTAGACTCCAGATTATATCTCACTCGAGAACTTTTTGTTTACATGGGTAAATATGAGCGGTGGTTCCTGCAGACACAGCTCAGCTACACAAAGTGGGAGCAGTCAGAGGGGAAGAGCTACAGAGGGAGGAGACTCAGTAGTGAGGGGTACAAACAGGCTTTTCTGTGGATGCAGAAATAATTCCCTCTGTTACCTCCGGAGGCCTGGTCACGGATGTCACTGAAAGGCTGGAAGCGTTCTGAAGGGGAAGAATGGACACTCACCCAAGCCTCATTCCTGATGAAGGGCTCTTGCCCGAAACATTGATTCTCCTGCTCCTCGGATGCTGCCGGACCTGCTGTGCTTTTCCAGCACCACACTCTCGAGTCACAGGTCGCGGTTCACATTAGTACTAACAACATAGATAGAAAAAGGAACCAGGTTCTGCAACAAGAATTTAGGGAACTAGGTAGTCGATTGAACAACGGGAATTTAAAGGTTGCAATCTCTGAATTACTTCCAGTGCCGGGTGCTCATAAGTGTAGGCACAGGACGACTGAATTTGTGGCTTATTTTTAATGCAAGAGGAAGGACTGTAAATTCAGAGATCATTGGGTCCATTTCTGGGGAAGGTGGGACCTATACACGTCCAACAGTTTATAACTTACCCACAATGGGTCAAGGAACCTCGTGGAGTTTACTAATGACGTTGGTGGGGTTTTAAACTGATTTAGCAGGGGAATGGGACAGGGAATGTAGGTGCAATAGTGGGTGATGGACAGACAAATGTTAAAAAAAAACAAGTGGTCTGGCAGGCAGAGAATTTTGTTGATAGTCAAATTAACATAGAAGGAAGCTCAGCAAAGTTGGATGGCATTTATGGTAATGCAAGGAGTCTTGTGAGTAAATCAGATGAGATGAGGATGCTGATTAAAGCAATTGGATATACCATCACTGCTGTCATAGAGACATGGCTGAGGGAGGGGCAGGATTGTCAGCTCAATATTTTGGGATACAAAATAAGTTGAGGCAGGGTAAAAGAGGAGCTGCAACAAGGAGGTCTGATATATTAGAAGCTTCATCAATTGAGGCTATATAGATAGAACTTAGAAATATAAAGGCCACCTTTGTTTGTGGCTGCATCAAGCTGTGCGTGGATCCCTGGTACGCAAACACCAAGTGTCACTACGTACTGAGGTTCTACCTGTCCCCGGTGTTGCGAAGGATGGGCCTGGCCTCGCTGCCGCGGAACGCTCCGAGTAGTTGGACCGTTCCGTATCACCTGTCCTTCGTGGAGAAATTTATGAAGAAAAACACCTTTGACCACAAGTCCATCAGGAAGTGGTCAGCACGTAGTGTCCTTGAGACCCTTCGGGAAAAGGAGAGGGCAGATCCTATCGAGCGGTTCCCTGAGCAGACTGTCAAAGCCATTTGGCAGAATGCCTCATCGCCAGAACTTTCCAACAAGCACCAAGACATGGCTTGGCTGGTGGTGAGAAGGGCTCTGCCTGTGAGATCCTTTATGCTTGCCCGGACTCTCAGCCGCACCGCACGCTGCCCTCAAAGCGGCTGCGGGGGGGGGGGCGAGACTGTCACACACCTCCTTCTGGAATGTGCCTATGCAGAGGAAGTCTGGAGAGGAATGCAGTGGTGTTTGTCGAGGTTCGTCCCGAGCAGCGCCGTGACGCGGGACTCCGTGCTCTACAGCCTGTTCCCCGGGACGCACACCGAGACGAACATCAACTGTGCCTGGAGGATCATCAACTCGGTGAAGGACACTCTCTGGGTGGTCCAAAACCTGCTGATCTTCCAGCTGAAGGAGTTGACCCCGACTGAGTGTTGCAGACTGGCACATTCCATGGTCCAGGACTACGTGTTGAGGGACACGCTGAAGCTTGGGGCAGCTGCCGCCAAGGCGCGGTGGGGAAAGACCACTGTGTAAAGTCTGCCTGCCTAACGAAGAACAGGGGGCCCGTGCAGTCATTTGGGCTCTGCTGACGCCTCAGCTAATTATATGGGCATATGATCAAAAAATGTACAGACCTGTATAAAAATGATAAATTCTGATCTCTGTATGTACATGTTTACATATGTATGGCATGACCAACTGTACAGACCATCAAATTATTTTATGAATAAAGTATATTTTTGAAATAAAAAAAAAGAAATCACATTTCTGGGTGTGTGCTATAGACTCTCAAACAGACCATAAAACTATAGGAGCAGGATTAGGCATTTGGCACATCTGCTCCGCCATTTGGTCATAATTCATATGTTTCTCAACTCCATTCTCCTGCCTTCTCCCCATAACCCTGAATTCTCTTATTAATTAAGAACCTATCTCTGTCTCAAATACACTTAATGATTTGGCTCCACAGCCTCCTGCAGTAATGAGTTCCACAGATTAACCACCATCTGTCTGAAGCCATTCTCCCTCATCTCAGTTCTAACGGGTCATCTCTTCAATCTGAGGCTGTGCCCTCAGGTCCTAGTCTCTCCTATTGGAAACATCATCTCTACCTCCACTCTATCCAGGTTTGTCAGTGTTGTGTTGGTTTCGATCAGATTCCCCCTCACCATAAAAACTCCATTGAGTACAGACTTAGAGTCCTCCTATGACAAGCTCTTCATCCTGGAATCATTTTTGTGAATGTCCTCAGGACACGTCCAATGCCAGCATATCTTCCTTACATATAGGGTCCAATACTGCTCACAAAATTCCAAATGAGGTATGACCAAAGCCTCATACAGCCTCAGTTGTACATCTCTGCTCTTGTATTCTCGCCCTCTTGAAATGAATGCTAACATTGCATTTGCCTTTCTAACTACTGACTGAACTTGCAACTCCAGCTTGGCCAGTTACCTTATCCATGACCCTCATGATTTTGCAAACCTCTGGCTCTGATACTCCAGAGAAAAAAGCTCCAGTCTTTTCAGCCTCCTTCTGCAGCTCAAATTCTCCAGTTCTGGCAACATCTTTGTCAATCTTTTCTGCACACTCTCAAGGTTAACAACATCCTTCAGACTTCTGAAGCCTTTGCCTGTTTAGAAAATAGTCTGTGCCCCTATTCTTCCTAGCAAAATGCATAACCTCACATTTCCCCACATTGTATTCTATCTGCCACTTCTTTGCCCAATCTCCTCGCCGGTCCAAGTCCTTTCTGCAACCTCCTTGCTTCCTCAGCACTACCTGTCCCTCCACCTATCTTTGTGTCATCTGCAAACTTAGTAACATTTCCCTCAGTTTTTTTATCCAGATTATTAATGTATAGTGTGAATAGTTGTGGTCCCAACACTGATATAGTGCCTGCAGACCTCCACTAGTCACTAGCCATCCTGAAAAAGACCCCTTTATCCCATTCTCTGTCTTATACTGGTCATCCAAACCTCTGTCCATGTGACTACCTTGCTCCTAATACCATGGGAGAAATGTAAGCAGATTTCAGAAAAGAATAATAATAGTTGTGGATTTAACTTCCCTAGACTAAGTGTGGAAGGCTTAGAGGGCGTGAAATTCTTAAAATGTATCCAACAGAACTTTATAAGCCAGCATGTTGAAAGTCTTACAAGAGACAGGCAGTGCTGGAACTAATGAAGACAACTGAGTTGTAGAAGTGTTAATGAGAAAGTATTTCAGTGACCCTAATTCAGTCAGACTTAAGGTCATCCAGGAAAAGGCTAAAGATAGACAAGAAATAAAGGTCTTGATTTGTGGAAGACCAGCTATAATATAAGACAGGATATGACTACTCATAGGAAAACCTACATCAGAGTACTGAAAATTTGCCAGAAAAGGAAATAATAAAAGTGTGGGGCCCAACATGTTCCTGTAAAGGTAGAGAGTGGCTTCAAAGATTCCAGAGAACTCTGGATATTGAGGAATGTGCCAGATTTGACCAGGAAAAACAGGAAAGTTTCTGGTAGATATCATTGGCTCAGAACATCACAAGCCTAAAGGGGTATTAAAAAGTGTAGTAGTTGACATAAAACAAAATTGGAAATTGAAATGGAGCCAAGGGAGAATAAAGAAAATTCCAAAGGCATTCTGAAAATACATTGGGCAAGCAGGAAAAGAGTCAGCCCCTTTCATAACTGAAGTAGAGAATCATGGGTGGAGCTAACGTAGCTGAATACTTTATGGGAATCAGAAACTCATTGCCTGAAAGGTTGTTGAGTTGAAAATTCTGCTAACATTTAAGCTGTACTGAGATATTCACTTGTGCTGCCATTGTGGCAGGAGTTATTGGACAAAATCTGGAAAGTGGGATTAGTGTAGTCAGAGATTTGGTAACTGGTCCAGATATTATGGGTTGAATGAGCTCTTTCTGTGCTCTAAATGTCAATAAGCTGAACTACTGAGTGAAGATTGGGGCAAGATAGGACCTCACAGTGTTAGGGGATGTATTAGCATGGATTGAGGATTGGGTAGAACACGAAAGATAGATTTGCGATGAATGTGCCTTTTTGGTTCGGAAAGACATAGAACATAGAACATAGAAAAGTACAGCATAGCACAGGCCCTTTGGAACACGATGCTGTGCCGAGGATTATTCCTAATCTAAAATAAAATAACCTGGCTTGAAAAATGAGTTGAGGCCTGGGGCAGATCAACCATGATCTGGTGGCAATGTACACACCCCTCAATTCACTGCTGTCCATGTGCATATCCAGCAGTTGCTTAAATGCCCCTAATGACTCTTCTTCCACCACCACCGCTGGCAATGCATTCCATGCATTCACAAGTCTCTATGTAAAGAACCTATCTCTGATATCTCCTCTATACCTTGCTCCTAACACCTTAAAACTATGACCCAGTGTGCCAGTTAATCCTGCCCTGGGAAAAGTCTCTGGTTATCAACTCTATCCATGCCTCTCATTACCTTATATACCTCGATCGGGTCACCTCTCTTCCTCCTTCTCTCCAGAAAGAAAAGTCCCAAACTCAGTTAACCTCTCTTCGTAAGACAGGCCTTCCAGTCCAGGCAGAATCCTGGTAAACCTTCTCTACGCTCTCCAAAGCCTCCTTGTCTTTCCTATAAGGCACTGCTGCCTCACAACACCAGAGACATGGGTTCAATTCCTGCCTCAGGCAACTGTCTGTGTGGAGTTTGCACAGTCTCCCCGTGTCTGCATGGGTTTGCTCCGGTTTCCTCCCACAGTCCAAAAATGTGCAGGTTAGATGAATTGGCTATGCTAAATTGCCGTAGTGTTAGGGGAATGGGCCTGGGTGGGTTGCTTTTCGGAGGGTCGGTGTGGACTAGTGGGGCTGAAGGCCTGTTTCCACACTGTAAGTAATATAACCTAATAGGGTGACCAGAACTGGCCACAATATTCCAAGTGTGGTCTCACCAGGGTTTTGTAGAGCTGCAGCAAAACATCGCAGCTCTTAAACTCGATCTCCCGTTAATGAAAGCTAAAGTACCATATGCTTTCTTAACAACCCCATCCATTTGGGTGGCAACTTTGAGGGATCTGTGCACTTGAACACCATGATCCTGCTGCCAAGAATCCTTTCCTTAATCCTATATTCAGCATTCAAGTTCGACCTTCCAATGACTAGAAGAGTGCCAGAAACACCAATTCTATTGCCCCAATTATTTAGTGTCTATATTGAGGACTTACAGGAGGTGGCAGAACGTAATGTATCCAAATTGCTGATGATACACAATTAGATGGGAGGGCATGTTGTAGTGAGGCCATAAGGAAGCTGCAAGGGGATCTAAGTAGGTGGAATGAGTAGGTAAAAATCTGCCTGATGGAGTTTAATATAGGAAAGTAAGAAGTCATGAACTCTGGTAGGAGAAATCAAAAGGCAGAGAATTGTGTAAACAGAAAGTCTTCAAAACAGTGCAGAGCAGAGACCTGGGTATTCTTAATCATGAAACACAAAAGGTTACAACGCACGTGCAGCAATTGATCAAGAAGACAAATCAAATGTTGGCCTTTGTTACTAGGGGGTTGGAGTTTAAAAATAGTGAAGCTTGATTACAAATGAGTCCATTAAGCAGTTACAGTTACAGGGCTCATATTTAAAACTGAGACGCAAAGGAATTACTTTTCAGAGGACATAGAATATCTGGAATTCTCTGAGGGAGATGAGATCACTGCAAATATTTAAAGAGGATGCAGATAGAATTTTGGAATGTTGTGAAATTGAGGGCTGGCTTGAAAAATGAGTTGAGGCCTGGGGCAGATCAGCCATGATCTGGTGGCAATGTAGTGCAATGGCTAGCACTGCTGCCTCAAAGCACCAGGATTTTGAATTTGATTCCAGCCTTGGGTGACGATCTGGAGTTTGCACATTCTCCCATGTCTGTGTGAACTTTCTTATACACTCCAAAGATATGTAGATTAGGTGGATAGTCCATGCTAAATTGCCCCATAGTATCCAGGGATGTACAGGCTAGATGGATTAGCCATTGGAAATGCAATGTTACAGGGATGGAGTAGTGGGGTTGGTCTGGTTGGGACGCTCTTTGGAGAGTCAGTGTGGACTCAATGAGCTGAATAGCCTGCTTCCACACTGTAGGGATTCTATGGTCTTGTTGAATGATAGAGCAGGCTGAATAGTCTATTTCTGCTTCCTATGTTCTATGGAGTGGGATTTGAATTTGAAGCTTCAACCTCAGAGTCCATTATATCACAAGACCTCCCTGAAAGCACAATTATTTGAAAAAGTCTTGTAAAATTAAGAAGATATAATCGTAAAATTATTCTGTATTATGCAACTTGATTCAAATATAGGCTGGAACAGTATGAGTTGGTACAAATTGATAGCAGCCTGGATTTTGGGACTATTTTTGCATTAGCTGTGTTTCCAGGTCATTGTGTGGGATTTGTTCTCCATTATATATGAGAATGCAACATTTCTTCATGATCAAGCTGTAAATTTTAAGGTCAGTGAGTTGATACATGTAGGAGTATGAAAATTAACATCACTGCGTCTATGACTAGCAAATTGGAAAAAGAAAATGTAAATTTTAACAAAGTTAAAAATAAAATTTGGATAAATTACTGTCAACAGCTTGTTCAACCAAGAATGATGGATTCTTGAATTTTAATATACAGAGAATAATATTACCTAAGTATTAATCCAACTTCTTAGGCAATCCCTGGGGCTCAAGCAAGAATTGGTTCCATTCCAGTTCGAGATGGCTGATAAATCCGATGCTCGATTGTGTAGATCCTCAACATGTGGGGTTGGTGTACAGGAAAGATTGAGTACATGAGACATTTGGAGTTTGTACACTTGCTCTGACAACTTTTCTTCACTTCTGTTTATTTCTGATGAAATCCTCTGAAGAGTCTGCTGCCTTCCCCAGTGAACCATCTCTACTTTCATTGATCACAAGCCAGGGACAGTCAACAATTGAGGAGATGTTTGACCTCTCTAAAGGGTGCATTGAGGACATTACTAAAGCATTTCCGCCATCTTCCTGGGAGTCTCCTTCTGCAATTAATTTCTGGCTAGAGCAGTTCACTGGGATTCTGGTTTTTGGCATGCTGGCTACACGGTGGAGGAGCTGATTTTGAATGCTTAATGCTGATGATGGCTTTGGAGATGTTGCATTTGAACCATTTTTGTTGGCCACCAGATTTAAAGATTTTCTCAATAGCACCACTGATGGTACCTCTTTAGTACTTTGAGATGCCTCCCATTGGTTTCCCAAGCCTCCAAAGCTTGTAGGAGCATGAAGGTCACTACTGCCCAGTAAAATATGACCTTCGTCTCAAACTTAAAGAATTTGGTCCTCAAATACTCATCCTCAGGCAGTGAAAGACTATGCTGGAATATTGAAGGTGATGATGAATTTTATAGTCTGTCAAAGAGGCTCCTAAGATATGGAAAAATGATCCAGGCAACAAACACATCACGTAAACAAGAAAAAATGAAATCTTCCCTGTGGCAGACAAATGGAGACTTCTCTGTACATAACTGTGCATGATGTTTCTCTTTGTGAATACAGTCAAAATCCCAATGTCCCTAAGATTGTTTTCCCAGATGAGAGATGCAAGGTGATCTAGCCATGCCAAGATTAGATCTCCTCTTGGCCAGGATTTAATCTGCTCTGGTTATGATGAGTATTTAAACAAATGATTATTATGTGGGGAGCAGGGTTCCAAAGTAAAGGTAAATGGGCTTTTGTGTTTTAGTTCTGTAAAAGTTACCTTTTATAAGGGCCAGAAATACCTTTTTTTCAGATGTGGATTGAAACAGCATTTCCATGAAATCATGAAATCTAAAAGTCTAGAGAAGCTGCCTGGTGAGAAAATGCTGAAGTGTTTATTTATTTAATGTTTATAACCCAGAGATAAGCAGATGGAGAGCAACCACATGTAGATACAGTTCAGTTTAATTTTAATCAGTCTCCAGGCCTTCAGAACTGGAAAGAAGTCTCAAGCTGTTTTTGCAAGCTACGTAGACAAAGCTAGAAAAAGCCCTGAGATTTCTTTTTAAGATTTTGTTGAGTTAGCTTGTGTTTGTGTGTCCCAGAGACAGTAATAGAAAGAATTACATCTTGTGAATTGCATAAATCTGCCAAAGAAACTTTAATAGTAAGAAACTTTAACATGAAAATAGGAGTGATGCCTCACTGCAATTGAGGATCTGTGAAAGATATTGCTGAGATAATGGTTTCAATCTTGCTTTTTTGCTGTTTATGATAAAATATTTCCAAATTATCTCATAAATATTTATATTTATTTTCTTCAATATACTAAATATATATTATTTTATTAAATCTGGGGGTGGTGATCGCTTAGTGGTATTATCGTTAGCCTATTAATCCAGAAATTCAACTAACAATTGGGGACCCAGGTTCAAATCACACCAGGGCAGATAATAAAAAAAAATTGGATTTGAGAATCTTCTAGTGACCATGAAACCATTGTCGATTGTTGGAAAAACTCATTCTGACTCACTAATGTTCTTCAGGGAAGAAATCTGCCTGGTGGCACTTACATGTGACTCCAGACCTCAGTTGGCTCTGCTTGACTCTTAATTAACCTCTGAAATGGACAAGCAAGCCACACAGTTGTATCAATCACTATGAAGTTGCAACAAAAGCACCCACAACATGTGGACTGCAGAGCTTCAAGAAGACAGCTCACCACCACCTTCTCAAGAACTGCTAGGGATGGGCAATAATTACTGGCCCACCCAGCAAAGCCATGTCCCATGAATGAATAGAAAGAGAGTCCATTAACAGCCGCATGTGAATATGTTTAGTGATTAACCATCATGGTGACCAAATTGCAAAAGTAAATCTTATGGTTTATCAAACCATGTCTCGTTTTTGGATCTGAATTGCCTCGTATTACTATTTACTGGGATCCTGACACCTGGGCTTTCTTTACATTTCAGCTACCAAATTGCTTTTTTAACTTTATCTGGACCAGGAGCTCTTCAAAATGTTTACTGCTGGAAGTTGTCGCCTAACCTTGATGCCCTCTCTTCCATGCCTCTCAACAGGCTCAGCCATTGAATACTTGGGTATAGATCATCCTGACAGCACTAAAGAAATTGACATATTGTTGGTGTTTGGAAGCTGTTGGATCTTCTGTGATCTTTCTTTATGTTATGGGTTTTATACTGTCCCAATGCCTTTACTGATGTGCAGGACTGTTACTTTTCTCTTGAGGTCTGGTGAAGTTTCCAGTCTCTGAAGTTCAGTCCTAAATCTTTTGGTCGTACCTAAGCTTCAAGAGCACTGAGGATGAGAAACAAGGGATTGAGATCCACAACAGATAATTGATTCTGGAATGTTAGATACCAAGGGTAATAGATACCCTTTGTAAAATCTACCTAGGACTGAGATATGTACATATTGATAAATATTGGAGGATAATGGATGGAAAGTAAAAGATATCAGGGATGAGATATATTAGAATGAAAAAATTGCTTTGGGTCCAATTTAAAGACATTGGTGTCTATGTAGATGCTGGTTACAATGAGCCATGAATCAAGTATTCCTACTGAAAATGGCCTGTCTAAATATTCCTTGCAGACAGTATTATTAATGTAGATACTGTTTGCAGACAAGAATTGTCTAAATATTAATGTGATTAAATAATCGTTGTAGACTGTGACCTATAATTAAATGCTGTCTACCTAACAGTAGATTGTGTATCTGTACTCTTTAAAGGAAGTGAATGATCTGTGTACTGATGTTACTTATAGGTACAAAAACAGGAATTGCTAGAGAAACTCAGCAGGTCTGGCAGCATCTGTGGGGAGAAAGCAGAGTAAACATTTCAAATCCGGTGACTCATCTTCATTTTTGTCTTCCTTACAGTTTGTTGTTTTGGTGAAGGTAGTATTTATAGTTAGCAACACTTAGTAGATGCTATTTATGTAGAGTCTCACTGTATAGATGTTACTTTTGTAGAGTACCTTGTTATTATTGTTATCTATATACAATGGTCTTTCATAGAATCTATTGGTATATAACTTCTTATGTAAATGCTACTTGTACAGTCACAATATGTGCTACTCAATACAATAATGTTTTGCAATTACTGATCACATAGATCTCTCATAGATCATACATATCAGAAGCAGAAGTAAGCCATTCAGCCCCTCAATCCTGCTATGCCATTCAGTGAGATCATGGCTAGTCTGTTTGTAACGTCAAATCCCATATTCCTGCCTACTGTGATAACTCTTCAACCTATAACAAGAACCAATCTATCTTGGCCTTAAAAATATACACGGAGTCTTGCTTCCATTACCTTTCTCAGGAAGGGAAAGACTTGTGACCTTCTGATAGAAGAGACTTTGCCTAATCTTTGTTTCAACCAGCGATCCCTGATTTTTAATCAGTGATCCTTATTTTTAGATTCTTCCATCTCCACATCAAATCTAACAAAACCTTTATCTTTTATGTTGCCTCTTCCTCCAGCAGATACTATTCTAGCCTGTTCAACCTTTCCAAGACAATCTGCCCATGCCGGGTATTTATAAAAGTAATTGTTTGGGTTGGACAGTTGTGGTTACATTGCATTATATCGCATATCAGCTATCTATCCACTATCATGGCAGAACAGGCATAATGGCAGAATACATAAACATAGTGGCCACAAGAGTAGGTCAGAGACTAGGAATACTGTGGCGAGTAACTCACCTCCTGACTCATCAAAGCCTGATCACCATCTACAAATCACAAGTCAGGAGTGTGATGGAATACTCCCCATTTGTTTGCGTAGTCTAATTTCAACAACACTCAAGAAGCTGGACACTATCCAGGACAAAGCAGCCCACTTGATTGGCATCACATCCACAACCACCCAGTCCCTCCACCACCGACACTCAGTAGCAGTAGTGTGTACTATCCACAAAATTGACTGAAGAAATTTACCAAAGATCCTTGGACAACATCTTTCATACTCACATCTACTTTCATCTAGAAAGACAAGGGCAGCAGATACATGGCACCCCCATCACCTGCAAGTTCCTCTTCAAGCTAGTCACCATCCTTACATGGAAATGTATCACCGTTTCTTCATTGTCACTGGGTGAAAATCCTGGAATTCCCTCCCTAATGGCATTGTGGGTCAACCAACACTGCAGTGGTTCAAGAAGGCAGCTCACCACCATCTTCTCAAAGGTAACTAGGGACGGGCAATAATTGCTGGCCAGTCAGCGAAGCTCACATCACACGAGTGGATATAAAAAAAAAACAGGCTGAAAGGACTCAATGACCTGCTCCTCTTTACATTTGTGTGTGCAAATGAATCTTGCATTTAACAATATTTAAACACAGATTGTAGATTGATACAATACAGAAGAAGGCTATTGAACCTTTTGTAATGAGCTATCTCTCCCGTTTCTTTCCTTTTTCAAGTATCTATCCAATTCACCATTTTAGACAGTGTGTCCAAATTCATAACTTTGTTTCCTCTAGCTGTTTTGTCAATTCACTTTATTTTGTGTGTTTTAGTTAATGATTTTCTGCATCCTTGACAATCTTTACTTATTCAAGCCCATTGAAGATTTTGAATAGGCATATCAAATTTTCCTTTAAGCTTCTCTGGGAGAGAAGAGAGAACACCTCTAGTTTCTCTAGTCTCTTCATATAACTAAAGCTTTGAACAAATTTAACAAAGCTCCAATGCATCCTCTCTCAGGCCTTTGTAAAATGCAAACACCATACTATAGCTGGGCCGAACCAGTATTATTAAAAGGTGCTGTATGACATGCTTACTTTGGTATACTGCGATAAAGTCAAGGATCCTGCATTATAATAGCCTTTTCAACTCTGCCATTTTCCAAGATTTATACATGTACACTCTTGGGTCTCTGTGTTCCTCTACAGTCTTTAAATTGTACCGATTAGTCTATATAACCACTTCCTACCAAAATGAATCTTTCCACACTTCGCTGCATTAACTTTCATGTGTAGTGTAACTGCTTATTTTGGCAAACTCTTTACTTCTTAATATATTTCAGACCTTTGTCTCATCTGCAAACTTTTAAATTATGCAATGTATACGCAAGGACAGGTCATTAATACATGTCTAAACGATGAGTCAAACAACACCAATTGTGGTAAACACAAGTGCACTCTCATTCCAAGGTGAAAAGTAAACATTCATAATTTCTTTCTACTTTCTGTCCTGTAGCCAATTTCGTCTCCCACACAGCCATTGTCCTTTTAAGCTGTAATCTAGCCAGCAAGATTAGTGTGGTGCTTCATCAAATACATTTTGATGGAGCATATATGCAATATCATCCATACGAGTCTCAACCATTTTCTCCACCATTTTGTCAAAGAACTGATTCAAATATTGAAAATCCAGGATGGCGTTCATTTACTTACCCATATTTTTTCAAGTTACAATTCATTTTGTGAGAGATTAATGTCTCACCAATTTTCCACAATGCTGACTCTGGGCAGATTTGACTTGAACTTTTAACTATATCCCTTGCTCCTTTGTAGAATAGGATCACAACATTTGCAATCCCCAAGTCCTCTGGCGACACTCCCATTTCTAAATTGGATGCAGGCACTATAAGTATACAGTAACTTAACTGTATCCTAGTCACAGTCAGTGGTCTCTCTGTGGGTGTTATTTGCAGACAGATATTCTGGCTGTCTATGAATTTATAAATACATAAAACAAATGCAGGAGATCTTTACATGAAAGAAGGCTCCCATGGATGGTGTCATATGTGGTTGGAAAGGTATAAATGTACAACTATCTTCTCTTGATTAATTGCTTTAAGTTTTTATCCCAAAAGGGAGACAGGTTTGGAGCTGGACGTGCCAGGTACTTTCTAGTTCTTGGCATCAGATTCCAAAAGGTGACAGATTTTGCCACTGGTGTAAGATGCAAATGTGTTTGACTTGCTGAGATCAATGCATGGGCCTCTGTACATAAAAGAGGGAACCTCAGGCAACAGTGATTGCAGGATAGTGCTCTTGCACTTGTCCAAGTGGCCAGGTAAATGGCGACGCAATGGCTTTCTGTCCTCAAACCTCCGAGCTGAAGGAACATTAAGGGGAAGCAAATACACTAGCCTAAAAAGATCAGGATGTTAACATGTTTTAAAGAAAACAAAAAAAAATTGCAGGTACTGGAGATCTGAAGCAAAACAGGAAGTGCTGGAAATACTCAGCAGGTCAGGTGACATCTGTGGAGAGAGCAGTTGAGTTTATTTTTCAGGTTCATGCACTTTCTTAAGAATTTGGAAAATCTAAAAATGTAATAGAGCTTAAGTACTGGGATGAGTAGAATATCTTCAAGTTAGGAATTCCTGGATGAGAAAAGGTGGTGAATTAAACAGTAATATGAAAACAAATTACTGCAATTATTTGATATTGATATTAATGTATCTCTACTCATATTTGCTGAATAAGACTTTATTCTACTCTAATGTATGATGTGTATATTTCTAGAAAGAAGACCATTTGTTGCTCATCACTAATTGTTCTTGAGAAGGTGAAGGTGATGGTAAGTCACCTTCTTAAACCATGGCAATCCATGTGCTGGTTTTCCATAGTGCTACCAGGGAGGGAATTCCAGGATTTTGATACCAAGACAGTGAAAGGAAGGGTTACGTAAATGACTTGGATAAAGGGACAAACAGAATGGTCACTAAGTTTGATGATCATACAAATATAGGTAGAAATAAACATTGTGATGAGTTAACAAGGAGGCTACAAAGGCTGATAAATGGATCAAGTGAGTGAGTAAAGATCTGACAAACAGAGCATAATGTGTTAAAAAGTGAATTGTTATTCTTGCTGGAATAATTTCTTTTTTACAAAGCTCATTATTTCAAAGGACAGAATTTGCAGAGCTCTGAGATGCAGAATAATTTGGGTATCCCAGTGTGTGAATCTTGATGAACAAAGAGGTCAAAGGTTATCATGGAAAGAAACATAGAAAATATCATGAGTTGGCTTTTTTTCCCATTGAGTTTGCTCCATCATTAAACAAGATCACTGCTGATCCTCTATTTCAACACTGTGTATCCACCTCTCCCCACACTACTTAATTTTTTCTTAAATATGTTCAGTGTCTCCATAGCCTTCTGTGGAGGAGAAAAGGGAGAACACTAAAGAGGTTCAACTTCTGAATGAAGAAATTTCTCCTGATCTCACTTGGAAATGGCTTACCTCTACACTGAGACTGTGACCCTTTGTCCTGGATCCACTTCCTGGGAAAACATCATCCCTGCATCCAAGTCTGTCCAGCTCTGTCACAGCTTTCAATGAGATTCCCTCTTAGTCTTTTAAACTCCAGTGAATACAGATCCAGTCAACCCAATCTTTCATCATATGACAAACCTACCATCCCAGGAATCAGTCTGGTGAACCTCTGCTGCTGCTTTCTCTCTCTCTCTCTATGGGCTATGCATATTCTCTTAGGTAAGGAGGCCAAAACTGCCTCCAAGTGTGATCCAACTAGGTCTTACACAGCTGTAGTAAAACTTAATTCCTCCTCTACTCAAACCCTCTTGCAATGAAGACCAACATTCTACTTGCTGCACTAGCATGGTAATAAGTGGATTGTAGAGTAATCAGACTAGCCATGATTTTATTGAATGGCAGAGTAGACTTGAGGGCCGAATGGCTACTCCTGCTTCTAATTTGCATGAGATAGTTCCACATTCGAATGGTGCGTGTCTTGGAGTTGCTGGTGTTCCCATGCGTCTGCTGCTGCCTTCACCCTTCTAGATCGAAAGGTGCTGTCCAAGGAGTCTGGCTGAATTACTGCCACTGTGCGTTGGTGGTGAAGGGGGTGAATGTTGAAGGTGGTGGATGGCGTGCCAAACAAGTCATAGTCTGCTTTGTGCAATGAACACTTCAGCATTTGTTGTGAAACCAAAACAGAACCGGCTGGAGAAACTGGAAGGCATCGGTGGGAACAGAAAGAGATAACGCTTTGAGTCCAGTGGCATTTTTTAAGAATGGATGGATCTGAAATAAAATCGAAAATGCTGGGAAGACTCGACAGGCCTTGCAGCATCTGCAGAGAGATAGAGCGAGCGAAAGAGTGTAGCAAGTCAGGTCAATGACCTTTGATGGAAGCGAGCAGCAAATTCATGAATGAGACTGTCTTTCAATGAGCGATTTCACTCGGGCGCCCGCTGCCTCCTTGCTCTTTGTCATTGGTCAGCTCGCGCCTTCCTCGGCTCACCATAGGCCGGAGCGGCGGCCGGGGGCAGCGCCCCCTTCGATTGTCTCTGATTGGTGGAGAACCGGCAGCCATGCCCCGCCCATTTCTGGTCGGGAGCTGACGTCAATGCGGCAGCAGCCGAGTGCAGGCGCTGGATAGAGCGAGTGCTCTGAGGACTACCCCCTTAGATACAGAGCTGGGCTCCACACGCAGAGGGGATCTGGGCACACAGAGGAATCAGGCTGCAAGCTTTCACACCGTGCACCATACACTCACAACTTGAGGTAAGCGACACTTTGTTTGGGGTTATGATTTTATTGGATGAGCATGGCTGCTGTCTGCTAGTATTCTTGACGTTTTTTTTTAAATCTGCTTCGTCTGTTTAAAAAGAATGATCATATTCGTGTGTGTATCTCTGAAAGCAAGCCTGGACCTGTCAAGTGTTTTTTTTTCCTGTATTGCTTGAAGCTTTGGTCATTGAAACCTAGACTTGATCTATTGCTGAACCGCTGTTGCTGCTTTTGATTCGGATTTTTTTTCTAATGCAAAGTATATCTAATATGATTCTCCTCCTCCTCCCTCCTCCCTGTTTGTACAGTGAAAGGAGCTGCATTCTCTCTGAAAAGATATAGGAGAGGATGCCTTTAGGAGAGATGGACAAAGCATGGAAAAAGAAAGAGGAAATTAAAGTGGCGTACGAGTTCAAAGAAGTCCTGGGAACGTGAGTACAATATTTTCTTGCCTTTGGGAATTGATACTCGTTGGCGGAGATTAGGGCACCAAACCGGGGTCTGAATTGATTCCCAAAATGGCATTCCTAAAAAAAACATATTCTGGCAGCCTGAAAGCTTGCCATTTCTTTCGGTGGTGAACGACTTAAACCGCAAGGAGGTATCCGCGAAAGTAACAGCATGTGGTAACTAAGCCTTCCCCGATCTGCGCCCGTCTACCTCCTAAATGTCCGGACATGAGGACTATGCATTGCTACATTTTGAGTGAGAAATTTGCAGCGGGTTACTTCAGGAGGTTTTCATAGCCGTCTGTTGTGGATTAGTGTTTTCCAAAACTTTCGGGTGTATCGCCAGAATGAGAAAATCGGAGCTTTCATTGTTTGTGATCTTTGACTGCATAATCCATCTTTTGATTGGCAATACATTGACTTGTTGCTTCCTCCTGTCGTACTCTCTTATGATCCTTCCCAGCCTCTTGCCATGAATGCGCAACCTAAGACCTGTTTTCATAATCTCTTCACTGTTCCTTGCGTGTAATCCTGGGTAGTTAGTATTAAACTTTGCTCTATTTGACATTCTAACAGAATTTGATCCCAACCAGCACATACACTATGCACGCCTAATGGGTCGTAATCAGCATAGGAAATTAAACACGAGGACGCAGAAGACATGTCTAGCACTGCTGTAGTTGAGGCTGGGTGAACTTGGTATCTGCGTCAGTACGCTTAGCCACCGAAGGGTTGCAACTTGGCAAAATGCATCAGATTGTTACATCTTTGATTATATTCTGAATCATTTGTATTGGATATTGGCTCTGGGCACCTCATTCTCGAGCTGGGATTGGATGTCTTTGGCCTACATTATTTGTTGCCTCCCAAGTCAATGTTAATCTTTCCAACAGCTCCATGTGTGAATGCCTTCACAGCCCTTACACAGCCCTTAACGGAGTCACAATGGGATCATGATAAATTATCCCTCCTCATTCCTCTGTACTTCGCTGCAGCCGTTTTGATCTAAAGAGCCTCCTCCAATACCTCTGTATGGGTGGGATTGTCCTCATAGATGATCATCATCAACAGTGGCTTCTGTTCACATTCCTGCCTGGTCATCCCACACTCTGGAATTGATTCTTGGCCCTTTCTTATTTTGCATCCACTTACTGCTCATGTACAAATGCTGTGTCAGCTTCCACATGCAAGCTGCTGACACCTAGCTTCACCTCCCCACTACCAAACTTGCTTTTCAAGTCCTTTGATTTGCTACTTTGCTTGTCAGATTTCCAGCATTGGATAAGCAAGGCGTTTCTCTTATCAAATGTAATGAAAAAGAAGGCCAGTGTTTGTGGATCCCACCACAAACTCCATTCAGTCTTTTCACCCTCTTCCTGGCCACTGTGGCTGAACCAGATTTTTCACAGCTTTGGTATCCTATTGGTTCTGAGATGAGCCTTCTATTTCAATGTACCTACCAACACCAAATCTGCCTACTTCATCTTCATGAACATTGTCCATCCATACTCCTACCTTGACTTGTCAGCTTAAACCCTCATCCATGTTCTATTTATATTTAGACTTGATTCATCCACACCTGTCCTGGGGTTGAGCTCCCACTTTGCATCCTCTTGTGAGTTTGAGTTCATCCAAAACTCTGCTCTTGCCCTACTCATACTGAGTCCTGTTCATTCATCATTTCTCGCTGCTTGCTGATCTACCTTCATTCTCAGTTCAGTAAATACTTGTTTTCAAACCCCTTCCGTGCTGTGTGAGCTCTACCTTCTTCCAGTTCTGGCCTATTTTGCAGAACTGGTGTTCAGCGCTCCACCACTGACTGCTGTGCCTTTCATGATCTGAAATTCCCACCCTAACCTTTATATTGCTTTCCTTCCTTTGGACAGTCCTTAAAGCCAACCTCATTCATCAAACTTTTGGTCTCCTGGCCTAATATCTCTGCTTGTGAAGTATTTATAAATAAAAATTGCTGTTGTTGTCTTGCTTTTGGAAGGACATACAGAAATGTTGGTTGAATGGCATAAACATTAAAATCCAGGAGATTGTAAAATACTTAACTATAGAAAGAATATGTCAAGATTAGTGACATCGTAATGTCAAGTTGAGTAATTATTGTTGAGTGTGACTTGCTTTTGTGTGGGCATTGTCAAAAGAAAATGAAACCAGTTTGAGAATTATTCTGATTGGTTGAAACAAGCCAACCTATCAATTAATTAATTTTGTTTATTTGCTATGCCTTGAAAGGATTGTTTTTCCCGTTGCCAGGTTTTGTTGTACTTGGCTGCATCTAATTATTTGCTTTTTGCCTGTCATGTTGCATCCACCCTAGCAATTTTTAAAGTTCGTAAGAAATTTACAAAGTGAAATCAGTCCCACGCTCCAGGGTAGGCTGGTTTCTGGAACAAGCTTCTTTGTCTAACAGATTTTCTGATCCACCACAACAAGTATATTCTATGAGTAACAGCAATTCCAGTTTTATTCCAAGAGTCAGTCAGACATCAGAAGAACTGATTTACCATTGCACAATATTCTTTTCTATTTAAATTAAAATTAAAATGCTGGACCAGCAAAATGGTGAAATAAACAGAGAGACATATGGAGCTTGTTTAGAAAAATACTCTTTTCAAATAAAGTTTCATGATTTATTTTGAACTCTTTTGCACCTTTGAAGATACTTTGATGGTTCTTATTTCAATATGCATTCAAGCAATACGACGGAGTTTGGACATACATTTCATGTGGTGGAATGACTGTGCTTGATCATTTAGAACTGTTATTAACATTGACATTTTTTAAGATCAAGCAATGTTATTTCCCTCAGAATGAAGTTTTTGCTGAAAAACAAACGAGTTAGAAATATTTTCTCATGAATAAAATGGTGTTTTTTTTGCCCTGTACTTGAAAATTGCTTTTCTACTGTTCTATAATCTACTGTACTCTTAATGTGGCATCTGTAAGTATTTAATTTGTTAAAAATACAAGCTATGTGATATATAAACAGCATCCCATCTCAGATATGTTTGAGACAAACTTGTCAGCAATTTTAGTTGAATCATTTTTTTAGATTTTCAGTTAAACTGAAAATCCTAGTATGCATGAAAAAAGCTAGATTTAAATCTCATCAAAAAATTTTAAAAGTTTTTAAGAATAACAGACATCATTTGTGTTTTATTTTTAAACTGGCTTCTCTCGTTGGATCTAAGTTGATGGCAATGACATGTAAATGGACAGCATAGCTTAAATTAAAATTAACCGATGCAAAAAACCCACATGCCAACATGATTAAAGATTATATGTTACTTACATGTTGACTTGTATGCTTTTTTTTATATACAGTTGCAGACATTTGCTTGGGAAACTTTCCTTGCCAGCTACAAATGAAAATCTGGAGCTAAAAAAGAATGTTTTCAGAAACTTAATTCTCACTGGGAATGTTTATTTGGATTGATTGTTAAATGTGAAGGACTGCTAAGTCTATTAATAGATTCTTCTTGCCTGTATCCAGTGCCAAATGGTTCCAAAATTCCTTTTATTTCGATAATATCTTTTTTTAAAACAAAAGAGAACTTTTCACTTAATTAGTCTTAGTTATATTGTTGAGTCTGTAACTTAAAAAGGACAATCCCTCCCTTCCTCATTTTCTCCCTATCAGGCTTGTTTTATCTCAAAATGGACCACATGGGATCATTTTTAAATCCAGTCTGTAGTAGACAGTATAGTCCAAAAGAGAATCAAATATTTATTCAGTTAGGGTATTTAATAATTTTTAAGGACTGTTTTCTTTTCCTCTTGTATGGGTCTTGCTGAGGTTACGCACCCAGACCCTGCCTATGAATGCTATGCCTCCAAAGTTTTGGCATCATTGCTCTTTACTTAGCTGCCAGAAGGTATTTGGGAAAAGAACACAATAAGTCTTTCTCTCTCTCTCTCTCTCTCTCTCACTCTCTTGCTCTCTGTCCGTTTACTCTTCCCTCCTTCCGGGTACGTTGATCAGGTAGTCAGGTTCTCCCTTGTCCCTGACCAAAGATGGCTGAGAGCAGGAACTCACTGAAACGGGCAACTAAATCTTTCCTATTCTCTTCCGTGCAATTCAGAATTGGTACACCACCCTGACAGCTTTGAATAATCATGCATATGCATATGGAATAATAAACTTGCCTGCACTTTGATCAATATTTTAGTAATAAATCTCTGTCATGATCATTGCTAAGGCTTCTGAACTTTGATCTAATTTCCTGTGCATTTGCAAGAATCATAAACCAAGTACTACGACGGGAAATTCGCTTAAAATAAAATCACATGAATGGTACTATTAAAACTGAAAGCGATTCTTACAATGTCATGCAATCTGCGTTTCTCCTGAGCTGACCAGAAAATCATTGTCAACATATATTTCTCTTAATCCAAGGATCTTGATTACAATTTATTTGAAACTCACACCATTTTGACACATAAGTTGTTTTCATTACAAAATTCCAACAAACAGTTCTCTGCTTTCTATGACAATGTATTTTAATATCTTTTATATAGATTTGATGGAGCTTTGTGTAATGGGAGTCTGATTGATCTACAACTCGCTTCTATGTTCTATAGACAACGCTAAGGGGCATGATGCTTGTTATTGGTTCATACATTCAGTTTATTTCCCAGTGCTGTCTTGCATGCCACTGTCAGCCATCAGTTACATCTGTCATAACTTGAGAAAGCTTAAGAGCATTAGGTTATTTCTATATTTCTGTTACATTTGTTTCATAAATCTTTAAAGGAAGATCTGCATTTATGCACCCCCTTTCACAATGTCAAGATGTTTTAAAGTGCTTTACAGCAATGAACTAACTCTGAAGTTCAATCACTATTATAAGTAGAAAACATGGCGACCAATTTTTTCATAGCAAGCTCTGACAGATTACATGGTGATAATGACCAGATAATTTGTTCTCAATTGTTCTCAAGATGTAAGTATTGACCAGGTCTCCTATGTAACTTATGCAATACATTGTATGTATTGTACATCAGTTGCTAAAGTCCTGTGCAGTCCAGTAGCAGGGGATCTCTCTCTTAATGTCATACCATGTCCCATTTAAATGATAGGGTAAATTGCTTCTTATCTACACTTTGCTGTCACCCAAGGCAGTATTGCGTTTCAGACTGAAAATAAGATGGTGGCATAGTCAGTTCAAATTCGGGCTTTGCAATTCCACTTGTTTTTATCAGCTTACAGTTTCACGAGTTTACTGACACTCTCTTCACTCAGAACCTTTTTTTGAGGTGTTGGTGGGATTGAAAAAATGTTAAGATTAGAGTGGTGCTGGAAATGCACAGCAGGTCAGGCAGCATCCAAGGAGCAGGAAAATCGATGTTTCGGGCAGGAGCCCTCCATCAGGAAGGAAAAAAGTTACTTGATTCAGAATAACTGGTGGGTTCCACCATGGTGATCAGATTTTGAAGGAGTAAGACCATAAGACATAGGAGCAGAAATTAGGCTATTCAGCCCATCAACTAGATGAAAATAAGGACAACAGATGCTGGAGATCAGAGTCTAGGTTTGAGTGGTGCCTACTCCATGAAGGCTCCCTGCCTCATTCCTGATGAAGGGCTTGCTGCCTGACCTGTTATGATTTTCTAGCACCACTCTAATCTAGACCCTATTCAGCCCATCAGGTCTGCTTCACCATTCAATCTTGTTAAGTTTCTCAACTCCATTCTTCCACTTTTTCCCCTTAACCTTTGATCCCCTTGATACTCCAGACCATATCTATCTCAGTCTTAAACATACTCAATGCTCTGGCCTCCACAGCCATCTGTGGCATGAATTCCATATATTCACCACTCTCTGGCTGAAGAACTTTCTCCTTACCTCTGTTCTAAAAGATCTTCCCTTTACTCTAAGGCTGTGGTCTCAAGCCCTAGTCTCTTCCCAATCTCTACTGTGTCCAGGCCATTTCAGTATTCTGTATGTTTCAATTAGAACCCCTCTAAACCTTCTAAACACTTGAGTATGAACCTAGAGTCCTCTAATGTTCCTCACATGTTAAGCTTTTCATTCCTGGGACCATTCTCGTGAACCTCCTCTGAGCATGCTCCATCCTTCATGAATATGGGGCCCAGAACTGTGTACAATATACCAAATGTGGTCTGACCAGAGTCTGAGAAGTACACCCCTGTTTTTATATTCAAGTCCTTTCAAAATAAATGCCAACATTGCATTTGGCCTTCTAACTTCTGACTCACCTACAAGTTTACCTTGAGAGAATCCTGGACTAGAACTCCCAAATTTCTCTGCACTTCGGATTCTGAATTTTCTCCCCATTTACAAAATAGTCCATGCCTCTATTCTTCCTACTAAATTGCATGAACTCACACTTGCCCATGTTGTACTCCATCTTTGACCACTTTCCTAACCTGTCCAAATTCTTCTGCAGCCACCCTGCCTCCTCAATATTACTGTCAATAGAATACTGTAAAATATTGAATGGCCTGGACAGAGTGGATGTTGAGCAGATATTTCCACACTTTTTCCCACCTTATTTTGCATCTGTCAAATTTTTGCCCACACTCACTTAACCTATCAGTGTCCATTTGCAAACTCTTTGTCCTCCTTGCAACCTGCCTTCCAAATTATCTTTCTATCACCAGAGAATTTGGCCGCAATACAGGGTTATTTTGTCCAAGTGACTGAGACAGTTGTAAATATTTGAGGCTGAAGCACTGATTCCTGTGACAGCCTGCTAGTGACAGGTTGCCAACCTGAAAATGTCTTTTTGACCCTGATGTTTCTGTTTCCTGTTACATTGGGCATTCATGTATCCATGCTCATTTGTCATCCTCAAAACTCCGGGGTCTTGTGTAGTAATCTTTGATGAGATTCCTTAATGAATGCCTTTTGGAATTCCAAATACATTATTTTAAATTCACGTTCTCCTTTTTCCATACTGCTTGTTAAATCCATAGAGAACTCTAATACATTTGTCAAGCACCTTGTTTCCCCTTTCAAGGTAAATATGTTGTCTGCCTTGCATTATAATTTTCTGAATGTTCAGCTAATATTCCTTAATAGTAAAATGCTGCATTTTCCCAATAATGTGTTACGCGAATTGGCCTATGAATTCCTGCTTACTATCTCCCTACTTTCTTGAGTAGACATTTGTGGTTTTCCAATTCACTGGGACCTTTCCAAACTCCTGCTAATTTTGGAAGATCACAACCAATGAATCCATCAGCTCTCCAGCTAACTTCTCAAGGGCAAATAAAGGTGGATAGTAATTACTGGCCTTTTGTCAGCGATTTCAACACCTCATGAAAGATGGGGAGAAAAATCTTATTTTAAGCATCTACTCAACTAACAAGATCTGCAACATTTTCTACAGTAAAAAGAATGTGTATGGATCTGAATGTCATGTTAGTCAAGTGGCAATGTCACCTCTATAGGACTTGGTAAGGACTAAACTGCAGAGATTCTGAGCGAGGGTCCGGATGGTACTCTGTGAGGGATTTGTTTTTGTAGGTAGGTGAGAATACCCATTAATGGGAAGCGTTGTGATTGAATTTGTTGCAAGCCTCCCTTCACTTCAAGTTTCCCATGATTTCTGTGACTCATCTGAAGCCTGGACATTTAAATTGTCATGGAATTTTTAATGTATATTTATATTAATGCTTTGTGTCGAGAGACCTCTGTTGATGAGTTAAGTCCTAATCTTTCATTAAATTCAACAGGTCAGGGAGAATAATGGGCAAATGGCAGTTACAACATACTTTTCAAATTTCTGACAGTGGCAGGAGCAAGGAAATCTCTCTCCCTGCTAGCAGGATAGAGGAGCAAGAATTCTCTTTATTCTTGCACAAGACATGGCTGCTGATGGCTAAGCCAGCATTGTTTCCCTCTCAGGTAGTAATGAGCTGCTGACATCCTTATAATGTACACAGGCCCACAGTGCAATTGAGGAAGGAGGACAATGACATGACTTTATTTCATGGATCGGTCTGTATTGAGATATTTTTGCCGCACAGGGTCCCTGAGATGGAAATGTGAACGCTCGTATTTTGAAGATTATTCTCCCTTGTGACATTGCAAAATGAATGGAGGATGCAAATCTGTCGAGGAAACGAGGCAAGATTGATTTGGAAATGAGATTAAAGGGATTTATTCGAAGTCGATAGCCAGTAGTAAGCTGCCAAGGCCCAAGCAGCTGCTTGGACATACAGAAATGCTTAGGTATAGTGTCTGTGACTATGACTGATTTGGCTTTTACCATCCTTAAAGGCTATTAAAACTGTGTGCAAAAATGAAAAATATGACTTGTAAAATACACTGTATGAACACCAAATATCTCAAACTACTTTACAAGTGAAGTGTTTTGAAGAGTGGTCATTGTTGTGATTAGGAAACATGTACACAACACTTGCACACAGGAATGTCCGTTTGCTCTGATGAGTACAAGAGCAGCTTGCCTCTTGTTTCAGCAATAAACTGCAGTGTGACATTTCTTTGGTGCGATGTTGATTGAGGGAAAATATTGACTGGGACAACTCACATATCTTTATGATTTGGAGATGCCGGTGTTGGACTGGGGTGTACAAAGTTAAAAATCACACAACACCAGGTTATAGTCCAACAGGTTTAATTGGAAGCACACTAGCTTTCGGAGCATACTAGCTTTCGGAGCGACAATCACCTGATAAAGGAGCGTTGCTCCGAAAGCTAGTGTGCTTCCAATTAACCGGGCGGCACGGTGGCACAGTGGTTAGCACTGCTGCCTCACAGCGCCTGAGACCCGGGTTCAATTCCCGCCTCAGGCGACTGACTGTGTGGAGTTTGCACATTCTCCCCATGTCTGCGTGGGTTTCCTCCGGGTGCTCCGGTTTCCTCCCACAGTGCAAAGATGTGCAGGTCAGGTGAATTGGCCATGCTAAATTGTCCATAGTGTTAGGTAAGGGGTAAATGTAGGGGTATGGATGGGTTGCGCTTCGGCGGGTCGGTGTGGACTTGTTGGCCCGAAGGGCCTGTTTCCACGCTGTAATGTAATCTAAAAAATCTAAACCTGGTGTTGTGTGATTTTTAACCACATATCTTTAGTTCTACTATTAAAACAGTAAGTTTGATGGGTGATCTCATATTGAGACTCTGCAATAAAGATTTCTGATTATTCCATTCAAAAAGACAAATTTTCTTTTACTCATTCACAGGGTGTGGGTGTTACTGGCTAAGCCAGCATTTATTGCCCATCCCTAATTGCTCAGAGGGTAGTTGAGTCAATCACATTGTTGTGAGTCTGGAGTCACGTTTAGGCTAGACCATGTAAGTATTGCAGTTCCCTTCCCTAAAGGGCATTAGTGAACCAGATAGATTTTTCTGACAATCAATGATGGATTCATGGTCATCATTAGACTCTTAATGCCAGATTTTTTAAAATCAAATTCAGATTCCACCCATCTTTTGTGACGGGATTTGAAACCTTGTCCCTAGAACATAACCTGGAATTAACGGTCTAGCAATAATACTACGAGGCTGTCATCTCCCCTTGTTTGTCAATAACTGCAAGAAGTTGTTAAATAATTAAAGCACATTGAATCTCTGACAACGGATTCAAGTTATAATTGCATTCTGGTTGTTTAAGTATCTGATCTGTTCTTATTTCTGCTATCATTTCTCATCTTCAAATTAATTTGACTGTGTAGGCTTTAGATCTTGGTTTTGGCAGTCTACCCTTGCCTTTTTGAGGCAACTGTCATGGTCAAAATGGGGAAAGACATGCATTTTAGGTAGAGTATTACAATTTAAACATTGGCTCTTGAAGACTACAATTGTCTTGAGCTACATTAGCTTGTACTAAAATTTCAAGGGGTTGTCAACCAGCCATTGAATTAAGGGAAGCTTGTTTGGACAAACTTGCCTATTTTTGAAATATTAAAACTTGTAATTGTGGAGATTCCTTTTTTTTTTCTTAACGAGAAAGCCACCTGAAATCTTTTGAAGCTTGATTGCCATTTTTCCACTCCTTTGGATCTTTGTCTTCCCTGGAAGAAGCTTTGCAGGTTACTGAACTGAACTTGAACTAGTTTGGCTGGCTTTGGTTCACTGACTGTGCAGAATAATTACTCAGGCAGGTACCTCAGCAAGGTAAAAGCTCAAGAAAAGAAAGCAAACTCAAATCGGACGGATAGAGTTATAGAGTCATAGAGATGTACAGCATGGAAAAAGACCCTTCGGTCCAACTCACCCATGCTGACCAGACACCCCAACCTAATGTAGTCCCATTTGACAGCACCTGGCCCATATCCCTCTAATCCCATTCTATTCATATACCCATCCAGGTGCCTTTTAAATGCTGTAATTATACCAGCCTCCACCACTTCCTCTGCCAGCTCATTCCATACATGCACTACCCTCAGTGTGATAAGATTGTCCCTTGGGTCCCTTTTATATCTGTCCCCTCACATCCGAAACCTTTATTTTTGGACTCCCCACCCCAGGGAAAAGACCTTGTCTATTTATCCTATCCATGCCCCACATGATTTTATAAACCTCTATAAGGTCACCCCTCAGCCTCCAACACTTCAGGGAAAACAGTCCCAGCCTATTCAACCTCTCCCTATAGCTCAAATCCTCCTGGCAATATCCTTGTAAATCTTTTCTGAACCCTTTTCAAGTTTCACAACATTCTTCCAATAGGAAGGAGACCAGAATTGCATGCAACATTTCAACAGTGGCCTAACTAATGTCCTGTACAGCTGCAACATGACTTCCCAACTCCTATACTCAATACTCTGACCAATAAAAGAAAGCATACCAAACGCCTGCTTCACTATCCTATCTACCTGCTGACTCTACTTTCAAGGAACTATGAACCTGCACTCCAAGGTCTCTTTGTTCAGCAACACTCCCTAGGACCTTACCATTAAGTGTATAAGTCCTGCTCTGATTTGCTTTCCCAAAATGCAGCACCTCAGGCTTTTTGAAATTAAACTCCACCTGCCACTCCTTAGCCTATTAGCCCATCTGATCAAGATCCCTTTGTACTCGTGAGGTAACCTTCTTCACTGTGGAAGTCAGTCATTCATGTAGCACACATGAGCTAGAGCTTACAGCAACAGAGACCAAGGTCTAAATGAATGGCAGAATGGCAGAAAACCCGTAGCCTTTTACCTACATCTCCAGCAGGCATGACACATTTGCGGAGATGGCAATGATGAGTATCATTGAATAATTTATTTACCTCACTGATTGCCATAGCTATAACCAAGGCCATCCAGAGGCTTGAGATTTATCTCAATGGGGCTGATTTTGCTCTCTGTAGTTTACCTTTGCCATATTGCTTATAGAATTCTTCACTGAGGTCAAAGGGGTCCAGGAAGGGCCAAAATACCTGTGACAAATTGCTAGGAAGATAGGAACATGTTCCCTGACATTGAACCAAAACAGTGTCTATTGGTGGAGTTATTGTATTTTTAAATGCTTATGATATTGTTTGATATAGGATGTGTAGGACTGACTTGTTGTCAAGACCAATATTTAGCAGAAATTCCTGAGTATGTCTTTCCAGAGTAATGTTACTTAGATACAACATACTGGTTCAAGAGTTGTGATTATCTTTAGCTTGAGAATGTATTTCTGGACTTTTGAGCCAGGTAAGCAAGTCAACTAATTCTGTCAGATAGCTTACTATCTCATTCATTACCCACCCAGACTTGCGTTTTTGGATTTGTGTCTGTGTATAGAAAATGCCTATTTGACAGTGAACAGGAACACTTGGGGACAACACAAGCTGTGCATGCATTGAGTAATACACCTTTATGAAACTTCCGAAACATGAATGGGTGCAACAGTATAAACCAAAACGAAAGAACAAAGAGTCATTTTTCTTTTGATAACAGCCTCAATTAAGTTAAAACTTGCCACCGTGGCATGAGAACAAATAAATGTGATGTGGAAGAAAGTACTGAAAATTCCGCCAATAGGATCTCTGTTGGGTGCAGTGAGACCCAGGTCTACAGAGGGTTCTTGTCGAGACAGTAGATTTTAATTGATTCCAGAAGGATCAATTACTGTTATAAGAGGTGCCACAGAGTAATTTTACCTAAATAAAAAAAAAACACCTTTTTTCTATCCTTGAGGTTTGTTCCGGGGCTTTGCCTCTTACTTTCAGACCCTAGCAGCAGTAGCAGTGTGGAATGGATTCCTCTGCCATACCTCAGAATATTGTAGCTGGTAGACAGTTGTGGTCTGTTTCTTAAAGATGCAGATGTTATTTCACGTGAATAACTTGAGATGAAGTAACACCTACAGACACAAAGGAACATAAATAGATACATTTGTTTCTCAAATGGCACAAGTCCATAGCTTGTGCTGATGGGCATTCAATACAATGTGCAATACTTTAAAACTGAACTTAAAAGTTAAACAGTTTGTTTATAATATTATTTTCCAATGCCTGTTTGAGGGAATTGTTTAAGCAGAAGGCAGATATTCCCATTTAAGTTGGTTTCCAGAATGATCCGCAGTTACTTCTTATGATGTTGGAAAAGTAGGATTGCAGCTGCTACGTTGTTATAACATGTCTCCTGAGTGTCAAACTTCTGTTTTGTTTTCAATTTCTATTGCAGGAGGTTTTCTCCTGTTCTTCTTTCTTGGTGTTCATTATGTTACACCACTCCAAGGGGAGAGTGACTATTTCTATGGTAACCAGTATACATATTGTATCGCTGAGGGCAAATGGAAATTATTGAGGAGCATGGGCTTTTCCAAAAAAGGATATGGACATTACTGGCTAGGCCAAAGGTTATTGTCCTTCCCTAATTGCCCTCAAGAAGGTGACCCTTCTTGAAACACTACAATTCATGGATGTAGGTACACCCACAGTGCTGCTAGGGAGGAGTCCCAAGAATTTGGCCTAGCAACAGTATTGGAATAACACCATAGTTCTCAGTCAGGATGGTGAGTGGCTTGGAAGGGAAGTTGCAGGTGGTGGTGTTCCCACGCGTCTGCTGCCCTGGAATTTCTAGGTGGTAGAAGTCGCAGGTTTTGAAGGTACTGTCAAAGGAGGGTTAACTCCCCGGATGTTGATAGTGGAAGATTGTGCAATGGTAACTCAATTCGACATCAGAGGGTAATTGTTGGATTCTCTCTTGTTGGAGATAATCATTGCCTGGCACTAGTGTGACACAGTCTTACTTGCTGTGTATCAGCCCAATGCTAGATGTTGTCCACATTTTGCTGCATGTGAACGTGGTTTGCGTCATTATCTGAAGAGTCATGAATAGTGCTAAATATCGTGTTATCACTGCATAACATCCCCACTTCTAACCTTATGATGGAGGGGAAGGTGAAGCAACTGAAGCTGGTTGGGACTTAAGACCCTGAGGAATACCTGCAGTGATGTCCTGGGATTCAGATGTTTGACTTTCGACAACCACAACTGTCTTCCTTTGTGCTAGCAATGACTCCAATCACTGAAGAGCTTTTGCCTTGATTTTCATTGATTCCCAGTTTGCTTAGGGTTTCTTAGTGATATACTCAATCAAATTCTGCCTGCTATAAAGGGGAATCCCTCTTATCTTATCATTTAGGACCAGAAGAATAGTATTCAGCCTTTCAATCCTGCAATGTTATTCAGTAAGATCAGGACTGGTTTGTTCATGATCTCAATTTAATTTCTCTGTTTCCCATAACTGCTGACTCCTGTAAAAAAATCCTTCCAACTCAGCCTTGAATAAATTCAGTGATCCAGATGGGGAAGAGAATTCCATACATTGATTGCCTCTGAGTTTTTCCCCTCATATGCATAGTTTGAGTCTGTCCCATGAGGGGAAATATTGTTCTGTTATCTACCCTGTCAAGTCCTGTCAGGCTGTTATGTTTTATTGAGGTCATAGAGTCGTAGGGTTGTCCAGCATTGGTCCAACTCATCCACACTGACCAGATATCCTCAATAAATCTAGTCCCATTTGCCAGTATTTGGCTCAGATTCCTCTAAACACTTCCTATTCATATATGATCCAAGAAGCCACTTTGGTAGCTTGTTACATCCACACACCATCCTCTGCGTGAAAACATTGCCCCTTAGGTCCCCTTTAAATCTTTCCCCTCTCACCTTAAACCTATGCCTTCTAGTTTTAGATTACCCTACCCTGGGGAAAAGACCTTGACTATTCACCCTATCCATGATCCTCATGATTTTATAAACTTTTGTAAGTTTACCCCTCAGCCTCCGTCACTCCAAGGAAAATAACCTCAACCTATTCAGCCTCTCCATATAGCTCAAACCCTCAAACCCCAGCAACATCCTTATAACTCTTTTCTGAACCCTTTCAAGTTTAACAACGTATTTCCTATAGCAAGGAGACCAGAACTAAATGCCGTACAGTCATTTCTTCTGTAATGCAATGGTTGCGTTACTGTATGACTCCACGCTATATAAAAATTGCACAATAAAAATAGCACTTAAATAGTAATTACATTATAACCAACACACATTTTAAAAGTTCACATTTTAAAAACATAATCCCCTATTTGTCAGTTGCGTTACAGCCTTTTCATGTAGTCGAAATGTGAGTTATAGCAGAATGACCTGTATTCCAAAAATGACCGAACCAATGTCATGTACAGCTGTGACTTCCATTCTGTGATACTTAATGCACTGACAAGTAAAGGAAAGCATATAAAATGCCTTCTTCACTACCCTGTCTATCTGCGACTCCATTTTCAAGGCACTCCAAGGTCTTTTTGTTTTGCAATGCACCCTCGGTCCTTAGCATTAAATGTATAAGTCCCACCCTGATTTGCTCTACCAAAATGTAACACCTCACATTTATCGTGATTAAACTCCATCTGCCACTCCTCAGCCCATTGGCCCATTTGATCAAGGTCCCATTGTTCTCTAAGGTACTTCTTTGCTCTCCACCACACCACCGATCTTGTTGTCATCTACAAACTCGCTAACTATATCTCCTATGTTCACATTTGTATTGTATGTATATTGAATATGGTTGAGGTCCCAGTACCAATTCCTGTGGCACACCACTTGTTTCATCTTGCTAACATGAAGAAGATTGAATAATACTTATTCTCTGATTCGTGTTAGTCTATTAATAGTCTAACCATGCCAATGTTTTATCCCCTACACCATGAACTTTTATTTTCCACCATAACCTTTAGGACACCTTAGCTAATGCCTTCTGGGAATCCTTAGTACCGTACATTTACAAGTTTTCCTTTATAACACATATTAATTCCTCAAAGAACTCCACTAGATTGGTCACGCATAGAACTCCACTAGATTTTGCTTCACGTAACCATGTTGATGTTGTCTGAATACTTTGAACTTACCCAAGTGCCTGCTGTATCTTTTTTAATAATAACATTTTCTCTCCGACAAATGTTCAACTCTTCGTCTCCTACTTTCTGTCTCCTTCCACTTTTGAATAAAGGAGATACATTTGTTATCTTCCAAACTAATGAGGCTGTCCTAGAATGAAGGGGGTTTTCACAACTAAAAGTAATGTATCAACTATCACATTAGCTACTTTGTTTAAACTCTAGGATGAATTTCATCAGGACCCAAGCACTTGTTGACCTGAAGCTCTAACAATTACTCAGTAACACTTCTCTAGTGATTGGGGTTTTCCTGAGTTTCTCCTTCCCCCTTCATTTTCTTATATATTGCTTCTTCTGGGATGTTACTTGTACCTTCTACAGCGAAGGCTGATGCAAAATACCTATTAAACTCATCTGCTATTTTCTAATTTTCCATTATTAGTCCTCAAGTTTGGCTTTCTCTATGACCAACACTCACTTTAACTCTTTTTTTTCTTTTGTATACTTATGGAAACTCTTTGCATCTGTTTTTATATTTCTGGTTAGCTTTCTTTCATCTCAAACTTCTCCTTCTTTATTAATTTTGGATCATTCTTTGTTTTTTATATTTGTTCAATTTTCTGATCCGACTCCTGTCCTTGCACAACTTAGGCTTTTTCTTTATGTTTGATACTATCTGTATGGTGTTAAATCCATGTTAACGTCTGTATGATACAAAATGTTACCCTCCCTTGGAGAATATTGTCGTCAACCATTAATTAAAATCAATTATAGTGGGCGTTTTATTGTTAATATTTCTTTAAGTATTGTTTGTTGAGAGCCTGCATCATTCTATATAAAGTAACCTACTGAAAGTTCAGCCTTTTATTTATCTGAGCTTTACTTTCTTGAAGTGTTATTTATTTGATTTGAACTTATGCATTGCCCAAGTTTTGATATTTGTGAGTGATATCTTAGTCACCGATTGGTTGTGAGAGTGATTTAAAAATGTGTATGTCTGAACCTTTGAGTGTAACCATCAAACATATTCGATCACCGAACTTATGAAGTTGCTTTATTAATTATGTTTCCTTCTTTAAGTTTGTTTTTTTTTAGTCTGAGACATGTCAAAATGATTCGGAACAGTTGGTTGTGGATTGGATTTGAAATCTTTAATAAGAGAGAATACAATTTAACATGGTTCGAGTCCCAGATAATGTCAGTTCTCCCAGCTGAGCTAAGGTTATAATATAAGCATTTGAGTCTTTTTAAGCACATGATGACCATTTAATTTCCACACACTTGCCTTTACCAGATTAATCTGTCTGGTTGGGTTGAAGGTTTATGGGTGAATGGATCTGGATATGATCAATGTTTTCCTTCTTTCTGGTTTCTCCCCAAAATATTCTGATCCTTTAAGGACAAGTGATATTGACCAGCTTGGTTCAAATTATTCAATGTAATATCAAATGTGAGCTGACATGTTGGTTTGCTGTATTTTCTTGAACCTGGGCAGAACTTCCATTGTTGAAAATGAATTGTGACCAGTGGAATCAACATGAACATGGATGGTTGTACCTGGTCATTTTTGTTGCTCAATTCTTGATCATTGCTCTAAAAGACCAGAAACAACTGATAATCTTTCAATATGGCTGATGAACTTTGTATTTCCACTATAGGATGCGGAGAATTTCCAAAGCTGTAACATCTGAGGAACCATATCTTAGTTCCTGACTGACTTGTAAGAATGATGTCAGTACACAATGTGGGCACCTTGAATTTTTGTCTCTTTAATATAATCTCCAATTAAAAAAGCTTGAAGGTTTAATTAGATCACCTTAAAATCTTGTCCTTTCTAAAGAAAGAAAGCACAAAGTCTTTAACCTTTTACAAATAACTCAAATTCCTGATGTTCCGAATCATCATTTGGCTCTGAACCTTCAGTTGACCAGAACAGCATATGATATTCCAGACTCAGTTTGGTCAATTCCTTATATAGCAGCAAAATCACCTTTTCTTGGCTTGACAATCCAGTTTTGACTCGAGTGTGATGTGTGATTTGTTTTTTGCAACTTCAATGTACCAGTACAGCTGCAATCTCCTTCTGTCTCCCCTGCATTTCTTGGATATCTTGTTTTATTTTCTAACTGCTGGAAATTATCAGGCTTTCATCTAAAAACCCCTTCCCCCCAGAAATTCCCAACACCCACACTCCCACCCACTCCCTCGTCCCAACCCCAAAGTATCCTCCAAGATTGAAATGTAGATCATGCCTAAGAAATATTTATAACAGATTGTTAGTTACCCATGACTGTGTCATTATTTGACTGAGACACTTTCAGATTTGCTCACCTTTGTAGGGATTATTCAAGTACAATATAGGGAGGAGGAGTGCTTTGGAGTACATTGTCTGTGTTCAGTAATGCTCACATAAGAACTAGGAGCAGGAGTAGGCAAGTCAGCCTGTGTGCTTTTTAGTATGATCATAACTGATCTCAGCTTGGCCTCAACTCCACTTTCCTGCTCCTCCCCATTCCCCTTTATCCCATTACTGATTAAAAATCTGTCTATCTCCTTCTTTAAATTTATTCTGCACCCAGCGTCCACTACTCTCTGGGGCAGTGAATTCTATAGATTCACAGCCCTTTGAGAGAAGTAATTCCTCCTCATCTTTGCTTTATATCTGCCACCCTTTGGTCTGAAATAATGACCCCTTATTCTAGATTGCCCCAACATGAGGAAACATCCTCTTTGTCAATCTCCTTTAGCAAGCTAAATACCTCAAATAGATCTCCTCACATCCTTCTAAATAACTGATCTCAGCTTGGCCTCAACTCCACTTTCCTGCTCCTCCCCATTCCCCTTTATCCCATTACTGATTAAAAATCTGTCTATCTCCTTCTTTAAATTTATTCTGCACCCAGCGTCCACTACTCTCTGGGGCAGTGAATTCTATAGATTCACAGCCCTTTGAGAGAAGTAATTCCTCCTCATCTTTGCTTTATATCTGCCACCCTTTGGTCTGAAATAATGACCCCTTATTCTAGATTGCCCCAACATGAGGAAACATCCTCTTTGTCAATCTCCTTTAGCAAGCTAAATACCTCAAATAGATCTCCTCACATCCTTCTAAACTCTAGCTCAGTCATTCCTATCAGACCTGTGTGCTACATATAAATAGAGGCCAGCAAGCCATATGTGATGAATGATTCATAAGTATTTCCATCAAGCTAGAAAATGAGACTGATTAAACGCTGCTGGCTGTGCGAATCAGAAATTCTGTTGGTATGCTAGTGTTTGTATTAATGGAATTTGTTGGACTATTTACCAATATTTCCACCGCCCTTGTTGTGAATAGGGGAGGCTGTGACAGTGGAATAATGTTACTGGACTAGTAATCTAGAGGTCCATCGTGATGGTAGATGCTCAAATCTGAATTCAATTGAAGTCTGTTTTGAAAAGCAAGTCTAAGGGTGCTGACCATGTTGGAAATGCCCATCCAATGTTCTTTTTAGGGAATGAAACCTGGCATCCATATCTGGCCTGGCCTACATTTGATGCCATATCTGCACCAATGTAGTTGATTCTTAGCAGCCTTCAGCAAGCCTCTCAGTTGTGTTGAAGCTAACACAAAGTCTAGGTGGAGGTTCCAAAAGTATTCTCATCCTCAGCAATAGCGTAGCCGGCACATCAGTGCTAAAGACCAGGCTGAAACATTTCCATTAGTTTTCAACCAGAAGAGCCGAGTGGGTAAAGTCTGGGCCTCCTCCTGAAACCCCCAGCATTGCAGATGCCAGTCTTCAAACAATTCGATTCAATTCACTTGATCTCAAGAAGCAGCTGAAGGTACTAGATACTGCAGAGGCCATGGGCCCTGACAATATTCTGGCAATAGTATCGAAGACTTGTGCACCAGAACTAACTGCATCTCCAGTCAAGATATTCATGTACAGCTGTGACATAGGCATCCACCAACAACATGAGCAATTTTTCAGATATGAACAGCACACAAAAAGCAAGACAATTCCATCAACCATCCTGTCAAGCAAGCAGCACCTGCTCAGCAGTAACTTGCTCAGTGATGCCCAGTTTGGGTCTGGCAGGGCCATTCAGCTCCTGACATCATTGGTTCAAACAGGGACAAAAGCGCAGAGATGAAGTAACGGTGATTGCCTTTGACATCCCGGTTACATTTGACTGACTGAGGTGATAAGGAGCCCCAGCAAAACTAGAATCAATGATACAGGGGGAAACCCTATTGGTTGAAATTTTATTCAGCACAAAGGAAAATGGTTGGAGTTATTGGAGGTCAATCATCTTAATTCCAAGTCATCCCTGCAGGAGTTCCTGGACCCAACCATCTTCAGTCGCATCATCTGTGATCTTCCCCCAAATCATATAATCAGAAATGGGATGTGTAAGCATCAGCGAACAATGTTCAGCACTATTTATCATTACACAGAAGCCAGCTATGTCCTAATGCAGAAAGACCTGGACAATAGTAAGTAACATTTGCGCCATGCAAATGCTAGGCTGTGACCATCTCCAACAAGAGATATCTAACCATCTGAAAACAATAAATGTTGGAGATCACAGTGGGTCAGGCAGCATCCATGGGAAGAGAGTAAGCTAACGTGAGAAAAGATGTTGATAGTTCTGATTATGTGATTGGAATGTAAGATAACAGAACAAGTGTGTGTAACTGTCAGAGTTGAAAGCGCAGACAGTCCCACTGGGGTGAAGGGAGGGGAGAGAGGACATGGTGACAGAGAACGTAACAAAGAAAGCTAAAAGAAAAAGAAGGAATGGGAGTTGGTTCACAATTTGAAGGTGTTGAACTCCGTATGCAGAAGGCTGGGATGTGCCCAGTCTGAAGATGAGATATTGTTCCTCCAGTTTGCGCTGTGGTTCACTGGAGCACTGCAGCATGCCGAGGACAGGGAAATGGGCATGTGAGCAGGATGCTGTGGTAAAATGAATGGCTACGGAAAGGTTGGGGATCATGCTTGCACGTAGACTGAAGGTGTTCTAAATGAATTGAACTGCTTGAATTCAAGTAGTTTTCACTTTTCAAATCCATCTATAGCCTCTATCTTCTGTAGCTCTGTCATCGCCTCTGGCCCATCAACCCTTACGTATCCACAAACCTCTTGATTTGAATCACTACACCATTGGTAACAGCGTTTTTAGTTGTAGATTTTCCTCCCTAAACCCTCTGCCTACACTCCTTTAGGGCACACCTAAAAGTCTACCTTTTGACCAAACATTTAGTCATCTGTCTCATATTTCCTTGCATGGTGAGTCATGTTTTGCTTTAGATTGCTCCTGTGAAGTGCCTTGATCAGATGGGATCAGGCTAACATGAGCTAAGAGCAACTACTTGGAGAAAAATGTACATTTGACCTGCAAGCAGCATTCAAAAAGCAAGTAGAGAATGTGTGGGACCAACATGTTCCTGTAAAGGAAAAGGGTGGGACCACTGGTTCCAGAGAGCCCTGGATGTCAAGGGAGGTACAGGATTGGATCAGGTAAAAAAGGGAATCTTATGGTAGGTACTGAGGGCTTAAAACAGTGGAACCTCTGGGAGTATAGCAAGTATGGATGGTTAGTTAAGAAAGAAATTAGGAGAGCAAAGGGTAGGTAAAATGAAGGAAATTCAAGGGTATTTTATAAGTTCATTAACAAAAAGAGCATAACAAAGGAAAGAGTAGAGCCCATTTGGGACCGAAGTACATGGAGTAAGAAGGCAGAGTTGAGGTTTTGGATTAATATTTTGCATCTGTGTTCACTATAAAAAAAGATAATGTCAGACTAGAGATCAGGGAAGAGGACTGTGATATGTTTGAAAAATTAGCAAAGAGAGGAAGGAGGTATCATCATTTTTAGTGGCATTACAAGTGGATAAAACCCCAGGGCCAGGTGAGATGTATTCACCTTTGACAAAGGGTCAGTTAGACTCGAAATACTGAGATTTTCCAGCATTTTCTCTTTTGGTTTCAGATTCCAGCATCAGCAGTAATTTGCTTTTATTTATGAGATGTATTCAGGCTGCTGTGGGAGACAAGGGAAGAGATTGCAAGGCCTTTGTCAATGAACTTCAAATCCTTTCTGGCTGCAGGAGAGATGCCAGAGGACAGGAAGACATGGTACAAATATTCAAAAAAGCTGATAGGGATAAACCAGGAATCTATGAGTCAGTGAGTATCATCAGTGGTAGGGAAATTATTGGGGACAAAAAATCTGAGGACTAGGATTAATTGCAACTTGGAGAGGCAAGGATTAATCAAGGATAACCGTTTTAACTTTCTTAGCGGGATCTCACATCAAACAAAATTGATTGAATTTTTCGAGGCCATGACTAGGTGTGTAGATAAGAGTAGTGAAGTTGATGTAGTCAGCATGGATAGTAGTAAGGGTTTTGACAAGATGTCACATGCCAGATTGCTTAAGAAGGAAGGAGCCCATGGGATCCAGAGCAATGTGGCAAATTCAGTTCAAAATTTGCTTAATGGCCAGAGCATGTAGGATACTTGTCTTTACTATTCGAGGCATTGAGCGCAAGAGTAGGGAGATATGATTCTGTTTGTATAGGAGTCAATAATGAAAAGGCAGAGATTTAAGGTAATAAAGCAGATTATTTAGAAAGAATCTTTTCACCCAGAGTTTTGAGGGTATCTGAAAATAACTGCCTGAGAGGGTCATAGACATGGAAACCTTCACTGTTTTTGAAGTGTTTAGATAAATACTTGAAATAAAATAGCATTGAAGGCTATGGACCAAGTGCTAGAAAATGGGATTTGAACAGACTGGTGTTTGATGACCCACGCAGACATGATGGGCAGAATTCTATTTTGCAGAATTCTGACTCTCAGTTGGATTTTATTGCATTAAAGTTGCTGCATAATTACAGGAGATTGTTGTCATAGCTTCCCTGCTTGTATTGCATTCAAATTCCACGCCACTGCTTATTGGTGAATGAGTGATTTGCTGATCTGTGGATCTAAAGTTGAAGTTATTTCATTGCCTATATTTAATAATAAATCAGTCCTGATCTATCACACACTAACTGGGTGCAAAGGGTCTCACATGAGGGTGAGCTGTATGATGAACAAAATGAATTTATTTCCTTACAAAAATGTAAAGGGAACGATCCTTGGGTACATGTTGAATGGCGAAGCAACCTTCAATTAACGGGCCAGCTGGATGGTTGTAGCTTTTATTTCCGGGATTGGTTTGAGTTTTCTACATTGCTTTTGCCCTATTTATTTACATAATTCATTTTAGTATTATATTTGCATATGCCAGCTTTTCACACATTTCTTATTTATTCCAGAAACATCAGAACTCAAGCATAAAATCAATTGATAAAGGTTTTGGATGCAGGGGGTGGGGACAGTGGGAAGAGTTTCTGTGCAAAGGCTTCTATATCTGTTTTGATGTTGAGATAAGCAGTAATCTTGAAATCTGTGGAGAAGAGATATTCGATGAGTCCAAATGCTGAGCATTTGCAGAGCACTGCTTTTGAAGAGTAACACATTTTATTTACGTTTCAAGAAGCAATCTTTTTCTGTATAAACCTTTTCTGGGAATCCCTGCCAATATTGACATATTCTCAGGGAATTTCCTCTTGTTCATCTAAGCAAACATATACACCTCTATTAGCATGCACTAACAGAAAAAGCTGGGGAAATATTTTTCATGTATGATGTTGAAACCTTTTCTGTCCTCCGGTAAGTGTTATAGGATAGAATATTTCATCTTGTTTAATGTCTAATGTTCATTTTTGAGTCAAGGTGGGAGCATGTTATGTGAATTGGCAGTTATATTTTCTTTCATCTATGCCAATAGTGATTATATTTCAGACATTTTTCTCACTGTTGAGTGTTTTGGGACATCTTGAAAAAGTTCTGTACAAATGTCATTCTGTCCCTGTAATGGTCCAGAATGCAAAGTGCTGTAGGCTAGAATATCTGACCAAAGAGACCATAGAGCGTAGATTCATAGTTCCTTGGAAGTGGAGTCACAGGTACTGAAGAAGGCGTTTGGTATACTTGCCTTTATTAGGCAGTGCATTGAGTAAAGAAATTTGGAGCTTGTGTTATAGCTGTACAGGACATTGGTTAGGCCGCTTTTGGAAAACTGTGTTTAATTCTGGTATCCCTGCTATAGAAAACATGCTGTGAAACTTGAAAAGGTTTAGAAAATATTTACAAGGATGTTACCATGGTTGGAGCATTCGAGCTACAGAGAGTGGATGAATAGGCTGGGACTATCTTCCCTGGAACATTGGAGGCTGAGGGATGACATTATAGAAGTTTATAAAATCGTGAGGGGCATGGATAGGGTGAATAACGATATCTTTTCCCCAAGGTGGGGGGATTCAAAACTAGAGTGTGTAGGTAAAAGGTGGGAGGGGAAAGATTTAAAAGGGACCTGAGGGGTAACCTTTTAACGCAAAGGGTGGTGTGCTTATAGAATGAACTGCCAGAGAAAGTGGTGGTGGTTGGTACAATTACAACATTTAAAAGGCATCTGGATGGATATATGAATAGGAAGGTTATAGAGAGATATAGGCCAAATGCTGGCAAATGAGACTAGATTAATTTAGGTTATCTGGTTGGCAATGATGAATTTGACTGAAGGGTCTGTTTCCATGCTGTCCAGCTCTATGACTCTAGTAAATCTTTAAGCACTTCTTTATAGAGATAAAAATTACAGACATACGGATCCTCATAAAATAGCCACAATTTTCAGTATGACCCTTTTGCAGGGGCACAGATGACAGTCTAGTTAATGTCCACTCATCAGCATACAATTAAATATAATTAATATAGAATTAACACACCCTGTTACCCCTGTCACCATACAAAATAATGTAGGCTTGATGGCCTTCCACCCTCCTGCCACTTCCTGGTGTATCTGATTTCCCGAATGTAAACTCAAACAGAAGCTGTGTGGAGTATCTCTGTATTCAGTAGTGAGGCTAGACATAATAGTGCAAAGGGGCACTTCACCTCTTCAAGGGTTGTCATAGTACTTTATCCATAATGATACTGTAACTGAGTGTTACTTGACAATAAAAACAATTTTTCTGAGAGCCTATTTGGCAAGGGCAGGTCAAAGCATAACTGTGTGATACAAAACTCGTAGCACAGCTAATTTCTGATGAAGTAAAGTGACCTTTTTATTCACTCGTTGGATGTAGGCATCACAGGCTGGCCAGCATTTATTTCCTGTCCCTAAAGAACAGGCCATTCGGTCCAATTAGACTGTGCTAGTTAATTTGCTCTTCCCACATTTCTACCTGTTCTGTTCACCTCCACAATCTTTCAGGTTATCTTTCTATTCATTTTTTTCTCTCTCACACATACTTTTCTAGTTTCTATTTGAAAGTACCTAAACTTTGCCTCAAGCACTTTCTGTGGTAGTGAGCTCAAACCATTCTGAGTAAAGACATTTCTCTATTTCCCCATTGGTTTTATTTGCCACTATCCTGTAGGGATTCTCCCACTAGTGGAAGCATTCTCTCCAGCAATAGATAGCCAACTCATTCATAATTTAAAAGACCTCTTATTCAGGGCATTTCTGAATCTTATATTTCTGAAAAGAAAAAATCCCGAACTGTTCAATAATCCCAGTAATCTCTCAATTCTGCTGTTAAATGTGTTCACTCCAGTGATTCTATGCCCTAATTTACAAGTATGGAGACTACAACTGTATATCGTACTGTCAATTTTACTTGGTCAGCGGTTTGTGTAAGTTCAATGTTGTATGAAGCTTCACCTTTATTGGTAAAACAAGATATTGTCCTGCAGGTTCTGGGAATCTAAAATAGAGTCACAGAGATGTACAGCATGGAAACAGAGCCTTTGGTCCAACTTGTCCATACTGACCAGATATCCTAAACTAATCTAGTCCTATTTGCCAGCACTTGGCCCATATCCCTCCAAACTCTTCCTTTCCCCTCTCACCAATTGTACCAGCCTCCACCACTTTCTTTGGCAGACTCATGCCATAGACACACCACCCTTTGTGTGAAAAAGTTGCTCCTTAGGTCTCTTTTAAATTTTTAACTTCTTACCCTAAACCTATGCTCTCCAGCTCCCCACCCAGGGAAAAGACCTTGTCAGTTTCCCTCAGCAGGTCTGACAGCATCAGTTAACCAAGAAACAATGTCATGATTTTGGGTTGATGCTTTAATTTGCCACCCAATTCAAAGTTTTATCGGATTGATGATGTTTCTGTTTATTTTAGCTGGTGTGCATTACCTCAGTTTTATCATCTAATTTGCCACTTTAACTGCCCAGCCTGTAAGTTTACTAATGTCCTCTTGTGTTACGTTACAATCTTCAGTGTTAGCTATTTGCTGCCTCCTACACCAGTCTATCGTCTGCAAATTGTGGTATACGGTTGCTTGTTACTGCACAATTTAAGTTATTCACATATATTGTGAAGTTCTGGTCCTGGCTGTGCTCCCTGTGGGACTTTGTGTTCTCCTTCTGCCTTCAATCTGAATAATTAATCCTTACCTCGCTCACTGTCTTCCATTTCATTTTAACAAATTTTCTATCCATTCAGCTGTTGGTCCTCTGACTCCATATATCCTAACCTTTTGTAGTGAACTTATAGTATGTTAAAGACCTTTGAATAACTTGAGCATAATACTTCACAACCAGTTGATCTCAGGCTGTGTCTGTGTTTCACAGTTAGACCAGTGAGTTTAAAGGGACAGACCAGCTTTTATATCATTCCATCACTCCACATTTCATGGTAAAACCATTTGGTCATTACAGTACATTTATCTCTGGCTTATCATGAACACATGCCACAGGACATTTCCAAATGTGCAATCTAGATACAGCAGATGTCGAGAAATGATCACTATCTCTGCTTGATGGTAAAAGGAGTGGGGTACATTTAGTCTCGAGAGGCTGAACACAGTGTATTTATAGGACTGCAAGTTTCCAGTTTTGCTGAGGTTTGTTTCTGTAGTTCCTAGCTTTTATGTTATATTATCCATGTGACCTTTATGGATGTAAGAGTCCCACATGAGCCAATTGACTGTGCAAGATATCACAGTCAAAATTAATGCTGATTTCTAGTTAGTGTCACTGATCAGTCATCAATAGTAGGAACCTTAATGAAGATTCTAATTGCTTGCTCACTCTCTCTTTCTCTCTCTCTCTTCCACTGTTTCTCTCTCTCTCTCTCCCTCTCTCTCCCTCTCTCTCTCTCTCTCTCTAATGCATAGTTTCTCAGGGCAAACTGCAAGTCTATTTGACATCTTTGACCACCTGGAAATAGAGCCAAGAACAAAAGAAAGTAATTGCTGAAATTGACACATGACTAAAGACAAATCTAGCAATTGAAACCTGGGCACCCATGAGCTGCCAGGAGTATTCAGCAGCAATGGAATTATTAAAATAATTTGTAATTTTATGATTGGCACCTCTCCCAAACTTTCATCATGGAAAACCAGCACTGGTTCAGTCCAGAATGTGGAATGTCAGAAAAGGAAAAGCCCAGAGATAGCTTGGAATGAGATACTATGTGATGAATGTAACACCAAGGGTCATGTAAATACTTAATATCAAATACAGGTGGGTATAAATATGCCAGTAACCAACAGATAAGCGAGAGACTTCTAATCACTAAAGGCTTCAAGGCCTATGAGGAGAGTGTCAGAATTTAGTGTTGTGATAGATGATCAGCCAAGATCCTATTTAATAGGAGAGCAGGTTTGATGGGCCAAATGCCCAAAATTTGCTCCAAGTGTCTGTTTCTATGTTAGCCTTTTCTGAATGTTAACAATATATCACAAAATCTATTGGATAGGTATCAACAAAATGTGGCTCACAGATGGAGTATTGTCCAAGGAAGAACTCTTACACTTTTGGTGAGGATGTGAATCTGTAACCTGAACATTGTAAAATAAATATTCTAACATGGGAGATGAAGTGAAATAACATTACATTTTCCAATGTTTCTGGTGTTTTAGTTTAGACAGAAAAGTGGAGCTGAGATCACAACCGATCAGCCATGATCCTGTTGAATAGTGGAGCAGGTGTGCAGGGCCAAATTACCTATTCTCTCTCCTAAGTCATATGTTCCTATCATCAGAGTGATAAAGCAATCACAAGTTCCATTAGCAACAGCTACTCTTCAATAATTTGCTCACTGAGGCATAATACATTTTCCACCAAAACCATACATCTCCACACCTCATCACTGTCTTCATCAAAATATGGTCCCATAGCTGTTTACTCTTGAGATCAAGGCAATATTTATCCTTGATACAGCATTAGGTCTCCTTGGGAATAGAAATGAGAAAACATAGTCCTGTGTTGATCCAAAGGATGAGATGTAGTCATGACAGCAGTTATCAGAGCCCTAGGATCTAGCTTTGAGAAATCCTCAGGGAAGTGTCATTGGCCTTTTACCTTCAGCTTTTGTTTTACTCATTCAGGGAATGAGGGCATCACAGGCTAGGCCAGCATTTATTGCCCATCCCTAATTGCCCAGAGTCAACCACATTGCTGTGGGTCTGAAGTCATGTGTAGGCCAGACCAGGTAAGGATGATAGTTTTCTTCCCTAAAGGACATTAGTGAGCCAGATGGGTTTTTTGAACAATTGACAATGGATCCCTGATTATCATAGACTCTTAATTCCACCATTTGCCATGAAGGGATTTGAAGCCGGGTCTCCAGAACATTACCTGGGTCTCTGGGTTAAGAGTCCAGTGATAATACCACTAGGCCATTGCTGTTACATTAATAGATTTCATTCTGTCCAAATCAGGAATGAGCTGCTAGTAAATGTATCCATAAGTTTCAGGTCCCTTTCATAACTTGTCGGATAATGTAGTAGGCTATACCAGCCTGCAATAGAACTTGGTTAGCATCTAGTTTGACTGACAAATGACAAGTGACCATTTGTATCATGTAACTATTGGATAACAAACCTTCTTAAGCCTGAGAAAATCAAGTATTTCCTGCTAACTTTCCAAAAGCACCATACTTGTGGAGTTTCCAATCTCTAACATTCCTGGGGAAGGAAGTGTGGGTGTTACCGTTGAACTGAACATTAACTAATTGACCACTTCCAACAAAATAGCTACAAGAGCAGGGCAGAGGCCAAGTACCCTGATCAGCTAACTCTTCAGGACCTACAAACTTGGACTAGATTCAAGGCAGGAATACTCACCACCCTGTTGGACAGGTCCAACAGGAACAACACTTGACGCCTTCCAGGATAGTGAGGTTTGCTTGATCCCTGCTATTGAATTCCATATTGACTCTGAGATTACTGTGCTGTATGGTGTAGGCTAGGACCAACTGTGAATAGATCAGTACAAGTACAAATGCAATTCCAGGACAATTGGCCAAAGTTCCTGATTGATGGGTCACAGTGGGATCATCAGTGTAGAATGCCCAAGGGCCTTGACTGGCAAACCAATACTTCCAAATTTGAATATTAGTGGACTAAGTGCTGCATTCAATAGCAGTGAACATCTCTGGCTGTTTTAACCGCATCCCTCCTTTGAAAGCATGGAACCTCTGCAAGGCCACATGACGTGACCCAAGATCCAAGTACTTTTATGGCATTACTTGTGTGTCACGGGAATGTGACATGTCCAGTTCAGGGCCTAACAAGCTTAACCTTTGCAATGATTGGAGACCACAAAGAAAGAACTCAGCCCTGCTGCAATATCTGATTCACTGACAACACCCGCACCCTACTCCACTACGCCCTGTGATGTCCACCATAATTGACATCCATTTCTCTCCGGTCAAATATCGGTCAAATTTCCTGGCTGTTGGGTGGGTTGAAAAACATTTAAAAAGACCTCCTGTATGTAATTTTTTTTAGAGTTATTATTCTCACGTTACCCCTTGGGAATTTGCATCTCCTCCCACTCCGCCCCATTTTCCATTTCTTCCTGATTCTTTAGTGGCTGTAATGTGTACCTCATAGTGTCTTGGCTTTTCAGAATCTTTGTATCGCCGTGCAGGATTGAGGAACCACATCCTTGATCCTGCTGCCAACAATGCAATTGATATTGAACTCGTCAAGGCTGATGTGAATTTTATGAGGAAAGAAACAGGGAATTTGTTGGGAATTCACCTAAGCAGGTCAAGTGTAAAGTGTCAACTAAAAAGGCAAAATGTTGAAATAGCTGCTTTTCCAAGTATTTGGGTTCATGGCAACTTGACACTAATTGCCTCTTTTGCCAACAACCTAATTATACTGGCACATAAGGGAAGGCCAACTTGTGGAAAGGAAGTGATGATAATGACTATTTTGAGTGTATTTTTTAAGACCATCTGGGCTTGTGCCAATTCCATTCAAAAGTGTGACATCAGCCTGAGTTATATGGAGGTAAAGGAATAGAGAGTACCTTTGGGTCAAAGCATCAAAGCACTGTCTTTAGATTTGGGAACTGTTCTCTTAGATCATGCAGCATTTGTGGGGCTTGATGGCCAAGGAAATTGTGTTGATCGCTTGGCCAAACAGATTGAGATTCAACCTACAAATTCTTCCCCAGCACAAACACTGATGCAAGCAGTAAGAGCAGGAGAGAATATTGGTCAGCCTTCCATGTTAGAACCTTACCATCACCACTGTAACTCCAGACCACACATGCATGGAAAAGTGCACACTGCCACATTAAATCACACTCCAAGGGAACTATAATACATCACCACACTCGAGTTGGAAAATTGCAAATGTTACTCATTACTGAAGGTAGAAACCAGGAAAGCTGAGGACCTAACTATTTAGCATCAGTTGAAGGGAAGGTACTGAGATCTATCCTCAGATCCAGAATGGGCATTTGAATAAATATTAGCTATAAAGTCAACATGGATTTGTGAAGAATAGGCCACTTCTAACTGCTCCAGACTGGATGAACAAAGAATTATCCATGAATGTTATCAAAATTGATTTCCAGGAGACATTTGACCAGATTCTGTGCAAGAGATTATTAGTATAACTGAAAGTGCGTTGAATTGGAGATAACCTTGGATCGTGCTTGCAAAATTGGTTGGATTTTGGAGACAAAGTAGGAATCAAAGGAATGTAGCCTGACTGGTATAACCAGTGGTCCTCTCCATGGAGCTGTTCTGTGGCCCCTGATGTTCATTTTTAAAAAGCTGAGGGGCATAGATAAGGTAATTAGCAAAGGTCTTTTCCCTAGGGTGTTCAAAACTAGAGGTCATATTTTTAAGATGAGAGGAGAAAGACTAAAAAGGGACCTGATGGCCAACTTTTTCACACAGGGATAGATTCATATGTGGAAAGTACTGCCTGAGGAAGTGTTAGATGCAGGTACAGTTACAATATTTAAAATACATTTGGACAGGTATGTGATTAGGAAAGGTCTACAGTGAAATGGCCCAAACACAGGCAAGTGGGACTAGTCAGCATGATACTTGGTCGGCATGGATGAGTGGGACCAAAGAGTCTGTTTCCATGCTGTGTGCCTCTGACTCTTTAACAGAAACATTAGATTCTGAAATGGGAGCAGGATGATACATGGGATATCGATAGATGAAGTGAGTGGGAAAAGCTGACAGATGGATTTGAGTGAGAAGTGTGTGGGAATCTAATTGGAATGCGAGAAAGACAACTGAAAGCAATTTATAACTAACAAACACTAGAAATGATAGACAACCAAAGGATAATGGGGTCCATACACTCAGATCAGTAAAAGTAAGTGCACAGTTGCAAAATGTAATGAAAGTAGCTCCTGAAATGTTGGCCTTCATCTTGGAGATTGAAGTACAAAGGGGAGGAATTTATGCTTAGTTGTACAACATTGTTGTCAGATCCCACTTAGAGTTTTGAATTTAATTCTGGATATTGCACTTCAGGAAGGATCTATTGGCTTGGAAGTGTAACTGTGTAGATTTCAAAGGTTAAGTCATGAGGACCTGGTATTTCCTTGAGTTTTGGAGTTTGGGATATGATCTAGTTGAAGCAATTATCATGATAGAATGGTTCAACAGAGCAGATAGAACAGAGCTATATTCTGTTGTTGCAGCATCCACAGCAAGGGATCACATTCTTAAAAACACAGCTACACTTTGCAGGGGTGAAAACAGGAAGCACATTCTCACTCAGTGGATTGGTGTAGTTTTATCTTCCCAACGGTACTGTGGAAGCTGATTCACAGAAAAGTTTAAAACTGAGAGCCCCAGATGTTTGATAGATAAGGGAATAAAGGGATATAAACAAGGCAGGCAAATGGAATTAAATTACAGATCATCATTGAATAATCAGGCCTGCTCTTGTATTCATGCCTTATATCTGAACCTCTTGCAATAATGTAGCAGCCTTCATGATGTGTCCCAAACCATATTACAGCATATTGAGTAATTTCTGAAGTGTGGTTGAAATGTAGCAATGGTGTTAATAAATGCACATCAGGCTGTTACAAACAGAGACGAGATTATAATCAAATGAAGTATTGTTGACTGCTGTTGGTGGAAAGATAATTATTATCAGGACACAGAGAGGATAACCATGAGATATCGGAGCAGAAGTAGTCTGCTCTGCCAATCAATGAGATCAAAACTGATCGGAGAATCCTCAACTCAGCTTTTCTGCCTTTTCCCCATAATGCTTGATTCCCTGAGTGATTAAAAAATCCAGCCTTAATGACCCAATACTTGGTAGCCCTTTGCAGTAAAGAATTCCACAGATTCATGATCCTGTCAGGGAAGAAATACATCACTGTTAGGTTAACTGTACGGCTTCTTATTCTGAGGTTATGCCCTTTGGTCCTAGACCCTCCCATAAGGAGAAACAAGATTTCTCCATCTACCCTGATAGGTCCCCTAAGAGTAGTGCATGTTTCGATAATGTCATCTCTTATTCTTCTATATTCCAACAAGTTCAGGCCCAATCTACTCAACCCGTCTTCATAAGCTAGTCCCTCACTGGTATTAGTCGAGTGAGCTTTCTCTGGACTGCCTCCATTGCCAGTATAGTTTTCCGTAAATAAGAGGTCCAAAACTGTTCCCAGCGTTCCAGCTGTGGTCTGACCAGTGCTTGTATAAATTTAGCAAACTCCCCCTATTTATACACTCATTTCCTTTGAATGAAAGATCAATAATCCATTTGCCTTCTCTATTACCACCGAATTTGGATGTTAGTTTTCTATGATTCCAGGTAAGGGCTCACAAAAACCCTTCTATTCGGTGGCTTTTTGCAGTCTTTCCCCATTTAAATAATATTCAGCTCCTCTATTTACCATGCCAAAATGCATAATTTTACGTATCCCCACCTTTGATTCCACCTCTCCAGTTATTGCCCATTTACTTAATCTGTCTATATGCCTCTGCACACTGTGTCAGCCTCACCACCTGGCCTTGCCACTTATTTTTATCTCACTGGCAACTGTGGCAGCAATACATTCACTTTTCCCAATCCAGTCTGAATATACATGATAATTAATTGTGCCTCCTGCACCAATCCCTATTACACCATTAGTTACCATCCTGAAAATAACTCCCATGCTCTTTATCATAATAGTGCACTGAGTACTTTTCATGGCATCACACAGTATTACAGCGACACAAGGAGATTGTTTAGCCCAACATACATGCGCTAGCTCTCCGACTGAGCAATTTATTTAGTGCCCTTCTCGTGCCTTCTCTCCAAAACCCTTCCTGGTCTTCTTTTTTCAGATAGAAGTTTAACTCCCTTTTGAATGTTTCAATTTAACCTGCCTCCCTCATACTGTCAGGTAGTACAACTCAGACATTAACTACTCACTGCATGAAAAAAAATTAACTCTCATGTCACCTCTGTTTCTTTTACCAATTGCTTTCAATCAGTATCCTCTCATCCCCAATCCTTTCAGAAGTGTGCACACTCTCCTTATCTATTCTGGCCCACGCATTCATGACTTTGAGTATCTCTCAAATCTCCTGTCAGCCATTTTTCAAGGAAAACAGTCCTAACTTCTCCAATCTATCACCATGGCTTGTTCCAGGACTGAAGATGAATCATGTCTATGCATTCTCTAACCTCCTTTCTAAAATGTCTTGACAAGAGTTGGACATAAGGTTCATGAAGGCCCAAACAAGGTCTTGGTTTATCACCTCATCCAAGGAAAGGCACCTTTGACGGTGCATCACTCCCTCTGTCCCAATGGAGAGTCTGACTTGACCTGTCCGCTCTAGTCTTGGATTGGGACTTAAGTCCATAATATTTTGACTTAGAGGCGAGAGAACTACCAAAATGAGCCAGGTTGACAGAATGAAATTCGGAGCTGAGAATCGATAATTAACAGATTATTGCAATCTTGGAAAATCTAAAGAGCCGCTTTAGGAAACTGTGGGAACATCTGCAAAATCCTCTTGAATAGACACTGAATCTGCAGTTTATTTTGTTTCCTGCCATCACTTGGAGACCTGATGACGTACAGCTGGTTTTGGTAGAAAATACTGGGCTGTTTCTGTGTTGGAGAATTGGATATTTTGTTGAATACTGAACCAGTTTAACGAAATGCATAGTACATTCATTGCATACGAGCTGGAAATATTCAAAGCTGGAGGTTAGAAAAACTACAAAGCTGAAAATTATTTCTGTTTTCACAGTGTTTTAATTCCGTTTTTAAAAAAAGAGTGGCCTCCATTCTCCCAGTGCACAAAATAAGCTATTCTTACAGTTTATCTCTGTCAGTGTACTTCCTGTTTTGAATGAATCAATCAGCCCATCTGTTCCCTGTCTCTATGCAGTCACTTGGTTATATTAACAATCCCTGACTCTGCAACTTCCCTCATGTGACTTTGTTTCTGTTCCTATTGAAAGAACTATCTAAACTGAGTAAAATTCCATGCATTTTACAAGATTGATTGTTTGTTTCATAGCTACTAAGATTAAAGGCCAGTTACCATAGTTCACTTTTGTGTCCTTGACCCTCCCTATCTTTGTTTGTCCTCGCACCCCACAATTGTTCAACTTTTCTATGTTCCTCAAATTCCAATGTCCCATGCATTTAATTGCTCTACTGTTAGTGGCACATCCTGGGCTACAAAGCCTCCAGACTCTAGAATTTTTTCCCTACACCACTCTGCCTTAATCTCAACCTCATTTTCCTCTTTTACAAAACTCCTGAAAACCTAACTCTTTGACAAAAGCTTTGGTCAACTGACTAAGCACCACTTCCTATGGTTCAGTATCATACTTTGGAGAAAGTGAGGACTGCAAATGGTGGAGATCAGAGTCTAGATTAGAGTGGTGCTGGAAAAGCACAGCAGGTCAGGCAGCATCCAAGGAGCAGTAAAATCGATGTTTCGGGCATAAGCCCTTCATCAGGAACCTACTTTATTTCACAATGTTTCTTTGAAGCACTTTGGGACATTTCATTGTGTTAGATGCTCTGCATTTTTAGTGTTATTGTTGCCAATATTTAATTTTGTGTCCCTTTTGGAATTTTTTTTCGCTCTGTGGATTCTTGGGAAGCTCTTTAGACACTCAGTCCAATGATCTAAAATGTGACTTTTGTTTCACCTGCTACAGATGCAGCCAAATTGCTGAGTATTTCCAGAGTCTTCTACTTTAATTCCCTCTCTGCCTCTCAAGCTCTCCCTCTTAATTGCATCTATTGATGTTTGCCTCAGCTACAATATGGGACATGGCATTACACATTCTCTTCACTGTTGAAATTTCTCCTGAATTCCTTAGTAACTGTCTTCTCTTTGTGGCCTCTAGTTTTGGTGCAAGATTCCACAAAAGGAAATATTTGCATCTATCCCACCAAGCACCTTTATCATCTTAAAGATTTCTATCAGAGATAAGACTTCGCTCTGCTGCTGAAGAAGATCTGTCCTGTTCACTCTTTGCACATGGTTGCATACACAGGGGACCACTCATAAATCATTTCTGCACTATTTTTCTCACTACTCTAGATTCTTCCATTAGCTGTCACTGAATGAAATCCCACAGGAGCACTTTTCAGTTGTTGAAGGGAGTTAGCTGTAATCAACTACAGTGGAAGGTACTGTAGCTTTTTCTGGCATGGAGCCAAATGAGAGTTTAAAAGCATTTTACCAAAAGTATTTGTAGTGACTGGGGATGGGATACTGACCTCTGTGGAATGATTTCAGTACTTATGATCACTCTGGTGTTGGCAATATATTCATATGGAAATTAATGAAATTAATATGGAAATTTCCAGACGTGGCCTTGAAACAAGATAGATGGGCACTAGGAGAACCTTAACAAAAAAAAGTTAAACAATTTGGAAATAAGAAACAGGAAAGCTTCTAATTTTGTGTTGCTTTTCTTGACTTTATGTGTCTGTACCTAAGTACCACTGACGAGGAGTCACTGTTAAAATGTAAGAAACACAGCGTCAAATTTGAGCTCAGCAAGAATCCATAAATAACTCTGTAATTTGGTGAGATCAAGCAGCAAATGAATCAAAGCCCACTTTTGAAATTGCATGGAAAGGAAGTGATGCTCTAAAACTCCAGTGAACAAAATACAGCAGCTTGGCACTTGCATCCATTCTCCTCTCTGAATGTTATTCTTTACCAACTCAAATGACGCACATAGGAGTAGGCCATTCAGCTATTTGAGACTGTTCTGCCATTCTAGGTCATCTACTCCGGCCTCATTTTCCTGAGTAGCCCCCCGTACGAACTGTATTTCAACTTACTCAACAACTGACCTTCTGCAGGCTGACATCTCTCTGGGACAGATCATTCCAAATATCCACCTTAACTGAACAAAATCCTAAATGGCTTGACTCTTATTTTGAGACTGTGTCTTCTGGTTCTAGAAACCCCTCCCACCCCATATAAGGGAAACTTCATTTCTACATCCAACCTCTTCAGTGCTTTAAGAATTTGTAGGTTTCAATGACGTTACCTCTCATTCTTCAAAGCTCCAGGGGAATACAGGCCCACTCTCCTCAATCTTTCCTCATGAGAGTCCCACCATCCCAGAAATTAATCTGCTGAAACCTCACGCTCCTTCTATGCAAAGTACATCTGTCCTTGGGCAAGGGAACCAAAGTTAAACACAATACACCAGGTGAGATCTCACTGAGTTTCTGTACAATTGCAGTAGGGCATCTTGCTCCTGTACTTAAATCCTCTTAAAGTAAAAGCCTCCATACCCTTCCTAAGCCTTCCTAACTGCTTGCTGCACTTGCATGTTAGCTTTTGATGAGTTATGAACAAAGGCACCCAGGTTTGTTTGGGCATTGACACTTCCAAACCTCTCGCAATTTTGAAAAAACTCTACACCTCTATTCCTCCTACCAAAGCCGGTAACCTCACACTTGCCCACATTATGTTTCGACTGCTATGTTCTTGCCCACTTGGTCACCCTGTCAAAATCCCCTTGAAGCCACCAACACATTCACACCTAGTTTTGTTGCATATTACATTTTGTTCCCACATCCATACCAGTCATTTAGATGGTGAATAACAGGTACCAAGTGCTGACCCTGGGGGAATCCTACTGATTACAGGCTATCAACCTGAAAGTGACCCATTAATTACATCGCTCTCGTTTCTTTGTGCTAACAATCCTCAAGATTCTGAGATGTGGTTGATGGTTTGGAGGATGTTATCATAAGACAGTCTTTTTTTTAAGAAATGAAAGTATTTTTGAATCAATAAAACTGAGTGGTATTGACATCAAACAGAGACAGACATCAATCCAATTAGTGTGCCATTGCTTGGCACCTTTAGGCTACTCAAAATTTCCTTTTTTTATTGAAGCATCAAAAGGTTCACGTTACTTTTAAATGCCACATGTAATTTTTTAATGGAAAATTTTTTCAATGTTTATCACCCTGTTTGGCGGGAGCTGCAGATCCCTGCCACACTATAACGACTCCTTTATATATGCATATAGCTCAGTGACCCTCACTGGCCGTGTTTATTGAAGAATGACCATTTGACTGAGGCACTAAGATTTCAGCAACTGTTTATAGAATTGTACTCCTGTGGTGGTACTTAAGTTACTCTCACTTTTATATGGATTTTAATAAGGGTGACATTCTAGCTCAAGTCAAAACCTTCAGATGAAAATGTGTAACAAAGGCAGCAAAGCAACCTGCAGCTTGTCCAATGGATCCATCAGTTTTGGGTGGTTCAAAAGTGGATCACCTGCTCATGCATTGTCCTTGTTAGTACAGTTGATATGATTGGAGAATTGCACGTGTGTATGACTGCAGGATTTATGAAATCTAACCTCTTTTGCTTAACCTCGGTGACTAGAACTGTCTGTTATCTCGTATCTGTGCCTGTGAGTTGCAGGTAGTTTTCACCTGCAGCTGATTTTGAGTGCTGCCTAACTTTGACTTGTATAAAATAAGATCTATGTATGAACAAGGAACAAGAGTAACCTGTGCAGCCTAATGAGCTGCTTCACCATTCAATAAAATCATGGCTGCTCTGATTTTAACCTCAACTCCACATTCCTCTATATCTCCCGATAATCTTTCATCCCATTAATAATCAAGCATCTATCAACCTTTGTCTTTAAAAAACATTTAATCGTTCTTCATCCACTGCCTTTTCAGGAAGGATCTCCAAAAACCCTCACCCCTCTGAGAGAATAAGATAGAATTATCTCCTCAAATATCTCCTACATCTCCTTTACCCCATTTGCCCCCTCATGCAGAATTAAAATGAAACAAAATTCTGCTTGTGGGCTCTGTCGGTTAGTTTAACTGAAGAAATGTCACTAAACTGGGTCACTGGAATACAGAGCCTAAATTAACATTTACCATCAGAAAGCCAATAACATCTGAATTGTATGTACATGGTCTTTTGAAGCTTGCATCCTGTACTCTTCGAGTCTGTTGTTGGCCATAATGTCCTGGTAACTTGAGCAAATGCATTATAGTGAGATGCTGTCGCCTTTAGCACCACACCTTTTGGTATTCTCCAGTTATAGCTGTTATATGTGGTTGTGATGAGGGTGCCACTCAGCTATTTACCAAAACAACATTAAAATTATCTGAAAGCAATGATGAACCATATTGTTGGAGATGTTGTTCAGTCCCAGAGCTGCATATAAAGTTGCGGTGCATATTGTACAATGAAGCAATAATGTTGCCATGTGATCAACACTTGATGTATTTAAGGATGAGTGGTTCCCTCATAACAGATTTGCATTAATTACTGAATTCTGTGACTTAATACTGCCTTCAGCCAAGATACATATTGGCAGTGTCTCGAAAGATGAGACAGAACATGAATGTTTGTGGTTTAGAATCTGGAACAAACGTCCTTTTGAGCCAAGCGGCCTTGGCTTTCTCATAACTTTTCTGAGGGTTGGCAGTCAAAGGAACCGAAAGTTAGATTTTTGGTTTCTTATCTGCAAGGGCACAATGTTTAATTAGCTGAAGAATACTCTTCCAAGTGACTTTCTTGTTTGGATCAACAACCTTGTTGTTCTGCCACAAAAAGTTTGAGTTGGTTCAAGCACATGTACAATGCTGAAATATACACCACCAGATTTTATGGTTGAATTGTTCTGGTAAATACATTGCAAATTCATTACTATACGGGACTATTAGTTTCTTAGTTCACACTCCTTTCCTACTCCCTAACCTGAACTATTAACTTTCAGACGCATTTACTGAACTAGTCATTGAAACACACTGCAATGGTGCCACTTTCATTCTTTTCTCTTGCTGATTACTTGTCAATTAATTAATCTTGGAATATTAAAAAAAGCTATTCATGACTGTTCCTCTAACTGGAAGTTGTGATTATGAATGTACACGTTGGAACCTTTCTTCAAAAACAATTAACTTCCTGGAGCACTTACTTGGAAATAGGGAGTTCCCTGACTGCTTTGCATTCTGTGTTAACTTTGAAAGTTTAATGTGTGATCCCGTGTTTAATTCTTTTATTATTACAAGTGCTGCTCATCTAGATCAAGGTATGATCACTTATTGTATTTTAATTTTCTGTTGACCCCTTTTGACATGTGGTGGCTTCTCATGTGTTAAAATAACACCACAACAAGATTCCTGCATAGTTTTTTTTTTAACATGGGTATTCAAACTTGCTCGAAATATTTAGAAACAAACTTATTTTCCATGTTTTCATGCTAAATTCTGATCTGTAAAATATTAATGCTCTGCGTGTTTGATTTAACCTATGTGGTTTGTTAGTCTACATTGTAGAGGATTGGTACACTGGGATGTGAGGACCTGATTTCCTGCATTACAAGTTTTTAAATCTTGGCTGCTTTGAATGCTATGTTGCAAATAGGCCTTTTGGCTGCCTGCAGTAAAGTGTGTATTAGAGGGCATGTTTTAAATGCTTTTGAGCACTCTCACAATTCATTCCAATGGGGTGAAAAAGCTAGTTGACAGCTTTCCTACCCCAATGCCAACTGAGACCAGGCCTCACCCTGCCACTCCTGTATTCAACCAGCAATCACTGTGAGGAAATTTAGAAACAAGCCCCTGTCGAAGTGAGGAGGGGTTCCCTAGTTCCAAGGTACTCAGTAGCTAATCAAATGAAGGGGGAGACTGACATCCACTCCCTTTCTGCTGATCCCTGCTACCAGCCAGTGGTTTCGCCTCCAATGATTCCTAACCTACCCATCTGTGGCCTAGATCCCTCATTGTTCCTGGACCTTTGGTGGGCAGACACCTTGCTCGCAGCTACCAATGCTGCCCCCTGGGAACACTGACTGCAATGAGAAGCTGCTGAACTGTGACTAAGAGGAGTGCCAGAGGAGGTAATGCTGATTTTGCAGCCTGCGGACATGACCCCCTCACCTGGACTAAATTCAGTAATGGCTCACGGATAAGAAAGAGACGCAATCAACATTACTAACCCCATTCAACATTAAATACTCAGCTGAAGGCAAAGTAAAAAGAAAACACCAAGGGAAATGGAAATAGATCAGACAAGATTCTTTCGAACTGCTTGTGGTGGGAAGAGATAAATACTGCAATGGACTGTTCAGGCTGAATGGCCTTTTTCAGTGTTGCAGCCAATTTGGGAAACGTCTGATTTGCTGACACCAGCAGATTGGGTTCAATTCCCGCATTGGTTGAGGTTACCAAAAAGGATCCTCACCTGAGGTATGGTGACCCTCAGGTTAAATCACCATCAGTTGTCTGATGAGAGGACAACTCATGGTCATAGAATCTCTACAGTGTGGAAACAGGCCATTAGGCCCAACAAGTCCACACCGGCCCTCTGAAGAGCAACCCACCCAGACCCATTCCCCTACCCTATTACTCTATATTTTAGTCCTGACTCATGCACCTTGAACACTGTGGACAATTTAGCATGGCCAATTTACCTAACCTGCACATCTTCGGATTGTGAGAGGAAACTCTAGCACCCAGAAGAAACCTACACAGACACAGGGAGAATATGCAACTCCACACACACAGTTACCCGAGGCTGGAGTCGGACCCGGGTCCCTGGCACTGCGAGACTAACCACTTAGCCACCATTCTCAGATGTTGGAAACTTTGCCTTTGCCATCCCTTTGTTCGAAATTAGGTCAAATCCTCAAAGTAGAGTGAAAACACTGTGTGCTAATTTGTTGAGTTACACAGTATCCAGATTTATAAGATTAAGAATGATGTTTTCCATTGTATTCTACCTGTATAATTAACTTTATTTTGACCTTTCAAACTTGGCTTGGAGAGTTAGCTCGTGCAGTAATATTGGGTCTAATATGTTAAATATTACCCATAACATATGGAGTGCATCCAATAAGATTAAGTTTATTCTTCTACTCCATCTTTGGGCTGAACAATAGTGCGGTGTAAAGATATGTATTCCCAAGATATTCTGACAGTTTTATCATTTTATTGCTTGTGATACAGCATTGCTGAGAGGGAAGACGTGATAAGAACAGGGATGGAATGGTAATCAATAGATTTTCATAAATTTTTAAGTGAATAGATTATTACAATCTAGTTAATAAATAATGAGAAATGTGGAACATGCATGTGTGTGGCTGGTAACCCTTTGAGAATAGAATGATACTGCTCTGTTTGTCCTTATTACCTGAGAAATGTATGATATTGTTGGAAGTTGAATTAGAAAAATGGATAGTGAACGAGCAAATAACAGAATACTATTTACTTTGTTGGGATAATGGAGTCATACAGTCATAGAGATGTACAGCATGGAAACAGACCCTTCGGTCCAACCCATCCATGCCGACCAGATATCCCAACCCAATCTAGCCCCACCTGCCAGCACCCGGCCCATTTCCCTCCAAACCTTTCCTATTCATGTACCTCTCCAGATGCCTTTTAAATGTTGCAATTGTACCAGCCTCCACCACTTCCTCTGGCAGCTCATTCCATACACGTACCACCCTCTGTGTGAAAAAGTTGCCACTTAGGTCTCTTTTATATCTTTCCCCTCTCACCCTAAACCTATGCCCTCTAGTTCTGGACTCCCTGACCTCAGGGAAAAGACTTTGTCTATTTATCCTATCCATGTCCCTCATGAGTTTGTAAACCTCTATATGGCCACCCCTCAACCACTGACGCTCCAGGGAAAACAGCCTCAGCCTGTTCAGCTTCTCCCTGTAGCTCAAATCCTCCAACCCTGATAATCTCCTTGTAAATCTTTTTTGAACCCTTTCAAGTTTCACAACATCTTTCTGATAGTAAGGAGACCAGAATTGCACACAATATTCCAATAGTGGCCTAACCAATGTCCTGTACAGCCTTGAGAATAGGGGTTCAATAGGGATTGAGAAACCTGTGGCATTGATGCAGTAAATGAAGGAGAGATAGGAAGAGGGAAATCATGATTCTTGCGAATGCACAACATTTAAATATTTGTGAAATCTAATATTGTAATTTATTACACACTGGGGGAAAATAAATTTACTTTCTCTTTAGTCAGCACAAGCCACAAGTATTTGCTGTAATGGAGAAAAGAAAACCCGAATCATCCTGTGGAAAACAGGCTTTATTATTGAGCACTTAAGTGCATTCCAAAATTAGAGGTAGCTGTAACACTGGAGCAACTTGCATTTTCGAGCATTTATCACACGTGGGGTTTTCACACAGATTTAACCGTAAGAGTGAAAAGGCCCTGTGAATTCCTAGCAAGAGGAGATGAAAAATGTGATTCATGTAGGGTTTGAAGGCTTTTTCAAAGAAATTTGTGGGGGTTTTGAAAAAATGAAGGCAGCAACATAGAAATAATTAAGCCAGCATAGCAGATGAACATGGACTAGTCAATGGGGGAATTAAAAACAAATGCTGGAGAAATTCAGCAAGTCTGGCAGCACGAGTGGAGAGAGGAAGGGGTTCACATTTCAAACCCATATGATGACTTTTCTGAATTCCTCAATGCTCGCACTGATTAAAGTCAGAGACAAGGATTAGTCTCTTCTTTCATGAGATGAGGGTGTCACTGGCAAGGCCAGCATTTGTTGCGCATCGCTAACTGTGCTTGCACCCAAGTGACTTGTTCAGTGATTTCAGAGGGAAGTTCACATTCAGCAAGTTTGCTGTGGGTCTAGAGTCGCATGTCAGCCAGATCAGGTAAGGATAGCAAAATTCCTTCCCTAAAGGATGTTAGTAAGGTGGGCTTTTACAATAGTCAAGGATAGGAGAAAGTGAGGACTGTAGATGCTGGAGATCAGAGTTGAAAATGTGTTGCTGGAAAAGCGCAGCAGGTCAGGCAGCATCCAAAGAGCAGGAGAATCGACGTTTCGGGCATGAGCCCTTCTTGACCTGACCTGCTGCACTTTTCCAGCAACACATTTTCAGCAATAGTCAAGGATAGTTAACATCATTGAAAGAAGCTCTTTATTCCAGAATTGTAAGTTTAATTTAGCTTCATGACGACTGGTAGAAGCCCTCTTCCCAGAATATTAGCCCCTTCCTCTGGTTGATGAGACAAGTATAATGCCACTATACCGCCATCTTCCCTCTGGTGCTGAGGAGTGTTGCACGTTAAACTTAGAGGAGATCTCTTGAGTAGGATGGTACAAGTGACATGATAGAAGGAATTTGGAAAATAACTTGGTGGGGAGTAAAGAACTAATAAAACTTAGGGAATGGAGAGTTGTCAGGACTTGGAAAGTGACAATATGGACTGTAACATGTTGAATGAGATGTGACCTACAGAGAATTGAGATAAAGAAACAGTTAGAAGAATGTAAGACAGGTTGAACCTCGCTATAGTTTAATAATCTGCATAGGCCAAGTCAACACGAGTAAGGGAGAAGACTGCAGAAATTAGTCTTGGTTTTGCTGCTATTATGTCAATCACAATGTTGGCTTCCAGACCTCGATATTGGTCAGGCTGTAGCATTATCCTTTGGAGTGTTGAAAGATCTGAAGAGATAGCATTAGGAGTCATCAGTGTACATGTGAATGTTGAAACATTCTTCAGGATGGTATTGCGAAGAAATGTTGTGAGATAATAAAGGAGGGATCACTGGGTGTACCAGAGGCAGTTATGTGCTGGCAGAGAAGAGTGTGTCTATGCTGGCAATGTAATGCCTTTGCTGCAAGAATAATGAGCGGAAACATAGGAACAGAAATACACCATTCAGCCCCTTAAATCTGCTCCATTATCAATAATATTTGACTGATGTGCAACTTCCTTCAGTATATTAACGTTGGTCCATATTGCTTAATATCTTTGGTTAATTAAAATCTATCAGCCTTACTTTTAGAAATAACAATTGATTCAGCATTAATTTCTATTTATGGAAGAGCTTCAAACTTCTATCCTCTGTTAAATGAAAAATAAAATTTGCAATATCACTCTAGCCAGTACCCTCAAGTCCAAGATTCTGCAACCAAGCTACACCATCCACTCCCACTTTGCCATTCACTTAATCGATAGCTTTTTAATTTTGTGCATCCATCTACATTGCTTACAATGTCTCCCATCTTTGTATTTTTGGCAAATTTAAATTCGCTGCTTTCTATCCCATAATTTACGTTGCTCATGAACATGGTGAATAATTGAGGTCAGCACAGATTCCTGCAGGATACCAATAGTCAAATACCATCTAGAAAACCTTACCACTGACCTTGCTGTCTGGCTCTTTCCACTCAATGGAATCACCAATTCAGGTCAATAATTTGACGTCGAGTCCATGAACATCAACCAAATGGGTGGCACAATGGATCATTGGTTAGCACTGCTGTCTCACAGTGCCAGAGACCCAGGTTCAATTCCCGCCTCAGGCAACTGTCTGCGTGGAGTTTGCACATTCTCCCCGAGTCTGCCTGGGTTTCCTCCGGGTGCTCCGGTTTCCTCCCACAGTCCAAAAAAAATGTGCAAGTCAGGTGAATTGGCCATGCTAAATTGCCTGTAGTGTTAGGTAAAGGGGTAAATGTAGGGGAATGAGTCTGGGTGGGTTGCTCTTCGGAGGGTCGGTGTTGGGCCGAAGGGCCTCTTTCCACACTGTATGTAGTCTAATCTAAGTAAAAACCCTAACAGTGTCTTATGAGGGACTTTACAAAAACCTTCTGGAAGTCGATATAAGCAAAATCCATTGACGTTGCCCTGTCTGCTATTTCAGCCATCTCTTTAAACAAAAATGAATGTAATTCATTTGGAATGATCTATCCTTTATAAATCCACTGATTCTCTGATCAGCTGAAGATATTCAAGGTGTTCAGTCACCCTATCTTGATTAACAGATTCCAGCAATTTCCCAACAACAATGGTAGGTCAATTGGTCTATAATTCTCTGGCTTCCCTCTCTCACTTCCCTCAGATAGCAGAGTGAACAGTAATAGGATTGTACTTAAAAATACTGTTTAGGTGCAACCCTTAAGTGTGGCTGCTAAGAATGATGACTGTCATGAAACACTTCACACAATGTGCTGCAGGCTGACACATTGCAAAAAATGAAGTGCTGCAGGGTCTTGGCAACCTTGTCCTTGAGTGTTTAGCTGACGAGCAATCACATTGTCACTTGGTTAATGTGTGTGCTATTTCCCCTTCCTACAAAAGAAGTGCTGCAGGTGTACAATAGCTAACAAGCAGCAGGAATTTTTGAAGTGGTGCGGTTAAAGCAGCTGCACTGTTAAAACAGTGTGCTATCAACAGTAAGTTGGGATCTTCAATTCAGATGCTGAGGATTGTTTACCGAAACGTGCCTTTGATAATTTGTGCTCTTGTTAGAATATAAATAGGCTTCAGTGCCATTTCCTATTCCTGATTGACATCCAATGAGCACAACCTGATTGTGCTGATGTTATGTGGGAATAGATTTACTGTACATGCCCATATAATTTTTGTGACTTTCTTTAAAAGTTTGATTTTTTTTTGCATGGTTACTGTCCTCAAGGGGCTTACTTTCAACTACTGCTCCTCACAGCTCACACAACCACATTCCAGTCTGATACTATAAGGGCTGGCACACATTGACTCCACAGTCTTTTCCAATCTAACCTCCATTACTTCAATGAGTGATTAAACTTTCTCCAATACCTGAGTAGGCAAATTGCAACCTGTAATCTTGCAACATCACAGAAAGGTCCCCAAATTCCTGCTTTCAATTCTGCTCTCTGCTATGTTACTGTGAATGTAGAATTAGGGCAGTGTTAGCTCAGTCAGAGTGCAGTGTTCTTGGAAGGTTGGGGGAGGTTGACTGTTACAAGGGCTATAAAAAATATTTAAAGATTGTTTGGCAAAATGCTGAGGTTGGTTTTTAGACGAGATTGACTAATACTTAAAAATGTGGCATGTTTAGTTTGTGATACCATCAGAATTTGATTATCTGACCGATTCACTCATCAAACTCGTATATAAATACTCAGGCAAGGCAGCTGTTGAATTGCTGCCTTCAGGAGGAAGGAAAAAAATAGGGAAGAAATTGGAAAAATGTAATGTCAGAAAAAGGTGGGAATATGGAAGAACGTACCATGCAGGGAACATGGAGAATATTTTGGTAGCTGCAACATTTACCCCTTCAGACTTGAGTATTAGATACTCTGGTAGATTGATGCTTAACAATATTTGTTACATTTGGTAAAATACAAAGTTTCTATCTTGGTTTTGCACTCCTTGCAGTGGTCATTGTCCATGCTCCAACAACATGTGGTCAGTGGAGGTCTGGCCTTTTCTTGAACCTGTTATACAAGTCAGTAGTTCATGTCCACGATATTTTTGGTTATGCATCAAAAGCTGTGTGTGATCTCTGGCAGAAAGATAAGGCGGAGTGCGCTTGCTGATATTTTAAAAAGTCTTCTTGTTTTTCACAACATTTGTTTGCAGAGTTGCTCAGGAAACCATTTGGCTATGTGGTTTGAATAGGCCGTGGCAGCTTGGGGGTCATGTGACCAGTCAGATAATTAAATGTTCACACAGCATAAGACGTGCAATGGCACAGTGGCAGTTTGCAGATCCTGGTACCAAACAGTTTGGACTGATGGCTGTAAATGTGGGCATGGGTTTCACAGTAAAGCTCACCCATCATTTGTTTGTGTATCATCACAAGTATTTTATTTATAAAGTTAATTTTACTTTTAAAATTTTTCTGAAAGGAACCTTTCATCTTGATTTCTGAAGCCTCCCTCGATCACCACCTCCTCCACTCTTCGCGAAACATAAAAGTGTCATCATGTTTCCTTTGTGTCTGCCTCTCTCAGGATTTTCATCTTCTTGACAGCCACAAAACTATCCCCGTTCACAAGACCAACTTCAAAGCAATATTCCAGGGTCAGCCAAAATATTCCTATAGCTAGTTGACATATTGCCAGCACACCACGTTGTGCGGCATGTTGCTTTCAGCGAAGCTCCAGAGCATGCTGGGAATTGTTTGTTCCACGTTCAATGTCGGGGAAACACTAAAATGGCAGCAATCCATTCGCTTCCAAGAAATGAGAGGTCAGCACTTGGGATTCACCAATGTTTGTTTAAAGAAGTCCATCACTGAGAAATCACGTATCTTTTCTATTCACAGCTGTTGATAGAACAATTGAATATTCCCTATATTTGCTGCTGAATTTTCAGCTAACCAACAGTTGCAGTTTTAATCATAAGTCACCAGCCTAATTAAGAGACTAGTTTTTGCAGTATGAGTTATTGTTATACAAATAATCTAATTGATTCCTTCTTGGCTTTTCGAAATACATTAGAAATGGAAGATATGTGCCACAATTACCAAGGGTAAGGGTGGTAGAAAGCCTATTTCCAGCTTTTTTACTTTCAATGAAACACTTCTGAGAAACACAATGGAAGCTGTGATCCAAGTAATGCGTTGCTATAGTGACATGATATTCCAACTGTTGGAGACTTTACCTTCCCTTCACTGTCTAAGTCAAACTGGCAAAACAACTCATCAGGTTTCACTTGCAACCTACATTACTGACTGCACCAACTATTTCAATCTTTTTCCACTTGCCCTCAGTATTAGAATTAGACAGGACTTCAGTGCTGTTATTTCCGGGGTTTGATGATTATAGGGGTGTTTGGAAATTTACTTGGACCCTAATCAGTGTATCTGAAAACTAAGGTTTTGTACTGCCGTAATATAAAATCATTTGATTAGAGGGGTCGGTAGTAGGACTCCCCTTGATATCAAGGCAACATTTGACTGAGTTTGGCATCATGGAGGTTTGACAAAGCCAGTGTCAAATGGAATTGGGGTGAAAACTTTTAGCTGGTTAGAGTCATACCCAGCACAAATGGCCAGTCATCCCAGCTCCAGGACATCTGGCAAAATCAGGCAACATACCCTAATGACTGCTGCCCAGTGGCTGTGACATCCATCATTATGAAATGCTTTGAGAGGTTAGTTATGGTACACATCAACTCCAACCTCCCAGATTGTCTTTTTCCATTACAATTCACCTACCGTCACAATGAATCTATCCCTGGCTCCTACACTCATCCCTGGAACTTCTGGATAACAATGACACCCAATTCAGACCACTATTTATTGACTTTAGCTCAGCCTTTAACATCATAATTGCAATAAAACTCATTTCCAAACTCTGACACTTAGGAATCTTCTCTCCTCTCTGCAATAGGATCCTTGGTTTCTTGACCTGGAGATCGCAGTCAGTAAGAAAAGATGACAGCACCTCCTGCACAATAATTGTCAACACTGGTGTCCTGCAAGGCTGTGTACTCAGCCCTCATGACACTCCTTATATACAGTGCAGCCAAATTCAGCTCTAACTTCATTTTCAAGTTTTCTGTCGACACCACTACCGTGGGTCGGATATCATTCATCGATCACACTGATTACAGGAAAGAGATTACTTAGTCGCATGGTGTGAAGACAACAATCTCCCCCTCAATGCCAGTAAAATAAAGGAGCTGGTCATCGACTTCAGGAAGGGGAGTGGAGGACACACCCCTGTCTGTATCAATGGTGCTGGGGCAGAGGTGGACAAGAGCTTCCAGGTTCCTAGGAGTAAATATCACCAATCTATCCTGGTCTATCCACATCAATGCTACAGTCAAGAAAGCACACCAACATCTCTACTTCCCCAGAAGGTTAAGGGATTTTGGCATGTCCATGATGACTTTTACCAATTTTTATAGATGTGCCATAAAAAGCATCCTATCCCAATGCACAGCAATTTGATATGGCTACTGCTCTGCCAAGACTAAGAAATCGCAGAGTCGTGAATGATGTCCACCATGAAAACCAGCCTTCCTTCCATTGACTCCGCTTCCCTCTGCCTCGGGAAAGCAGCTAACGTAATCAAAGACCCCTCGTGCCTCTGTCGTACTCTATTCCATCCTCTTCCATCAGACAAATGTTTGAAAACACTTACCAACAGACTTAAGAGCAGCTTCTTTCATGTTGTTATCAGACTTATAAACGGATCTCTGATATTATAGTTGATCTTTCTCTGCACCTTCTCTGTAGCTGTAATACTATATTCTGCATTCTGTTCTGATGTATTTATGTAAAGTATGATTTGTCTGGTTAGCACGCAAAACAATACTTTTTACTGTATCTTGGTGCACGTGACAATAATAAATCAATCGATACCAAATCAAATCTCTGATTTTTCCAGTTCCTCAGGGTGGCATCCTAGATTCTTTAGCTGTTCTATCATGACCACTCTATCACAAGGTCGGAGGAGGATGTATGTTAATAATTTCACAATGTTCAGCACCATAGACACTGGAGCAATCTGTGCTCAAATGTAGCAAGACCTGGACAACACTCAAACTTGTGCTGATAAGTGGCAAGTAACATCTGTGAGACACAAATGCCACATAATGACCACCCTCCCAAGAAGCCAGAATTCAACTGTTGCCCTTGACTTTCAGTGGCGTTACCATCATTGAATCCTCCATTATCAACATCGAGGAGGGGGGGGGGCGTTACATTTAACCAGAAACTGAACAGCACCTAGCCATGTGAGTACTGTGGCTGTAAGAGCAGCCCAAAGGCTTCCCGACTCCTCAAATGCTGTCTAACATCTACAAGCAGAAGTCGGGAATGCAATGGAATACTCCCATTTGCCTGGATGAGTTCAGCTCCAACAGCACATGAGAAGCTTGACACCATCCAGGACCATGTAGCCTGTTTGATTGTCAACCCATCTGACATTTTGACCATTTACTCCCTCTAAAACTACACAGCGTTAACAGTGTGTACTACTTATAAACTGCACACTTACTTATTCATTACTTATAACTCACCAAGGCAGTATGTTCCAAACCTGGGATACAGAACAAGAGCAGCAGTTCCATGGGAATGCCACCACCTTCAGGCCATCCTTCCCAGCCGCTCACCATCTGATTTGGAACTACATTGGAGTTCCTTTACTGTCGCTGAAAAGGTAATCTGTTCGCATTTGGTGGGGTGGTCTTTTCATGAAACCACATTGAATGAGTTGAGCATTTGCATGCATTAGTTTTGTCATGTTCTTGAGGAAGTCCCAACCATTGGAAGTGGACAGTTTTCACCTGATCATTAATATGTAACCATCCAGTATAGCTGTGATGCCCTGAATATTTGGAATGGCTTGCTTCAGACTTTAAAAAACCTTTGGAACAAAGAGACATTTGAAATGTTTGTTGTCTTAGCATTTATTGTTGTTACTTGATGACAATGTTTGCCTTATAGGGAAATCTTTGCAATCGCATTCAAGTTCCTTGTGCTATATTTATCTATACACTGCGAAATAGATTTTGCACGTAGTGCGCACTTCTTATCCACAGACAGTACTTCTGGTAGGTTATGCTGACCGGGACAGACAGAGACGTGAGTGGAGGCTTGTATAGAGCAAAATCACTAGCATAGACACGTAGCTGCACTCTGGTTCTGTATAGTATGCTCTATAAAGTTCTACACAATTCTTATGTTAACATTTTAATGTGGTAGCTATATATGAACATAAAAATGAGAGAACATATAGAGTCACAGAATTATACAGCAAGGAAACAAACCTTTGGTCCGACTCATCCATGCCAATCAGATATCCTAAATTAACCTAGTTCCATTTGCCAGCACTTGGTCCGTATCCCTCTAAACCCCTCCTATTCATTTACCCAACCAGATGCCTTTGAAATGTTGTAATTACCAGCCTCCACCACTTCCTCTGTCAGCTCGTTGCATACACACACCACCCTCTGTGTGAAAACGTTACTCCTCAGGTCCTTTTTAAATCTTTCCCCTCTCACCTTAAACCTATATTTTTGGCTATTTACCCTATCCATGCCCCTCATGACTTTATAAATCTCTGAAAGGTCACCCCTCAGCCTCTAATGCTGCAGGGAAAATAGCCCCAGCATATTAAGCCTCTCCCTATAGCTCAAACCCCCCAACCCTGGCAACATCCTTGTAAATCTTTTCTGAACCTTTTCAAGTTTCACATCTTTCCTATATCAAGGAGGCCAGAATTGAGCTGTATTCTAAAAGTGGATTAGCGTCCTGTACAGCCGCATCATGATATCTAAACTCCAATACTCAATGCACTGACCAATGAAAGCAAGTGTGCCAAATGCCTTCTTGATCACTCTGCCTACCTGCGACTCCAATTTCAAGGAACTGTGCACTCACACTCCTAGATCTCTTTGGCAACACTCCCCAGAACCTGACCATTATCTTTACAAGTCCTGCCCTGATTTGCCTCATCAAAATACAGCACCTCACACTTATCAAAATTAAACTCCACCTGCCACTCCTTGGCCCATTGGCCCACCTGACCAAGGTCCTGTTGTACTCTGAGATAACTATCTTCACTGACTACTACACCACCAGTTTTGGTGTAATCTGCAAACTAACTAACCATAGCTCTTATATTTACATGCAAATCATTTATATAAATATGATGGAAACAATTACTTTCAATGATTTGTTGATGAATCAAATAAATCATTCAAAATGCTTTCTGAAAACATTTTTATCATTTACCTTTTTTCTGCATCAACTGAAATTTCTGGTGACCAAACTAAGCAGAATGAAAAGATGTGTGTTCGACAATAAGTCAAATTTACCTTTGGCAATGAAGCACCGACAGGCATGTGGCTGGGATGCAGGGTCAAAATGATTTTCTTTTGATTTTCAGGGTCTCCTTTTTCATTCTCAGTAGCTCTTTTATTAAATGATTTTGTCCTTTCGAAATATTACCTTCTATAATAATGTTGACTTCATTTTAGGTTTTCTTCTTTAGGTCGTTAAGGTAGCACAGTTACCAAAGATTATGAAATAGTTCAGTTTTAAGTTTTGGTTTCAAGGCATTTGCTTACCAGTGCAGGCTTTGGCTTATTCAACAAGTGAAGAGAGTATTCATTTACACCTCTGCATCTTTGGCTGCCCAGAATGTAACCTATATTACACAACAATGCAGAATCGCCGAGTAGAAACTGTTAGCCAAGTTCCAGGCCAACAAAAACAGCTTCAACTGTGGTCTTGGCCCCACCACACTCTTCTGTATCTGTAAAATCTTCCTTACTGTCCTGTTTTGATACCATCACCTTGATAAATTGTTATGATCTCTCTACCTTAATTAGTTTGTAGAGTTTTAGATTACTTGTTAATTTGGTTAGATCCTCGCCATGCATCTCTTATATTTATGATATTATTTCAGCGTCTGGGTTCTCTCCAGCACCATCTTTTTTTTATGTAGTTATCTCTCTGCCTCAATTAGTTGGATTATAAGTCACCAAGGACATGCAGGTCCTTGGACTCCTCAATTGCCAGACCATAGCAACACGACGGCTGGAGGAAGAGCGCTTCATCTTCCGCCTAGGAACCCTCCAACCACAAGGAATGAACTCAGATTTCTCCAGTTTCCTCATTTCCCCTCCCCCCACCTTGTCTCAGTCCCAACCCTCGAACTCAGTATCACCTTCCTAACCTGCAATCTTCTTTCTGACCTCTCCGTGCCCACCCCCACTCTGGCCTATCACCCTCACCTTAACCTCCTTCCACCTATCGCATTTCCAATGCCCCTCCCCCAAGTCCCTCCTCCCTACCTTTTATCTTAGCCTGCTAGACACACTTTCCTCATTCCTGAAGAAGGGCTCATGCCCGAAACGTCGATTCTCCTGCTCCTTGGATGCTGCCTGACCTGCTGCGCTTTTCCAGCAACACATTTTCAGCTCTGGATTATAAGTCATCCCTTTCACTCACTATTCAGCTGTTGACACTTTACTCACACTGACACTTTCGATCACCTGCAGAGACTTATTATTTGACATGCCCTCACACCATTGGTATGATCTTTTGATCTCTCTGTCCATTGGTCGCTCTGCCCGTTGATCACTCGGCCTGTGAATTCTGTGACTGTGTGCTTCTCTTCACTCAACCTGACGAAGGAGGAGCGCTCTGAAAACTTGTGATTTCAAATAAACCTGTTGGACTATAACCTGGTGTCGTGACACTTCTGAACTTGTCCACCCCAGTCCAACTCCACACCAGCGGTTTTTGAAAGGTAAATGGTGCATAGCCTTGTAACATATGAAAGTTTCTTTTGTTTTCTCCAAACCATTTCAGAGGAAATTGGAGACTGGATTGTTCAAGTTTAATTGTGGGCAAATGCTTTAGTCTGGTTTTCTGCTAAGCAAAGATGGTGCATCTGATGGGTTTCCTTTGTTGATTTGGAAGCAATAAGTTGATTTAGTTTACTATTTTAGTTGCATTCTTCTAAGCAAAATTCTCCACTAATTTTTCTTGGAGCTTAACAATTTGTTCACACGCAGAATCTTGAAAACAGTGTAACCAGTAAGATATTATGTGGAGGCGCTGGTTTTGAACTGGGGTGGACAAAGTCAAAAGTCACACGACATCGGGTTTTAGTCCAACAGGTTTATTTGGTACCACAAGCTTTCAGATATCCCACCCCTTCCTCGGGCAGCCATTTTAATTAATTGACTTGAATTCTGTTGGAACTTTAACAGAAACTGTGCAGGTGAGCTAACTTGCAAATGCTTTCCTCTTTCATGCATTCTTCATTTTTGTGCCCCAGGCATTAGCGGCACTCGATGTCAGAATGTGGATTTCTAAACTTTCTCTTTATCAAATGCAAAAAGCAAGTATTTTTGTCAGAATGCTTTGAGGCAAGAACGTGAGGGCAGGAGGAATTGGTTGAAATTAATGACAGGTCAACACCCCGGATTTCACAAATCCATATGGACAAGTTGGGAATAGAGCTCAGACAGGAACGTGGCTGGGAGTCAGGGGGTCAAAATGATTTCCTTGAGGGCGACTTTTGATTTTCAGGGGCTCCTTCTCATTCTCAGTATTTCTTTCTTTTATGAGATGAGTCATAGAGTCATAGAGTCACAGAGATGCACAGCATGGAAACAGACCCTTCAGTCCAACCCGTCCATGCCGACCAGATATCCTAACCCAATGTAGTCCCACTTGCCAGCACCTGGCCCATTTCCCTCCAAACCCTTTCTATTCATATACCCATCCAGGTGCCTTTTAAACATTGCAATTATACCAGTCTCCACCACTTCCTCTGGCAGCTCATACACGTACCACCCTCTGCGTGACAACTTGCCCCTTAGGTCTCTTTTATATCTTTCCACTCTCACCCTAAACCTATGCCCTCTGGGGTGACTCCCCCACCCCAGGGAAGAGACTTTGTCTATTTATCCTATCCATGCTCCTCATGATTTTATAAACCTCTGCGGTCACCCCTCAGTCTCCAACAGTCCAGGGAAAACAGCCCCAGCCTATTCAATCTCTCCCTATAGCTGACATCCTCTAGCCCTGGCAACATTCTTGTAAATCTTTTCTGAATCCTTTCAAGTTTCACAACATCCTTCCAAAAGGAAGGAGACTAGAATTGCACGCAATATTCCAACAATGGCCTAACCAATGTCCTATATAGCCACAACATAACTTCCCAACTCCTATACTCAATAGTCTGACCAATAAAGGAAAGCTTATCAAAAGCCTTCTTCACTATCCTATCTACCTGCGACTCCACTTTCAAGGAGCTATGAACCTGCACTTCAAGGTCTTTATTCAGCTACACTCCGTAGGACCTTACCATTAAGTGTATAAGTCCTGCTAAGATTTGCTTTCCCAAAATGCAACACCTTGCATTTATCTGAATTAAACTCCATCTGCCACTTCTCAGCCCATTGGCTCATCTGATGCGATTTTGTCCTTTTTGAATAATGTTGACTTTTCTTTGTGGGTCTTCTTCTTTGGTAATTGAGCTATCTCACCTACCTAAAGATTTTGTAAGTGTGTGTTTATAGAAACAAGAAGTTTTTTGTTAGTTTATGATAAATGGATGTCCTTTATTTATTTCCAAAATGAAAATGCTAAGTACTTTGTGCAAGAGGATCTAATCGGAATGAACAGAGTAATGTTCAGGAGTAAGATAATCCGATTTTATGGTCCAGCCCCCAAAAGAAACATGAGAGGAGAAGATTAGTTGCTGACATAAAGCAGGTTGTAAATGGAGAAGGTAAATGTTTTGTGATGATAACTAAGACCTGCAAATTCAATGCATAGTCAGCAGGCTTATCTATGTTTATATGTTTCAAGTAGGAAACAAACCAAATAAAGCATTCGCTCAATTGTCAAGAGCTCAAGTCAAAATTCAAAGTAGTGTTAGGTGGAATGATTAAAGGGATGGTCAGCTGTTCCACAATTCCCCACTCCGACTGGACCTCAGGTCTACAGCTGCCTCCCCCCTCCCCAGTTTGGGTGAGACTCATGGGAAGGGGAGCAAGCCCACCTCTTACCATATAAAACCCAGCGTTAGTGCCACCACCCCTCCAATCATCCAACCAAATGAAACATTGAGACCAGCCCTGATGGGTACTCATCTATCTCAAACAGGCTGAGGGATGACTCCTTGGGTCTGCTCTGGACTGGTTAACGTCTCCTCCTTTAGTTACAGAAGTTTTACAGCACAAAAAGACATTTGGCCTACCGTGTCTGCCCTGGCTCGTTAAGTGAGCGGCGGGAAAGACTGGAATACTTCCTCCAAACAATCCATGCCTCCTTCCCTCACTGCTCCTCCAGTGATAGATCCTGTCTTTTCAGAAGTGGCAGAAGTAACTCAGACTGTGATTGAATCTCTGTTTGTGTGGGAGCAGTTCCTCACAGCTTCTGTCTCTCTCGGGTCCCTGTGATAGACTTTTCCTGTGAGGAGGTTTCAGGGGTGAATTTTTCTGCTGCAAACCTGGGTGTTTTGAGTGCTAAGGAAGTTGCTTAGCTTGTTGTTTGTTTAGAAGTGGCGGGACACTGTTTGTTTTCCAATGGTCTGGCCTTCCTTCCCTCTTTTCCTTCAACTCGCAGGCCTAGGCCTCACTATCACGGTTCCCAAGCCTATTGCCTGCATTTCTATTGCTGCTGGATCTTGGAACAATTTCTGTGCTTTGGAATCTTCCAGTAATTCCTGGTCCTAAGACAGGTCCATGCTTTTAAAAACCTCAACTTGAAAAGTCCTTGGAAATGTTTTTCTGCCAGCCCCTTGGAAATCGCTAAAAGTAATCCTAGACTGTGAGAATACATCCCAGAACTGCTTGATCCTAGGGCCCCCTTATGAATGTTCTCACATTGAGTTTCAATGCTGAGATTCTTGGTATTACAAATTGGTATGAAGCCTTACTTTTATGAAGAGTCCAAATCATTTTGAACAACACCACAGGAGCCCTGTTAGTCACAGAAATAATTACTTCCCAGTGTGCAATATACTTTTTTTTTTAGTGGGCACACAGATGCACAAGAGACTTTGTTAGAAATCAGTCACGGGAGAATTTCCCACCTACCTATCGCTATTTTTAAAATCTGTGTATATTACTTGGTGCCATCTGTCATGTAACTTTTATCAATCGCATCATGCTGCTGTTCCAAAATTAATGAAGTGCTGCAAGGCTCCATTATTTTTTTGTTACTTGATGTTTATTCCATAGTGACCCTCTGTACAATGACACACACAACTAATGCACATTTGATTGCACTTTCAGTCAGATGAGCAAGGCAGATGCGTCAATGGCGGCTGTTTTTAGAGCAGCTTTACATCACTCATCTTGTGTAAAAGACCTCAAACCTGGTTCTCCAGCCTGACTGAAGCTCCTGGCCCATCCAACTGCTCCACATCCCAGTAGGACAACTTGTGATAAAGGCTGGTAGATCAGGCAATGCAGTTATTAAGCTCAGCTGCTTAATCGTAGTATGAGTGATGCTTTTTTACTACAACCTTTAAAAATTTCGATTTTGTTTTATTTCCACTTGAGCGGTTCCACTCAGCTGGAATGGTATTTGCCTGGTCATTCAGGAAGAAGGGATTTCTTCCATTGAACATAATCCACTTTCGCCTCTGTCAACGATGTAACAAAATCAGGATAAACTCAGCTGGCCAGAGTTCTGAAGAAGGGTCCCTTCATCCAAAACGTTAACTTTGTTTTCTCTCCACAGATGCTGCCAGACATACTAAACTTTTTCAGCAATTTCTGATTTTGTCCTTGATTTTCAGCATCCGCAGTTCTTTAGCGTTTTTCTTCTTTATCAAATGTGTGTTCTGCCTGGCAGATAGAAATGTGAAGGAAGTGATAATCAGATCATTATCAGGACAAAGTGAGAGTAAGGAAGCTGAGGCAAAATTATCCCAATAATTGAGAAATAGCTGAACATGAGTGAAAAGCAGAATGCACGAGACTGTACTCGAGGAAGGAGTGGCCAATAAGAACAGTAGTATCTGAAGATAGTTGGGTGTGGTGGTGAAATTTAGTGATCTGATGGAAATATGGTGAGAGGCTTTACAGTTCTTGACAAAGGACCTTGATGGGTTACAGGAGCTTAGATGGTGTTGTAGGGGTTTTCTGTTTCTCACTAATTAAATCTTGTACACAGGCCTTGAGTAATTGACACGTTTATTCATGATATCATGGGAAGAGAGCAGTCACCACTCAGCACAAATGCACCATGACCTCTTCGCCAAGCTACAGGGTTTCACAGGTTACATAGGATTACAAATGACTGACCGTTGATTACAGAATAATGCATGTCTAACAGCATGAGGCAGTCAATTAGCACCAAGTTTGCATAAGTTAGTAGCAAATAAACAATGGCGCAGTTCTCACTGAGCTCCTGTACAGAGAGAGAGGAACGTATCAGGGGTTGAGGGGATACAGCAGCAAAGTCAGCAAAAGAATTCTCGTGAACAACTTCAGTTAGAAAACAACTCAGCTAAAAAATGGTTCCCCCTGAGGACAGCCTGGGCAGGGTCCTAAAAATGGTTTCCACAGATGGATTGTTGGAAACATCAATAAGTCAGTTGTGACTTCTCTCTGTAGTCCACTCTTAATTGACCGAAATTAAAAAAGGATTAAATGATGCATTTTTCGTTTCTGCCATGGTTCAAATTCAACGACTAATTGATCTTGTTGCTATGTTAAGGTGGCATTGTGCATGCTACCGAAATAGTTTCTGGTTATTAACATTGGGAGAACAGTGTAGGCTAATGTTGCGTTCTGGATTCAGATCAGCAGGTTGCTGGGGAAAGGTCGACTGAGCTCACTCTGCCTGCATTTAACAGACATCCAATGGAGCATACAGCTCTCAACCTTTCTTGTTTCTATGTCTTTACATGCAGCTAATGTTGAGCTGTCGTGAAATCATGATTTATCCTGAAAATCACAGAGCTGCTAGTCTGACGAAGATTTCTGTTACCAGTCTCTGCTTTGCTTTGTTAGAATACTGTTTTATGCTTTCTGGAATTATCCAGAAAATGTTTGGTCAATTGTTGACCCAAACATAATGACAGGCATACAGCTGTAACTCTGGAATGTTCCCGGACTGAGGCAATATTATTACAGCTGCAGGCTAGGTGCTGAGAGCGGTTTTACTCCATGGGGCACGTGTAGGTGATGTATGTTTGAATTATGTGTATGGAAAAATTTAAACCCCCCCCCTCCCCCATTTTGGCTATTTGCATAGTTCAAAGAATTGATTTGTAAAATTGGATAACCTGGTTTATTTGGTACTTACAGGCATACACGTACTGATAAGCAACAGGCCTCTGGCATATGAAAATGGACTTGTGCATCTGGTGAACACATACTCTTGATTAAACTATTTATTTTGCTGATGTCGGCCACATGCTGTCCGGTTGAAAATAAATTGCTTGACATAATAGTGCCACTAGGTGACATTACATGGACAAAGTCTGGCTTGGTGTGAAATAAGTTTCTAAAGGATTGGAAGAGATGGGGCTGTGCAGTAAGTTATCTGGTGTGATGTTGGTCTGCTACACATTATTATAACAGCTGCCTGTTTTTGAACCTTTATTTCTTATCTTAAAATATTAATACTCTCTCTGCTGGAAGAGCTTCTGATTGTTTACTTCAGTTTATTTGGGTAAACTTTGAATTTTTCATTTAAATTCCTGCATTTCAAAACTGGGAGTCATTGTGGTGTACAGTGGACATAAAATGAAAATGAAGGTAGCTTAAACTTCAGTTTAGTGTTCAACAATAGTTTTCCCACAGAAGCATTTTCTTTCCCCTTGACTCAGTTAGAATTTCATTATCACTGGACACTTCCATTATTTCTTCTGAATATCAAAAATTGACCGATCTGCCTTAACAGGCAGAATCTATGGAGGCTTTGTAGGCTCCTGGCTGGAGGGCTGGTAAGAAGACTTTGTCCTCTCCTCTTTAGGAAGATGTGTTGCCTCTTGAGCCATTTAGGCACTTGATTGGCCAGCTGCAGGCCTTCCCCTGGAAACAAGGCCCCTGGGAGCAGAGGTCTGGCCTGCTGAGAGTTGCCAGCCAACCAGAGGCCAGCAGCTCTTCTACGCTCAACTGCGCTAACATGGAGGCAGTGGCTACTGCTGGTACTACACTAATCCAATGGAGTTGATCAAGAAGCAACTCAGGCTCAGGTGAGTGATGACTCGATGTGCAAAGAACTTAGTCACAAAGGCAGGGACTCTCATTCAGCATTGTCCTCACTCTTTCCCCAATACTAGGCCACTCGATTAGAGAATGAGTTCCTTGGCGTGCTCATAGTATGGCAAATCCCTCATTGCCTTTGGGTTAATATGAACAGTAAGGTAAAAACAAGGACTGCAGATGCTGGAAACCAGAGTCTAGATTAGAGTGGTGCTGGAAAAGCACAGCAGGTCAGGCAGCATCCGAGGAGCAGGAAAATCGACGTTTCGGGCAAAAGCCCTTCATCAGGAATAGAGGCAGAGTGCCTGCAGGGTGGAGAGATAAATGAGAGGAGGGTGGGGGTGGGGAGAAAGTAGCATAGAGTACAATAGGTGAATGGGGGTGGATATGGAGGTGATAGGTCAGGGAGGAGGGTGGGGAAGGTAGCAAAGAGTACAATGGGTGAATGGGGATGGGGATGAAGATGATAGGTCAGAGAGGAGGGTGGGGTGGATAGGTGGATAGGAAGATAGGCAGGTAGGACAAGTCATGGGGACAGTGCTGAGCTGGAAGTTTGGAACTGGTGTGAGGTGGGTAAGGGGAAATGAAGAAACTGGTAAAGTCCACGTTGATGCCCTGGGGTTGAAGTGTTCCGAGGCGGAAGATGAGGCGTTCTTCCTCAATGCGTCGGGAGGTGAGGAGCGGCAGTGAAGGAGGCCCAGGACCTCCATGTCCTCGGCTGAGTGGGAGGGGGAGTTGAAACGTTGGGCCACAGGGCGGTGTGGTTGATTGGTGTGGGTGTCCCAGAGATGTTCCCTAAAGCGCTCTGCTAGGAGACGTCCAGTCTCCCCAATGTAGAGGAGACCACATCGGGAGCAATGGATACAATAACTGATATTGGTGGATGTGCAGGTAAAACTTTGATAGATGTGGAAGGCTCCTTTGGGGCCTTGGATGGAGGTGAAGGAGGAGGTGTGGGCGCAGGTTTTGCAATTCCTGCGGTGGCAGGGGAAGGTGCCAGGATGGGAGGGTGGGTTGTTGGGGGGCGTGGACCTGACCAGGTAGTCACGGAGTATGAACAGTACAAGAAGTGGCCCTTATGTAGGCATTAATTACTCATTTAATGGCCTCAATTGATGAAGAAGCAGGAATGGTGTCCATCAGCCTTTCCACCCTGGACTTAGTTATGGCAAGGTAGGGCCCTCTTCATCTGCTACCCTCCCACTTAATTAAATGGTGTGTCACCAAACTTGCCATGGAATAGAGCAGAAAAACTTAAAACCACTGAGGTAATGAATTCCTTGTAACTGAATGTGGCATCTCTAGCTTAAGGGTGCATATGTTTAGGTAATAGTGTGTGGAGGAAAATTTAGTGGATGCTATTGTGATGAACACTGTGTTAAATTTAAATCTGAAACTGAGATCTGAAAAGCAGTAATAAGGGTGGTAGTGACATCATTTTAATATTCCAACTTTGGCCATAAGTGATGGAAGTGCATTAGCTGTGACCTCATCAGTCTATGGGAGGTGAGCTTAGGGTGGTGGTTTTTTATGTGTAGGAGTTTGTGTCAGTTACTTTGGAAAAAAAAATGTTGCTTACTTATTCCCATTGACTTTGGCCATGTTGAAAACTGTGATATCCAAGAAATTAATGCTTTCTTTTTATATTGTGCCTTGAAGGTCAAAGAAGGACTGGTAATTATAGAGAATGCTGATAAATCCTTCTGATGTGATTGTCATGTGTACTTAAGTACAGTGAAAAGCTTTGTTTATGAGCAGTAGAGACAGATCTAAGTAAGCAAGAGCATACAGATCATAGGGTGGAAAAAACTAGGACAGAGGCATACAGGGTGTGTGCTAGGCAAGATTTAAAATTAGCAAGATCTGCACTATTTGAAGTTAGAGAGTCCATTCGTCAGTCTAATAATGGCTGTTCCTGATCCTGCTGGTGCATATATTCAAGCTTTTGTATCTTCTGCCTAATGGAAGAGGTTGTAGGACAACATTACCGGGGTGGCAGGGGTCTTTGATGATGTTGGCAGCCTTTCCACAGCAACAAGACATGTAAATGGAGTCCATGGATGGAAGGTTGGCATCTGTGGTGGTCTGGGCTGTGCACACAACCTTCTGTAGTTTCTTACAGTCCTGGGCAGAGCAGTTGCCGTACCAGGCCGTTATACACCGGACAGTATTCTTTCAATGGTGCATCTTTACAAGTTGGTGATGGTCATTTTTAGACATGCCAAATTTCCTGAGCCTCCTGAAGAAGAAGAGGCGTTGTTGTGCCTTCTTGACCATTGCATCTAGTCAAGGATACGATGTCAGTTATCATCACTCCTAGGAACTCAACCCTTTCAACCTCCATTTTGTTGATATAGATGGGCGCGTGTTCTCCTTTCTTACTGAAGTCAATGATTGGTTCTTTAGTTTTCCAGACGTTGAGAGAGGGGCTATTATCATCGCACCACAACACCAAGCACTGCATCTCCATCCTGTATTCTTATTACATTATTTGAAATCTGTCCTACTTCAGTGGTATCCTACTTCAGTAGATAGCATTCACATTCGTGGGTGTACAGGAAGTACTGCCAGTGGCTCAGATTGCATCCTTGGAGAGGGGGTCTCAGAGTGTTGAGTGTTATCATGAATGTTATCATGTACAATTGTCTATCATCACCGACTGCGGTCCATGGGCCAGGAAAATAAGGACCCCGTTGCAGAAGGCGGAGCCGAGACCTGGGTCTCGGAGTGTTGAGATCAGTCTGGAGGGTATTATGGTGTTGAAGGCAGAGCTGTAGTCAATAAACAGGAGTCTGACGTAGGTGTTCTTGTTGTCCAGATGTTCCAGGGATGAGTGCAGGGCTCGGGAGATGGTGTCCGCTGAGGATCTGTTACGTAAATAGGCAAATTGTAGAGGATTGGGCAGGCTGGGAGGCTAGAGTTAATGTGGGCCATGACCAGCCTCACGAAGCACTTCATGATTATGGAGGTCAGGACTACTAGGTGGTAGTCATTAAGGCACATTGCATGTGTGTCTTAGGTACTGGGATGATGATTCTCTTCTTGAACAGTTGAGGACTACAGCTTCTAGGAGGGAGAAGTTGAAAATGTCAGTGAATACGTCCGTCAGCTGCTCTACATAGGATCTGAATGCTCGGCCGAGGCCTCCACTAGAACCTGGCCCTTTCCTTGGATTAACTCCCAGGAAGACTGATCTGCCATCTGCAATAGTGACGATGGGGGCAGGTGACCGGGGAATGTCGGGGCAGGTAACACTATACCACTGGCATTCTGCTCAAACAAGCATAGAAAACATTGAGCATGTCAGGGAGGGATGTGTCTCTGGCTGCTATCTTGCTCTGCTTCATTCTATATCCCGCTATGCTGCAAGCAACGGTAATCTGTCTGTTAGGTTTGGGCCCCTAACTTGGTCCGGCGCTGCCTCTTGGCAACCCTAACCCTACCTCTGTGAAAGCATGAATGCCATATATATCAACCCAAATACAAAAGGTATTGTTACAACACTACATCATCACTGAAGAAATGAGTTAGTGAGAATGAAAAAGGAGCCTTGTATGGGGGAACTTTAGCTATGAAGATAACTTGAATAGAATGGGTTTATTTTTGCTGTAGCACAGGAAATGGGTTGAGGAATGAGATGATAGATGTTTATAAGATTATTATAGGCGTGAATAGAGTAGAAGGTATGAGGATTTTTCCCAGGGTGAAAGGGTCAACTACTAGGGGATACAGGGAGAAAGTGAGGACTGCAGATGCTGAAGATCGGAGTTGAGAGTGTGGTGCTGGAAAAACACAGCAGGTCAGGTAGCATCCGAGGAGCAGGAGAATCAACATTTCGGGCATAAACCCTTCATCAACGTTATGCCCAAAACGTTGATTCTCCAGCTCCTAGGATGCTGTCTGACCTGTTGTGCTTTTCCAGCACCATACTCTCAACTGGGGGACACAGGTTCAAGGTGCAAGAGAAGAAGTTTAAAGGAGCTGTGCGAGGCAAATTTTTCTCATAAGCGTTGGTGTGTGCCAGGAACACGCTGCCAGAGGAGGTGGTGGTAGCAGACACAATAGCAGCATTCAAGAAGCACCTGGACAAATACATGAATAGGAAGAGAATAGAGGGATACGGATCCTGTAAGTGAAGACAGTTTTATTACAGAAAGGCAAAATGTGTCGGCGCAGACTTGGAAGGCCGAATGGCCTGTTCCTGTGCTGTTTCGTTCTTTGATCCCAGAAAATCAAAAAGCAGCCCTCCAGAAAATCTCAGATCACTAAAAATAAAAACTATTCTGTGGCCTGATGGAAGACTTCATTATCTATCCATTAAACTGTTGATTACCAAAAATTTTCAGTCAGTGAGAATTGGCTAGAGTTGGTGAGCTCCAGGAAGAGATTAAGTGTAGGCTCCTTGACACATTAATTCTACTTAGTTATGGTAACAGCCTTCCACTTACTAGTCGTGCAGTTCACAGCGGAACCTGGTTAACCTTCAATTGCCACTGAACCCAACTGCTTCCTTCTACTTCAAGAGCAAGTGAATTCCTGACGCCACAACATTATTGAAGCCTCGAATTAATGTCTTCACAGCAACACAAGTAAAATTTGGAAACTGTCCTTATTGGCAAATTAGGGGGCATTATTGGGGCAGCAAGGTAGCTCAGTGGTTAGCACTGTTGTTTCACAGCACCAGGGATCTGGTTCAATTCCTGCCTCGGGTGACTGTCTGTGTGGAGTTTGCACATTCTCCCTGTGTCTGTGTAGGTTTCTGCCGGAGGCTCCGGTTTCCTACCACAATCCAAAGATGTGCAGGTCAGGTGAATTGGCCATGCTAAATTGCCCATAGTCTCAGGGGTAAATATAGGGTAGAGGAATGAGTCTGGGTGGGTTACTCTTCAGAAGGTCAGTGTGGACTTGTTGGGCCAAAGGGCCTGTTTCCATACTGTAGGGAATCTAATCTTATTTTTAGTGGAAAGAATTTCACAGTCTGAGCTAATTAATAATTAATTGGGGGGAAGCATTGTTCTAATGGTATTATCACTAGACTGTTACCCCAAAATCTCAGTAATGACGTGGGGACCCAAGTTCGAATCTCACCATGGCAGGTGCTGGAATTTTGGCTTCAATTAAAAATCTGGAATTAAGAGTCTAATGATGACCATGAAACTGATGTCAACTATTGAGAAAACCCATCTGGTCATTTAGGAAAAGAAACTGCCATTCTTACCTCATCTGGCCTAGAGGAGACTCCAAATCTACAGCAATATGTTATCTCTTAACTGCCCTCTGAGCAATTAGGAATGGCCAATACATGTTGGCCTTTCCACTGATGTCGACATCTCACAAATCAATTAAGAAGAACTTCCCAATTTGCTGTACCATTTGAATGGCTGAGCTTCATGTTACATGAAACACTGAATTATTGCTTCATTTAGGTTTAAGCAATAATTACAATGTTTCTGTTTCCTTTTACTGGGAGGGATCTGAGTGTAGTCCATGTTGTACCTTGGAGGGTTCTGTTAGAGTATGACTGGATTTTTTTTCTAGGGTAGTCCAGAAATTCTAAACATTGCACACTTTACCACATTATAATCCACCTGCCATATCCTTACCCATTCACTAAGTCTGCCCAAGTCCTCCTGAAGTCCTTTCCATCTCCCTCACAATACACATTGCTGTAAAACATTAGTGTTAACTGTAGCCTAGCAAAGCAGCAGTTGGCAAAACTAACAAAAATATAGAATTTGCTTTTTTTTAAATGAAGGGATGGAAGCTGAAAGTAATTTATTCAGTTGTAAATGTAGGCAAGTGAGCCACTTTAGATGTTGGAAAATGCAGGTTTGCTTTCATGTCAGCCGTTGCTCAGTTGAAAGCACATTTGTGTCTGAATCTCAAGGTTCTAGGTTCAAGCCCCACTCAAGAGATTGAGAACAAAAATTAAGGCTGATGTGTCAGTGCAGTACTGACGCACTATTAAGATGTTACATTGAGGCCCCATCTGCTTATTTGGATGGGTGTAAAAAATCCCACAATACTATTTTGAAGAAGAGCATGACAGTTAATTTTTTTAATCTGGTTACAAACATAATGCTACTTATTGGAGGTTTCTGCCATGTTCTATATTACAGCATTGGGTAAAACTTTTTCAAAATTTGTCGGTGGTATGGCTTGAGATGCCTGATGTTTATGAGAGGTGCTATATAAGTGTAAATCTCTGTTTTTTAATAATGCCACTTGTGCATACTTTTAACCTGTGGCCTTGGTTCTAGATTCCCCAAATGGGAAAACATCTTACCTGCATCTACCCTATCTGACCCTTTGAGTATTTTGTAAGTATCAATGAAATTACCTCTTATTCTTCAAGACTCTAGTGAATTCAGGCTCCGTTTGCTCAATCACTCTTCATAGGATGGTCTTGCCATCTCAGGAACAAGTCTAGCGAACCTTCATTGCACTCTGTGGCAATAACATCATTCCGGAGATGCGGAGACAAAAGCCACACACAGTCCTCCAGGCGCAGCCCAACCAGCTTCTATATAACTGAAGTGAGATTTCACTATCCTTGTACTCAAATTCTCTTGAGATAAAGGCTAACATTCCATTATTCTTCTTAATAGCTTGCTTCATCTGCATGTTAGCCTTCAGTAACTTATTAGGTCACAGCCAGGTCCCTTTATACATCCACACTTTCCAACTGCTTAGCATTGAAGATAACCTCACACTTTCACATTATTGTCCGTCTGCCATGTTATTACCTATTCACTAAGTCTGTCCAAATCTACCTGAAGCCCTTTACACCTTCCTAACAATACACATTTCTGTTTAGCTTTGTTTCATCCACAAATTTGGAAATATTATTATTGTAATAGCTATTGTGAATGGTAGGGACTCAAATACAGATCCCTTTGGCACTCCACAACTCACAGCCTGCCATTGTGAGAATGATCCATCTATTCCTAAGGTCTGTTCTGTCTATTCGCCAGTCCTTAATCCATGCAGTACATTACCTCCTATCCCATGTGTTCTAATCTTTCTAATCAGCCTCCAGTTTGGGACCTTATCAAAAGTCTTCTCTGAATTCAAGCACGCTCCATCCATCGATTCGCCTTTATCAATTTTGTTCGTAAAAACAATTCCTTAGTTGTCAAAAATGTTTTCTCATTATTAATCTATGTTGACAATGCTCAACCAGATTGTTATTATTAAAGTATCTATTTGTCCCATCTTTTAGAATACATTCTAGCTTTTTCCCTGCTACTTGATGCAAGGCCGACAGCTCTGTCGTCCTCTGCTTTTTCTCTAACTCCCTTCTTAAATTGGGGGTGACATTTACTCCCTTCCAATCTACAGGAATCATTCCAGAATCCTGGAAGATAATCAATAATGCATCAAGTGCTCTGCAGCCACCTCCTTCAACAGTTGGGATATAGAGCATTAAGTCCCATGGTTATATCATTGTGCAGTTCTGTTAATTTCACTACTACAGTGTTCTTACTAATGCTAATTTCCTTTGACTCCTGATTCCCTCTAGTCCCTTGATCCCTTGTCCTTTTTTGAGATTTGAGATCAGTGAAAATAGACACAAAGTAACTATTTAGCTTCTCTGCTATTTCTCTCTTCCCCATTATAAATTCTCCTTATTCTATCTGAAATGGATGCACATTTGTCTTAGGCAAATATTTCCTTTTTACTAATGTATCGAAGCTTTTACAATTTGTTTTTGTTCTTTGCTAGATTGTATTCATATTCTATCCTCCCTTTCCTTATCTTGGATTCTTGGTCCTCCTTTCTTGTATTCTTAAAAACCTCCCAATTCTTAGACTGACTACTGTTTCTGGCAAATGTTTTGAGGTTTTGCAGTTTTGAAGGAATGCATCATTGCTGTAAGCAATATAATAGTTTTTTTGAAGACTATCCGCTGCCTAGGTACAGTTGTGCCTTATAATATTGTCTCAATCTACCTCAGCCACTTTGGGCCTCATGTCCTTATAATTTTCCTTATTCAAATTTGATACGTTTCCTTCTTTCAAACATAATGTAACAATCTACTATATTGTAGTCACTAATTACAAGATTATTAATTAGTACTTTTTCATTAAATTATATAACTAAAATAGCCTGTTCTCCATATAGTTCCTTACTTTACTGATCTAGAAATTAATTTTTAACATACTGCAGAACATACTTGTCCTCCACAGCTCTCCTGTTTATTTTTGTTTACCCAGTCTATATGTAGATTGATCTGTGATCATAGTGTTAACAGAGCTTCATGCTTCTCTCATCTCCTGATTATTACCATGCCCCACACAACCACGACTATTTGGTGGTCTATAAATAACTCCAATCAATGTCTGTTGCCTTTTGCCTATTCTTAGTTCTATCCAATCAGATTCCAGACATTGTTCTTCTGATCTAAAATCTTCCTTCCTAATGGACTGATCCCATCTTGTATTATCACTGCAGCTCCACCTTGTTTTTCTTCTCTCTGTTCTTCCTAAACATTAAACATCCAGTTTCCCAGTCTTGGTCACCATGCAGCCATGTTTTTGAAATGTCACTTAGATAATTCCCAGTTACCTCTATTTGTGCTTAGCTGCACGTAGAATCCCTACAGTGTGAAAGAAGGTAATTCACTCCATCAAGTCCACAGTGTCCCTCCAAAGAGCACCCCACCCAGACCTACATCCCCCTATGCTATCCCAGTAACCATGCACTTCTCGTAGCTAATCCATCCAGCCTGCAATCAGTAGTTACAATGGCAATTTAGCATGGCCAATCAACCTAACCTGCACGTCATTGGACTCAGGGACAAAACTGGAGTACTCAGAGGAAACCCACACAGACACGGAAAATGTGCAAACTCCACACAGACAGTTGCTTGAAAGTGGAATTAAATCCATGCCCCTTGCACTGTGTGGCAGCAGTGCTAACTATTGAGGCACCATGGCACTCCATATTGTGTGCATCCAGATAGAGTACCATGGACTCTATCAGCATGGAGTTTTTGATATCATTCCACATTCGAAGCATACTTGATGCTCAGCTTCATTTCTCTTGTCTTCTAGTCACCTGAACAACTTTTTAACTTCCTGTGGCCAACTTTACTTTCTTTCAATTTGGGTTAGCCTTCAGGATCCCATTGCCTTGACAAGTTAGTTTAAACCCACCCTAACAGTGCAATAAAATCTAGGGTATCAGTCCCAATCCTGTTGAGATGTAACCTACCCAGCCTATAGGCTGCACCGAGTCCAGAACTGGTCCCAGTGCCTGAGAAATATGATGCTCCTTCTCCTACACTAGTGCTGCAGCCATGTGTTCAATCAATCAATGTTCATATCCTTACATCCATTGATACATGATATTAGGTAAAATTCTGAGATGGCTGCTCTTGGGGTCCTACCTTTTAATTTCCTTCCTCCCTCCTTAAAATTTGCTTTCAGCACATCATCACTTTTCCTACTTATGTCACTGAGTCCAATGTGGACCACGACTCCTGGCTGATTATCCCCCTATTCCAGAAGGACTATTGCAACTACTCCACGTCACTCTTAACCTTGGCAGCAGAGATGCAACACATAATTTGAGAGTAACATTTACTGCTGTAGAAAAGCCTGCCTCATCCTTTAACATGGAATCCTCTGTCACTACTGCCTTGATATTCCTGTCTCTCCCCCATGCGTCTGTGACACCTGGGACTTAGATCTGGTTGCACTCCCTTGAGTAACCATTACCCTAACAATTTAATGGTAACTTTACTTCACTTACATTAACTTTATTTTCTTCCAGTTTTACTTTATTATTTTGTTTTACTTGATTTAACTTTGCTTCCTTTTTGGTCATGGTCTTTACTGAAATCCAACTAGCTGCTACTTCTTTACAGATGATTCGTTGCTCTAGTTTAAAGCTATTTCTTCTGAAATCCAACTAGTTACTTCTTCTTTACAAATGATCATGTTGTTTTAGATATTTAAACTCACTCTCCAACACCAGCTTCTCACCAACCAATGCACGTAGTTTTCTAATGTTGCCACTCAAGGAGTTTTGTTCACTGGTTGCTGTGAATGCTGATTGGAAGTTTCTCCTTCAGACTATTTTTCTGGAGCATCTGAGGCTGAGGAGTGACCTTATAGAGATTTATAAAATCACGAGGGGCATGGATAGGGTAAATAGACAAGGACTTTTCCCCAGGGTAGGGGAGCCCAAAACTAGAAAGCATAGTTTTAAGGTGAGAGGGGAAAGATTTAAAAAGGACCTAAGGGGCAACTTTTTCATGCAGAGATGGTGCATGTATAGAATGAGCTGCCAGAGGAAATGGTGGAAGCTGATACAATTACAACATTTAAAAGGCATCTGGATAAGTGTATGAATAGGAAGGGTTTAGAGGGATATGGGCCAAAGGCTGGAATGGGACCAGCTTTATCTAGGATATCTGGTCAGCATTAATAAGTTGGACTGAAGGGTCTGTTTCCATGCTGTGCAGCTTTATGACTCTTTGACGCAGTTCTCTCCCCTGCTGGAATGTTCCCAGTTTCCAGCCCCTTTTCTCTCGCAGGCATCACCTGGTAAACTTGGTTCCCACTCTGGTCCAGGATTGCTTCCCAAAGTTATCTCTGTTTTGGTATTCAAAGGTATCTTGCATGTAACTGATGACTGAGGTTGAGGTAATGGATAACAGATGAAGAGACTAGCTTTTCATCCTAACTTCTGGTTTCAAAACAGGATTTTTTAATTGCAGTAGTGAATGTGAAATTGCCATAATCCGGTTCTTAATAGATGCCACTCGATGACATCATGTTCTCTGTAATTTTACTTAACTTGGCAGTCACAGGCAAAATAAAAACACACCTACATTTGGTGAGACTATATTTTAAAATATTGGGGTTTTCTTTTGAGGTTGCGGTTAGGATACACTATTTAAACAGAGTAGAGGGAAGCAGATTATGTGTAAATCATGTTTGTTGGCATTCTTACCTTGGTCAACATTCTCCATTATCTTGAGGGAGAGAAGGGAAAATAGGAGTAATGTCACAGGGCTAGTATTTCAGAGGTTCGAGTTCATGTTCTGGCAATGTAGTTCAAATCCCAATGGCAACTGGTGAAATTTAAATTCAGTTACTAGATCTGGGATATAAAAGCTAATTTCAGTAGTGATACCATTCATCGTTCAATCATCAACTGTCTTAAAAATCCTTGCCTTTTTGGTAAGGAAATCTGCCATTCTTAACTTATTGTAGCCTATATATTACTTCAGACTCCCAGAAACCATTAACTATCCTCTAAAATGACCCAGCAAGTCACTCAGTTGAAGGGAATTGTAGAATCGTACAGTACAGAAAAGGCCCTCAGTCCATTGCCAAAATACACTCTGCCCACACTAGTTCCACTTTCCCACATTAAGCCCATAGCCTTGAATGTTATGACACTTCAAGTGCTCATTCAAGTACCTTTTAAAAGATTGTGTGGTTTCCTGCCTCAATTACTCTCACAGACAGTTCTATTCCAGATCCCCAATATACACTGGTTGAAAAAGTTTTTACTCAAATCCCTTCAAGACCCATGCCTGCAATTAGGGATGAGTAACAACTTCTGGCTTGACAGTGATGTCCAAAAGATAATTTTAAAATGTAATGTCCAGTTGCGAGAAGCAGATTTTGATAAAAACTGTTGGTACATGTCTGTGTTTGGGAAACAAGGAAGAGTGTTTTTCTTCTGGAAGTGCCACTTTCTCTTGCTGAGTTCTTAGAATTTAAGACTAGTGTTCAAAGTGAAAGCAAACTTGCATAGCATAATTTCTAAATGGGATATGCCTTTCACTGATGCATATTTGTACAGTACGTTACTGAATCTCTTTAATGATTTTCTTGATTATGGATGAAGGCTACGGTTCATTAGATTGCCCAAAGAAACAAAGTGTAAATAATTTAAATGCATTCTGGGAATTCTGGGAACCTTATGGCTAGAACAATATCTCAGAAACTCAGAGCTGTACTTTACACCATGGAGTTTTAAAATACTTACAAAAGCCATACAGCTGTGAAACTCTACATTTTCTAAATTATGCAGCAGTTTTATATTGTTGCTTTTTTGAGACCAATGTTTTACTGAATGTGCATTTTAACACCTGCAACAAACCTGCTGTTAAATTAGTTGTTACTAGTCACAGTTGCATTGAATTTCCAGCAGACGTTTACCATGAAGGTGCAATGTATGGATTAATAATTGTTAATTCCAACTGATTTATTACCTGGGCCTTGTGTTTGAAAAAAAAACAGATTTTAACTGAGCGAGGGCACTGCATTGTAAAATGCTGCAGTACCTACTTGACCAGCAAGCTGCCCAATCTCCATGGAGACTTACAAAATGGATGCCTGAAAAGCATTGCTAAGGAATTGACTTGTATTAAGAGAGTTGAAATTGACAGTAAACAACAGACATTTTGTCTGCATGGAAGGCCAGGGGCAGGAGGATACTTAGCAAAACCCATTACATCCTGTTCTGATATAATGCGATAGTTCTGTTCCAGTGCGACCCCATGTTACAAGAAAATCACGTAATAGCAACGCCATTTAAATTAATGGGGTTGGAATTGCATTATAGCCAATACAGGTAAGGAAAGTTTGTACTCTACAAATAATGGTCTAAATTCTTCAATCAAGTTATACCCGTTTGTGTTGAAGAAACATGCTTTATAGCAGAACCAACTGTATGTGGGAAAGAAAGCTGAAGACTCCTGTGACTGTTTAAATGGCATCTTGATAGCTCTGACAATGGAAGACTGAAACACCGTGTGAAAGCTACAATTGCAAGCTTGTCCATTGATTGCAGGAGGCAGCGACATTAAAAAGAACTGCAAGAGATAATTTAAAACATCTTTCTCAGCAGTTTTCAAAAGCATGCCCCCATGTTTGTTGCGATTTTTAATCTGTCCAAGGTCGAGAATTTAAAAACAAAACAGACTTCAACATAGCACCCAATCTGGGAAAGGACTGATTGCAGTTTAAAAGACTGTCTCCAGAAGAACAGCCAATTTACATTGGCTGCAACACTTTGATGAGCACCAAAGGAACATCAGGACATGTAATTCTTTTTACTTACAGAACTTTATTCCATTTCCACCTCCCCAACCTGTAATTGCTCTGATTGCTTGCCTGTCTGCCAGTGTGTGGAATTCAGGCTGAGCTTTACTTTTTAAGAATTTTTAAAAAAATAATGAAACAAATCGCTTGCTTGCTAATTTGAGAGATTTGGCTTTTTTGTTCATCAATTTAAACACGGTCAAGTATATATTGAACTAAAAAAAACCATAGGAGTATGAGTAGGTCATTTAGCCCATCACGTCTGCTCTGGTATTCAGTGAGATCATTGCTGATCTGATAATCCTTTCCTGCCTTTTCCCCATAACCATTGATCTCCCTACTAATTAAAAATGTCTACCTCGGCCCTGAATATACTTAATGAACCACCTCAACAGCCCTCTGCGTGTAAGAATTCCACAGATTCATTACCTTCTGAGAAAAGATATTCCTCAAGCACATAATTTTATAGCCAACTTCATAAAGGTAAAAAGGAATTTACTCAGCCCTTCAGACTTGATCATAACAGATTAAGTTCTTAGAGTTTCTGGTGCAATTGACATTATGCAATTGACAATTTTTGCCTGTGTCGGAGTTGACTCTAGTAGACGATTTTCAAAAAATTGGAAGTTGTCATCTGAATTCCCAATTTTTGCTGCCTTTCAAAATACCCTGAACTGTGTTCATTCGGATAATACCCCAAGAATACATTGTCAGGCTTGCCAAGCAACCCAACCATCCATTAGTCTATTGAAATGCCTGAGTCACTGCCTGGTTGGCAACTCTGGCTGTCTGACCTGCGCTGTAAAGTTTACTGTATCTACAAGGTTTAAAAGGTTTCAGTTTCAACTATACTTTAAAGGGTCTCGATAATCAAAACTCATATTACCTTCTCATAATTTTTTTTTCGTTTTAAACATTGCATTGCCACCACAGGATTCATTGCTTGTACGCACTCTATAATGGGTGAATGGAGTTAGAAGTTCCATGGGGTAGGCAATAACCTATTGGTATTTTTGCTGGATTGTTAATCCAGAAACGCAGTCAATGTTCTGGGTACATGAGTTCAATTCCCGCCATGGAAGCTATTTTAATTCAATATAATAAAAATCTGGAGTTAAGAGTCTAACGATGATCATGAATCCATTGTCAATTGTTGAAAATATACCCATCTGGTTCACTGATGCCTTAAAGGGAAACAAAATTGCCAATCTTACCTGGTCTGCACTCGAGACCAAAAGCAATGTGGTTGACTCTTAACTATCCTATTGGGAATTAGGGGTGTATTGTCAAGGGAAGGTCATGAGGGATTGGTTGGGGGGCATATCTTGGCATGGCATGGGGGCATGAAGAAGACCCTTTGAACTTGCCTTTCAAAATGTTTCCTCTTGCAAGCTTTGGTTGATGGCTCTTCTAAGCTTTACAAAGTGAGACCAACTCCCCTTAGAACTGCAGAGGGACACACCATTACAGTCCAGAATGGCAGTGCCAGATGTGGACACATGACCTCAACCAGCCCACAACCTTAAAGGTTACTTCTGGAAATTGGAAACCTTGGGAATGAAGCTGGAATTCTGTAATTGGGACTCGTCCGCCATTTTCAAAGGGCTCCCATGTCATTTTGACATGGTAAAACATCCTGGCCAATAAAACAAGAATGTTTGGATTGATTCCTGGAAAATAATAGCTATTTTCTTCATCTCCTGCAGCTCGAACAAATAGATTCCATTGCTGCATAAATAAATGTGTTGGATGAACAATTATTTTCCAGTTGTCAGTATGAACAAAGAAAAAAAAAGCTACTTTTGGAATATGACATTGAAGAGCTGCACATAGTCTTCTTACCAAAGCGTCCCTCAAAACTTAATATTTCAACTCATTTTGCATCTGTTTGGAAAAACCAGTTAACTCATAATTACTGTCTGCTGGAGGAAAGGCACTCTTTCTACCTAAAGTTTTTTTTTATCGATACAGAGTTTCCCAAACTGCAAAGTGAATGTGTTCACATTTCAGCCATTTGAAAATGGCAGACATGGGTACTTTTGGTAACTTTTCAGATGAAGAAAATAATCTATTCAAGCCTTCAGGTTTTCAGAGAGTTGGAGACTCTTGAATGATGTCAATGATAAAAGTACTTGACACAGGCTATTATGGGAACACAGTCGGCCATTCATCTCCTCCAGTCTGTTCTCCAATCAGTTAGATCATAGTTGGTTTGTACTTCAAATCCATTGACTCATCTTTGCTCCACATTGATACCCAAACATAACAAACATCGATCAGGTTCAGTTTGGAACATTTCAAATGACATAGCAACCAGAGCCTTTTTTGGGATAATTGGTTCCTGTTTCCATTACCATTTGTATGAAATGACACTTCATTCAGCTCTGACTGTCAGATTATATTCTGTCCCCTTGTTCTGGATTCCCTCATCAGAGGTAATATTTTATCCTGTTACTTTATCTATCCAGATAAGTACTTTTTCTATCCCTTAAGCATATTAAATATCACGATTCGATCCTTCTTTAACCTTCTAAACTCAAGTGTGTACAAGCTGTATTTGTGCAACCTATTCCTTCCTGTCTGTATAAATGTTAACTGGTGCAACATCATGTCCTAAAGAGTTCAGATTTTTAAATAGGGGAATATATGATTTCATATCTAGAATGTTAACAATTTTTAAATGAAAATATGGTGGCTGTAAAGTCTATGGACAAGGTATTTGTTCAGTTTCTGCCAATTATTTTGGGTATAGTTTCCTTGATTCTCATACTTTGTATTTTTTATCTGATTGTGAAATTAGTATGAATCAGCTTTAATAAATTTTAGATCTGAGGAAGTAAAATGCCTACAATGGGAAAGTTCGACCACCCTAAATAGTGAAAGTCAAATAACGCACTAAAGTGTCCTTTTTAAAATATCATTAGTCAGTCTGCTGCTGGCTGTAAATAGGAGCAACAGTTTATCACGTGTGTGTGTCTGTCTGTCTCTGTATGTGATGCATGTGTCTGTGTGTAATGTCTGTGTCTGTGTCTGTGTAGAGCTGTGGGTCAGGGTGAGGAGGCATTGATGCCAGGCATTCCATTGCCCAAAGGTGGACCCACAGAAAGGAAAAACTGTTTCCTCAACCCTAACTGTCCCCAAAACGGACATCTCTTCCTTGCACTTGAATCTGCTGATTTTTACCTTACGCTGAAGTCATGTGTCCAGAGGTAGCCTTCTACAGCTGCATCCATTTCTCTTTGGTGGTCCAGTAGGCTGGCATGTGGACAGCAGCCTAGTGGTTGCCGATGGTAAAATCACTGAATATGTCCCACTGCTAGCAAGTGTGGGTTCAGGATTCCCAGCACTGGACTCTCAGAGACTGCGGAAAAATTCAGCTGCAAGTGTCAACTTTGATACAGCTGACTTAAAGATGGGTGATAATTGAGCCCGGGATCTCTGCTTCTCTTAAAAAAATTGCACATTGTGTACTCCTTATTTTGATATAAAATTGGATTTTATATTTCTCGTATCATAGTTGAATATTTAGCAAACAAAGAAGTGGCTTTGATTAGTGCTTTGCGCGTTAAATGTCAAAGTATTGAGGAGTTCAGAACTTCAGCATGACCAGTTGCAAAGGCCACTTTCATTATTGTGTAATTGGTAATTTTTTTAGAGGTGACAAGGGAATTGATATAGGATGTAATAATTCAGTTACATAATGAATATGCCAGTAACTTTTCTATAGCGATGCTTATTACAGGTTGTGCTGTTTAATAATGTCATTACCACTATATTATACATTTCACACAGAGCTATACTTTCAGTAAAATGTGGCTTATCCCCTTAAATGCCATGAGGTATAATGGATGTGCTTTGTTCAATTTGGTTAGATGTTGATTGGTCTTAAAGGTGTCACATTAATTACAAGTTCCATTTGCAGCTTCTCTGATAATGAAGTAATCCATGTCTGTGTGCATTCAGGCTTGGACTGATGTGCCACATGAGTGCCAGGCAATGACCATCTTCAACAATAGCAAATCTCCAATCACTTCTTCTCAATAATTCTTTGTCATTTCTGAATCCTCCACCACCAACTCCTAACATGTGTTAACTGGAGCAGTGACATAAGTACTGTAGTTACAAGAGCAGGTCAGAGGCTAGGAATCCTGACTCATCTCCTGACTCCCCCAAAGCTTGTCCACCAACCACAGGCCATGCCTGGAATATATCGCCATTCTTCCTGTTTTGCTGGATCAAAAGCCTGAAATTTCTTCCTCGATGCCACAGTGTGAGTACCTACATCAGTGTTTCAACAAGATACTCGTTGCCACTAATTAAGGGCTATTCAGAGTGGTTTTAGTTAGAACATTATAGTGCAGTACAGGTCCTTCAGCCCTCGATGTAACACTGACCTGTGGAGCCAATCTGAAACCCATTTAACCTACACTATTCCATTTTCATCCATATGCCTATCCAATGACCATTTAAATGCCCTTAATGTTGGCAAGTGTACCACTGTTGCAGGCAATGTTTTCCATGCCCCTACTACTCTGAGTAAAAAAACTACCTCTGGCAACATCTGTCCTATATCTATCACCCCTCAATTTAAAGCTATGCCCCCTCATGCTAGCCATCACCATCTAAGGAAAAAGGGTCTCGCTGTCCACCCTCTGATTATCTTATATGTCTCAATTAAGATTACATTACAGTGTGGAAACAGGCCCTTCGGCCCAACAAGTCCACACCAACCCGCTGAAGCGCAACCCACCCATACCCCTACATTTACCCCTTACCTAACACTACGGGCAATTTAGCGTGGCCAATTCACCTGACCCTGCACATCTTTGGACTGTGAGAGGAAACCGGAGCACCCAGAGGAAACCCACGCAGACACGGGGAGAACGTGCAAACTCCACACAGTCAGTCGCCTAAGGCGGGAATTGAACCCGGGTCTCTGGTGCTGTGAGGCAGCAGTGCTAACCACTGTGCCACCTCTCAACTTTCTTCTCTCTAACAAAAATAGTGAGAAGTCTCTCAGCCTTTCCTCATAAGACCTTCCCTCCATATCAGGCAACATCCTAGTAAATCTCCTCTGAATCCTTTCCAAAGCTTCCACATCCTTCCTATAATGCCACGACCAGAACCGTATGCAATACTCCCAAGTGCAGCCGCACCACAGCTTTGTACAGCTGCAGCATGACTTCATGGTTCTGAAACTCGATCCCTCTACTAACACACTGTAAGCCTTCTTAACAACCCTATAAACCTGGGTGGCAATGTAAATGGACACAGAGATCGCTCTGCTCATCTACACTTCCAAGAATTGCCAGTGATGCCCACATTCTGTGAATGAAGCAAACATTAGTTCAAGAAATGATAGCTGACATGTATGGCACATAATGGCACATGATACATAACTGTGTATGATGCATAACGCATAACCCAAAGATGTGCGGTTAAGTGGATTGGCCATGCTGAATTGCCCATAGCGTCCAGGAATGTGCAGGTTGGTGGATTATCCATGGGAAATGTAGCATTACAGGGATAGGATAGGGGAGCAGATCTGGGTGAGATGCTCTTTGGAGGATTGGTATGGATTAGATTAGATTAGATTAGATTAGATTACATTACAGTGTGGAAACAGGCCCTTCGGCCCAACAAGTCCACACCGACCCGCCGAAGCGAAACCCACCCATACCCCTACATTTACCCCTACATTTACCCCTTACCTAACACTACAGGCAATTTAGCATGGCCAATTCACCTGACCCTGCACATCTTTTGGACTGTGGGAGGAAACCGGAGCACCCGGAGGAAACCCACGCAGACACGGGGAGAACGTGCAAACTCCACACAGTCAGTCGCCTGAGGCGGGAATTGAACCCGGGTCTCAGGCGCTGTGAGGCAGCAGTGCTAACCACTGTGCCACCGTGCCGCCCACATGGACTCGATGGGCTGAATGGCTTGCTTCCGCACTGAAGGAATTTTATGTTTCTATTCTATGAATATGTAAATATGATGGGAACATCTGCACCTTTGTAGTATCAACCTTGTTCCACTATTATTCCTGAGTTCCCATTTATAATAGTAACTGGCTATTTTGAACTTATCATATTTTAATTATACCCTCTTACCCGTGGAGGTGTTGACAACTGTGTGCTGATGTTTTTAATGTATTGTTTACATGTTTGGATCTTCTTTTTGGATCAATTGAGTGTCAAATGATGGGGTCTTGCAATGTAAGTACAAAATGTGACCAAGACTGATATTGTCCCAAGTATTTTGGTCCCATATGATGTTAAGATTAATTTTATTAAGGGAATATTGTTGATTTCTATGTTTAATTAAAAAAAAACTGCAGTGTATTTTCTGGATAAATTTATAAAAGCAGTCGATAATTAATTTGCCACTGCAGACTTCAGCATGTTCTGGTAGAACAGACATTTCACTGGTTGGATGAATTAACTGCAGTGAATCTGACAAGTTATATTCTATTGTGGTTGAGTCTTTCAAGATCTTTCATTTAAAGCTGTCACCCTGCGTGGTTTCACAATAATTGTTTTTGGCAGCTGAAGAAGCCAACTTATCTCATCATCCTGTCGTTTGCAGATATAATTCTGTTGTCCGCCTCGGGATGTTAATGGTCAATGGAAATAATGCAGATGTATGTAATTTGGCTGTTTCAATTGTTGCTAAAAATGTGAAATATACCAACAATGCTAGCAGGCCATTCAGCCCATCAACTCCTCTGGGGTTTTCTCTGTACTGAATAATTTATTCAAAGTTGGTTTTGTGCAGTTTCTCAAAAACATTTGGATAGTGAAACAAAGACAATGTAATAACTGGGAAGGGGTGCTTTAATTTTCATTTAGGCAAGATCAATCAAATCTGCAAGGAAGCACTCAAAGATGAGTTTGCAAACAATCACAATTATGACAATTTCCTGAAGCAATACTGACAAAACCAACTAGGAGTAACAGTATTTTTGATGCAGTGAGGTAAGGTTAATTCTTGATGTCAAAGCAAAAATATGGTGGGAACTGGTAATCACAATGCAATTAAATTTTAGGTTGAGCTTGAAACTGACTTTACTGCAACCTGAAGCACAAATCATAGACCAAGCCAATTACAATGCTGTAAGGGGAGGCCTGAATGAATAAATGGACGAATGGAGAATTAAATAAACATAGCCATGAATGAACAGTGGGAAACATTTGGAAGAAAAAGTTTAAAATGTTCAACAAAAATTTTCCCTTGGAGAACAACAACTCAACAACTTTACTGCCTTCAAATTAGGGTTATCCCACAGATTCTCATCCCTCTGCAAAGTTTTATTGAGTCCCTACAGTGTATAAAAAGGCCATTTAGCCCATTAAGTAAATGTAAATTTGGCCATTACTAATGTTGCTGACAGCTCAAAAAATGGCAGGCAAGAATTTAACATTGAAATATAGAAGATAGCAACAATACCAATAGATCATTCAGCCCATTATATGGGGATATGATTGCCTAGTGGTATTATTATTGGACTGTTAATCCAAAGACTTAGTAATATCCTGGGTACCTGGGTTCAAATCCTGCCACAGCAGGTGGTGAAATTTGGATTCAATAAAGTTCTGGAATCGAGAGTGCAATGATGTCCATGATCCAATTGTTGGGGAAGTTCACTAATGCCCTTCAGGGAAGGAAGCTGCCAATCTTACCTGGTCTGGCTTACATGTGACTCCAGATGTCACAGCAATTTTAATGCCCAGCCCCCGGCAATTAAATGCTGACCTAGCCCAAATCCTGTGAATGAATTAATATTTTTTTAAAACCTCCTCTGGTGTTTTCTCCATACAAGAGAGTAGATTCAACCCACTGATCCTTCTAAGAGCTTTCAATGCAGACCCAGTCCTCTATCCTATCTCTATAACTCCACATTTACTACGGCTAAACCACCTAGCTTACATATCCCTTGTCACTACAGAGACTTTAGCATGGCCAATTCACCCAACCTGCACACCTTTGAACTGTGGGAGGAAACTGGAGCACCCGGTGGAAACCACGCAGATGTGGGCCGAACAAGAAAACTCCCCCTAGACAGTCACCGAGGCTGAAACCGAATCCTGGGTCCCTGGCATTGTGAGGCAACAGGATTAATCACTAAGCCACCATGCCACCCAATATGAGCACAACAGTACTGACAGTAATGTTACCACGTTTGCAGGTGATACAAAGCTGGGTGGAAATGTTCATTGTGACAATGCAGAGAAATTGAAAAGAAATGTTTAGATTAAGTGAGTGGGCTACAAGATCATAAATGGAGAATAAAGTGGGGAAATGAGAGGTTATTCATTTTGGCCATGGGAATAGAAAAGCAGATTTTTATCAAAGTGTCTGAAACTTGTAAATACTAATACTCATGGAGATTTGGATGTGCTTTTCAAGGGAACACAGTGTTAGCTTGTGGGACACAGTGTTAGCAAGCAATTGGGAAAGCAAATGGCATGTTGGCTTTCATTGCAAGGGGATTGGAGTATAAGAATTCAGAATTCTTGCCACACTTGTATAATGAGAGACTGCCTTAGTACCTGGAATACTGTGTGGGCAATTTTGCTTCAATATTTAATCTTCTTTTTATATCCCTCCCTTGCATTGGAGGAAGTATAGGAAACATTCATTAGTTTGGTCCCTGAGATGAGTAGGTTCTCCAATAATGAGACTACTAATTTACTCAGCCAATGTTATCTCGGGTTAAGAAGAATAGGATGTGAACTCATTGAAACGTACAATATTCTGAAGGGGCTGAAGGGTAAAACCTGTGAAATATTTGGCAGGTTGGGGGTGGGTGCAGAAGACACCAGCAATCCTTTTCAAGGGGTCAATCCTGTAGGACTGAAATAAGAAGTGATTTCTCCACTGAGGTTGTGAAATTTTGGAATTCTGTAACCCAGATGGTTGTGGATACTCAGTCATTGGCTATATTTAAGGCTGAGACAAAAATTTAAAGTAGGTACAAGACACACAATTAAGAAAGCAAATGGAATGCTAGCCATATGAAGAGATTGGAACATATGAATGAAGAAGGCTTACCGAAATTGTATGGGCCTTGATGAGATCAAAGCTGGAGTACTTACATATTTTGATCCCTTTCATAAGGAAGGAAATTCTTGCCTTGAAGAGAGTGTAACAGAGGTTCACTGAACTAATTTCTGAACTGAGGGAATTGTCCTCCAAGGTGAGGTCCAAACTTCATGGCATTTGAAGCTTTAAGGATAATCTAATTGAAAGACCTAGAATTCTTAAAGGGCTTGTCAGGCCTGGTGCTGGGAGGTTGGAAAGGCTGAAACTGGGGCATTTACAGCCTGACAACCTAGCCATTTAATATGGTGATGAAGAGAAAGTTCTTTAGAATAGAATCATAGAATTCCTACAACATGGAAGAAGAGCCTATCAAGTGCACACCGACCCTCTGAAGAGCATTCCTCCCAGACCCGTAGCCTACCCCTGCATTTTCTCTGATTAATCACCTAACCTGCACATCCCTGGATGCGATGGGCAATTTAGCATAGCCAATCCACCTAATCTATGCATCTTTGGATAGTGGAAGGAAACCAGTTCACCCAGAAGAAACCCATGCAGACGAAGGAGAATGTGTAAACTTTGCACAGATGTTCGCTTGAGGGTGGAATCAAACCCAGGTGCCTGGTGCTATGAGGCAGCAGGGCTAACCACTGAGCCACTTAGTTAAAGAACTCCGAGCATTCGAAATTCTGACTGCAGAGAATGCTCAGTTGTTGATTATATTCAGACGTTGCCTTAGTACCTTCAAAATAAAGCAATCTTGAGGTAAGGGGCACTGCAAGATGAGATAAGAGTGTAATTGAGATAGAAGATTAGTCATGATGCTAATGTGGCAGAACAAGCTGAATGGGCTGAATGACCTACTTTTATTTTTTTTCTTGGGATCTGCATGTTGCTGGTAATGGCCATTTGTTCCCCATCCCTAACTGCTGGTTGTGATGTGCTCTATTCTTCAGACATCGCGACCCAAATGGTGTCAATACATTCATTATGCTGCTCAGGAGAACAATCCAGCTTATTGATAGAACAGTGATGTGTTCCAGTTTGGACGGAGTTTCGCTTGGAGAGAATCCTGTATATGGTAGCTTACCCACGTGCCTGCAGCCCTGGTCCTTCTGGGTAAACATTATTAGTTTGGAAGATGCTACCGAATGAGTCTTGGTGAGTTGCTGCAGTGCTTCGTGTATATAGTAGGCACTGCTGCGACTGTATATTGGTGTTTAAAGTAGTAGATGAAGTGTTAATCAAATGGGCTGCTTTGTCCTGGTTGGTGTTGAGCATCTTGAGTGTTGTTATAGCTGCACTTATCTAGGTAAGTGTAGAACATCCTGTGACATTCCTGACTACTGCCTTGTAGATAATGGAAAGCTTTGGCAAGTCAGGAGGTATCATATTCATTTCTTATGTTAATACTTTGTATTCTGGATTTGATTAGATCACTAAGGAATTGTCTTTTCTAAGGAGCCATATTTAGCCACGCATGAACAATCCAATTAATCCCTTCCATTAAGAGACAAAAATACTTAAGTACACTTGAAAACCACCACCAGCCGAACAGCTGAACTGTGAAAAATGTTATTTGTCTTCAATTTTAAACCAGAACAATGATGTTGTATCTTCCGTAATTGTACGTGTCCATATTCTAATTATCTCAGGATTTATTACTGTAATTTATGACCCATTATTTCAGAGTCCAGACGCATTTATCACCAGACATTAGATTGTTATGTATGAATTTTTATTAAGTTGTTAATGGCACTGAATTTCCTGAATGGTTTCCAAAAGTCTGGAAAGTTAGATAATGAAAAGTTGTTTTTAGGTCCTGCATTTTCTCATAAACTGCAAGAATCCCATACCTTAAACAAAAAAAAACAAATGTGGATGCTGGACATCAGAAGCAGAATTCTCATGCAGGGTGAAGGGAGAATGATGCTCACCATGGCTGCCTTCTCTCATTGCTTGCTGCATGACGTCACCATGAGCCATTAAACTGCTGAAAGTTTTCTTTGTGCACCGTCTCCCTCTCCCCCCCGCACACCTCCGTACCTCAACAACTACCTAACTGGGTAGAAGACAAAAGCACTGCAGATGCTGAAATCCAAGGTGGGCAAGCAGGAGGTTGGAAGAACATAGCAAGCCAGATAGCATCAGGAGATGGAGAAGCCAACATGTCGGGTGTAACCCTAATTGGGAGCACAGCTTCCATTGTGTGAAATCACCGAAATCTCACAGACGTGACAAGACACACGCTCTGTGCCAATATTAGGAAGCATCGTGAGGATGCATTCTGATGAGCTGGTATATATACCACTGTGTACCCAATCAAAGTCAATCACCCATCAGTCCCTTGACACTCGGCCACTCCTCACTGGGCCCTGAAGTTCCACAGCGGTTGTGCCTACTGCTTGCCTTTACAAAGGGCCTTTGGTGACTGTGCCTCACCTTCAGGTTGCTTTTAACATTGCTGACTGGGCACCAACCTTGCCCCCAGTTGCTAAAAAAGTCATCTTCATTTGGGAATTACTTCACCTCATTAACAGGAATGCATCATAGAGATAGGACCCAGGACTTCCAGAGGCTGGGTTCCCTGCATTTGAATATCTTGAAGACTGCAGTGTACTGCTTGACCATAAATTGAACTTTAAATCCTGCATCCAAATTATTTGTAAGATTGGTTACTCCCACCTTCTTAAAATGAGCTTGCCTGTTCACTCCAGCTTAGTCTTGTCTGAAACTTTTCTGCATGTCTTTGTCATTTCCATCGTCAACTCTTGTTCTCTCCTTGTCGTGCTGCCACCTGTCAGACTTTGAAATGCTGAACCCTTTAAGACTCAATAGATCAGCTGCAAAGCAGGGAAAAATAAGTATATTTCAAATGTTTGCTGAGTTCTTGAGGGGCTGTTGTGGTGTAGTGGGTATAACCCAACCACTAGACTAAAAGTTCTAGGTTCCAAGTTCCACCTAGTCCAGAGGTAGGTAACAATATGTTTGAAAAAGCTGACTAAAAATGTTGAGAAAATCTGCCTGATTTCAACCTGATTTCAAAGCTCCCTATGAGTGCTTAACATCATAAAAAGAACTGGCATTTCCAATAGAGTCAATGATTTTTGTGATGTATTTAAAAAAGGCTTTTATTTTCTTCTGGTAGCAGTGTTCTGCTGTTTGATAATTGTTAATTGGGAGGGTGATTTGGTGGTGGGGTTCTGGGGTTTCTTGTGACACAGTGGTAATGTCCCTACCTCTCGGGCAGAAGGCCTGGGTTCAAGTCCGACTTGCTCCAGCAGTGTGTCATAACACGACTGAAAATAAAAATATTTTTAAAAAGAGCTGGGTTCTGCTTCAATGGGGTTGGCGTCTGCACAGAAAATGGTGAGAAGTGATGTTTGTGCTAACGTATAGATTTTCAATAGAACCTTCACAAATCTCTGAATGTCTTTTCTTGCCTAATTCAACAAATGAATACTGGCGTGTTAAACACCATGCTCCAAGATTTTTGCATCCGGGCTGTTTTCTAATGACTGATACTCTGTAACCGACACAGGCACACACTGCTTTGGATGTGGATTAAAATTACCAATCGATTTTGTTCACTCCCCTGGAACTGCTTTGTCTGTGCGTGGTTATAAATGGACTTGATAGAAATTCAATTTAATATTTCTACAGGATTTATAGCAGCACTGAAAGCAGATGTTTCCGTAGTTATTGCTGCTCAAGCAGATTAAATGAAAAATGTCAGTGTGGAATCTTATATATTTCCATTGTCAATCACAGCTGCCTTGTTGGCACATGAGCTTGGTTCCACCTAGTTGATTTAAGCTCTTGTGACTGAAATCCGACACAAAAAATGATTATGTCTCTCTCTCTCTTTTATATTTACAGACTAAGAAAGCTGCTGCTATTTGTATGAGATTGTGCGTGACAAGCTGGATTTTTCTTAAAACACAGATATGTGTCAGTTCCTTATGCGGCTAGCTGTTTAATTTTATATTGGATTTAATCATCCATTTTTGTCCACTGTGATGATCTGAGCTAGTGTTGATATTGGACAAATTAGATGGATGTAAGCAGATCAAGACAATGGGCAAAACACTTAGCCAATGAAATATAATGTGGGGACATGCAAGGTTATGCATTTTGGCAGGAAGAATAGAGGAACTGAATATTATTTAAATGGAGAAAGACGACAGAAAGCCAAAGAACAGAGAGACTTGAGAACTTTCGTCCATGAATCACAAAAAGCTAGCTTCCAAGTTTAGTGGGTAATAGGAAAGATAATTGGAATGTTTCAAATGGAATGGAAGTAGTGAGGTTTTGCTAAAATTATATAAGACACAAGTCAGGCCACAGCTGGAATGTTGTGAACAGTTTTGGGCCCCTTATTGGAGCCAGTCCAGGGAAGGTTCACGAGGCTGAGACCAGATACGGAGGGATTGCCTAAATGAGGAGAGGTTGAGTGGATTGGGCCTGTACTCATTGGAATGAAGAAGAATAAGAAACATACAAGATTCTTCAGGGGATTGATGGGTAGATGTTGAAAAGTTGTTTCCCCTTGAGAGGGAGTACAGGACCAGAGGACAAAGTCTCAAACTTAGGGACTGGACATTTAAGACAGAGATGAGGCAGAATTTCTTCTTTGTGTGAATCTGTGGAATTCTTTACCACAGAGGGCTGTTGAGGCTGGGTTATTAAATATATTTAAGGCTGAGAAAGACAGATTTTTAATCAGAAAGTGAATTGAGGGTAATGAAGGAGAAACTAGGAAAGTGGAGTTGAGAATAATCAGATCATCCATGATCTAATTGAATGGTGTAGCAGGCTCAGTGGGCTGAACCAACTACTTCTGCCCCTGTGTCTAGTGGTGTTCTCATCTAAGTCAGATCCCAGGATGAAATCTGCCTTGAGAGATTACATATTTAATTATTACAATTGGTTAGCATGCTGGTTAGTCACTGAAACATAATCAATAATGATAGAATACAAGTGTATTACACAAAGAAGAAAAGAGCAAGCCAAGATATACATAAATAGAAGCCAGTTAGAAAGATCTTAACAAGAATTAAAGCAAAGTTTCAACCTGTTTCCCAATACTATCTGTAAGAGTCTCATTTTCAGAGAAATATCACTCCTACCTCAGTTTTTAAATCTTTAACTGATGGACATTTTTCAGTTTATATCCTTGAATTATCCTTTCTGGGTCCATTGGCAAAAACTTCTGATGGTCTAAGCTTTCTAACAATTTGAAAATTTCAATTCTGACGATCCTGGTTTGGAAACTTCACAGTTCAGAAATCACTGCTGTTGAGGTGATTGGTTATCCTGTACTCAACGTGAAACTTGGTTCTCATGCTAGCAGCAAAAGTGTTCTCTTCTGAGCTCAACTCCAAGTTCTTCTGAGCTAAAACTTTAAACTTTGTTCAGAATTCAAAAACAAACAAATTGCTCTTGTGTTTATTCTGTCTGTTATAAACCCAACAACAGTATTTTTTAAAAAAACCATTAACACCACAGAGGTTCTCCCAAAACTTATAGAGTCATAGAGATGTACAGCACGGAAACAGACCCTTCGGTCCAACTCGTCCATGCCAACCAAATATCCCAACCTAATCCATTCCCATTTGCCAGCATTTGGCCCATATCCCTCGAAACCCGTCCTATTCATATACCTATCACATGCCTTTTAAATGTTGCAACTGTACCAGCCTCCACCACTTCCTCTGGCAGCTCATTCCATTGCGTGAAAATGTTGCCTCTTAGGTCCCTTTTATATCTTCCCTCTTTCACCCTAAATCTATGCCCTCTAGTTCTGGACTCCCCCACCCCAGGGAAAAGGCTTTTCCTATTTATCCTATCCATGCCCCTCATGATTTTATAAACCTCTATAAGGTCACCGCTCAGTGTCACCCCTTTGACACTCCGGGAAAAACAGCCCCAGCCTATTCAGCCTCTCCCTATAGCTCAAATCCTCCAACCCTGGCAACATCTTTGTAAATCTTTTCTGAACCCTTTCAAGTTTCACAGCATCCTTCCAATAGGAAGGAGACCAGAATTGCAAATAATATTCCAAAAGTGGCCTAACCAACGCAACATGACCTTCCAACTCCGATACTAAATGCTCTGACCAATAAAGGAAAGCATACCAAACACCTTCTTCACTATCCTATCTACCTGTAACTCTACTTTCAAGGATCTAAGAATCTACACTCCAAGATCTCTTTGTTCAGCAACATTCCCTAGGACCTTACCATTAATGTGTAAATCGTCCTGCTACGATTTGCTTTCCCAAAACGCAGAAGCTCGCATTTATCTAAATTAAACTCCATCTTCCACTCCTCAGCCCATTGGCCTATCTGATGAAGATCCCACTGTAATCTGAGATACCCTTCTTCGCTGTCCACTCCACCTACAATTTTGGTGTCATCTGCAAACTTACTAACTATACCTCCTGTGTTCATATTCAAATCATTTATATAAATGATGAAATGTGGTGGATCCAGCACTGATCCTTGTGGCATTCCATTGGTCACAGTCCTCCAGTCTGAAAAACAACCCTCCACCACCACCCTCTTTCTTCTACCTTTGAATCAGTTCTGTATCCAAATGGCTAGTTCTCCCTGTATTCCATGAGATCTAACCTTGCTAACCAGTCTCCCATGGGAACCTTGTCAAATGCCTTACTGAAATCCATATAGATCACGTCCACTGGTCTGCCTCATCAATCCTCCTTGTTACTTTTTCAAAAACTCAATCAGGTTTTTGAGACATGATTTCCTACGCACAAAGCCATGTTGACTATCCCTAATCAGTCCTTGCCTTTCCAAATATGTGTAAATCCTGTCCCTCAGGATTCCCTCCAACAACTTGCCCACCACCGACGTCAGGCTCACTGGTCTATAGTTTACTGGCTTGTCTTTACCACCCTTTTTAAAGTAATGGTACAACGTTAGCCTTACTGGGAGCTAATGGACCTTTCTGACCATTTAAATAAAATCTTAATAGAGCTTACTCCCATTCATCTTGCTCTATTTTGAAGTCCAAATCATTATCCTTTTATCATATCACCACTTTGTAGGCAATGTATAATGCAGTCATTAAGACTTGTGTGAAGTTAGATGGATGTTTTGTTGCAAGGGATCCAGGACTATGGTGACCAAACAGGAAAATATAGTTGAAATCACAACCAGCACAATCATAATTGTACTGAATGGTATATCAGACTCAACGGATCAGCTAGCTTACTTTTGAATTGAATCGAATTTATTGTCACGTGTACAAGGCACAGTGAAATTTTGCTCCTAAATCCTACTTTTGAACACGATGGAGTTTGTAATTTCTTTCATCATTTCCACTGACTTTTTATTTCAAAAATTATTTATTTCAAAAATAACGTGGCAAGTGTTTGAAATATGACCAACAGGAAGATCTTTTCGCTTCTTCGACATATTGTTAGTGGACACAATGAATGTTTCCCAAAAAGTACCTCTCTCTGGTTGTGTCAATCAGCAATATGCTAATTGATGGCTATGTTAATGTGTAACTCAGTGTACCTGTCATCAATGACCTGCTGAATAACATTGTTCAATTCAATTAATTCAGTAATTAAGTAAGCTTGATGAGAAAGTTTTGTGGGTTTATTCGTTGATTTAATGTTGAGTTTGCTTGTATTATCAGTTTGGAGAGTGTGATTGATGAGTTTTGATCTCCTTGACTGTAAAATAACCTGACTCTTGCTTTCCAGACTTGCGTAAAGAACATAGTGTGGGACAATTTGCCAATTGATTGTTGTTCTGAAATTAGGCACCTTCTTGATTGGATACCTTCAGAGAAGGCAGAGAGAAATGTTGGAACAGATTGGAAGGAAACCCATTTGGAAAGCATCCCCAGGATCAGTCATGTTCTATTAAATGAATTAATAGCATAAGGCGGACTGTGCAGTTCCTGTGCTTTCCTGCCAAAGTAGGTACTTGCTATCTTTATTGCCTTGGGCTTGTAGAAATCACTAAAGCATGAACTTCTATGTTAGTACTCGGTTTCTAAAACTGACCTGTTCCCTCTGTCTTGAATGGGGGAACCAGTATTCACTGTGTGCTGGCATTTCCAGTGAATTGTGCAGCTACCAAAGAATTTTCTTTGTATAAATGCTATCTGTCTACCTGGTATAAATTTCTCCTAGTTTTCTTTTGTCGTCGCCATTCATGCAAAGATGTGGTTTCTAATACCTTGATAAAATAAACCGTTCCTCGTTTGTGAATTCAGGCTGTGTTGGCAGAGCCATTGTGCACAAGTGTAGATTATGCCCATTCTGGACCTTTAATATTACAGCCAAGCTCAAGCTTCTTCACCCAGCAGTTACCTGATTCCATTTTCCTGTGAAACCAGTGATGCGAATTGGAAACATGGACCCATTTCCCTTCTGTCCTGGTGTGCTGCTCTATCAGTGATCGTTGAACTCTGTTTAAATCATGGGAATGAATGGTGCAATTTCTCTATTAAGTAAGTCTTATATGCCACTCGTTTACATTTTTAATCAACCTAACTTCTAAATATTGGAAAAATCCACTCTTTTTGTTTCTCTCCCCGTTCTGGCATATGTCCACGGTGCTAAACACTGGTGACTGGTGCACTCATCCTGCTTCAGTTCCTAACCATCTGCTGAATTTAGCATATTTTTATAATTCACTGTACATCCATGCCAGAGACAGACATTTTGAGAAGCAGCGTGACAAGTTATTAAAATATAGTTTTCTGAGTAAGAGCTGTGACGGCTATTGGTGATTGGGACTCGGAGAGACCTGCAGATCTGAATAAATTATGCAAATAAGGAACTGGTGAGGAATAAAGATGTTTAGCAGTCTTTGCTTTTTAAATGTATGGAGTTTTCATGTTTAGCATTAATCGCTCTGCCAGGTTTTCCCACTGTTTCTGTGGGGATTAAGACAAAGTGCTGATAGGTCACAGAATGTGAAGGTCCACGGTATAATTCCCAGTCTGTACTAGTCTATGTTAACTGGTTTCAGCTGCAGCAGCTGCTAATGCTCAGCATCTGGAAAGAAGCATGGAGTTTAAAAAAAATGATTCAATTCTTGTTGTTTCCCAAACATGTGCAATTATTCTTCTCAGAGTCTACAGCAGCTGTTTAAACTCCAGAAAAAAAGAGTCTGCACATGACACACTGAATGGCACTGAGCAAAATTCAAGTTAATCTAGCCTTCTCCACATTCCCTCTTTTGAGCTTTTTTTTTTAGATTGATCTCCCTCCCTACTGCCATACCTCAATAACAGCTTTCCCTAGTCCTATTGCCAGAAAAATCAAGCTTTGTAAAGTACTGTACTTTGTTTAGATGCTGAGGGCATATTTCCCCTCATGGCGAATTTAGAACTAGTGGCATATTTTAAAAATAAGGAGTCCCTCATTTAAGACAGTGACGAGGAGGAATTACAGATCTCAGAGTGTCCTAAAAACTTTGCATTCTGGGAATCAGAATTCCAAAGGTCAATGAATCTGTTCATAGATTTTTGTTTAATGTGAGAGTCAAGAAGGGAGGAATGGGTTGACACCACAATCACATCAGCCAGTGATCCTGTTGAATTGTGGAACAGGCTTGATGAACTGAGTGAGTTGAAGAGTGTGGTGCTGGAAAAGTACAGCCAGTCAGGCAGCATCCAAGGAGCAGGAGAATCGACATTTCGAGCATAAGCTCTTCAACAGGAATGAGGCCTTCTGCTTCTTGGATGCTGCCTGACTGGCTGTGCTTTCCCAGCACCACACTCTTCAACTCTAATCTCCAGAACCTGCAGTCGTCACTTTATCCTAGTAGATGAACTGAATGGCCTATTCCTTGGTGTTATTTGTTATGACCATATAGTAATCTCATTTTGCAATCTTTCTGGAACTATAGGAACACTTACAGCCATGTCTCTGTTGAGAAACAAACGTTAATCAGTCAATATTTTAGAATTGAAAATCTATCCTCAGTATGTTATTTTTGATGTGGCCACTATTTTACCAAGGAAGGCATAACACTGCAATTTCAACCAAATTGCAAATGTATGTTTCCAAATCTAAACGTTTTAAATAGTTGTTAGCTATGGCTTATGCTTGGTTTGCACCCCAGTGTGGTATTGCAGGGACACATCACTTTTCTTGCTGAAATCGATCAGGTCAGATGTTAAACTAAAGTGCCCATAAATGGACATTAATAACTCCCTGACTTTCAAAAAACAACACAACACTGAATCCTGTTTATGGGACCTTTCTATGCACAATTGGAGCTGCTGCATTATAATAGTGACTATATTTCCAAAGCATTTCAAGTTATAAAGTGCGGGATGTCTTGAGGTTGGGAAAGGTGCTGTATAGATCACATTTTTTCTTTTTTTTCCATTTTACCTGAATACTGAAGTTTGTGCAAACACTTGGAGAGATAGTCATGTTTGTTGATAACATAATATTTATCATTTCTCAAGTGAAGCATATTATTCAGGGTACCCAGTTCAAGCTTACCCCATAGTTTCTTTTGAGCTTTGTGGATAGGAGTATGAAACATGGCTCTGTCCACAGTAACCAGTTGCATATAATCCACTGATCATAAGTGAGCAGTATAACCATTTCTTAGTCCAATATGGAACATTATAATCTACTTATTCCAGGCAGGAATTGTTAAAAATAGTTCCTTAGTAAGTGGGAACTGTGATGAAGAAGAACAATTATGTTGTGTACATTTCCCTGGAACCTTATGTAATGGGCTGTCTGCCCAGACACATCTTGGAAGCTGTTGAGTATCTGTTTTCCCTATCTAGCGTAATGCAATAGAACCAACATGATATCATAGAACTGATGATGTGCCAGGTACATTGATATTGTATTTTTCTGACTTTATGAACACATTTCAGATTTCTTCCATTTCCTCGCTTTCATTTCTCTCTTGCTCCTTGTGCTGCAGTATGGTTCAACTCCTCACAGTTAAATAGCATTGAACTTGAGCATAATAAAATGACCCATGATACTTCATAGAATTGTACCTAGACTAAAACCGACATTAAGACAAAGAATTAGTGCAGGGTGATCAAACATCTGATCAAAGTGATAATCTTTGCAAAGAGTCTCTCTGAACAGGAGAGAGGGGAGAAGGTTTAGACAGAAGGGTGTTTACAAAGCTTGAGGCTTAAACAGCTGAAGATATGGGCAGCAGATGCAAGGTGAAGAATGGACAAGGGGCCGAAGTTGGATGAACCAAAAGTTCTCATAGTGTTGCAGGAAATTGAAATAAGGTGAGGCTATTTTCTCCAGAGTGTCAGGGGCTGAGGGGTGACTTTGTAGAGGTTTATAAAATCATGAGGGGCATAGATAGGATGAATAGTCAATGTGGAATGTTTTGGAGTCAAGAGTGTGGTGCTGAAAAAGCACAGCATGTCAGGCAGCATCCGAGGAGCAGGAGAATTGACATTTCTGGTAGAAGTTCTTCATCAGGAATGAGGAAGGGCTCATTCCTGATGAAGGGCTTAGGCACGAAATGTCGATTCTCCTGCTCCTCGAATGCTGTCTGACCTGCTGTGCTTTTCTAGCACCAGACTCTTGACTCTGAATAGTCAACATGTTTTCCTCAGGATGGGAGAGTCTAAAACTAGAGGGCATAGGTTTAAGGTGGGAGGGGAAAAACTAAAAAGGGACCTAAGGGGCAACGCTTTCTTGCAGAGGATGGTGCATGTACGGAATGAGCTGCCAGAGGAAGTGGTGGACGCTGGTACAATTTCAATATTTAAAAGGCACCTGGATGTCTCTAAGAATAGGAAGGGTTCAGAGGGATATGGGCCAAATGCTGGCAAATGGGATGAGATTATTTTAGGATGTCTGGTCGGTCTGGACGAGTTGGACCCAAGGGTCTGTTTCCATGCTATACAGCTGTAAGACTCTGACATCACACGGATTTGAAAAAAATAACAAAAAACACAATGTGACCTCCTGTACATTGGGGAAATGAAGCGCGGACTGGGTGACCACTTTGAAGAACACCTAGCAAGGAGGGGACATGAAAGGTCCTTAGTCGGTAGGATTAGGGAAAACCCTAAGGCTTTCTATAGGTATGTTAGGAATAAAAGAATGACTAGGGTAGGAATAGGTCCAGTCAAGGATAGTAGTGGGAAGTTGCGTGTGGAGGCGGAAGAGATTGGGGAGACACTGAATGAATACTTTTCTTCAGTATTTACTCAGGAACAGGGCATTGTCGTCGATGTGAATACTGAGTCACAAATAAGTAGAATGGATGGCTTTGAGGTATGTAGAGAAGAGGTGTTGGAAATCCTGGAAAAGGTGAAAATAGATAAGTCCCCTGGGCCTGATGGCATTTATCCTAGGATTCTCTGGGAAGCAAGGGAGGAGATTGCAGAGCCATTGGCCTTGATTTTTATGTCCTCTTTGTCTACAGGAGTAGTGCCAGAAGACTGGAGGATAGCAAATGTGGTTCCCTTGTTCAAAAAGGGGAGTAGGGATAACCCTAGTAACTATAGGCCGGTGAGTCTCACTTCTGTTGTGGGCAAAGTCTTAGAGAGAATTGTAAGGGATAGGATTTATGCACATCTGGATAGGAATAATGTGATCAAGGATAGTCAGCATGGTTTTGTGAAGGGCAGGTCATGCCTCACAAACCTTATTGAATTCTTTGAAAAGGTGGCGAAGGAGGTTGATGAGGGGAAAGCGGTAGATGTGGTATATATGGATTTTAGTAAGGCGTTTGATAAGGTTCCCCATGGTAGGCTACTGCAGAAAATACGGAGATATGGCATTGAGGGTGAGTTGGAGGTTTGGATTAGGAATTGGCTGGATGGAAGAAGACAGAGGGTAGTAGTTGATGGCAAAGTTTCTTCATGGAGTGCCATCACTAGCGGTGTTCCGCAAGGATCTGTTTTGGGACCATTGCTGTTTGTCATTTTTATAAATGACCTGGAAGAGGGGTTAGAAGGTTGGGTGAGCAAGTTTGCGGATGATACGAAAGTCGGAGGAGTTGTTGACAGTGAGGAAGGATGTGGCAGGTTACAGCAGGATATAGAGAAGCTGCAGAGCTGGGCAGAAAGGTGGCAAATGGAATTCAATGTAGCTAAGTGTGAGGTGATTCACTTTGGGAAGAATAACAAAAAGATGGGGTACTGGGCTAATGGTTGGATACTTGGTAGTGTGGATGAGCAGAGGGATCTTGGTGTCCATGTACACAGATCTCTGAAAGTTGCCACCCAGGTAAATAGTGCGGTGAGGAAGGCATATGGCGTACTGGCTTTTATTGGTAGAGGAATTGAGTTCCGGAGTCCTGAGGTCATGATGCAGTTGTATAAGACTCTGGTGCGGCCGCATCTGGAATATTGTGTGCAGTTTTGGTCGCCATACTATAGGAAGGATGTGGAGGCACTGGAACGGGTGCAGAGGAGGTTTACCAGGATGTTGCCTGGTATGGAAGGAAGATCGTATGAGGAAAGACTGAGACACTTGGGGCTGTTTTCATTAGAGAAAAGAAGGTTTAGGGGTGACTTGATTGAGGTGTACAAGATGATTAGGGGGTTAGATAGGGTTGACAGTGTGAACCTTTTCCCGCGTATGGAGTCGGGTATTACAAGGGGGCATAGCTTTAAATTAAGGGGGGGTAGATATAGGACTGAAGTTAGGGGTAGGTTCTTCACTCAGCGAGTCGTAAGTACATGGAATGCCCTGCCAGTAGCAGTGGTGGACTCTCCCTCTTTATGGGCATTTAAGCGGGCATTGGATAGGTATATGGAGGATAGTGGGTTAGTATAGGTTAGGTGGGCTTGGATCGGCGCAACATCGAGGGCCAAAGGGCCTGTACTGCGCTGTATTCTTCTATGTTCTATGTTCTATGTTCTACATTCTGTCTGCAAGAATGACCCTAAGTTTCCAGTTGCCTACCACTTCAACATATTCTGCTTCAACGCACCACACTTTTCCCTGACCAACATCTCTGACTCAGGCTTGCTGCAGTGTTCCAGCAACGCTCAGTACAAGCTGGAAGAAGAGTATCTCATTTACCTGTGCAGCATTCTGTACTCAATGTTGAGTTCAACAATTTTAAAGCTTGAACCCCTTCTCCCATGTCATTACCCAACCCCCACACACTATGCCTTGTCACTACATGGGCTGCTACAACACATAGCCCATGATCAGCTCCAAATAGTCTCCATTATCAGCTACTCATTCTCTGAGGCTGACCTTTACCCAGTCCTTTATCTATCCAAGTCTCCAACTCTTTTTCTCTCTTTGGGCTCTATCTCCACCTTTTGCTTACTCCTCAACCCTCCCCCATCTTTGGCATAAATACTAACTTTTTCCGAGCTGCCATCAGTTCTGAAGAAGAGTCACTGGACCCAAAATGTTAAAAAATCTCTTTTCTCTCCACAGAGGCTGCCAGACCTGCTGGGCTTTTCTAGCAATTTCTGCTTTTGATCTTCCACATTGCAGTTTTTTTGTTTTTTTTTTGTTTCGTGGGTTGAGCTCTTGGAGGAGAATGGTCCTTCTGTGCGCAGTTCACTGTACTTCAGTTTTCATAGCTTGCAAGTAAATTGCATGACTTTTCTAAACCCATTATTTCGAAACACACCACTTCATTACTGACTGAGGATAGTAGCATTGGGATCTAACAAAAACTGCATGGAAACTCTGACTCTTACGAGATCAACTGGGAGAGTGGAAACACAAATGGCAGGGTACATGACTTGGTGTCAGTCTGTGATGCGTGCAGTAGTCCCAAGTGTCAGGAAGTTTTGGTGCTTCCCCTGAGGACTTTTCCCATCTCCCTGAAGTTGCTCAACAGCACTGGGGTGGGGAGAATTGAGAACTAAATTCATTTTGGTTTTTTAAGTTGTATTATAAAAAGCCATAAATCTGCAAAAAACATTATCTATATCAATTATATTTTTGTTGAATTTGCTGTTTCCCATGCACCTCAGCAGTTATGTTTGATTAAACATATTAATGATCCTAAGTTTTTTTTCTATATCATGTGTTTTTTTGATTTATGATGCTATTCATTCTACTTCTAAAACAATGTCCAGTTGTATTTGGGGCTTGGTGGTAAAGGCAGATCTTTGGCCAATTGCCTGCTGATGTTTCATTCTGACCTGTTATTCCATGGTAATTTTTGTCAGTGGAAGATTGCCATTGTCTTTCACTCTTGGGGGCAGGGTGAAGAGACAGGTTCCAAATGTATCTCTTCTGGGACAGGAAGCAAACCTGGCTTTAATTCTGAGCCATGCACTAGCCATCTAGCCAACTGAAGGTTATGTGAAGTAATGACATTTCCAAACAGTGACAAATGGCCCATGGCTAAGCATCACAAAATAAAATGTTCCATGATCAAATCTCCAGGAATATGAAAAATCAGAGTTGGCAACTATAGTTGTGATGCATGACGGAATAAACTGAGGTTAATGATCCATCCATAGTATTACTTTGGCAAGATTTCCATAGAAAAGAATTATTATTTACTGTGTCCAGCTGACCTTGGGGAAGCTTTGTGGTTGTCATAATATTGGTTTCTAGGGAAGCTAGTTTCTTATCATATCCTGTCCCTCGCAGTTTGTGAACCCTAGGTCAATGGTATTGTTTTTAGAAAAGTTGATTTGCATGCTCGTTTTCAATTTTAATGAATTCTTACTGTGATTAAAATAGAACTGACTTAGTGTTTCTGGTCTTATTATTTCGATTGAAGTGCAGCTTTCTGTCATAGCTCTCATTCTCACAGTGTAGGCCATAAGATTGCAATCTATGTCTTTTGGAATTCATGAGCTCGACTCATGTTGCAATGAAACGCAGCTCCATTTTTGGATAATGTTTCAGAGTGAAATTATGGTTAGGTAAGGCTGTTTGTTAACACGTGAATCTGCTTTGTAAAGAACGACAGGCAGAGCTGTGCAGCCTGCTACTTTGTGGTGAAATGAAGTCTCACTCATACTCAACGGTTTCACATTCACCTAGAATAAAACAGAATGTTTCCCACATTTGGAATACTGCGTTCATTTCTGGTCTCTGCGTAATAGGAAAGATGTAATGAAACTTGAATAAATTCAAAAAAGGATTTGCAGGGATGTTGCCTGGTTTGGAAAACTTGAGCTGTAGGGAGAGGCTGAATAGGCTGCGGCTAATTTCCCTGGAGTGTCGGAGGTTGAGGGGTGAGATTTTATAATGAGGGGCATGGATAGGGTGAATAGCCAAGGTCTTTTTCCCAGCATTGGGGAGTCCAAAACTAGAGGGCATAGGTTTAAGGTGAGAGATGAAAGATTTAAAAGGGACCCAAGGGACAGCTTTCTTATGCAGAGGGTGCTGCATGTATGGAATGAGCTGCCTGATGCACCTGGATGGGTATATGAATAAGAAGGGTTTAGGGGGATATAGACCTGGCAAATGGGATGAGATTAATTTAGGGTATCTGGTTGACATGAAGGACCTGAAGGACCTGCTTCTATGCTATACACCTCTATGACTCTATGATATCAAATAATTGCAATATTGTTTTCACTTCCATTGTTGCAGAGTTGCAGAGAGAAGCAACTTGCACCAGTGTCTTATACCTATGTTGAATAGCTTCAGATGCTGTAGAGTGAGGATAAAGATTGATGCATTTAATATAATGTTCAAAATCCTGAGGTGAAATTCAAGAATGTCTATAATTACACATATAACAAATATTTAATGGACTCAGCATGTGGGTAGGTACTTAAATTGAATGGAAGATAAAGCATGTGTTTGCACTTCATAGAGACACTTCTTTTCCTGAAGAAGGGCTCATGCCCGAAATGTCGATTCTCCTGCTCCTTGGATGCTGCCTAACCTGCTGCACTTTTCCAGCATCTCATTTTCCGCTCACTTCATATAGACAGCCAATTTAAATGCTTGGGATCATGCATTAACAGTTTTCACATCAATTTTAATGGTAAGGAAAGAATAAGAGTATTGAGAAGTATTGATGACTGCGAAAGCGAGAAATTATTTTATTACTATGAGGGAGAGTTCAATAAAATTCAATTGGTCTTTGCACCGAGAGCTAATTGTATTATTGTGGTACTGGTTGAATTTAGTCGTGTTGAAGTGGGGAGTGACTCAGTGGATTTGTATACGAACCTTTCATATAGGAGACCTGAGTTTGAATCCTCTGCAGACTGAAGGGATGCAAATTTTTTCTTCTGTTTGAAAGGGTCATTTCTCAAATTAAACTACGCAGCTTTTAGCATTATCACAAAATAATTTTTGTTCTATAACAGTGCTAAATTGATGAGCTGTAAATTGGGTGTTGAGGCCTGACTTGCCTCTAAGCCACAATTCGTTGAGCTTCCATCTCAAGAAAGCCTTGACCTATCTTCCTCTGACAATAAGTTGTCACTTAAATGCCAATTCACTCTGCATATATACTGTACCTGCAGATGGTGTGAACCTATGTTAGTAGATGTAAGTCCACAATATAAAGCTGCCTCCAATTGGGTTCTGAACTGATGATCTCACTGAGTCCCGAGGATACCACTGAAATGGAAAATTCATCTTAGTGTAGTGCAATTTACTCATTGAAGGTAATGTTAAAAGCATATTATTAGGTCAGGGTAGTTGAAACTTTACTCTCCATTTAATCTGTGCTGTTGTTGATGTGAAAAAAGCATGGAAGGGCAAAAAGAATAATATAGGTAGTCAATTCTCAGCTTGTTCAGGTGAGATAGTGGGAGGTATAATGAAGGTAACGATTCCAATATAGTGACTTAACTGTAATGTGTCCAATCGCTAAATACTTAAATTATTTACCTTGATTTACAATATGGTTAAAACCAACAAAAAAAAATTACCCATTCAGCAAAAATTCAAACATGATTCACTGTTGCATCATTCTTCCTGAATGCTTCACAATAGTATACCTGTTTTGAATCATGTTCACCCATGAGCTGAGCTTGTATCCTATTTGTCACAAGACTATCCATGTCCATTCCCTTTACCTCATCTATGTTGATTTTACCTTCATTACGTCTCCCAAACATTGTATCTCACTTGAACAAACTATCTAAGAATTATAGCACGTTCTTCCCGTGTCTGCGTGGGTTTCCTCCGGGTGCTCCGGTTTCCTCCTACAGTCCAAAGATGTGCAGGTGAGGTGAATTGGCCATGCTAAATTGCCCGTAGTGTTAGGTAAGGGGTAAATGTAGGGGTATGGGTGAGTTATGCTTCGGCGGGTCGGTGTGGACTTGTTGGGCCGAAGGGCCTGTTTCCACACTGTAAGTAATCTAATCTAATCTAATCTAATCTAATCTAATCTAATCTATATTGTTCTTTATCCCCATCCATGTCTTTTTCAACCTCATTTGGCTCTGTTTTCCACTCCTCTGCATCCTGCATTAAGTTCAAACCCTGATTTAAAAAGGCACCTCCACAGTCTTGTCCCTTCATACTTTCACCTTGTACTCTAGCATACACTAATTTCTGCTGGCTGCTTCTTACCCTTTTACATCTTCTGAAGCTATACCTCTCCTCAACTTTCTTTCCTAGCGTCTCTAAAATACTTTCTCTAGACCTTTCTGCCTTGCTACCCATCCTGTTTTCTTTGCAAGTGTTTCAAAGGAATCATTGAGATTAATAGCATGGGTGTATTTGAGGAGGGGGAGGATCAAATGAAAGAGAAAAGGAATAGAAGACAGTATGAGATGAGCAATGATGAATCAGCCGTTCTTTATACATTTCTCCGATTTGAAAATCAGCTGCCAGTTCTCTGTTTTACGCCAGTGCACAATGTCAGTACCTGTTCTCAGTACTTTTTCTTAAGAAATTAGTGATGTGTAGAAGTAGGAGGACCTTTGGGAACACTGAGCAAACAATCTGTCAGCTAACTGAATGGGAGCTGTCAAAAAGCTGCCTTTAAACTGCAGATCTTTCCTCCTCCAACATCCTGTGAGCTTTTTCTTGGCTCTTGTGTTTTCTTTCGAACTGATGAGTCCCAACCTTCCCCAGGCTAGCATTTCACAATGTTCTAGCCTTTGTCTGTTTTTCTCTTGAGAAAAGTTGGAATTTACTGTATAGAAGGGGGATTAATATGTGCCATTTCTCGTTGCTATTTCTGCATCATTTATCACTCCCTTTACCCTTTAAAGTTGTCTGATTTAATCACTGTCCACCTTAAAGCAGCATCCACAATCCTGTGTCCTGATGAGCCAGTTTAGCTACACAGAAATATGACATCTCCAAAAAGGTATTGTGTTTTGCTTTACCACAACAATGGGGAGGTGATGGCTGAAATAACTCAATAGAGGCCAGTATTCCTTCACACAGTCATCCTTTATTTACACATACATAGTACTTGACACTGGTCTGGCTTCCTTCGAGCCAGCTCTCAGAGTGAGCAGAACTTCTGACACTCCTGTTTATTTTTTTGTCTTTCTTTTTTTTCTCTTTTTTTGTCAAGGAGGAGAGTCCTTGCATGCACATGCACACACACTGATCCAGCTCCGTCAGAGCCAGCTCTCAGAGTGAACAGAATCTCTGACATTCCTGTTTATGACACTCCTGTTTATATATTTTATTAAACAAATTACAAAAACAGTTTACAACAAAGTTACATTTACAGCTGCATACAAGAGACAGCAATTTTACAAGGGAGAGGAGCAGCAAAGCCAGGCCCCAAACCTTACCATACAGTTTACAGGGACATGAGGACAAACCTCAAACCCCAGTTTCACAAAGATATAAAGAGACAACAGCAGTGACAGTTGTACATTAGACAGTACTGTTACATACAAAAGTGCAGACAATACAGACCCAGCAAGCCCCCATCCCTCCCACCTCACTCCTGTTTATATCTGTCAGCCAGGGCTCTCTGATTGGACCAGGTTGACAGCCCCAATCAGCAATGTCATATTCTATGAGGTTCGCTTGACTGACCACGTTACAGTCACTATAGTGGCCTTGTGGTATTATTGTTAGACTATTAACCCAGAGATCCTGGTAATGTTCAGATTGTGAAATTTGAATTCAATAAAAAATCTGGAATTAAGAGTCTAATGATGACCAATAAATCAATATATTCAATAAATATCTGGAATTTGAAGTTTACTGATGACAATGAAACCAATCTGGTTCTCTAATGTCCTTTTAGGGAAAGAAACTGCTTTCCCTGGTCTGGCCTATACAAGACTTCAGATCCACAGCAATGTGGTGTGACACTTAATTACCCTCTGGGCAATTTAGGACTGGTAATAAATGTTGACCTGGCCAGTGACGCCCATATCCTGTGAAGGAATAAAAGAAAATTCTTTGCAGGTAGTTCATCTAAGCTTTATGTTTCATAGAAAATGATCTGATACAGCAAACTAAATTAAAGCAGCAAAGTAAGCAAGAAATCAGAATAAAAGATCATTGCAATGGTCATAGAAAGGATCCAATGAACTAACAGACACTGCAGGCACACTGCTGGTTGGTGTTCAGTGGTCATACAGAATCACTCAAAAAATAAACTAGCCCTACTGGGCACGATGAACCTAATGTAAGTGGCATTTACAGATCAACTGACCTTCGAAACATAGAAAGAGTTTTGACACCGAAGGAGGACATTTAGCCCCTCATGTCTATGTTGGCCAAATAAGTGATTTTCAGTCCCAAATCCCACCTTTCAGCTCTCTCGCCCTGTGGGTTTTGGCACTTTGTTCACTTTCTGAATGCTTCTCACGATAAGGATTGGATGGCCAAAAATAAACAGACTCAGGAACAAAAGAGACATGGTGCCCCAGGATAAATGCAGACTCTGCCTTTGGCTATTTTTATGCAAGTGTCAAAAATTGTATCCCCAGAATCAACAATTGGGCCAAATATACAGAAATGAAATGATACAGTAAGGAATCATCTCTCTATCTAGTTTCTTGTTCTAATTCACCTAACCTTTTCTGACATTTTTACCTGATTTATATTAAAGTCTTGCTTGGCCTTTTATGATGGGTTTTACCTATGACTTTACTGTATTTTAGTGTTCTGTTTAATTGATTACTTAAATATTTAGAGAAGATCCATTCTTAGTACCTGCTTGTTTGTAGGACAGCTGATTGTATCATTCAGAGAAGGAATTTTTAACCTAGCTGGCGAATGACAAAGTTGTCCGTGGAAACCTACTGCTCCTTAAAACAGCACTGCTGAAACCAGTTGAATGTATCTTATTATATAATTCTGCACCAGTACTAAAATAATTAGCACCAGGATTTGACTATTCCAGCAGCCTGGGTTTACTTCTGAAATTTGCACAGCTGGGAACTGAAGGTTGATATAGCAGCAACAGCTCTGATTAACACTTTCATCTTATGTTACTATTTGCAACCGTAACACAGCTCATGTATGCCTTTCTCATGCATACCTTCTCTAGTGCATACACTGAGGGACTATGGGCAATTAACTCTGTCTGTGCCAATAATGCTCTGCCTATCTGGCTGCCATTTTAATTTTCTTGAATTCTCATTTGGCTTCTTTCTCTCTGAAGCATTCTCTCTGAAGCACTCTGTCATTCACATTCTCTCACTTTTGACTCATGACTTTCTCTCGATTTGCATTTTCTTTCCCCACTTTTCTGCTGTTGAACTAATTTTCATTAATGGATAACAATGCATTAGCTGGAACTCCATGTGTCAATGGCACCAATCAGCTTGTCATGACCTGCCTGCTCAGTGCTGAACACTCACCAGGGGACATTAATGTCATCATGAATACGATATCTGGCACATGCTGGTGCACAATGAACTAGGGATACCCAGTGGTGGGCAATTTTCTAGTTATCCAATTCTTCGAAATAATATTTCACTAATATATTTCCATCCTGAAAATAAACAACATCATTTATATTAAACCCTTCTGACTTTATTTAGTCACTTACTTTTGTAGCATTCATCTTCAGGGATGCCAAAGGTGAATAGTTGGGTTTGTTAGCCCCTTTCTCTTTAAGTATGATGAATGGTGCTTGTGGCCAAATTGTGCCAGATATCGTATTTGTGATGACATTAATGTCCCGTGGTGAGTATTCAGCACTGAGCAGGCAGGTTGATTGGTGCCATTGGCATTTGGAGTTCCAGCGAATGCATTGTCATACATTAATGAAAATTAGTTCAACAGCAGAAAGGCCCAGCCAGTGGTGCTATTTAAAGTGACTTACCAAGTATACTTGCAGACTAGCTATTGGCCTGTATCTTTTAGCTCTTATTGTTCCACAAATATTCAATGCTTTCTGTAGCTGTTTGAGTCACAGGAGAGTGATGTGGTAACTGCTGAAGGAGTTGTCACTGATATTTTTACAAGCCATTTACTTCCAGGCATGGGCAAACAGTCGGTCTTCACTTTGAAATTGAGCATGACCTGGAGAACTTAGAGGTCACTAAGAGCAGGACAGACTGCTGGAAGAGGGGAGAGGAGAAGGATGAGGATGAGGGGGGCATTCAGCTAGCAGTCATAGCCATCTAGTGTGTTCAGGGAGCACATCTGCTACTTGAACCTCAGTGAGATGGAAGGTGGAGGATGTTTATACTCTCGTAAGAATGTGCTCACTGAAATCTGTCACCCGCTGAAGCCACATCTCCAATCTCAAAGTTGAATAAATACTGCACTACCAGTGGCTGTGGCAATATAACCTTTTATAAATCTGGCTCCTTGCAGGCTGGAGCAGAAGATATTGGCAACGTTTTGCAATTTAACTGTCCAAGGTTGAGTAAAGTAAGCTGGGCTGCTGTGTCAGTAGGCAGCAGGTCAGTGTCTTGTTCATGAACAGCGGTCGGGAAGCTCTCATTCTGGGACAAACCACTGTGCCGGCTGCATTTGAGCCACTGCGCCGATACAAAGAGTGGCTACTGAGTGCTGAGAGAGATCCATTGACAACATGGCCGATGAGTCTGACTCAGGGTGTGGGGCTCACACGCGCACAGAAAATGTGTTCACCTGGCCATCGATGACTGGAACAATGCTTCCTCAGTCTAGAATGTGGCAGAGCAAGTGTCGAAATTTGTGCTGGTCTGCTGTCTGCTGTCATTGGGAAGGCACAGTCCCTGCCACTGGAGTAACTGAAGGGAAAGAAGACAAAGGGAAGCATCATCCTAGACAGCCCCTAGCTGCCCACGCAGCCCATGAAGAACTCAACAGAACATGCAATATCTGCCACTTCCAATCCGCATTTATTAACAACCCCATAGTTTATCTTCCCCGTCACTGGATATCACCATGACCGCAATGGAGAAAGAAAAGCCATTCCAGAATAGACCTTCCAAATTGAATTTATAAATAATTTCATTCCAAATTATGTACAACATCAGCTACTGTCTCCTTGCTGCTTGTCTTGGGGGTGCCTTTGTCTGTCTTAGTGCTCCCACACAGTTTTACTCCAGGGATTGCTGAGTTGCTGTTGGAAGGCTGCTGACCTGAAGGTGAGGAGAGTATAAGTGGCCTTGGAGGGTGTTCTCTGGCTTTGAATGTTTTAAATGTACACTGCCTCCTCTTTGAGCTGATACACAACAGAAGAGAGTAGAGGGCTGATGGAGTAGCAGGAGCGGAGAACAAATTTCAGGTCTACTGACACAAATCCAGAGCCACGCTGGCATTGCTGAAACCTTCTACCTCACTCGGCTATTGGGTTTCTGATGGAATGCTGTTGTTTATTACAAGGAAGTGTAATTTAAATGTAGGAATGTTTAGTTATAATTACATAGAGCCCGGTGTGGCCACATCTGGAGTACTGCGTGTAGTTTTGGTCTTTTTATTTAAGAAAAGATGTAAATACCTTAGAAATAGTCGTAAGTGGGAAACTACTGAATTTTAACTGATGTGAGGATTTTTGTTTTCTTTGAGGATTGAGTCTTTGTAATTTTTTTTTACCCAGCAATAGGTGAAGGCTGGGTCATTGACGAACAAAGCAGCCAAAGGTTATTGAGGGTAGACTGGAGTGTAGAGTTGAAGCCGTCATCAGGTTAGCTATGGTTTTATTGAATGGCAGAGGTGGCTCGAGGGGACTCCTGCTCCTGACTTGCATGTTTACTGCGACATTTGTCAACTCATTCTGCCTCAATGGCCATTAAATACTGTGTCATTGTTGGATTCATAAGTGTTCAAATGGAGCTGACTGCTCCTTCCATGCTGGACAGGATGAACTCCAAGTTCTTCACAAAGCCCTTTGCTAAGTTAGTGCTGATATCCTCCATGCTCCTCAGCAATGACTGGCAAACTTCCCAAACATGAGGAGAAAGATTTAAAAGTGACCTGAGGGCAACCTTGTCACTTCGGAGGGTGCTTCACATATCGAATAAACCAGAGGAAGTATTTGATGCAGGTACAGTTCCAGCATTTAAAAGACATTTGGACAGGTACATGAATAGGAATGGTTTAGAAGGATATGAGCCAAAGGCAGGCAAGTGAGACTACTTTAGTTTGGGAAAGTTGGTCAGCATGAATGAGTTGGACTGAAAGGTCTGTTTCTGTACTGTATGACTCTATGACTTTCTCCGATGCATTCACCTCTTTATAAAAATGTGGCACCCACAACTGTGCACATTACATTAGCTGAGGCCTTACAAGTGTCTTGTACAAGTTCATCATTACCTCCTTTCTCTTGCTATGTGTCCTCCTATTAATAAAACCAAGAGCATTGTATGGTTTCATTGACTGTTCTCTCCCCCGTCCTGTTATCTTCTGTGCATATACACACCCAAGATCCTCTGATTCTGTCTCCTCTTTAGAATTCAGCTCCTATTTTATATTGTCTTTCAATGTTCTTCCTCCCAAAATCTATCACCTCACACCTCTCCATCTCATCTATCTTCCAACTCCACCTATGCACATTTGGAGTTCCACACTGCCCTTCTCACAGCTTACAATTCTTGCAAGTTTTGTGTCATCTGCAACCTATGGAATTGGTCCCTGCACACCAAGGTTCAGATTATAAATACATACAGCAGGAAAAGCAAGGGTCCCAATATTGACCCTTGGGGAACTCCACTACAAACCCTCTTCCAGCCCGAAAAGTATCCATTAGCTATTCCTCTCTGTTTACAATCACTCGGCCAATTTTGTATCTATGTTGCTGTTGTCCCATTTATATCATGATCTAAAACTTTGTTCACAAGTCTATTGTGGACACTGTGTCGGATGCCCTCTGGTAATTCATGTGTACCACATCAACAGCTGTTGCTGTCATCGAGCCTATTTGTTACCTCTTCGAAAAACTGCAGCAAGTTAGTTAAACATGATGAGGCATAGCAGAGACAGAAAAGCAAGTGAATTCAGTACTTTACAGGATGCTGTCCAAAATGTGCTCAATGATCTGTGGGTGGAGGATAGCACTGTTCACTCACATGATGAAGACCCACGACAGAAACTTTAAACTTTGAGTAGACATCATTCTTGAATTGAGGGACAGTCAACAAGGCTCCGGATGCACATCAATAAATCAGATGATCAGGCAGCACTAAGTTGTCGTTACATTGAAGTGGCGATGGTTAATTGAGCATCATAATGCCTGCGCCATTTTGGTGTGGGGACAGTCCAATTTACTTCCCCCCCCCCCCCCCCCGCCAGCCAAACGTTTACTTACAAATTGAGCAAGCACTTTATTTTAACATTTTTAATCATGCAGCCTCTCTTGAATGCAATTTCTTTCAAATTGAGGCCTGCACTAGACCTTGAGCTATTCAGTTTGAATTCTTCAGGACTGTTTGATCTCCCTTCAGAATTCAAAAATGCAAAACAGATATTTTAACACTTCTGTTTTGAGTACTAAAGTTGCTGCAGCAGAACAAAATATCCAGTTGGATGACATTTCTGAGGCTGGCATTTTTTAAAGAAAGAATCTATATCGAAGAGCCAAAAATGTGCATTCTTCCCACACAGCCTTGTTAGGGCATGAGTGGTGCTGTAATCTGTTTGGCATCTATACTACTTTAGCTTGTTGCAGCCAAATACAAATTTGCCTACTAATAGAAATAATATTCACTTAAACAAGTTTCACTTTCTGGGATCAAAATACTTAGGTAATTGGGGAAAAAAGAAGAATTAATTAGCATCTTATTTGTGACCATTTGTAGTTAAAGGATGGTCCTACTAATGAGCTTAAATGTGTAGTGGTGAGTTGAGTTCAATATAGATGATGTGGATATCTCTATGATCTGCTGTGTGAAATGTGAGACGTGTGGATGTATTGATGTGAATGTTAGCAGTGGATTTCTCCGGCTTTCATTCTTCACTCTGACAGAAATAGTTAGAACATTATCAAGGTGGTTTTCGTGCCAAACTCCTGTCAAACAGCTCCCTTCGTTGCTTATTTTGAATCATTAGCCTAAGATAACAGTTCTGTCCCTTTCTATGGGGTACAATTTCTTTCCATTGCAGGTGAGTGAAGCATGAATGTTTCACTGGTTTGCCTTTGGTTGCTTTCTGGAGAGGTGTGAGGAGGAGATGTCATGGAGGCCTTGTGCTCTCCCTTCACTTAAAAGATAGTAGACCATTTGGTGCTTCGAGCCTGATCTACCTCAACGCCAACTTCCTGCAATAACACCATATACCTTGATGGCCTTGGAATCCAAACATTTACAAAAATTGAGGATTTCTCACCAGATGAATAGAAATAATCTTGATCTTAAACGTAGAAAACTGAGGCATCCTACAAAGTTAGGGAGACAGTGCCTGGTGGTATGTAGTGAAGATAGTAATCCAGAGGCCTACAAGCTAGTGTTCTGGGGACATGGGTACAAATTCAATTAAGGCAAATAGTGGAGTTTAACCTCAAGTAATGATATCTGGAAGTGAAAGCCAGTTCCAGTAATAGTGACCATGCAAGCATTTCCAATTGTTGTAGAAAGCCGTATGGTTTCCTAAGCTCCTTTAGAGAAAGAATTCTGCCATCCTCACATGCTCCTGGCTTATGTGTAACTCCAGGTCCACTGTATGTGGCTAACTGTCCTTTGAAATGACCGAGTCGAGAGTGTGGTGCTAGAAAAGCACAGCAGGTCAGGCAGCATTTGAGGAGCAGGAGAATTGATGTTTCGGCCGTAAGCCTGACCGAGCAAGCTACTCAGTTCAAGGGCAATTAACGATGGGCAACAAATGTTGGCTTTTCCAATGACCATCACATTGCATGAAAAAATAAAAAAAGATGAAATTTAGGAAGTGGACTGAACCATTAAATTTATCAGGCCTAATTATCTTTGAGGAGATCTTAACTGATCTGTATCTTAATTCTGTTTTCCTAACTTGATGCTGTAACCTTCAATTCTTTGCCTAATAAAATAACTATCAGTTCATAATCCAGGCTGTGTGCATGGTTCAGACTTCATAAGCAGATCCACCTTTGTCTGAAATAAAGCACCTTTGTCTTACTCTTGTTAAATCAGTTTGAATTTGACCCCAGATAACTAGTGTTGTTGTGCTTGAAATATTTATGTTCTCCAATATGTAGCTGGAAATGTGAAACTTGCTGTGGGTCAGATAACCAAATTGGTGTTACAACATCAGCAGAAATGCAAGGACAGGCAACAGCATTCTGATTTGGTCCATCAAGACCAATTGATGTTAAGATTATATCTTAAGAATGTTGGGGAATTTTAAGTACCTTGACCTTTTTCCACCTCTTCTCTCTCACAGCCCTGCTGCTTCTCTCTTTAAGTTCAGATTGAATCACAATATTTGTAATCAAACAATTTTGGAGTTTAATCATCAAATACCATCTTGTTTAGTACAAGTTGAATGGATTAAGTAAATGCTTTTGGACAGCTTCTAGAGACGACAGTGATCCATACCCATTCAACATGGACAATAAAGTGAAGCTAAGGTCGTTTTCACTAAAGATGAATGATGCGATGCAGCTGCATTGAAGATGAGATTGCTGCCCCCTAACAACTGAGGCAATTTTATTCGAATTGTGGTTGGCCAGACCTCACTGGGTTTAACCCTCTGAGCTCATCTTTCAAGGGAATTTTATCTGCCAGAATCATTAAAAAAAAAGTAATGATCTCAAAATAAAGTGTTTTGAAGTAAAAGATGTTACATTCAGTTCCCCTTTTATTGAATTAATTTCAACAACACTCAAGAAGCTTGACGCTATCCAGAACAAAGCAGCCCATTTTGATTGGCACTACATCCATGAGCATCCACTCCCTCCACCACTGACGCTCAGTAGCAGCTATGTGTACCATTTACAAGATACACTGCAGAAGTTCACCGAAGATTCTCAGACGGTACCTTCCAAACCCACAAACACTTCCATCTAGAAGAACAAGGGCAGCAGATAAATGGGAACACCACTACTTTCACGTTTTCCTCCAGGCTGCTCCCAATCCTGACTTGGAAATATATCCTCGTTTCTTCACTGTCACTGGGTCAAAATCCTGGAATTCCCTCTCTAATGACATTTGAGAGTCGACCCACAGCAGGTGGATTGCAGCAGTTCAAGAAGACAGCCCACTTCCACCTTCTCGAGGGCAACTAGGGATGGGCAATAAATGCTTGCCAGCCAGCGACACCAACATCCTACAAAAAACAAGCAAATAAAAATCATATCTCCTATTTGGCACTGTTTAGCCAGTGGTATTCCCTGGCATCAGCAGCACTGTTAGAAAATTCAGTGGTTGCTCTCAGCCGCTCCCCTGGTTTAAGTGGAAAGCTGATCTGCTTAAAGTCAGAAGAAGATTAAACAAAATTGTCCAGGCACTGTTCAAATGAGAAAGAGGGTTAACCACGTTTAGTCCTTACCTGCATTCTTGTTCTTTAAGTGCATTGTATTGACTGCAGTTTGTTATAGATGGCTTTTCTTTATAACAAGTCAAAGAAGACTCCTCCATGCAACTCTGAAGACTGATCATGTTCTTGTACCAGAAATGTCCATTTGGAACAAGAGTCAAGTCCTTGACCCTCAGGAGCTAACCCTCTTGTAGCGGGTAATACTCTGGCAATGATATGGAATAAATGTGAGGCCTAAGAGTTTTCTGAAAATTAGAAACTCCATCACCCCTTTGCTGTGTAACATGTCAGTTTGATCCTTCCTGGCACTGACAGCATCATTACATTGCCTACTTTTAATATCAGTCTGTTGCAAAGAGCCGCGAGGTGCCTTTTAACGAGCGGTGTAGATTATAGATATCACAGCAGGAGACACTTGCTGGTTTATAATGAGGATTCCAGAATGTTTTAAGCTGTAGCAGTGGCAGCAAAGCAAATTTGTACTGAACTTCCACATGAAAGATAGAGGCCAGTTATTTGTAACCATCATTAGATAGGATGAATATTAATGGTAGCAAGCATGGTCTGTGAAAATTCACCCAATGCTCATGTTGCTTCTACACCTGTTCTTCAGCTCTATGACAGCATCCATATTTTTCACTCATTTCTCTGCTAATATAATATGAGCCATGCCGATACAGCAGAATTACATTAATCACTTTTCCTGGTTATGGAGTCCTTTGAGCCTGCTCTGCCTTGCAACAAGATCATGGCTGTTTCTCTATGTCAGCTACATACATTGCCATACCATCCCCATATTCCCTTGAATCCTTTGCAAGTCTACTGATCTCTGACTTGAACATACTCAGCAACACAGCCCACTGCAGTAGAGAATTGCATTGAATAACAAGTGAGGGAAGAACTATCACCTCCTTTCAGGTCCAACCTGTCCTCATGATCATGTTGTTTTCACCAGCCGGGATAAACATTCTCCCAGTATTTACCCAATCATGTCCCTTAAGAATCTTATATATTTCAAAGAGATCACCCTTCATTTTTCTCAACTCTAGAGAGCAGAGGCCTAGTCTACTCATGTGCTGCTCATAGGACAGTTCCCTCATTTCCAGTATTAGACTAGTGAATTGTTGCGCTCCGCTGAGGCAAATAAATTTTTCTTGGGCCAGAACACCCAGAACTATTCGCAGTATCACAGATGTGAATTCACCCAGGGTTCGAAACACGGGAATACACCAGTGCCCTACACCTTGATCTTGGGGCTGTAGGAGACCTACTGTACTTAGATTCTGAGGGGGTGAAGGGTGGTGTTGCAGGGCACCAGTCCCTGAGATTTCTGTCCTAGTTCCTGGTCTCGCCAAGGTCCTATACAAATCCTTGTAATCCTACTTTACTCTTCTATGTCGTTCCCTCTATAATAAAAGCTAACATACCATTTGCTTTCTCAATTAGCCATAGAGTCATAGAGATGTACAGCACGGAAACACAAATATATGTACATCCTGTCCCTCAGGATTCCCTCCAACAACTTGCCCACCACCGACGTTAGGCTCACTGGTCTATAGTTCCCTGGTTTGTCCTTACCGCTTTTCTTAAATAGTGGCACCATGTTAGTCAACCTCCAGTCTTATGGCACTTCACCTGTGACTATCAATGATAACAAATATCTCAGCAAGAGGCCCAGTGATCATTTCCCTTGCTTCCCACAGAGTTTGAGGGTACAACTGATCAGGTCCTGGGGAATTATCCACTTTTATGCGTTTCAAGACAGCCAGCACTTCCTACTCTGTCATATGGACATTTTTCAAGATGTCATTGTCTATTTTCCTACGTTTTATATCTTCCATTACCTTTTCCACAGTAAACACCGATGCAAAATACTCGTTTAGTATCTCCCCCATCTCCTGCGGCTCCACACAAAAGTGGCCTATGAGAGGACCTATTCTCTCCCTAGTTACCCTTTTGTCCTTAATGTATTTGTATGAACCCTTTGGATGTCCTTAACTCTATTTGCCAAAGCTATCTCATGTCCTCGTTTTGCCCTCCTCATTTCCCTCTTATGTATACTCCTACTGCCTTTATACTTTTCTAAGGATTCACTCAATCTATCCTGTCTATACCAGACATATGCTTCCTTCTTTTTCTTAACCAAACCCTCAATTTCTTTAGTCATCCAGCATTCCCTATACCTGCCAGCCTTTCCTTTCACCCTAACAGGAATATACTTTCTCTGGATTCTTGTTATCTCATTTCTGAAGGCTTCCCATTTTCCAGCTATCCCTTTACCTGCGAAAACCTGCCCCCAATCAGCTTTTGAAAGTTCTTGCCTAATACCATCAAAATTGGCCTTTCTCCAATTTAGAACTTCAACTTTTAGATCTGGTGAATCCGTTTTCATCACTATTTTAAAATTAATAGAATTATGGTCATTGGCCCCAAAGTGCTCCCCCACTGACACCTCAGTTACCTGCCCTGCCTTATTTCCCAAGAGTAGGTCAAGTTCCACGTTGAAATGTGGAACTTTTTCAAGGAACAAATATGACGTATCCTTGATATGTATGTACCTGTCAGGCAGGAAAGAGATGGTCATGTGAGGGAACCTTGGTTGACGAGGGAGGTTGAATGTCTTGTAAGGAGGAAGAAGGAGGCTTACATAAGGTTGAGGAAACAGGGTTCAGACAGAGCGTTGGAGGGATACAGGATAGCCAGGAGGGAGCTGAAGAAAGGGATTAGGAGAGCTAAGAGAGGGCATGAAAAATCTTTGGACGGTAGGATCAAGGATAACCCCAAGGCCTTTTATGCGTATGTGAGAAACATGAGAATGACGAGAACGAGGGTAGGTCTGATCAAGGACAGTAGTGGGAGACTGTGTATAGAGTCGGAAGAGATAGGAGAGGTCTTGAATGAGTACTTTTCTTCAGTATTTACAAATGAGAGGGACCGTATTGTTGAAGAGGAGAGTATGGAACGGACTGGTAAGCTAGAGGAGATACTTGTTAGGAAGGAAGATGTGTTGGGCATTTTGAAAAACTTGAGGATAGACAAATCCCCCGGGCCTGACGGGATATATCCTAGGATTATGTGGGAAACAAGAGAGGAAATTGCAGTACCGTTGGCAATGATCTTCTCGTCTTCACTGTCAATGGGGCTGGTGCCAGTGGACTGGAGAGTGGCGAATGTTGTGCCCCTGTTCAAAAAAGGGAATAGGTATAACTCCGGGAATTACAGGCCAGTTAGTCTTACTTCGGTGGTAGGCAAAGTAATGGAAAGGGTACTGAGGGATAGGATTTATGAGTATCTGGAAAGACACTGCTTGATTAGGGACAGCCAGCACGGATTTGTGAAGGGTAGGTCTTGCCTTACAAGTCTTATTGAATTCTTTGAGGAGGTGACCAAGCATGTGGATGAGGGTAGAGCAGTGGATATAGTGTACATGGATTTTAGTAAGGCATTTGATAAAGTTCCCCATGGTAGGCTTATGTGGAAAGTCAGGAGGCATGGGATAGTGGGAAGTTTGGCCAATTGGATAGAAAACTGGCTAACCGGTCGAAGTCAGAGAATGGTGGTAGATGGTAAATATTCAGCCTGGAGCCCAGTTACAAGTGGAGTTCCGCAGGGATCAGTTCTGGGTCCTCTGCTGTTTGTAATTTTTATTAATGACTTGGAAGAGGGAGTCGAAGGGTGGGTCAGTAAATTTGCAAACGATACGAAGATTGGTGGAGTTGTGGATAGTGAGGAGGGCTGTTGTCGGCTGCAAAGGGACTTAGATATGATGCAGAGCTGGGCTGAGGAGTGGCAGATGGAGTTCAACCCTGTCAAGTGTGAGGTTGTCCATTTTGGAAGGACAAATAAGAATGCGGAATACAGGGTTAACGGTAGGGTTCTTAGTAAGGTGGAGGAGCAGAGGGATCTTGGGGTCTATGTTCATAGATCTTTGAAAGTTGCCACTCAGGTGGGTAGAGCTTGTAAGAAGGCCGATGGTGGATTAGCATTCGTTAGCAGAGGGATTGAGTTCAAGAGTCGTGAAGTGATGTTACAGCTGTACAGGACTTTGGTTAGGCCACATTTGGAGTACTGTGTGCAGTTCTGGTCGCCTCACTTTAGGAAAGATGTGGAAGCTTTGGAGAGGGTGCAGAGAAGATTTACCAGGATGTTGCCTGGAATGTAGAATAGGTCATACGAGGATAGGTTGAGCGTGCTAGGCCTTTTCTCATTGGAACGGAGAAGGATGAGGGGTGACTTGATAGAGGTGTATAAGATGATCAGGGGAATAGATAGAGTAGACAATCAGAAACTTTTTCCCCAGGTACAACAGAGTGTTACAAGGGGACATAAATTTAAGGTGAAAGGTGGAAGGTATAGGGGAGATATCAGAGGTAGGTTCTTTACCCAGAGAGTGGTGGGGGCATGGAATGTGCTGCCTTTGGGAGTGGCAGAGTCAGAATCATTGGCGAACTTTAAGTGGCAATTGGATAGGTACATGGATGGGTGCTTAAGCTAGGACAAATGTTCGGCACAACATCGTGGGCCCCGAAGGGCCTGTTCTGTGCTGTATTGTTCTATGTTCTCTAGTAGGTACATCCACATACTGAATCAGAAAATTTTCTTGTACACACTTAACAAATTCCTCTGCATCTAAACGCTTAACACTATGGTAGCCCCAGTCTGTGTTTGGAAAGTTAAAATCCCTTCCCATAACCAACCTAATATTCTTACAGATAACTGAGATCTCCTTATAAATTTGTTTCTCAATATCCCTCTGATGATTAGGGGGTCTATAATACAATCCTAATAAGGTGATCATCCCTTTCTTATTTCTCAGTTCCACCCAAATAACTTCCCTGGATGTTTTTCCAGGAATATCCTCCCTCAGTACAGCTGTAATGCCATCCCTTATCAAAAATGCCACTCCTCCTCCTCTCTTGCCTCCCTTTCAGTCCTTCCTGTAGCATTTGTATCCTGGAACATTAAGTTGCCAGCCCTGTCCGTCCCTGAGCCATGTTTCTGTAATTACTGTGATATCCCAGTCCCATGTTCCTAACCATGTCATAGAGTTATAGAGATGTACAGCATGGAAACAGACCCTTCAGTCCAACCCATCCATGCTGACCAGATATCCCAACCCAATCTAGTTCCACCTGCCAGCACCCGGCCCATATCCCTCCAAACCCTTCCTATTCATATACCCATCCAAATGCTTCTTAAATTTTGCAATTGTACCAGCCTCCACCACTTCCTCTGGCAGCTCATTCCATACACGCACCACCCTCTGTGTGAAAAAGTTGCCCCTTAGGTCTCTTTTATATCTTTCCCCTCTCACCCTAAACCTATGCCCTCTAGTTCTGGACTCCCCCACCCCAGGGAAAAGACTTTGTCTATTTACCCTATCCAGGCCCCTCATAATTTGGTAAACCTCTATAAGGTCACCCCTCAGCCTCTGACGCTCCAGGGAAAACAGCCCCAGCCTGTTAAGCCTCTCCCTATAGCTCAAATTCTCCAACCCTGGCAACATCCTTGTAAATCTTTTCTGAACCCTTTCAAGTTTCACAACATCTTTCCGATAGGAAGGAGACCAGAATTGCACATAATGTTCCAACAGTGGCCTAACCAATGTCCTGTACAGCCGCAACATGACCTCCCAACTCCTGTATTCAATACTCTGACCAATAAATGAAAGCATACCAAACGCCTTCTTCACTATCCTATCTACCTATGACTCCACTTTCAAGGAGCTATGAACCTGCATTCCAAGGTCTCTTTGTTCAGCAACACTCCCTAGGACCTTACTATTAAGTGTATATGTCCTGCTAAGTTTTCCCAAAATGCAGCACATCGCATTTATCTAAATTAAACTCCATCTGCCACTTCTCTGCCCATTGGCCCATCTGGTCAAGATCCTGTTGTAATCTGAGATGACCCTCTTCGTTGTCCACTACACCTCCAATTTTGGTGTCATCTGCAAACTTATTAATTGTACCTCTTATGTTCGCATGTAAATGTACTTGAACATTAGACACACAGTCGAGAATTTAGAGTTTGTTATGTTAGCAAGTGAAAGGCAAGTGTCTTTGTACCACATTTTGAGTAACTATCTGGTGAGAATCACTCAACATTAATTTCCTTGCCTTCACCATATATCTGATCCAAAATGATGAAGAGGCAGCTATCTGCTGTTTACATGACTGTGGGAAGTTGGGTAATTCCTCTTCTCATTACATTTTTCGGTATATGAACATGCAAAAGAAGACATTATTTTGAAAATTAAATTTCTCACAAAGGTGCTGTCTCGTGTTGCTTTCTAGCAGTTTTGCTGCCTCACCCAAGTGAATATTTTGTAATGTGCGATTGGACAGTTAGTAACTTTAGTCCATTCAACTATAGGATATCACAACAGCCCATCCACCTAGCATTCCTACCAGTGTATTTTTCATTCTCATTCCATTGAAATCTGCCTATGTAGTGACGACCTGTAAATGCAGTGGCTTGCCCCATTCACTTTGCCTGCCAACTGCTAGGATGTCTCAACAGTCATACAGCACAGAAAAAGACTGTTTTGGCATATTGTACCTGTGTTGAGTGTTTGACAAAGAAATATCAAATTAATCTCACTCCGCACCCCCACTCTTTTTCTGTAGCTTTGCAAGTGACTCTTTTCCATGTGTGTGTCCAAGCCGTTTTGGCAAGTTGTTGCATCTCTTTCCATTATTTTTCAAGCAATGTGTTCCATGGAGACTCGCTGTGTTTATAGTCTTAAAATCTCCTCTGATTACTGACCCTTCTGCCAGTGGAAACAGTTTCTTGCCTAACTTCAAGGCTTTTCACAGGAGATTTCCCTCTGGTTCATAATATACTCTGCAGCGTAGAGTACCAGTTACCCCATGGAGGTCAAATACTCAAGAATGCTGTGTTTACACCCCTGCTTGAATGTAACACTCCTTCCTGCCTCATGATTAAGTGAGTTTTCTTGTGGTTAACTGGGGCTTTGTTTGAGATCCGTCTCTTCATTTTCTCCACTATGACTGTTGAGGAATGAATGACTGGTGTTGTATAGCTTTAAAATGCTGATGTATCTGCTTTTTGTTTTCCAGGGGTGCCTTCTCTGAAGTGGTCCTTGCTGAGGAAAAGCGGACTCAGAAACTGGTCGCAATTAAGTGTATCCCCAAGAAAGCCCTGGAGGGAAAGGAGAACAGCATTGAGAATGAGATTGCTGTCCTTCGGAAGTAAGTGAAGAAGAATGTGCAAGTGAAAATGAAAATGGTGGGAGGTGGTGATGAAATGATCTGTTTCCAATTACTTATCCAGTTGAAGGAAATATATTCCTGTGCCAATTATAATTTTGTTCCAAGTATGAAAAATCTTGCCATATTTGTCATTTTGTACATTTAACAGGGTTACTCAGTCTAAACCTGTCTGCTTTAGTAAAAGGTGGCATTTTAGCATTGGGTCCACAAAACAAATCTTGTTTGAATTTTTCCATCTTAGAATTGTGTTACAGAGTTTTTCCAGAGAGCTTACTGCTGATGGATTTGCTCTGCCTTGTAAACAGAGAGGCTTACAATCCCTTATCAATCAAGTATTTTTGGTGTGGAGGGGCTCAGTAGCAACAGAACATTTAATACCATGAGCGGGTACAGCCCTCCTGTTCGCCTGGCCCTCAGTTAGCGGATCTCACATTTGTTGTAAAGTGTGTTGGATGTTGTTCATGCCATCAAAGTGTGGTTCAGTTTTCCTTGGTTATTTAATTAGTGACAATTGGATAATATGCCCACTGCAAATGTGTAACAGTCTACTTTAGCTACTTTAGCCAAACTGTAAATATCCTTGCATTGCAGATGATGCATGTGCCCCATTATATTGTGGCACCCAACAGCCCAATGTTCCCTTTACTCTTCAGAACATTGTCTGTCAGTGATCCATTACAGTGGGGAGGGTCTTTGAGGATGTTGAAGGATCAGATTAATACTAACACACTACGATGATTATCTTCTACATTAAAAATGTAAAGACTTGATTTATTATAGAGTAACGTTAGTGGGTCTTCTCTCTGAATTGCTGGGATCCTTGTGGTAGTGCTGCTCCCACAATGACAGGGAATTCTGAGATCTTGACTCAAATCTTTGAGGAAAGCTTACAGCACAAGTAGGTTCATTAATTGTCACTAGCAGCTGCAGGGGTAATCAGAGAATTTAGCATTGGTGACATAATTACTTGCTTTGGGTACTCAATGTGGCCAACTGTTAAACTCAGTTGTTTAACTTTGGACTGTCAAATTCTTCCCATCTATCACAGTCAGGACTCCCACAAGATGAAATCCTCCTTATTTGGTGCAGCAAACTCTACTGGGGGGGGTGCACACTCGATAGTGTGGCAGCCTATCTAATTGGCACCACATCCACCACCTTAACATTCACTCCTTTCACTGCTAACACAGCAGTGTGTACTGTCTGTAAGATGCACTGCAACAACTCATCCAAGGCTTCTTCAATTGCACCTTCCAAATTTGCCACCTGGAGAAATAAAGGAAACAGGTTAATGGGAATACTTTTACCTGCATGGTCCTCTCCAAGCCACACACAATCGTGACTTGGAAATATTATCACTGTCCGTGTGTCCGTGTGTGTGTGTGTGTCTGTGTCTGAACTGTTGGATTAAAATAATTCAAGTAGGAGGCTCACCATCACTTTCTCAAGGGTAGTTATGTTGGCCTAGTTAACAAAGCCTGCATCCTATGCAAGAATACCTTTTTTTTAAAAGAAAACACATTTTATCCACAGGTATTTGGCTGAGTTTTTGAGATTTTTTGATCTTGTATATTCTTTAATGAATACATCAACTGGCAAGATTAGAAAATTCAATTCTATTATATTCAATAAAGTACTCAGTAAAAAGGCTGACTTCATAGTTCGATATGTTAATTAACAAGGAAGTGAATGGTGGGAGAGTATTCTTGCCCTCGGAATGAAGGATTGTGGGATTATGAAATGAATGAGAAGCAATATGTTGAGGAATTAACGTCTCTTCAGGAATTTCAGAGATACAGAGGAGGAGAATTCCTGAATGTTTCGGAGAGGGTTGAAGGATGTGGAGTTGGCAGGTGAATGTTTACCTTGTGCTTTTGGTGAAGATTGAGCACTTTCCTGCAAAATCTACATCACTTTCTAAGCTGTGCACAATAATTAGCTCTTTGTTTGGTGGAAAATAATCTTCCAGACTAATAGTTAGCATTTTGCCTTTGAAAAGGTAATACGGTGTGAGCATTTTATTGCCCAGGTTTTCATTGAATGGAGCTGACTTAGGTACCCTTTTAAAACTGATCCATGTGACCTGATTCTATGATTACTATCCCATTCCCGATTGGAGCAGTTGCTGCTGACGTGGGGTAAGGGTATGGCCAGCCTGCTGACATGCAGCACGCCCACAGATATCAGCTTCATTGCACGGGTTGTTAGCGTGGTTAATGTTTGACTAGTCCCATTACTACAACTTTTGTGCAGTCAAGCCCCTTCTAGAGGTATACTGGTTTGTGGCAACTTGGAGGGGTCATGAATTGTGGGCAGTGTACAGCTCTAAGTGGGGAACACACAAGAAAAGTCTAGTCACCAGCTCCCAGAATTCTTCGATTGACAGATTTTGAAATATAAAAAACAACCCTATTCTTTCATTTGCAATAGTTAGTTGCTGCATTATAAGTTTTATTGCAATGATTGTGGATTGCAGATAATTGAAGTGTGGCAAATGTTATTCACTTGTTCAAGAAAGAGAATGGGGATAACCCTGGGAATTATAAACCAGTCAGTCTTATGTTGGTGTGGGTATATTGTTGGAGAGGATTCTGAGAGACAGGATTTATGATTACTTGGGAAAGCGTAGTTTGATTAGAGACAGTCAACATGGCTTTGTGAAGAGCAGATCATGCCTCACAAGCCTTATTGAGTTCTTTGAGGATGTGACAAAACTCATTGATGAAGGTAGAGCAGTTGATGTGGTGTATATGGATTTTGGCATGGCGTTTGATAAGATTCCCCATGGTAGGTTCATTCAGAAATTAGGGAGGCATGGGATACAGGGAAATTTGGCTGTCTGGATACAGAACTGATTGGCCCATAGAAGACAAAGGGTGGTGGTAGATGGAAAGCATTTAGCCTGTAGCTTGGTGACCAGTGGTGTTCCGCAAGGATCTGTTCTGAGACCTCTGCACTCTGTGATTTTTATAAATGACTTGGATGAGGAAGTGAAAGGGTGGGTTATTGCATTTGCCAATGACACAAAGGTTGGTGGGGTTGTGAGTGGTGTGGAGGGCTGTTGTAGGTTGAAACGGTAGTTTGACAGGATGCAGAGCTCGGCTGAGAAGTGGCAGATGGAATTCAACCTGAAAAAGTGGGAAATGATTCACTTTGGAAGGTCGCATTCGAATGCAGATTACAAGGTTAAAGGCAGGATTCTTCACTGGAGGAACAGAGGGATCTTGGGTCCACATACATAGATCCTTCAAAGTTGCCACCCAAATTGATCAGGTTATTAAGAAGACATATAGTATGTTTGCTTTCATTAAGCAGGGGAATTGAGTTTAAGAGCCAGGGGGTTATGCTGCAACTCCATCAAGTCCTGGTTAGACCACACTTGGAATATTGTGTCCAGTTCTGGTCATACAGTCATAGAGATGTACTGCATGGAAACAGACCCTTCAGTCTAACCCATCCATGCCGACCAGATATCCCAACCCAATCTAGTCCCACCAGCCAGCACCCGGCCCATATCCCTCCAAACCCTTCCTATTCATATACCCATCCAGATGCCTTTTAAATGTTGCAATTGTACCAGCCTTCACCACTTCTTCTGGCAGCTCATTCCATATATGTACCACCCTCTGTGCGAAAAGGTTGCCCCTTAGGTCTCTTTTATATCTTTCCCCTCTCACCCTAAACCTATGCCCTCTAGTTCTTGGCTCCCCCACCCCAGGGAAAAGACTTTGCCTATTTACCCTATCCATGCCCCTATAGAAAGGATGTGGAAGCCCTTTAGAGAGGGTGCAGAGGAGATTTACTAGGATGCTGCCTGGACTGGAGGGCATGTCTTATGAAAAAAGATTGTGGGAGCCAAGGCTTCTCTTAGAGAGAAGTAGGATGATAGATGATTTGATAAAGATGTACAAGATGATGAGAGGCATAGACAGAGTGTATAGCCAGAGACTTTTTACCAGGGCAGAAATGGTTATCACGAGGGGGCATAATTTTAAGGTGATTGGAGGAAGGTTTAGGAGAGATGTCAGAGGTAGGTCTGTTACACAGAGAGTGGTGGATGCATGGAATGCACTGCCAGCAGTGGGAGTAAAGTCAGATACATTAGGGTCATTTAAGTGACTCTTGGATAGGCACATGAATGATAGAAAAATGAAGGGAATGTAGGTTAGTTTGATCTTAGAGTAGGATAAAAGGTTGGCACAACATCAATGGCTGAAGGGCCTGTGCTGTGCTGCATTGTTCTATGTCCCATGATTGGGCATGGAACTCTGTTCGGTCATAATGTAACCATTACATTCATTAGCTTTGTATAACTGTTGAGATTCATTGCAGCACTTTATCCATTTGGAAAAGTGCTAATATGCGTTCAATACTGATGAACAGTGAGGAGGGAGCAGGGAAAACAGCATGTTATACTGTCTGAGATTACGTGGGAAGGCTCCATGGTGTGAGGTGGGCAAGGTAAGGAAGTGTTAGCAGTGAAGGAGGAGTGGACCTGGGTAAGGTGGAGGAACCGTCTCTGTGGAATGCTGAAAGTAGAGGGGAGGGGAAGATGTGTTTGGTGCTGCAGATGGCAGAAATGGCAGAGAATGATCCTTTGAATGCAGTAGCTTCCACTGGGTGGAATTGAGGATGAAGGGAACCCAATTGTCTTTACTAGGAAAAGAGTTCCAAAGAAGTGTCATACTGGACTGAAAATGTTAACTCTGTTTTTGTCTCTACAGATGCTGCAAGACCTGTTGAGTTTCTCCAGCACTTGTTTTGTTATTTTAGTATTTTGCTGTTATAATTGGGATCCATACCATAATCACACCTTTTACTTGGAGAAAGTGAAACAAGTTAAAGGAGAAATTGTTCAAAGTGAGAATGAGCTTCGCCAAGTGAAGGAGATTGGAGCTGGATGGGAACCAGTCAACTCCCATTTCAAAGAAGAGCAGGTTGTCTTCAGACTGTGTAGAGGGATTACACATCCATGGCTAGGGCCAAAAACCTGGAAATTGTAGAACCAACGTAAAGTGTCAGAAAAATTATGAATGAAAGTGGGAAGAGACTAGATAAGGGTAGAAAAATAGAATCAAACTAGGACAAAGTAAGTTCAGTGGGGCAGGAAGAAGTTGGAATGCCAGGACACTCCTGTTTGTGAAGAAGGTAGAAGCGGGTTGTGTGGGGTTAGGAGTCTGAGGTGGGAAGTTTGTTGTGGAGGAGCGATCTCCAGAGGAAATGTGGTCAGTGACAGTTCTGGAAACAACTGTGTGATGTTCAGTGTTTAATATTACGGTCCAGAGGGAGATAGGAGAAAGTATCTGAGAATTGATGATCAGCCTCTGCCAGGTAGAGGTCAGTATGCCAGATGTCAATGGTGCCACCCTTATCAGCAGGTTTGATAATAAAGTCAGTGTCAAAATACAGCACTTGTGTCATCTGGACTACTTTGAGACAACTGTTCTTGTTTAAATGTGGTAATTTCCTTTTCTTGTTTTACTGTTGCAAGTTGATGCCATCATATCAGGAAATGGCAAGCACTTACAATTAGGACATTTATAAATTAGTCCTAGGAAGAACAGAAGAGCAAGAAATGGGGTTATGAGCAGTTTCAGATCCTCACTGATTCACAGACTATTTAATAATTGATAAATGACTGTCAGTGAGACAGAAGGCAGTAACCCAGAGGGCATTAACCAACACAGATGATTATACTGACAGTAAATGGTGGTATTGATTTGTAGTTTAAATGTGGACAAATATGTCTGTCCTCTGGCATCTCTGATTTGTCATACTGCTTATCGGTTATCTAGTATTGGATGAGCAGAAACCCCTCCAGCTAAATATCGAGAAGATCCAGGGTGTTATCTTTGAAACTCTGTTCCCTAGCAACAGTCTGGGTTTGATTCAGACCAGTTCATATCTGGCTTTTAGAAGAGCTTATAACTACATATTTGTGATATTACCAGGATCGCCTGCACTTCTGTAACATTTACCATCTCCTCATTTACCTTGACTCAACCACTGCTGAAACCTTTCATGATCCTTTTTTTTAAGGTCTAAACTTGACTTTTCTAATACCTTCCTGACTGGCCTCCCATCCTCATCCCTATTATTGCTCACATAATGTTCCATTCATTTATTCACATGTGCACAATCCTAATCTGGCAATGCCTTGATATTAAAATTTTCCACTTAGTAAATGGTTTCCATATCCCTGTAACCTTCTGCAGTCCTACAGACCTCAGATGACTGTAATGCTCCAATTCTGGTTTTTAGCACACCCCAAATTTTAATCAGCTCAATCATGGACAATCACTCTTAGACCATGACGTCAACACAGCATTTGATTGAATATGGAATTGTGAACCCTCTCAAGACACAAGTCAACGGGAATCAGGGAAAGTCTTTCTACTGATTAGAATCATGCCTAGCACTAAAGGAAGGTGGTTGTAAATGATTCAAGTCAGTCATCCTTGTTTCCAGACATTACTGTGGTTAAAACGTAGAGTATTCTTTCATGCTCAACAATCTACAGTTGCTGCATTAATGACATGTTTCAAGCTCTGGACCATTCTGTCTGCCCCTCGTCAACCCAATCTCTTCAACCCTCTCCACCTTGCTTTTCTTTTTTACAATCTGCCTTGAAACCTACCTTTTGACTAGGCTTTTGGTCATTTGTCATAATACTTTCTAATGTAGTTTGGTGTGAAGTTTTATAATACTCCTGTGAGATGCCTGGGGGTATTCCATTCTATTAAAGGTGCTACATAGAAGTGTGAAGCGATGCAATGTATATGAGGTGATGGACTTTGGTAGAAAGAACAATATAAAATAAAGGATGCAATTCTAAAAGAGGTGCAGGAGCACAGCAGCATGAGTGTGCACAGATCATTGAAGATGATGGTACTGGCGGAGAGAACTGTAATAAAGCAAATAATATCCTGAGCCTTATTAATAGGGGCCTAGGGAGTACTAGAACAATAACATGATGTTGAACTTATACTTGACGCTTATTAGCCCTCAGCTGGAGTATTGTGTACAGTTCTAGGCACAACATGAGAGGAAGGACATGAACACAATGGAATGAGTGCATAAGAGATTTGCAAGAAATGTTCCACGGAATAGAAATTTCAGCTATAAGGATAGATACAGTGAAAAAGGCAAGAGGAGATCTGACAGACGGAGGTTGGATGAGTGGGAAGAAATTATTCCAATTTGTAAAAAGATCAAGAACCAGAGGGCACAGATTTGCAAAAGAAGCAAGTGTAATGCCGGGAGAGAAAATCTTTGTATTTAGGATGGACTGCCTGGAAGTGTGGTGGAAGCAGAGTCAATTGAGTCATTCAAAAGGACAATGTTTCTATTTAAACAGTCATCCAATGAGGAAACGACAGGAGAATTGCACTGAACTGTGATGTTCATTCAGAGAACTGGTGCAAACACTGTGGGCTGAACAACCTTCTGTGTGGGAGCACTCCTATGATCCTATGATGAATGTAGATTGTTTTTGTCATTGCCACAAAGCACAGACTTGGTTTGTTAAACTTGTGAAATCTTATTGCCATCATTTAACGGTCCATGTGCTGGGGAAGGACTAAACAGTGGGTGTGCTTAAGCCAAAGGCCAGGTGATGTCTGTTTTCACCTATGTCTCAGCATAATATTACAGGAAACTTCAGTAAGCAGCAATTATAACTGGTGTTATTTAATGTTGGCGTTAGGTCAGTGTTAGTGGAGTGAGCTGGAGCTGCAATGCCCAGTAGCAGCCAATTGTAATTCTGCCCTTTAACAAAAAAATGTACACTTTCAGGATAACATGTCAGCTGACTCGAAGGTAATGTCCTTGCTATTTTCCTTACCGAGATTAAAAAATTTAAAACACCTTGTTAATTATTATGCTGCCTTAAATTATAGCCTCCAAATTGAGAATGCTGAATATACCAGGTAATACTCAGAAATACATGTGAAAGAGAATCTGTTTGCAATCCTGTAAAGGGACTGGAACATGGTTATTATTTAAAGTAAGCTTCTAGTATCAGGTTTAAAGATATGCTAGCAGATTTAATTTGCATGTTATTCTTTGAATTCCCCTTAAGCATTCATGAAAGGAGAATTCATGTTCTTCTGATCAGTGAGATTAGCCAACTGCCAGAAGTGTGCTTTTTTTTATTATTGTGTTTTGGGGGGAGTCAAATGGGGCAGGAATGAATGCAGTGTGAAGCAAAGCAGAGAAAATGTTTGCAAACCAATTATGTACAATGCATTCTGTCAGTATTATGTTGTGTCTCTTCCCATTGTGCCTATTTTCAATATTGAATTTATAATTTTGTGGTTTATTTGAGCTATTTCACAAAAAAAGAACCGCCATTGTTGAGTAAATTTTTGTTTTGCTATTTACTCAGCCACTTACAAATGGTTGAGATTATCGAAAGCATTTCCTTTGAGCAGTCTAGCTGAGGATCAGATTTGGAGCTGCCACACTTTGCAACACTCATTGGATGTCTTGGCGGAATCCAGTTGAGAGCTAAAAATGACAAACCAAGCCCAGGAGAAGTAGAGAGTTCACTGCTTTACTTTGCTGGAACAATTCTTGAAAATTTTACCGTTTCATATAGACTGCAGATTGTGAGGAAATTTGTAAATGTTTGCAGTATTGCAAACATCTGATTTCACAAAACCTTTTTAAGAAAGTGTAATTAAGAAATAAGGGTATTTCATACCACAAATTAGAGTGATGAAATTTAGAGAATGAAATTATGCCATTTGGTCCATTTAGAGTCATAGAGATGCACAGCATGGAAACAGACCTTCAGTCCAACACATCCATGCCGATCAGATATCCCAACCCAATCTAGTCCCATGTGCTAGCACCCAACCCATATCCCTTCCCATTCATATACCCATCCAGATGCCTTTTAAATGTTGCAATTGCACCAGCCTCCACAACTTCCTCTGGCAGCTCATTCTACACATGCACCACCCTCTGCATGAAAAAGTTGCCCCTGAGGTCTCTTTTGTAACTTTCCCCTCTTACTTTAACCTTTGCCCCCTAGTTCTGGACTCTCCAACCCCAGGAAAAAGACCTTGTGTATTTACTTTATCCATGCTCCTCATGATTTTATAAATCTCTTTAAGATCACCCCTCAGCCTCCGACGCTCCAGGGAAAACAGCCCCAGCCTATTCAACCTCTCCCTATAGCTCAAACCCTGGCAACATCCTTGTAAATCTTTTCTGTATCCTTTCAAGTTTCACAACATCATTCCGATAGGAAGGAAACCAAAATTGCATGGAATATTTCAAAAGTGGCCTAACCAATATCCTGTACAGCCGCAACATGACCTCCCAATGCCTGTACTCAATATTCTGACCAATATGATGCTAACTCTATGCTTTGCGCAGGGACTATATTGCAGTGTTGCGCTATTACTGTCTCTGTATAAGACCATAAGACATAGGAACAGGAATTCGGCCATTTGGCCCATCAAGTCTGCTCTGTCATTCAATCATAGCTGATACAGTTCTCAACCCCATTCTCCTGCTTTCTTCCCATAATCCTTGATCCCCTTGACAAACAAGAACCTTTCTATCTCTGTCTTAAATATACTCAATGACCTGGCCTCCACAGCCTTCTTTGGAGTGAATTCCATAGATTCACCATCTATTTGTGGCTAAAAAAGTTTCTCCTTATCTCCATTCTGAAGGGTCTTCCCTTTACTCTAAGATCGTGCCCTCAGGTCCTGGTCTCTTCTGCCAACGGAAACATCTTCTCAATGTTCAATCTGTCCACTATTCCTTAAGTTTCAATTAGATCTCCCCTCATCCTTCTAAACTCCATCGTGTACAGATCCAGAATCCTCAAACGGTTCTCATATGTTAAACCTTTCATTCCTGGGATTATTCTCGTGAACCTCCACTGGACCCATTTCAGATCCTTCCTGAGGAATGGGGCCCAAAATTGCTCACAATACTCTAAAGTTGTATGACCGAGCTTTATAAAGCCTCAGAAGTACATCCTTGATTTCATATTCTAGACCTCTCAAAATAAGTGCCAACATTGTATTTCCCTTCCTAACCACCAACTCAACCTGCAAGTTTACCTTAAGAAAATCTAGACTAGGGCTCCCAGGTCCCTTTGCACTTCAGATTTCTGAATTTTCTCCCCATTTTCTATACCTCTAGTCTTCATACCAAAGTGCGGGACTTCTCACTTTCCCGTGTTGTACTCCATCTGCCACTTCTTTGCCCACTCTCCTCACCTGTCCAAATCCTTCAGCAGCCTCCCCACCACCTCAATACTATCTGGACCTCTCTTTGTATCATTTGTAAACATAATCAAAAGGCCCTCAGTTCCTTCACCTAGATCATTTATGTAAACATTGAAAAGTTGTGGTCCCAACACTGACCATTATGGAACACCACTAGTCATCAGCTGCCATCTTGAGAAGGACCCTTTTATCCCCTTAATCTTTCTTCGTGATATCTAATTTCTCTTTTTATAATCTTCCTTCATAGTATCTAGTTCCCTTTTTAGAATGATATTAATCTCTGTCTCAATAGATTTCTGTATGAAAGCATTCAATCATTTCAAAGCTGAGTCTAAAATGTAGTCTTCAAATTTTCCCTTAATTCTTGTGATCTTGATTCTGTATTGTGTTAATGCCAAATTTCCCAATCAATGGCAAAAGCGTATATCATTATTCCTCCCAAAATGTTTGCTATTTTTGTAAACCTCCTTGAATCTTCAGATTTTTTGAAGTCTCCTTAACTTTTCCCTTTTTCAGTGGGAATAAGTGTTAATCAATCAAGTTAATCTGCACAGCAGTAAAAAAATCCATAGCTTTAATATCCTATAGTGAGGTGCCTTAAATTTCACCAAATATTCCAGCTTTGCTGTGAGCACTGTCTTCTATAGGTTCAATGGTTTGCATTTAATGGCCTAATGCTTAAAATGCAAATTCTCATTTGACATTTTTATAACCTGCACTCACAATTTTAACTATCTGTTTAACTTTCAAATTTCTGTGCTATCTTAAATCTCCAACTCTTTCCATTCTGTTAAGGATCTTACATTTTAGGATCCACTTTTGTTGTGCCCATTTTCTCCCCACAAATGTACCATTTCACATTTGTCCACAATGATTTGCATCTGGTTAGGTGGAAATTACAAATGGGAGCAGACTACTCAGCACAAGCAGTCCACAGTCATGTCTATTCCCAAACTGAGTCATAGTCTGAATTCCTTATGGCCTCTGGTCTTAATATCCCATTACCACATTTTTAAAACAAAGACAGAAATTGCTGGAGAAGCTGAACAGATCTGGCAGCACCTATGCATAGAAAGCTGAGTTAATAATTTGAGTCCAATGACCCTTCTTCAGAATACACTTTTCCTAACTTATTTTTAAATGTTGAAAAGGTCTTTGCTTAAATCGCTAAATTCACTAATGCATCCCATAGACCCTCAGTCCTCTGTTTTTATATAATGTTTCGCTTCTTTCCTGGCCTAAATTGCTTGTGTTTAATCTCTTAATCTCAACTGTTAATCTGCCGTCATCTAGCAGTCTCACTGTTATTTTGATCAACCTGCTCAAACACGCTTTCACGTGCCTCTGGGTCAGGTGAGACTTGAACCTGGACCTCATTCCTTATGGAGTGCTTCACCATTAATTTAATGTTATCAGCAACTTCAGTGTCATAGCAAGAAAGACACTACACAAATCCATATACAAATGATGTCCTGGCTCAGTTCCCTGGAGTACTACATTGCCTGCGGTCTACCAAGTTGAAACATATTCATTTATCTTTACTTCTGTCAGTCTTTCCCCAAGACATCACTGTATCTGTACAACTGCATTTCTTTTAGTTACATCGTGCTTAGTTTGTATTCATCAAACTCAAGCTGCTCCTTACAAATCCATGCTCTCTATGCTGACTGTATTTGCTAATGTCATTTACACTGATAAAGTGAGTCCTGTGTAGTCTACAATGTGGTTTGAGGTCCACTTACAGAATTAATTTTTCCCATGAGCAAATTAAAATGAATTGTCATAAAATTTTCTAGTTTGTCTTTTTTGATCCCCAGTGAACAAGTGTATAATATTTGCAATCTTTGGTGCAATTCCTGTCTCCAGACATTTTTTTGGGGAATTAAGGTTAATGAATACATAATCTCTTTTCTCATCCTTCTTCTGCAGTGCGTACATTCTGAGACTAGTAATTCTTTTTTCATTTTTATTCATTTTTAATATTTTTGAATATTTATGCAGCTCTTCCACATTCTCCTCAGGTATTTCTGCACTAATTCTTTCATACTGTGCCTTAAAAGGTGTTGCTAGTGTCTTGTTAAGCATCTCAGCCGTACTCTTCCAATCAATACAAGGCCTTTTCTTCAAAGTCACCTAATTTCTCTTTGATTACTCTGTTACATGTGCATCAATAAAAACCCTTAATGCTTCCTTTATATTGACTGCCACAAATCTTTCATACTCTTCCTTAGTCTGTCCTAATTTGTTTTTGCTCATTATCCTAATTACTTATTATAATTGCTGTTTACTTTTATTTTCTCCCATCTGTTTATTTTAAGCCATTTTTGTTTCAATATATTAACAAAACCTTCTTTTCCCTCCCTTATTCCTCATCAGAATATATTTATGTATCTCTCATATCTATCAACTCAGATTCCTTGCCTGGCCTGTCATTTTTGTTTCTAACCAAGTAATCTGGACAAGGCTGCATTTTGTACCACTGAAATTGGCTCATCTGAAATCCAGCTCCTTTATCTAGGATTTATTTTGTTTTAATGTGGATCTAATTAGGTTTAGGGTTACTATTTGCTAATGTTCACTCCCCATGCCCTTCTGCTGAATTGTTTACTCAATTTCGTAACTCAGAACTGGATTTCTGTCTCATACAATTTTTCTCCTTTATCACTTCCTTCAAGTTATTCATTTGAGGTTCAATGTGTCAAGTCATTTCAGCCTCAGTTAATATTTTAGCTACTGTGCACAGAACAATTATAGGAAAATCAAACTACTTGGAACCAAACTCAGCAAACCAGATGTCGTGCACATTAGATAATCTGTTTGAGAATTCATTCCATGACTGCTGAATTGTCAGAGATGCACAATACCAAATTAGTAACAAGATTAATATAAATTACAAAACCTTTTGAGGGGAAAAGTTAAATATACTCTTATCTATAAATATGGAATAAATAAATTTGTATCAAGACGAAAAGACTGTGTTTTCTTATATGAATTAAACACCCAAAACATAATAAAGTATTAATGCAGCACATAATCATGAACTACTAAGCAACTCTGCACTACTGTGTTTTGCTACAAAAAAGCTTCATTTCTATCTCTGTTTGGCTTTGCGTCATTGCTAATGATTCATATTCACTGTTCATTTGTGAATGTCTTCAAGTGGGTGTATGGTCCCACTTGTTTAAGACATTATCATTGCTGAGGGGGCATCATAAGCTATCACTCACTGATGCAGATTCCATTTTGTGATGGTTCATTTTCTGCAACAATTTGAAATTGTCGTTCTTCACATTTCCAGTATGAAGATTTTTGGTGCCAAGTTTAGTGTAGATCATGTGTAGATATGTTCCTCAGTTGTTGAAGTAAATCCGGATTCATGTATCTCTCATATGAATGCTTGTAGCTTAGTTTTGAACTTCCAATGGGTCTATGGACGCTGTCAAGCTCTCCACATAGTGCATCATTTGGTATGTGACCATCATCCATTCATTGGCAGCCGTCATCGTTGTCACTGCTTGAACATTGCCCTCATACTTTGAGGTAAAAACAAGGACTGCAGATGCTGGAAACCAGAGTCTAGATTAGAGTGGTGCTGGAAAAGCACAGCAGGTCAGGCAGCATCCGAGGAGCAGGAAAATCGATGTTTCGGGCAAAAGCCCTTCATTAGCCCTATTCCTGATGAAGGGCTTTTGTCCAAAATGTCGATTTTCCTGCTCTTCAGATGCTGCTGGACCTGCTGTGCTTTTCCAGCACCACTCTAATCTAGACCCTCATACTTTGAGTCAGACAACTGCAATGTTTTTGATGAGGTCTCTATGCTGCTGTGGATCCTAAGGAACTTTCTTAAACCATTTGTGTACCATATCTATATTTAGAAGGCTACAACTAGCCCTCTCTTCCTTAGTCATATTGTGGCACAAACCTGTCAGGATTTCCTGCTTTAGGTTCACCCTTTGTCTGTTGTTCTTGTGTTCTTTATCAGAAATGCATAAATTCACAGGAATAAAGCATTAAATGCTCTCCACTAGCTCTGAATATATTACAAGGTAAATAAATAATCACACATTTCAAACCCCAAATTTTGCTTGTCACGCAAACATAATTTTAAAGTGGATGAACACCTGATGTCTGACATCACATTTGTTTTCCAGTGATGGAAGGAAGGATATGAGGACTGTTAAGCTGGTTTACTGGAGCTGTAGTACTTCCAGAATTGTGTACATATTGCAGGTTTTCTGTTGTTCGAATATACAATGTCCATTCTAATTGGAGCAGCAGAGCATAAGTCACTGAGAAATGTCTTAGCTGCTGTTTACAATACAACAGCAGCAGGATGTTCTTCAGATCATTAGATCACAAAAAGAAAATAAAGCACCCTGTTAACATCTAATATAAATAAGACTAAACCAGCTCTGAAGTTTTGTTAACGAGTTATACTGCTCAGTTCCTCCTATTATTTCTCTTCTTATTGCTTTTCTCTTCTCAAGGAGATCAATAAGGGAAAAGAAGGGGCGGCTCAGCGATTAGCACGTTCAATTCCAGCCCCAGGGGACTGTCTATGGAATTTACATATTCTCCCCATTCTTGCTTGGGTTTCCTCCCACAGTTCAAAGATTTGTGCATTAAATGGTTTGGCCATAAGAACTCACCCATAGAGTCCAGGGAGGTGTAGACTATGTGGATTAGCCACGGAAAATGCAGGGAAAGGTAAGGGGATGGTTCTGGATGGATGCTGTTTGGAGGGTCAGTGTGGATCAGATGGGCCGAATGGCCTGCTTCAACACTGTGGGGAATGTATTCTATTCTTTGCTAGACCTCCAGTACATGTGCCTCATTGATTAGTCTCGAAGTACAAATTTGGATGCTTAGAGCAAGATCTTTGATTATAAATACTTCCATAGAAAGACATGGCTCCGTACTCACCTAATGACCACTTGTTTTGCCAAATTGCACATTTGCGATACCGAGTGATGCACCAATATGGATTTAATTCCCTCACTGGCTAAGGCTACTATAACAGACTCTCCTCAATCTCTCCCTTTGCCCAAGGCAAAGTGACCCTTGGGTTCTTGTTTTATTTCTAAAATATACTTTATTCATAAAAATATCTTTATGTAAGTACCCAAACACTAAAATAGTTCTGGTTTGCACATTGGCGTGTGGAGAAACAAACATTGGAGTCTGATTCTATCCAAAAAACAAAACCAAAGGCATTTCTTACTTGTACAAGATTATATTTGCATATATTTGAGGCACTGTGGTGTCTAATAACTAAATGAACCCCCATTTAACTTAAGTCTTTCTCCACTGAGCCTTGACAGCAGCTGCCCCAAACTTTAGTGCATTCCTCAACACCTAGTCCTGGACCTTGGAATGTGTCAATCTGCAACATGTGATTGAGGTCAACTCTTTCAACGGGAAGATCAGCAAGTTTCAGGCAGACCAAAGAGCATCTTTCACCAAATTGATGGTCCTCCAGGAACAGTTGATGTTTGTCTTGATGTGCTTCCTGTGGAACAGGATATAGAGCACAGAGTCCTGCATTACAGAGCATGAACCTCAACAATAACCACTTCAATTGTCTCCAGATTTCCTTTGCAAAATCTCTATTTACACTCCCCCCACCACCACTTCCTCACAGCCTCTTCGAGGTGGCACAGAGAGTCTGGGCATACATGAAGAATCTAACAGGATTCTCACCACCAGCTGAGCTATGTCTTGGTGCTTGTTAGAAAGCTCTGGCGATGAGACATTCTGCTAAATGGCTTTGACAGTCTGCTCAGGGAACACCTAACAGGATCCATCTTCTCCTTTTCCTGCGGGGTCTCGCATATGCTATGTGCTGACCACTTCCTGAGGGACCTGTGGTCAAAGGTGTTTTGCTTTGCAAATTTTTCCACAATGGTATAGAATGGTCCAACTATTTGGAGTGTTCCATGACAGTGAGCCAAACCCTTCCTTTCCAACACTGGGAGCAGTACGTAGTGACACTTGGTGTTTGCGTATGAGGGTCTATATACAGCTTGATGCAGCCCCGCATAAAGGTGGCCATCAGGATGAGGGCAGCATTGGCTACATTCTTCCCTCACTTACTCAGGGTTTTCTATATGGTGCCCCTGTGGACATGGGCCATCTTTGACCTCTAGATGAAGTGGAAGATGGCTTGGATGACTGCAATGGTGCAGGTTTGGGGAATGGGCTAGACCTGCACCACCTTCCACAACAGAGAGAGTGCCTTACACCCGATGATTAGATTTTTACCAGCTTTGGAGAGGGCAAGATGCTTCCATAAGCCCAGTTTCTGCCTCACCCAAGCAATACACTCCTCCAAAGTGTTTACACGCACCCAGGCCCCTCCGAACCATAGTCCCAGCACCTTCAGGTAAACTGTCCTGATGGTAAATGGTGAAAAAAGGATCAGTCAGCCCAGTTCCCAAAGAACATGGCCTCACTTTTGCCTTGATTTACCTTGGCTCCTGAGATCAGTTTGAACTGGTAGCAGATGCTCATGAGTCTGTGTGCTGACAGCAGACCCGAGCAGAAAACAGTGATGTCACCCATGTATGAGTTGACCTGTAGGCCTCCATTGCCTGGAATAGTCAGCCCTCTCAGGCTCACATCCTTCATGATGGACTCGATACAATTCACAAACAAGGCAGGAGAGAGTGGGCAACCCTGCCTGACTCTGGATCCGATCAGGAGGCTTTCTGATTCCCACTCATTGATTGAGACTGCAATAATGATGTTGGTGTAGAGCAATCTCCCACCCACCCCCAACACTGTACTGTACATTGGCAAGGAGCGTGAGGCTCTCAGAGAGTGTCCTGCCTGGTACAGCACAGATTTGGTCGGGGTGAATCACTGATCCCAAAGCAGACCTGACCCGGTTGGTCATGACCCTCAGGTTAAGCTACCAGTCGATTTGCTCTGTTGAACCCTGTGGTTCAGTAGGACCATAGTGACTTTACCTTACTTTGTACTTGTATTGCCTGTGCTGTTCAGGAGCAAGGAGATTGAGGACAGTGAAAATTCAGGCGGCGAATTTCCCTCTTTTTCTGAAGTGTGAGAATGATTGTGTTAAGCAGTGACTAATATCTAGTCTACACCATCAGGATAAGTCGACCTATCTCCTATCAATCAGCAGGATTGTTACTAGCTTGTCACTCTATCATACCCTTTGATCACTTTAGCCCAAAGGATAATATCTATCTCCTTGAAAATATTCAATGTTTTGGCCTCAATTTGCTTTCTGTGGCAGAGAATTCTACAGACTATTAGATGAATAAATTTCTCCTCGTCTCAGTCCTAAATGGCCTACCTTATATCCCTGGAATGTGACTTCTGGATCTGGACTCCTAATCATTAAGAACATCCTTCCTGTTATCCTGATGTACTCCTTTAAGGTACGATTGGTCTGATCAGCACATAATACAATTCTTTTCATTGTATCTCTGTGTGACAATCATAAATCAAATCAAATCCTGCATTTACCCCGTCTAGTTCTGCCACAATTTTGTAGGTTTCAATGAGATCCCTTTTCATTCTTCTAAACTCGGTGAATACTGTCCTCTCTTCATAAGTCAGTTCTACCATTTTGTGTTCTGTCAGTTCATCCCCCTCTCCCATTGCAGTTAATGGTGTGCTCTATCAGCTTGTAATCACCCTGCGCTCATATGTGCTCAGAGCATCCATACAGAAACACAGACAGACTACCGAACCGGGTGGTGATGCCTAATGCATCACGCTTTAAGCAGCCACCACCTACACTGAGCCAGGAGGAAGGGCTTATGCCCGAAACGTCGATTCTCCTGTTCCCTAGATGCTGCCTGACCTGCTGCGCTTTCCCAGCAACACATTTTCAGCTCCGATTTCACCATCCCAGCCAATATCCCTGTAGAAGTGACACAGTAGACTAGTTCTTCGCAATCTGATCCCTGCTTTCTGTAGGACAAGAAGAATTGACAAAGGTAGTTGTTAAGTGCAGATGGTGGTAAGTTGGCAAAGGGTGGAAGGACCATGGGTGTTGATGGAGGGCACTGCTTGGCTTTGGGGAGGTGGGGAGTTGTGACAAGCCATGGAGAGATAGGTGCAGCGCATCGAGTGGCATGAGAATATGTGGGATGTGAGGGATGGGGGGGTGGGGGGTATGTTTAGCTGTTTTTTAAATTGTTATTGAGCTTCAGCACCGTGCCAGAGCGCTAAAACAGACCACCTTCTTGTCCCACCTCTTCACCCAGCAGGATCTGGCTGGCGCCAGGAAACCCCACTGTCCACAGTGAAGGGTGAACCTTCCAGACTGCTTTTTCCTGGGATGAGTTTGCAGAGCTGGGAGCAATGGCATGCTTCAGACATGAGCAGAGATCCAGGCCACAGCAAAGTCCTTTATGATGAATTGTCCTGCATTAAGTATAATTGGGGAAAGGTCTGAGCCTGCCGCAGGTATTTAGAGAATCCTATTGTCCCCAGAGCAAAGCTGTTCCTAATGTGTAGTGTCGTCACTGGGCCAATACAAATTATCTGAAGTATTATTTGTACAATATATTTTGAACTTAGCTGAAATAACCCAGTCTCAAATGATCTTTTCTTTTAGTCCTTGGGTCAGCGTTGAGACACAATATCCTTCAGGTCAGGTCAGATCCCTGGCATCATTTTGTCGCAGTCAGATCTGAACACAACTCCCACACAAATGCAGAGCTGGAAAGATTATCTGTAAGGTTCGGAATATGGATCATCTCTGATAACTTATGAGTGCATTCACAAAGTCAAACCTCAAGGTTGGTTGAGATCCAGCTTCCAATCAGGGTTCCATTCTGGTGAAAGGAGATTCAATAGGACCACTCGAAAAGGGCATTTGATGTCTACTTGAAAGGAAAGGTTTACAGTTTTAGAGGAAAGAAAAGGGTAATGGAACTCCTTAGACAACAGTTACAAAAAGGCAGCTTAAGTGTGACAAGCCAGCTGGCCTCTTCATATGCAGTTTGATTCAGTTGATCCACTGAATGAGTATAATGTTTTGTCTAGTTTATTCAACCATTAATGCTATTTCTGACCAACCTGGATTCCTAGAGAATAGAAAATTAAAATTACACTTATGAAACTGCTAATTGTCCATTTTGTCCTGCTAACTTTGTATCTGTAGCAATATTTGCCTTTGGCCCAAAGGCCTAATTGTAGTTACTTTTCAGTATTTACTTCCCAAATGGATTTCAGTTGCTTTAATCTGAGCTCAGAAATGGAAGGCTCAGTGCTTATGTTACATGTATTATATTATATTATAATTACACTGTAAAAACTAAGTCCAGTGACAGGATTATATTATAATTACACTGTAAAAACTAAGTTCAGTGACAGTAGCTTTGCATCGCTGCACATTATGAAGATTTGTCTGCGCAAAGTCCCAAGTTTACAGTCCTAGAAAGAATGAAAAGTTGTTGGTCAAGCCATTTAAAGAGAGATTTGCATTGCTATTGATATGTTCCTTGAGCTGCATCTGTAAAAGCAGTCTATATATATGCATCCTGGCATCAAGATAACAGTACAGAGAGAGCTACAGCAGAAAGGCTCTGTCAGGTAAGTGCAGCTTTGCTCTTTGAGTTGTGCTTTCCTCAGCTATTTATCACTAAGATTGCAGTCTGTGCCCTTTTATTTGAGCAGTTTTCACTTTAAGTTGCCATCTGACTAAATGTCACTCTTGTGTAAAGATGTTGTTTGGAGTGTACAAGGTGTGAGAAGGGCAAAGGTAAATGTTCTGGTGAGGTAAATATTCTCATATACTCCTACTCATCATCCTCAACATTATGGCATTGTTGTAAAGATGGAAGATTCCACCTTGATAAGGTACTAATTGTTGCATTCGAAGAGGACATCACTGGTTCTACTATCCAGTAAACTCGTCATCCCAAAGCCGTTTCAAGCAATGGTTCACAATTAACTCTTGTTTCTACCCCATAGCTAGTTTTGTATCCATGCAATCACTACTCCTTTAATTACACCTGTAAAGGTCCACCACCAACCTGGCCTGGAGCAACCCCCCAATCATCAAGGTCCATGGGGAGGCCTTAGAGAATGTTGACCACTTCCAATACCTTGGGAGTGTCTCTTGGCCAAAGCAGCTATTGATGAAGAGATCCAGCACTATCTCCAGTGTGCTAGCACAGCATTCAGCCACATAAAAGAGTGTTCGAGGACAACAACGTCATATCTGACATCAAGATCATGGTTTACAGAGCTATGATGGTTCCCACTCTCCTATATGGCTCTGAGACGTGGACCATCCACAGCAGATCTCTCAAGGCACTGGAGCAGTCCCACCATTGCTGCCTGTGCAAAATCCTGCAAATCCACTGGGAAGACATACGCACTAACACCAGCATCCTCGACTAGGCCAACATCGCAGCAATGAGGCACTGAAACCTCCCCCCATCAGCTGTGATGGGCTAGGCACATCATCCCCAAGACTGACATGAGAATCTCCAAACAGATGCTCTACTCCCAGTTCCGAAATGGCAGGCAAGCCCCAGGTGGACAGAGGAAGTGCTTCAGGGATACCCACAAGGTCTCACTGGTAAAGCGTGGCATTCCCACAGACAACTGGCCCAAAACCATCCAAAGTGGAGGAAGAGCATCTGGGAAAGAATCGAAATACCTCGAGACTTGCCATCGGGGAAAAAGTGAAAGTCAGGCGCAAACAGCGTAAGGAATTCGATGCCACACCAATCGCCCCTCACCCCTTCTCTCAACCACCACTTGTCCCAAGTGTAACAGAGTCTGCAGTAGCCGCATTGGTCTGTACAGTCATGTCCGGACTCAACCTGAGAGTGGAAGAGTGTCATCCTCATCTGCGAAGGATCACCGATGAAGATGATGAATCACAGGGCTTCAAACTTTGCAAGCAATTGAATTGAATTTCTTAAACTTCCATATACTCGCATTCCTTGGATTGTTAGTACCGACTGTTAGTAAAAAAAAATTAGTCCAATAATGTAACCACTACTCAGTTATACTCCTTTGGAGCATGGATTCACATGTTAAATTTCTCACTTGTCTCTGATCTGAAATGTTTGTGCTGCAGTGTCTACTTTTGGTCATGGGAAACTATGGAAAGGAAAAATAACAGTAATTAGAAAAATCAAATAAAGGGTTTTCTCTTGCTCTTCACTGCCTTTATATTACTGTTCTGACTTGTCTTTTCCAATGCACCATTCATCTCTTTCTGAAGCATTGAATCCCTACAGCATGCAGCAGGCCATTCAGCCCATTGAGTCTACACCAAACCTCCAAAGAGCATCCCACCCAGACCCATCTCCTCTGTAAGCCTGCATATCCCACGACTAATACACCTAACCTACACATCCCTGGACACTATGGACAATTTAGCATGGCTAATCCATATACTCATTTGGATTGTGGAAGGAAACTGGAGCACCTGAAGGAAATCCACACTGACATGGGGAGAATGTGTAAACTCCACATAAACAATTGCCTGAGGGTGGAATCAAACTCGGGTCCCTGGCACTGTGAGGCAGCAGTGCTAACCACTGAGCCTTTCCTGAAGAAGGGCTCATGCCCGAAACGTCGATTTTCCTGTTCCTTGGATGCTGCCTGACCTGCTGTGCTTTTCCAGCAACACATTTTCAGCTCTGATCTCCAGCATCTGCAGTCCTCACTTTCTCCACTGAGCCATTATGGCAGATTGTCAAGATGTAACGGAATGAATGGTGAGATGGTGGTTTTTGCAGATGTTAAATGCTGGGCCAGAATACCTGGTTGGACAGAGCTGTAGGTATTCAAGCAACACAGATTATTAAAATGGCAAAATATGACTGCAGCAGGTGCCATTACAATTTAATGGCGTTGTTTTCCTCTCGGCTCTGTCTGTTTATAAGAAGGTAGGAAAAGGCACATAGATTCCTAACATGGCCAGGTAACTGTTGGCAAGTCTAATGGAGATGAATATTTTGTCAATCATGGTAAAGAATTGGCTACATAGTGTCAAGTTAGCTTTGCAACAAGAACACTCTGTTCATGCATAACTTTCTATCTGTAACATTATGTTGAGCCACCAACTATGGTATAAAGGTGATCTGCCTGGTAACCAATACAGTGAATTCTGCTGGGTCTCCCAGTTCCTATGCTGGGTAAAACTAACCACACACACACTGACTCTGGTATACATTTCATTTTGACGTGCAGCTCTCATTCTCTCAGCTGCACTTCTGTACATTATATCTACTTTACAATTGCATTTTAAAATAAATTCTTAAAGTTATAAGGGCCCTCAGCATCAATTTTGGCTTGGCACAGCCAGGGATCAGGTTGCCCATATGTTCCACCCCTGGAATGTTAGTGTTTTAAATCATCTCAGATTCCCTCTGTGGTTGCAACACCCAGAAACTCAACTTATGAATTTATCAATGAACTGGTTCCGAATCCTTGAGATCTGCTGTTTGGCATTGAACAATAAAGGTGGTCTCCGCATGTGTCTAATTAGTTCCTTCCTCCACAACTCAATACATTGCAAAATCCTCCTGTTATGTGTATGAATAATAACCAGAACCTGAATCCTGAATTGAGTTAGTTTTCATTTGAATAGTTCTCTACAATAGTGTGATTTGTTTTATTCTATAAGGAAGCTGTGATTAAATTGGTGTCCAGTTTTTTACTGGGATATGCAGGCTGCTAATCTGGTTGTTTTTATGCAGAATCTCATTTTAAAAATTATTTTTCTATTAAAACCTCAAATTGAATAGTACTGAGGTCAGTGATTCATATGATAATTGTTTGTTAGAAAAGGTGAGTTTTGTATTGATTCATTTCCAGGTACACCAAAGTCTACTCGACCTAAAGTGCTGGAAACTGATGTTGCATTCTAGTTCATTAGTCTGATCATTTTGATCATTTTGACTACAACCTATTAATGTTCATTGCAATCAAAGACGCCTTTGATAGGTTTTGGAGGAGGCCCATGATCCAGTTGTTCCCTCCTGTGCTCAGTATGAGGGAAAGTTAACACTTAGGTAGTTAAAACCTCTTATTGGTCTTTTCAGTGCTGATCTTAGATTGTTTCCTCGACTTTAACTGTGATTACTTTCAATTTTGACTGTCAGATGAGGGAACACAGGCTGAAACTATAAAGCAAATTCAGGATTGCATCAGGAAGTTCATGGGCTTTTGTGGTGCAGTGGATGTGGTAACTTATCTGGATGATTGGCATTTTCAGGAGCATTGTGAAGTGCTGACGTTCTTTGGCTGTTATTGGAAGGACGTCTGACCGTAAATAAATCAGTTCTAAAGCAGGTAAAACAAAAAGAGCAAGGCAATAATCTGTGGTGTAAGCAATAAAGCCAATAAAGCAATAATCAGTAATCAAAGAATGAGCCATGGAGAAACGTGGTTCATCAAGGATAAAGTAGCAAGAGAAAATGAGTGGATGAGGGTATACAGCACAGACCTAAACTTTCCCTAGATTTTGGCAAAAGACAATGTTGACCATTAGCCAGTTATTAATTCGTCATCATTTAATTAGAATTACCACTAAACAAGATTATGATATGGAATCATTTGTAGCAATTTGAAATAGAAGTGAAGGAATATTTCGAATGAGATATACCAGTAAAGACAAAGATGTATTCATAGCATTCCATATAAGGACACCAAATATCAACTGTTAATGGCAATGATACTAAACAACAAAAAACAATTTTTTTCTGTTAGTTCACTTGTGTTGAACTATAATTGGAGGCCAGGTATAAATGGTAGTATTCTCATCTTTTTGTCCTACTTAAAAGACAAGTCCAGTCAATCACCCTGTGAACCTCTATAGTAAGAAGATCTAATTATGAGATTAACTGCTTGAAAGACTTTGGAATATATTCAAAGCATAAATTTTTATTGCATCTGTGCAAAAGTAAATCTTAGTTTCAAGAACTAATAAAACTGAGCACAGAAAACCAGTTATAAGGGTTATAAGTAATTTGAATATAGCATTTGCATATAAATCAATTCAGTACTTCGTTTAGAATGGAAGTTACGATGGAATTATAGATATTCCATTAGTTAAGCTACTTTTCTATTTTGTATTAGGCTGGAGATTGGTGGTGTTTAGTGCAGCCCCATTGGTGTCAGTTGATGAATAATAGCTTGGAGGACTGAAGACTTGCTCCAGAACTGTTTGCACCCTTGCCAAGCTGTTCATGTGCAGTTACAACATTGGCATCTACCTGACAATGTGGGAAAATAATTCCAGCTATTTCTTGTCCACAGAAAGCAGAAACAAATCCAATCCGGCCAATTATCACCTCATCATCACAGTAAAAGTGTTGGGACTTGTCATTTAAAGTGTTTTCAAGTGGTACTTATTGAGTAATTACTTGTTCACTGATGCTCATTTTGGGTTCAGCTAGGGACATTCTACTCTAGACTTCATTAAGTTTGTTGTCAAAACATGGGCAAATAACCTAAAAATCCAGGTGAGAGTGGCTGCATTTAATATCAAAGCAATATTTGCCTATGTATGGAATTAAAGGGTCTCAAGCAAAATCAAGAAATCTGCTGGTTGAAGTCATACCAAACACTGAGGAGTTTAGACGGATATGGGCCAAGTGCTGGCAAATGGACTAGATTAATTTAGGATATCTGGTCAGCATGGACGAGTTGAACCTAAGGGTCTATTTCCATGCTTTACATCTCTAAGACCCTAAGACAGTTGAAATTATTGGAGGTCAATCACCTCCACCTTCAGTTGTTACTGCAGATCAAGATAATGTTCAAGACCCAGTCATATTCAACTATTTTACTAATGACCTGCCCTCCATTGTAAAGTCAGAAGTGGGGAAGTTCACTCACGATTGCACAACATTCAACACCATTCATGACTCTTCAGATACTGAAGCAGTCTGTGTCTTTATAGAGACCTGATGAATATGCAACTTCAGCTGACAAGTAGTAAGTAACATTCATGCCACACAAGTGCTAGGCAATGACCATCTTAAAAAAGAATTAGACCATCTTCCCTCGATATTGAGTAGTAAGACTATTTCTGGATTTCCCAACATCAATATCCTGGAATTTACGATGGACTAGAAACTTAACTGAATGAGTTATATGATTGGTGTAGCTACAATAACAAGTTCGAAGCTGTGAATTCTGTGGTGAGGAATCCCACTCATCACTTGATCCCTAAAGTCTATTCTCCACCCACAAGACAAAATTGTGATAAAATACACTCCGTTTGCCCGAATGAGTGCAGTTTCAAAAAATGTTCAGTAACACCATCCAGAACACCACAGTCTGCTGAATTAGCAACTTACCCATCAGCATACACAATGATGTTTGGATCCCTACTGCATTGTGGTAACAACGTGTACTATCCACAAAATGCACTTCAGGAACCTGCTTTGGCTCCTCCAACAGCATCTTCCAAATCACTTGTTTCACTTAGAAGGACAGTGGATGTATGGAACCACCTTCACCAGCCAGTTTTCCTTGAAGCCACACACCATTCTAACTTGGAATGATATTGCTGTTCATTCACTGTCACTGGATCAAGAACCTGGAACTCCCTCCCTAACAGCATTATGGGTGTCCCTACAATGCACTGAGTGCAGCAAATCAAGTAGCAGCTCACTACTACTTCCTTGAGCACTTTGGGGTGGGCAGTAAATACTGGCCCGGACAATAATGCTCACATCACATCACAGATAACCATATCACTGCTTGAGAAACCTTCGAAGGCAGTCTTGTGCATTCTGGACCTTGCCTAGTAGATTTCCTAAAGCAGTGCATTTTCTGATGATATCTGACCCTGTGCTTGGAATACAAAAAAAAAATGACCACCATGGAAGAAAAGTGTACCTTAAGTCTAGGAGCAGCCTCTTTAAGGTGTAAAATGAAGATTGTAAACCTCGTCATGCGTTTTAATGTGGAACATTGTTGTGGCATGTTAGCAGAATGGAAAAGCAGCTGGAACATCTCAGGTACTTAAAGAATGTCACTATGTGGTGCATTCAAGATAGATTATCTTTATAATAGGTTGTGAATTTAATTTTGAGACATCCTGAGTAAACAGTATCCTGACTACTTTAGTCAGAACACTGACAGGGAGATTTGCATTGAACTACAATTTGTAATTATTATAACACTTTAATGAAGTTATCTCTTCTTTGAAATTTGGATTACAAAAATCCTTAACTGTTCAAAGAACTTTAGTTTTGATGCTTCAATCACAGGTTCTGAAGGGAAAACTCATAGTCCATCCTGACGTTTGTAATGATTAACCAAATTAGTTTAGTCTGTTTGACCAATGACCTTGAGGGTTGTGTGCTTTACTTCAACTGAATCATGGGTGATCTTACCACCTTAGTATGTGACCTCGGACATATCCATATTGGGAAGAGTCATGTTTCCAGAATGTTAACTGAAGTTTCTTTACCTTTTGACTTTGGAATTACGGGCAGTGTAGCTGCTTCCTGACATGAGGGATTTGTGCAGCTTACAAATGTCCAAACTCTGGCACCTGGGAGGCTTTAGTTTCAAAGCGAAAAAATGGTCCTTCAAGCAGCAAGACTTATGAATTTCGCCTTGTACCTGAAACAACCCTAGCTTCCTTCTCTGGAAAGTGTAAAAACAAACTTCAAGTAGTCTCACAGTTCTGAAACCTTCTACAAAATTACTTTCAGCAAAACTCTTCCTTCTTAACTGAACTGTGCTCCCTTAGGTTTGAAGGTTTTTAATTTCTTGATGGATGTTGACTCTAGATGTTGTAGGTTTCTGTAGCAGCATTTTGTCCTGTTTGTACATATTGCCATCACTGTTGTAGGTGAGCATTGTTGGCTGTTGTGCACTAGTTGTCTATAGTCAGAGGTTTCTTATTGTCCTATTAAATGTAAAAGCTGTGTGCATATAACTATCATAAAGTGGTAATTTTTACTCTTATAAACATATATATATATGCTTACACCAACTGCTTGATGAAATGGCATTTGTCGCAACATAACATTTGTTTATGGCTTAAATGGAGATCAACGTGTGTTAGTGTGAATTATCATTAATGCCACATTGAAATGCAATATGGTCCTTAGAATCATAGAATCCCTACAGTGTGGAAGCAAATCACTCAGCACATTGAGTCCACATTGACCCTCCAAAGAGCATTGCACCCAGTCCAACCCTCTACCCTATTCCTGTAACCCTACATTTCCCATGGCTAATCCAGCTAGCGTGCACATCCCTGGATACAATGGACAATTTAGCATGGCTAATCCACCTAACCTGCACACCTTTGGACTGTAAGAGGAAACCGGAGCACCTGGCAGAAAACCACACAAACATGGGAAAAATGTGCAAACTCCACGCAGACTATCACCCAAAAATGGAATCGGGCCTGGGTCCTTGGTGCTATAAGGCAACTGTGCTAACCACTGAATCACCATGCCAAGCACTGGACCACCCTGCCATGGTCCCATTTGAGGGATCTTCTCTGACAGCTGTGCCATTCTATGATGGTAGACACTCTTTGTCACTTGCAACTTGCTTGCTCAATGCTTCCCTTGGTTTCTCACCTTCCACCCTTCATAAACCTTATCCTGGTTGGATTTTGCCATGCATGTTGTTCAAGGTAATTGTTCTGATTGTACTTATTGCTATCATGCAATAATCCTCCTTGATATTTGACAATAGTGCTTCTTCTGAGAAACAGTATAATGGTGTGGCCTCTACCAGTTACCACTTGATAGGCCCAAGTCAGAACAAATTCTGGATCAGTGGTGCTGGAAGAGCACAGCAATTCAGGCAGCATCCGAGGACAGGCAAAATCGACATTTCGGGCAAAAACCCTTCCCGATGAAGGGTTTTTGCCCGAAACGTCGATTTTGCCTGTCCTCGAATGCTGCCTGAATTGCTGTGCTCTTCCAGCACCACTGATCCAGAATCTGGTTTCCAGCATCTGCAGTCATTGTTTTTACCAAGTCAGAACAAAATCAAGGAGTGTTCTGAAGAAGTGTCATAGAGATGTACAGCATCGAAACAGACCCTTTAGTCCAACTTGTCCATGCCGACCAGATATCCCAACCTTAACTAGTCCTATTTGCCAGCACTGAGTCGTACCAGTCTCGCAATGTTAACTCTTTCTCTATCCATAGATGCTGCCAGACTTGCTGAGTTTCTCCAGCATTCTGTATTTGCTTAAAAGCCAAACGAGGATTGGTGGTAACAAGTTAATTCAAGCAACCCTCACCTTGTATCACACACTGTTAGAAGTGGCAAAGACCACAAGGTGCCAACAGTGGTCATCAGGGCAAAATTTGTGTCCCACTGTGGATTTATACCCAGTTGGTTTTTGCCTTAATCCTTACTACATTTGGCCTCCCATGACTTGAGGTCTTTGATTTATTGTTCTAATTTTAAACTCACTTACCATCTAGTCCCATCCTGTGCTTCAGTCCTGTATCCCTTACCTTCAGCACACTCTTGTCTCCTCAGCATTCTAGTTCTGTAACTCGAATCCTGATGACTTTGGGAAGGCAATGGCTTAGTAGTATTATCGCTAGACTATTAATCTAGAGATCCAAGTAATGTTCTGAGGACCCAGATTTGAATCCCGCCATAGTAAATGGTGAGATTTGAATTTTATAAAACCTGGAATTGAGAGTCACATGATGACATGAAATCAGTTTGGCTTCATGTAACATTGTCATCACTTGTACAGAGTTGCGGATTAATGCCTTACTTTGCAACTTAAGGACATACCCTAGGCTGACATTTCGGTGTGGAATGGAGTATTCCTATGTTGTTAAAAATACCTTCCTTCAGATGATTTGTAAAATAAGCCTTTTGGCTGAATGAGTGAATGAATGACAATTAATCCTAGGACAGTGTTTGAAGATGAATAGGAAATTCTGGTATCTGAACCAATATTTGTTCCTCTACCAGCACCACTAAAAGCTGATTGACAGGTTACTCATCTGTTGTTTGGGGAATTTTGCCACTTACAAATTAACAACTGTATTTGCCTAGAAAGCAACAGTGACTAAACTAAAGTAGGTCATTGCGTGCAAAATAGTTTGAAACATTACAAAGATGTAAAAGCTGCTTTACAAAAGGAACTGTTCAATTTTTTTCATCTCTTGGGGTTGTAATTGAGACAGGGGCAAATTTTACTAAATTAGCTCCTTCACAAGGCATGCACTGTAATTTTTTTTATTCACTCATGGAATGTGGGCATTTCTGGCTGGGCAGCATTTATTGCCCATCCCTAATTACCCCTTCAGAAGATGGTGGTGAGCTGCCTTTTTGAACCGCTACCATTCACCTGCTTTGGTTTGATCTTTAGGGAGGATAATCCAGGATTTTGACCCAGCAAATTACCCAATATCTATGCACTATTTGAGATAAACCTGAGTAATGCTGGATGTGAGTGAGTCTTGTGATTCAGTGGAGTGGCGGGGGGGGAGGGGGGGCTGCAATTAGAATAAAGAAGCAAGTTTTCAGGTGATGGTAAGCGATCACAATTTTACAATGAACTGCACAAGACCCAATGAAATTGTGTGTAAAGGCATACAGCATGGAGTAGTTGAGTAGTTGTGTTGTCCATCCACAACTGGTTTCTTTAATACTTGAATTTGATTGTAACATTGTTTGAGTGTGTCTCACATCATTTTCTATTTACGTCATTGGAGACTAACGAGCCCACTGGCAATTCTGAAGAAGTCAGCAATGAAGGGATGGCCAAGGTTGAGAGACTCTTTTTTTTTACCAGGAATAACTATGTTGTGTTGCTGAGCCCAACTCCACAATGGTTATGGTGTGAAGAATGAAGGAATTAATGATGGGAAGATTGATGCTTTTGATTACAAATTATCTTCTGAGCAAAAACTGGCAATATATATGGCTCTGATCTTTTTTTTAAATTTGTGTCTGGCGTCAGTGTTCAAAATTGGAATAGCTTTGAAGAATTTCCAGGAAAATGTTGTTCTGCCTGTTATGTTACGTCACCTGAGTATAAAAATGCTGAGGTAGTTTGACTGGGACTAATGAATCTTATGTTGTTGGTGCTGAATCTGTTATTTTAAACAGGCATTTAAATTGCCTTTCACCGACAAACCTATACAACAGAGCCTACCCTAACTTGCCCAAGATTTTAACTGTGTTACAGGGTTTCCTGATGCTGTCTAAATTTACCCCTGTGCTGGCAAGCCAGTGTCCATTGAATTAATGTGTAAATTGTGAGCTATTCTTTCCACTGTGCATTGCTGAAGTGCTGAAGAAACAACATCGCCTTTAAACGAGGAAGAGGTTTGTGATGCTTTTTGAATCAATTGCACAGTAAGGAAAATTTTAAACATTTTCTGCTTCCACTTTCTTGAGCCCTGATAATCAAATAGCCTTTGTAACAGCCTTACCTAATGCCAAAGGGAAACTTGTCTGTTCAAAGTTGTTTACATTCAAAGATTAGTCTCAGTTCTGATTCTGCTGTGCTCGTAATGATCATAATTGTGAACTACCTTGTGTGTGGGAAGGTGTCAGAAATCAGATGATATAAGCTGCAGGGTCTGTGAGTCAGTGTGGCACGCTGTTTATTTGCTGCGAAAAGATATATATTTTAACTCCTTCATTGCTGACTTCTTCAGAATTGCCAATGGGCTGTTTGATCTCTAATGACGTAAATAGAAAATGTAGCAATTATAAAATCAGCAGTGATATTAAATAAAATGACTGTTTGTTTGAGCAGCAGCATCCACACAGCAGGAAGAACAGAAATCTTCCGGATTTGATAGACTATGCAGGAAGAAGATTAAGAAAATATGAGTAATAAAAGAGGAATATAATGCTCCAAATATGATGGAAGTAACTCATGATGATGAGCAGGTATTGGACTGTTAGTTAGTGACCTTCTGGTGGAATGCTGGACTACTTAAGCTTGAACCTTGCTGCTGGCAAACTTACAAAGAGGGTGTCCCTTGTGACCTCAGCATTGCCAATTCTTTTACAAAAAATGCACTAATTGTGATGTGGAGGCAATTGCGTCAGTGCTTGTAATTCATGAGTGTGTGGGGAGTTCACATTGATGTTTTAACTTTGACTTTAGAGTCAGCGCAAAGGAGTAGCCCTAATTAAATTTTATTGTTTCTTTCAGAATTAAACATCCAAACATTGTGTCACTGGAAGATATTTATGAAAGTCCAACGCATCTTTACTTGATAATGCAACTGTAAGTATTGATTGCACATTTCACACCTCTGCATAGTAATTCATTGTGACTATCCATCTACGAAATGCAGTTGCACTTTCAGTGCTGTACATGAATCTAGTAACACTGCTATGAATGTTTCCCCAGTGCTATATATCAATTCTGCATGGACTGAGAGATGCAGCTCTAATGATTCATCCAATGCAAGCTTTTTATTGTGTATTGACCCAGTCATATAAATCTTTCCAGTGTTATTGAAAGTACCAATCTTTCCCAGGATAGAGTGGAAAATAACTTCAGAATTAGTAATGAACAATGCTTGGTATATATTTTAAATAATTTATTTAAACTAGATTATATTGTCGGGTGAAGATAAGTTTGAAACACACTGTAAAGCTGAATAAGGCTCTGACTCATTAATACATTTTTGTTTTCTATCTTACTCATACTAATAAAGTGCATGTATTTGAAAGACATTTTACAGTGCACATACTGAAAACAGGTTTCTATGATGGTTGATTACAGTGCTGCTGACTATATAATTAGGCTAACAATGATGGGAATCATTCTATGTTTTTGTATAAGGGAAAGACTTTCAATACTTTCTGTATTCACAGCTTGTACTTTCAATATAACTTTTTTTAACAAAGAGCTGAAGGTCTTTCCACCTAATTCAATGTGCTCCCCAAACTGTGTCCAAGAACAGAAAACTGTCTTAAATGTAACAAATGAGTATTCTTTCTCCTGCCTCCCCCCCAACCAACCTTGTGAACACATTTGTCTACAGATTTGATGGTGGTGTGTGTGGATGAGTTGGTGTGGTGGACCCTCACAAGTGTGGTTTTGGTAAATTTATCTGGGATGTATAACATTGTATAATATTTGCACCACATGAGTGTCAGGCAATGACCACTTCCAAGAGGGAATCTGACCATCGCCCCTTGCCATTTAATGGTATTAGCACCACTGAATCAGCCACTATCAACCTCTTGGGAGGGGTTACCATTTACCAAAAACTGGCCATATAAATACTGCGGCTACAAGAGCAGGTCAGAGGTTCAGAATCTTACAGTGAGTAACTCATCTCCTGAGTCCCCATAGCCTGTCCATCATCTTCAACACACAAGTTAGAAGTGTGATAGAACATTCTTCATTTGTTTGGGTGGGTACAACATTCAAGAAGCTTAGCATTATCCGGAACAATGCAACCTAATTGATTGGCACCATGTCCATTCCTTCCTCCACTGACACTCGGTTGTAGCAGTAAGTGCAAAATGCACTGTAGAGATTTATCAAAGATCTTTAGACAGCATCTTCCAAAACCTCAAACAATAAAAATGTAGAAGCGCAGAAGATACATGGGAATATCATCACCTACAAGTTCCCCTCCAAGTCTTGTGCTACCCTGACTTAGAAATTTATCACGATTTCTTCAGTTTCACTGGGTCAAAATTCTGGAGTTGCCTCCCTAACAGTATTGGGATCCTACCTACAGCACATAGACTGCAGTGGTTTAAGAAACTTACCAATACCTTCTCAAAGGCAACTAAAGTTGGGGAATAAATACTGATACCCACATCCCGTGAATTAATTTTAAAAATGTGAATGATTATTGTGCCTACTATAAAATCCATATACCCACTATCAAGTTGGGTAGATTTTGACTTTATGCGATATTATAAGTTACAGCAAATCGGCTGACTTTATATCACTCCCGACGATTTTTACATATTTTCGAAGACTTCAATGGAAGTAAAAATCATGATCACACAAAGCCATGATCTACACCACTGAGCATGGAATAGACATGACCAATTCCCCAACTATTCTCCTGTTGTTTTTTCCACCTCCCTGTCATGAAACACAGAGTCGGGACAAGCTGCAGAAATCGGAGAGATTCTTACAGGTTTACACCTTTTTCAATGACCATCCTTGACATCCAAACCTTTTATATGGATTCTGTTAGTTCTTATTAGTTTATTGTTAGCTATTGTATTGATTCTTGGAAACTTTAGTCAGGGGTTTCATTCCCCAAAAATGTTCTTCTGCAGTCATTTGAGCTTCTTGGCCACTACTACATATTGTCACGATGATATAGAACATAGACTATTGATATTTGAACTCCATTGGTTGATGTAATACCTGAGACTTTCATAGGGGGACATAGTTTTAAGAAGGGACCGAAGATATTGACTTCAAATGACCACGGGCATCACCTGATGGCTAATAATATGAAATTAATGTTTGTTGAACAAAGACTAGCCTGTTTTACCAAAGAAGAATAAAGTCGATACACACACACGCACGCACATCTCTCCCACCCCACCCGACCGTGTGGGAGGTGTAAAAAGGCCCTCAACTCCTTTTTGATTGAACCATTATGAGAATCTTCACATGCTGGAGATGAAATCTCACCTGTGATTATCAAGCTTGAAAACAAGACAAAGACTAAAGAACAAGCTTGTCTTTCGAGGAGCTTTTTGACAGAGCAAGTGATAGGGATTTTAGACTGTAGAACTAAACACAGGCTCAAGATATTTCTGTCTCTTGAAAAGAAAAAAACAACCTGGTTACAACTCTGATTGGAAAGAAACATCAGGAAACTGTGAACTTAAAGGATTACTGCGGTACTTGTTACTGCTCAAAGTCTAAGAATCCAACTAACCAATAATGATACAAGATCAGAAATTGTTGGAGTTACACAGCAGGTCTGGCAATATCTGTGGAAAGAGAGCAGAGTCACCAATTTGAATCCGGTGACCTGTCTTTGGCATAGATTTCCACATCCACAGTTCTTTATTTGATCATAATAAATTGAGGTCTTGGGCTAAAATCAAAATCGAGGGCTCCAAACTGTATGTTATTTTATCTTCCTTGTGTACTGGCTGCTATATCCTTTTAACTTTGTGCCTGTGGCCGTGTATGAGTATAGGATTGAGTGACTACACAAAAACTATGTGCTTGATGTTGCACTTTAGTGTTCTTCTTTGTTGTTAGCAGGTAATAAACACATTCTTTTTTAACTCAAGAAAACCTTGTGATTAGCCCCTTATTGCTACAGTAAAAATGAGTGAACTAAATTTTAAATTGGGGAAGGGTATTGTGTTTTGTTCCACAGTCAGACTGTTGCTGTGCTTTTAAGAGAACTGCTCATGATATTATCACTGCATCATAAACTGTGACCTGAAGGTATAAAGATCTCATATTCCATATTACCTCTGATCACTTGAAGCATGACACTCTACTGAAAGCATGTTCCTCTTGTAACATAATCATACGCTTATATTCCTAAGGAATACTTTGTTGTAATAAATGTCTGTTGGGTTTTTCACTACCCCAATACCAATGTCCAGTTTCTTATGTTAGAGATAAGAAAAACATTGCTGCATCAGGTATACCCCTCTGCTGAAGGCAACTCACACCAAGTGTAGCCTCATGTTAAAGTAAGAAGCCTTACTTGAAACCAACAAGAAAGTTGGAAAGAGGGGAGTAATTCACTCTTTCTCACCTGGTTCTGACAGCATATTATATCAGACTTTCTTAGAGCTGGATGTACTGTGAATGCCTCACTATCAGATGATTTGATACTTTTAAAAACTTGACACACCAAATCACATGTAGGTAGAAGCTGTTCAACATTAACATTGCTTGGAGATTAATGTGAATAATGTGAGTCCTTAATGTCCCTAGGAAAGCTCTGATCAGTCATATTCTTGCTTGTTCATGTTGTTGGAGAGTGTGGGTTGGATAGTTTCGGTCGGTAGCACCTTCTTGTGTGCTGCTCACGGGAGGAAGTTGATATCTTTGACCTCAGCTAGTTTGAGAGTGCTGCTGACAACTAATTACAGTGTGGAAGAGTGAGCAGTAGACACTCTGTACTGCTCGCGATGACATCTGACTTATTAACCCCATGTCACTTAGCTGAATCAAGATTAAGCTACTTTTGCTGTTTTTTTGAGCATTTTTTGACAGGTTTCAATGTAAATTACAACCTTTATATCCTAACACCAGCCTTTTCAGCCTTGAACTAAAGTTGAATCAAGTGAGCTCCTGTAGCCCTGCAAGGACTAACTCAAGCAAAGTATTTTTCCCCAGTAAAGACATTCTTTATTGGGCTTTTGTAACCACACCAGTGCTATCTTCAATTAGAGCTTACAAAAGCAGCGTCTTGAAGCTTGTGGGTCCTCGATTCAGTAATGATGGCATATAGCGAAAACTGTGTTGAGGCTTTCTAACTAAGGAAATGGTGGAACTTCATTAACAACAATAGTAAGACATAGACAGTATGAGCTAAATCTGTGTTTCTGGATCATATTAATTGAGGGAGGAGTACTTATTGGAATGAACAAGAATTCACTTCATTTGAACCATGATATCTTTACTGCTAACATAATGGATAAACCATAGCATCTAATTTCATGAGAACTAGCCATTTAACTGTGTCATGCACCTCCTCTGTGGGCAAGATTTTGCACCCTCTCGTGTGGCAAGTTTGGTGGCTGAGATGTGGGCATTTGATTGGACAAACAGGGTGTTTGGCAAGAAACCATGATGTTTTCCAAATTAAGTCCATGATGGGAAAGCCTGCAGAAACCCCAATTAGTTAATACCCACTTGAGAGTTTCATCCTACCATCACTAGAACTAAACCTGTCAAGGGCAGGGGTTGCCATGCTGGGAACATGTGGAATATTGCATCAGGGCAGTGAGGGTTAAAGGGGGTAGGGAATGTCCCATTGTGAGACAAACCCCTGCCCTTGCTGCCAACGGTTGTCCCCATGACTCCTAGCCGACAGCTCCCCTCCCATCATACGATCCTAGGCCTCGGGTGGATGTTATACTAGCATCAGCCACCACATCCCCACTGGCACTGCTGTTCAAAAGAGCTGCCAGCTAACAGTGCTCCATGGGCTGAATGTCAGTGTTGGGGTCCTCGATCTGAGGGGAAGGCCCACTATTGGCTTGTCATAGAGTCATGGAGTCAGACAGCACAGAAACAAACTCTTTGGTCCAACCAGTCCATGCTAAGCATAGTCCCAAACTAAAGTGGGCCCACCCATCTGGTCCTGGCCGATATCCCTCCAAACCTTTCCTATTCGTGTTTTTGTTCATTCCACATGCGAACTATCCTCTGTGTAAAAGATTTGTCTCTCATGTCTTTTTTGAAGCTTTCTCCTCTCACCTTAAAAATGTGCCCCTTAGCCTTGAAATCCCACATCCTAGAGAAAGAACAACTACTATTAACTCTATCTAGACTCCTACAGGTTGCCTCTATGCTTCAGTGAGAAAAGTCCCAGTCTATCCAGCCTTTCTTTTTAACTCAAACCTGCAATATCCAGCAACATCCTGGTAAATCTCTTCTGAAACCTTCCATATGATATAATGCCCTTCCTATAACTGAGCAACCAGAACTGTCAAGTGCCTTAAGTGGCAGTGGGCTTTCTGAAAAGGGGTGATCCTGGCCTAACCCTGGGCTCCGCAGCTGGTGGCTAAGACTCCTGTCAGCTCCAGGTAGTCCCATCCGGTGTACCATCTCCAGGTTATGTGGTTGAATTCTAAAGTGAACTTGAGCCTGCAACTTTCTGGCTGAAGTGAAAGTGTGACCCTCGGCTAATGTCAATATTCAGCCTTACTCTTGTATGTATTTGTACACAAAATCACAGAATTGTTGCAATGCAGAGGAGGCCTTTCAGCCTATTGTGCCTGCACAGTTTCTATTATCTAGTGCCAGTCTCTTGCCTTTTTCCCATATCTCTGCACACCATTTCTATCCAAATAATCATCCAATGCCCTCTTAAATGCCTCAATTGAACCTGCCTCCACCATATTTCCAGGCAGTGCACTCCATACCCTAAAAACTCGCTATATGAATTATTTTTCCCTCATATCATCCTTGCTTCATTTGCACATCATTTTAAATAACATTTTTTTTTTGTTTTCTGAGCTTACACTTAGTAATGCTAATACACTGGTGATTAAATGTATTACTCTTTGCTGGCCAAGCTGATACATGGTTGAAGTAGTTGCAAGGGCATACAGCCACTATACTGTTTCAGTTGCATGTCCTTGATGAAGGTTGTTGACACCATGTTCTCCAAGTGTAGAAAGCTGCATGGACTGTTTGGTCTAGATTCCTGTAAAGCTAGAAGACTCTCTTGTCATTAACAAGGTATAGTTTATTGCACATTAGCAACTAGTTGCAAGTTACATTGATTGCTAGTCATTGATGCAGAGACTTTGAGGAGGACCAGACATTGGGCCTCACCCCCTATGAGACCCTTAGCTCTTCTGCTTAAAAGTCCAAATAACATCATTTCAGTGGATGGTGCTTATGGAACTCCTCAGTATTAACCCTTTCAGACCTATATACAATGAATGTTGCATCAAATGATGCTGTGGCTTAGTGTGTTAAAATGTCTACCTCATTAACAGGAGATCCTGAGGTTGACTCTCAGTAGTAACTTTCTCTGGTTTTCTAAAGTACAGCTTTCAATTAGCAGAGCCAAAAAAGATCTGGGTTTAAGTTCCACTTGCCCTAGAGGTGTGCCATAACATTTCTGAACTGGATGCTTAAAATAACTGTGTTATATCTGAGATTCCTCAATGAGTTTGCAGGGTCTTGTAGTGCAGTGGTAGTGTCTCTACCCCTGGACCAAGAGGCCTGGCTTCAAGTTCCATCTGCTCTCGAGGTGTCTCATAACATGCCTGAATAGGCTGATTAATAAAACAAAATCTACAGTTGAAGTTGCTCCTTATAATTAAATAAATTTGCTGCTGCCTTTTAACCTTTCTTATCTGGATTAAAATGTATTGCTGACCAGTGGCACAAACACCTGGTTTGTAAAATAATTTGAGCTGCCTCATGATGTATGCATAATGATGGACAGGAAATTATTTTCTTCTTTATTCAGTCTCTCCCCCGAATTCTGATAAGCTTCTGTATATGAGGAAGGATGCTGTGAAACTTGAAAGGGTTCAGAAAAAGCTTACAAGGTTGATGCCAGGGTTGGAGTGTTTGAGCTGAAAAGGCTGGGGCTGTTTTCCCTGGAGCATCGGAGGCTAAGGGGTGACCTTGTAGAGGTTTATACAATCATGAGGTGCATGAATAGAGTAAATAGGCAAGGTCATTTCCCCGGGATGGGGAGTCCAAAATTAGAGGGCAAAATTTAAGGTGAGAGGGGAAAGATTTAAAAGGGACCTAAGGGGCAACCTTTTCACACGGAGGGTGGTGTGTGTATGGAATGAGCTTCCAGGGGAAGTTCAGTTACAGCATTTAAAAGGCCACTGGATGAGTATACGAACAGGAAGGGTTTAGAGGGATATGGGCCTAATGCTTTTAAATGGGACTAGATTCATAGGATATCTGGTCGGCATGGATGAGTTGGACTGAAGGATCTCTTTCTGTGCTGTGCAACTCGAGAACTCTGTAATCTCAAGCCCATGCAAAACAGTAATCTCCTGGGAGAGACATAAAATCAGACTGAAATTCCAGGGTAATCTATGGTGTGGAAAAGTGTACTCAGAAACCCCCATCTTCTAGGAAGTTACATCTGGTTCAACTCTAATTGGTGTTGACATCTCATTTCAGAAGGATGACTAATGTACAAAGTACATAAAGCTCTCCGGGGAGAGATGTCAGCTAGGTTGTGGAAGGAGCTAAACCATTGATGAAAGCTGTTTCAGATCACTGGGAAGTGGACAGTACTGACACGGCCGTATGAAAATGGGTAAACATTATGGGAATAACACCCTCATCCCCTTCCAGCACACAGCCTCAACAACAGCAGCAGAGGTGGCTTCCAGAACTGTGGCTCTCACTTCCCAACCTACACTTGCCACTGACAATGCCTCATACTGGGAGCGGAGGCTGGCGAAATGTTTCTTTTAAGTACCTTTTGTTTCCTTCATGAGTAGAAGTTAAATCTGTGGGATGAATTCTGTCCAAACAAATCACTTTGTAATCATCAGCTTTGGTATCGTTAATAACCATTGCATGTTGACTATGATATTGCTAACTGCTTATTAAAATAATGTTTTTCCCATTACCTCTGTAGCCAGTCTCACTGCTCCTGGTGACATGGATCAATTTGAAGCCCTTTTATTCCCCTCATTCACGACGATAATTAAACTCTATGAGACTTTGGGTTTGAACTGACATTCCCTAATTAACTTGTTCTGATGTGTTACTACACACCTCAGGAACAGGTGGGTCTTGAACCCAGGCCTCCCAGTCCAGGGGTAGGGACACTACCACTGCATAACAAGAGGGCCCTGAACTGAATTACCAGAAGAGATGGAAGTTATGATCGGGTGTAAACAATTAATCTGCCTTTAATCATTCAATTAAGTCTGTCTGGTTCAACTGAATGAGTGCTGCTGTTATGAGTCTGATTTAACGGCAGCCTGGAATATTGCAGATGGCTGTTGTCTTTAACTGGAGTTGGTAATAAAGCCTCATCGTGTAGTCCATGTGAAAGAGAAGATGGGTACTCAGCGTCCTTACAAAAAACAAGACTTGAAGACTAAAATACAAATTGCTGGAAAAGCTCATCAGGTCTGACAGCATCTTTGGAGAGAAATCAGAGTTTACATTTCAGGTCGAGTGACCCTTCTCTGAACGTTAACTCTGATTCCTCTCTCCACAGGTGCTGCCAGACCTGCTGAGCTTTTCCAGCAATTTCTGTTCTTGTTTCTGATTTACAAAATCCGCAGTTCCGTTGGCTTTTAAGACTTGGAGACTGTTGGGTCTGTCTGTTCCACTTTGCCTTGCTCCTTTGTAAATAAGGCTCCTGTTATCCTTGATGTGACCATCAACATTTTAAGCAAAGGAATAATCAGCGTAGAAGGAGTCCATTAAGACAACTGTGCCAGTGGTGAGACTTTGAACAACATCTCCATGATTCACCTGCTCTTTGTTCATGACACTAAAAGTTTCTTCTTTTAAAGTACACATCCATTTGCTTTTGTGGAACGTTCCTGGTAATTTTATAATCGACCATGACTCAGAGGTCATGGCTGTAAAATCTCCATTCTCGCAATGGAAGAGCTTTCACTTTCATTTTTAGATTAGATTCCCTACAGTGTGGAAACAGGCCCTTCAGCCCAACCAGTCCTCACCGACCCTCTGAAGAGTAAACTACCCCGACCCATCTCCCTCTGACTAATGCACCTAACTCTATGGGCAATTTAGCATGGACAATTCACCTGACCTGCACATCTTTGGATTGTGGGAGGAAACCGGAGGAAACCCACACAGACATGGGGAGAATGTGCAAATTCCACACAGATAGTCACCTTGGGCTGGAATCGAACCTGGGACCCTGATGCTGTAGTGCTAACCACTGAGCCACTGTGCCGCCCACCCATTCTTGACATAATCCACTGTAACCTCACCTTATTCAGCTGCAGCCCTCCATCATTATTTTCTCATCTTTGTTAACTGCCTTCAAGCTCTCTTGGGAGTTTCCTGCTGAAAATCCTTCCCTTTTCTCACACCTTCTATACTAAACGGTGCTGTACCCAACAATTTTAACCATCTGGATTTCTCTCATTCCCCACCTCCACCTCCTCCTGCAATGCTTCTGAAATTTGTATCTTGTGGATTGTTGTAATTTCAAATCTGGACTGTGGGCTTTGTCACTTCCTTCTGCTAACACTTATTCTTGAACGTCCCCTGCATTCACAAGGCGTTTCTCTTTCAATGCTTCCAATCCCGGTCCTGTTTCTATGTTGAATTCCCCCAAGTTCAATATTCCATATTGTTGATGTACTGCATTTGGATTCCTTTCTTTTTTTTCGCTGTCAAATCAGTCATCATCATGATGTTACCCTTGGCGCTGTCTCTTTCTCCTCCATATTACGAAACTCCATGGATTGGATACCTCTTTCTCTCATATGGTTCCGCCCCTACTGCCTCAATTCAGTCAATATATATCTGCACTAGTGTCCCATCCATTTCTAGGATGAAGACCTCCAAGTGTATCTCAGGTGTCCACCGTTAGCTCTGGAGAGAGGTGTGAGAGCAATCAGTTTGTAGAGAAAGCTGCCTAAAGAGAGACTGGGTGAAATCCTATCATTAATCCTTTCCTTTGCTATTTTTAAAATTTATCACCCAAATGTTGGCACCCATTGCCTCTGACATTAGCCTGGCACCTGGTTCTGTCCCTATCACCATCCCTTGATCATTACCATATTATTCAACTGCTAGCAAAATAAAACTTTCTCCAAATGTTCAACAAGACTGAAGCCAACGAAGCTTGGGTTCTCCCCAAAGGCTTTGCATCCTGTCCCTAATTCAACAGGATACACTCACTCTTTCAGAAACAGAGAAGTAGCCTTCAGGATGAACTTCACTTCAGAGCAGTGCATATGGATTCTCAGGAATGGGAAAGCAATTGGGAGAGGCACACGAACACTTTAAGATCAGAGAAATGGATATTGAGGAAGATGTTGGAGGGATGGCAGAGGTTTGCTGCCCTGTTTCACCATGAGTTGCCCTTCAAGTACCATATAGCAACATCAGTTCCCCTCTCAATGTCATAAAGTCACCTGCCTCCCAAACATTAACCACATCTTTCAGCTGCCTAGGTTTGGTTTCTCCAGCACGCCACCTAGGTTCGACAGTGCACTAAACATCTCCTTTACCCTGTTCTTAATTAAGCCCTGGTCTCATTCCGCAACCCCCCAACCCCCATCTTCATCAATGTCCCAAACTCAAACACATAGAACCCAAAATCCATGTCCTTGTCTAGAAGTGCTTTCGTGGTATTGTTGATTCTCACCGTTGTAACTCCTTCAAATCGCAAGATGCTTAGGAGACTAGACAGGGTAGATGTGGAAAGATTGTTTCCCCTTTCTGGGAGGGTCGAAGACCAGAGGGCATAATCTCCCAATAATGTCACCTATATAGGACAGAGATGAGGAGCACCCCTTCCATCAATGATTAGTGAATCTGTGGTTGTTAATTATATTCAAGGCTCAGAGAGGCAGATTTTACTCAGTCAGGGATTCAAGAGTTATGGGAAAAGGCAGAGTCAAGGATTGTCAAACCAGCCATTGAATAGCAGAGCAGACTTGATGGGCTGAATGGTCTACTTTTGCTTCTGGTCTCTACATGTTAATGTGTGATATGTTCCTTCTGCCTCCAGCTGTCATTCCATTCACTACAGTTGTCTTTGTGTACACTTGCAAGCCTTTCCAGTTGCTTACCCCACTGTTATCCTTCCAAACTATTCTCCAATCTATTTCCCTGATCTTGGCTTTATTCATGGCCCTCTGCTGCTTCTATGCCATCCCCTAAAATCCTGCACTCAACCAACTTCAATAAAGAATGGCTCCACAATAGAAGTTAAATCTCTGTATATGTTGCAAGTTGCACAAGAAGATTTGCAGTTTAATGCTGGTCATTGGTTATCTGAATTGGTTTCCAAATGTGAAGCTGTCTGCTGTTGTAGATGATGAGGTGGTTGCCCTGATCCTTAAAAGGACCATTTCGTTGCTGCTTCTCTTATGAATTCCATAACAATGTTGTTTAAAAATTAGAAATTTCTGAGTTCCTGCAGAGGGCTATACAGAGCTTGTGGTGGCACTTCCCTTAATAGGATTAGGAAGATCCTAAAATTGAGCCTGGGCCTGTGCTCGGTTAGCTACTGAGGCAGTTGTATGGGGGATGGGGAAAAAACATCATCCAACATTCTCCCCTCCCGGTCGCAATTTGATGAACACTGCTCAATGGTGTATCTCTATGTTTTGCCCTGGAATCTGCTTCAAGTCCATGGATTGAATGTTGGAGTCCCCAGGTAGATGAGAATGTTGAGAGCAGGGATGGGTTCTACTTGTGTGGGTGTGGGACTGGGGGTGGGTACTCTGAAAAACACCAGTATCAGGCAGTGAGTCCGATACAGGATGCTATTCGCAGTCCTGGATAGGAATAGTAATATATCATTGAGCCCATGGAAGTTGTCCTACCATTTGGTATGATTGTGCCTCAATGCTTTTTACCTACAACATCTCTATAACCGTTTACGCTGCTGGGAATTAGAAATCTATCAATCTCTACATTAAGTATACAATACAATTGAACCTCAGATTTTCCAAGAGCCAGACAGTCATTTTCTTGACATCAACCAGTGTTGCATGTGGGGACCTGGCAGAGTGCCCATCAGAGCAGGCTTCAAAGGGATTGCCTGGGAGATTGAAAATTCCATTGAATTCCCGGAACCCTCCAAAACATCCATTTAACCTGGATGATTCTGAGAGTTCTGCTGAAGTGAAGCAAATGGGTTATTAAGAAAAGTTTAGACCAATAAAAACCTACCCTAAATCCTGCAGAAGTATTCAGCTGACCCGTACTTAGCTCACACACTATCCAATGACACCTCCCACAGACTCTGAGTTGACTCACCCTTAATTCCTGCGGACCCCACACCATCTTGTTGAAGTATCTCTGGGAACTTACTATCTACTGAAACCAGGTGCCTCTCTACAGCCGAAGGCATCTTATTCAGCAGCACCCTTAACAGGACAAAAAATCTGTCCCAAGATCAGTTAAGGCCTCACCCATGTGAAAATCTTTCATTTTAATCTGTTTGTTGTCAATGTAGTGACAATTCAGTCCCCAACTGATTTCCCTTGTTGGGCAATCACTCCCAGTCTGTGCTGGCAGTGTAGCTGGATTTATCAAGTCTGAAATGATGGCTAGATTCTGAAGGGAAAATGATTCCTCTTTCAGGAGAGGTGGAGGAGAAATTGAAAAGTAACTTTGCAGGTTTTTCCTCAAAAGGTTATATGGAAAGTCCTTGCAGCTTATTGGCTTTATGCACTGGGTTGCTGCTAATACACTAATCCTGTTGTGAGACTGTAGAGCTGTAATCAGTGACATGTCAGCAACTTTTTCTGTTGCAGTGAGCTGCTCTGTTAAGGTTAGACTGAAGGGTAGAAGTTGAGATGCCATGTTGCAGCCGTACAACACATTGGTGAGGCCTCTTTTAGAGTACTGTGTATAATTCTGGTCGCCCTTCTATAGGAAGGATATTATTAAACTGGAAAGGGTGCAGAAGAGATTTACAAGGATGTTACCCAGACTGGAGGCTTTGAGCTATAAGGAGTGGCTGGGACCTTTATCTCTGGAGTGTAGGAGGCTGAGGGGTGTCCTTATAGAGGTTTATAAAATCATGAGAGGTATAGATAAGGTAAATAGCCAAGTGTTTTCCCTAGAGTAGGGGAGTCAAAAACCAGAGGGCATAGGTTTAAGGTGTGAGGGGAAAGATTTAAAAGGGACTTGAGGGGCAACGTTTTCACACAAAGGGTGGTACATACATGGAATGAACTGCCAGAGGAAGTGGTAGATGCAGGTAGCATTACAACATTTAAAAGACATTTGGACAGATAAAAAGGTTTAGAGGGATATAGGCCAAACACAGGCAAATGGGACATTCAGTTTAGGCAACCTGGTCAGCATGAATAAGATGGGCTGAAGGGTCTCTTTTAGTGTGAGATATGACTCTCAGATGCTAGGACAATGAGAGTCAAAGGGCTCAGGTGTACAGAAATCTTGGTACGAAAATAAAATCCTGTGTGGTCGTTTAAAGCTGTGTACCTAAGGCTGTTGAAAGCAATACATTGCGTACAGTTTCAGCAGGTTGGTTGTTCAGTCTATGGTGCTATGTGAACACTCACATTGGACTGGTCACTGCTCTGCTTGTACAAAGTACCTCAATGGAGAAGTGCATTTCAATGGGGACTAATTTGACAATTACAGCCCCACCTACAGAATTCAGCGCTAATGTTCACAATCACTTAGTGCGGATAATACTTTAGCTAAGTGACCTTGAATTAGACAATTTCTTCCTGCTATTCAGCTAATGTATAAACAGAGCAAGTCGGAGCAGGAGTGGAACACAGTGTTCCATAAGCCAGCTCTACCATGCAATAGTGTTGTTGCTAATCTAATTCTGTCCTGAATGCCACATTGCTGATTCCTGAAGAAGGGCTTATGCCCGAACCGTCGATTCTCCTGTCCCCTGGATGCTGCCTGACCTGCTGCGCTTTTCCAGCAACACATTTCCAGCGTCTATCCTCCATAACCCTTGATTCTCCTGCTGATCAAAAGTCTAACTCAGCCTTGACTATATTTCTGCGACCCCGTTGTTGGCTAGAGTAGAAAATTCCAAAGACTAACAACTCTTTAAAGGAAGAAATCCTTCCTCCTCCTCTTTTCCTTAAATATGAGGCTCCACATTTCGAAACCCCCTGGTTCTCTGTTTCGCCACGTTAGCTCAGCACCTGATCCGAAAAGCCAGCCTCTCGCTCTCGTATATTTCATCAGATCACCTCTCATTCTTTCAAACACTCAACAAGTAAAGGGCCTAACCTGCTCGGCATGGTAGCTCTTGTAATGAAGGCCAGCATTCCATGTGCCTTTCTAATTACTTGCTAAACCTGAATGTTTATCTTTTGTGATTCCTGTACACAGCCACTTGAGTCCCTGTGCACCACAACATTCTTTTTGTCCCTCTCCCTCCATTTACTCCAGGAATAGGGGTAAGGAGGTGAGCTAAGATGCTCATGCCATGCATTCTTTTGGCCTCAATGTGTTCTTCAGTGATGCTTCCTAAGTTCTGAAGAGCATTCTTTCAATACTCTGTTTGGTAATATGTAGGCGAATTTAAAGGGCTCAGCCCAAAATTAATTGCTTGGAACTATAATTGTGTAAAAATGAGCGAGCTGTTGCTGGAACAGGTTGTCATGAGGAGCCTCTCTGTTATCACATTTTGAATGTTGACTAAAATAATTAACATTTGACAAAGATTTAAAAGAGAAGGAATAAATTTGAGCAGGAAGGTGGCAGTCAAGGCTAGAGGTGAGGAAGATCTAGAAGCTAGCCTGAGGAGGGCTCATGCCTTGAGGTTGGCTGAAGATGTGATTCATCAACCCGTTTCTATATATCTTGGGGGAAGGTGGAACTTGAACCTGGGCCATCTGGCTCAGAGGTAGGGACACTGCCACTCTGCCAGTTGAGCAAATGTGCCATTGTCCCACAAAACCATTGGACTGCTCTCTCATCAGAAACAAATAACTGGTGTGAGTTTAACCTGAGGGTCACTAGGCCTCAGGGGCACAGTGAGGTTGAGAAGACCAGACTAAGCCAGAATAGACCATCTAAACATGATGGAAGTAGATTTATTCAAAGTATTCAAAAAGCAAAACAAAGACAGTTTCCTGATTTTCGAGAGGCAGGAATGTGAAGGAGTGCACTCTAAACCTTTCAAAGCCCTCCTTCATTAATTATTCAGTGAAAACTTGAGATTTGTGGAGTCTCATGAGAACCAATTAATCTAAGATTTTCTTTTGAAGCTGTCATTTTAAGATAGTCCTGGATAAGGGAGATCCATTTTTAGTTCCAACTGTTTCACCTGTACTCACCTACAGCTAAATCCCTCGTTCAGGCCTTTGCTATCCTTGGAGTCGGATATTCCAATATACCTTGACTGGGTCTCTCACTGTGTACCATCTGTCTATTTGAGATTATTCTAAACTCTGCTGACTATGTGTAATTTGCAGCAAATCCCATTGCCTTTGTGCCTTTCAGCTTGGGTGACCTGCCTCAGCTTCCAGTTGAGGAATGTCTGATTTTAAAACTCCCATCCTTGATTTCATACCTCTCCATGGCCTTGTCCTTATTGAACTCTGTAATCGCCTCCAACTCTTCAATGCATGGAAGGTCCTCTAACACAGGCCTCCTGCACTCCCCCAGTTTTAATCATTCAGTTGCCGCGGCCTCTAGATCTGGAATACAATCCCTGGATTCTCTGTACTTGACTTTCTGTCTTTAAGGCCCTTCTCAAAATCTATCCTTTTGGCACAGCATTTGGTGACTAGGAGAAAGTGAGGTCTGCAGATGCTAGAGATTAGAATCAAGAGTGTGATGCTGGAAAAGCACAGCAGGTCAGGCAGCATCCTCGGAGCAGGAGAGTCAATGTTTTGGGCAAAAGTCCTTCATCAGGAATGTGGCTGGGAGGTTCGGGGGTGGAGAGATAAATGGGAAGGGGGTTTGGGCTGGGGAGGATGGTAGCTGACAGTACAATAGGTGGACGGAGGTTGGGAGTAAAGGTGATAGGTCTGAGAGGTTGATGGAGCGGATAAGTGGGAAGAAGGATGGACAGGTGGGACAGGTCATGAGGACAGTGCTGAGCTGGAAGGTTGGAACTGGGGTAAGGTGGGGGGAGGGAAAATGAGGAAACTGGTGAAATCCACATTGATTTGGGGTGGGAGAGTCCCGAGGCAGAAGATGAGTCGTTCTTCCTCCAGGCGTTGGGTGGTAAGAGAGTGGCGATGGAGGAGGCCCAGGACCTGCATGTCCTTGACCCACCATCCCCTTCTATCTCTGAGTCATGTTTTGTTTACCATGTTCCTTGGAATTGGTGTTCATTCACCCGAAAATTAAATACTTACAAAGCTCCACCTCCAGCATTCAATTGTTGCTTAAAAGATGCCACAGCTTTCCCTCAATTGCAATCCCTTTTACATGTTGTCCACTCTTCGTTAAAAAAATCCTAACAATAGTCCTAATGGATTGCATCTCATTTCCATAAAATGCTCCTTAAATTGGCATACTATTTATTGTTCACATTGTTCCCTGAAATTAATATTGCAACAATTTGGCAAAAGGTATCTAATGCTTTTCAGTTTTCTGGGTGAAAACAATACCAGCAAAGTCATTTGAAGACTGTACCAATTCACTGTGCTTGACTTCAGAATCGGTTCATTGTAGTGATGGTCCTCATCCTCTATTGGTTCAATGATTTGTTAACTGGCTATCAATAGGAACCACAAGAGCTGTTCAAAGGCTTTCAGTCTCAGAGGTAAAGTTCACCTGTCTTTATGCAGATCATGTCAGATGTGGAACCCTTTTCTTTAGTTTGTGACAGATATGTGGGCATCACAGGCAAGGCCAGACTTTACCACTCCTAAATGTCCTGGAATTTGTGGGCTTTTGTGTCCCTTTGTGGGCTTGGGAAGACAATGCTTGGATAGTGACCCAATGATGGTATGTTCTGGGTGGCAATTAGGGACGGGCATGAGATTCTGACCTTGCCAGCGATGCCCGCATCTCATGAATGAATGAGAAAACAATTTGAATCAGGGCTCTGTGTGACTTGGAGGGAAAGTTTAAGGTGTCTGTGTTTTCACAGCATTACTGCTGTGGTGTCAGAGGTCACAGCAGAACAAAGTTCTTTTAAATAAACACGGTTATTGGTCCATTTTTAAACTAAAACTTGTTCAGTGAAGGAGCATTAACTGGTTAACATACACAGCCAGCAATCTAAATGTTTATCCATCCAGATAAAGCAAATCAAACACATGCACACAAACTCCATTCACTCACTCACACTATTTCTCTGTTTCTCACCATCTCTCTCTCCCTCTCTCTCTTTTAAGTGTTGTGGAGTTGTTGCAGTGTATCCCATAGAGTGTTCATACTGTGACCACAGGACAGCAGTGGTGGATGCCATGTACACTGATGTCAATGGCAGGTTCACTGTGCATGTGAAATGCTGTCTTATCTTCCATTTTCACTCTTGAGTTTTGAGCAGCTGCAAGCATCTGTTGTAAAGGCTCATAGTTCTGAAGTGGGTTAATGAGATTGCATAAGGCTTCACCCAACCTGATGATGCCACATAGATAGAGAAGAAGCAGTTTAGCACAAGGTCCTGATGGAGAGAAAAGAATCATCTTTGGCTCCTGATAGACTTGGACTTTTTGCCTAAAGTGTCAATGTAATTTACAGTTTATTGTAAAATAATAGGTACATCTTGTTACGTTAGACAAGTATCCCCTCATTAAGACCAAACAGTGGTTTACCCTTTACAAATACTCATTAGATAGACCCACTGACTTAGTATCGTGCAGTGATAGTGTCCCATCTCTGAGCCAGGAGACCTGGGTTAATATCCCATCTGCACTAGAGATAACACCTCTGAACAAGTTGACTCAAAATAATTTGGGCAGCAAGCAAACGGTGTCCCCAGATACTCTCTGCCTTTAGAGAGAGGTTAAAGTCAAAAAAACTGCAGATGCTGGAATCCAAAGTTGACAGGCAGGAGGTTGGAAGAGCACAGCAGGCAGGCAGCATCAGGAGGTAAATAAGTCAACTTTTCGGGTGTAACTCTTCTTCAGAACTCTTTAGAGAGAGGTGGGCACCTCAGCAGGTAGTGTTTTATCTCTCCTTCCAACTCCATTTTATTTTAGCCCCCTCGCGCTCTCCCTACCTCTCTGTCAGCTTTGGTGGTCTGCATTGCCCTAATGGGTTTTGCACATAAATTAAACAGTTGGAAAACATTGATGATTTGCTGGTGGTGGTTAATAGATGAAAAAATACCATAGATGATTTAGTGATGGGAAGAATAAATGTTCAGATGCGTATAAGAGCACTTCTGGATATAAAACAAACAGTAACTTAGACAGGAAGACAGCACTCTACCCCCATCACAGTTGGTAGAGCACAGCATGTGGCATCATCCAGGGCTCCTGCTGAATATCGGGACAAGCTTGGAGCTTGTAGATTGGAGTGGTTCTGGGAGGGTGAGCTGCTTGGCACTGAACACTAAGTTTCTTTACTCAGCTTGCTGCCAGGATATTGATCTGGTTCTGTGGAAGGGTCACTGGACCCGAAGAATTAACTATGATTTCTCTTCATGGGTGCTGCTAAGTTTTTCCCAACAACCCTGTTTTTGTTTCTGATTTCTGGTGGCTCAGTGGTTAGCACTGCTGCCTCACAGCGCCAGGGATCCGGGTTCGATTCCAGCCTCAAACGACTGTCTGTATGGAGTTTGCACGTTCTCCCTAAGTCTGTGTGGGTTTCCTCTGAGTGCTCTAGTTTCCTCCCACAATCCAAAAGATGTGCAGATTGGGAGAATTGGCTGTGATAAATTGCCCGTAGTGTTCAGGGATGTGTAGGTTAGATGCATGAGTAAGGGGTAAATGTAGGGCAATGGGTCTGGGTGGAATACACTTTGGAGGGATGTTGTGGGCTGAAGGGCCTGTTTCCACACAGCAGGGATTCTAATTTCCCAATTCTGCAGGTTTTTTTTTGGCTTTTTTATTATTGATCTGCTTGCTCCACTTCAGCTTCTGGATTAGAGGTCAGCTCCCAAAATGGTGAAAATGTGGAACTCAGCAGTTGTGAGATCAAATAAAATAATACAATAAATACAGAAGCTGGAGATTAGAAGTAAAAACAGAAAATACTAGAGAAACTTTGCAATATCTGTGGAGAGAGGATCGGAGTTAACATTTGGAACATCCAGTTTTGAAGAACAGTCCCTTTGGACTTGAAACATTAGCTCTGTTTCCCCCTCGATATGCTGCCAGACCTGCTGAGTATCACCAGCACTTCTCGTTTTTTTTGTGTTGGATGCAAGCAATGCTCAAGAAATACTCATAGTGTCCTGTAGATGGTGCTGTCACACTACAGAATGGGCTCCCAAAATGTGACCACTAGGTGGTGGTATGGTTGTATGTGTCCAGATGATGTTTTAATCAACAGTTTTACAATAAATAAACCGTTTGGCTCAATCTACTCAGTGTTGATGTGCTTGTTCCACAAGAGTGTTCTCCCACTTCGTCTAATCTTATCAATAATGTTCCTTTCTCCTTCAAAGATCTAGCTTCTCCTTAAATATAAAGGTTTGAATACACCTACAAACAGATTCAAGAACAGCTTCTTCCCTGCTGTTATCAGACTTTTGAATGGACCTCTTAAATATTAATTCTGATCTCTCTCTCTGCACCTTCTCTGTGGCTGTAACATTGTATTCTGCACTCTGTTCTTTTACCCTGTTGCTCTTTGTATGGAACAATCTGCCTGCATAGCACAGAAAGCAGCAATTTTCACCGTGTGTCAGTACTTGTGACAACAATAGATCAAATCAAATCAAATCAAATGTGTGTTTGCGAATTGTCTCAAGCCCTGTGGCAGCAGGCTCCACATTCGAACTATACTTTGAGTAAAATTATTCCTCCTTGAATAGGCGGGGCTGAGGGTCCAGTGGGAATTGGGATGTAGGCTATCTCTGAGAGAGCGAGGTGGAGCAGGGGGTTGCACTGACAGCAGAGTGTGAGGAGCTAGCCTCCATTGTCTGGTCTATACATTAGTTTGTATAAAAGTTATTCTCTGATCTCAAGATCATCCCTTGCTACTGCTTTCTTGCACTAACCAATGATCTTGGTTTTCTCACCTTTAAGTGCCTACAATTTTTATAAATTCCAGAGGCTGGAGTGATTTGTTTCACTGACGATAATATTTTCATGAGAAATGAGTGTTGGGACGTTCCCCATTACTGGAGCATTCCTTGTTCAGTTTCTATTTGTAATGAAACATAAAGTGACATGACACTGTTAACTCCTGCAAGACTCTAAATTCTTTCTGTAGGTAGGGAGCCAGACTAGGGGCGGCACAATACAATGAATTATTTATACTTTACTTTCAGGAGAAATACATCCAAATCTCCAAACCATGTTGGCAGTATACCTCATAGTTTGAATTTTCCCAGCAGCCAAGGAGGAGTTGTTCGAATAAATTAGAATTAAGATTAGATTTTATTGTCATGTGTACTCAAGTACAGAAGCAAAGTGAAAATTGTAAAATGTCATCATTTCCAGCACCATCTGATGTACAAAGTGACCTAGGTACGAAATCTTAGGTATGAAGTAGAAAAATAAAGGAAGAAAGTTAAAACTTAAACATTGCAGTCCATCTTCATAATATGTAGAAAAATAAAGAAATAAAATTAAAGAAATAAAGATCTGAAGACGATCTGTTCTGGGAGAAAACCGAGCCCAAAATGTCTTGGATGAGGGCCCTCTGCTTGTAATGACTTGGCTTGTACTGTAGAGTGCACTGTCCATTTGTCATCACCGTTTTAGTAAAAGTGGATGCTTGTTGGGATTGTAGATTGTTGTCTGTTCAAAGTCAAGTTGATCAAAGTCGAGGGCATTTTAATTTAACACCAGAGTAGCAGTGAGTGTAAGTCTGACTGGTGGTGTTGGGTATGAAGGCAGTGCATTAAGAGTGTCACACAAGAAGGCTGGTTTGCTTATCTTCCTGGGGTTTATTTGACCAGCACCAATCTCCTCAATGTAGCTGGTGACAATGCATTATGGTGAATGTACATCTCTGCATTTAGGTTATGTCTGTTTATATTGACTAGGTAAGTCTCCAGCATTTGTTCCAATAATGTGAAGCATAGACCTTGTCCTTTTCAGTGTATGGATAGGATTTGCCATTGTGCTTCATGGGAGCGATACGTTGATGTTGATTTTCATTGTGCATTGTCCCTCTATCATTATGTTTCCCTTGATCTTTCACAGTGTGTCTGGTGGGGAGCTGTTTGACAGGATAGTGGACAAGGGCTTCTACACAGAGAAAGACGCCAGCATGTTGATCCAGCAAATCCTGGATGCTGTCACGTACCTGCATGAGCTGGGCATTGTACACAGAGACCTGAAGGTATGTGGATACTAGGACAGACATTACACAGGTTAGAAACTGTATACAGTAAAACCCCCTGTATCCGCGGATTCGGTTTCCACAGTTTCAGTTATCCGTAGTTTACCGCGCCCTGAAAATATGTCACAGAACATTCCAGAAATAATTCCAGGGGGCTGCCGAGGAGGTAAATTTCCCATTTAAACGATAGGGTTCGCTACTATCTGTGGTTTTGGGCATCCAAGATAGATCTTGGAACGTATCACCCACGGATACATGGGTCACCTATATTACTTTTTCCATTCAATGTCTCTCAGCTTTTGAATAGTGCCACAGGGATTAAAGCTGGACCCGCAATTATTAACACAATTAATATGAATGACTTGGATGTGGAGAGTGAATGTACAGTAGCCAGTTTGGAAGGTGGTAAGAACAATGACTGCAGATGCTGGAAACCAGAGTCTAGATTAGAGTGATGCTGGAAAAGCACAGCAGGTCAGGCAGCATCCGAGGAGCAGTAAAATTGACGTTTTGGGCAAAAGCCCTTCATCAGGAATTCCTGCTCCTCGGATGCTGCCTGAACTGCTGTGCTTTTCCAGCACCACTCTAATCTAGAGTTTGGAAGATGGTACAAAAGTGGATATGAAGGCTTGAGGTGAGGATGACACAAAGGGCCAGCATTGGGATATAGACAGGTTTAAGTGAGTGGTCAAAAACTGGGTGGATGGAATATAATATAGGGAAATGTGAGGTTACAATCTTTGGCAGAAAGAATAGAGGAGCAGAATATTATTTAAATGGAGAAAGACTGCAGAAAGCTGCAGAACTGGGGATTTGGGAATCCTCACCCCTAAATCACAAAAAGCTAGCATCTATGTTCAGCAGGTAATAAGGAAGATAATTGGAATTTTGGCTTTTGAATTCCCTTTGTTTAAAAGGAAATGGAATAGAAAAATATGAAGGTTTTGCTAAAACGATACAAGGCACCAGTCAGACCACAGCTTGAATACCATGAACAGTCTTGGACCCCTTATCAAAGGAAGGATATACTGGCATTGGAGGCAGTATATCCACAGAAGGTTCATGAGGTTGATGCTAGGTACAGAGGGACTGAAAGGTTACGTAGGTTGGACTGTACTCACTGGAGTTTAGAAGAATGTGAGATAACCCTATTTAAATATACATGATTGTTAGGGAATTTGACAAGGCAGATATGGAAAGGTCATTTCCTCTTGTGGGAGAGTCTATGACTAGGCAGAATCATCTCAGAATAAGGGGTCACCCATTTAAGACAGAGATGAAGAAGAATTTCATCTTCTTGTGAATATATGGAATTCTTCATTGCAGAAGGCTGTTGAAGCTGGGCCATTAAGTATATTCAAGACTAAGGTTTTTAATCAGTGAGGGAATCAAGGGATGTGGGGAAAAGACAGGAAAGTGGAGCTGAGAATGATCAGATCAACCATGATCTTGTTGAATGGTAGAGCAGACTGGATAGGCTGAATGGCCTGTGTCTGCTCCGATGTTTTATGGTTTTGAACAAAAACACATCGGCTGTCACATCCACGTAAAGGAAGAGTGTGTTTATTTAGGACATTTCACAATCTCCGAGCATTGTAATTACTTTATCCCCAGCCAGTAAGCTAAAACAATCAGAATCACAGAATTGTTAGAGTGTAGGAAGTGACCATTCAGCCCATCATATCAGTACCAGCTCTCCCATTCAACATTTCACTTGGTGCCATTCTCCAGCATGCTCCCTATAACCCTACACATTTTCCCTTTTTAGTGAACGGTTTAATTCCCTCTGAACATCTTGATTGAAGTTGCCTCCACCACACACTTGGGTAATGCACTCCAGAACCCTCACCTCCCAGTCATTGTCTTTTTTGCTGCTTTCGTCCATGACTTTACATCTACTCCCTCTCACTCTCGATCCCTTCATCTTCTCTGACCATGTTCCTCCTGATTTTGAATACTTTGCTCAGACCTTGTACTTTTTAATATTTGGCAATGTTGTCTGTACATATGCTCTGCACTGTCTCTCACTCTACAGAAAGACTCTGTGGCTTTCAGTGAATGTTTTGTTGCATTTAACCCTGTAGCCTGAGAACCTGCTGTACTACAGCGTTGATGAAGATTCCAAAATAATGATCAGTGACTTTGGCCTGTCGAAAATTGAGGGCACTGGTAGTGTGATGTCCACAGCGTGTGGTACCCCAGGATATGTGGGTAAGTCCACACAACCACTGCAGACCATACCGAATATGCTGCAGTGATTTACTCATTCAGTAATATCAACATTACATTTGTCTTTGAGAAATGATCAGAGGTGTTGCTTTCAGAGTTTTCTCACCTGAATCGGAAAACTTCCCACCATGATGGACTGAGATCATTGTTTCCCATTCTAGATTTTTTTTTGTTCATAGACACTATTAGCCACCTCGGGAGTAAGTGGGACTTGAACCCAGGTTCGAGAGTGTGTTGCTGGGAAAGCACAGCAGGTCAGGCAACATCCGAGGAGCAGGAGAATCAATGTTTCGGGCATAAGCCCTTCATCAGGAATGAGGCTTGTGGGCTGGCGCTGAGAGATAAATGGGAGAGGGGAGGGGGATTGGATTGGGGGGAAGGTAGCTGAGAAAGCAATTGGTGGATGAAGATGAGGGAGAAGGTGATAAGTAAGAGGGGGTAGTGACGGATAGGTCTGGAGGGCAGTGCCGAGTTGGAGGCTTGAGACTGGGATAATGTGGGGGGGAGGAATGAGGAAGCTGTTGAAATCAACATTGATCCCATGTGGTTGCAGGGTCCAAAGGTGGAATATGAGGCATTCTTCCTCCAGGCGTCAGGTGGTAACGGTTTTGGCAGGAGGCCCAGCACTGCATGTCCTTGATGGGATGGGGAGTTGAAGTGCTCAGCCACAGTGCGGTTGGGTTGGTGGGTGCAGGTATCCCAGAGATGTTGTCTGAAACAATCGACAAGTAGGAGTCCTGTCTCCCCGATGTACAGGAGACCACACCAGGTGCAACGGATGCAATAGATGACATTGGTAGAGGTACAGGTAAATTTCTGATCGATGTGGAAGGATCCCTTGAGGTCTTGGATGGAGGTGAGGGGAGTGGTGTGGGCACAGGTTTTCTATTTCCTGCAGTGGCTGGGAAAGGTGACAGGAGTGGGGCGGTGGTGTGGGGTGGGGGGGAGTGTGGACCTGACGAGGGAGTTGCAGAAGGAATGGTCTCTCCGGAATGCTGATGGGGTGGGGGGGAAGTATATCTTTGGTGGTGGGGTCCGTTTGGAGGTGGTGGAAGTGGCAGAGGATGATACAATGTATGTAGAGGTTGGTGGGTGGAAGGTGAGGACCAGGGGTGTTCTGTCCTTGTTGCATGGGAGCGATGGGGTTCAAGGGTGGTGGTGTGTGAAGTAGAGGAGATACGCTGGCGGACATCGTCAACCACATGGGAAGGGAAGTTGCGATCATGGAAGAGGAAGGCCATCTGGTTTCCTAGCTCAGTGGTAGGAGCACTACCACTGCACTACAAGAGTCCTCCAAATTTGGTGCTGTACTGACTGAACTACCTGAGCTCAGTTTACCCATTCTAACCTCTTTACTCACCTAATGGAGAGGGCAGATACTTAAGTGACCACTCATTGACTTAAGGGCTTTAATTGCTGGTTGTTGCTTTTCTTTTATTCAATTGCGGGAGGAGCATATCACTGTCTACGACAGCATCAGGGCAGTTCAGAACCATCCATGTTGTTGTGCATCTGTAGTCAGGGGTAGGAGGCCAGGTCAGATAAGGATGGCAGCTTCCTTCCCTAAAGGGCATCAGTGAACCCAATGGGTTTTCCCATTAATTGGCAATGGTCATCCTTAGACTTTTAATTCCAAATACCTATTGAATTAATCTGCTGTGGTGAGATGTGAACCTGGGTCCCCAGAGTGTTATCTGGGTCTAGAGGCCAGTGATAATACCACTAGGCCACTGCTTCACCTGTCAAAAGGGTCTTTCCCTAATCTCTTGCCTTTGTAAGTGACTGTGGCCCAAGAATTTGTGGAATTAGTTTTCTTCTCAGGTCTTATTTGTCAGAATGAAAACGTTAGTAAGATCACACTCAGTGGATGAATAGGGTAATTGCAATCCATGTGGAACCAGAGGCTCATGTTTGGTTTGAGCCAATGCTCCAGCTACATTTCTGGTTTTGAACCAAGCCACAAGTATGAGTGTAAGGTTGATGTTAAGTGCTGTCCAGGAATGCTGGGTGGTGCATGTTAATACAGGCTCCACACCTAATGTGATTGTGCCAAGGTAGGTTACTGTGTAGTGGGACTGTGGGGACAGAGGAATGTCTGAGTGGATTTTAGAGGGATGGCATCCATGGGAGGACGGTAAACCTCTTCAGACTGACAATTTTCCAACTAGGAAACTTAAAAAAAAAGTTGGAGAGAAATTTACTTGTAACTCAAAGAAGGATCAAATGGATGAAAACTCAGTCTGTTAAAGATTTCCCCAGGACTATTGTTAGCACAGACATTAACACCATTTGAGACGCAGTGAACTGGGGTCTCTATTTAAGAAAGTAGTTCGAGGAATGGGTCATCGAGACACTGTAGTTTCTTTCAGCCTTATTGATTGTTTGCAGTGCTCTGAGACCATTAGTTCATCTCATTGAAGAGATGTAATGGTGTGAGGGAGTTACATTATATCAGGGTTTATTTGCAAATGCTCAGGGATTTACATTAAGATATAAGTCACTGTGAATGAAAGACATACACTGAAAAACAGACTGAGCAGTAATGGAGATGGGCGAGTTGTTTGAATAAGGAATGGGCTCAGATTTAGATTACGGTTAGTGAAGATATTTTTTAACCAGCCTACTCCAGGATGCAGTAGCACACCTCTGAAGTGGGTGGGATTTGAACTGAGGCCTCCTAACCTAGAGTTAGGAAAACTACCAATATGCCCTTTTACACCAGGGCTCCGTTCTGCTTGTTGTCTGGCAGAGAAGGACAGTGTTACCTATTCAGCCTGTCCTCTGCCAGAAGGGGGCAGTGTTACTTGTTCTGCCTGTTGTCTGTCAGAGGAGGACTGTGTGTTATCTGTTCTGCCTGTCAGGGGAGGGCTGTGTTACCTGATTGCTAATCCATAATTTTCTGATTTTTCCCACAGCTCCAGAGGTTTTGGCACAGAAACCTTACAGTAAAGCAGTTGACTGCTGGTCCATAGGAGTCATCTCTTATATTTTGTAAGTTATTTTCATCTGAATCCAATTTTGAAAAGGATCAAATGAATCTCTCAATTCAAATCTGTGATTTGAAATAAACTAATCCAGCAGAGACTAGGATTTGAATTTTCTTTGAATGACTTTAACCATGTGTCAAATCCACTCGAAATTACTGGGATGATTGATTTGGATCTGATGGCTGGAAGGTCCTATTGAAATGAATAAGGTTGATCCCAAAAGCAAAATGCTATGAATGCTAGAACCAGGAACATGGGATTTAAAGGTAAGAGTAGGCCATTCAGTGCCTCAAGTCTGATTCACAATTCAATAAGATCATGGTTGATCTGGTGTGGTTTCATTCCACTCTCCCTCGGTCTCCCATAATCCTTGACCTTTTTGTCTATCAAAAAAATCTAACGGCCTTAATTGACTTGGCCCCTGGCTTCTAAGGAAGAGAATATCACACTCTTGTGACCTTCAGAGACTGCAAATTCTCATTACTTCCATCTTAAAGGTTTTTCAAAACCTTACGTAAAAAACAAAGGTTGCTGGGAATATTCAGCAGGTCTGGCAACATCTGAAAGCCTGTAACCTTTCATCTGAACTGGGGAAGGTTAGAAATGTCACAGGTTTTAAGTGAGTTAAAGGATGCAGGAATAAGACCATAAGATATAGGAGCAGAATTAGGCCATTTGGCCCATCAAGTCAGCTCTGCCATTTGATCATGGAATGATATGTTTTGATATGTTCTCCTAATCTCCTGCCTTCTCGTCGTAACTCTTGATCACCTTACTAATCAAGAACCTATTAATAAACCTACCAGCTCAGCGAGCAAACTGACAACCTGAACCTCAACCTGAGCTACAAATCTTCTCAAAAATCGCAAACCTACCTGTTTTCAATGCATTTAATGAGTTCACCTCCATAACTTTCTGTGGCAATAAGTTCACTGATTAACTACCCTCTGGGAGAAAGAAATTCCTCCTCATCTCAGATCTAAAGCGTTGCCCTTCACTCTGAGGCTATGCCCTCAGGTTCTAGTCTTTCCTGTCAGTGGAAACGTCTTGTTAAGTCTCCATGTCAAGTCTATCCACGCCTCTCAGTATTCTGTAAGTTTCAGTCAGACCACCCTTATCCTTTCGAATTCCATCGAGTACAGACCCAAAACCCTCATGCTTTCATATGACAAGCCCTTCATCCCCGGGAACATCCAAAACCCTCCTCTGGATTCCCTCCAAGGCCTTTGTTCGATACAGGGCCCAAAGCTACTCACAATAATCCAAATGTGTTCTGACCAGAACCTTATACAGACTCAGCAGTAGATCCCTGCTCCTATATAGTGCTAACATTGTGTTTGTCTTCCTAACTGTCAACTGAATCTGCCTGTTAACCTTACGAGAATCCTGCATTAGGACTCCTAAGTCCCTTTGTGCTTCAGAATAGTACAAAAGGTAAGGCCTGAGATTGTGGGGAGGCCTGGAGAGACTGAATAAAAGAGTTTATGGTGCAGGGCCAAAAGGATTAGAAATGGAACAAGCAAAGAAACAAGATGCTGTGTGAACTGGAGATGTGAATGGCAGACTAGCGTCTGACAGTTAGCATCTGAGAGCAAAAACAGTTTGCACTGAACTGTACAAAAAATAGGAAACAAAATGGGGGCCACAGATGACATTCTGAAATTTTTGAACTGTGTTAAATTCAGAAGGCAGTAAAGGGCCTAATTGAGAAATGGTGTGCTGTTCCTATACTGTCCCTGACCTATGTAGAGATGGGATAATGCTCACTGGGAACTAAGTATAAAACATGTAACATCTACCACTGCTGCTGCAGACTGTCGAAAATCTCTGGAGCTACCTGGCATCTTGTTAAAGTGAGTACTGATTGTCTGTGGTTTTGAGATATGTTGCCTTATGTCAACATGCCAATATGCACTGTCATGGGAACATGTCACAGGGGAAGCTGTTGGGGATGAGGGAGGAACGGGTCAGGGACAGTTACCAAGTTGATTCAGAAGCTCTGTGTTCCCATTTAGAAAAATAAAACTGCAACGGGTTTAGCTCCAAATTGGAAGAAAGTGAGGACTGCAAATACTGGAGATCAGAGCTGAAAATGTGTTGCTGGAAAAGCGCAGCAGGTCAGGCAGCAGGTCAGGTCGGGCTTATGCCCGAAACGTCGATTCTCCTGCTCCTTGGATGCTGCCTGACCTGCTGCACTTTTCCAGCAACACACATTTTTCAGCTCTTAGCTCCAAATTGTTCATCTCACCAAGAGAGAGATTACTAAAAGATCAGGAATGAGAACCTGATACCGATGGGAATGTTTTCGGGGATTGTGGCACAGGTGGAGTAGGCCTGGAAATTCTCACTTAAAGTTGTATTTTCGTTCTGGAAAATTCCAACTTTAAGTGAGGTGGCTTTACGTGACTGGGAATCAATATTAAGATGGGAGTTAGGTTCCACAGGCCCTTCCTTTGCAGGAAAAAAAGTATTAACACATTCTACTGGACCCTGATGGAAGATGACATGCAGTAACTTAAATTCTTATTGTTAAATAACGGTTAAAATAAAATGAATTTGCACATGAATCGCCTGTTGTGGACCTTCTGAGAGTGGAGTCTGAGGTGGACATTGATTGGGGCCTTTGTTTAGTGAGTTCATTATTCCAGCTACCACCACCCACAGGGTCCTCTTCAGCTCCAACTTTCTGGGGCCACCCCCTCTGCTGGCTGCAATCAGCAAGGTGTGGGTAACGGCTAGGCTTGGTGTTTTCTCCCTCTCTCTCTGGGCTGCTGACCAGGGCTGCAGGGTGCTTGCACCGGTGGGATAGTGCAGGGGAACTGGTAAGGCCTCCCGAGCCTGACGCAGATTGAGGGTTTCCTGGAATCGTTCAGTCCCGTCTGCTGCCCTCTGGGTAAGAGAGGAGGACACTGTGACTGGTGTACTGTCATGTCTGGGCAGGTCCTGGGGACATTGGGGTGGCATTGGATGGCAGACAGGGTGTTGAGTGGCACTCAGGCTGCAACAGTTAGGTTGTGGTCTGTTGGGTAAGCGGGTGCCCAAGGTAAAGCTCAGGCAGTACATGGAAAGACTACAAATCAGAAGGCTGGCAGAAGGACTGGCGACCAGTCAGACAGAGGCGGTGGGTCCCTCGAAATATCACAGCTGGGACTAATAATTCAGCAAACAGTTTTTAACCAAATCTTGTAGTACTCCAGCTTCTTTCAGACCCCAATAGCAACAACAACTTTAAAGTGAAGCAATACTGAACAGGACAATGTTAAGCAAGGACTCCCTGAAACTTACCTCTGCTGCATAGCTTGAACACCAAAAAAAGAATTAAATTCTACATTCATCAACCTTAATATATTTTGCTGCAATGAGTGGAAAGGCTGGTCAAAGTTGTAATATTTAATTTTAAGTTGCTACTGCTCAAAACAATAAGGGTTTACTGAAGATTGCCCATTGACTTTTGCTTTCTCCCTCTCATCATCTTCAGGTTGTGTGGTTATCCTCCATTTTACGATGAAAATGATGCAAAGCTCTTTGAGCAGATTCTAAAGGCCGAATATGAATTTGATTCTCCATATTGGGATGATATTTCAGACTCAGGTAGGTTCTGCTCCCTACATCATCCTGAACACATCTAGCTACTGTCGTGCACTCAGTGGAGGGTCTTGGACTGAATTTACAAGCAAGGCAATAAACAACTTGCACTCGCAGATGTCTGCCTGTGACATACCATCATGATCAGTGTGAGAGGAACCGATGGTGTTTATCGACTAGCAATTGTATTTCTCCATGTTAGCTCCCGGACTACTTTAATAAGACACTTAGAAAAATGTTTCACAGAGTTGTAGGCTTGATCTCCTCTCTATTTCAGTGCTGAAAAGTCTCAATTTATCATCGTGACTTCTTGTTCCTGGTATCATTCTTAAATCTTCACTATCTCACCTAAGATTCTTCCTTTTGTGGTGTATTAGAAATAGCTTTCTCTTCTGACTGTGGCCTAACCAATATCAGAAATAAGAAGGTGCCGTTGTTGGAAATATCAGACACAAATTCAACACCACTTCCTTTGTTTCAGTATTCCAGGCCCCATATGAAGTCTAGAATTTTTGTTGCCTTTTCAACAACTTTGTTTCCTACACTCCTACCTTTTGAAACTAAAACGCTGCAGCAGTATACCTCTCTTGATTTTATTCCTGTGGTATATTGCCTTTCACCATTCTTTTCCCCAGTTCACAATTCTCTGACATCTCTCTCCACAGTCTCTGGACTGTTTCCCTTCAGCCCACTGTGCATCCTTCCCACTCTGACCACCACCACTCGTCCTGTGTCTGTGTCTACATGAACAGGGAGGTCAATTCACCTAAAAGAAAGGAGATCCAGCACAGATCCTTCACAACGTAATGCCTGTAGCAAGTGGGCTGGAAAACTATCCACTTCCCTGTGTCCCTTGTTTTCTGCCTTTGAATCACTCAGCTACAGCTATGTTCCCTTTAATAGTCAGGCTTTAATTTTGGAAACAAGTATTCTTTTGCAGAACTTTATCTAACGCTCTGCAAATAACTATGCACATTCATGATATGTAACAAAATCAATTATACATGGCCTGACAATTAGAAAACCGTGCTGACCACACTAATTAGTGTTTTGTTTATTTCATGCTATTAATTATGAGCTCACCCAATTGATATTCAACTCAAGTAACGCATTCACCTATAATTGTTGGCTCACTCCTCTTTATTGAACAAAGAGTATTCAAATTGTCACGGTACATCTCTTTTATATAATTCCTCTCTCCAAAGTTTTTTTTTGAGTAATTAAGGCTTGTGTGTTTCCCCCAGCTGTATTTCCTGCAATACAGACCATCTGGATCTGATATGTCAATGTCTAGCTGTTATCTCCCCATGGATTCCTTGTGCTATTTGTTGCTATGTTGCTGTTCTCTGCAACAAAGAGTGAGAGTCTGTACAGCTATGTCTCCTATCCACTGCCAGAGTTCAAGACATCTGCTCAGGGCTGCAAGGAACGCAGTGGGAGGGATCGGATCCATGTAGACACAACCGCATCAACAGAATAAGGAGGGAGGTTCTGCATAGTCTGAGGCACTAGGCATGAAATTAAAAAAACAGAAGCTCTAAAGTTTTTACCTCTGGATTATTACCTGTGTTTGTGCAAATTGACAAAGGGCTCATTGAATTATAGAAATAAATACGTAGTTGAAAGACTGGTGCCAGAGAAGGTTCCTCTAGTCCGAGCCATTGGGGAAAGTGGAGATGGTAGACACCCTGACCATGCTGCAACCTGTGTTGTAAATCGTATAATTAGAGAATTAGATGGTATTTTAAACTAAATAGTGGGAGCATGGGGACGAATGTGGAAGGATGAGGTATAACAAAAATTAGAGATAAGATAAAGGAAGAAAGTGTTAATATGGAAAATGTGGGTCAGAGTCTGGTAACAAAATGTTACTATTCTGGTGCAGCACATAATCAAGACTAATGGGATACTGTTCTTTATTAGGAAAGGAATTAGAGTAAGAGTAAGGATATTATGCTTCAGTTATACAGGGCATTAGTGAGAACACATCTCATATGCTGTGTGCAGTTTTGGCCTCCATGTTTAATGGACTATAGGCTGTTCAGACTGACACCTAGTATAAGTAGATTGTCATATGAGCATGGGTGAAACAGATGGGCTTGTTTCCCTGCAGTTTCGAGGTGCAAGGAGTGACTCGATTGAATTTTATAAGATCCTGAATGGTCATGACGAGGTAGAGGCAGAAAGTGTGTTTCCTGTTCTCCTATTTCCTTAGCCCAAAACGAGGGGGGACTGTTTTAATCTTAGTGGGCATTCTGTCAGGTCAGAGAAGAAGGGAATTTTTTTCTCTCAGAAGATTGTACAGCTTTACAACCCTCTGCCTCAGAAGATGCTGGAGGATGCGTTATTAAATACTTTGAAGGCAAAGCTGATAGATTCTTGTTGGGCAGGGGAGTCAAAGGTTATTGGGGGTAAGTATGAATGTGGAATTTGTCATGGTCTTATTGAATGGCAGCACAGGTTAGAGGGGCTGAATGGCCTATTCTTTTAGTGTGTATGTTTGTGTGATTTATGGTAATGACACCAACAGGTTCTGGATATAGTCATTTAAAAACAAAGAATTGAAGAGGCTGGAGATCTGAAACAAACAGAAATATAAATTGCTGAAGAAACTCAACAGGGCTGTCAGTGTCCGTGGAGAGAAATCAGAGTTAATTTTTCAAGTCCAGTGACCCTTCCTCAAAACTGGTTCTTCACAGTTATTGAGCGATTAAAAATGCGTAACCTGCAGGGACTCATCCACCTATCTTTCCCTTGTTTCCTGTGAAAATCCTTGAGTCACCATCTCCCCTGACAGCAATGACTGAAATCTGTTGATTGTCAAAAGCCTCATATCACATTGTGAGCTTAGTTGTTCATGGGAATATTTAGCTGGGATGCCAATCATGAAAAGCTCCAGCTATCTTATAACTACTGTTTTTTTAAAATTATTTTCAATCCAGCGAAAGATTTTATTCAACATTTGATGGAAAAAGACCCAAACAAGCGCTATACCTGTGACCAAGCCTTGCAGCATCCATGGTAAGGTTTGAACTGAATCGTATTCATTGTCTGTGCTGATGAAAGGTTCACAAACAGAGTGCACCAGGAGAAAAAAAACACAGGGAATGTTGGTGCAGGGAGTTCCTGAATTAACGTAAAATGATTAATTAATATTGTAGCGGGTTGGAGATTTTTTAAAAAAAAGCCGAAACAAGTCCTGTGCATGGACCCAGATGACAATGATCCAGATGGAGCATTTTCCATCTTGGTCTTGTATTTGTGTGTCCTGTTGTATAATTATATTGGATAATACCAATTGAGCTCATTTATCACATACAATAGCAGTTTCCATTTGTCCATTTTCTTATACTGACCTTTTCTTTGATCCTGCAGGATTGCTGGTGATACTGCATTAGATAAGAACATCCATGAGTCTGTCAGTGCCCAAATCAAAAAGAATTTTGCAAAAAGTAAATGGAAGGTAGGTACTTGACAGCAGTGTTGTTTAGAATTTTATCAGTATCTTATTAAATTGTTCAGTGTTCTATCTGTATCTAATACAGATTTACTCCTATCTTTTCAGCTTGGGGGTAATGCTACTAATCGTTCAGGCTATCTGTTTAGCAACGCAAATGATATCTCCAGGTCTTCAATTTAATGAATAACCTAAATGGAACATGTTTTATTTCCTCTCTAGTTGTGCAATTTGGATCCACTATTTCAAAAAAACAAGAAATCTGACAGGAAATCTATCTTCTGCATGACAGGGCATGTGTTTTGTAGTAGACAAGGAGAATATAAGCTTTGACTCAACTACAACTCTCCAGCCACATGAAGGAACGCTTAAGTCTGATAAGAATAGGGAGATTTTCAGGAAGGTAAATTAGGGACAGGGAATGGAGTCTTTGTCCTCAGACTCATTTTTTTGTGGAGTGATTGATGAAAAGAAGTCTGTTTATCATTGAGTGAGTATAGCACAGGAGGAGGCTGGTCACCCTTCGAATCACTGAATTGCTGAGCTTAATAAAGTTACCTAATTAAAGGTTGAGTTGCATCTTTATGCATCCATTCTCTCTGGTGATAGCTGGTGTGTGGTTCAGAATAATGTGAATGGTACAAGTTCATGTTCTTGAGACCTGTCTCATTGTCCTGACCTGAGAACAGAAGCACTAACAAAAACTGCTGAGAGAAACAGCTCAGGTTGAAGCATCAGCAAACAATGAGGCATGGAGGCTCCATGGCTCAGTGGTTAGGACTGCTACCTCACAGCACTAGGGACCCAGGTTTGCTTCCGGCCTCAGGCGACTGTCTGTCTGTGTGGAGTTTGCACATTCTCCCCATGTCTGCATTAGTTTCGTCCAGGTATTTTGGTTTCCTCTCTCAGTCCAAAGATGTGCAGCTTAGGTGGATTGGCCATGGGAAATGCAGGGCTACAGGGATATAAGGTAGCTGGGTCTGGGTGGAATGCTCTTCGGAGGGTTGGTGTGGACTTGATGGAATGATTGGCCTGCTTTCACGCTGTAGAGATTGTATGATAACCCATGGAATGAAACAGAATCCTTTCTTATTCATTGGGGTGTGTACATTCTTCATTGCCCTCCTATATATAGTTTTTCAGCATGTTTGTGTCTTCCTCTTTATCTTTCCATCACTTGTCCACTTATCCTCGATCACCACCATCATTTGTAACACCTTATTATTTTGAATGTCTTCCGACAGCAAGCTTTTAATGCCACAGCTGTGATACGTCACATGAGGAAACTGCAGTTGGGCACCAGTCAGGAGGGGTCAGTGCAGAACACACCAACCAGTCCATGCCATGGGACACTGCTGGTGCCAGGGGGAGATTCAAAAAATGGTAAGGATTTGTGAAGATGTTGGACTAAGCTTCTCCACTGCTTCCTGAATATGTTTTTGGCAGTGGGTGCAAATTGGGAAGTGTAAAGGCTATGAACTTCATCCACCTCTATTATTGATGTCCTCTTCCTATTGTAGATTGGATCTTCCAGGAATTTACTAAGAAACCAATGGCTCTGAATGCTTGGCCATTGGAAAATCATGGTCTTTGTATTCTGACCGCTGGCCTCCTTCATCAGTGTGCATACCTACTGATGTATGCCACAGAGCTGCTGGGCTAAGGGTATGCTGAGAGTGTTAAAATCAGGCAGGATTAATTATTCCACCACCAGACCATAATAGGGTAAGATTGAAAAAGCTGGTTAATGACTTCCCTTTATAAGAAAAGCTCCTTTCCAGATTTAATTTCAATATCCTTGGGAATGTTTGAAGGTGCGCCCCATATTTTTTGAGTGGAGAGTTGGTCTTATAAGGGCCAGTTTGAGTCTGAGCATGCTCCTGCGCAAAATTGCTGGAGAAGTCCAGCAGGCCTTGCTGCATCTGTGAAGAGTAGAGTCAACATTTCGGGTCCATTCAAGGGGCACTGGGCTCAAAACATTAACTCTGCTTTCTCTCCACTGATGTTGCCAGACCCTCTAAGCTTCTCTTGCAGGTTCTGTTTTGTTTCTGTTTGAGTTCCAGCTTTGACACTTCTTTGTTTTATTTTCATAATGCTGAACATTTGGTTGTGCTATGGGTGGCAGTGCCAATATAGTTGCAATAGGCAGAACTGGTGGGAAACGGCCCCATTTTAACTGATTATGGTGAGGACCCATTCTAGTGTGGGAATTCTCTTTGGTAAATTGCTTTACAACCTTCTGTGGAGAAAGACATGCCCCATACCCCATCCCTGGAGCAAAGGACCCAGGATTGGGTAAAGCAGTACTCTGACCCTTCTTGCACTTCATACGGTATCAAAAATGACTTGACCTCTCCACCTGAGATAATGGGGGCTTGCAATGTTGTGGATCCCTCATTCACTCCTGCACTGGTGACCTTTTAAGAGGCTAAGGCTTTGTCCTATATAAGACCCTGAGGAAGCTTAGAGCTGGATTTACCTTACGTAGATCCCATACTGTTTTTTTGCCCATTTCAGATGTCTGGCAGCAAAGTGCTAAAAGAACAGAGGATTTTTTGACCTCTCTTCAAAGGTTCTTGAAACTGTCCAATGCGGCATAATGTTGCATTTCATTAAGCTTCATTTGGCATGGGCTACATCATTGTTTCAACAGGTAATGATGATCAGCCATGCTATGCCGTGGTGAGGGGATGTAAATTAGATCCCTAATGAGCGATGGGAACAAGGGAGAGTTTGAAGGAGTCACGAAATATAGATTATGAACATATCCCAAAATTCAAGTTACACTTTGTCCCTTCAGCTGGTGGAATATAGGGAGTTCTGAGCATAAACATGGAAGGGAGAACAATATTCAGACTTTCCTAAGGCCTCCAATAATTAATGACCATAAAAGTGTTCAACCCTGAGATAGAAATGCAATCTATCCTACTGTTCATTTTAAGGCAGGTGGGCGAATACTCAAACTTTAAAAAGAGAAATGCAAAGCTATTTAACTTTACATTGCCCAAAATCTGCTTTAGTTCGGTGTCACCAGTTATCTCCAGCACTGGAAGTGCTGGCAATATGAATTGACTCTTCAATTTCATCACTATATATGAAGTGAAATCCAATTGTTCTGGACAGAGCTAAAACTCCATGTTACATTTAAGCTTAACAGAAACCAAACTGCCTGAACCATGATATTTTCAAAGAAGTCCTGAATTAAACTTGTATTTAACAAGTATTCCTCTCTTCTATTACCCCCATGCACTTTGTATGACATGATCTGCCTGTGTTGCACACAAACAAAACTTTTCACTATACCTAGGTACATGTAACAATAATATATCAAATCAAATCAAAAATGTTGATGCACCATTTGAATTTAACTGCCGAAAATTGCAGCAGCATGGAACACTGGTAAGCTCACTGTTGTTTGCTCAGCCCTAGTTTGTCAGGATTTGGTTCCTTGAGTCATCTGGAACTGCGTGAGAAGGATTTCAGCTGCAGTGGTCTGTTATTGTTGCCAGGCAACCTGATGTAATGAGACCGGCTGGTCAGGCATTAACAATGCCTTGCAATACTGTGGACCTGCCTGCTTCAGATATAGGATTACCAAATCTAGCCAGATCTTTACTAAGTTTGAAACTTCTGCCACTAAGTGGGTTCTCTTGTAGCCAACTCAGCCTTGAAGAGTTTTCATTTAGTAATACCAGCTCTGTTTATCTGGACACGCAAACAACAACAGCAGTTCAATTTCTCAGGGGCTAGATGTATTTTGCACTATGGACCAACATTTGATTTTAAATTTTTATTGATGTAGCAAATGTCCTTGCAGAACACAGAAGCTGTATTTTAGTTGGGATAGTTTGTTTCTGATTACTTCTAGTTATGCGGAACAACCTCAGTTATCCGAACCGTGAGTGTGGTGCTGTAAAGCACAGCAGGTCAGGCAGCATCCAAGGGCATAGCCCTTCATCAGAAATCATGCAGTCCTCACTTTCTCCTCGGTTATCTGAACATCAATTATCCAAATTTTGGATTATCTGAACAAGATCTCAAGGTCCTGTAAAAATGTTATCAGTTATCCGGACAATCAATTATCCGAACAAAATACTTCCCATCCATCTCGTTCGGATAGTCGAGGTTGTTCTGTATTCTGTTCTATTTTCTGACTGAAACAGTGTGCTTTTATTTCCAAGGTTCACCCTGTGATGAATGCCCTCTTCCCTCCTCGCCACATTCTCAAGTGCAAATGGAGCAAAACTTGCTGAGCAACCATTCTCACAGTTGCCACTACTCTAACCGGGTCTGAGTGCAAATGGAGACCATCAACATACCGGTTATTCATGACATAGCCTGGGCTCAGAAGCAGTTTTTATTTTAAATGTAACAATCATTCCATTCTCAGCACAGATTACCCGAGAGCCTTGTGCTTGGGGCCCCCTCTGAATGCTCTTAAACTTTGCCATTCCTCAGAATGTTGAGCCAGTGAACTGATCCCTGTGATGTGGTTATTGCTTCCGGGTGAGAGGGGTGGGCATACTACGGGCAAGCAAACAGTGCAAGTGACATGCAGGAGCAATAAGACTCGATCACGGCTTGCATTTTAAATTCCATGCCTGGAAACCAATTACTTGCAAAACAGAGTGATGGTATAGAATACACATCGAGGTCAAATCTTTGTGACAGCTGAAAGCCTGAGACAGGGTTTCTAAATATTTTAAATATTTTAAAATTCCAATTAAGATATTTTTAGGTCGATAAAAAAATTCAATTAAGAACGGGCTCAATAAATTGAAATATTGAAATCCAGATGAGTTTGACCCTGCATTCTCTTCCTTTTTATGATAACCCATCCTATAGATTACAGCTGTTTTAATGTTGCTGATACTTTGAACACCATCCCTGATATCGAAAGAGGATTGGTCCAAGTGTCACAAAAAATATCACACAGGTTTGACCTGATATTGAGGCTGTGTTGTGTGTGTGTGTGTGTATATATATATATATACATATAATGAATTTACTCAAATTATGTCTTGTATTGGGACCAAGCCCCATTCACATTGGCATCTGGATGCCTGTGTCAGTTGAGTTTGCAGATTAATTAATATGGACTGTCACAAAATGATCTGTGACTGTCTCGAGATCACACCTTAGCTTTTTTTAAAATCTTAAACCCAGATGGTGATGGGATTAACCTCACTTTGTACTTAATTGAAATGCTTCATGAACCTCTGCTGCGAGAGCCAGAATGTTTTGTGATAAATGGATAGCTTTGAAGTTGAGCTTCTAGGGCTCCTACGAAGCAAGGAGTTGTTTAAACAGTTGTATAAAATTGTGCTGCTCTGGGAATTATTCAGACTTGCCAACCAGTACTATTTGATTAACTCAGCGAATTTTTTCAGTAGAATTATTTTAGACAGAAAACGTGTGGCTTTTATTAGACCATTTGTACATTTTTACTTTGTCTTGGTGGATCTTCAGTAGTTACTCATTTAAGAATGCTGATTGGCTGGAACACTTTCAGCTGAATGGCGGACAAGGTACTGAGAATGTGAGTGGCTGCTGTTGAGCCCCTGGATTCTCATCAGCTCCTTGTAACGTCAGAGATGAAGGAGAGGTTAACTTCATCAGATTACATATGGACATCAGTGATGTTTATTCCATTTTGTTTTTAAATATTTGATATTTTCTTGCAGGACAATTAGAACTTTCTTAAAGCTAGATGACCCTTAGCCTCTGGAACATTTTTACATTATTTACTGCAGATTTAATTCTAGTCAGTTGATGAAATTGCACACTAGCAGGTTTGAAATGTCAAGAAGGGCTAATTAGTCATAGAGTTACACAGGGAAAAAAAACCTCTTTTAACTTCCTGTCCCAATTGATACTTATAAGCACACAATATGGTGTTAAGTGGAATTAATATTTCCTACTCTCTCAGCAGGATCAGATGTAGAAATTTAGAGGTGTAAGTGGAATTAATATTTCCTACTGTCTTAGCTGGATCAGATATAGAGAAGTAGACATCTATTTTTGTGAAGGTTTTCATTCATGGCTTCCTTAATTCCTCAATTTACTCAAAGACACTTATTTTCCTTCCAAAACCTTTCCGGAGAATGCAGTGCAGTCTTTCTGGAAAATGCTTCTGCTGACATTATCTCCTCTGGTCTGTGAAATATTTACAAATTAGTGAATCAGATATTTCCCATGATGGTGATTCACTTACCATGATGTGTCTCGGTTGATGGATCTGAAGAGCCCGCTGTCAGAGTAACACTGGGACCATCTGTTAACATCAATACAACTACAAGTACACACAAGGTTAAAGAGCCCAATGCACTTTATGTTTGGAACTTTATAATTCTAACAAACCCAAGTTCAATCCCCTTCGTGGATTAACAGGGTAAATTGAGTTCTCACTACAGCAGAAGAGCTTGTTTTTAAGAATGGAGAAAGTCTCTGTGAATATTGGAAGATTCTGTTTTTAAATTTGAATTGTGTTTTAAAATCCATAAATTCAGGAGCTTCTCTAACCTTGCAGGCCTAGGTTGGCACTCAGTAACACTGTCATTGTGACTCAGTTGGACTTCAGGTAAAACGCTAGCCACACATCAACCCATCTCAACAATATGTTTTTCACCATATTGCTTTCCAGCAGTGCCCAGGAGCAAAGATGAATAAGGGATTTTCCATCCATTAAAAGAAAAATGTCAAATACAGTTTGTTTAGAATTAAATCTGAGAAACAGTATGTATCGTGCTAACCTGCTAAGACTCTAATTAGATGAAATGCAAAACAAACAAAAACAGAAAATGCTGAAGAAACTCAGGTCTAGTATCATCTGTGGAGACAGAAGCAGAGTTAATGTTCCAAGTCCAGTTGCCCCACGTCAGAAAGTGAAATGTTAATTTTGTTATTGAGAGAGGCCCTTGCTTTATATTTAAATGGGCTATTTACATTTTCTGGTTATCTATCATGAACCAATTCTTCATGACCATAGACAACCATCAGATGATTATGGAAATAAACACTTTTCTCACTTAAGTTTAAGAGAAAACAATTAAATACTTGTAATGCACACTCTGAATGTGTGCTACCATAAGTATTTACCTGAAGGAAGTCCTAATGTTTCAGAATGTTTGAAGTTCAATGGATTATTTAACAGGCCAATTTCCCTCAACTAGCCAACAAACTAAGTTGAAGTTTGGTAATGCCCCACATGATGTGTAGTGCTGGCATGAGATAGATGTTTGGAGATTCTGATCAATACTGAAACTTGAACTGTAGATCCTAGCAGCAATCGGATCAAATACTAAAATATTCATTGACAAACTTTGGACTCTTAGAACTGATATTATAATATGAGCTTCATTAAATTCCTGACCCATATTAAAATTGGTTTTTAAAATATCTTTGATTTTTGTCCTGGCTATGTACTTAGTTTCAAACAAATGCAAAGTGATTGCTGGAACCAGTTAACTCTTCAGTTAGCCACTGGTTACTAGCATATCCATGCAAACAGTTCAGTAGCTTATAGAACCTTTTCAATGTAGTGGGTACTCTGACATCTTTTGGTAGCAGCTATTAGTGTGATGAGCCAACAAGGCAAAGGTAGTTCTTCTTCCCATTCCTTCTGGTTCCATCATTACATTCACTTCTGTAATGTAAGGAAGTTATGATTTATTTGGATAATTTACCGTTGTAAAAATCAAGAAGGCTCCAAGAAGAAATCTGAGATTGGAATGAGGTTTTTCCTAGCATGTGCTTCGAGCTTACCAATTCTGTAGCTTTACTGAAAGATATATTTTGTGTGATCTTGCCTATATGCTGAGATAGCTGACATTTTCCCTTTTTCTTTGTTGAGAGAGAATGTATAACTTAATGGAAAGAAGTCTTGTAGCACTCTGGGCTAAGAAGCGTTGATTCTGTTTCACATCAACATCAAAACCTTGGACATCAGTAGTTGGGATACTTTGGATTTCCCATTTCAGTCATGGTTTATCCAACCTTTCTTTTGATAGATTGCAGTCATGGTATGAGCTTCCTGTTATGTGCCAGTAATCAAATATCAGTATTCGAGTGATTTCTGGACATAAAATGAGGTTTTAAATTGTGTGAAATTGTTATAGTATTTGATTTTGTGATAGACTTTAAATTTCCAAAGAAATTAAACTTAAGAGTTGCAATGCTGGAAACTTGAAATAAAAGCGAAATGTTCTGAACATATGCCACTTGCATCTGTCATAGGAAAACATTGATTCATGTTTCTGTTTAAGATTTTTCTTCAGAGGTCAGTGTTATTGTCTGGAAATTCTTTACACCTGAAATATTAATCAGACTTTTCAGTTCTAATGGCTGTGCTGTGTAGTTTTTGTTAGGCCTGATGGTTGTTAAGAATTAAAGACTATAAACTGTAGATTCATGTTGTATTCCAGCCCGGTATTTCCATACTCTGCTGACCTGTTTCTCTTTATGACTTACCTACATTGTGGACCAGTTGATTTTGAGTTGGATAACCAGAAATCAATTGGGCAATAAAAGTACCTTTTTTATTTGCTTTTCCTTTTTTTTCAGTTCCAGGATATAAGCTGGTGAGTGCAAGATTTAGTGCCCATTGCTAGTTCCCCTAAGCAGTTAGTGTTGAGATTTGAGTTTCAGTAGATTTGATATCACCGTGTCAGCAAACAGATTGTTGAGGATCTGGAGTCCCATGCCCGGCCTGACTGGTTAAGGGGAGCAGGTGTCTGTCTCTAAAAGACTTTACTTGAACCAACTGTGTTTCTGTGACAATTTGACAGCTTTGTGATTCTCCTACCCTCTTTTCATTTCAAGGTTTTTTGTAAGATTAATTTGAAATGTTGAAATAGCAGCATTTGAACTTGTGTTCTCTAGCGTGCATAGCCACTGCATTACTTTGTGTATCCCTTGTTTGTTCTGACTTAGGAACTTTGACTATTCAGAATTAGCAAACCAAACATATGAATTCAGATCCATTCCACCCCTGTCGTATCTTGTCCTATGATGTTTGGAAGACTGGGTCAACTTGGACAAAGCTTCAGTGAAAAGAATGGCTAAGATACCACTTTTATCCCAAATTAAATGAACTATTGTTACAGAAATGGAGGGTGACATTTCACCTATATTCTCACCTCTCCATTGTCCACAATAATACATATATTTGTCAGAGTATTGTAGAGACTCTTTACTTTAAAAAAAGATAAGAGATAAGTAAGTTTAAAAGAAAAGCATTTATTCACACAACAGAATGTAAACTCAATGAGAAACACTCTCATACAGGCAGATACGCGCACACACGTAGGGATGGATTCTAGAAATTGAATAATGAAATTCAATTATTAATGGAATAATAGGAGGTAAATCATGTTGATAAATAAACCTTTAGGATACATGCATTGCAGGTCTGGATGAGTTTCCTCTTGTGGTTCTTCGGAGAAGATCGGATGTTAGAAGCATTGTAGATGAGGTTATAGCCATTTTAATGGAGATGAACCTTTTCAGGCAAAAACTTATTAGTCCCATCCGTCTCCAGTTGTTAGGCAGGATTCACATCCTCTGGTTGAAGGGATAGTCCATCCTTTCCTGATTTTTATCCAGCTTGTCCTGATTTTGCCTTTTCCTTTAGAGTATTAAGAATTGTTACCTGAATTCCATTTTGATTATGTAACCACATGGTCATTACTTCAATTTTATCACAGAATTCATACAGCCCAGAAGTGTTGGTGAATAAATATTTGCTATGATGTATCAAATGCCTTTTAAAAATGACTCAATGTCAGAAACCCACACTTGTTTTTTTTTGTGCCTCTCTTTGTTAATGGTTGAGCCCATGGACATTTTCTTTTGGGGTTGCAGTGTTGCTACTGATTTTGAGATTTGGCAAATACAAATGTAGTTGTAAATTCCAAAATTAGTTTTGTCTCCTATATGCCATCCACGGTCATTTTACATTGAGAAGTTTCTGGAAGACCTAAGGCACTTCTTTGTCTATGCAGTAATTTCAAGAGTCACCTGATTCTCAGTGGCCATGTTTACAGCAATGTTCATTTTTAAAGCCAATTTCAAAAAGTCCACAGTTAGGAAGATTATACAGTGACTGGACAAGACACTATCAAAAGTGTGACCTGGCTATGTGTTCAAGTTTTGAGTGCCATGTCTGCCTCAGGCCCACGGCTATTCTGCAGGGTTAAGTCATTACTAGAAAATGCAACAGTATTATTCCGCAGACCACTGTTGTTCTTCAGCACGTCTTGTGTACAGTACAGTTCAGACACTATCATCATCCTGTTGGAAAATGTTGGAAGTCAATGGTTTAGCATCGTAAGAAAGATTTTTTTAAAAATGTTGAGTTATTGAAATCCAGCTTTGAGTCGCACTTTCCAAACTTAAAAGAAAACAAAGGTGCAGTTTGTAACAACAGATGTCAGGAAGAATAAAGCAACTTATTTGAAGAAAAGAATGAAGCAGCTTGTTCTGATTGCCCTGCAGCCACTGTAACTGGTGGATCATTGTTCCTCGCCTGATTCAGCCCTGTAGTAAATCATGGGTAGTCCGAATAATGGCAAGATGCCAGCTGGCAGCAGGAAGTGCCTGCCCACCACACTTCCTGCCTCATATCAAGACCATTTAATCCCTTTGCATTTAATACAGTAAGGAAACCAAAACATTGGTAAAAGTCAATTCAATTACATGTCGTGAGGATGAGGTGGAACAATACTTTGAAAGATCAATTCAAGAGAGGAAATAGCAATGATTAAATGAATGTATTATCCATTTCTTCAACAAGAAAATCATGCGCTGCCCAACATTAGGAATTTAAAATATTTTTAGTTGTTTACACAAGGATTGAGCAAGATTTTAATGTGGAATCTAAAGACTGTCTGACCCTTCTGAGTTTTGTTTCCCTTTGAGTTATTGTTAATGACTAGCATTTGTGTTTACACAATACACGTGAAAGAATATCCCACTATACCAAATGGGCACCAAAATATTCACCATTCCCTTCGCATTAAGGTAGCCACTCTGTATAGGCCAATTGTGTTGTGTTATATTGAATAGAAAAGTTGTGTCTAACAATATAATTGTGTGGAATGGTTTTGCTGACAATCAATTGTTTGTATTTGGGTGGTGGTGAGGTGGGGGGGAGGGGATGGTGGTGGGGGGTAACGGTGTGAGTGACAGCAGCTTCCTTGCTGACCAGTGTTCATAGTGACTCTCTTGTTAGCCTCAGTTCACCTCTATTTGTGAAATAGCTATCAGTACAGTCCTTTCTGTCCACTGCTGACTTGAAGTTATCCTGTCCTGTAGTTGTAATGGCTGGAGTTGCATTTTCCTTTTTTTGTTGTTTGAACTTGGCAGATCTTTGCATGATGTTATAAATATTTGAAGGAAGATGCTTGCTAAACATAGCTTTAAACTCAGAATTATGATAATTCATAAAAGAAACTGATTTATTGCAGCAAGGGTTGTTCAACATTGTTTGCTAATTGATTCCAGTCCCACTTTTAAGTTTTCAGTACATCAGTATATAAAGCAGCAGTGTTTCTTGTCTAGTTCCTGTTCCTCTAGTGCATTATGCTATTAACTCTAATCTTACTAATATAAGTTTCCTGCTTCCAGAGTGCATAGTTGTCTCTATGTACTCTGCCACACTTCCCAATACCTATGATATATTAATCTTGCACTTCAATGTATTTCCTACCCTGTAAAACATTGTTTCCCGGTCTAACAGTTTTATCGGTTTTGCTGTCTTATAAATTTCATTGTGCACGTTTATACTAGGCAGGCTTAAATCGGTGGTTTCCAACACAGCTATCATGTGATAGGAAAGTCTGATAAGAAGATATCTAACCTGTCTGTCATTTTTATGGCCTTTTAAAATGCCAGGTGGAGAAACGAGATACCTCCCACCATAGATATTGATGGGCAGTTGATATGATATGTTCCATGGTCTGGAATTCATGGTTACAGTCACCGTCAGGTAATATTTTAGCTTCTGCTTGCCAAGGTTGAATTATGTGCTGTAAGTTGTCTTCAAGGAAGGTCAAGGACCTGTATTGTTGTCAGTGGTGAGGTGTTGACTTTCTTTTTGTATGCAGCAAGCATCCCACAGTTCCATCCATTTGGATAGTGGATTGATATGAATGTTAGCTGCTGTTTCCTGAAAGGGTTGCTCCAATTTTAAGGGTTTTTTTTGAGGTGGAATTTTCCAAGTCTTTGAGAATGGGAAGATCATTATTTGTTGTTTTTTTGTTCCCTCTTGCAGACCACGATGGTGGCACCCAAGGATTTAGTTGGGCTTGGGGGTAGGTCATGGGTAAGTCACCTTCGGCAGAGGAAGCATTGAATGCTTTCCTAAGATCTTTGTTGTTCCGATGACATCCTGAATCAACTGTCTTGTCTTTCCTGGCTCAAGATAGTGGTATCAGGAATAGAAATAGCATTTCCAAAAGGCCCAGGCCATTGATGGCTAGTTTATATGCATCTCCTCTTGTGGAGGGGTATGGTCCATTTTATAAATGTTGGAAAGATCCTGTGTGAGTGCAGACCTCTGTGGCAAATATTTACTTGGTTTTGCCACCGACGTAAAATAAATTGTGATTGTTCATTATATTATTGATAAGCCAAAGAATTTTGCCGCACTGAATAATTGTTAAAGTTTTAAAAGCAGGCCTTTATGCCAGGCAGTGTGATAAACCAATGGCAAGGTGATGAAAGCTGCTCCTTCTGGAATCCTGCTTTGAGGTTGTTCATGAGAATGAGGTCCAGGTAGTTCATGAAATACAACATATTAATAGTCATAGTCATACACTGAAGCAAAGGCCCTTCAGCCCATTGAATCTGTACTGATAATAACTGCCTCTAAAGGCACGCTAATTCCAATTTCCTGAATTTGTCCCATATCCTTGCATGTTATGAAACTTCAAGTGCAAAACCAAATACCTTCTAAAAGTTGTAAGGTTTCCAGCCTGCAGTACCTTCCCAGGCAGTACATTCCAGATTCCATGACCTGAGTGGAAAAAAAAATCTCAAATCCCCCCTGAATCTCCTGCCCCTTACCCTAAAACTATGCTCCTTCATGATTGCCCCCTCAACCAAGGGTTTAGCTGCTCCTTACTCACCCTGTTCATACCCCTCATAATCTTAAACACTTCAATCATGTCCCCTCTCAGCCTTCTCTGCTCTAAGGAAACCTCCTTAATTGCTCCATTCCTGGTAAGATTCTGGTGAACGTCCTCTGTATCGCATTCTTCCTAAAGTGAGGTGACCAGAACTGCACACAGTACACCAGCTGTGGCCTAACCAACATGGTAAAACTCCAACGTTTCCTCCTTGCTTTCATACTCAGTCCCATAACTGATGAAAGCAAGTGTCCCATATGACTACTTAACTATCCTGTTCATGTGCTCTGCTGACTTCAGGGATCTGTGAATAATTACCCCAAGATCCATTGTTACTGTGATCTACGCAATGTTCTGCCATTCATTAAATACTCCTTCATTTTGTTTCTTCTTCTAAAGTGCATCATCTCACACTTATCAGGGTAAATACTATCTGTCACTGCTCTGCTCATCTGACCCACCCACTTATATTTCTTTGTAATGTTGAACCATCTTATTTACAATTAACCTCCTCACCAATCTTGGTGTCATCTGCAAACTTGCTTGACATTCCCCACATTTTCATCCAAATCACTCTGTATACAACAAACCATAAGGGTACCAGTACTGATCCTTGTGGTACACTGCTGGACACAAACCTCCAATCATTTAAACAGTCTTCTACCACCACCCTTTGTGTCCTATTACTAAGCCAGTTTCTGATCCATTTCTCCAAGGTCCCCTCAATTCATGCGCTTTAACTTTCTCCATCAGTCTGCTAAGTGGTATCTTGTCAAAAGCTTTACTAAAATCCATATACCCTGTAAACTATATTGACTGAACTTTCCTCATCCACACACTTGATCACATTTTTGAAAAATTCTAACCAATTGGTCAGTCGTGATCTCCCTCTGAGAAAGCCATGCTGACTATCCCTAATTAACCCACGCTTTTCCAAGTGGACATTAATTCTCTCCTTCAGAATTTTCTCCAATTGTTTCCCTACCGCTGACATGAGACTCCCCAGTTTGTAATTTCCTGGTTCATCTCAACCCCATTTGAAGAGGAAAGAACAGACAATGGAGTCAATAGAGCTCTGGTTTCACAACAGAAAAAATTGGATGTTTAACTAAGTAGGCTGATATATCTTTCCTCTATTTCTTCCTTGCTGTGTACATTAGGGCCAGTTATACTTTAGAAACAGCTATTAATTGAATAACTAAATTTCTGACTGAAAGTTTGTTTTATTTGTTCACATGATCTTAGGGATGGGCAATAAATGCTAGCACTAATTGCCCAGAGGGCAGTTAAGAGTCAACCACATTGCTGTGGACCTGGAATTACATCTAGACTAGAAAAAATTGGCAAACATTAGTAAATTTAATCATCTGCTGTGGTGGGATTCAAATTTATGTCCCCAGAATAATAACCTGGGTTGCATGAATTACTGATCCCAATAACATAACCACTACACTCCACAAACCCCTAACTTTTGGTACATTCTCTTTAATGTTCACACAAAGGCTTACAGTACTAAGCCATGGACTTCACAGAATACTTGCTTAGATTCTAACTAATTTGTTCAGATTACCATCTATGTATCAGATCCTTTAACGTGGCAGCAAAAATATAGAACAGTTGTTTTTTGCCTTCTGTGATTCTCCCAACATTATGAAGCTACCCTTGATACAAGTATGAGAAATTACTAAAATACTGTTGCTTTTCTATAAGCCAATCAAGCAAAGTGTAAACATTACCTACAGTTATGTGGTGTGTAACCCTTATACTATTGCTTCAGATGGAAGTAGATATGTATTGGGTTTCCTGCGGATCAGTAGTAAGGCTGTTATCTCTTTACGTCAACATGATTTGGAATTTTACCGATACAAAACTGGAGGCTGCTGATGACAGTGAACGCACAGAGTGAATACAAAGCTATTTTGAACGATTTAAGACAGTCACAAAATAGGCACTATTTGACATGCCAATAACTGGGAGAAATCAAGCAGTGGCAATATTAGATGAACTGTGCCAGGTTGCCATAGGAGATGATGAGTTTGGTGCATTACGGAGCATAACTAGTAAAATGCAAATTTTTATATGCAAGAGGAATAGACTGGACGTTCTGTGGGGTAGTGACCTTTAAGAGCTCTGGGAATTGATGTGGTTAGGCACAATTTTACCTGTACATTGCTGAATGAACATATGTAGTAAAAGTCATTTGCTGCTTGTCAGTGGAATTCTCTTTATTCTTTAATGTTAAGCTTAATCTCTTTTGTTAAAAATGAGAGAGAGGAAAGGTTGTGGTATCTGTGTTATGTTGAGCAAACATCTTCCCTTGCAAGTTCTTGTGTTGTGTTCTATCTGCTGATTTTTATGAAGACTGCACTAAACTGTAACCAGTTCTGAGCTCTGTTGGTATGGATGCAATGCATCGTTGGTAATATTGATTATGCTAATGGAAGCCAATGATTTGTACCTTTTTGAAATTTGTTATTGATCAATAAAATTGTTTGTCTACCCTCTGTTTGTATCTAAATGCACCTGTGTTGTGTGTCTTTTAACATAAATAACCTATTCAGTTTTGATAATCAAAGTTGTAATAATGACCAACCACTGCAGTACACAGTACTTTCTTGATGAATCCTAGAGCTGATTCAAGTGCACATGAAAGACCCCACTGCACAATCATTCCTGTGCCATTTTAAAGATTACATAGTGTGGGCTATTCATTTAGAAAGATATAATTTAAGTTTTAGTTAAGGACAGAATGTCACGTTTGCGTATAACAGGCCTCACTATGAATGCTTCACTTAATAAACAATTGTCATCAAATGTGCCTCTCCACTTTTGCAGCAGAATAAAATATTTATGTGCCAAAGCCTGCTTCCGAAATAATGGGCATGTTAATGGCTTTTGCCTTATTTATGTTCAAATGGTATAGCAACTTCAAACAAGGACCAAATACATGGTTAACTGTGAATGCCATACATTTAAAAAGCTAAATGTGCAAGGGCAAGGTTAACTAACAGGGAATACAATAAAATGCCTGATTACAGCAGTGATGCCTGCTTATGTTTCAAATTGTATAATTTGTTTTGTCCTTTATTTAAAACCATATCATTTGTCTAGCATGAAAAATGTGGGTGCTTTGGGGTGACTATATTTATTTTCACTTCAACTTGTTTAATGAACTTTTAATATTTATGTCATAGCCATTAATATTTCACTGACAGCATAATCATCTGTCAGCTAGTTGTTCACACTAGTCATAAATATCCAAAGCACAAAACTGTTTCTAAATGTATTTTATTGAGCAACCTCCCTGTGACTATTATTATGGTGTATAGTATAGCATGTTATAGAATTGCAAAAGGTCATTCAGCACACTTTTTAAAAAGGCTGCCACTTAGTTCCACTGCCCTGCTGTTTCACCATAGTCCAGTTAATTAATTATTCAACAGAGGATATTGGAGGATTCCCTGACCTCTTGCCTCAGTCTCATTTTCCTTCATCTATTTTTCAATGTTCATGGCACTGAATAAATGCATTATGCTGTTATTGTTTTTTTTACTCAAAACCAACCCTCGCTATTGTCACCATCAGGTCATTAAGAGCTAGTGGATGACCAATGAATGGGTAGGGGCTATCAGATACGTATGTGGTGATATGGGCAGGGTTCTTAATTAATGCTTTGTCACTGTCATCACGATGCAAGCATTCTATTTAAAGAAAGAGTGTGAAATATTAAATCAAATAAACATAATGAGGGGGAGGTACTGACCTCCAAGAAAGATAATAGATTGTCGGAACGGATGGATTGTACCATAAGCTGTTAAAGGAAGCCAGGGAAGAAATAATGGATGCACTCAGGATCATGACCTAATCTTCATTTGATTCGAATGTGGTACTAGAGCATTGGAAGTCTACAGCTATTGTACCATTATTCAACAAAGGTGTGAAAGATAGTTATAGACCTGTCCATTACTAGAATCAGGTCCATTACCTGTCCATTACTAGAATCAATGCTGAGATTAACCCCACTTAGATAGGCATGAATTAATTGAGAATAATCAGCATGGCATTAAGGCCAGGTAATGTCCTGCTAACTCTTTGCAGAAGTAACAAGGAAGATTAATGAAGTTAGTGCAGTAAATGTTATCTATATGGATTTTGGAAAGGCATTGGTAAGGTCTCACATGGCAGACTGGTCAGAGAAATGAAGCCTATGGCATAAAAGGAAAGTTAGATCCAAAATTGGGGTTAAGAAATGGTCATGATATTTTGGTAAATGGAAAGTGGTTTCCAATGGTGTTCCACAGGGCTCAGTGTTGGCTGTCTGTGGTACATATTAAAGATTTGACCTGAATGGAGGAGACATGATTGGGAAATTTGCAAACAACACAGAAATTGGCTGTGTTGTGGATAATGAAGAGATGGCTGTCGACTGTACAATGATATCAATGAATTGGTTGAGTGGGTAAAAAGTGGTGAACGGAATTTAATCTGGAGAAGTGCAAGCTTCTGCATTTCAAGAGGCAAACAAAGCAAGGGAGTACACCATAAATTGGAAGGTATTGAAAAGGGTAGAAGTAGTGAGAGAACCCAGAGTGTATGTCCACAGGTCTTTGTAGGTGGCAGGACATGAGGATGAAATAGTAACAACAGCATGTGGGATGCTTTCCTTCGTTGGGTGAGATACTGAATACTAAAGCTGGAGCTATAAAAGAGATTGATTAAGCCACAGCCATGATCTACTATCTCACATGAGCAGTTTTTTGTGGAGAAGTGGTCAAAAGGAAATCAACAAGAAAACTGGAAATAAAAGATTTGGGGATAGAAGGTGGTATTAGTTATGGTGAACAAACAGAAGAATGGTAAAAGGGAAATTCTCTAACTTAAAAGTATAAAGAACATAAAATGCTTTTATTGTAATAAAAATCAACATGGTAAAGTTGATTGCTGGAAATTAAATAGAAGATCTAGTGGAATAGTAGGAAAGCTGAAGGAATCCTCAGAGCAGGATGTATCAGGAATGAAAATGGATATTAAAACCGCAGTGATATTCTCAGAACCAACTTGGATGGAGGAGATGACTCAGGACAGTCAAGCAAATTCTTCTAAATTTATTACTGATGAGAAAAATCAGACTACTGCAGGTTCTGAATATTTTATTTCAAGGGCGAGGTAACTCTCTAAACAAGGAAGTAATTCACTAAGATATTAGGAGGTACTGGAGTAGGTCAGTTATTGATGTTCACTGATGATAGAATTTGCCTTCTAGAGAGGCTGACAAAGGAAAAAGTGTTAATGGGATATATACAAGGAGGCTACAAATTCGTCCCATTATATAGAGTGGGATTAAAGAGTGACTTGATGAATGGAACGTTGTAGTTAGATGAGTGCAGAAAATCCTGATAGAAGAAATTAATTTCATTTTGGTAAATAACCTGGGTGCTTTAAACATATTGACTAAGCTGAGGGTATTGGAACAATCAGTGGAAGTCCAAGAAACTGAAATGCTGAAAGTTACAGCCTGGGTTCTTCCTTGATTTTTGTATACTAGATCTCAGGGCCACAGAATTAGACAAGAAGAGAAAGAGTGCACGCAATTAAAAGGAGGAAGGTAAAGAAATTGATGCTGACATATTTATCCCATCTTCTTTAATAGAAATGTAAAAGACAGATACTCAGTTGAAGCACTGTAATTTGGGGTACCTTCTGGGGAAAGTGGGACCTATACATGAAGGATAGGTTGCACTTAAACTGGAGGGGCACCAATGTCCTGGGCAGGAGATTTGCTAGAGCACTTTGGGAGGGTTTAAACTAATTTAGCAGGGGGATGGGAACCAAAGCTAAGATCAAAGGTGACGGTAGTTGTTGAACGGGCAGAAATAGAATGCAGAAAGTCTGTCAGGAAGGATACACAGTTGATAGGGCAAAGGGATGGGTTGAATTGTGTCTGTTTCAATGCAAGGAGTGTCAGGAATAAGAGTGATGAACTTAGAGCATGGATAAGTACTCAGAACTATGATGTTGTGGGTATAATGGAGACATGGATTTCACAGGAGCAGGAATGGTTGCTGGATGTTCCAAAATATAAGTTTGCTCGCTGAGCTGGAAGGTTCTTTTTCAGAAGTTTTGTCACCATACTAGGTATGTTCCAGGGTTTAGATCTTTTAAAAAGAACAAGGAGGGGGTTAAAAGAGGAGGGGGAGTAGCATTGTTAATTAGAGAGTGCATCACAGCTGCAGAAAAGAAGGGGCGGGTTTGTCTACTGAGTCAGTATGGGTGCAAATCAGTAACAGGAAAGGAGCAATCACTTTCTTGGCTGTTTTTATAGACCTCCCCAATAGCAGCACAGAGATGGAAGAACAGATTGGATATCAGATCTTGGAAAGGTGCCGATGTAACTGTTGCTGTTATGGGTGACTTCAAATTTCCCAATACTGATTGGAACTTCATTTGTGCAGATGGTCTGGATGGAGCCAATTTTGTCAGGTGTGTCCTGGAGGGATTCCTGACTTAATATGTAGATAGGCCAACTAAGGGGGAGGCCATATTAGAATTGATGCTAGGCAACGAGCCAGGCCAGGTGTCAGATCTCTTGATGGGAGAGCATTTCAGTGACAGTGACCACAACTGCCTTACTTTTACCTTAGCCATGGAGAGGGACAGGAGCAGACAGTATGGGACGGTTTTTAACTGCGAAGGGGAAATTATAATGCTATTAGACAGAAGCTGTGGAGTATAACTTCGGAATAATTGCTCTACAGGAAATGCACAACAGAAATGTGGAGAATGTTTAAGGAGCACTTGTTGCAAGTGTTGGATAACTTTTTCCCACTGAGGTAGGCAAGAGATGATAAGGTGAAGGAGTCTTGGATGACAAGAGCAGAGAAGCCAAGTATAGAGTGGTACTAGAAATGCACAGCAAGTCAGACAGCATCCGAGGAACAGGAAAATCGACTTTTTGGGCAGGAGCCCTTCATCAGGAATTTCCTGATGAAGGGCTCCTGCCCAAAACATTGATTTTCCTGTTCCTCGGATGCTGCCTGATCTGCTATGCATTTCCAGCACCACTCTTTTTTAAATAGATATTTTTATTGAAATTACAAAAATAGTATAAAATAGTGTATTCCACTTTACAATATAATAACAACACCAATATAAAATTAAGAAAACTACTAATCTATTCTACAAACTACCAAAACACAAAATAGGATATCACACATTACTAACAATAACAAAAAAAGGAGAAATGAAAGTAAATAAGTAAATAAATAACTAGATACATATTCAAAATAAATTTATATCAAGTCATAACAAAACCCGTACTTATAAGGGATTCCTCTTCCCGGGAGCCCCTGAACCAGCCAGAACCATCCCACGGCTAAGCAAAGGCCCTGAACAATATGGCCGATATATCTGCGTCAATGTAGTTCAAAAAGGGCTGCCATGTTCTATAAAATAATTCCGTTTTTTTGGTGCACCATATTCGTAAGGAAGTCAAAGGGGATATATTCCATGACTAGCCTATGCCAATTCGAAAGGCCTGGGGGACCTTCGGATACCCAATTTACTAAGATGTTTTTCCTCGCACAAAAGGAAAGGATAATGAATAATTTCTTCCCGTATGCATCCAGAGAGGGGAAATTTGGGGAGCCCAAAAGTAGAGACACTGGGTCCAACCCAATCTCTGCACCCAAAATCTTTGCCAAGGCATTCGCTATGCTGTCCCAGTATCTGCGGGATCTTATGGCATGTCCACAGACAATGTCCGAGGGTACCAACTTCTATTTTGCATTTAGGGCACATTGGAGATGCTCCTGCCTTGAACTTTGCAAGTCGCTCAGGTGCCATGTGAGCCCTATGAAGTATCTTTAATTGAATAGCCTAAGTTCTGTTACAGATAGAGATCTTCCTAGAGTTTTCCCAGATGTCCTCCCACATCTGGGTGGCACAGTGGTTAGCACTGCTGCCTCACTGCTGTCAGAGACCCGGGTTCAATTCCCGCCTCAGGCGACTGACTGTGTGGAATTTGCACATTCTCCCCGTGTTTGCGTGGGTTTCCTCCGGGTGCTCCGATTTCCTCCCACAGTCCAAAGATGTGCAGGTCAGGTGAATTGGCCATGCTAAATTGTCCGTAGTGTTAGGTAAGGGGTAAATGTAGGGGTATGGGTGGTTTGCGCTTCGGCGGGTCGGTGTGGACTTGTTGGGCCGAAGGGCCTGTTTCCACACTGTAAGTAATCTAATCTCTAAGGAGATTTCCATTCCCAATTCTTGATTCCAGGTTTTATATAATCGTTCCATGTCCTTCGATACCTTATTATGTAGTAAGTGGTAGAGAGTACTGACCGAGGGTGAACGCATGGGCCGAAGCACTCTCCTTTCCATATCCAGCACCACTCTAATCTTGACTCTGATCTCCAGCATCTGCAGTCCTCACTTTCGCCTAAGAGCAGAGGAGATTCTTGTCAAAAGGAAGAAGGATGCTTACTTAAAGTTGAAAAAGCAAGGATCTGGCACAGCTTTAGAGGATTACAGGGTAGTTAGGAAAGAACTCAAAAATGGACTCAGGAGAGCTAGGAGGGGGCACGAAAAAGCCTTGGCAGGAAGAATTAGGTAAAACCCAAAGGCGTTCTACATGTATGTGAGGAATAAGAGAATGATCACAGAGAGGGTAGAGCTGATCAGGGGTAGTAGAGGGAACTTGTGCTGGGAATCTGAAGAGGTAGGGGAGGCCCTAAATGAGTTTTTTGCTTCAGTATTCTCTAGACAAAAGGACCTTGGTGAGAACATGTGGACCAGGTTAATAGGCTTCAATAGATTAATATTAAGGAAGTGGATGTGCTGGAAATTCTGGGAAATATCAAGATAGATGAGTCCCCAGGGCTGGAGCAGATATATCTGAGGTTATTACGGGAAGCAAGGAATGAGATTGCTGCATCTCTGGCGATGATCTTTACATCCTCACTCTCCAATGGAGCAGTACAGGCAGATTGGAGGGAGGTGAATACTGTTCCTCTGATCAAGAGCGGGAATAGGGAAATACCTGGGAATTACAAACCAGTCAGTCTTATGTCTGTGGTGAGCAAGTTACTGGAAAGAATTCTGAGAGGTAGGATTTATGACTATTTGGAAAAACATAGTTTGACTAAAGATCGTCAGCATTATTTGTGAGGGGCAGGTCATGCCTCACAAGCCTTATTGAGTTCTTTGATGATGTGACAAGACAAATTGTTAAAGGTCAAGCAGTGGATGTGGTATGCATGGATTTCAGTAAGGTATTTGATAAGGTTCCCCACAGTAGTCTCATTCAGAAAGTTAGGAGGTATGGGATACATGGAAATTTGGCTGTCTGGATACAGAATTGGCTGGCCAAACAAACTACAGCAAGTGGTAGTGGTTGGAAAGTAGTCAGCCTGGACCGGTGGTGTTCCACGGGGATCTGTTCTTGTGCCTCTGCTTTTTGCAGTTTTTATAAATGACTTGGATGAAGAAGCAGAAGGGTGGGTTAGTAAGTTTTCCAATGACACAAAGGTCAGTGCTGTTGTAGATAGTGTCAAGCTGTTGCAGGCTACAAAATGACATTGACTGGATGCAGACCAGGGCTGAGAAGTAGCAGTTGGAGTTCAACCTGTGAAGTGATTCATTTTGAAAGGTTGAATTTGAATGCTGAATACAGGGTTAAAGACAGGATTCTTGGCAGTGTGGAGGAACAGCGGGATATTGGAGTCCATTTACATAGATCCCTCAAAGTTACCACCGAAGTTGATAGGAATGTTAAGAAGGCATATGGTGTTTTGGCTTTCATTAACAGGGGGATAGAGTTTAAGAGCCACGAGGTTTTGCTGCCACTGTATAAATCCCTGGTTAGATCACATTTGCTATATTGTGTCTAGTTCTGGTTGCCTCATCATAGGAAGGATGTAGATGCTTTAGAGAGGGTGCAGACAAGATTTACCAGGATGCTGCCTGGATTGGAGGGCTTGTCTTAAGAAGAGGGGTTGAGTGAGCTCGGGCTTTTAATACTGGAGAAAAGAAGGAAGAGAGGAGACTTGATAGAAGTGTACAAGGTAATTGAGAGGCATAGATAGATAGCCCGAGACCTTTCCCTAGGGCAGAATTGGCTATCATGAGGGGTCATAATTTTAAGGTGATTGGAGGAAGATCTAGGGGAGATGTCAGAGGTAGGTTCTTTATGCAAGAGTGGTGGGTGCGTGGAATGCACTGCCAGCGTAGTAGAGTCAGAGACATTAGGGACATTTAAGCGACTGCTGGACAAGCACATGGATGGCAGTAAATTGAGGGGTGTGTAGGTTAGGTTGATCTTAGATTAAGATAAATACTCGGCACAACATTGTGGACTCAAGGGCCTGTACTGTGCTGTACTGTTCTATGTTCTATGCTCTATTTTCTATGTTCCATGTTCTATGTTCTGTGTTCTGTGTTCTAAAATTAAAACATTTCCTTGTTCTGTGTCAGCTCTGTCTCTGCCCACTTATGATTCTTTGCCTCATTAAAAAAAAATCCAGGGAGAACTCTAAAGCTGTTTAATCAATTGCCCATCAGAAGGAGACACCTCTTTACCACTGTGACAAAGCATCTCTGCAAAAGAAACAGCACAGTACACACTTAAAGGCACAGTACCATCACAACCTTTAAAGCTGTGCTGACTTCTTCACTAGTTGTGCCAGCACCAAATTATGCTAAACCATTTAAACTGTATGTTAATGCAGTATTATTACAGAAGATGGGGAGTGAAGAACCAAACCAGTCAGTTATTTTTCACGCAAGTTGAATGTGTATTAACAGAAATATTCAACTGTGAAAAATAACACTTTGCATTTAATAGCTCTACAACAATTTTAACTGTGCATATCTAACAACTCTGCAGAGATTGCTAATAATGCAGCCCATAATCCACCAACCTCTGAGCAAGATTTCATAGCAAACAACTGAGATTGTTTTGTTGGAGTTTAATGATACAACCATATAACTTAAAAAATTATTCTTGTAGCAGGAAGAGACAATATCATAGTGGATGCTTTATCAATGGCAAATTAGTGATGAGATGGGACTTCAGTAGAATATTATTGTTATGGGAAGTCTTTTATATTTGATGGACATGTATTGTCACTGTCAAAGTGAAATTTATTACATCGATTGGATATAGTGAGATGATTGTAGTAGAGTAAAAGATGAAAGTTCTTCTGCAGGGCAATATGATGAAAATTCATATTTTATTATTGTCTGAGAGCTTGGGTTCTAAAGTGGATGTACAGCTTTACGTTATATTTGTATTTCTATGTATTGTGTGTTGAAAAGGAGAAAATTTGGTTTCTAGTTTCACTTAAGGTTTTTCTGAGACTTGCGCCTGGATGTCATGGGAGTTTTGTTTCTGTGCATTTTAATGAGGTCTTCAAACTTTTAGAGTAACCAGTTCAGTGCATTAGAAACAAAATTAGAAGACAGAAAAGTAGCACTGTTGCCTTCTAGAGGGAATCTAGTAATGCAAGAAGTCAGAACAATCCAGAAGTCATCAGGTAGTGTGCATGTTCATTCAGAGAAAAGAGACTCCTGTTGTTACCAGTTTTTAAGAGATCTGGGCTGATATGGCTTACAAGTCAATAAGTGCCAAGCTTCAGAAGCTGAAGGCTATTAATCTGTCGGAGGCAATGACATCCTACAAGACTGTCAAAAACATGAGTTTGAAAAATGCATGTTAAGTAATAAATGAAGTAATGTAGCAGTTTGTCTAAGGGTCTCAGATGAAACACTAACTGAAGTAAAAAGCATCAAGTAACGCAGAAAGATGCTGAAATATACACCTACCAGTAAAGGAGCCTTAGTTTGGAGATAGAAGTGGTCTCTGTAAAGTTTTTGGATTGAACCTTTCTGATATTTGTAATGAAACTGTTTCAAAGAATTATTGTACAGTGTAATGCAGTTGGTGTCTTACTTTTGTTTGTCATAACTTTTTTTGTTAAAACCACATTGGCAGCTTCTTGTGAATATGTTCAGTGGCTGACCACCACAGTAAACAGAAAGAGAAAAATAAAAGCTGTGGTTTATCAAGCCAGATCTCACTCCAGGATCTGACTTGCCCAGTGTTACCATCAGCTGCTTTCATAATAAAGTGGAGTGAGTTTCTGCCAATGTAGGTGGGGTGCCAATGAAGCAGCTGCCTTGACAGGTTTCTTGAGTCTGGATTAGTGGTGCTGGAAGAGCACAGCAGTTCAGGCAGCATCCAAGGAACAGTAAAATCGACGTTTCGGGCAAAAGCCCTTCAGGAATAAAGGCAGAGATCCTGAAGGGTGGAGAGATAAGCTAGAGGAGGGGGGGGGGGGGGGGGGGGGGGGGGTTGGGGAGAAAGTAGCATAGAGTACAATAGGTGAGTGGGGGAGGGGATGAAGGTGATAAGTCAAAGAGGAGGGTAGAGTGGATAGGTGGAAAAGAAGATAGGCAGGTAGGACAAGTCATGGGGACAGTGCTGAGCTGGAAGTTTGGAACTAGGGTGAGGTGGGGGAAGGGGAAATGAGGAAACTGGTGAAGTCCACATTGATGCCCTGGGGTTGAAGTGTTCCGAGACAGAAGATGAGGCATTCTTCCTCCAGGCATCTGGTGGTGAGGGAGCGGCGGTGAAGGAGGCCCACGACCTCCATGTCCTTGGCAGAGTGGGAGGGAGAGTTGAAATGTTGGGCCAGAGGGCGGTGTGGTTGATTGGTGCGGGTGTCCCAGAGATGTTCCCTAAAGTGCTCTGCTATGAGGTGTCCAGTCTCCCCAATGTAGAGGACACCGCATCGGGAGCAACGGATATAATCAGTGATATTGGTGGATGTGCAGGTAAAACTTTGATGGATGTGCAAGGCTCCTTTAGGGCCTTGGATGGAGGTGAGGGAGGGGGTGTGGGCGCAGGTTTTGCAATTCCTGCGGTGGCAGGGGAAGGTGCCAGGATGAGAGGGTGGATTGTAGGGGGGGCGTGGACCTGACCAGGTAGTCACGGAGGGAACAGTCTTTGTGGAAGGCTGAAAGGGATGGGGAGGGAAATATATCCCTGGTGGTGGGGTCTTTTTGGAGGTGGCAGAAATGTCGGTGGATGATTTGGTTTATGCGAAGGTTGATAGGGTGGAAGGTGAGCACCAGGGGCGTTCTGTCCTTGTTACGGTTGGAGGGGTGGGGTCTGAGGGCGGAGGTGCGGGATGTGGACGAGATGTGTTGGAGGGCATCTTTAACCATGTGTGAAGGGAAATTGCAGTCTCTAAACAAGGAGGCCATCTGGTGTGTTCTGTGGTGGAACTGGTCCTCCTGGGAGCAGATATGGCAGAGGCGGAGGAATTGGGAATACGGGATGGCATTTTTGCAAGAGGTAGAGTGGGAAGAGGTGTAATCCAGGTAGCTGTGGGAGTCGGTGGGTTTGTAAAAAAGGTCAGTGTCAAGTCAGTTGTCATTAATGGAGATGGAGAGGTCCAGGAAGGGGAGGGAGGTGTCAGAGATGGTCCAGGTAAATTTAAGGTCGGGGGGTGGAATGTGTTAGTGAAGTTGATGAATTGCTCAACCTTCTCGCGGGAGTATGAGGTAATGCCAATGCAGTCATCAATGTAGCAGAGGAAGAGGTGGGGAATGGTGCCGGTGTAATTACGGAAGATCAACCGTTCTACGTAGCCAACAAAGAGACAGGCATAGCTGGGGCCCATACGTGTGCCCATGGCTAGGTTTCTTGAGTGTTGTTGGAGCTGCATTCAGTCAGGCAAGTAAGAGTATTCAATCACATCCCTGGCTTGTACCTGTGGATGGTGAACAGACGAAGGTCCTCAACACAGAACTCATAGCCTTTAACTTTGTGTTGTAGCCACAGTACTTACATGACTGGACCAGTTCATTTTCTGGTCAATGGTAGTCCCCCAGGATGTCAATGAGGGATTGAGTAATGGCAATACCATTGAATGTCAAACAAATATGGTTGATAGTCACTTTTTGGGAGACGGCCATTGCTTGTGGTTTGTGTTACTTGCCATGTATCAGTCCAAGCCTGAATATTGTCCCAGTCTTACTGCATCAATGCAGACTGCTTCAATACCCAATGAGTTATTAAAGTTGATATTTCTGTGTGTCTCCCATTTGGTAACCTGTTCCCCAAATTTCCTATCTTCAGCTCCTAATTATTCATTGTATTTGCAAAGAGTTCAATTGTTCTATTTTCCCCAACTATAAGACATAGGGGCAGACCAGAAGTTAGGCCATTCAGCCCATCGAGTCTGCTCCACCATTCAAACATGGCTGATAGGTTTCTTACAAATGAGCAATAAAGTTCTTCTTCTCTTTTCTTCTCCCTTTTAACCCTACATATCCATGCTGCTGAAGTGTTTCTCCTTCGAAATCCACCACCCTTGCTTCTGTTTCCCATATGTGGTACTTGTTGTCTTTTATGTCTAAATTGATCAGTGTTGCATGAACTGTTTTATTTACATAAAGTTCATGTTTTGTCAAACTGGTTTTAATTTGCATCTGAATCCCTGCAAATCCATCGATAACAGAAGTCCACCATCTTCCACATTCTGTCCGATTCACCTCATGGCTGCCTAATGCTTCCAATCACGAAATGAATCACAAGCACCACATTTAAATCCAACACATATGCCAAAAAGAATGTGTGGAATTCCTCATGTGCCTATTTCAATAACAGTGTAGATTGTTTACTGAACCTCAGCCAAGTCTTTAACATTCTTGCCTCACACCCTAATTTTAAACCTATGTATATCCTTTCCATTGAAACACATCTCTGGGGAAGTCAAACTCTTTCGCTGGTGGGGATGAGTAAATCTAATTGCTGTCCATGAACGGTGACTAACAGACAGAGGTGGACTGTATTTTAGATTACTGAGTAAAGTGAGGCAGAAGGTAAACACAGATTGTGTGGAGAAATGACTCATAAACCCAAGAGTTTCTGATATGAATTGCACCTGAAGGTGATTGCAGTGTAAGCACTCCTCACTATCAAATGAGAAAAGCCTGTATTTTTGGGATGTATCATGTTTCATTCATTTGAAAACAGCAGGAAACCAGAACCTCCGAGCACCACAGTAGATTTTAAGAATCTGAAATAAAGTAAGATTTCTCAACATTTGTTTAATCCAATCATGAAAAAATGATTGTAATAAAAGGTTAGGTCTTGCCACCATTCTACAATGCCCAAGATCACATGCCAATTAATGTGATTGATGTTGCTGCTTCAAATGCCATCTGCCATGTCCTAAAGCTGGGGTAAAATGTTTGCAGAATGTTCACTGATATTTGCAGATACACCACATCAAAGATGCCTTAATTCCACCTTTGAGTCTCTTAACTAGTGAATGCTATAGTTGTATTAGCTTTGCTTCAGCAGTAATATAATGTTAGCAGATGAACCAATGTGTTGCATTCATGGTAATCAATTGTTAAATTTAACATCGACTTTAGTGACATTGATTCTTGTACTGACCTAATTTCACGGTGTGTTTTTTTTAAAAATGTGTCTCAAGCTTAATTTTAATTAAGATTTGAGGTAGGCCATGCAAAATGTGAATTGGCAAAACCTGATCCTAGAGCTTTAGTAACTAACTGATTCCCAAAGAGTTAACAGCATTAAACTGCCAGAAAATCCAAAATAGTTTTAAACAAAATGAATTGCACAAAAAAATCACAATTGCAAATTAAATCCAAATGGTTGAATGTGAAAAGATCTCCATTGGCAGAAATTCAGTACAAGGGGATTTGAGAATGTCTGTTGACTATGCTGTATAAGCATCTAATCAGAATAAAGCAGTTCTTAATAAGGCTAATTGCATATTGGCTGCCTCTAAAAAGGCATTTGATGACAGGGCAGAAGAACTGCTACAGATTAAAGGGATTCTCATGCCTTTGTTATTGGACTATTGCTTATCCTGTCTTTAATAAAATACATTGTGAATCCTTTTCCAATCTATAAAAGGTGGTGCATTTTCCACAGATTTGCTGTGGAATCCTGCTATACTCATCACTTTAAAAAAATTGACAATGTTTTTCCAAATGCTTAATCTGCAGACCATTGCATTATTTATAATTAGTGATCACTTCCAGGTCCCCTTGAATAATGATAATCACTAAGTAAGCATCAGTTGGTAAAATTAATGACTATAAAGAGGGCTCTTGCAGCACAAGGGTAGTGTCCTTATCTCTGGGCCAGAGAACCTACCAGAGGTATGTCATAACACGTCTGAACAGATTGATTGAAAATGCCTAAAGGGGTTCCATTACATTGATTGAGAAATTCAAATACTGTAGATTTTGAAACTCAAAATCACTATGCTAGAATTTTTTTTAGAAAAGCTAAATTAACAGAAGGTGTCTGTGATGTACTGGACTGTGTTTCCTGGATCTAGATCATGTGGACTACACATGCATCAGTCATCATGTTGCTTACTGGAGTGTTTGCACATGAGTGTTCACTGCTGTTATGATCATCTTGTTCTGTGCAATAGCTTATTGGATTAGTGTATCATTTAATATATTCTGTGAAAACTATTTCTCTATTTGGACATCTCTGTATATGGAGATATATAACGTGGTTTCTATTGTCCTGTATCTTCTGTAAATGTGACAATACTGTGTCCACAACTGCTGTTGGGACCTAACTTGTTTTGTCTCTTCTTGAACTGGAAAAAATAGCAGGATGAGATAAAGCTTAAAATTAAATCATTTTACAAAACTGTTGTTCTCTTTTCACTTCACCACTTAGAAATCAAGGTTGTATTATACAGTCATGTAGTACATTTAATGAACAGAATTGTTTAAGCTTCACCATCTATCCTCCATGCAATATGATTCGTTATTCTCTCAATCACTATTTGTGGCATTGAACTATTCAATTTTGGAATTTACATGCAATGGCAGGGACGTTTTATGTGCAATAGGTAACATTTGTGACTCTAGACCTGAAGCTCAAATAAATGATCATGGAAAATACATTCATAATGTGGCCAGACAGTTGGATTATCAATCATAAATCCTTCCATTATCGAGTTTTGAGAAGATTTGTAGCTCAGGTTGAGGTTTTGGATGTAGGTTTGCTCACTGAGCTGAAAGGTTCATTTCCAGACGTTTCATTACCTTACTAGGTAACATCTTCGGTGGACTTCATGCGAAGCAATGCTGAAACTTCCCGCTTTCTATTTATACATTTGGGTTTTGTTGGGTTGGTGATGTTATTTCCTGTGGTGAAGTAACTTCCTGTTCCCTTTCTCAGGGGGTGGTAGATGGGGTCGAACTCGATGTGTTTGTTGATAGGGTTCTGGTTGGAATGCCATGCTTCTAGGAATTCTCGTGCATGTCTTTGTTTGGCTTGTCCTAGGATGGATGTATTATCCCAGTCGAAGTGGTGTCCTTCCTCATCCGTATGTGAGGATACTAGTGAGAGAGGGTCATGTCTTTTTGTGGCTAGTTGGTGTTCATGTATCCTGGTGGCTAGTTTTCTGCCTGTTTGTCCAATGTATTGTTTCTTACAGTCCTTGCACGGTATTTTGTAAGACAATGAGCAAAACTAACGTCATTTACAAAATTCGTCCATTATGCCTATTGCAGGCAGTAAGAGTGGGGAAATAGACTTATAGACATTTATGGCTCAGAAGTAGGCCTCTTGGCCCATTGTACCTGCAACAAAGATCTCGTGACACTGGTCCTATTTTCTAGCCTTTAACCCATGCTTAAACATTACAATAGTTTCTGATTCATTCACTTTTTCAGGCAGTGAGTTCCAGACTCCCACTACCCTCTAAGTGAAAATATTTCTCCTCAACTCTGCTCTGAGCATTCTACCTCTTGCCTTAATTCTATGCCCCCAGAGTGCCCCCACTCCTTTACTAATGGAAAATGTGCCTTCCTATCCATCAATTAATGCCCCCACTAATTATGCACCCCTGTCAGGTCCCCTATCAAACTCTATGTCTGCACGCAAAACAACAACAGTCTATCCAATCTTTCCTCATAGCTCAGACCCGTCAAATAGGCATCATCTTGGAAAATCTCCCTGCCCCCTCTCTAGTGCAATTACATCTTTCTTATAATGTGGTGACCAGCACTGCGCACACCACTCCAGTTGTGGCCTAACGAACGTCTATTTCCTAGTCAGCCATACTTGGATACAGAGTCATCTGTTAAGCCACAACCTCTGGCAACAGACAAGTGCCCAATTCCATGAAAGAATCCAGCAGAGGAGACAGATAGTAGCATGTACTTCGTCTGCATCATTTAACGCTAGGTGTAACTGAAGAAGGCACATTCATGGCAATATCTGAAAATCCTCCTCCCAAATCTCAACTTAAAGTGCTTGGTTCCAACCTGATTTGGAGATGCCAGTGTTGGACGGGGGTGGACAAAGTTAAAAATCACATAACACCAGGTTATAGTCCTACAGGTTTATTTGGAGGCATAAGCTTTTGAAGCGCTGCTCCTTCATCACCTGTTAGACCTGTTAGATTATAACCTGCTTCTATTCTGAAGCACTCTCACCCAACCCATCTTTTAATACCCAGGAATCCTAAATCTGGCAGGGTTAACACCTTAGGTATGCAGACTACTGACTGACAGAGTAACTTCTGAGCTGTTTGTAACATTAATTAACCTCTGGTAAAACGAGTTGAAAGAGCCCCTAAACACATTAGGTGGTGCTTTATTAACCACAAGCTATGAGATGTTAATTGGTGATGCTCATGAAATTTTTTCAATTGATTTAGGAGCGGTATGCACATGGATACTTGCACATGTACAAACGTGCCATATATGTATTATCTTTAAACTGACAAATGGTTCTCCAGGGATACTAAACCCTGACTTATAACCAATAGCTTTCTGTGCCATGCACTCATAAATGTGTTTTGGACCAGTCAACTTGAATAAGTTACAGGACAATAAATTACACTCATCATCAACACTGTTCAAAGAAATCTACTGTCCTTTTATACAGAATGGATTGAAACCTTTTGACCCAGAAGTTTTAGAGACATATAATTAACTACTTGCTCGAAGATACTTTTGCATCACAACACTCTTTATAAAACTAGCAATATATATAATGTCAACCAAAAATGGTCTAAGTATCTCCCTTAGTCACTTCATTGTTTTCTCAAGTATAGCTATTTCCACAAACATTTTGCTGTTGAGTATACTCAAGGCTGATATAGATGGAATTTTAATCAATGTTTGTAGGGCAAAGCTAGGTAAGTGGAGTGGAGGATTATTAGATCACCATTGAATGGTGGAGCAGACACGGTCGGCTGAATGGTTTATGTTTGCTACTGTATGTTTATGATCTTATGGTCTTTCTCAAACACAATGTAGAACATTATAATTCATAATATTAAGCCTTGCCATATAGATTAAGGGAAAGTAGTAGATGTGGTATACAAGGATTTCATAAAGAAGTTTTCAAAGTTTCACAGAAAATGTTAAGTACTTATGGTATTGAGAAGGGACAGAGGATTAAGTAATGGATAGAAATTGGAGAGTAAGGATAATTGAAGCATTAAGTTGGAAGGCTGTAAATAGTGGAATGTCACAAAAACCAGTACTGGGGCCTCAGCTATTTATATCTATATTAATGACCTAAGCAAAGAGGTTGAGTGTAATACTGTATATCAAAACTTTCACAGTTAGGTGGTAATATAAAATTTGAGGACACAAAGAGGATGCCAGTGAGTGAACAGCTGGGTGGCAAATGGAGTATAATGTTAGGAAGCGTGAGGTTATATTTACTTTGGTAGTAAAATAGCAAAGCAGAATATCTTTCATAAGCTGTGAAACTTCAAAATATTATTGTTCAGGTGGACATGTGTGTAATTGTACAAAAACAAAAGTTAGCATATAGATACACCAAGCATTAACAAGCCATAACAGAGATGCGGGTTTTACAGGGGCAGGAATGGTTGCTTGATGTTCCAGGGTTTAGAACATTTAGAAAGAACAGGGAGGGTGGAAAAAGAGGAGGGGGTGTAGCATTGCTAATCAGAGAGTGCATCACAGCTACAGAAACAAAGATTGTTGAGGAAGGTTTGTCTACTGAGTCAGTATGGGTGGAGAATATGAACAGCAAGGGAACAGCCACCGCATTGGGGGGTTTCTACAGACCACCTAGTAGCAATAGAGAGATCGAAGAACACATAGGCAGGCAGATTCTGGAAAAATGCAAAAGTAGCAGGGTTGTTGTTATAGGTGATTTCAACTTTCCCAATATCGACAGGAACCTCCAAAGTGTGGATGGTTTGGATGGAGCCGTTTTTGTCAGGTGTGTAGGGAGGGTTTCCTTACTTAGTATGTAGACAGACCGACAAGGGGAGAGGCCATTTTGGATTTGGTGCTCTGCAACGAGCCAGGACAGGTGTCAGATCTCATGGTGGGAAAGCACTTTGGTGAAAGTGATCACAACTGCCTCACATTTAGCATAGCCTTGGAGAGTGAAAGGAGCAGTTACCGAGGGAAGATATTTAATTGGGGAAAAGGAAATTATGACGCTATCAGACAGAAGTTGAGAAGTACAGACACTCCACTATTTACAGCCTTCCAATTTAATGCTCCAATTATTCTTACTCTCCAATTTCTATCCATTACTTAATCTTCTGTCCCTTCTCAATACCATAAGTACTTAACATTTTCTGAAAGGGCACAGCAGATATGTGGAGACTATTTAAGGAGCAGTTGTTGCGAGTGATACACAAATTTGTTCCTCTGATACAGGTAAGAAGGGGTAAGACTAAGGAACCTTGGATGACGAGAACAGATGAACTTCTCGTCAAAAGGAAGAAGGCAGCTTACGTAAGGTGGAGGAAGCAAGGATCTAGCACAGCTTTAGAGGATTACAGGCTAGCTAGAAAGGAGCTCAGAATTGGACTGAGGAGAGCCAGGAGGGGTCACGAAAAAAGCTTGGCAAGAAGGATTAGGGAGAACCCAAAGGCATTTTACTCATACGTAAGGAATAAGAGAATGATCAGGGAGAAGGTAGGGCCGATCAGGGATAGCAAAGGGAACTTGTGCGTGGAGTCTGAGCAGATAGGGGAAGCCTTAAATAAGCTTTTTGCTTTGGTTTTCACTAAAGAGAGGGAACTTGTTGCAAATTAAAACTTAGAGGAGCTGGGATACAGTCTTGACCAGATCAAGATTGATGAAGTTGCTGGGCTAGAAAGTTTGGAAATCATTAAGATTGATAAGTCCCCAAGGCCAGACTAGATTTATCCTAGGTTGCTCCAGGAAGTGAGAAAGGAGGTTGCTAAGCCGTTGGCGAGAATATTTGCCTCCTCACTCTCCACGGGAGTTGTACCGGAGGATTGGAAGGAGGCAAATGTTGTTCCTCTTTTCAAGATGGGTCTTAGGGAAATCCCTGGCAATTACAGACCAGTCAGTCTTAAATCTGTAGTCAGCAAAGTTTTGGAAAGAATTCTGAGGGATTGGATTATGACTATTTGGAAAAGCATAGTGTGATTAAATGCAGTCAGCATAGCTTTGTGAGAGGCAGGACATGCCTCACAAATCTTATTGAGTTCTTTGAGGAGGTGTCAAGACAGGTCAATGACAGTCGAGCAGTGGATGTGGTGTATATGGACTTCAGCAAGACATTTGATAGGGTTCCCCCTGGTAGGCTCATTCATAAAGTCAGGAAGTATGGGATACAGGGAGATTTGGCTATCTGGATTCAGAATTGGTTGGCTGACAGAAGGCAGAGAGTGGTTGTAGATGGAAAGTATTCTGTCTGGAGATCAATGTTGAGTGGGGTTCCACAGGGCTCTGTTCTTGAGCCTCTGCTCTTTGTCATTTTTATAAATAACGTGGATGAGGAGGTTGAGGGTTGGGTTAGTAAATTTGCAGATGACTCTAAGGTTGGAGGTGTCATCAGTAGTATAGAAGGCTACTGTAGGCTGTAGCACGACATAGGATGCAGAGCTGGGCTGAGAAATGGCAGATGGAGTTCAACCTGATAAATGCGAAGTGATGCATTTTGGAAGGTCGAACTCGAATGCTGAATATAGAATTAAAGACAGGATTCTTGGCAGTGTGGAGGAACAGAGGGATCTGGGTGTGAAAGTACATAGATCCCTCAAAGTTTCCACCAAAGTAGTTAGGGTTGTCAAGAAAGCATATGGTGTTTTGGCTTTCATTAACAGGGAAATCGAGTTTAAGAGCCGCGGGGTTTTGTTGCAGCTCTACAAGTCCCTGGGGAGACCACACTTGGAATATTGTGTCCAGTTCTGGTCGCTCTACTATAGAAAAGATACAGAGGCTTTGGAGAGGGTGCAAAGAAAGTTTACCAGGATGCTACCTGGACTGGAGGGCTTGCCTTATGAAGAAAGGTTGAATAAGCTTGGATTTTTCTCTCTGGAGATAAGGAGGAAGAGAGGAGACCTGATTGAGGTATACAAGATAATGAGAGGAATAGATAGAGTCAATAGCCAGAGACTTTTCCCCAGAGCAGGATTGACTGGTACAAGAAGTCATAGTTTAAAGATATTAGGAGGAAGGTATAAAGGAAACATCAGGGGTAGGTTCTTTACGCAGAGAGTTGTGAATGCATGGAATGCGTTGCCAGCGGTGGTGGTGGAAGCAGAGTCATAGAGGACATTTAAGCGATTGCTGGACATGCACATGGATAGCAGTGAGTTAAGGGCGCGTAGGTTAAGTTACTATATTTGACATTAGGATTAAACCTCGGCACAACATTGTGGGCCAAAGGCCCTTTCTGTGCTGTACTTTTCTATGTTTTATGTTCTATTAAGAAAGGTGTTATGATTCCTGTTGATGTTATAGCTGGACAAGCCAGACTGAAATCTGGCGATAGTTCATATTTTAAGACCATAAGACATAGGAGTGGAAGTAAACTATTCGGCCCATCGAGTCCACTCTGCCATTTAATCATGGCTGATGGGCATTTCAACTCCACTTACCCGCATTCTCCCCGTAGCCCTTAATTCCTAGTGACATTAAGAATTTATCAATCTCTGCCTTGAAGACATTTAGCGACCCAGCCTCCACTGCACTCCGCAGCAATGAATTCCACAGGCCCACCACTCTCTGGCTGAAGAAATGTCTCCACATTTCTGTTCTGAATTGACCCCCTCTAATTCTAAGGCTGTGCCCATGGGTCCTAGTCTCCTCGCCGAACGGAAATAATTTCTTAGCGTCCACCCTTTCCAAGCCATGTATTATCTTTTAAGTTTCTATTAGATCTCCCCTTAACCTTCTAAACTCCAATGAGTACAATCCCAGGATCCTCAGCCGTTCCTCGTATGTTAGACCTACTATTCCAGGGATCATCCGTGTGAATCTCCGCTGGACACACTCCAGTGCCAGTGTGTCCCTCCTGAGGTGTGGGGACCAAAACTGGACACAGTACTCCAAATGGGGCCTAACCAGAGCTTTAGAAAGTCTCAGTAGCAATCGCTGCTATTATATTCCAACCCTCTTGAGATAAATTACAACATTGCATTTGCTTTCTTAATCACAGATTCAACCTGCATGTTTACCTTTAGAGAATGCTCGACTAGCACTCCCAGATCCCTTTGTACTTTGGCTTTATGAATTTTCTCACCGTTTAGAAAGTAGTCCATGCTTGTATCCTTTTTTCCAAAGTGAAAGACCTCGCATTTGCTCACATTGAACTTCATCAGCCATTTCCTGGACCACTCTCCCAAACTGTCTAGATCCTTCTGCAGCCTCCCCACTTCCTCAGTGCTACCTTCCTATCCACCTAACATTGTATCATCGGCAAACGTTGCTAGAATGCCCCCAGTCCCTTCATCCAGATCATTAATATATAACATGAACAGCTGCAGCCCCAACACTGAACCCTGTGGGACACCACTTGTCACCAGCTGTCATCCCGAAAAAAGAACCTCTTATCTCAACTCTCTGCCTTCTGTCAGACAGCCAATCCTCAATCCATGCCAGTAGCACACCATGGGCCCTCACCTTACTCAGCAGCCTCCTGTGTGGCACCCTATCAAAGGCCTTTTGGAAGTCTAGATAGACCACATCCACTGGGTTTCCCTGGTCTAACCTACTTGTCACCTCTTCAAAGAATTCTAACAGGTTTGTCAGGCACGACCTCTCCTTACTAAATCCATGTTGACTTGTTCTAATCCGACCCTGCTCTTCCAAGAATTTAGAAACCTCGTCCTTAACGATGGATTCTAGAATTTTACCAACAACCGAGGTTAGGCTAATTGGCCTATAATTTTCCATCTTTTGTCTTGATCCTTTCTTGAAAAATGGGGTTACAACAGCGATCTTCCAATCATCCGGGACTTTCCCTGACTCCAGTGACTTTTGAAAGATCTCAACCAACGCCTCTGCTATTTCCTCAGCCACCTCCCTTAGAACTCTAGGATGTAGCCCATTGGGGCCAGGAGATTTGTCAATTTTAAGACCTTTCAGCTTTTCTAGCACTATACTCGCAACCATACTCAACTCAGCCCCTTGACTCTCTTTAATTGTTGGGATATTGCTCATGTCTTCCACTGTGAAGACTGACGCAAAGTACTTATTAAGTTTAGATTACATTACAGTGTGGAAACAGGCCCTTCGGCCCAACAAGTCCACACTGACCCGCCGAAGCGCAACCCACCCATACCCCTACATTTACTCCTTACCTAACACTACGGGCAATTTAGCATGGCCAATTCACCTAACCTGCACATCTTTGGACTGTGGGAGGAAACCGGAGCACCCAGAGGAAACCCATGCAGACACGGGGAGAAGTGCAAACTCCACACAGTCAGTCGCCTGAGGTGGGAATTGAACCCGGGTCTCTGGCGCTGTGAGGCAGCAGTGCTAACCACTGTGCCACCGTGCCGCCCACTATTCTCCAGCTATTTCCTTATCTCCCATCACTAGCCTTCCAGCATCAGTTTGAGGTGGCCCAATGTCTACTTTTGCCTGTCGTTTGTTTCTTATATATTGAAAGAAACTTTTACTATCATTTCTAATATTACTGGCTAGCCTACCTTCATATTTGATCCTCTCCTTCCTTATCTCTCTCTTTGTTATCCTCTGTTTGTTTTTGTAGCCTTCCCAATCTTCTGATTTCCCAGTGCTCTTGGCCACTTTATAGGATCTCTCTTTTTCTTTGATACATTTCCTGACTTCCTTTGTCAGGAAATGCTGTCTAATCCCTCCCCGATAATCTTTCTTTTCTTGGGGATGAACTTCTGTACTGTTTCCTCAATTATACCCACAAACTCCTGCCATTTTTGCTCTACTGTCTTCCCTGCTAGGCTCTGCTTCCAGTCGATTTTCGTCAGTTCCTCTCTCATGCCCTCATTTAACTTTATTTAACTGTAACACCATTACATCCGATTTTGCCTTCTCTCTTTCAAAGTGCAGACTGAACTCTATCATATTATGATCGCTGCTTCCTAAGTGTTCCCTTACTTTAAGATCTTTTATAAAGTCTGGTTCATTACATAGCACTAGGTCCAAAACGACCTGCACCCTTGTGGGCTCCATGACAAGCTGTTCCAAAAAGTCATCCTGTAAGCATTCCAAGAATTCACTTTCTTTGGATCCACTTGGAACATTATTTATCCAGTCCACCTGCATATTGAAGTCCCCCATGATCACCGTGACCTTGCCTTTCTGACATGCCTTTTCTATTTCCCAGTACATGTTGCACCTCTGGTCCTGACCACTGTTAGGAGGTCTGTATATAACTCCCATTATGGTATTTTTTGCCTTTGTGGTTCCTCAATTCCACCCACACAGACTCCACATCATCCGACCCTATGTCATTCATTGCCATAGATTTAATTTTGTTCTTAACTAACAAGGCCACTCCGGCCCCCTGCCCACCTCCCTTTTCGATAAGTTGTAAATCCTTGGATGTTTAACTGCCAGTCCTGAACCCCCTGTAACCATGTCTCTGTGATGCCTACCACATCATAATCATACACGATGATCTGTGCCGTTAGTTCATCTATTTTGTTACGAATGCTACGAGCATTCAGGTAAAGTGCCTGAATGCTAACTTTCTTATCATTAGAGATATTGGAAGTCATAAGATGTCCTAAGTTATCCTTCCTTTTTGTTGCATTCCTAGTCTGCCTCAAGCTTAAATCCACCTGCATACATGCTATCCTCTTGCTTATCTTTCCATTTAACTCCATACTCCCTGTCGCTTTCACTTTCCCTTCCCCCCAACTCAGAAGTTTAAAGTCCTCCTGACCACCCTATTTATCCTCTTTGCTAGAACATTGGTACCAGATCGGTTCAAGTGAAGACCGTCCCAACGCTACAGATCCCCCCGGTTCCAAAACTGATGCCAATGCCCCATGAAGTGGAATCCCTCTTTCCCACACCAATCCCTTAGCCACGTGTTTACTTCCCTAATTTTCTTATCTCTATGCCAATTGGCACGTGGCTCGGGCAGTAATCCGGAGATTATGACCCTTGAGGACCTGTACTTCAATTTCCTTCCTAGTGCTCGATAATCCCCAAACAGGTCCTCCACCCTAGCTTTGCTTATGTTGTTAGTCCCAACGTGGACTACAACAACTGGATCCTCCCCCTCAAGCTGGTCGGAGATGTCCCGCACCCTGGTACCGGGCAGGCAACACACCATGCGAGACTCCCAATCCGGCTTGCATAGGATACTATCTGTCCCCCAATTATAGAATCCCCTATAACAACTACTTGTCTTTTTGCTTCCCCCTCTTGAATGGCCTTCTGCATCATGGTGCCGTGGTCAGCTGGCTTATCCTGTCCAGAGCCCTTTTCCTCATCCGTATAGGGAGCAAGAATCTCATACCTGTTGGACAAGGTCAAGGGCTGAGGCTCCTGCACTCCTGAACTCCGGTTCCCCCTACCTGCCTCACTTACAGTCACACTCTGATGTCCCTGATCACTAACTGAATGTGAATTACTTAATCTCCCAGGTGTGACTGCCTCCTGAAACAAAGCATCCAGGTAACTCTCCCCCTCCCGGATGTGCCGCAGTGTTTGAAGCTCGGATTCCAGATCATCAATTCTGAGCCGGAGTTCTTCCAGCAACCAACACTTGCTGCAGATGTGGTCACTGCCATTCACAATGGGATCAGCCAGCTCCCACATCATACAGCTACAGCACATCACCTGCCCAGCCATCTCTGCTTAGTTAATTACTTTATTACTTTATAAGTTTGAGTTAAAATACTTTCTGATACCTCACTGCTATAGTCTTTTTCTAAAAACCAATTAATAGATAAACGATATAAAGTAAACTTTTAACCAATTACCGATAAAGAAATAGAAAGTCCTTACCTTAACAAAGCAGAGTCCTATTTTTGGTTAGAGGAGAGGGTTGGTGGGAGACACAACACATGTAGTGTCTCAGGTTCAGCCACTGCCCAGATATATTACCGGCAGTCCCCTGGTCGTCTCTCCTGCTCTTCCTACTTATTAACTAGGTTAGAGGAGAAGGGCAGGTGGGAGACACTACAGTAGTAGAGTCTCGAGTTTAGCCGCCTTGCTGATATATATGGTCACTGCTTTCCTTCCCGGCTGCCCCTCCGGTCCTCGTCACTTCCTCCGCTGCTCCCGCTCCTTCTCCGCTGCTGCTCGCACTTAAAATGGCCGTTGGCGTCGAAGGGTGAGTATTTATACTCACTGCTTACCTTCCCAGCTACCCCTCTGGTCCCCGTCACTTCCTCCACTGCTCCCGCTCCTTCTGTGAAAGAGAAAAACATTGTATCATTTTTATTTCACTAAAACACAAGCACACAATGCTGCAGATTCGGTTTTAATAATAAAGCAAAAAATTATTACATGAAAGTAAAGAAGATAAAATTGAAAAAAATCATGCTATGTACATATAACACACATTGAATGATTTTGAAAAACATTGTAAATTACTATCCCAATTATGCCCCTGTACCATCACTTTACAGTGAAACACCAGAGAGAGTTCACTTGCCTATCACATCTATAGGTTTCTCTTCACCGCTTTTTTCAATTCCCATTCTTGAGAGTTTGGCCAGCTCTTTCTTGATTAGTCACACAACTGAGTTTAAACTCTCTCAGCTTTAAATAACACCTTCTGGTTTCTAACCAAACACTTCTGGTTAGTACTTTTAAACTAAAACCTTAGCACTGGGATAGCCTATTTCTGAACTGTTCTGAACTAACTTCTTCCTCTTGGAGAAATGGTTTCATGCATCCATTTCAAACAGGAACTTCTGCAAACTGAAACAAAAAGATGTCTAAGTTATGGCCTTTCTGCCTAAGCGAAACAACGTCCCGATCCTTCTAAACAGAAAGCAAGTTAACGCTCCTCAATGTTTACCCTGTCCATCATAAACTTCTCCCAATATTGTTATGGACTAGACCAGACCACTCAAACATTCTTAACCGGGCAGCCCAGACCATAACTGCAATTTGTTTCAGAAAGTGTACAGTGAAAATTACCCAGAGTAAGGTAGCTAGGTTGACTACTAGATTTTAAAAAAGACAGAAATTTATTCCCAAAATTACACAATGAAACACAAAGAACAGAATAAAGAACCCCTACAGAACTCAATCTAGATTTAGAGTGGTGCTGGAAAAGCACAGCAGGTCAGGCAGCATCCGAGGAGCAGGAAAATGATGTTTCGGGCAAAAGCCCTTCATCAGGATAAAGGGCTTTTGCCTGAAACGTCAATTTTCCTGCTCCTCGGATGCTGCCTGACCTGCTGTGCTTTTCCAGCACCGCTCTAATCTAGACTCTGATCTCCAGCATCTGCAGTCCTCACTTTCAGCCCTATAGAACTCAGTCTATCCAAACTAGACTTAATTATGCTGTTCCGAATATACACAACAGTCCCGATAAGCAAACCCCCTGAAAGACCAGTTTAAAAAAAAGGAACAGATGTTTACAGGTTAAAGTCGGAAAGAGAGAGAGAGTTTCCACACAGCTCACTGTTGAACTCCCAACTAGTTCTGGATTGAACTGGTCAGCTAGAGAGCTGAGCACTCCCCTTTCATGAAACAGGTCACTCTAAAACACGACCACTTTGGCCTGAAGTCTCATCTGTTTACATATAAACAAAAGGTCTTTCAAAATCCTTTTCAGCTCTGTACCAAACTAGTCTAATCGGAGCCCAGCCTGTTTATGACCCCTCTGAAAAAAATCAAGGACACAGTATCCTTGAGAAAAGGAACTGCTTTTAGAAAAAAGGAACCAGCTTTGTGATAATATAAACAAATCCCCATTATCTCCCCAGGGACTCCCTCTCTCATTCTGGTTTTAAAAACAGCATGGCCCCAGAAATTCTGGCAATTATTAAACCCCCTCATACACAAAATCCACATGCCACTAGTTAAAAATCCAAACTCTAAATTAAATTATCTCAAAATATATGTAAATCACACATCATTTATCACAAAAGAAAGTGGTATGTTGCCTATATTACAAGAAGATTGAAATATAAGAATAGTGAAGGCTTGCTACAGTTAGAGAGAACTTTTGTAAAATCACACTGTACAGTTTTGGTCTGAACATTGAAAGAAGAATATGATTACATTTGAGTAAGGTTTCACTAGATTGGTTGTTGAAATGAGTAGGTTGTCCCGTGATGAGAGATTGAGTAAATTAGGCCAATATTCTCTGGAGTTTAGAAGAATGAGAAGTGATTTAATTGAAACATTCAAGATTCTGAATGGGCTTGACAGGATCAACACAGAAAGGTGATTCCCTGGACTGAGAAAATCAAGAATATGACTACAACCTCGGCATAAGGAGTTAATTATTTAGGACTAAGATGATAAGAAATGTCTTCACTCAGATGGTTCTAAATCTTTGGAATTTTCTACCCCAGAGAGTTGCTGATGCTCTAAGTTATATTTATTTGAAACTGAGGTTGGTTAATTCCTCATCTCTCAGGAGTTAGAGGATTTGAGAAGCAGACAGGAGCATCAATGAAGAAGCAGCTCAGTCATAATCACATTGAATGGCAAAGCAAGTTTCAGCTGAATGTACTGCTATTACACATGAATTTATGACTTATTACCTTTCTATTGTCATGTCATTGCAAGTGTGAAAATTCAACTGCTCCTGAAGAGTTGATGATATTTCCCAATTGTAAAAGTGAGACTGACATGAACTATTTTATTCCTCTACCTACTGGTCTTCAATCTGCCATATCTCCCACATGTGCACATTTTATATCTGTCTTATCTGTGAATTTGGAATTTAACCATCTCATTTTTTCGTTTGCCTCACTCTCAGGGTTTTCTGTCCATAGACAACATCAAGTTACTGGTCCACTGTTCTCCACTCCCCATTAATTTTTCCTTTTTCCTCTCACTCTAGCTAGGCTAAGAAGTGGCCTGATCTGTCTCTTTCCTTTTTCTAAATGACATTACACTAGCTACTTCAATGATACTTTGGAGTTTGGGATGGTACTTTATCTTTCTCATCACTGTATAATTGATTGTTTTGTATAAGGTTCATTGAATAGGTTCCAGAGAGGATGACAGAAGAGTTTATCTGGAACATATGAATCTGAGACTTCCCAACATTACAACAGTGACTACATTTTAGAAGGTTTTCACTAGCCTTGGGGTAACCTGTACTGAGGTTGTGAAGGCAATCTACCTGTCTGTTTGTCTACCAATTTATCTATCCAACTGTCCAATAATAAGTTCCTCCAGCACTAACAGAATCACATCAGAGATTCTGTAAGTAAAAGAAAGGGTGCTTCAAGATGGAGACCCCCCCAGAAAACTTTTCAAAACCATTTGAACACAAAATGATGGTAGTTGCATTGTGGAGGGGAAAACCTTTTTTTACAGGGCAGGCTGTAGCCATCTCTGGATGTTATCCATGCCTGTATAAGGTGGAGCGATGGCATTGGAATTCTTGACCCCTCACCTCCAAGTCTGGCACCAAGATGACTCATCCGTGTATTAGCTGAATTTGGCTGCCATGTTTCAATGATTGAGGGGACCATTGGAGATGTCAGTCAACCCGTGAACTTCAATAGAACCTTTAATTGATTTAACAGCTACTTACCATTTGTGGGGAGGTAACCTTCATTCTTCTGCTTTTGCCTAATTCACCACGTCAGAAAACTGGCATGTTACTCCCCATAGAAAATAGGAGCAGGTGTAGGCCATTCATATCTTCATGCCTGTTCCACTATTCAATTTATTGATGACTGGTCATCCAACTCAGTCCCCTGCTCTCACTTTCTCACTCTGATCCCTTTGATTGTGTAAGTCATAAGAACTATATACAACTCCTTCTTGAAAGTGTTCAACATTTAGGCCTCAACCATTTTCTGTAGCAGAGAATTCCCTGGGCTAAGTACTCTCTGGGTGAAGGTGTTTCTCCTCATCTCGGTCCTAAATAGCCTACCCTGTAATTTTAGACTGTGACTGTTAGTTTTGAAATCCCCAGTCATTGGGAACATCCTTCCTGTGTTTACTCTGTTTCATCTCTCACTACTATCACCCCACTTCCATCTCCAGCATGACTTAACAATTTTGCAACTTGCTTTTTTATATTTGGGCTAACGAAGAGATATAAATGGCGTAGCAGTGAAGCTATTGAGCTTACTTTGTGCTTTAACCTCAGAACTGCAGTCTGTTAGATAATAAACCAGATTGTGAAGTGTTATGTATTAATAACTGCGGAATGTGGAGTTCAAAGATTCTCACCAGTCGAAAGAAGAATTGGCCTCAAGGAACATTCCTGATAAGAGTCTAGAGAGAAATAAACACTAACTCTGCAATCCTTTCAAAAGATTCATCTCAAGGCAAGATGAGTCTTGCAATGAAGAGCAAAATTTTACTAACAGGGTGTCAAACAATCTGAACATTTTTGAGGAAACTACATCTGTTCCTAACATGGTTTGAAGTATGTAGGTACTACTGTATTTTAATGTAAGTGCCAGATTTTAACACCTGTTGTTATGTGTAATTCTGACATATGTTGATATTATTGGATAACCTTTATATTAAGGGAACTGAAGCATCAGAATACAATTTCCAGAATGTTCTTTGAGTGACTGGGTGAAAGAATATTCTGCAGTATTATACCCTCACCCCTGGCACTAATGTCTATGTAACATGGAACAATCTTCAGAATGACCACTTTTCTGTTCTGGACTTTAGTGTGAGAAATTGTACTGCAGGAGCACTTATTGAGAAATTGACATGAATAAAATCCAATCGTCTCCATCCAGTGCCAAGTTGGTATGGGCCCACTATAACTAAGAGGCCTGCAGTGGGCTTCCTAATGGGGATCTAGATCATTTGTGTAGTGTTAGGGTATGTATAGAGGTTGATGGAGACACAGTACCCCTAATGGTTGTGAGGACGGCTCTCTGACTAACATAGTTAATTATTTTTGTTCCCCAAAAGAATGTATGTGAAATTCTTTGTTGAACAGTTCCACACATCTGTCTCAGTGATTCTGTATTTAATTCATACTGGGTAAATGGTCATGGGATGACATGGATGATATGAAGTGCCATGGGAAGGTGTGCGTGAGTTGACATGGAGTGACATTGAGAATAGATGGGGGCTGAGCACTGTGAGAGGTCTGAGCCAGAGGACCTAACAACCATTCAGACAATTGGAACAAAGTCCTGAATAGTCAAGGTATTGCGTATGACCTGCTTACCTCAGTGTCCAGCTGTGCATGTGGCTGCTTCCACTCTGCTTCTAGAGAGCCAGCCTTGATTCTATCTCCTCCACTTCTCTCTCCCTCATCCCCCAAATCACCCAAGCAAAGATTACAAACTTCAGGCACCTTTTCTAAAGCTTGGCAAATAAGGAGTTTTCCAAACATGAGGCATCCATAATGTGAAAATCCGGCCTTTGTACTCTGGCCATTATTGACATGCACTGCATGCCAAAATATTCTGCAGTAAGATTTATGACATTAGCAATTTACTTTTACAGAAATAAATTAAATACAGATGTATCAGTTGAAGTGAAGTGCAAGTTGCCATAGTCCCAACGGACAATTGGCTGCTCTCTTGTTTGAGACAGACGGCTGGTAGTGAATTTGACCTGAGGATCACTGTGCCTCAGAGAAGGGTCAAAGTTGAGATTGAGCTAATATGATGACCTCAGCAAACATGGGAATTAAACTCGTCTCCTTGGCTTTACTCTGCATCACAAGCCAGCCGTCCAGCCAACTGAGCTGATTAAAACCATCCAAGACCATATTACTGCCAACTATCAGAGCCTAACAGATCTATTAGCATTGTATTGATATTGGCTGTTTTTGCAAATCTCTGTGCAATTTGGCCATGTGCTTGATAGTGAATAAGGAATCTATAGACTATAGATTAAGACTATAGACTATAGAATCTATAGAATAAGGAAAATGTCAATAGACTAATCAAATGGACAGAAAAGTAGGAAACCTAATTCAGTCCAGAAAAGTGAAATAGTACATATGGCAGAGGGTGGGGGTAACAAGACAAGACAATACATAATAATTGGTAGAATACTGAAAAATGTTGAGAAACAGAGGAAGTCTGCAGTGCACATTCAAAGATTCTTAAGGTAGTAGGGCAAGTAGGTAAGAGCAATCCTTGTCAGACTGCTACTCCACTCAATGTTTTCAATGCTGTGATGCTGCTCCACATTTCTTACCATGTGTTCTGAATTTGACTTCTCCAAATGAACATCATTGCAATGTTATAGCACAGGAAGAATGGATGTGCTGCCTTTTTCATGACATGGTAAGTTTGAAAGTCTGGGGTGAATGGGTAAGTGGATGAATGTGTGAACAGATGGCATTATAGGATGGATAGGTGTGTGAGGTGTCATGGAAGCTAGATAATGTGAGTGAGTTGGGCAGGTAGGTTGGGGTTAGTTGGGTCAACAAGAGCGGTCAGAGCATGAACTGGTAAGGTCATTTGGCCATAATATTTAGGTTGGGTTAGTGTAGTAGTTTGACTGTGGGGGGAACAGTATGAGAGGCAAGAGAAGGTGTTGTTGGGTTGACCTATAGTCGGGTCAGGTATGGGCAGATCAGGAGGTTGGCTGGGTTGACAAATGACAAATAATATTCACAACACGTGAGTGCCAAGTAATGACCATCTCCAACATAAGAGAACATAAACATCTCCACTTAATGTTTAATGGTAACACCATCACTAATTCTCCCACAGTCAACACCCTGATGTGTGTGTTAACATACTCAAGTGGACTTACTGCTATGAAAGTCACAGCTTGTGGGCTGCTATTAGTCAATCCTGTGCTACAGGTAAAGAAGCGCTACTTCTCACTCTGAGTACAGTAAACCAGCAAGCCAGTGAAATCATCAATGAAAACAAAACAGAACAGAAAAAAAACTCTCGACTAAATTGCAGAACCAAGTCATTCACAGTCAACTGCTTCACTTCAAATGTAGCATTACTGTTATCATTGAGCTTAACAGCTGCGACATTTGGATGGAAAGGGCTCCATCAGGCAGGTGCAGCATGGATTTAGGAAGGAAGGTTGTGCTTGACAAATTACTGGAAATCTTTGAGGATGTAACAAGCACAGTGGATGGATGTTGTATACTTGGATTTCCAGAGGGCATTCGATAAGGTGCTGCATAAAAGACTCATCCATAAGATAAGAACACGTGGAGTTGTGGGGAATATACCAGCATAGATAGAGGACTGGGTGACCAATAGAAAGCAGAGAGTTGGGATAAATAGGAGTTTCTCTGGTTGGAGATCAGTGGTGAGCGGGGAGCCGCACGGGTCGGTGTTAGGCCCATAACTGTTCATGGTATATATAAATGAGTTGGAAGAGGAGACCGAGTGTAACGTATCCACATTTGCTGATGATACTAAATTGAGTGGAAAGGCAAACTGTGCAAAGGATGTAGAGGATCTGCAGAGAGATTTACACAGGTTAAGTGAGTGGGAAAGGGTCTGTCAGATGGAACACAAGGTTGATGAAGTTTGGAAGTAAAAATTTTAGGTCAGAGTATTACTTAAATGGTGAAAGTTTGCAGCATGCTGTTGTGCAGAGGGACTTAGGAGTGCCCGTACATGAGTCGCTAAAAGTTGATTTGCAGGTGCAACAGATAATCAGGAAGGCAAGCGAAATATTGGCTTTCATTGCCAGAGGGATTGAGTTTAAGAGCAAGGAGGTTCTACTGCAATTGTACAGGAGTTGTTGAGGCTGAACCTGGAGTATTGAGTGTAGTTCTGGTCTTCTTACTTGAGGAAGGATATACTGACTTTGCAGGCAGTGCAGAGGAGGTTCACCAGGTTGATTCTGGAGTTAAGGGGATTACCCTATGAAGAGAGTTTGAGCCGCCTGGGACTGTACTCACTGGATTTTAGAAGAGTGAGAGGGGATCTTACAGAAACATATACAATTACGAAAGGGACAGATAAGATAGAGGCAAACAAGTTACTTCCACTGGTAGGTGAGACTAGGACTAACGGACATGGCCTCAAGATTAGTGGGAGTAGATTTAGGACAGAGATGAGGAGGAGCTGCTTTACCCAGAGAGTAGTGAATCTATAGAATTCAAAAAAGCAGAAGAGGCAGCTTAATTAAATATATTCAAGACATAGTTGGATGGGTTTTTGCATGGTAGGGATCATGCAGGTAGCAGGAGTTGAAACGATGGATAGACAAGCCATGATCTTAAAGAATGGCGGAGCAGGCTCGATGGGCCAAATAGCCTTCTCCTGCTTCTATTACTATGAAACTACTACAAAACTATTCGACCATTTATTCTTCACAAAACCAGAGACTGATTCCTATTTCCATTTAACTATTTTTTTTAATAATATATTTTTATTAAGACAAAATAGATTTTTAAATATTACAACAAATACAAAACAATGCAATTCAAAACAGTACAAAAATAGTACAAAACTAAACCAAAATAATTTTTAAAAAATTCCCCAACCCACCTTCCTATACGAATGTATAAACATATATAGAGAAGTATAAAATTAAAAAAAAACCTAAACTAGCTACTTAACTAACTAAATAAATACCTAACAACAAACAAATAAATAGTAATAACTCAGCCCAGCCAAACAAAACACTCAGATATTCACAGTTCCTCCTCCCTGGATATTGGACTCATGAAACACAAGTGTTACGGCTATATAAAAGCCCTTGTTAGTGTGGCAGATAAATTTGTGTCCAGGTATTTCAAAAAGGGTTGCCATGTCTTGTAAAAATTCTCAGTTTTGTGGTGTACCATATTTGTGAGAAAATCCATGGGAATATGCTCCATAACAATCTTCCGCCAACCTGAAAGGCCTGGGGGGGTTTTCTGATATCCAACCTAGCAAGATATTCTTCCTTGCACAGAATGTAAGAATATTGGAAAGTTTTGCCTTATGCGAGTCTGCAGGAAATATAATGGGTAGGCCCAAAAGGAGCGAAATAGGGTCCTTCTCCACCCCTACACCTAAAATCCTCTCCATTGCACCCACCACAGCACTCTAATATGTTTGAAGCCTGTCACAAGACCAAAGACAATGGGTAAGAGTACCCGTACAGACCTTGCACTTGGGGCATGCTGAAGATACCCCTGGTTTAAATTTTGACAAATGGTCTGGGGCTAAGTGGACCCTGTGGAGAATCTTCAACTGTAAAGCATGGGTCCTATTGCAAATTGATATCTTCCTTGCATTCTCCCAAATATCCTCCCATGCCTCTGAAGAAACTTCAACACCCAGCTCTCTTTCCCACATCTTGCAGAGTCGAACAGACTCATCTGAGGTGGCACCCCCCAATTGGTGATATAGAGTACTGACAGAGAGTGTACTCTTAGCCCTTAGTACCTCTCTTTCTATGTCAGATTTGTAGGGATCAGTCAAAAGTGTGGTCCTTTTTTGAATAAAATCCCTAACTTGAAGAAAAACGAAAGAGGTCTCTGTTAGGTAACTCGTACTTCCGTACTAACTGATCGAAGGACTTCATTACATCTCCATCAAATAAATCACCCATGCAAGATATACCCCTAGCTGCCCAACATTTAAATCCTGAATCTATCATACCTGGTTGAAAACTCAGCATACCCACTAAAGGTGTAAACAAAGATGTTTTGCCAATATTACCTTCCCTTTGCCGAATTGCCCTCCATGCTTTAACAGTATTGATGACTATTGGGTTATGGCAATATTCCCTAACTGTCCTCACCTTGTCCAAAAACAGCAAACTGGTAAGGGGGCACCTTGCCTGGGAGACTTCGATATCTAGCCATATTGAAAGAGGGTCCCCACAAACCCAATCACTTACGTAGGTCAAAAGCGAGCTTAATTGGTACACTGTGACCCTGTGCTCCACCTCATCCGTCCTCTTCTCCAGGTCTCCCAGCTGCTGCTCATGCTTCTGCAGCATGAGAGAGACTGGAGCCAGCTTCTCTTCAATCTGTTTCCCCAACATCTTGCGAGATTTCGAGAGCTGGTTCACCAGGTCCTGGAGAGTAATCTGCTCTGAGGCTGCTGCAGGCTGAGCTGCAGGCCTTGCCTCGGATGCTCCTCCTCCCTTTTTAGGCATTTCTGAACAGCTGAAAATACAAGTAAGTCAATTTTTAAATGTTTCTTGGGGCTCCACAATCTTTCCAACACCCCAAGAAATCCTGATGACCTGGGTTGGATGGGTTAAAGGACTGTCCTGCTCCTGCTGCGATGCGAAGCTCTGCAGTGTGATCTTCTCAGATCGCTGCCATCTTAGATCCCCTCCACTATTATCTTTTTAATTGGCTCCAATTTCCAAACTGTGTATATGTGTTTCATATTTTCTCATGTTTAGTAGCTAATAAACTCCTTAATTCAAGAAAGCCTGGTTCATTTCACTCCTTTTAAAAATCAACATGTTCAGATTGGGGCAAGATATCCATCTGAGGTATGATCTTTTCTGAATTTACCTTACTGAAACCACTGAGAGAGATGAAGACAGGCAATTCATTCCAGCCTCACTTTAGGGCCTAATCATTTCGCAGCACCTCATCCAGATTTGAAATGAATTGGGGACTGTTGCCCAGAGTCCAGTCGTAACAATATTTTAGTAAATCTGGATTATAGAATGATGTTGGAATGCTGAATCACAATTCTGTCAACTAGAAAATACCAAGGGTATCATTATTTCATTCTAAATATTTCTAAATCTCACAAAGCAACAATAAAATGCTGGAACGACTGTTTTGTTGCTAAAATATGATACTAAATTTATGTCAATGACAACAAGGGTCATTATCACAATGCTTGAACTATGACAGGACAAATGGTATTTCCAAACAACTGAATTCTGTACTGCAGAGGTTAATCTATTACCTTTCCATATTACCACAGTAAATGGTAAATGGTTAAAGATTTTCTATCAGAAATCTCATCTGAATCTGAGTAATATTCCATAGGGGCTCCTTGCCAGTGGATGATTTGCAGACATAGCATCACACAGTCTAGGAGACAATGGTGTTATAACACACAAAACAAGTTACATATCTACTTCTGGTCCATATTAACATCACGTCTTGTTCTTCAAATATGTGAGAATTACTCATAATATGGCATACATGCTTTGTGTGTATTCTCCTAGTTCAGCAAGTACTGTCAGTTTAGGACTCTGTCAAACGCCCTCCATAATGTGAGGATCAGCTTTCTTGTGTGCTTAATGTGTTGGAATGGAATTTATGAGTCCCAACACCCCATTGACATTATTTTGTGTGGGCTTGGGTCCAAGCACACAAACATAATGTAAATCAGACATGGGCATCTGAAATCCAGATTCTTTGCATGTTGTGGGCATTATAGCTTTATCCATCTCAATAACATATGTACTTTGACCAAGCTCTTGGCTATCTGCCCTAATAACATCTTTTGTAACTCAGTGTTATGTTACATAATTCGCCTGTGAAGTGTCTTGGGATGTTTACTACTTTGAAGGCGCTTCATAAATACACCTTTATTGTATTTGCAATCAATTTACATCCAGCTTCTAAACAATTGCAAATATGGCACAAACATATTTTTCTATATATTGGGACTAATAAAGATATATATAAAAGAAATGATGATAATGAAGAAATTATAAGACTAGAGACTTATCACCATCCTGCTAGTTTCACCATCCTTTAAGAGTAAAATAATAAGGGAGAAAATCGCAGGTACTTTAGTTATAGTTTTGCAAAGCTCTCTGGTTTTAGGTATTGTGGCTATGAATTGACATACTGCAAAGGTCACTTCATGATTCATGAGGGGGATGGGGTGAAGGGAGAAACTATGTACCAGTAACTACAGATCTGTCAGTTTAACATCAGTTCTTGTCGTAAAGTTACTGGGACCTATCATTAAGGATAGAGTGACTGAGTACTTGATTAAGCATGAGCTCATTAAATAGTCAGCCTGGATTTGTGAAGGTTAGGTCATGCCTGACTAATCTCGTTGAATTTCTTTGAGGTCACTTGCGTGGTCAATTGTTATGGATGCTGTCTTTGTGGATTTTTAAAAGGCATTTGACAAATTCTGCACAAGAGATTATAAGTAAAAATAAAAATACATGAGTTAAAGGTTACATTGTGATGTGAGACAGTTATTGATTAGAAGGTAGGAGACAGTTTGTTTCCATAGAAATATTTTTTCCTGTTAGGATATGACAAGTGGTATTTCACAAGGATCTTTACAGGAGCTACACTTTTCACTCTATGTATTGTGTACATATATATTTATATATAGATATCAATGACTTGGAATTGTTTATGCAAGTTTGCATATACCATTAAGTTAGGAAGTATAATAAACATTGGAGCAGGGAATTATAAAGATAGATAAAGACTACTGCAAAATAAATTCAGGGTCAGTAAAGTGTAATGTCCTGCATTGTAACAGTGTTGACATTTCACAAGTATTTAATTAGCTGTAAAGCACTTTGAGGAAGTGAAAGTGAGTATAGCAAAACAAATTATTCATTTTCTTGTATCCAAGAATTTGTCTTCATGGGTAGAGTCTAGGGGAATAAAATTGACCTCATCTGTGCCCTGAAAGAGGCAATAGTAAATCTGAAGCACCTTACTTGGTGTTAGTTTCTGCTTTTCTTATTCTATTGTGGGGCATGGGTGTGATTGGCTGAGCCAGCATTTATTACCTGTCTCTAGTTGTCACTGAGAAGGTGGTGGTGTGCTGTATGTAGACCCACTATGACCTTAGAGAAGAAATTCCAGGATTTTGACCCATTGACAGTGAAGGAACAGTGATGCATCTCCAAGTCAGGATTGTGAGTTGTTTAGAAGGAAATTTGCTGGTGGTGCTGTTCTCATGTACCTATTGCTCTCGAGCTGCTAGATGGAAGGGTTTGTGTGGGTTTGGAAGATGCTATCTAATGCATCTTGTAGACACAGTGGTGTTACTTCAAGTGTCAGTGGTGGAAGAAGTGAATGTGTGAGGATGTGGTTCCAATCAAGCGAGCTGCTTTGACCAGGATGGTATCATCAAGTTTATTGAATGTTGTTGGAGCTGCAGGCAAGTCGGGAGTATTCCATCACACTCCTGACTCTGGGCAGGCTCTGGGAAGTCAGAGATGAGTGACTGCTGCTGTACTCCTACCCTCTGACCTGGTCTTGTAACCACTGTGCTTATACGGTGAGTCCAGTTGAGTTTATGGCATTGATAACACAGGATGTCGATAGTGGGGGATTCAGTAATGACAACAGCATTGAATGTCAAGGGACGATGGTTAGATTGTCTCATATTGGAGATGGTCATTGCCAAGGATTTATTGGCATCAATGTTACTTGCCATGTTTGCAAAAAATACGGAGGTATGACATTGAGGGTGAGTTGGAGGTTTGGATTAGGAGTTGGCTGGCTGGAAGAAGACAGAAGGTAGTAGTTGATGGCAAAAGTTCATCTTGGAGTGTCGTCACTAGCGGTGTTCCGCAAGGATCTGTTTTGGGACCATTGCTGTTTGTCATTTTTATAAATGACCTGGAGGAGAGGTTAGAAGGTTGGGTGAGTAAGTTTGCGGATGATACGAAAGTCGGAGGAGTTGTAGACAGTGAGGAAGGATGTGGCAGGTTACAGCGGGATATAGATAAGCTGCAGAGCTGGGCAGAAAGGTGGCAAATGGAGTTCAATGTAGGTAAGTGTGAGGTGATTCACTTTGGTAAGAGTAACAAAAAGATGGGGTACGGGGCTAATGGTCGGATACTTGGTAATGTGGATGAGCAGAGGGATCTTGGTGTCCATGTACACAGATCTTTGAAAGTTGCCACCCAGGTAAATAGTGCGGTGAAGAAGGCATATGGTGTACTGACTTTTATTGGTAGAGGAATTGAGTTCCGGAGTCCTGAGCTCATGTTGCAGTTGTATAAGACTCTGGTGCGGCCACATCTGGAGTATTGTGTGCAGTTTTGGTCGCCATACTACAGGAAGGATGTGGAGGCACTGGAACGGGTGCAGAGGAGGTTTACCAGAATGTTGCCTGGTATGGTAGGAAGATCGTATGAGGAAAGGCTGAGGCACTTGGGGTTGTTTTCATTGGAGAAAAGAAGGTTTAGGGGTGACTTGATAGAGGTGTACAACATGATTAGGGGTTTAGATCGGGTTGACAGTGAGAATCTTTTTCCACGTATGGAGTCAGCTATTACAAGGGGGCATAGCTTTAAATTAAGGGGGGGTAGGTATAGGACAGATGTTAGGGGTAGGTTCTTTACTCAGCGAGTCGTGAGTTCATGGAATGCCCTGCCAGTAGCAGTGGTGGACTCTCCCTCATTATGGGCATTTAAGCGGGCATTGGATAGGCATATGGAGAATAGTGGGCTAGTGTAGGTTAGGTGGGCTTGGATCGGCGCAACATCGAGGGCCGAAGGGCCTGTACTGCACTGTATTCTTCTATGTTCTATGTTCTATGTTTCAGCCCAAGCCTGGATATTGTCTCGATCTTGTTGCATTTGAACATGGATTACTTCAGTATCTGAGGAGTTATGAGTGGTACTGAACATTATGCAATCATTGACGAACAACCCCACTTCTAACCTTATGATGGAGAGATGGTCATTGATGAAGCAGCTGAAGATGGTTGGCCCAGGACACTACCCTGAGGAGCCCCTGCAGAGATGTCCTGGAGCTGAGATAACTGAACTCCAACACCCATAACTATCTTCCTATGTGCCAGGTTTGACTCCAACGTGTGGAGAGTTTACCCTCTGATTTCCATTCAACCTAGTTTTGATAGGACTCCTTGGTGCCACACTCTGTTGAATGCAGCCTTGATGTCAAAGGCTGTCACTTCCAACTCATCTTGGGAATTTAGCTTTTTTGTCCAATTATGCACCAAGGCTGTAATGAGGTCAGGAGCTGAGTGATCCTGGTGGACCCCAAACTGGGCATCAGGCAACAATTTGTTGATAAGCAGGCGCTGCTTGATAGTACTATTGATGACACTTTCCATAACTTTATTGACGATTGAGAGTATGCTGATGTGCTGGTAATTGGCCAGGTTGGATTTGTCCTACTTTTTATCTACAGGATATACTTGGGAAATTTTCCACGTTGTTGGGTAAATGCCAGTGATGTAGCTGTACATAGGGACAACTTGGCTGGGGATCCAGCAAGTTCTGGAGTACAAATCTTCAATATTGTTGTTCAAATGTTGTCAGGGCCCATATTCTTTGCAGTATCCAGTGCTTACAACTATTTCTTGATATTGCATGTAATAAATTGAATTGGCTGAAGACTGGCATCTCTGATGCTGGGGACCACTGGATCATCCACTTGGCATTTCTGGCAGAAGATTGTTGCAAATGTTTCAGACTTATCTCTTGTAATGATCTGTTGGGCTCTTCGACCATTATGCATGCGATTATTTGCAGACCCTCCTTCTCTAGTAGGTTGTTTAATTGTCTACCACTATTCACAACTGGATGAGACAGGACTGCGGAACTTAAATCCAATCTGATGGTTGTGGGATCACTTAGCTCTGTCTGTCACATGCTGCTTATGCTGTTTGGCATGCAAAGAGTCCTGTTTCATACCTCATTTGATACCTCCAGGTTGACACCTCATTTTCAGGTATGCCTGGTATTACTCCTGGTATCAAGATTAGACTGGCACTGGAAAAGCACAGCAAGTCAGGCAGCATCCAAGGAGCAGGAAAAATCGATGTTTCGGGCAAAAGCCCTTCATCAGGAATGAGAATCCTGATATGCCCTCCTGCATTCTCCATTGAATCAGGATTGATCCTTTGCCTTGATGGTCATGGCTGAGTGGGGGACATGCTGGGCTATGTGGTTGCAAATTGTGTTTGGGTATCATGGGTGCCCAGTCTTGAGTTGCTGGATCTGCTCGAAGTCTGTCCCATTTAGCACTGTGATAGTGCCACACAACACTATGGTGGTTATTCTCAACGAAAAGCAGGACTTCATCTCCAGAAGGACTGTGGCCACTCTTACTGATACTATCCTGGACAGATGCATCTGCAATAGGTAGAATGGTGAATATGAAGTCAAGTAGGTTTTTCCCTCACCACATGCTGTTGACCCAGTCTTTAGGACTTAACCAGCTCAGTCAATAGTGCAGCTGCCCAGCCACTCTTGGTGGTAGACATTGAAAAGTGTATTTTGCACCCTTACCACCCTCAGTGCTTCCTCTAAATGGTGTTCAATATGGAGTACTAATTCATTAGCGTATTATCAAAAAAACCCATCTGGTTCCCTAATGTCCTTGATAGATTCATAATTCCACCATTTGTCATGGTAGTATTCAAACCTGGGTCCCCAGAACATGAGCTGAGTTTCTAGATTAATAGTCTCATGATAATACCACTATGCCATTGACTCCCCAGAAACTTGGAAAGTATTGCCAAGATTTTGAACTTCAAGCCTATTAAAATTGAGAGTGAACCTAATTAAGACTCTGAGAAGAGATTAAGCATTGTTCTATAAGCTTATGAAAATAGGCTCAGGGAAGTGTAAAACTGGACGCACATTCACTATGAACTCATTTTGGCTGCTTGCACAGACCAATTTTAACCCTGAACCTGTGATGGAGCAAATTGATTCAGTTGTTCCATCTTCTAGGATACAAATACAAAGCAAGCAAAAATCTGAATGGATAATGGACTTTAAGAAGATTGAAATACTAGTAGAGGATTGATACTTCACTTGAAGGCCATTAGTTGGGCTCCAAAGAGGGAAACCATGCTTGTTTCTGGGTCCCATATTATCCTTTGAGGGAGTATAATGTGTATCAGAATTTCTTTTTAATAATGAGAGCAGTTTTCATAAATTAGCTTTTTTTGGAAAGTTGAGAGGTTGCATTCATTGTGGGTATGTTTGGCGAGCTGGGAACCTGGTTTGCAGATGTTTTGTCCCCTGTCTAAGTGCTTTGGAGTCTCCTGTAAAGTGCTGTTGTCCTGTGTCAACTGGAATTTATTTGGTTTCATTCCTGCTGCTCCGGTTGTTCATTGCAGTGGTCTGTGTATTGGATCTAGGTCAAAGGGTTATTGATGGAGCCTGTGGGTCAATGCCATGCTTGTAGAAATTATCTGGCTGTCCTCTGTTTGGCTTGTCCTATTATTGCTGTGTTGTCCCAGTCAAATATGTGGTCCTTGTCATCTGTGTGTACAGCTATTAGGGACAGCTGATTGTGGCATTTAATGGCTAGTTGATGTTCATGAATGCGGATCGCTAGTTGCCTGCCTGTTTGTCCCATATAGTGTTTCATGCAGTCCCTGCATGGAGTCTTGTACTCCATGTTTTTCCTGCACGTGATGTGTATCGGGTCTTTTGTCCTGGTGAGTTGTTGTCTGAGCGTGGCTGTTGGTTTATGGGTTGTCATGAATCCGAGTGGTCGGAGAAGTCTGGCTGTCAGTTCAGAGACAATTTTTATATAAGGTAGAGTGGTTAGTGTGTTGGGTCATGGCATGTCCTTGTCATGTTGTTTGTCTGCCAGGCATCTGCGGATGAAGTTGTGGGAATATCCGTTCTTGGCAAAGACATTGGAGAGGTGTTCTTCTTCCTGTCTTTGCAGATCAAGATTGCACCAGTGTGTTGTAGCCCTTTTGAACAGGGTCCTAATGCAACTTCACTGGTCTACGTTTGGGTGGTTGCTGTTATAATTCAGGATCTGGTCCCTGTGTGGGGCTTTTCTGGATACTTTTGTTGTGCATTCCCCATTCTGTGCTCTTTCTACCATCACATCTAGAAACAGGAGTTGGTTGTTAATTTCCTCCTCCCTTGTAAATTTGAGAGATGACCAAAAAGATATCTAAAATGATAAAGGGGATCACAAGGGGAAGGACAGAGCATTTAAAATTGAAGGTAGGCCATTTAAGAGTAAACTTACTTTCACACATAGCAATGTAAATATAGGACTTTCTCAGTTAATTTCTGTATCAATTGAAATTTCTGAGTACTTGATATTTTTGGTTAACATTGCAGATTGTATTTACTGTTGGATTTCCAATAAAACCAAAATTTTAGTTCTATCTATTAATTCTTGGAATGAGGGGGATAATGGTTAGGCCAACATTTATTGTCCATCTCGAACGTGCGTTGAGAAAGTTGTGATGAGTCACATTCTTGAACCACTGCAGTCCATGTGCAACCACTGTACCATTTGAAGGACCTTCCAAGGCTTTGATCCAGTTAAACTTGAAAGAATGGTGATACAGTTCCAAGTGAGGATGGTGTATGGCATGGAGGAAAACATGCAGGTGTTGTGTTCTCATACATCTCCAACTTCTGTGCTTTCCAGTGATACAAGTTATGGATTTGGATGGTGCTGTCAAATTCAAGATGTGCATTGAGGATGACTGCCCAAGAAAAAGTTGCCTTTCACTGATTGTAGCATCAAGAGCTTTTGTAAACCTGGAGTCAATAGACTTCAGGGGTGAACTCTTTGCTGGTTGGAGTTATATCCAGGATAAGGAGGACCAGAGGCATGGGCAGAGAGAGTAATCATGAGCCATAGTGTTGCTCTTGGCCCAGGGACAGTGCCCTGCCCAACACCCAAGCACAATAGCTTCATCCTTGATCATACAGCAGTCCTGTAGGACCCTGAGATCCAATTAATACACCTACCCCAGTCCCTGGTTGGAGGTCAAGCATCTCAGCCCAGCACGTTACTCCAGGAATCTATCAGAACATTGTCCTAGGCTCCAGGATAAACATCAAGAATAGGATATAAAAAATATGTAGAACTTTGTCCTGCACTCATAGATTTCAAATGTTGCACATTTGTTGCTTTTTTTATTGCAAATGCAGGCATCGTTATGACATAACAGCAGCTAATTAAAACACAACAAGATCTCAGAAGACAGAAGCAAACAAGAGTTGGCAGCGAGTAAATTTTGGCTCAGACACTGAGAAAAATCTCTGCTTTTTCTGGGATTGTGAATCTTTTATGTCCACTTTAAAGAGCTCACAGGGCCTCCTTGATCCAATGTCGCAAGTCAAAGGATGATACCTTCATCAATAAAGCATTCTTACAGTATTTCTCTAGAATAATTGTTTGGTTATATGTTTAAATATTGAAGTGTGATTTGACCACACAGTTTTCTGCCTAGTGTTAACAGTATAGTACTCCCAAATGGACCATGCTGACACCTGAATGTAATGTATAGATTTCCTTAAACTATCAGTCTATGGTCACTGCATTTTTATTGAAAGATCAGAAGATTGGAGTTTTTGAAGTTGTTGAAAAGAACTTTCCACAATGGTCTTCAGAACAAGATAATTTAGTTTATGAAACCAAATTTTGTTTGAAGATTGGCCTGTCAATCAATCACGATCAAAGTAATCATGTAACTTTGACACATGACAAAATCATTACTTTCAAGTATTAAAATAAATTATTCAAGGACAAAGTGCTTGAGTTTGAAATATAGCTGAGCAAGACACTGTCTATAATGTTCCAAGGAGTAGATTAAAAGATTCGGGATGTTTGCTCAGGTGCTCACATCTTGCAGTTTTCATTTTGTGTTTTAAGTATGCTATCCAGGGTCACCCTCAGATCAAAGAAAGCCTTATCATAACTAATCCCTCTAAAGAAAGATTCTTCCCATACACTCATGGAAGAGCTGAGCTCATTTTTTCATAAATCATGGGAGAGGACATGTGACAACTATTATGTAGCATCCCAGTCAATTACACTACAGGGGGCATTCAAGCCAAGTGGAATTGATTTTATTTTGGAAATTTAATGGTAGATCATTGATGTTGTAAGGTTGGCATGAAATTTATTTTTGAACTTTATATGTTGACCCAGGGTTTGCAATATTAATGATGGAAAAACTGTCAATTCTCATTTTCATCACTTCTTTGAAACTGAGAGCAACGTCTGAAGTGCTTGTATGATTAACTGCAGAAGTCCAGAAGTTGTTTTCAATTATCATACTCCATCAGGTGTTCTGTTGTAATATCCATGCTCTGCAATCAAGTCGATATCTCTTAACTAATGAATTTTTACTCTGCTATGTGACAAGTCTTGTTGCAAAAAATAGTGGAAGAAAGGCTCAACTTGTTGAATGAGGTATAACTGGGCTTTTAAGTTCAGAATTATGTTGAACAACCTCAAAAAATTAATTTTATGACAGATTTCTCCACAATAATTGGAAGTTCACAGTTTTAAAATATTATTTTCTTTTAGAAATAGGGTTATTATGTTTTAGCTGCCACCTTGATTCAGCGTTTATGACTCAATCAACTCTTTCACTCCCTGCAAAACATTTAATTAATAGTTAAAACTCTGTTTTAGTTCCTGATTTACTGTTTGTAAAAATGCTTCAATGTCAAGTGAGATGCGCAATGACAACGTTAGCGCATGCCTGGCGATCCTTGCTTTCGTCTTAGATTCAAACTGACTTTGGGAAAGGGAAGATCCACTCTGCAAGTATCATTCAACCTTTATGGGAAACATTCCTCTAGAATAGAGCACACAAAATCTGAGCAACTTTTTTAACGGAATTTTCTGTAGTAGTCTCTAATTTTCCGAATAAACTAGTAAATAGCTAATTCTTTTGTTGACTCTGTAAGGAAAGGAATTTTATGCTTTGAAGAAAAGCAAAAAAAAAAGCAGCTTCCTCTTTAACATTGTTTCCTTTGTTGAAAATGAGAAGAATTTGTGGCACTTATTTCTGTTCGAAGTAGCAGATGTGTCAGGAAGTGAACAGTGAATAGTTCCCTTTAATTAGAGGGGAATCTGCAGTCCTGTCATTAATACAGCCGAGCAGATCAAACAGCGGTTAACACTGCCAGACACATCAAACAGCAAGATATGCAATCTGGGCCGGCTGTTGACTAGAAGTCAAAAATAAAAGCCCTCAAAAGACCGGAGAAAAGAGACAATGTGTAGATACTGGAATGTTACATACTTTGTTTTTGTCTAATGTTAAATCCGGAACCATTTTAATTCTGCACTCACATCTTGATTGAATGGATTGAAGCTGAGAACCATTCTGTTCAATTCCAATCTCGTACATAGGGTTTGCTTGGACCAGTCATCCATATCATGGGACATATGAGGTGGCTCAGTCCTTATGGATTTGGTGACCTGCTGTGCTATTCCAAATTGGCTTTAAATACCAGCTTTAATGCTTGTTTCCTAAAATGGGGGCAACATGCTTTAGGATTATTAGTGCTGAAAATGTGTTGCTGGATAAGCGCAGCAGGTCAGGCAGCATCCAAGGAACAGGAGAATCGACGTTTCGGGCATAAGCCCTTCTTCAGGAAATTTCGGTCGATTCTCCTGCTCCTTGGATGCTGCCTGACCTGCTGCGCTTTTCCAGCAACACATTTTCAGCTCTGATCTCCAGCATCTGCAGCCCTCACTTTCTCCTTAGGATTATTAGTGCAAATTATTCTTTTCCTTCAATCTCAGACATGTTTATTGTGCCTCTGTGCATTTGAATTTATGTGAAAGACATCTATATGCATGTATGTATACATATGTTTTACATTTGTATATTTTGAGTTTATCCTAAATTGATACATTACAGTAAAGACATGACTGAACATGGCATCATGTTGTGATAGAACTACCACAACTGCACTCCAATCATCCTGCCAATCCAGTCTCCTGAAATTTACAGATTGTGTTGTTCTTTTTACATTACCACGCAGTGGTTAGCACTGCTGCCTCACAGCACTGGCTTCAATTCTACCCTCAGGTGACTGTGTCTGTGAGGAGTTTACACGTTCTCCCGGTGTTCATGTGGGTTTTCACCAGGTGCTCCAGTTTCCTCCCAAAGCCCAAAGATGTGCAGGTTAGATGGATTGACCATGCTAAATTGTCCAGTGATGTGCAGGCTGGATGGGTTAGCCATGGGAAATGCAGGGTTACAGGGATAGGGTGGGTCTGGGTGGGGATGCTCTTTGGAGGGTCAGTGTGGACTCAATTAGCCCAATAGTTTGCTTCCACACTGTAAGGATTTTATGATTATGTAGAAGAAACAAGGCTGAGGCAGGAAGCTCAGTTAACTAGCCAACATCAGTGTTTATTTTCCTCATAAGTCTCCCCTTACCCTTCTTTATCTAACCTTATCATCATATCCTACTCTCTTCTCCCTCACGGACTTCTCTTGCTTCCCCTTACCTGCTATCTGTTCAACTACTCTACCTGACAGCAAGAGTCTGCAATCTGCAATCACATTAGGAACTCAAAGTTTGAGTTCGTAATTCAGATGAGGAGACTGACTGTCACCTTCATAAATTTGCATTAAGTAGGAAAGTAAGAAGGTATAAAAGCATTTAGATTGGCTGAACAAGTGGATCAAAATTTGGACACTGGGATAAATGTGGAGAAATTGGAAAAGTAGAAAGGCAGAATATTTTTTTCATGGTCGAAGATTTTAAAATTGCAGAATCGTGGAATAGTTAGACCAAAAATTAGGCTATTCAGCCCAATATGCCCAATGCTGGTTGTCAGCAAGTGTGTCCAATCCTACCATCTTTTCCTAGTTGTCCCACAAATCTTTTATTTCTAAATGATTAATGTTAGTGTTAAGATCTGGCTGTACTTTTACAGGAAGCACAGAAAGCCTTAATTATGGAAGGCATGGAGTGCAATTGTAAAGCAGTTTTTTGGCAGTTATATTAGACCTTTAGCCCAAGCCTAGTATACTGTGTACAGTTTTGCTTTCCTTAACTAACAAAGGATATAGTTTGTGGAAGTGGAACAAAAGATTCAGGAGACTGACTGAGGATATTTTCTCATATGGACAGAATGAGCAGAGTAACCTGATAATCCCCAGAGTTTACAGGAATGGAAGATGATTTCATTAAGGTATATGAAATTATGAAGGGGTTTGATAGGGTTGATGCTGGGGGAATGTTTCCCTGAGCAAGAGATCCTAGAACTAGGAGTGACAGTCTCAGAATAAAGGGTCAGCTATGTAGGATTGAGATGCGGAGAAAGGTCTTCACTCAAACAATTGGGAATCTTTGGAACTCAACTATAACATGCTATGAATATTTAATCATTGAGTATATATTACCATTCCTGCATTATCACTGGATCAAAATCCTGGAATTCCCTCCCCAAGGGCATTTTGGGTCGATGTAAAGTACGTGGACTGCTGCAGTTCAAGAAGGCAGCTCACCACCAACTTCTCAAGGGTAATTAGAGACAGGCAATAAATACTGGCCCATAGCCAGTGATGTCCACATCCCACAAATGAAAATAAGTAAATTCTCAAGAATGCAGGAATTATGAGCAGGAGCAGGCCATTCAGCTACTTGGGCCAGCTCTGCCATCGGATAAGATCTTGGTTAATCTCGTCGAGGTCTTAACTCCACTTACATCCAGAACCTCAACCTGAGCTACAAATCTACTCAAAACTCACTAACAACTATGGGTACAATATGCTGAAACTGGTCCGAAAATGAGAAACCAATGCCATTCGACAGAGCGCCACTCGTGAATAGCAGTATTTCCTACACTGAATGCCTAAGGAAACAGGTACTACCAAATGCCTTAAATACAAATCCCCCCTTCACACCCCACTAGTGAAAAGAATAGCAGAGCAAAACGGCCACAGAATGCTTAGAGAAATGATTAATGATGCCCACAACAGACTCCAGAAATACAGCTGGGAAATTTGCGCCAAAAAACTTTACTCACTAACGCAATAGACCATGAATGGACAGACATAGACATTAGATAGCAACAAATGCAGAAAATGAAAAAAAATCTAGACCTGTGGAAAAACTAGGCAAACGTACACAAAATAACAACATAGAAGCATGGATAAAAAACTTATCTGATCGGCCTTTAACAGACACTGAAAAAGCCGTCTTTGTAAGAGGATTAAGCTACAACTTCCAGGGTGTCGACAAGAAAGACGTCTTAACAGCATTAGATACAACACTGAAAGACAACAAACTCACAGAAGAAACCCAGCAAATCATTAGACAGACAGTCGCATCAACATTAAGCAGGAAAAAGGAAGGAAACACACTCAATACACAAGAAAGGAAAAGTAAGACTAAAAGAAGTTAAAAACTTTGTTATCCTACCTGCAGCCAAAGTACGCTTGACAGTTATTTTGAGAAAGCAAACGCACTGCTTGCAGACATCAACACTTATCAACAAGTGGCGATAGACCTGATCCCACAACCAGAGAACCGAATCAAAGCCGTACTCAAAAAACTTCAGAAATCTGGAGAAATAAATAAGACCGACTTCCAAAGAATGAAACTAGACATAGTCAATACACCACGCTTTTACGGATTACCCAAAATTCACAAACCAGGACGCCCCCTCCGACCCACAGTCTTGCTACCTGGAACACTAACTTATAGATTGGCCAAAGAGCTACACTAAAGACTAAAACACATAGTAGAAGACCACTCCACCCACCCCATCCAAGAATTCCTGAAGACCATCAAAGACACCAAGATAGAATAGGATGAAATAATGGTCTCCTTTGATGTAACAGCCATGTTCACATCCATCAACATCAACCTGGCCAAGGAAACACTGAGCACATTATTAGAAGAACCAAAGAACATACACCTAATACCACCAACGTCATCAGCGAGGACACTATCGTCAAGCTAGTGGACCTATGACTTAGCACCTCCTTCACTTACAACAACAAAACCTGCAGACAAACCAATAGAACACCCATGGGATCACTGATGTCAGGGTTCTTAGCAGAGGCAGTAATGCAGAGACTTGAACAAACAGCTTTGTCAACCATCCAACCCAATCTTTGGTTCCGCTACATGGATGACACCTTTGTCATCACTAAACTAAACAAATAAGAGAAAACCTTCAAGACCATCAATAACATCCTTACTGGCACAAAAGTCACTAAAGAGGAGGAAAACAACACCAAACTGCCATTCCTAGATGTCACAGTACAGTGAACAGCCAATTGGGAACCTCAAACCAGTGTCTACAGGAAAACAACACATACGGACCAAATACTGGTCTACAGAAGCAATCATCCCAACATCCACAAATGAAGCTGCATTAAAACATTACTTCAACGAGCCAACACACACTGCAGTACAGAGGACCTACGCAGAGCAGAGGAAAATCACCTATACCGTGTATTCAAAAAGAATGGGTACCCAATGAATATAGTCTGCCAATTTCTCAGCAACAAACCCAAACATGCCGAAAAAAACATGTCCAGAAACCCTACCCAATCTCCCCTACATCAAAGACATCTCGGAAATGACTGCGAGATTACTCAGACCTCTTGGCATCATAGTAGCCCACAAACCCATCAACACACCAAACCAGCAGCTAATGAACTTGAAGAACCCTATACAGGAGACAAGCAAAACTAATGTCATTTACAAAATACCTTGCAAGAACTGTAACAAACACTACATTGGACAAACAGGCATAAAGCTAGCCGCAAGGATACATGAACATCAACTAGCCACAAAAAGACATGACCCACTCTCACTAATATCTTTACACACAGATGAGGAAGGACACCACTTCGACTGGGACAACACATCCATCCTAGGACAAACCAAACAGAGACACATGTGAGATTTCCTAGAAGCATGGCATTCCAACAAACACATTGACTTGGATCTCATTAACAAGCCCTCTGAGAAAAAGAACAGGAAATGACAACACCAACCCAAGGAACCCTAAACACATAAATAAAAAGTGGGCCATACCACCAGTGCTTCATCCAGAGGCTCACTGATTATGTTTTCTAGTATGGTGACGATACGTCTGAAACTGAACCTTCCAGCTCAATGAGAAAACCTACATCCACATCTCTTAACTCCACTTTTCCATCCTCCCGCAGAATCCTTGTCTTCCTTGTTTATCAAAAATCTATCGAACCTTGAATGTAGTCAATGATGTAGCCTGTTCTCTGGGCAGGATGATTCTCCAGACTAACAATCCTATTCAACACTGAGATTTTCAGATTATAGGGGTAGCATTTTCCTGTATGTTTGTTCTCCTGTCTGGCAGGTCGGCTTGCTGTCTGGTTAAGACTTTTGAAGTTGAAGATCACATTGAAGATCTTCAAGCTTGAAAGTGGCAGTGCAATGCTATGATGGGTAAGTGAGGGGGAGCTGAGAAGAGCTGAATGTCAACCAAAAAAGGCCTTTGCAACTGGGGTGTGGATGTGAAACTTTTTCATTGGGCTATCTGAGATTGTTGTTGAACCAGGCAGGGAAGGCCTTGAAGCCTACCTGAGCTGTCATAGAGACATAGAATCATAGAGATCTAAGACACAGAAAAGGACCTGAGAACGAAGAGCAAAGAAAAATACAGCACAGCAATACTCCCTTCGGCCCACCAACACTGTGCCTTTCTAAACTAAAAACCTTTTGCCTCCATGTAGTCCGTATCCCTCTATTGCCTACATGTTCACTTATTTGTCAAGATGCCTCTTAAACATTGCTATTGTATTTGTCTCCGTCACCTCCTCGGGCAGAACGTCCCAGGCATTACCACCTTCTGTGTAAAGAAACTTGCCTCTCACACCTGCTTTAAACTCACCCCCTTTTGCCTTAAACCTTTGCCCCCATTCCTACTGTGGGAAAAAGACTCCGACTATCCATTCTATCCATACCTCGCTTAATTTATCAGATTGCATCTCACTCTTCAGTGTTCAAGTGAAAACAAATCAAGTTTGTCCAATCTCCTCCAATAATTTCCCAATCACTGACAGAAGACTTATTGTAATTCCCTGAATTATTCCTGTTGCCCTTCTTAAACAAAGGAACAATGTTGGCTATCCTCCAATCCTCTGGGGACTGTCCTGTGATTAAAAAGGACACAAAAATTTTATATAAGGCCTTAGCAATTTCCTCACTTGCCTCCCTCAGCATTCTGGGACAGATCCCATCAGATCCTGGGGACTTGTCGACTTTAATGCTTTTCAAAACACCCAATACCATACCTCCTTTTTCATATTGACATGTTCTAGAATATCAACATATCCATTCCAAGACTCACCATCCACCATATCCTTCTCCTTTGTGAATATTAATACAAAATATTCATTATGGACTACATCCACTTCCTCTGGGTCTGCATAAATTCCCTCCTTTGTTCTTGAATGGATTTATCCTTTCCCTACCTGCTCTCTTGCTTCTCATGTTTGTATAAAAGGCCTTTCCTGTTTGACAAAGAAATTTCATGGTCCCTTTTGGCCCTCCTAATTTCTTGTTTGAGTTTTTTCCTGCTATCTTTGTATTCTTTGATGGTTCTGTCTTTCTTTAGTTTTCTAAACTTTACATATACGTCCATTTTCTTTTTGACTAAGCTCTCATTTTCTCTTGTCATCCAAGTTTCCTGAATTTTGCTATCCTTAGCCTTCATTTTCACAGAAACATGCTGGTTCTGAACTCCAGTCAATTGACTGTTAATCTACATTTAAATCCAAATGCCACTTGTGGATTTACCCTCAAAGAGCCACTCCCAAGCTACATTCTCCTATTCCTGTCTAATATTGTGGTAGTTAGCATTATCCCAATTTTTGTACTTTCATCACAGGACTACTCTTATTCTTATCAATAAGTAACTTAAAACTTACAGAATTATAGTCGCTGTTGCTGAAATGCTGCCCCATTGAAACTTTTATCACCTGGCTGGGCTCATTCCCATTACCAGGATTAGTATGGCCCATTCCATAGTTGGGCTATTGGCATTTCCATAATCTGTCCACATATCTATTCCTCTATCTCCCACTGGCTTTTTGGAGGCCTGTAGTTCAATCCCATCAAAGTGATTGCATCCTTCCTATTTTTGAGCTTGACCCATGTCGCCATGCTGGATGAATCCTCCAAGGTGTCCTCCCTCAGTACAACTGTTATTCTTCATAATCAGTAATGCAACTCCCCCCACTTCTTTTGCATCCCTCTTTATCTTGCCAGAAGCATCTAGAACCCAGAATGTTAAGCTGCCAAACTTGTCCTGCTCTCAACCAAGTCTCTGTAATAGCAACAACATCATGGTTATATGTATTCATCCAAGCACTAAATTCATTTGCCTTACCTGTCATACTTCTCTCATTCAAACAAACATACCTCAGACCACCAACCCTGCCATGTTTAGTAACCTCCTTGTTTGTTCTTCCTTTTAGCCTGACTGGCCTTAGTCTCAGTCTCCTCCTTGGTCATTTTACTGGCTAATCTACTACTCAGGTATTTATCATGCTGTTCACCCCCAGGCTCACTCTGACTGACCCTGCTCCTTCGCTACACTAGTATAAACCCTCTTGAGTGATTTGAGCAAACCTGCCTGCCAAGATATTGGTGCATTCCTCAGGTATTTATCCCGCTGTTCATCCAGGTTCACTTTGACTGATCCCACTCCTCAGGTATTTATCCTACTGTTCACCCGCAGGTTCACTCTGACTAACGCCACTCCTCAGGAATTTATCCTGCTGTTCACCCCCACATTCGCTCTGACTGACCCCACTCCTCAGGTATTTATCCTGCTGTTCACCCCCAGGTTCACTCTGACTGACCCCACGCCTCAGGTATTTATCCTGCTGTTTACCCAGGATCGGTCTGACTGACCCCACTCCTCGGGTATTTATCCTGCTGTTCACCCCCAGGTTCGTTCTGACTAACCCCACTCCTAAGGGATTTATTCTGCAGTTCACCTCCAGGTTCAGTCTCACTGACAGCACTCCTTAGATATTTATTCTGCTCTTCACCAAGATAGCAGACGATGACATATCCCTCCCAGATCGTCTCAACACCTTATATGCTCGCTTTGAGCAGAATGTCGGCGGAGAGGTAACACTTTTTCTGACATGTCCTGATGAACATATCCCAATAGTCACTGCATCTGAGGCGAGATCAGTTTTTCTTCGTGTGAATCGAAAGAAAGTGATAGGACCAGCTGGAGTACCAGGCCGTGCACTCAGAGCATGCGCAGATCAACTGGAAGAGGTCTTCTCAGACATCTTCAACCTCTCCCTGCAACAGGCCACTGTCCCTGCCTGTATCATCCTTGTGTCTAAGAAGGTTCATGCAGCAGGTTTCAATCTCTATCACCCAGTGGCCCTAACTTCGGTGGTCATGAAGTGCTTTGAAAAGCTGGTCATGGCATTAATCAACTCCAGCCTTCCCACTACTCTTGACCCACTCCAATCTGCCTATCAGACCAACAGATCCACATCAGATGCTATATCACTTGCCCTTCACTCCTCCCTAGAACATCTTGACACCAACAAGAGCTACGTAAGATTCCCACTCATTGACTACAGTTCAGTGTTAAACACTATTATCCCCTCGAGACTGATTACTAAACTTAATGATCTTGGACTAACCCCCTCTCTGCAACTGAATTCTCAGCTTCCTGACCCACAAGCCACAATCAGTAAAGATTGGGGACAATATTTCATCCTCACTAACACTCAACACTGGAACCCCCCCAAGGGGTGCGTACTCAGCCCCTGCTGTACTCACTGGGATGCCAAATACCAGACTAATCCCATTTACAAGTTCATTGATGACACTACGATAGTCGGTCGAATCTCAGAAGGCGACGAACAGATACAGACAGGAGGTGGAAGACCTGGAAAAATGGTGCACTGAGAACAACCTAGCTCTCAATGCCGGCAAAACCAAGGAACTCATTATTGACTTTCGGCGGGATATTACTCATGCCTCCCTAAACATTAACAGCACAGAGGTGGAACAAGTGGAGACAGTCAAGCTCCTGGGTCATCCACAACAAGCTTTTTTGAACTCTTCATGTGGATGCACTGGTTATAAAGGCCCAACAATGTCCCTTCTTCCTCAGGCAGCTGAGGAAATTTGGCGAATACCCTTGTCAACTTTTATAGGTGCGCCATTGAGAGCATTGTCTGGATGTATTACTACCTGGTATGACAACTGTACCATTCAAGATCGGAGATGGTTACAGGGAGTGGTGAACTCAGCCCAGACAATCACAAAGGCCAACCTCCTACCTATAGATTCCATCTACCAGGCCCTCTGTCGAGGAAAGGCTTCCAGCATTCTTAAAGATCCATCCCACCCTGGCAACATTTCTCTACAACCTCTACTATTGGGGAGAAGGTACAGAAGCCTGGGCAAATGCACCAGCTGATTTCACAACAGTTTCTACCCTACTGTTGTTAGAATACTGAATGGACTCACAAACTCTTAATATTTGCCTATACCCGTGTTTTTGTTTTTGCCGCTGTTTACCTATTATTTACTTATCTGTCTTACTTAACTATGTGATCTGTCTGTATTGCTTGCAAGACAAAGTTTTTCACTGTGCTTCGGTACCCGTTACAAAAAATTCAATTCAATTCAATTCAATCCCCCAGGTTCACTCTTGACTGACCCCGCTCCTCAGGTAATTATTCTGCTGTTCACCCCCAGAGTCACTCTGACTGACCCTGCTCCTCAGGTTTTTATCCTGCTGTTCATCCCCTAGTTCACTCTGACTGACCACGTTCCTCAGATATTTATCCTGCTGTTCACCCCCAGGTTCACTCTGACTGACTCCCCTCCACAGATATTTATCCTACTCTTCACCCCCAGGGTCACTCTGACTGACCCCGCTCCTCACGTATTTATCCTACTCTTCAGCCCCAGGTTCACTCTGACTGACCCCCCTCCTCAGGTATTTATCCTGCTGTTCACCCCTAGGGTCACTCTGACTGACCCCACTCCTCGGGTATTTATCCTACTCTTCACACCCAGGGTCACTCTGACTGACCCCGCTCCTCACGTATTTATCCTACTTTTCAGCCCCAGGTTCACTCTGACTGACCCCCCTCCTCAGGTATTTATCCTGCTGTTCACCCCGAGGGTCACTCTGACCCCGCTCCTCAGGTATTTATCCTACTCTTCAGCCCCAGGTTCACTCTGACTAACCCCCCTCCTCAGGTATTTATCCTGCTGTTCACCCCCAGGGTCACTCTGACTGACCCCGCTCCTCAGGTATTTATTTATCCTGCTGTTCACCTCCAGGGTCACTCTGACTAACCCCCCTCCTCAGGTATTTATCCTGCTGTTCACCCCCAGGGTCACTCTGACTGACCCCACTCCTCAGGTATTTATCCTGCTGTTCACCTCCAGGTTCACTCTGACTGACCCCCCTCCTCAGGTATTTATCCTGCTGTTCACCCCCAGGATCACTCTGACTGACCCCCCTCCTCAGGTATTTATCCTGCTGTTCACCCCCAGGGTCACTCTGACTGACCCCCCTCCTCAGGTATTTATCCTGCTGTTCACCGCCAGGGTCACTCTGACTGACCCCCCTCCTCAGGTATTTATCCTGCTTTTCACCCCCAGGGTCACTCTGACTGACCCCGCTCCTCAGGTATTTATCCTACTGTTCACCCCCAGGGTCACTCTGACTGACCCTGCTCCTCGGGTATTTATCCTGCTGTTCACCCCCAGGTTCACTCTGACTGACCCTGCTCCTCAGGTATTTATCCTACTGTTCACCCCCAGGGTCACTCTGACTGACCCCACTCCTCAGGTATTTATCCTACTGTTCACCCCCAGGTTCACTCTGACTGACCCCGCTCCTCAGGTATTTATCCTCCTCTTCAGCCCCAGGTTCACTCTGACTGACCCCGCTCCTCAGGTATTTATCCTACTGTTCACCCCCAGGGTCACTCTGACTGACCCCGCTCCTCAGGTATTTATCCTGCTGTTCATCCCCAGGGTCACTCTGACTGACCCCCCTCCTCAGGTATTTATCCTGCTGTTCACCCCCAGGTTCACTCTGACTGACCCCGCTCCTCAGGTATCTATCCTACTCTTCAGCCCCAGGTTCACTCTGACTGACCCTGCTCCTCAGGTATTTATCCTACTGTTCACCCCCAGGGTCACTCTGACTGACCCCGCTCCTCAGGTATTTATCCTACTGTTCACCCCCAGGTTCACTCTGACTGACCCCGCTCCTCAGGTATTTATCCTGCTGTTCACCCCCAGGGTCACTCTGACTGACCCCGCTCCTCAGGTATTTATCCTGCTGTTCACCCCCAGGTTCATTCTGACTGACCCCGCTCCTCAGGTATTTATCCTGCTGTTCACCCCAGGTTTGCTCTCCTTCGCTCTGTTGTTGCTGCTGCAGGGCTGATGTCCTGACTGCCCTTCAGCCCATTATATCTGCCTCAGTCAAAAACAGTGACCTATCTAATCTAATATTTTCCAGCATTTCTCCCATACCCTTGTAGTGAGTTTCAGATTCCCACTACCCTCTGGGTGAAAAAGGTTTTCCTCATACAGTCTGTTCTGATAAGACACAATAGTTCTGCTTCCACACCAACCCACGTTAGGAGAAAATTGGGTAATAGCAGCACCATTTAAACCAATGGGACCAAAATTCGTGCTATAGCCAATACAGGTAAGGAAAGTTCATGTTCTACAAATAATAGGTAAAACTCTTCAATTGCATTATAATCAATTCGTGTTGAAGAAACATACATTATAGTAGAACTGACTTTATCTCCTCTGGCACCCTGGTATGCTTCTCATCTCTATGCAATTAAACAATACGTATGAATGGAATATCCCACTTTAAATCCCTGTTGGCTTCCTTCAACAACATTAAAAGGCCAATTATTTCAATTGGCTACTTGTGGTAATGGCAGGAGGCCAACCCTATCCTAGCCCTGGGGCAATAGACAGAATTGGAGAACCAGTCTCCAATGGGGACTCCAAATGGAGGGATTCAATTCATATAAGGATCATGCAATATCATGTAGACAAGATATATGTATAGCTATTATCTTAATGAATGCCTAAGGAGGTTCACAGATCCAAATGGCCTATTCCTGCTCCTAATTATTGCACCTAAATTCTATGATTTGAATCGATTTCATTATACTTGATTCAGTTTAATTTATTATTGTCACATGTAGCTAGGCACAGTGAAAAGGTTTGTTTTGCATGCGGTACAGCAGATCATAACACACAAGACACAGAGATCATAGAATGATTGAACTGAGCAAGGAATGCAAAGTTACAGCTGCAAAGAAGGCATTCTAAAAGCAAGATCAACATTAGATTTGAAATTTTAGAAGTCCATTCAGAAGTTTAAAAACTGCAGGGGAGAAGTTGTTCTTGAATCTGTTGGTACGTGTGTGTAAGCTTTTGTATGTTCTTCTTGCCAGAAAAGGTTGCAAGAGATTATAACTGTGCTGGGAGGGGTCTTTGATGATATTGGCTTCCTTTCCGCTGCAGCGGGAAGTATAGATGGAGTCAATGGTTGGAAGGTTGGCTTGTGTGATTGTCTAGGCTGTGTTCACAGTTTTCTATGGTCCTGGCAGAGCAATTGCCATACCAGGTCGTGATGCATCCAGACAGAATATTTTTCATGGTGTATTTGTAAAATTGGTGAGGATCCTTAAAACATACAATGGCAAACTTGCTCTTTTCTCATGCACAGTGATGCACGAGTCAGATGATGCATGTGCTTATGTCTGTTCCATATCTGGACTTCATATCTAGCTGCTGGCCGGTTGCCAGAGGAGGTAGGTTGAAGGGAGTGTTATTAGCAGTCAGTATTGCTGCTCTGCTGGCACTAGATACATTATTTAAAAGTAAACTTTTGTTGAATTGGATCAGGAATACCTGGGACATCATTGCTCATGAAATACTGAGAATTCAGGCCTTATTGCTCCTGAACTGGACAATTCTTTATGTGTATCTGCAATGGATCTCATTGGTCTGGAGATTACATTGAATTCAAGAATGAGGAAAACTTTCATTGTATTTATTTTGGCAGTGCGTCTGTCATCAGATGTGCAAGAAAGGGTAAGAAACTAAACTTAGTAGTTTTTAAACAGAACATTTTTTTTAACATTGGATAACACCAGCCCTAAATGAATGCCTCAGAAAATGTGATTTAAAGCTGGGGATTATGTTGGAGATTTTGTGCAACATTTAATTTATTATACTTAATATAGCAAGGACATGATGCCTGGGATCTGATTCAGGATTTGAATTGGTTTATTTTGGCGCAGCTTTAATTTTCAGACTTCCTACAGCACTTGGAGAAAAAGCAGAACTGGAATTCAATGTCTATCACATCCTCTAGGGTCTGTGGTATGAATGACTGCAGCATTTGGAAACACGGGAGAGGTGCTCAATTCTCTGAACTTACATAGCTGATCGAAGTGAGAGAAACTGTAATCCTACATGTGTGGTCCCAACTGGATAACGTGGGAAAGATTTTCAGTTTGCACTGTAGCTTTTACATTTCAATTTATTTAGGAATTTAAAATTTGATAGAGAAGTACATCTGGGTATATTTAAACCAGATTCAGCTATAGAGGATCAACAATTTAAGGCTTCACAGTAATATGGTGGGTCTTAATTTTCTGACTTTTGATATAAGTGCACTTTTTAATCAGTCATTTCTAATATTACTCATTCTTTTTGTTAGTATTTCACAATTATTTTGTGCTCACCTTAGTCTGGCTACTTTACTGCACAATTGTTGTTTTGCTCAGAAACGTATATTTCATTAAAGATTGTATCAACTCTGTCTCCTTTCAATACAATCTTGGGTGTTGTTCAATACTTTTTGCTCCCGTTTTGTTGTAAGCCATATTCATTAATGCAGGTCAAATAGTTTATTTACTGTCATCAATGTCACATCTAAAGAATCACAGAATCTCATCAGTGTTATTGGTCAGGAGGAGGCCAGTTGGCCCATTGTGCCTGCATTGCTTCTCCATGAGTTAGCATCGTGACTTAGTGCCAAACTCCTGCCTTTACCTCATACCCATGCACATTGTTTTTCTATTTCAATAATCATTCAATACTGTCTTAAGTGCATTAATTGAACTTGCTTCCAGCACACTTCTAATTAGTGCATTCCAGACCCAACCAGCTCATTTAGTGGAAAGAAAAGTTATCAGACAATTTTATATTCATTGATACTCTCCCTTTTATTCCATGAGCTATAACTTCTCACAAGTCTGTTGTGTAGAATTATTTTGAATGCCTTCTGGAAGTGATGCACACTACATCAACAGCATTAAGCTCTTCAACCCTTTCTATTGCTTCTTCAAATAAACTCCAACAGGTTAAGCATGATTTCCCCTTTAGAAATCCATGTGGATTCTTCCTAATCAACTCATCCTTTTTATCTATGTAACTACTAATTCTTACCTGATTAATTGTTTCTAGAAGCTTCCCCAACACTGAAGTTAAACTGACTGGACTGTCATTGATGGGCTTATCTTTACAATCAGTTTTGAACAAGCGCATGATGATTGCAATTCTCTAGCCTTCTGATACATCCCTGAATCTAGGAAAGTCTGAAAGATTGGGCCAGTGCCCCTGCTATTTCCACGTACTTCTTTCAGTCCTCTTGGATGCATCTCATTCAGTCCTGATATCTTTTCAGCTTTAGTACCAACAGTCTATCCAACATTATTTCCTTATCAATTTTGATCTCTTCTAGAGACATAGTTCTCTCTTCTGTCTGTATGTCCTGTCTAGCATCTACCTCCTTGGTAAAGACAATGCAAAGTATTTCTGAAATACCTCAGTTGTGCCTCCTGCCTCCGTCCCCTTTTTGGTCCCTAATTGGTCCTACCCTTCCTTTTACTATTTGTATGTCAACAGAAGGCATTGGGATTCCTGTTTTTTTGTTGGCTGCCAGCTTTTTTTATTATTATTCCTCTTTGCTATCCTAATATGCTTTTCCACCTCCTTTCTCAATCTTCTGTATTCATTTTGATTGTCAATTGTATTTGTGACCTAATGCTTATCAGAAGCACACATTTTATTCTTTATCTTAATTTCTGTCTCCTTTGTCATGCATGGGGCTCTGGATTTGTTTATTCTACCTTTCCTATTTGTGGAAATATATTTGATAGTAACCCAATTATCTCCTTTTTGAAGGTAGCCCATTTCTCAGTGACAGTTTCTCCTGCCAACCTTTCATTCCAGTCTATCTGACCCAGTTCCATTCTTGCCCCATTGAAGGTGGCTCTCTGCCAATTGATAATGACAATTGTTATTCTCCACCCATCATCCTAACCCTTAGGGTACAATGATCATTGTTTCCTAAATACTCCTCCTCTCTGAGGAAGGGTCACTGGACCCAAAATGTTCACTCTGATTTCTCTCCACAAATGCTGCCAGACTTGCTGAGGTTTTCTGGATCAATGTATTTGTTTCTGATTTCCAGCATCAGCAGTTCTTTTGGTGTTTATTGAAGGTTGGCTCTTGTTGAATTAGACACGCTCTGCTGTAGGAAATTCTCCTGCACACTATTTAGGAACACGTATCCCTCATCGCCTTTTATACGATCAATATCCAATTCTATTTTTGGGAAATGAAAGTATTCCATTATAACTATAATGTTTGCATCGCTCTGTAATTTTCCTGCAGATTTGTTCCTCCACATCCTTCCCTATAGTTAGTCTCTATAGACTAAACCAATGTAATTGCACACTTCTAGCCAAAGCAACACTTTTCTTGAACCCTGTGAGACATCCTCCTTCTCCAGCGTTGGTCAAGTTGAGCATTGCAATGTTGCCACAACTGTCTCCTTTCCTTCTTTTTCTGAACACATTGCATCCAGGAATAGTTAACACCCAGTCCTGCCCTCCCTGTGCCAGGTTTCTGTTATCGCTACAACATCATTGTTCCACATGGCAATCTGTGCCTGTAACTCCCAATCTTATTTGTTATGGATATTATGGATTATGGATTATTATGGATATTCCTTCCATTCATATACAGCAAACTCCTAGCAAACCAGTATGCATGGGGAATAGTGATGCCGGTGTCATGATTCGGTTTAGGAGACAGAAATAGAAATTGCTGGAAAAGCTTGACAGCATCTGTGGAGAGAAATCAGAGTTAACGTTTCAAGCTGAGGAATAAGAAATGTATGACACTGCTCTACGCTGTTACCAGTCTTGGATTTCACAAAGAACTCTTAAAGTTTGTGCTTTAATGCATATTTCATTGACAAACCAATGTTGAATTACTGAATAAGCACTTCGCGATTTTCACCCTGTTCCAGTCTTTTACAAGTTTCCATTTGCTGTTTCAAAGTCAAAACAACACTTTTTTGATTTAGCCCTTGCGTGGGAGTCTTCTTAAGTGACATAGTGGAATGATGAGTGAAACATTTTAGATATAACATGATGACAAATACAACTTGGCACACCAAGTTCAAATCTCACTTTGTAGATTAGAATCAATCTAAACATCATGGCATAGGCAGAGAACACAGGGGACCAACACCTTCAACATATTGTCTAGCTATCACTATTGTTAACAGCTAACCCGAGAATGCAACTTTTTAAAAAAAAGGTTTTGTGATTTACACATGAAAGAAGTGAAACTATCACTGTATTCTAACAGATGAAAGGCTTAACAGACAATCAATTTTTCAATGTACAATTTCAGTTACATCACACTGTAAATTTTTGCTATAACTTCTGTGTGTTAGGATTGAGCCCTCCACTACCACCTGATGAAGGAGTGTCGCTCCGAAAGCTAGTGTGCTTCCAATTAAACCTGTTGGACTATAACCTGGTGTTGTATGATTTTTAACCAAGTTCAAATAGACATTTTTGAAGAAACTTGACAAAGAGTAGCAAATTTCTTTGAAAGTTTTGCCAGTTTCATGGGAATTCCAGGTGTGCCAGATAACAGGAAGTTTACTGAACAAGTGCAGTAACTCTGATTTAGATTTCATTACTCTCTCCTTTACTCCAACTCCATCTATTCACTTACTAGTCTCAATGTTAGCACTGTCTGTCTTTCCAAGTATTTTGTAAACTCTGATATTCACATCATCATCTCTCTTCATTCCCAGACCACTGCCAAGTTAGTTTAACTGCACTAGCAAAGTGCCCACAAGGATCTCAGTTCTAGCTCTCTGCCGGTGGGACCTGTCCAGCTTGTATAGGTGCCATCTTCCTCAGAGTCAGTCCCAGTGTCCAGGAATCTAAAGCCCTCTCTCATCCGCCTTATCCTCCTATTTCTCTATTTAGTTGCACATTGCACTAGGTGTCTTATAGTGATTATTTTAATTTTTTCATTCACTCATGGGACACGGGCATCGCTTGCTGGCCAGCATTTATTGCCTGTCTCTTGTTATCCTTGAGAAGTTGATGGTGAACTGCCTTCTTGAACCGCTGCAGATCATTTGCACTTAAGATTCTGTTAGAATTTTCTACCCAGCTCACCTAATTCTAGTTGCAGGACCACATCCCCTGCTTAGTCATTAACTAAGTCAATAGTACCAATGTGGATCACAGCCTTTGGCTGTTCACCCACCCCAAGAATTATGTCCTGCTTCCAGTTTGTGACATCCTTGACCCAGGCACCAGGCAGCCAATCCTGGCACCAGGCAGAGTTTATCCCTCATCAACTTATTCTTTTCTAGATGATTATAAATCCTATCTCTTATAACCTTTTTCAACACTTTACCCACAACCTAAGCAAGGCTTGCTAGTCTGTAACCACCAGGGTTGTCTCTACTCCCCTTCTTGAACAAGGGGACAACATTTGCTATCCTCCAGCCTTCTGGCACTATTCCTGTAGACAATGATGACATAAAGATCAAAGCCAAAGGCTTGGCAATCTCCTCCCTGGCTTCCCAGAGAATCCTAGGATAAATCCCATCCAGCCCAGGAGACTTATTTATTTTCACACTTTCCAGAATTGCTAACACCTCCTCTTTGTGAACCTCAATCCCACCTAGTCTAGTCGCCTGCTTCTCAGTATTCTCCTCGATAACATTGTCTTTTTCTAGTGTGAATACTGAGGAAAAATATTCATTTAGTGCTTCCCCAACTCCTCTGACTCCACGCACAACTTCCCACTACTATCCTTGATTTGCCCAAATCATATTCTAGTCATTCTTTTGTTCCTGATGTATCTATAGAAAGCCTTAAGGTTTTCCTTGACCCTATCTGCCAACGACTTCTCATGTCCCCTCCTGGCTCTTCTTAGTTCTCTCTTTAGGTCTTTCCTAGCTAACTTGAAACTCTCAAGCACCCAAACTGAGCCTTCACATCTTATCCTAACATAAGCTTTCTTCTTCTTTTTGACAAGGGGTTCAACTTCCTTCGTAAACCACAGCTCCCGCACTTTACAACTTGCTCCCTGCCTGACAGGTACATACTTATCAAGGGCACACACTAGCTGTTCCTTGAATAAGCTCCACATTTTAATTGTGCCTATCCCCTGCAGTTTCCTTCCCCATCCTATGCAATGTACTTCAAACCAACTTCTTGCAGTAAACCTTACTTAAAGCCTTTTTCTCCCACTTTCAATGAAATTCCCAGATATACTTACTTGGCCTCAGTCTCTGTCTCACTCTGGCAAAGTCTACTTCACATTGACCATGCATTCTTATGGCATCTAACTGAATAGATAAATGCACTTCCCAAAATAAACTATCATCCACAATGGTGAAACATACTGTAAACATAGGTGAGCAGCAAATATCTGCTATTCGCATATAATTATTTCCAAGACTATTTATCTGTCCTGTCATAAGGTAGTTATCATGATAGCAACAGCAAGGCTAATTGCAAATATAGTGTTAGATCTTAATAAATTCTTTATAAACATTTGCAATTAGTTTAGAGCAAAATATCATTAATTAAAATATTCAGGGATCTAAACCAGCTAAAGTAAATAAATCCTATCTGAGTAGTTTAGTAAATAGGTCACTGGTGATGCTATTAGCTGTTCAGGGAATTGCAAATATCAGAAGGTAATTGCAAATGAGGAAGTGATACAGCTGGCTCCATTTGTTAGGTATTTCTTTCTCTCAGCATATGTTAAACTTGACTGATGATTGACATGGAATGGGGGAGATGATGTATTTAGATTCAAGCCTCTCATGCTCTCGGTCAGTTTCTGGAATAGAATAGTTGTAACGTAATAGAACAGTTTTGATTTATTCATATAAGGAAATTAAACTTTTCAACAGCAAGTCCTACTCATTTGAGCTGTGTGTTGTGTAAATTTCATTGACACAACATGTATGATAGGGCCACATTAGTCATTCTTGGCAATAATACATAAAGAAATTTTGTTTTTTCTATGCATGCTCCTTCATAGCATAACTACTCCCTGCCACTGACCCCCACATAGCTCTAACATCCATGAAATAATGTTGAATAAAAAATATGAAAATAGAATATTTGTTAGTTGCCCTAATAATAAAGTAGATTATATCATAATGTATTATGTTTAAATAAAATTACTTAATTTTGTCCTCTTTGGTTTCAGTGTAATCCTGAGGTAAAAACAATGACTGCAGATGCTGGAAACCAGATTCTGGATTACAGTGGTGCTGGAAAAGCACAGCAGTTCAGGCAGCATCCGAGGAGCAGCAAAATCGACATTTCGGGCAAAAGCCCTTCATCAGGAATTCAGGCAGAGTGCCTGAAGTGTGGAGAGATAAATGAGAGCTCTCATTTAACTCTCCACCCTTCAGGCACTCTGCCTGTATTCCTGATGAAGGGCTTTTGACCGAAAAGTAGATTTTCCTGCTCCTCGGATGCTGCCTGAACTGCTGTGCTTTTCCAGCACCACTCTAATCCAGAATTCAATGTAATCCTGGTTTTACAACAGACTGGGATTCCTTCCATTGTCTCCCAACTACTGGCACCAGATGCATCATACAGTGCAGTTGTGATGGTCTGATCCCAGTCTGATAAATATTCCCAGACACCCCATACCTGATCACTATCTATTGGGTTAAAAATCACACAACAGCAGGTTATAGTCCAGCAGGTTTAATTGGAAGCACACTAGCTTTCGGAGTGACGCTCCTTCATCAGGTGATTGTGGAGGGCTCGATCGTAACACAGAATTTATAGCAAAAATTTGCAGTGTGATGTAACTGAAATTATACATTGAAGAATTGATTTTCTGTTAAGACTTTCATCTGTTAGAATACAGTGATAGTGATAGAAACTATCACTGTATTCTAACAGATGAAAGGCTTAACAGACAATCAATTCTTCAATGTATAATTTCAGTTACATCACACTGCAAATTTTTGCTATAAATTCTGTGTTACAATCGAGCCCTCCACAATCACCTGATGAAGGAGCGTCGCTCCGAAAGCTGGTGTGCTTCCAATTAAACCTGTTGGACTATAACCTGCTGTTGTGTGATTTTTAGCTTTGTACACCCTAGTCCAACACCGGCATCACTGAATCATGACTATCTATTGGAGTTTGCACATAAGGACGATCACCAACGTTAACAGATGCACCATAGAGAGCATTCTATCTGGATGCATCATGACTTGGTGCAGCAATTGCTGTGCCCATGACCATAAGGAAACTATAGAGAGTTGTGAGCACAGCCCAGTTCATCACACAAGTCACATTTCCATTCAATGACTCCATCTACACTGTTCACTGCCTCAGAAAGGTAGCCACCATCATCAAAGACGAATTGATGAAGAGCCATTCCTGATGAAAGTTTCTTGCCTGAAATGTTGATTCTCCTGCTCCTTGGAAGCTGCCTGACCTGCTGTGCTTTTCCAGCACCACACTCTCGATTCTGACCTCCAGCATCTGCAATCCTCACTTTCTCCTAACATCATCAAAGACCCCTCCGCCCCGATTATAATCTCTTCCAACATCTTCCATCAGGCAGAAGATACAAAAGCTTAAACACATGTACCAACAGGTTCAATAATGGCTTACTCCCCACTGCTACTAGACTTCTGAATGGACCCCTCAAATTTCAAGTCTAATATTGATCTTGCTTTTCATGCACCTTCTTTGCAGCAGTAACTTTGTATTCCTTGCTCTGTTCAATCACCCTATGATCTTTGTATGGTATGATCTGCTTGTACTGCACGCAAAACAAAAATTTTCACTATATCTAGGTATGTGTGACAATAATAAATCAAACCAAAATCAAATCAATGGAGGAGGGACAGAATTAACTTTATGGGTGGGAAATGCTTGTCTCTGTTTATAGTCCCCCTTAACACCACTGCGACTGGACCGTGTGCTAACAATTTTCTGGATACGGGTAGTGATTACTGCTTATACGGCTTGTTAATCTACCAGTATGACTACAGCTCAAGACTGGCCTGATATTATTTTTGTACATCTCACATTCTGGCTAAGCATGTTTTGTTTAAAATATTTTTGAAACCCTTGCAAGAATGAATTGGTTAGAAATGAAACATTATGCAGTGGCTGGCTTTTTTAGAAACCTAAATCTATCATCTACCCATTACAGACCTTTTGGGAGCAATGGATGATTGAAAATACAGACCTCCTTAACAATGATAAAAAGGAAGTGAGAAAGAAGTTGAGAAAGAAAGCACTTCCTTGAATTTGTATTGCACCTTCCAGACCCTACAATGTCCTGAGTGTTTTGCATCCAATCAAATATTAGTGAAATACAGTCACTGTGAAAAGTATCACTTTGGTTAACTTGCACACAAATGGCAATGTAATTTACGGCCTTGGTGTTGGAGGAGCAATTAATTTTGTCAGATTGTCAGAGAAGATTTCCTTACTCTTGTTTGAACAGTATGCTGGGACCTTTTAAGGCTGTCTGAGAGGGTGAACAGAACCTTGATTCTAAAGACTATATCCCTGACTGTGCAGCAGTTTTCTGTTTACTAGTAGTGCATTGAAATGTCAGCTGAGACCATGTGCTCGAATTTCTGGAGTAAGACTTGGTATCTAAAGTGACTCGGTTAGCCACAGTTATGATTTATGATTAGAACTGACCCGTGTCATCTGTGCCCGTCTTGAGAAGGAAGTTGGTACACGCAGAGGTTCTGTTTTCATTGAAATGTGCCAATGTTTATGTGTTTACAGTGCCAAGTGTAAATACATTGGAAATATCCTATACAGAACAGAACATACAAAAGATCAATACCACAGCAGTATATTCATTGTAAAATTTAGGCAACCTGTTGATAGACACATGTTGCTATGAGGTAGGTGTATTGTGTCTGGAGTTATATTAGCATAGCAGATAGTGACATGATTAATTACACATGGTTTTCACTGCACTGCTCTGATCTCTGCCTGCCATGGCTGAGAGCAGGATTGTTGCATTGATAAGCTGGATGTCATCAGTGATGATTAGAGGTAGTTACTGAGTATGAAGATGTGGAGAGTAGCTACAAGGATATTCAGAAATATTTAAATTCTTGAAGACATTCTGAGGTCCTTTGGATCATCCAGACAAATAAATTTCAGGTTATGATATACTAGTCTGCATTAAAAAAATTGTTAGAAAGAGAGGAGAACGGAATTGTCTTCGGAAAGATAAATATGCTCTGATAGCTTTGCGCTTAGATCATTGATGGCATGTGGCTGCTGGCATTTGTCCATTCATCAGGCAAAGATTAAATGTTTAATTTTTAATTCCAAATGAAAAACAGCCCCTGGGGCTTTGGATGAACATAAAATTTGATCAGGCATATTTGAGAAAAAAAGGCAAGATCATTTCTGTAGCTGATAATTCAATTTCATTAGATCTGATCCTTAAATGAAAAGGACTTAGAATTCTGTGGAGTTGAGTACAACATCTGATCAAATATATCAGCTCTTCACCCCTCCATCAACTCTTGAAGATTTATTGTCGATTGTTGTTCAATTGCTGCTATTTAGTCACAGATAATTTGTTTGTTTGTTAGCCCAATGCCACAGTTGATGTCGATGACAAATTAACAAATGTGTTAATTGATCATTGAAACATCCTGATGTTTTGAAACATCCCAGTGGGCAGCTGGAGTGATCAAATTTGGCTGTTTTGTACTCACTTTGGAATTCAATACACAAAACTGTGGGATCTTTAACAGACTCTCAATGGAATTAATTTTTAAGGGGCAGGTATCCAAAAGGATGATGATGATTATAATAGAAACTGTGAGAAATAAAACTATCTTTATTATGTTGATATATTCAATATCCCAAAACCTTATTGACTGTTCAATCTTTATTCCAAAATGAATCTGGCATAATTTTACTAAGATGAAAAAATGAGCACAGAGGAAGAGTGAAAGAGTGTGACATGTAGAAAATATTTTTTCCGTGGAACTTTCAGTCCAGAATATAATGATGCAAAGTTTCAGCACTTTTGCCAAGAATTTCATCAGAAAAATCGGCTTTGCAACACTGTAGGCACTGTCACTGTATCGATAAAATATGGATGATGAATTTCAACTTCCATCATCTGAGTTTGATTCTTTTGTGGACTTCAATGATTTCAAAAAAGAAGTACACTGACTTAAAAACTGCTGCAGTAATAAGCTGACCCTAGGGTGAATAAACCCTAACCAATCTGTACTGAAATTAACATGTTTTTCGAAAGAGTTGGACTCATACCTGGCACAAAAGGAGATGGTTGTGGTTGTTGGAGCTCCAGAATGTTTCTGCAGGAGTTCCACAGGGGAGAGTCCTTGATCCAACCATCTTCTGCTGCTTCATTAATGACCATTCCTCCATTATAAGGTCAGAAGTGGGGATGTTTGCTGATGATTGCACAATGTTCAACATCATTCATGATTCCTCAGATACAAATGCAATGAGACCTGCAGAATATTCAGGTTTGGGCTGGCATGTAACATTTGTGCCACACAAATGCCAGGCGATGACCACCTCCAAACAAACTAACAGCCCTTGACATACAATGGTGTTACATCACTAAATCCCACATTGTCAACATCCTGGAGTTACCATTAACCAGAAAGTGGATTAGCCACATAAACACGGTGGCACAAGAGCAGGTTAGAGGTTAGGAATCCTGCTGTGAACTCACCTCCTGACTCTCAAAACCTGTCCACTATCTATAAGGCACAAGTCAGATGTTTGATGTAATATTTCCCACTTACCTGGATGCATCCATCTCTAACAATAGTCAAGAACTTTAACTACCTCCAGGACAAAGAAGTCTCTTAATTGGTACCACATCCACAAACATCCAATCCTTACACCAGCAACACTCAGTAACAGCAGTGCGTACGATCCACAAGATGTGCTGAGAAATTCTCTGATGCTCCTAAGGCAATACCTTCCAAACCTGCAATCACTTCCATCTAGAAAGACAAGGGCAGTAGATATATGAGAATACTACCACCTGCAAGTTCCTTCCAAGGTCACTCACCATCCTGAATTAGAAATATATTGTTCAAAGTCCTAGCACTCCCTTCTTAATGACATTGTGGGTCTACCTAGAGTAAATGGATTGCAGTGGTTCAAGGAGGCAGCTCGTTGTCACTTCCTAAAGAGCAACTACAGACAGGCAATAAATGTGGGCCCAGCCAGCAAGACCTACATCGCATGAAAAATAAAACAAAGGGACTGAAACCAGTTAGATATGAAGAAACCTGACAGGTGAGACTGAAAGATCAAAAAACCATAAGATAAAGGAGCAGAATTAGGCCATTTGGCCAGTTGTGTCTGTTCCACCATTCGATCATGGCTAAACCCCATTCTCCTGTCTTCTCCCCACACCCCTTGATCCCCGAACTAATCACAAACCAAGTCTTAAACACATTCAGTCACTTAGCCTTCACAGCCTACTGCAGCAATGATTTCTACAGTTTCCCCTCTGGCTGAAGATATCCCTCCTCAACTCAGTACTGAAGGCTTATGCCTTCATTCTGAGGCAGTGCCCTTGGGCCATAGTCTCTCCTATTCGTAGAAACATCTTCGCTGCATTCACTCTCTCCAGGCCTCTCAGTATGCTGTAAGTTTCAATGAGATTCCCCTCATCCTTCTAAACTCCATGGAGTACAGACCCAGAGTCCTCAACTGCCCTTGATATGACAAAGCCTTCATTCTTGTGAACTTCCTCTGGTCCCTTCCAATCCCAATACATCCTTCCTTAGATAAGGGGCCCAAAACTGCTCACAATATTCCATATGGGGTGTGACCAGAGCCTTATACAGCCTCAGCATTACACCTCTACTCTTGTATTTTAGCCTTCTTGAAATTAATGCTAACATTGTATTTACCTTTCTAACTGCCAACTGAACCTATACGTTAACCTTAGTAGGATCCCGATTCAGGACTTCTAGGTGCCTTTCTGCATCAGATTTCTGAAGTCTTTCCCATTTAGAAAATAGCCTAGGTGTTTATTATTTCTAACAAAGTGCATAACCTCACACATTTCACTTTGTATTCCATTTGCCACTTCTTTCTCCACTTTTCTGGCTTGTCCATATCCTTCTACAGTCTCCCTGCTTTCTCAGCACTACCTGTCCCTTCACCTACCTTTGTGTCATCTGCAAACTTATAACATTGGTCTCAGTTCCTTCATCTAGGTCATTAATGCATAATGTGAATAGTTGTGGTCCTAACACTGGCCCCTGAGGAACTCCACCAGTTTTGCCAGTGTATGTTTTTAAGGTGGAGTCTTTAAGACAGTGCAGAAGTTCACAAACTAGAGATAACTAAAATTGCATCAATCATCCAGTTTGGAGATAATGATACCAGGCTTAGGTACATATGAATGAGCTGTATATCAGGCAACTGCTTTGGCACAGCTAAGGAGATGGATTTATGACTACAACCGTGTAAGGTTCTCCCGTTGCCTTGTTATAGCAGAGACACAACCAGTGACAAAACAAATGATACATTCAAACATCAAGAAGTCAAAGAGATTTGCAAGATTCATGGCTGCCCTTGAGCCAGAGCACTGCTAAACAACTATTGTCTCACATTAAAATCTAACACCTCAAAAAGGCCCTAAAGACTTGAAGTCTTTCATCTTTCTTTTGTGTTGAACAATATTCACTTCTAAATTTGTGTTTCTCTGTGTGTGTGTGTGCATGTGTGTGTGTATATTTGATGTTGTATTTTTATTACTTTTCTCAGTGTTATGCAGTAATACACTCACATTTTCTTTCACCCAAGAAATATTTGCAATTGGCTCCATGCTGCTACAGAAAATCTAGGTAACATTTTAATTGGAGAGATGAATAGCTGCATGCTAAAAAAAGAATTTAAAGCTCTTTTTTGCAGCTGACTGAGGAGATTGAAAAGAGGAGAGCTGATTCACCCCCTCCTCACCTGGAAGTGACAGTACAGAGGTCAAGCTTCACCAGAGGTTATGGCTGATTTTTGAAGGCTTTCCCCAAATGGGAATAATGACTGTCCCTGTTGTTTGTTTCTGGTGTGAAGCTTGAATGACACTCTGACCAAACTTTACCACCACGCCTTGGATGAACTGCAAGTGACAAATGAGCCCCAGAGCCGACCCTTTCTGGGAGAGGAGGGGATGAGTGAGGGAAATTGATTGGTTCAGATACTACATTTGCTGCTACATTAGAGTGAGCAGGCTAGTAGATGGAATGATGCAATGTTGGGGTAAGAGCCTTGAATACTTTGGTAGTGAACTGAAGATTTTATTTTTGGATTGCAGAAACAGAATTAAAAACGTCCTTAGCTATTTTCTGAAATACTATCAGCGGTCCCATTAAGGACCTCTGGGTAGTCTCCTCAACATCTGATAGAAGTGGCCAATGAATAAACTTTTAACATTTTTGCTTTATGTAATGGGCCTTCCCAACCTTTGATTGCTGGGAATACCTAATTATCCAAGAGTAAAGGTCAGGAGAGATGTCTGAGTGTCATCATTATACCAAGTATTTTCTTGGAATGATCGGGAGGATTTGAATGGGTACATGAATAGGAAGGGTTTGGAGGGATATGGGCCGGGTGCTGGCAGGTGGGACTAGATTGAATTGGGATATCTGGTCAACATGGACGGGTTGGACCAAAGGGTCTGTTTCCATGCTGTACATTTCTATGACTCTATGAGTGGGGGTCGGTAGTGTTAATCAGATGGATGGGGTGTTCCCAGTCAGCCATCTCATTGCTCAGGTTATTAACTTGTTGAATACTCAAGAAAACATAGCTGCAGGTCCCTGATGACAAATGGATCCATGAAGGCCTCAGAGAGAGCTGGAGACTGCTCTTCTTCTACATTCACTCAAATTATTTCACTTCAATTGGAATGTTCTGGTGGCCAATTCCCATTTGCGTCTTCTCTGAATTTTCTACACAGAGTGCGAGCATTAGGGCTCAGTGGACAGGCATAGGCTTTCTTGCTAATTCCAGAGGTTTGAGAGCTGTGCTTCAGGTATGCTGCTGCTGTTTAGCAATGTGCAGACAGCTGGTGGGGAGGCGGGGTCAGGCTGACAGCAAAATAACTGCCCATTAACCTTCTGTGAATTATACTCACAGAGACAAATTTATCTACCAGGCAGAAAATGCGCAAGAACTGTTACTATTACTTTGTGAGTTCTCTGCCCAAAGGCAAGTCATACCCACAGTGGCACAATCTCTACCACAGGTTGTGTAAATCTAGCAATCTTGTATCTAGCCCTGTCAGAACAGGGATGGATCTTCAGTGATGACAGCATTAATCTGTTCAACGCCCATCATCCTGCAAAGTGGACCGGCAAAGAGTCTGAGTTGATGTGGGAACATATGCTTTTACATGTACCTTGGGAGGTGATGGCACAGTGGTAATGTTGGTGCACTAGAAATTCAGAAACTTAGGCTTATGCTCTGGATTCGCTGGTTCAAATCTCACCATGACAGATTATAAAATTTGAATTCCATAAATGCCTGGGACTTTCCTCTAGGATGGACAATAAATGCTGCCCTAGCCAGTGATGCCCTCATCCCATGAAAGAATAAAACAAATCCTTGTAACCATTGTTAAATATCCTAAAATCTCACCTGGATCACTAGTGTCCTTTAGGGATGGAATTCTGTAATCTTTAGCTGGTCTGTCTTAGATGTGACCCAGACCTAAAGCAATATGATTGACTCCCTCTGAACTACGCTCTGAACTGCCCCTAGCAAACCACTCAGATTAAGGACAATTAAGGATGTGCAATAAATGCAGTCTCAGTCAGCGGCATTAGTGTTGCATGAATGATATTTTTAAAACATATATAATCGCAACTTGGAGTTATGGTCGAGGCTCCAATTTATTTCCATCACATGTCTGACCAGGAATCGCTCCTTCATTTATCAACTACCTTTGGAAGGATTTATCTGTTTGGCTATATAGAAATGTTTTCAGAACATTGATTCCTTAGTCATCAAGTCCTAGCCTGGGACTCAACCCTGAACTTTTGGTTAAGAGACAGGGATGCTACCACTGTTGCACAAAACTAGAAATTACTCGGTGGGAAAGAACATTTCAGTCCAACAATTATTTTGTTTCCAAAGATGGCTTCAAATTAAGGAAATGAGTTAATGAAATGTCATATACTTGGTTATATAATGACGCAAGTGCATCTTTACTTCCTGTAAAGTCCCTAAAGGAAGTCACAAATCCTGCAGGTTGTAATTCCAAGATCTCCATTCACTGTTGTTTCAGTTCAGAAGTGTTTTAGAGCACACCACTACTGTGTCAATCTTCATTAAATAGAACAGAACATATTGGCGCAGAGTGAAATATTCCAGTTTCTAGTTACTGGAACATCTAGAATTAATAAAACGTCTCAGGCCTCTTGAGTATTTAACATCACCAGCAATTGAAAGTTGAAAAACCCATTATCGTAGGAAGCCCAGGCAACTTTGTGGGGAAAAGAATAAAATGAAAGGATGGGTACATTGCAGCTCTCTGAGGGTGCACTGCGTCTGAGGAGACCCTGGACACAGCAACCTCAGGCACAATTTCTCCAACTACGTTATACTGAACCATATAATGATAAAATAGAACATAGCTACTTTGTTGTACTAGGTTGGGAGGCCTACTTTCATCTGTTCAAAGGGACACTGTTTTCATGGAAAAAGAATGTGGCAAGTCAGCCTTGAAAGAGGAGAAGGGCAACTGGAGACCTATGTCATTTTTATTACAAAGACGTCAAATAAAAATAAGTGAATAACCTATTTAAAAAGGATTTAAACTATCACGGAATGAATAAAGTTTTTTTAAAAATGCAAGAACTTTCCTAAAGATGATGTCCCTTTAAAGTATTTCTTGTTGCCTAGTTGGCCTCTTATATTAATAACAGACCTTCACAGCACCGAATGGAAAACACCACTACGTTATAACTGAGGGTAATTTCAGAACAAGGGTACATAATCCAAAAATTTAAAGTAAAGGCCAGATTTTCATTCTCAAGGCTAATGATGGGAACTAGGAAATTTTCTGACTCAGCCCCTGGAGAAAGCTCTTGCAATAAATGGGATCTTCGTGGGGGTTAGCACTGGTTAGCATTGCTGCCTCACAGTGCCAAGAAACTGTGTTCGATTTCAGCCTCGGGTAACTGCCTGTGTGGAGTTTGCCCATTCTCCCTGTGTCTGCGTGGGTTTCCTCCAGGTGCTCCGGTTTCCTCCGACAGTCCAAAGACGTGCATGTTAGGTGAATTGGCCATGCTAAATTGCCCATGGTGTTCAGGGATGTGTAGGTTAGGTACATTAGTTGGGGAAATGTCAAGTAATAGGTTTGGGAAATGGGTCTGGGTGGGATACTCTTCGGAGGGTCGGCGTTGACTTGTTGGGCCAAATGGCCTGTTTCCACACTGTAGAGATTCTATGATTCATTTCTGGAAGGCAATGCTGGCTGCTGTTGAGCCCAACTAAGCCTGAAAAAGCTCAGGGCCAACTACAGTGGTGACTGCATGCCAAGCCAGGCTGCTTAACAGGCCTGCTTTGGAGCTGTGGGACTTTGTCACAGTAACAATAAAGATAGGAAATCCTTCCAATTGTCACACTCCCTAAAATCTATGTATCATGCATACATGTCCTACTTCTACCTACCTATGGCCGCTCGTATCCCCATGATGGTTGATACTACTCCATCCACACCCCCGACTCCACGTGCATCCCATGCCACCTTATGGATTTTTGATGTCTACCACCCATCGCACACTATATACAATTAATAAAACCTATAGTGAAACTTGCATGTGTAAAAACAAAAGCTTTAAAAAGTAGTTCATTGAAAAATTTCCACGATACTGACAAAATCACCTTTATTGAGGTTAATAATAGTGCCAATAATAATAATGAATAATAATCATTCAACCTTTTAAAGTCACTTGCTAAAACTGCAAAGTATTTGAAGCCATTTAACATTGCATAAATATAATTTGTGAAACCGATCGCAGAGATCAAATGGTCATAGCTGTTAGTCAAGCAGGGGCTCAGATGTTTGCAGAGAGTAATAGTTGCCTGCCGTCAGCCAAGAGTACATTATGAGGCTCATGGCTCAAACCATCCCATACATTTAAACCAACACTCCTGAAATCTGTAAATCCCTGGTGTAGGATTAGGAATTCTGGAATCAGGACCTAAAAAGGACCATTTTTAACAAGCTCCAAATTATCCAAACAGGCAATGTTCCAGGCTAAAGTTAGTTACATACAAATTTATAAAACATTGTGGAGAAAGGGTTGTGGAGTTGCTCCTGAACTGCCTTTGTGATCCGTTGATCTGTGGTGCTGAAGGGCATTGAAGGAATATAATTTTTTTTAGAATCAAGCATTTTTGCTGTTTCCTCCCAATACTGCCTTCCTGCCTCCTGGCAGTCAGGTCTTCTTGGCTGGTGTCCTCATAATATCCCTATCAAGCAAGTTCCAGGCACACAGAGGTAGGAGGCCAGACTTCATAAGCTCTGGTACCCAACAAGGAGGCCATAGGTCTCCTGAGCATCGTGGAGTGTTGGTATGTAAACAGGGACTGACACTTTTGACCTAGTAAGAGCAGACCATTTGTACACAGCCTGTTCTTCAGACAATCTCACCAATTTGTTGTCTGGAACTCCAATATTACCTGCAATACCATGGGGCCTCATTTAGATAGATGTCTCTTATGTGATATATAATGAAATCCTTTTTTTGAAAAATCAATGTAAGATAATATAGGGAGCTTTTTATTTTTTCATTTTTGAGATGTTGATATTGCTATGACCGATATTTATTGATCATCCTTAATTAACCATCAGAAGATGATGGTGAGCTGTCTTCTTGAACCACTGCAGTGCATTTGATGCAGCAGACCTAGTGTTGTGCGATAAGGTGTTCCTTTAATTTGACCCTGTGACAGCAAAGGAACTACAACATACTTTCAAGTCAGGATGTTGTTTGGTTTGGAAAGGAACTTGCATGTCATAGTATTTCCACATATCTACTGTAATTGCTTCTCTGGGTGGTAGAGGTAGTGGCCTTGAAAGTTGTTATTGAAGGAACCCTGGAGATTGCTGCAATGCACTCTGCTACCACAGTAAACCAGTGAGGAAAAAATGAATGTTTGGGGTGGCAGGTGGGGCATCACTCAAATGGGTTGCTTTATTCTAGACAATGTTGGGCTTATTGAGGCTATTGGAGATGTACTCATCCACACAACTGGACTGCGTTCCAATACACAGCTGATTTCTGCCTTGTAGATGGTGGACAGACAGTGGAAAGTCAGGAGCTGAGTTATTCACTGCAGAATTCTCAACCTCTAACCATAACACTTATTGGGCTGTTCCATTTCCATGGTCAATGGTAAATCCCAGGATGTTGACTGTAGGACGTTCAGCAATAGTAATGCCATAGAACAAGCGGAGAAGATTAGATTCTGTCTTGTTGGAGATTGTCATTGCCAAGCAGATGTATGACTCAAGTGTTACTTGCCACTTGTCAGTCTAACCCCAAATGTTCTCCTGGTCTTGCTGCATGCTTCCTAAATAGATCTGAATTGTACTGAGTATTATGTAGTCATCAGTGAACATCTTCACATTTGACCTTACAAAACAGGGAAGGTCATTGAAGCAGCTAAAAATGGTTGTTGTGGGACTGTCTCAATGACAGCAATTATAGGGACCAATGCTGCTCCACCCCAACCCGTGACAATAGGCCCTACCAACTCCCCTGACCCAAACACAATGCCCCCACCTCCCACCCCCTTACCACGCCCCCCCGCCCGCTGACCCAGCCACAGTGGCCCTGCTCCCCCATTCAAGCAGAGTAACACCAACCCCCTCAACTTGAGCATAGCAACACCACCCGAACCCAAATACAACAGCTCTGAGCCTGTACACAAAATGACCCCAAACCATGCACAGTAGACCTCTGTAATTAGGCCTTCATGTACCCCCATTTCTCACCCTCCCCCTCACAACACCTGCCAAGGACATTATCCTAAGGAACTCCCATTCGGTTGCACCCCGCTTTCTTTTTAAGTCAGGGCACTATATTTGTTTTCAGTATTAGCTTTGCTCAGTGGCTATTTTCTTGGACTAGTAATCCAGACTAACAATCTGTAGTTCAAATCTCCCCGGAAGCAAGTTGGGAATTTGAAATTTTATTAATAAAGTAACCTAGAATAAAAAGTTGGTATTAATGAACGTGATCATGAAAATACCCAGTTGTCCCAAAAATGTGACTTCAGGGGCAATGTGATTGACTCTTATTCAAGGTCCTATAATGACAGTGTGGAAAAATGGCATTAAGGTAAAATATCAGCATGATCTAACGGAATGGTGGAGCAGGAATGCTCTATTACTGTTTCTTGTTTCTATGTTCTTAAGATGCCCACATCCTGCAATTGAACTTTTTAAAAAAAATTGAACCACTCCTTTTCTTGATTTTTGTGCAACAGAGAAGCATTTCTATTGCTCATGGTTTTGTCTAAGCCCTTATTATTTCTTTGGTCTCCTTTGCCATTGTCTATAATCAATCCCATCTTCATTCTTTCCATTGTTCATTGTCCTTACTATAAGCCTTTGTTTGTTTAATACTGGCTCTGGTCACATTCATTGACTATCACCATAATAAGTTAAAGCTAAGTATGATGGATTTCAGAAATATATATTTGTTTTGTTACTCACTAGCCAGATTCCATTATTGGACTATGAATCCAATTATATTAAGATCACAAGAGGTAAAATACCAGAAATGCCAGAAATCTAAAAACTAAATAGAAAATATTGAGAATACTCAGTAGGTCAAGCAGCAGGTTTGGAGAGGGAAATACAATTAACTTCATAATGACTTAGTAGTGCAGAACGTAAACATTGTTAAAAGCAGACTAGAAGTTGAAACTGTCCATCTTGCACCCATCAGAACGAAGACCCAAGAAACAGACTTGACTAAAGGGACATTATTTTATCCAACACAAAAGGAGGGTCCTAATTGGTTGGACCACTAATGACGCATCAGTCCAGCAAGAACAGGTAACAGTCAATCTTAATTCTCAGAATAGGCAGACACATTCTGATTGGTCAGGGTGTTGCCATAGAGATGCAGCAGAATCTGGCTGTCTCCATGACCCCGGACCTTTTAAAAAAATGCAATGTTTATACAAATTCCTTTCAGCAATGTTTAAAATTAAAGGTCTGTGACACTACACTATTAATTCACTATTCCCAAGATAAGTGCTTGTTGCTCCTCCAAGTTTCCAAGATATTCCCTTTCTAACAAATCACTCATTAATATACTGATCATTCAGAACTAAATCAAGTATTATCATCTATGTTATTGAGTTAAAAGCACACATTTAATCTATTTCTTTTTCCACTTCCTCTCCTAATCTGTATGCAAGTGAACATCTTGCTTTACTACATTTTCTTCTTACTTGCCTTCCAGAACTGATTAGAGATACATTCCTTCATTCAGTCATCATAGTCAGAAGGTGTATAAAATATTCCCTCCAGTGTTCTACATCCTTTCCTGTTCCTGAGCTGTGCTTATAGTGATCCCGTATACTGATTACACTCATTCAGATCCTTCCTTTGTGCTCTAGTGGTGGTGCCTTTTATGAATACAGTAATTCCTTACTATTATAAGTTCCCGCTTTGAAAAACAAAACTAAAATACTTATATATATCTCTCTTCTAATCTTCCCCACATGCCACAATGAGGTCTCTGTAATTGTTACCATATCATGTCCCACATGATTTATGCTTCTAGTTCCTCTTTTTTAAATTTGCAGTATTCCTGAATGCAATAAAGAACATGTATTTAGTTGCCTGGTTTATCTCTCAGAGTTCTTCTAAGTATTTGCCTCCTTGCCTCTGGTTATTTCCATCTTGTTCAATTTCAGTCAAATCCCCCACTTAGCACATGTAACAGGCACCAAACAAGAAGGAAACCAGCCTTCCTCTTTCCTCTGATCTATCTAATTGAAACTCTTGATTGTTCTAACTTTGCTACCTTATGAATTTAACTTGTCTCTCAGTTTTCTACTTATCCTCTGAGATGATGATCACACAATCCATTGACGTGGAATGTGCACACATTGGGTGGAATCTTCTGCACTTGCTGGTAGCAAACCCAGAGGCAAGAAGGGCATTTAATGCAATGGGATGGTGTTCCTGAACACTGCCATATTCCTGTTGCTGCCTGAATGAAGCTTTGGGCGAGAAGGGTCATGGTTGGTTGACCTTGCCATATAGTCACTAATGACTAAGCCACGGGGATTGACCCTGCCTCAGATGGGTCTGCTGCTAGTGTGCCATCTTGGATGAATCGGAAGGTCCTTAGATCAAAAACGCTCAATGTCTCACCTTGGGGAGAGCAGAGCCTTCTGAGAGCCAAACCTCTTGTTCCAGTTTGCCTGTGACCCATGAGTCAGGAAACCCTCCTCCCTGCATCCTCACATTATCTACTCGTGACTTGGCTGCCTCCATGACCCCAGGACTCCTGTGGGTGCTCTTTTTCTGTTTGAGCACTGGCGCTTTTAATTGAACAGCAGGTCTCAAGAGTGAAAACTCTGACCCAGGCTCCTGATCCAGGAGAAAGCCTGGTGTTGACTTTGTTACTGCCTGACTGACATATTGTTTGGCAAGAGACAGCAAGGATCCCTCATTAGTCCATAGCAGACAGGCAAGATCACACTAGAATAATCGAATCATAGAATCCCTACAGTGTGGAAGCAGGCCATTTAGCCCATTGAATCCACACTGACCCTCTAAAGAACATCCCACCCAGACCCACCCATCCCTAATCTCTCTCTATAATCCGGTATTTCCCAAGGTTAATCCACCTAGCCTGCACATCCCTGGACACCATAGGCAATATAGCATGGCCAATCCACCTAACCTGCACGTGTTTGGATTGTGGGAGGAAACCGGAGCACCAAGAGGAAACTGAAGAGGACACAGGGAGAATGTGCACACAGACAGTTGCCCAAGGCTGGAATTGAACACAGGTCCCCAGCACTTGAGAGATATTTCAGTAAGTCTCCACTCACTGTCTCCCGTGCTTAACGGGTTCAATATGGGTTACATTCTGAATTCCATTGGAATATCTTTAGTGCTGCCCCATGTTTAGTTGCTATAAAGAAAAGAGTTGAGTTTCTACAGATTGGAGATTTGCAACTATGCATGGCACATTCACTTGGACACGTCATGTTGTGGTTCATGTACGTTTATGAAATGTATGTTTAAGAAAGGGACAAATATGCACATAAATCTTCTCACAACAGACAGTACAAACTGTGCTTCACTCAGGTTTACACTGATTGGTTATTGTCAGAGACAGCTTTTCAGATTGTGGTTCTTGGCATTTGATTGGAAGCAGAGATTGAGAAATTGCTTCCACACAGACTCTGACTTTCTCTCTGATGAATAACAGGAAAGTGGCTGGCAGCTGTCACATGCAGTTCCATGATATGTGCTTGTGACCAGTTTGGTTCTGTTTTGGGAATATGAAATTGGAAAATGTAATCTCGCATGTTTAGCAGCAAGACAAAGATTACTTTGGCTTTGCACTTAGCTTAAACCTGTATAGGTGTAAATGTAAGTGCGCAATCTTATTTTTACAGCTGGGAGGCACATGTGAAGGGATATAGGATTCTAACATTGAGGTGCTGATTCTTCGACCTGCATTCTGTAAGAACACACTACCCTTTAAACCTGGTGCTGAAGTCCATTCTCATTCTGGAGTCAGGATGTGAGATTTACTGCATTCCTCTGATCGAAGGTGCACTAACTTCTCCTTGAGGAAACAGCTGTTGCAGAAATGAAACTCAAAGGAAATAGGAACAGCTTGTGTGATTTCCAGGTGAAGAATATGCCCGTTCATATTCTCCAGAGCCTCAAGTGAGAACTGAACCTTCAGAACCACTCATCAAGCTAAACAGCATTTAACTCAATCATCTCTGCCTCTGCACTCAATTATTCCCCTATATTGTTTTTATTAATTTTGAGAGAATATCCAAATGTCCTACATAATTGTTTTTATAGAGCTAATTATTTTCTAAAATCTAATTTAACGTCGTCACAAAAGAAGTAGAAAACAGAATTAGTTTTGAAAATGGAAAACAAATCGACCATGCCAATTGGCCTAAGAGTGGAATTCAGGTTTTGGATGGTTTGATGAGAAAAATCTGTCGTTTATATAATGTGGTCCAGAGCAGAAAGCTTGCTTCCAAGGCCATGCTGTTGTGCTGACTATGTCAGTTGCTTTACTCGTTTTCCATCATTCCGGGCAAGGTCTTCTGTTTCTCCCTGGCATGGGTCACATAACTACACAGGGGAGTGGAAGGAAGTCTAATTCTAACTGTATATTATTGCCAGAATGCCTTATTACAAAAAAAATCCCAGGTTCTGTTCGAATATTTATACATAAACTACAATTTTACTTTCTTTCAGTGTTTTCCAAATGTAACTCAGAGAGATTACCTCAGCATTCAAAATTCATTGTCTTCATTTTGAATTGGTCTTTAGGGGATCATCCTTAAATAGAATTTAAGATCCACAAGAATGGGGGAAATTATTCATTTGTAGCCCGTCCATCACTTTACACACATTCAATTCTGTAATTCTTCCCAATGAGACCTGTATTCATTCCATCTACCTATTCCCTTCATTTTGCTGCCATGTTTTCTTTCTATACCAGAAGGACGTGGATGTTTTGCAGAGGCTGCAGAAAAGTTGTTTAGTTGTGAAATCTGGATGGCACGGGCAAGTTGGGCCAAAAGGTCTATTTCCATGCTGTAGACCTCTATGGCTCTAAGGTTTGCCATGATGTTACCTGGTCTGGAAGATTTTAGTTATGAGAAGAGATTGGATAAAATTGAATTGTTTTCACTGGAAAGATGAAGGCTGAGAAGCAAGCTGATAGAGGTCTACAATATTATGAGAAGCATAGATAGAGTGGATAGTCAGAGTCTTTTTCCTAGGTTGGAAAGGTCAACTACAAGAGGGCACAGGTTCAAGGTGAGAGGGTGAAAGTTTAGGGGAGAGGTGCGGGGAAAATTTTTTCACACAGTGAGTGGGTACCTGGACCACACTCCTAATGAACGTGGTGGAAGCAGGTACATTAGCAATGTTTAAGGCGTATCTTAATAGACATGTGAATGGGAGACTGACAGAGGGATAGAACTCCGCATAGCAATAAGTAGCAGTTCTAAATGAGCACTGGGAATCAGTTAAGGCTTGATGGGCCTAAAGGCCTGTTCCTGTGCTGTATTGTATTGAATTATATATGATTCTAACTTCCTGTCTTTTTTTTCTTTTCCAATAACTTCCAGTTCAGTCTTCTCACATTTTTCCTTCCTTATTTTGTTATTTCTTTCTATCTGATGGTTAAAACAACGCACTATCACTTCATCCTTTTGGACCCTTCCAACAATCAACACAGCTGATCTTATGCTGCTTATCCAAATGCCAATGCTCCCCTGCTTCATTATACTGATTCCTTAGTTCCAGTGTTATCTATTTGATCTTATCCAAAGAATTATCAGAAAGATCTTCTCTGTGCATCTCTGGAGTCCACTAAAGATCCACTCCCGCTACCCCTTCTCTTCCTTATTTACATCTTGCCACTAGGTGACAGAATCCAAAGCCATGGACCAAAATTTCACATTTTCAATGACACTGAATTCCCCATCAACTGTTGTGACTTCCTCCACTTTCAATGTATTGACGGGCTGCTAGTCTAATAGACGAAAGTGAGTACTGCAGATGCCGGAGATTAGAGTCAAGAGTGTGGTGCTGGAAGAGCACAGCAGGTCAGGCAGCATCTAAGGAGCAGGAAAATATCACTCTATCTTGATATTCTTGCTAGTCTATTAATCCAGTAACAAAAACAAAAACTATTCTGAGGAAGGGTCACCCAGATCCGAAACCTTGACTCTGATTTCTCTGCACAGATGTTGCCAGACCTGCTGTGCTCTACCAGCATCACACTCTTGCCGGCCAGTCTAATAGCTAGACTTGGATGAGCCATGAGTCTCACTGAAGAAACAGTAGGAAGATTGAAGATCTTGGTTTTGGACAAGTTAACCTTCACTATTTTGAAAGACTGTGCCTTCAGCTGCTTAGGCCCTCTGTCTGGTATTCCTTCTCTAAACCTCTGATACACTACTTGAAACCTAACTCTTTGACAAAGCTTTTTGTCATCTGTATTAATGTCTCTTTATTTGGTTCAGTGTCAGGTTTTGATTTGTATTGCTGCTTTTAGAGTCTTGGGACAGTTCATTAACTTAAGGTGGTAAAATACAAATTTTTTGTTTTGGCTTAGTCATTTCAAAATGACCCTTACTTATTTCATTCTCCACTAAAACCCTAATTAATCCTCTTGTGCTGTCCAAATTTAATTAATTTGGTGCTTTCCTCACCAGCTATCCAACTGCCATTCTCTATACTCTAGCTCATCCAAAATGGTGGCACCTGTATCTTATCTCACAGTAGATCCTGCTCAACTATCGCACCTGTACTCACGAGACTACAGGGGCTCCTGGTTCCCCCATTGCCTCACATTTACTATTCTCATCTTTCTCCATCTCTCCATGGCTTCACTCCTCACTATGTCTTTAATTTGCTTCAGTTTGACAAACTTCCTTGTTCATATTTTCTACTTCTTTGATTGTGGTCCTTTATGGATCCCTCCTCCCTTTGCCTCTCCATTGGTATCCATGTCTTCTGTCATCCAGATTCCATTCACTAGATTCTCCTCCCGAATCCACTTGACCCTCTATTGCCTTGTTTTTCTTTAAATCCTTACTTGAACTTTGACCAAGACTCTAAGTCTTTCCTTCTTTGATTTCGCAGCCTGCAACACATTATCGTTGAGGATGAGCACCTCACTAAGATCTTCCCCATGCCTCTGCTTTTTGCCTTTAAACAACCACCAAACCTCAAACAGATCATTGTTCGCAACAAATTGCCCGGCCTTCAGTACAACACCATACAACCCTGTCATGACTGACACTGCAAGACATGTCAGAGTCTCGACACGGATACAACCATTACACGTGGGGACACCACCCACCATGTACGCGGCAGGTATTCATGTGGCTCGGCCAACGTTGTCTATCTCTCTCATACACACACAAGCGCATGCACACACACACGCACATCCCCACACACTCACCCTCTCACAGACTTATACCCCTTTACACTCACACATTCACATACACACATATTCTCACACCCCCCTCTCTCTCTTTCACTCACACACACATATAGGTTTGTGGGCTGTACTTGTACTTGCAGAATTACATTTTATTTTGCTCAAAAATTGCATTAATCCATGCAAGATTCTGTAAATCCATTTTTTTAGAAATAGAATCAGTCTGAACATTGGGGCACTGACAGACAGACCTTAACCTCACACCTTCAATGCATTATCTGAGTTGACATGGCACCTACTGTTAAAGTTCACTTGAGAATGTAATTTTTAAAAAAAGTTCTGGGATTTACATATGAAAGAACTGAAACCAACGCGGTCATTCTAAAAGATGAGAGACTTAACAAACAATCCAGGTATTTTTCAATATATCATTTCAATTGCATCACACTCTAAACATTTGCAATAAATTCTGTGTCTTACGATCTTATACTCCATAGCCACTGATGAAGGAGCAGCATTCCGAAAGCTAGTGCTTCCAAATAAACTTGTTAGACTATAACCTGATGTTGTGTGATTTTTAACTTTGTACACCCCAGTGCAACACTGGCACCTCCACATCATCACTTCTTTGATTCAACATTCATTTTCCTTCAAAGATTTTATTTATATATAAAATGGTTTTTGATGTTAAAAGCTGCAAAGATCCAGTTTATTGTTCCCACTCGTCTCATTCTCTCTCTTTTTGCCCTCCCTTGCTCTTTTTATCTTTTTTCCCTTTCTCCTCTCTCCTCTACTTTCTGCCCATTGTTCTCCTTTCTATTCTCATCTCTACTCGCACTCTGTTTCCTTGTCTCGTCTCATTTTCCCTTTTAACCAATCATTGCTCTACTTTTGTGCTGGTTAATTTTTCTCCCTCTCCCTATGCTAGCAGAACAGGAAAGAATCACCTGCTGCTCTGTTTACTGGATGCTGTTTGTCTCCAATTCCTTCGTGTTTTCCTTCTCTTGCATTTTTTTTTCTTTCCTATTGACTATGGAGACACTAAATGGCGATGCTGGAAGAAACAATATTTTCCTTGAGTTAAATTCTATGAATTCAGCTTTGACTTAAAGTGATACATTCAACTTTAATTTAAAAGGTGGTGGTTCATGTCTGAAGTTACACCCTGTATTCTTTTGGTTCCGCAAAAGAGTCGTATTAGACTCAAAACATTAACTCTGTTTCTTTCTCCACAGATGTTGCCAGATTTGCTGAGTTCCTCCCGTCCTTTCTATTTTTATTTCAGATATCCAATATCCATAACACTATGCTTATGTTATCCAGAAATTATTTTCACTGATTAAATTGTCTGTTCATTTTCTCAATCATATCCTTCAGAGGACTTAGAAATAATTCCCTTCTGATGGATACCTTTGCCAAGTATGTCTTTTGTTTTAAAAGAAAAACACAATGTAAGTTGAATTAGTCAATTTTTAATTTTGGCATTTATTTTCAAGATTTCTCAATGGGCTACATTTTTAAAAAAATCATGGGATGTGGGCACTGGCTAGCTAAATCAAAATTTATTGTCCATCCCTAATTGCCCAGCGGACAGTTAAAGAGTTATAGAGTCTTACAGTTGTACAGCAAGGAAACAGACCCTTCGGTCCAACCCGTCCATGCTCTTGTCTGAGCAGAATGCTGAAGACAGTAGATTATGATACCAATAGTTCAAACTACTCAAATACCTCATTATCCTGGATCAGTGGTGCTGGAAGAGCACAGCAATTCAGGCAGCATCCAACAAGCAGCAAAATCGACTTTTCGGGCAAAAGCCCTTCAAATACCTCATTATGCTGAGCTTTCCATGGGACCAGCAAATTATGAGTTAAAGTATTGTTGTGTCGAGAGGTCCAAGGCAATATTGTCTTCTCAACATAAGGACCATGATGGATTGTGTGTTATTCACTCAGCCAAGTCTATGATGATCTGGACTCTTTAACTTCATAAATTACAGATTGGAAAGTTTGTAAGGGAAATCAAACCATGATAATAAGACCTTAACAGTGCAGTATAACCATGATACCATGAACATCGGAAATTTGGGTCCCTTAAAACTGAACTTTTCTAGTATTTATTGCGTAATATGAGATTTCATTTAACTGCTATTACAGCAGTAATTAATTTGCCAAAATTCTAGCATGGGAAATCAATAAGGAAGAATTATATAAAACATTGAGGTCACAATGTCCATTGATATTGGTCATTATTTTATCTGATAAACTTATATAAATGATTTGGATAAGAATTTAGGGGGCATAGCTGGTAAGTTTGCAGATGACCCCAAAATTGGAGGTATAGTCGACTGTGAAGAAGGATACCTAAGATTACAAGGGGGATCTTGATCAATTGGGTCATTGGCTGAGGAGTGGTAGGTGGAGTTTAATTTGGATAAATGTGAGGTGGGGAGAGAAGAGTACAAGTACTTTGGTAGAACAAACAAGCGCAGGTAACTGTAATCTTAAACCTACCTAACTGAACAATAGGAGTTGAAATGTGGCCCCATGTTTTTATTCTGCTGTCACTTGTATGTATCTTTGCTTTCTATAATCAATTGGTAGTGTAGATGCAACTAACAATTCAAAGGTAGAATTAGTATCAGAAGTGTGATGAGAATTTGCATGCTGCACTCATACTGGAGTCTTGATGTATGGTGTACCAATAAACGTTTGACTATATTGTGAACTATGCTGAGTAATTTTTTTCTCTGTGTAGGATTTGGAAAGAATGTCTTATCTCTGTGGAACTATTTTCTTTCTGAAGTGTTGTGAAGGGAGCTCTTGCCTCCATGTGGGCGTTTGAGACAATCTGACACTTTTCTGTTTAGTATTATAAAGGATGTTGAGCTTTTACTCATCTTGGATTATGATGAGGTAAAACTACTTTGTTTTGTGAAGGATAATAAATGTTTTTATTGCTGGAGTAAATGGAGATAAGCTAAATATTGACAAGTATCTGATCTGGGCTGAATTATTTTTGGCACTAAACTGAACTTGGATTCAGAGTTTATTTGTGCCATGGGATTTGTAACATGTGCTGAAAGTTACATTTTATAATCCTTATTTCATCTGTGATTTTTTTTTTCTACACAAGGAACTTCTATGAAACCCTTACGGAAAAGAGTGCAAGAAAAAGAATGTTCTTATTTCTAGAGCATGGCCCGTTTGTGTCATTGAGGAAATGAAGGTTTTTGTTTCAGAAAAGCATCAGGAAATGAGTCTGAGACTGAAGCCTTCCAGCTCAGTCTACAAAATGATTTCTAATATTCAGATTCTTTTATCTCCAGATGCATTTTCTAGTTTTCTGTTGTTGTGCATATGTGAATTCTTTTGGATTATCTCAAGGACAAATGTCAACATAACTTTGCCAGAGAAACCTATCAGTTATAGATGACCTGTGTTAATAATCAGGAAGAAGCCTAACAGTGGTGAACAGACATTTGAGGAGTGAGAAGGTTTGATGCCCATTAATCTTTTATCCATCATCAGCAAATGTAAGATTGTCCCACTATGAGTGTGGCATCAAGGCACCCTTATAAAACTAGAATCAATGGGTATCAGGAGCAAACTCTGTATTGGTTAGAACCATACATCGTTGTAGATGTTGGAGGCCAATCATTTCAGCCCAGGGTATCTCTGCAAGTGTTCCTAAGGGTGGTGTCCTAGACCCAACCAGCTTCATCTACCTCATCAATGACCTTCCTTCCATCTTAAGGTCAGAAGGAATTGAAAATCACTGCAGTTATTGGAGTTTGTATTAAAGTAGATAAACATGACTGGTGATAACTGCTTGTTCTGCTGTGGTCCCCAGATGAGGATGTTTGAGCATTGACTGGCTTACAGAAGTCCCTGTCCTTAGCTGGTGTTCAACTGGGGGACAAGAGCCCGATGATGAAGGGCTGCCTGGCTGATGTCTCCTATTTCTGAATAGAAAACTCTCAGTTTGGGTTCAGAGTGAAACCTATTTGTTCTTCTGAAAGAATAATTGAAGGAACATCTTAATATTCTATTTTCTGAGCAAATGGTGTCTGTAAAGACTCCAGAGACAACCATATCTCACCAGTGACTTGACCACATGTGCCAGAACATCAGAGCTACAGATTTTGGAAAATTCTGAGCTTTATGTTTTTTCCAGCTAGAGCAACCCATTGGTGAAAATATAGATTAGATTAGATTAGATTACAGTGTGGAAACAGGCCTTTCGGCCCAACAAGTCCACACCGACCCGCCGAAGCGAAACCCACCCATACCCCTACATTTACCCCTTACCTAACACTACGGACAATTTAGCATGGCCAATTCACCTGACCCTGCACATCTTTGGACTATGGGAGGAAACCGGAGCACCCGGAGGAAACCCACGCAGACACGGGGAGAATGTGCAAACTCCACACAGTCAGTCGCCTGAGGCGGGAATTGAACCCGGGTCTCAGGCGCTGTGAGGCAGCAGTGCTAACCACTGTGCCACCGTGCCGCCCACTATTCTTCAGAAGGCCAATCTCTCCATCACAATCTCTTTTTTCTCTCTTTTCTTGAAGATTTCTGTCTGTGTTTTGAGATTACTTACAGAGATAAACATTTCCACTTTCACGTAGAGTAGAACCCCGAGTCACAAGCCTTGTAGCTACACAAACTATTGACATGTGTGACTTTTAAAAAATTCTCCATTTCTTGTCTTCTCTATTCTCTTCCAAACCCATCCCAATCAGATATCCCTAATACACATTCTAAGTAGATACTTCAGGCCGGAATGATTTAATAATACTGAGAAGGCAGATTGCCGGAGAATAGAAGAGAGTGAAGACTGCACATGCTGGAGATCAGAGTCGAGAATGTGGTGCTGCCAAAAGTGCAGCAAGTCAGACATCATCCAAGGAACAGGAGAATGGATGAAGGGTTTATGCCAGAAACATCGATTCTCCTGCTCCTCGGATGTTGTCTGACCTGCTGTGCTTTTTCTAGCACTACACTCTTGAGATTGCCAGAAAATGTCAACTTGGCTTAGTTGGTAACCCTGTGAATCAGAAATCTGTGGGTTCATGTTCTCCTGGATGACTAAAACGCATATATATTTGAATCATAAATCTTTGCCCTCTCGCAGTGCTGCTTTGTTGAAGTTGCTACCTCCAGAATTTGTCTCTCTGCTCAGGTACATGGTACAGTCCCACAACACTGATTCAAGAAGAACAATGAGGTTTCTGTATATTCTAGCCAGTTATCCCTTTAAAATGACACCATAAACAATAAAACTTAATCTGGCCTTCTGTCCCTTGGATGTTGATAGGATCATTCAATGCACAAAATAGCAGCTACTTTTGCCTTCAGAACTACAAGAATTGTATTTCAGAAGTAATTCATTGTATGTTTTTCAAAGATGTGATAATGGCTCACCTAGAACTATAAAAGGTTTACTGCACAGAAGGAAACAATTGAGTCTCACGTTTCTGTGCCAGCTCTGCAGGAGCAGTGCAAAGTTAATCAGACAGCCCTGCTCTCTCCGCATAGCCCTTTTCATCCTCTGCTTCAAATGCTTAATCCACTTTCCCCTTAGAAGATGCAATGATCTGTATCTCTACAAAGAACTTGGAATGCAAGTCTACTTTTTCTGTTTCAGTTTCAGATCTCATTGTCTTAAAGAACAAAGACCTAAGAACAGTACAGTCTTTCTGCACCAACACATGATGCCTTTCTAAAGTAAAGATCTCTGCCTCCACATAGTCCATATCAGTCCATTCCCTGCTTATTCATATATCTTCTGCTGTTGTCTCCACCTCCACCACCTCCTCTGGCAGCTCAATTCAGGCATTTACTACCCTCTGTGTAAAAAAACTGGCCTCGCACCATCTCATTTAAAGTTAACCCCTTTTACCTTAAACCTACGTCCTCTACTAACAGACATTTCTACTCTGGGAAAAAGACTCTGACTATCCATTCTATCTACACTTCTCATAATTTTGTAAACTTCCATCAGGTCACTCCTCAGCCTCCAATGTTCAAGTGAAAACAATCCAAGTTTGTCCAATCCCTCCTCATAGCTAATACCTTCCAAACCAGGCAACATCCTTATAAACCATTTCTGTGCCCTTTTCAAAGCCTCCACATCCTTCTCATGGTGAGGCAACCAGAGCTGTATGCAATATTCCAAATGTGGCCTACTTAAAGTGTATACAACTGCAAAAGACTTGCCAAAATGTATATTCTATGCCTGATCATTGAATCTTCTTGAACCACCTTATGCACTTGTGTCACTGTTTTCAGGGAACAGTGGACCTATACAGCTAGATCCCTTTGTAGGTTGATGCTCCTAACAGTTCTGCCATTTAATTTACACTTCCCTCCTGCATTTGATCTTCCAAAATGCGTCATCTCACATTTGTCTGGATTAAACTCCATTTGCTGTTTTCCATATAAGTCTCCAGCCTATCCTCTGGCAATCCTCCTTACTATCTGCAGTTCCCACAATCTTAGCGTTATCTGCAAAGTTACTAATCGGGTCACCTAAATTCTCCTCCAAATGGTTTATATATATTACAAACAATAGGGCTGATCCCTGTGGAAGATCACTGGTCACCGATTTCCAGTCAGAGTAACACCTTTCCTCTGCTCCTCTGTCTTATATGACTAAGCCAGTTCTATATCATCCTACTAGCTCATTCTGGATTCCATGTGACTTCACCCATTATATCAACCTGCCACAAGCAAACTTGTCAATGACCTTGCTAAAGTCCATATAGATAAAATCTACCATCTAGCCCTTATCAAACATCTTAGTCATTTCCTCAAAATGCTTAATCAAGTTTGTGAGACACAATCTTCCCACACAAAGTGATGCTGCCTATACGTAATAAGCCCAAATTTTTCTAAACGTGAGTAACCTCTATCCCTAAGGCTGTCCAATAATTTCCTCACCACTGATGCAAAGCTCACCGGTCTGTAATTTCCCAGATTATCCCCGTTGCCCTTCTTAAACAATGGAAAATGTTCCGGTCCTATGGAACTCTCCTATGACTAAAGAAGATACAAAAGTTTTGTAAAATGGCCCAGCAATTTCCTCATTTGCGTTCCTCGATATCCTGGGATAGATCCCATCAGGTCCAGGGGACTTGTCTGCTTCACTACTTTTCAAAACACCCAATATTTCCTTTTTTAAAATGGCATATCAACATACCCCTCCTGAGACTCACCATCCGCCATGTCCTTCTCCCTTATGAATGCCAATGCAAAGTATTCATTAAGGGCCTCACCCACTTCCTCAGGCTCCACACATAAATTCTCTCCTTTGTCCTTGAGTGGACCTATGCTTTCTCTAGTTATTCTCTTGCTCCTTAAGTATGTCTAAAACACCTTGGGATTTTCCGTAATCTTGTTTGTCAAAATCATTTCATAGCCAATTTTAGCTCTCCTATTTCCTTACTTGACTTCTTTCACGCAATCTTTGTATTCTTTGAGAGCTCTGTCTGTTTTCCGTTCCCTAAAGCTTACCATCGTGTCATCCTCAGTCTTCATTTTCACAGGAGCATGCTGGTCCTTAACTCTAATGAACTGGCCTTTACAAGATTCCCACAGGCCCGATATGGATTTACCCTCAAACAGCTGCCCCAATCCACATTTCCCCAGTTTATGTCTAATATTCTGATAGTCGGCCTTCCCCCAGTTTAGCACTTTTGCCTGAGCACTGTTCTTATCCTTATCTATAAATAATTTGAAACTCACAGTATTATGGTGACTGTTCCGGAAATATTCCCTCACTGAAACTTTGATCACCTGGCTAAGCACATTCCCCAATAGCGGGTCTAGTATAACCCCTTCCCTAGTTAGACTATTTACATATTGTTTCAAGAAACCATCCTAGACACATCGTCAAAATTCTTCCTGCCCATCCAAGCACCTTGCACTAATGGGGTCCCAGTCAATACAGGGGAAGTTAAAATCAACCATCACAACAACCTTTTACATTTTTCCATAATCTGTCCACATATCTGTTCCTCTATCTTCCACTGGCTTTTTGGAAGCCCGTAGTTCAATCCCATCAAAGAGATTGCATCCTTCATGCTCCTGAACTCTAGCCATATGGCCATGCTAGATGAGCCCTCCAAGGTGTCCTCCTTCAGTACAGTTGTGATATTCTCCCTAATCAGTGACACAACTTACCCACCTCTTTAAATCTATTTTGCCTGAAACATCTAAATCCTGGAACATTAACCTGCCAATCTTGTCCCTGTCTCAACCAAGTCTCTGTAATAACTATGACATCATAGTTATATGCAGTAATCCAAGCTCTAGGTTCATCTGACATATCGATCATACTCACTGTATTAAAATAAATAAACCTCAGGCTGCCAGTCCCACCGCATTCAGTAACCTCTCCCTGTCTGTTCTTCCTCTATTGGCTATTTACCCAATCCATGCCCCTCATGATTTTATAAACCTGTATAAGATCATCTTTCAGCCTCTGAAGTTTCAGGGAAAATAGCCCCAGCCTATTCAGCATCTCCCTGTAGCTCAAGTCCTCCAATCCTGCCAACATCCTTGTAAATATGTTCTGAACCGTTTCACGTTTCACATCTTATAGCAGGTAGACCAGAACTGAATTCAGTATTCCAAAAGTGGTTTGATCAATTTTCTATACAGCTACAACATAATCTCCCTACTCCTATACTCAATGCACTGACCAATATAAGCAAGTGTTCCAAAAGCCTTCTTCACTGCCCTGTCTACCTGTGACTCCACTTTCAAAGAACTATGACCCTGCACCCAAAGGTCCCATGACTTTTTTATCAATTCATTGTAAACTCTGGTTCAATCTCTTGTCTGCATTTCAGAAATGGATGGCTTTTTTTTCGGAGTCTAGGCAATGCCCGAGTGGAATTATCACAAGATTATTAATCTAGAGACCCAGGTAATATTCTGGGGATCGGGTTCAAATCCCACCATGGCAGATGATGGAATTCAGATGCAATAATAATCTGGAAATAAGAGCTTAATGATGACCATGAATCCATAAAACTCATCTGGTTCACCAATGCCCTTTAGTGAAGGTAATTTACCATCCTTACTTGGTCTGGCTTACATATGACTCCAGACCCACAACAATGCTGGTCCAGATACATCTGTATCCCATTAATGAATTAAAACTAAAATATGGGGAGTGTTTCCGAACAAAGAGATCTTGGGGTGCAGGTGCATAGTCCCTGCAGGTAGACAGGGTAGTGAAGATGGAATTTTGTACATTTGCCTCAGTACATTGGATATGGAAGTTGGAACATCATGTTGGAGCTGTACAGGAAACTGGTGAGGCCATTTTAAAAATATTGCATTCAACTCTGTCTCCCTACTATAGGAAAGATGTTGTTAAACTTGAAAGGGATCAGAATATATTTATAAGGATGTTGTTGGGTTTGGAAGGTTTGAATTAGAGGGAGAGACTGAAAAGGCTGGGGCTTTTTGTCCTGGAGCATCAGAGGCTGAGGGGTGACCTTATTGAGGTCTATAAAATCATGAGGGCATGGATAGTGTTAAGTGCCAAGGTGTTTTTCCCAGGATTGGGGAGTACAAAACTAGAGGGCATAGGTTTACAGTGAGAGTGGAAAGACTTAAAAGGGACTTGAGGAGTGTGTTGTGTGTATGAAACAAGCTGTCAGAGAAGGTTGTGGAGGCAGGTATAATCACAACATTTAAAAGGCATTTAGATGGGTTTCTGAATAGGAAAGGGTTAGAGGAATATGGGTCAAATGCTGGCAAATGGAACTAGATCAGTTTAGGATATCTGGACGGACACATTAGACCAAAGGGTCTGTTTCTGTGATGTAGAACTCTGTGAGTTGAATCTTCTGTCTGCAGTGTAAAATCCTGCTGCGGTGCTAAACTCTCCCAACAAATTCTCAATTGGGATCTCTCTTACAGAAACTATGTCATGGATTTTGATTTGGCAAGATCTTCCATTTCTGAATCCACGATGATTTCCTGTAAAACAGTCAGATAAGGGAAAAGTTATCCCCATTCTTTTTCCCGATAGAACGTGAATGTATAGTTAAACAGAATTACCCCACTCGCACCCTCACTGAGAATAATTCATTCAATGCAGACAGAGAGTGGGCAGTTAAACCACAATCAAAGATGCAATGAACATCCTTCTCTTAACCATCCAGGAATTTTCTGACAGCAACTAAGTCCACAAGCAACCCTTTGGAAGTAACATTTTTCAAATGTTGAGAATATAAAAAGCAGGCTTTGGGAGAGTTTCCATTTGCTTGTTGGGAGCATTCTGGAATCATGTTGATTTGAATGGAATTTTCCTAGCATTTACTTTCACTGTCAGTTACACTGGTCAGTTCAGTAAGGATCATCCCTGGGAATGAATAACAAAGGCTTGAGAACAATGTAGATTAATATTCTATTCCTGCATTCTACTGAAGGTGTAATATGGACTGTGTGTTGATACAGATAGGTCCCAGCTGTGTAAATACTGTCACAACAGATATGTCAACTCATGGATTTTAAATGCTGTATACCTTTCTGTATTCCTGAAGGGAAAAGACTGTCAGTTAGTATTGCATTGTAAAGACCTCGAAGTGAGAGATAAACCTGGGCCATGAAGTTTAAGACCAACACAAACAGAACAAAAGTCAAACTTTTACTTCACAAAATGGACACTTTTTTATTTAAATACTCTAAGTAGTACTTCCTTGTCTCACTATTCCCACTCAATATCTCGAATCAATAGTGGCAAACTGGCTTAAAATCAGAATTTTAAAACATGTGTGTGATTATATTGGCGTGGGGGTGGAGCACAAAATAAACACATCAGTTAAAACACTTACAATACTGTTGCCTAGTAGACCCTAGAGTGATGTTTCATTGAGACCTTCAAGTGAAATGGATATGCAGCTTGCAAAGGAAGGGTGGCCAGAGTTAGGTTTATTAGGTTCAGGAGACTGGAGTAGAATATGGTAACATTGAGTGGACTGGCTTATCTGATCTCAGAGGGGAACATATATAGAGGAGGTCAAAGAGCAGCAGGAAGATTGCCAGGCAGTTGAAGGCTACTAGGTGATTTCAGCTTTTATTGAAGAGATGAGAACTTCAAGTATTTAAATAGTTTACATTACATATCACTTAAGCACAAAGAAAGCACACCAAAGTACAAATCCACCCAGGTACTCTGAGAATGATTTTGAATTATAACTTACAGAGGTCCATGACAACAAACTATCTTGAAAAGAGTTCCTTAATAGAAAATAGTTTAAGAATCATTGTAGATGAATGTCATGTGATTGTGGTAACACCATTTCAGACACGCAACTGATTTATACAATTCTTAAGAAAAGACGGAACTGACGCATTTGGGGACTGATATACAAACTGTTTAAAGTGGCCAGAAACATTGATGCAACTATTACAGAGAGCATGGAATCCTTGCTTTTATAAATGGAGACACCCAGTGAAAAGCATATTAGCGTAGCAACACTCAGAGAGCTGTATTTCCCTGCTTGACAACACGATGCGTTGTTATCTGTGCAGGGTGAGGGTTCTTATTAACATCATTGCTAGTGCTACATGTTGCTGGTTGCACTGATTACAGCCTACAGCACAGACTGGCCTTGGAATCACTATTGTCCACATAAAGCCTTTTGAAGCGATGTCTTGCAGATGAATGTTTCGACCATTAGAGTACAAAAACAAGAAAATTGTGCCAGTTATTTGCAAGTTACCTTTTAGTCAGGGCACAACACTTTAGGAACAATATCAAGCCCTTGAAGAGGGTGCAAGGAAAATTTGCCAGAAGGATGCTAGAGATGAAGGACGTCATGCGGAGAGACAAGACTAGAGTGTTCTTCTCAGTACAGTAAGGAGAAATGCAAACAAATGTTTCAAACTGTGGGGGTTCTACTGGAATAAGTATAAGTCTCTGTTTTATTGAATAGTGTGTAAATGTGGACACTGAATAAGAAGAATTGGTTGGAAGGAAGCTGAAAAGGATTATTTTATGCCTTGAGCTGTTATAGTCTGGCCGGAAACAGTAGAAGCAGATTTAATTGTAACTCACGAAAAGGGAATTAGAAGTATATTTGAGGAGGTAACATGCACATTTATGGGGAAAGAACAGGGGAGCGGTAATAATTCAATTCTTGTTTGGAGGAAACAGAATGAGACAAATCAAATTATTTTATGGAAAAAGGTTATATGCATACACAAAATAGCTACACAAACTTCATCTGTGTATTTCCTTAAATATCTGCTACCATTAAGTAAAACATGAAGACAAAGCATTTACAGTGACCAAAAATGCCAATCTAATTTTTAGCTGAGCATTTTACTCAAATATACAGAGAAACATAAACTGCATATGCATGCAGTGTGAAAATAGGACAACTGGAGACCCTGTATCTATGAAAGTCCTTACTTACAGCATCTTTGCTTCTACTGGACAGCCCTGCAATATCGAACAAATGACATTAACTGTTTTTCATCATAATTTGTATCAATTACAAAGCAATGAGCTTGCCAGCTATTTAAGCAATCCAGTACTTTCTAGCTGAAAAATGTTTTGCTGATATTATACCCCTTTGCAAGGGGTCTCCATCTGCTGTTTGCATTGGTAATGTAAAAATAGTTAACCATCATGATGACATTCTGAAACCAGTGATCAAATCTTATGTAATGCTCGATTAACTTAAAGAATACAACATTACAATATCTACATTCCCCTTAAACAGTACCCACATGTCCCAACAGTCTCCCTTTATACTGCTTTGAAACATCTTAACACTAATTAATTGCGTCAAACCTTCCTAAAGAAGCACTGTAATAAAAGCAACACTTAAAGAAACTCACAAAATTATGTCAGCATATCATTCCTGGCACTGATGATGCCCTGCAAACCCACTGCTTGTGGAAGGACCGCAAGTATGCAGTGGTAACACAATCTGTGCCCTCTCCAGGGACACCCAGCTGCAGACATAACTACAAAAAAGGAAGGTAGTTGGATCTAATGATGTCCTCCATGGCCCACTATCTGGACCTGTTAATGGCCACTTGGTCAGGCACAAGAAGTAGTCCCATTCAGTAGTCCTCTGGCTCCCTCCACCTTATTGAGTGGCCAAAGATGAGAAGCAAGAGTTGAAAGTGCAACTAAAAGTTAAGAAGCATCCTCTTCAAAAGAGGAACATAACCTAATATGATCTCTTTATACATTAAAATACAGAGTTCACATGGGCACAAAGAAATACAGGTGGCCTGGGAGTCCATAAAGCATTCTAACTGTCTATTGCACCGGGCTGCTGCTGCATGCAATACTCTCCATACCAAATCCAATCTCTGCTAACCAGGTTTTATTTTTCTCCAATGTAATTAAGTTCACACAGAACAAGAGATACTGACCCTCCCATAACTGCCCTCCTCCACCTAGGTGTGGTCTTTTTGCAATATTAGCAATTCCAGATGGTAGTCAGAAAGTGGAGATTTCAAGCACCTTCAGCGATTATGTCATGCTGTTATCTGTTGTGTACAAACACACCCATGATATGCAAGAGGGGCTACAATCATTGATTGTGGCACATGGTTAGCAGATTGGAAACTGTAGTTTAGAAAGTTTATAGTCAGTGATGAGGATTTACGGACAGGTATTAAACATTTTTAGTAAGCTTTAGCTTGGCAAATGTGTCTCTGCTCAAATCGTATCACAATGTTGTAATTCACAATGAAAAGCATGCCTCTGAAAGATGATGGAAACAATTGAACTGCTCCTTTCCTCTGACAGGAAGATGTATGTATTTACCCCTATTGTAGCTGTGATTGATCCGACAGCAAGATACACCTTCAAGTCTTTACATCTGCTGCTCTTATCACTGTGCAGCACTGACACACAAAACCAGACCACACTCCACTTTCCCACTCACTATCTATTTCCATAAGCTCAACCCATTCAAAGTGTCATAGAATGTGTTTTACAGGAACAACTGAGAAGAATCCACACAGCTTGATGTACTTAATATAATAAGATCATATGAACTTGGGAGTTTAGTGAAAGAAGTAGCGCATGGGGTTAAAGTTCACATCTGCTGTGAAACGAGAAACAACCCCCAGAGAATTCCTTGGAGTCAGACAAAATCTTAAAGAAATAGAAAATGCACGTGCAGTACCAGACTGCTGGAAAATTGTAGCAGGATGACAGTTTGTTCGTTGAATCATCAGGGGGGCGCATTAAGCACAATACTGTATTTCCTTCAATGAGTTAAAATATTAATCTTCTGTTCATTGGGATGAGGGATGGTACTACTGAGGAATGAAATACTGTCCATTTGAGAACCCAGTGTCAGCACCATGTAGTCACAGGGCAAGTGGAATCTGTTGCCCCCTAACATCTGAATGCACCCTTGTGGGTCCTCTCTATTTCTTGCACCAGCTATCCTATGGCTTTTCATGGTGAGGTTGTCAATTAATTTAAGTTTGAACAGTGGGCAGATCCTTCATACGGCACAAAAATTCTTAATGTTGTGTTCTTGACCACACACACATACACACTCACACGCACACACACACGCGCATGTGAGCCTTGCAAGTCAATAAAGTACTAGGCACAAAAAGTTTTAAAACTTTAACTTTTGGCTTTTTTATTTATAAGATGAATGAGGAAAGACATTCTAGGAGAGATCATCAGTTTGCTGCCTAAACATACACCTATGAAGTGACCATTGTGGAAACTGCCTAATATCCACATCCCATTGATTTCTAATTCTGGATTTGCCTGGGCAGCAAGTTGAAAATTGGCCTTGGTTTGTCTCCATGTAGCACTGTGAACCTGATTCTGTGTGTGGGATTGGGACAGGGCAGTATTATGTCCAAACCCTGTGGCCTACCTGTCTTCACAAAAATTAAGTGCTGGTCAGGGAGGCCCCCTGATCGATCTTGCTGTTGCTAACTGAGGCTCTTGTACGGTCAGGTAAGGACAGCTTAGGGCCTCAATCTGCCACCGCAATGATTGATCCTCCAACCCAAGCTGACAAATTCTCACAGAGTAGCCATTATCAGGAATGCCACATAGCACCATGCCCACCTACAGCTAGATTAGAGACAATCAGCGCTAGATTGAGGGACTGGACCTCAGGCAGGGGTTGCATCTACTAGGGGACATCTGCCTGCCCCCTTTCCCCACTAACCCTCAGCCTGAGAAACAAAATATCATATATGTGATCACTTGAATCTGATATCTATAAGAGAGAAGATACCAGTCTAGAATGAACATGCAAAGAGAGAGGTCTTAGACAGTACACTATTGAGCTGTATTTGATGATGTTCTATGTACAGATGTGAACAAAGGAGTATTACAGTACATTAGAAGTGAAGAGCTGCAGGGACAGTGTATCTGCAGACATCAGTAACTCAGAGATACTCCAGGTTGTATCTCAACGTACAGGTAGCAATATTGGCTTAAAGCACAAGACACCACCCTGCTGGTATTTGCCACACTACAAGAACATATTTAAAAAACAGTATATTTGAAAACTGAGCTGCTCCAGACTAGCTCCACTGAAACCTTTGGGTTTTACCTCCTATGGATCCACACAATCCCATGAAGTGAGTATCCATGCTTGTTAGTTGAGAACGTTGAGGATTCAGATCCAGGTTCCTGTGGCTTATTCGCTGTTCTGATATGCTGCTGTATCCTTTGACTGCCATCTTCAATGTATTGCTTGAAATTGAAATTGTTCTCCACTGTGTTACAGCTGCAATTTTACAGTCGAATTGTCACTCGGCTGTGTGAATTTAAGAGTGCTTTTAGCTTGAGGGGAAGTTATAAATTATTTACTGACATCTGGATTCTTTGATGGATTCACAGAGTGTGAGCATCACTGACAAGACCAACAATTATTGCTCATCTCTAATTGCCCACTAGAAGGTGAGGCCTGCTTTTCTGAATGGTTTGTTGGTCATTGCGTGTGGCAGTTGGGAATCACAGAAAGATAAGATTGCTTTGGATGAAAGGGAACTATTGAACCAGAATGGGTTTTATGACAATATAACTGTTTCACATAGTCACCATATCTGATAGTAGTTTTTTATTCCAGATTTAATTTAACACAGTTACATTCTATCATGAATTAAAAAAAACATGGTCAAGTGTAGTGATTGAAATGATGATCAGGTGGATCACATTGATGATGAGATCCTTGACTGGGGCTGTTAACCTGGGCCAATCAGGGAGCCCTGACTGACAGACATAAAGAGAATATTCAGAGATTGTCCTCATTCTAGGGTTTGGCTCTGAGCTGGCTGGTCACAGTCTATTTATTGTGCACATGTAAATCAAGGGTGACTTGGTGACAGGATACCCATCTCTGTGCGGTCATTTCATTAACCAAATGTTGTTTCTTATTCTGAAATTTTATGGGGTTGCATTTAAAGGCCAATGGTTTTAATACTTTGCAGAAGCCCTCGTTATTTGTAAATAGCCATTGTGGCTGATAGAGAATAAGTTTACTAATCTTTTCAGGAATGAATGGTCATTATTTTTGACTAGCTTGCTGACAATGGTGGAGCGTACAGTGTTATTTATACATTAAACCTAGGTGATTAATTTGAAAAATGCCACTTTGCTGCTTCTTACCAGTTCAAAAGCAACATTCCAATTTTATGCAAGAATAAGAGGAGCTCCACATTAGCCAGAAATACAAGTCTGTTGGAAAGTGGGACTGTCAATTAGGGACAGGATTATCTGCAGGAAAGCAGGATGAGTGCACTTAGGAAAGCACACAGCAATTTAGAATACTAGCAAGCCAAGAACTCCTGGTGGAGAAAAGAAATGTGTGCCAGGAACATGGAGTTCTGCTTAAGAGGTGAGGCAAGAAGAGGATGCACTGCTGGAGAGTGGGAGGAGTGAGTCAGGGTGGAAGGCACATGACTGGCAAACAGTCGAGCCGACCCCAAGTTCAGCGCTGGCTGCCAAATCACATGAAAAGACTAATGAAGAGCTTAACACAGGATTCTGAGAAACTAAGAAGAACAGGACAAAATGATGGTTTGTGGCATGTGCACTGTGGTAACCTGTCCAAATGAGAGCGATAGCAACCAGTTACTGATTTTCGGAAAATTGAATTGTTTCTTGCTCCTCATGTCATAATGATTCTGAAAAATTGACAACAGTCAAGGATAAAGAGAAGTTTGCCATTATAGAGCACCTTCCAAAACATCAGAATGTCTCAAATTGTGCCAACTGCTCTTCAGATTCCTTTTCAATGGTATTCACCAATTTTCTACAGAAAAATAAAGCAGCCTGTTTGTATGCAGTGTGGTTCTCCAAACAGGGGTGACATTAATAACCAGATATTTGTTTTGCTGCTTTGGACTTAATTGTAGTGTGGATGGTTAAAGAAGTTTGCAAATTACAAGAATTGGTCTTGTGGTCATGCAGAGAAAAACTGTAGCCTGCAAGAAGATAGCAATGGAATGGTCATGTGGCACAACAGTGACAATTGGAGGTGCTATAGGACTGGAAGGACAGCTAATGTAGCAGAAAAATTCAAAAAGGGTAGTAGGGATAAGCAAGGGAACGTTAGGTCTAACATCAATGATAGGGGAACTATTGGAAACATTTCTGAGGGATAGAATTAATCTCCAATCAGAGACGCAAGGATTAGTCAAGGAATATCAGCATAGCTTTGTTAGGGGAGATCGTACCAAATCAATTTGAATGAGTTTTTCAAGGAGGTGATGAGGGGGATGGATGAAAGTAGTGCAGTGGATATAGTCTACATTGACTATGCTTTTTACATGTGTTTGTATTGGAGACTGTGAGATCCAGGGCAGTTTGGCAAATTGGATCCAAAATTTGTCATAGCAATAGGAAGCAGTTGGCAATGGTTGTAAATTATTTTTGTGACTGTCAGCCTGTATCCAGTCGTATACCCCAGGTTCAACGCTGGATGCCTTGCTGTTCATAGTGTATATTAATAATCTAGATTTAAATGTAGATGGTTGATTGCAAGTTCACAGATAACACAAAAATTGGTGGTGTGGTATAGGTCAAGGAAGTAAATCCTAGACTATAGAATGATATTGGTGGGCTGGTCAGATGGGTAGAACAAATGGAATTTTATCTTGAAAAGTGTAAGATGGTACATTTTAGAAGGAATAACACAGCATGGGAGTATACAATGAATTGTACAATCTTAGGAAGTATGGAGGGTCAGACGGACCTTGTTGTGCATGTCCATCGTTCCTTGAAGGCAACAGGGCAGGTGGAAAAGACAGTTAAAGGCATATGGCATACTTGCGTTTTTTAGTCAAAGCATTAAATACCAGAGCAGGAAGGTTGAGATGGAGCTGTACAAAATGCTACTTTATTCATAGCTGAAAAACGATGTGCAGTTTTGGTCACAAAATGATGGAAAGTGTGACTGCATTAGCAAGGATACAGAAGAGATTTATGACGAAAGTTCCCTGGGTTGGAGAATTTATTGATAAGGGAAGCTTGTGCAGGCTACGTTTGTTTACCAGAACAGAACAAGTTAAAGGGAAGTCTCATTGAAATAACTAAAATCATGAGGGATCTAAATGGACAGGAGAGAAAGGCCCAATTCTCCTTGGGGCAGAAAGGGTTAGAAAGGACTGGAATGCTGAAGAGAATTTTGATATTTGTCATCCTCAAAAAGTCCCTTATGCCTCTATCACAAATTGCCTTTAGTAATCAAACTTCTGCTGTCTGGCTTCATGTGTTAACCCTGTTCAGAAATGAGTGCAGGTGATTTTCAGCTTTGCTTGTTAGCCTACCCAGCAGTGACAAACCTGGTTTTTGCAGCAAATAGTGAAGTGTTGTCAGCTTTGAATGTGGAAAAACATAGAAAGCCCAGATGAGACCATAACACCATATGACTTGAAGGTATAGGAGTAGAATTAGGCCACTCAGTCCATCGAAATTGCCCATTCAATCATGGCTGATATGCTTCTCAACCCAGTTCTCCTGACTTCTTCCCATGACCCTTGACCCCTTTACCAATCAAAATGTAATGTATCTCTGTCTTAAATGCACTCAATGACTTGACCTCCACCTGCTGCAATGAATTCCAGAGATTAAGCCAACCCACTGGCTGAAGAAATTCCTCCTTATCTCAGTTCTAAAGGGTTATCCCTTCACTCTGAGGCTGTGCTCTCAGGTCCTAGTCTCTCCTCCTCGTGAAAACATCTTCTCCACGCCCATTCTATCCAGGCCTCTCAGTGTTTAGATACTCATCTAGGAAATGGACAACTCCAAAATGAAAATCTGCATTTGAACCAGTTCAAACCACTTGAACTGGCTTTGCTGATTTGTTGAAGTGATGGCAAAATCCACCATTTTTCTGGTTCAGGGGACACATTATAGGAGTCAGTGATTTCGGGTGAAAGGTTAGGAGCATTTGGAAGGAATTAGAGAAATAATTTCACTCAGAGAGTGGAGAGGATCTAGAACTCACTGCCTGAATGTTTGGGTGGCGTGGTGGCTCAGTGGTTAACACTGTTGCATCACAGAGCCAGGGTTCTGGGTTCGGTTCCAGCCTCAGGTAACTGTCTGTGTGGAGTTTGCATATTCTCTGTGTCTGTGTGGGTTTCCTCTGGGTGCTCCAGTTTCCTCCCACAATCCAAAAACATGTGCAGGTTAGGTGAATTGGCCATACTAAATTGCCCGTAGTGTTCAGGGATGTGTCGATTAGGTGCATTAGTCAGAGGTAAATATAGGACTTGGGTAGTATATTCTTTGCAGGGTCAGTGTGGACTTGTTGGGCTGAAGGGCCTGTTTCCACACTGTAGGGATTCTATATAACATCTTTTAAAAGTATTTGGATTTGCACATGTGGTACTGTAGCCTACAACATTACATAACAAGAGCTGGAAAGTGGGATTAGGCTGACAGCTCCCCTTTGGACAGTAGAGACATGATGGGGCTAAATAGCAACCTTCCATACTGTAAACTTCTCTGGTTTCATTATTTCTATTCTGCTGTTTGAAGGATAAATATTAGTCTAGACTGATAACATTCATGCTTCTTTGTTAAATAGTTGCATCTCATTAAAAAAAATGGCAGCTCAGACAGGGCAGCATTGTCTCAGTAATGTAGTGAGTTGTCAGCCTAGGTTATGTGCTTGAGTCCACGGAAACCTGGTCCAGGAACACCAGTTAGGATTAGCATTCCCTCCTTTCTGTTCGCAAAAGTTAAGGCTGCCACATACTAATTTATAAACCTTCCGTTCAGTTTACTTATCAGCACTCTATGAATGCGATGCAAGAAAGCAGAACTAATTTTTAATCAGCAAGATTGTTCAGAAATGTCCTGAGCACCAGGAATGAGGGCCGGTGTCGAGATTATACGATCCTCAGAGGATTGTTGAAAAGAAAGGTCAAGCTCTGAAATTAATTCTTTTGTCAAATAAATCTTTTAGTAATTTGTGCAGCTCCTTATTATTGGACAAAAAAAAGCTGATAAAGTGGAATTTATAGGCAGAATATTTAGCGGCTCAAGCATCGTTGCAATAGTGCAAAGAGGGTACCTAACCTGCACATGTTTTTGGATTGTGGGAGGAAACTGGAGCACCCAGAGGAAACCCACACAGACACAGAGAATATGCAAACTCCACACAGACAGTTACCTGAGGCTGGAATCGAACGCAGAACCCTGGCTCTGTGATGCAGCAGTGTTAATGTGGGTTAGAAATTCTATTATAAGTCACATTCAAAAGTTAATATATAGTAGCTAAAACAATAGTCAAGGAATGTACATATAGACAGCTATTTTGCTTGAAACCTTTGAATGAAGTATGCACTTTCTAGCATTATATTTCAATGCATATCTATTCCACCACAACAAATAAGGATGTGCTTGTTATTCTGCTCCAGCCTCTTGGATTTGATCCCCATTTTCACTTTTGTATTTCTTATTTTGCATCCTCCCATCAATGGGCATAATCTGGTCAAACAACCATGTCCACTTGATCCTTTCTTGTCATGCCACTGGCTATGCCCTGACAACCTCTTTCCTTTAATAACAAAAACCCCTTCATGACCTCTGTTTTAGAGAACATTTCAATGAGAATTTGCTCTCGTGCTCATACAGAACACTTGTCCTCATTTATCTCATATTTTTCATTGATTTTGCAAGGTGGAATCTTTGAAACAAATTGTTGCAAAATCAGTAAATCTGCAATCACGAGAAGGCAATGGCCTAGTGATATTATTGCTGTACTGTTAATCTAGAGACCCAGGTAACGTTCTGGGGACCTGGCTTTGAATCCTGCTACGGCAGGTGATGGAATTTGAATTTAATAAAAATCTGGAATTAAGAGTCCAATGCTGATCATGAAACCTTGCTGATTATCAGAAAAACCCATCTGAGTCACTAATGTCCATTAAGGAAAGAAACTGCCGTCCTTACCTGGTCTGGCCTACATCTGACTCCAGACCCAGAAAAACGTGGTTGATTCTTAACTGCCCTTTGGGCAATTAGGGATGTGCAATAAATACTGGCCCATCCAGTGACACCCTTATCCCATGAATAAATTTAAAATAATGATGCTAATCTAGTGAATGAAAAACAAATGATTTGAATCCCAGTCTTATAAGCAATTTTAAATAGTGTTCTGCTTACAGGTTAGAGATATTGTTACTGTTCCAGAGTAAGGAGACATATTTACTGAATCACAAAGATTTATACTTAGGATATTAGAACAGCAGGTAAAAATATAACCTGTTTTATCTGATTTGGAACCTTCTCTCTACATAAGGTATTGTTTTGTTCAGAGAACACACCTGGTATTAACAGAGTTAGGGGTTGAGGAGGATGGCTTGAACAGCTTATCCATCTGAAAACATGTTCATGCTATAAAATGATTGAGCTCACAACAGCGGCAGCATGATGTCTCAGTGGTTAGCATTGCTGCCTCACAGCACCAGGGTCCCAGGTTCAATTCCAGCCTCGGGTAACTGTCTGTGTGGAGTTTGCACGTTCTCCACATGTCTGCGTGGGTTTCCTCCCACAATCCAAAGATGTGCAGGTCAGGTGAATTGGCCATGCTAAATTGCCCATAGTGTTAGGTGCATTAGTCAGAGGGAAATGGATCTGGGTGGGTTACTCTTCTGAGGGTTGGTGTGGACTAGTTGGGCCAAAGGGCCTGTTTCCACACTGTAGAGAATCTAATCTAATCTACACTTCCCTTAGTGATGATCAGAGCTCGTGGTCAGAAAGGAAATGTTCAGACCCCAAGCAACTACTGTTACATTATCGTGGCTGTTTCTCCCTCCACTTTAAAATCCTGGACATTAATTGTCCTCAGGTTCAGTTACAACATCAAGTAGGCAAGAATCTGAGCAAGTATTGACAATAAATTACTAGAAAAATTTTAAAAACGTTATTCTTTTGTTGGGTGTGGGCATTGTTGTTGAGAACAGCACTTATGACCTTTTCCACTTCAGAGGGAAGTTAAGAGTCAACTGCATTACTGTGATTCTGGAGTTACATACTGGCCAGACCCAGGAAACATGACAGTTTTTCCTCCCCATAGGACATTAGTGAATCAGATGGATTTTTACAACAATAGTTCTGTAGCATCATTCTTGAAACTAGCTTTTGATTCCTGATCTCTTACTTATTAGTAGAACTTAAATTCCATAAATTGCCATATTGGAATTTTTATGCAGGGTCTCCAGATTGTTAGTCTGAACCTCTTGGTTATTAGTCTTATGATATTATGACTGCATTACCATCTTTTCCTGAAAAGGGGCAAACTTGCACTTGTGTGGCATCTTACTTGACCTCAAGATATTCTAAATTACTTTAAAGACAACTAAGCATTTTTGAAGTGTGGCCACTGTTGGAATGTAGAAAAATGACTCGTTGATAAATTAAGCAGCTTATCAAAGCTACCATCATTTTAGTAGAATAGCACTAATGTGTAGGGAGGCGATAGCCGAGTGAAGTTATCTCTAGACCATTAATCTAGAAACTGAGCTAATGTTCTGGGACCCGGTTTCAAATCCAGCTACAGCAGATGGTGGAATTTGAAGTCAATAAAAAATCTGGAATTTAGAATCTACTGATGACCATCAAACCATTGTCAACTGTTGGGAAAAACCCATCTGGCTCACTGGTGTCCTTCAGTGAAGGCAAACTACCATCCTCACCAGGTCTGGCTTACGTGTGACTTTCAACTTCTCTCTGAAATAGTCCACCAGGTTGTACTAATTGCTACTAAGTCTCGATAAAGAAATGAAACTGGATGGATCATCTGACATCAACTAAGGTACAAGAAAAGACAATGGTAGCAACAGCCCTGGAGACTCTGCAAAGTCCTCTTTACTCGAGCAAGTGCCAAAATTGGGAGTGCTATCTCACAGCCTGTTTGAGCATAAACCTGACATAGTCATACTCACGGAATCATACGTACCAGACAATGTCCCAGATACCACAATCCATGGATATGTTGTGTCCCACCAGCAGGGCAGACCCAGCAGAGGTAGCTGCAGAGTGGTTTACATTGACTCTGGACCCCATGAAGTCGCATGACTTTCAGGTTAAACATGGGCAAGGAAACCTCCTGATGATTACCATTCAAAGGAAGCACTGAGGGTGGCCTGGGCACAAAATATACTCTGGGTGGGGATTTCAATATTCACCACTAAGACTGGCTTGTGGTCAGTACTACTGATCAAGCTGGTCAGATCCTAACCAACATAGCTGCTAGGCTGGGTCTGTGACAGATGGTGAGGGAACCAGCAAGAGGAAAAAACATAATTGACCTCATCCTTACCAATCTGACGGTGCAGGTACAACTATCCATGACAGTATCAGTAAGAGTGACCACCGCACAGTCCTTATGGAGATGATGTCCTACCTTCACACTGAGAATACCTTCTGTCTTGCTGTATGGTACTATCACCATGCTAAATGGGACAGACTTTGAACAGATCTAGCAATCCAAGACTGTGCATCCATGAGGCGCTGAAGGACATCAACAGCAGGGAACTGTACTCCAGCACAATCTGCCAACCTCATGGCCTGGCATTTCCCCTACTCAATCATTACCATCAAGCCAAGGATCAACTCTGGTTCAATGCAGAGTGCAGGAGGGCATGCCAGGAGCAGCAGTGAGGCAAACCTAAAAATGAGGTATCAAACAGGCTTTTCCAGCAACACATTTTCAGCTCTGATTACAGCCTTGGTTCAAACAGAGTCAAATGAGTTGAATTCTAGAGGTGAGGCGACAGTGACAGCCTTTGACATTAGAGCCACATTCAACTGAGAGTGGCATCAAGGAGCCCCAGCCAAACTGCAGGTATCAGGAGTCAAATTCTCCATTGGTTGGACTAATACCTGGTAGATAGGAAAATGGTGTGGTTGTTGGAGATCAGTCATCTCAGCTCCAAGACATCTCTGTGACAGTTCCTCAGGGTAGTGTTTAGGGCCCAACCATATTTAGCTGCTTCATCAATGACCATCCCTCCATCATAAGGACAGAAGTGGGGATGTTCACCAATGGCTGCACAATGTTCAGCACCATTCGGGACTCTACAGATACTCAGGTAGTCCATGCTCAAATGCAACAAGGTATGGAGAATATCCAGTTTTGGCTGACAAGTGGCAAGTAACATTCTTGCCACACAAATGCCAGGCAATGATCATCTGCAATAAGAGACTATCCATCCATCGCCCTTTGACATTCAATGACGTTGCCATCACTGAATCCCCCACTATCAACATCTGAGGGTTACTATTGACCAGAAACTCAACTGGATTCACCACATAAACATTATGGCTACAAAAGTAGGTCAGAAGCCAGGAATACTGCGACAAGTAACCCACCTCCTGACTCTCCAAATTGTATTCAATATCTACAAGGCACAATGAGTGTGATAGAATACTCCCCATTTGCTTGGATGGGTGCAACTACAACAACACTCAAGAAGCTTGACACCATCCAGGACAAAGTAGTCCACTTGTTTGGCACCACATTCACAAACATCCACTCTCTCCACCACTGATGCTCAATAGCAGTAGTGCGTACTATCTAGAAGATGCACTGCAGAAATTCACCAAAATCCTTCGACAGCACTTTCAAAACTCTCAACCACTTTCATCTGGAAGGACAAGGGCAGAAGGAAATGGGAACACCACCACCTGCAAATTCACCTCCATGCAACTCAGCATCCTGACTTGGAAATATATCACTGTTCCTTCACTGTTGCTAGGTCAAAATCCTGGAATTCCCTCCCTAACAGCACTGTGGATTGACCTACAGCAGATAGACTGCAGTGGAAGGCAGCTCACCCCACCTTCTCAAGGGCAACTGGGGAGATGCAACAAATGTTGGCCAGCCAGTGACACCCACATCTCACAAATCAATGAAGAAAACAGCATTCAAATCACACAATGGTTTGTTTGGATATAATTTTATTAGTTACTTGGATATTCCAATGAGGTCCTTCACAAGCTGAGAGAACATAATATGCACTCATTGGGTCAGGTGAAGTGTGTAAGGGTGGCAAGTCTGGGCCAAGTGCTTTTACTTTCATTCTCCCCATGGTGACAGTATTCACCTTCATCATTATTTCCTTCAGATCACACAACTGAAACCAGAACCTCGGCATTTGAGGAATAGAAGTCCAGCCATCCTTCACATATTAGGATGTCTAGTGCTGCATCACTTCACTGCTGCACCAATATCCTAACTTCCTTTCTCCCAGACTCTTCATTTACATTTTGAATTTGGAGAAGAAAAGAAAATCTTGAAACTAAGAAACTAGAAATTGTAAGAAAAGTTTTATTAGTACAAGACCCTTTGGTTTATAATCAGTAGCAAATCTACATTTATGCATACACTAAGTTCACTTATTACATGTCAGTGATAATTCAACATAGATTGTAACTAGTCAGTATATCAATGAAAACATAACTGCACAACTAACCTTTAGAAAATAATCTTGTTTCTAACGAGATTTTTTTGTTGTAAAGGTTTATCAGGGTCTTTCTGTTCATTTCATTGTTGTTTCACTGTGATTTATGTCATTGTGTTTGTAAGTAAATGAAAAGTTGGTTACCCATTTTCAAAAGGAGATGTGTGATTGTGTGACTCTCCCTTAAATTAACAGAACCTGACTGGTCTCAAATGAAAAGAACAAGCTCAGAATAATCATCATGCTATAGCATCTCTCGCAAGTTACTGAATATAATCATTGTAATAAACGCCCTCTCCACAGAAAGTTATAAATTCAGTGATGAATCACTGCATGAGAATTCCTCCCAAGCATTACTGAACTCCAGGAGTAATAACTGCAATTTAAGATCACCACCAAACCCCACTATCATAGTTGCCAAAGTTGCCAAGCTCCAAGAGAAAATACACGTACTTAAACAGCAGTATATATAAATCCTTAAACAAAAATAAACTCAATCAGATAAATCTGTTCTAGCTAAGCATAGAAATAAAAAAAAATGCACTACACATACAAAGAGGAAAAATGGTTATCACAGGAAGCAATCTACCTAACCTGGTCTAAATTAACAACAGAGCCATCTGAATACTGTGTAAATGGATTGTTGGTAATGGTGATTCAAGTTAAGTGGCCATGTTTAGGCATAGGCAGCAGGAACAATAAGCTTCAAAAAGACATGAATATATTGCTTGCCTTGTAATTATCTTTGCCACCAAAGTATATCAGTGAAGTCTTTCATGAACAAGAGTTTTTCTTCCAAGATTAAAGTATCCTGGCAGGCTATCTTCTCATTCATAAGGCAAGATTTCAATTCACCCCCTTTTGATCACATCTTCCAGTTCTACTGTGGGAAGTTACTTAGAAAATAACAAACATATGATGTAGTACTCGGGACAGAATATCAGTTGGATAATGTTTTAATGCACTCAAAGAGTTCAGAATATGTGATAGATATTTTCCAATCAACCTGTTCAGAGGTGTTACTGTAGACAATTTATTAATTATCATGATATGCTGTTAATGATTTTTCCTTAAATTTAAAACATTTCTGAGCTTTCCTATTTGCTTAAATAATGGCCACTTCTATCACAACAAGAGATTGGAAAATAAATCTATGCATTTAAATTTAGAATCTCTTTCCTTAATGAGGGAAATCAATACTAGGAAACAAATGCATTGTCCCTCTTAAAACCAAATGTCTGCACTAAGTACTCTAACAGTCGGTACATTACCAACTGCATACAGTAAAGCTGCTTTTGCCAATAATACGCTTTCTCCAATCTTGGTACATCATGAACTATTGTTTTCACATCAATCATTGTTTCTTAGAGTGAGATTGCCAATTGTAACAACATTTTGCAATTTTTTGCTGTGGTGTCTTTCCCTGCTTCAACTATGTTCACTTAGGATTCTGACAAGTGTTAACTAGAACAAAAAGTTGATTTAAATTGCTCAAATAATACAATGCAATCACGAAAGCTGAACCAAACACTTTGTTTTCTACTTTGCTTCAGTATAGTGTTATTTAGAATGGATAGCCACTGTGTTGTAGCCAGTTTTCACATATGTCACGTTCCCACTTTTCTTATGTTTAGAATATTACAAGTGAGCCTGCAATGTTACAGTTTATGGCTGACTGGTTTCTTGACTGGTTTCTTTAGGGGTCGCTTGCCAGTGTCCTGCTTGATGTTCAACTTTCCTCTCTCCTTGTTCTGTTCCTTCTGTAGGATCTGCTTCATGAGAATTGATTCTCTCTTGCTCTCTTTTTTCACCTGCCGAAGGGAGCGCTTAATCCTCTTCACCTTCTCACGCAGATGGTTGTTGGCCTTTTCAAGAGATTTCACTTTCTGGGAGAGCTTCCTCACACGATCTTCCTCCTCATAAAGGGCTTTCTGCACAGTTGAGCACAGGAGCTGAAGGAGACATTGAAGAATCTATTAGAATACAGGAGATAAAGATAGGCCACCCAGAAAAAACAATGATGGCACAGATAACTACTTGACATAAAGACTATGACTCAATACTTGATTTTAATATTGGCAGTACCATTTTAAAATGAATGGTTACCCCTTACTCCCGATTTTAAAATATCACCCAATTGAAACATTTTGGCAATGGTGTCCATATGACCAGATTTCTTTTTCATCAAAGAGGTTTGTGATTTATGCTCCAGCCTATCTACGAATCTTCAAATAAAGCTAGTTGGAAATATTTGCATACAATATTTCTGTGTGGCCAATTCAGAGAGCACTTTGTCTCTCTCTCTCTCTGGGAACATAGTCAAAAATCACATGACACCAAGTTATAATCCAAGGTTTATTTGAAAATACAAGCTTACAGAGTCTTATTCCATCTTCAGGTGCATATACAGCTTACTCAAGTCCAAATTTGAGCTTTTTAGGAGATACAAGAATAGAAAATCAAAGCACATGCAAGGGCAATGATAGGCTTAATTCAGCTGCAAGTGCACAGTTTCTTGAGTTTAGAATATTAGTAATCTTTCTCTTGCAGTCCAGTCAGGGTCACCTATCCTTTTAAATGCTAACTGATAGTTTACTCTTGAGCCAAACAAGAATTCCAGGCCAATTTCATCAGGTTTCATTCATAAACAGGCTAGCAGGTTAATCATTAACAGTGCCTGAAGTACTGCAGACCTGCATGCTTAAAATATTGGATTACTGACTCTCAGATGCATGGTTTCAAATTAACATAATCAGGTATATTACTTTACAGAGCCCTGCTTACATGTTCACTTAAACAAATAATATAAACTAAACACTCACGAAAATCAATTCTGTAGAACCCGTAGTTTCTGAACCAAAGCTGCTATTTTATTTCCAAAACGATGTAGTCACTGCCTGCACGCACTTGAGTCACAACCGGCTCTGGATGCCATTTGAGGAGGTCAGTAATGTAAGCATTAGAAAATTACGTCAGGATATGTAGACTACTGATTTTATAGCAACACTGCCATTCGGAACCTCAGGTGTCAGCTAATACCTGCTCTGAAATGTACACAACCAAACATGTGAGGGGAAAGTGAGGACTGCAGATGCTGGAGATCAGAGCTGAAAATGTGTTGCTGGAAAAGCGCAGCAGGTCAGGCAGCATCCAAGGAGCAGGAGAATCGACGTTTCGGGCCTGAGCCCGAAGAAGGGCTCATCCCCTTCCTGAAGAAGGGCTCATGCCGAAACGTCGATTCTCCTGCTCCTTGGATGCTGCCTGACCTGCTGCGCTTTTCCAGCAACACATTTTCAGCACAACCAAACATGTGACTAGCAGAAGCAAGAACACTATTCAAAGTGATCATCAACTATTAGGGTAATTGCTGAATACTTTCCAGTGCCTGAATTTGTATAAGTGATTGAAGTTTGCCAAACTGTTGAAGGTTAGTGAAGTTGACATGGAATGGTATGACATGTTCGTCATACCATTAGTGAAGTTAGTGAAGTTGACATGGAATGGTATGACATGTGGAGAATATCCAGTTCTGACCTTAAGGATTCTAATTCGATCCCTTGCTCTTACTAATGTACTATCTGTTGTTACCATCCCCCTTAGTCTATAACATAAGGGAGATTGAGCAGAAACAGCACAGAAGAGAACAAGCTACTTAACTGCAGGGAAACAGAGAGGAAGAAGGACACACAGGCAGAGACTAGCTTTAACGAGGGTCTTCTGGGAGTATTTCTATTGCTTCAACCTAAGCCAGGGATTGTATACAGACTCAGAGCAGGGGTATGGATAGTGCCGCCCAGGGGCTGTGGCCCTGTGGATCCTTCCAGGCTTGAGCAGGCATGTTCGATTAGATTATTTACAGTGTGGAAACAGGCCCTTCAGCCCAACAAGTCCATATCGACCCACCGAAGAGCAACCCACCCAGACCCATTCCCCTACCCCTAACACTACGGGCAATTTAGCATGGCCAATTCACCTCACCTGCACATCTTTGGACTGTGGGACGAAACTGGAGCACCCGGAGGAAACCCACGCAGACACAGGGAGAATGTGCAAACTCCACACAGACGGTTGCTTGTGGCAGGAATTGAACCCGGGTCCCTGGTGCTAACCACTGTGCCACCGTGCCACCCACAATCTTCAGGTTTGCTGTTTACTGCTGAAGGTTACTGACACTGTTGATGCCAAGAGGTGAGTCCATTGTATTCTGTCTTAGCAAAGAAAAGCAGGATAAGCTTTATCAGGCCAGTGGGATTTCCACCGATGATATTAAAACACACATATGGTTTTGCAATTGTGCATTTAAATGCAGAGATGTATTTCAACTGCAAGCTTCCATTCACTGAAATTGGTGCAGTGACCATACAGGATATCATGCGTTGGAATGTCCATAGGCATGGTGCACTTATTCTGTCCCAGACTACTATTCCCTCAATAATGGAGTCACCAAAAAGATAGCTGCTGGGTGCAAAGGGTTTTTCATGTGTCTCATGACTCTGCTCAGAAAGCCAACCAGATGTGGTCAGCAAATGTTGCATTGAGAGCCATGTAATCATGTGAAACATCATAGGTTGCACAGGCAAAGGTCCTGCTGCCCAGATATTTTAAAAATTCTTTTTATTTCATTCATGGGACATGGACATTGCTGGCTGTCCAGCATTTATTGCCCATCCCTAGCTGTCATTGAAATGGGTGGCTAGCTGGGTCATTTCAGAGAGTAGTTGAGATACAACCACATTGCTGTGGATCTGGAGTCACATGTAGGTCAGACCAGGTAAGGATGGCAGATTTCTTTCCCTGAAGGATATTAGTGAACCAAATAGTATTTTCTGATAATGGTAATGGTTTCATGCTCATCAGTAGATTCTTAATTCCAGTTTGCACTTTTTGTTGTATTAAAATTCCACCAATCTGCTGTGGTGGGATTCAAATCCAGGTCCCCAGGATATTAGCTGAGTTTCCAGATTAACAGTTTAGTGATAATACCATTTAGCAATTGCCTATTCCACAAGTCTATTAGAGATTTTGGCCATATCCTGTGCCTTGATCCATGGTACTGCATTGTTTACTGAATGACTTTGCCATCATGAGGGCACATCCCTTGCTACCAAGCATACAACAAGCAGCAAAGCAGAAGGAACAATAGCAGAATGAAGAGGAGGAGTGGTCAGAATGGAAGAGACAACCAGCACATCCCCTTTCTGGCTAGACTCTTTGGGATCACTTCATGCAACAATGATTCTATGACAAGTAAACCCTCCTCCTCATTCTAAAATAAACCACAACAACCTTCACTGAACATCACAGCAACCATTCCAAACCAATTTTTCCAAAAAAATACACCAAATTCTCAGAATCATACACTTATATAACACGGAAATAGACTCTTCAGTCCAACTCATCCATTCTGACCAGGTATCCTAAACTGAACCAATCCCATTTGCCTGTGTTTGAACCATATCACTCCAAACCTTTCCTATCCAGGTACCCGTCCAAGTGTCTTTTAAGTATTGTGATTGTACCCATCTCCACAACCTCCTCTGGCAGCTCTTTCTATACACACACCATCCTGTGTGTGAAAAAAATTGACCCTCAGGTCCCTTTCAAATCTATTCCCCTCTCACCTTAAAACTATGTCTTCTAGTTTTGGACTCCCATACCCTTGGAAAAAGACCTTTGCGATTCACCTTATCTATGTACCTCAGGATTTTATAAACCTCTGTAAAGTAACCCCTCAGCATCCGGAAAAGGTTCAGCCAATCCAGCCTTTCCTTACAACTCAAACCTCCAGTCCTAGCAACATCTTTGTAGTTTTTTTCTCTACTCCTTCTAGTTTAACAACATCCTTCCTGTAGCACGGTGACCAGAATTGTATACAGTATTCTAAATGTGGCCTTACCAATGTTTTGTAAAGCCATAACATGATGTCTGACTCCTAGATCAATGCACTGACCAATAAAGGCAAGCGTGCTACAGGCATTCTTCACCTGTCTACCTGTGATGTTATTTTCAAGGAACTATGAACTTGCATCCTAGGACCCTCTGTTCAAAACACTTTCCAGGGCTCAACCATTAACTGTGTCCTACACTGGCTTGCTTTACCAAAATGCAACATTTTGCATTTATCTAAATTAAACTCTATCTGCCACTTGGCAGCCTATTGGCTCATAGAGTCATAGAGATAGGGTCATAGAGATGTACAGCAGGGAAATAGACCCTTCGGTCCAACTTGTCCATGCCGACCAGATATCCCAACCCTATCTAGTTCCACCTGCCAGCACCTGGCCCATATCCCTCCAGACCCTTCCTATTCATATACCCATCCAGATGCCTTTTTAATGTTGCAATTGTACCAGCCTCTACCATTTCCTCTGGCAGCTCATTCCATGCACATACCACCCTCTGAGTGAAAAGGTTGCCCCCCTGAAAAGGAGAGGGCGCAAGTTTAAAATAATTAATAAAAACAGAAAAAATGACAGGTGCAAAAAACATTATGCTGTGGATGGTTAATGTCTGGAATGACTGTCAACTGTGGTGGAGGTGAGGAAGTTAAAATGCCACAGAGGGGTCAGTTCATCTGATCAAGATCTCATTGTACTCTTGGATAACCTTCCTCACAATCCACTATACCACCAATTTTGGTGTAATCCCCAACATACTAACCATACCTTCTATATCTCATCAAATTGTTGATATAAATGATGAACAGCAGTGGACCCAGAACCAATCCTTGTGGCACACAGGCCTCAGTCCAAATAACAACCCTCTATCACCACCCTTTTTCTTCTACATCAAACCAATTTTGTATTCAATTGGCTAGCTCTTCCTGGATCCCATGTTATCTAACCTTACTAATCAGTCTACCACGCAGGGCATGGTTGAAAGCCTCACTAAATTCCATGTAGACACTCTGCCTTCATCTATCTTCTTGGTAACCTCTTCAAAACATTCAGTGATATCCAGTTCTGTATCAGAGAAACTTTGAACATACACTCTGTTCTGTAGCAGCATGTTCAATTGTCTACCAATGCAGATTCTATTTCTAAAAACTGATCCGGTGCCTGATCCACTTTAAGAAGTGTAGTCAGACTTCAATTAATTCAGTCCAATTTAAGTAATGCAAGCACTGCACAAGCATAGATACTTACTAAATCATGAAGCCACATTTAGAGTTAGGCTGAATTCTATTATCATATTTAGCAGGCAGCACCCTGTTTGTATGCTGCCTGCATTATTTTCAGTTGACATGTGTATCACAATCCCTCTGCCAGTGTTTTCAGTGGCAATCAAATTATTCAATTTACATATAATTTTCTACGAACTCTGGTTCTATTCTTCCCTATTATACCAAATGATTTGCATCACACCCAAAATCATTCTTTTGAATTTGATTTTGTCTGCTTGAATTACCAATTCAGTTCTCCACACACACCCATCAAATTATATCACATGATTAACTTGTCATGTCACAACATTGATTCAATCCTCCATATTGAAGTGAGGCATCAAAATTCCCCATATTACAATTACTGAGTTACTCTCTCTGTTGCAAAGAAATATTCAGTCCCCTTATGTTATAACGTTTGACTCAGTCCCATACGACAAGGAATTACTCATCGCGTAATAATTAGAACAACTGATTTAATTCTTCGATATTTGCAGGATTAATCTGAAATATTTCCAAGGAATTGTTCAATCGCTCCAATTTCCCCATATCAAAATATTAATTCAGCTCTTTATGATCAGGAACAAGAAAGTTGTAGCCACTTTATTGCATGTTTTTCAAAGATACTTGATCACTTTGATAGGGCTTTTTGGAACTGAGATTAATTTATGAGCATCTATATGCAACTGTGCTCTGCATTTAAATAAACAGATAGTCAAAGTTTTTAAGTAGGATGTGACCAATGCACATTCAGTCAAGCACAGATAAAATCAAAGACAAGTATTTCCTCTTAAACATGTTGATCCTCATCAAAGATAAAACATTCTATATGAACTGCATAGAGTCCCTACACTGCAGCCAAAAAAAACAGGATTGACATTTTCCATTTTCTTCACAGTATTTTCACATTGAGACAATTTTCACAGACTCTGGCTTTTTATGAACTCATATATTATTCCTGGCATTTAGACTTACTGCCTGCACAGGTGCCACCCTCTATTCCATGTTCTTTACAAAAATAAATTTCAGAGTTCTGGACTGGAATCTTCAGAGAACTTGGGGGTCGCTGGGTTTTGGAATTGCGCTTTAGGTGAATATGGGTGTCTGCTGCAATCTGGATTATGACTGCAGTTGTCATTTACATAAATTATGGTTTTGAGAAATGAAACAACCTTTATTTTTGAAGTTTCAATAGTTGTGCCATTTTATACTTCATAAACAGAAGGGTGGACCCTGTGAGAAGAGCAGCAGCAACAGAATATAAGAGCCAAAGTGTGAAATCACTGGAAAACAGGTATTTCTTCTGTCTCTTAAATCAGGATAGGTTAATACAGCTGAAGAACACAATTAATAAATTACTTTTAAAGTATTTAACATCCACATTAATTATTTTTTATATTCTTGGGAATAAAATTGGTTCCCGGATGTTCTCATTTATTTGCAGTGATGTAATAAAATTTGATGTTAATACAGTATCTTGAATCAGATTCATGTTGGAATTATCACAGAAACACATGAGCACAATGGCTTGAATTTTATGGCCCACTCTTACTTTGCCAGTGTACTGGTCAATTGGGGGAAGAAAGTGTAACGTTGAGTGGGATGCAGGAGATGCTGTCACCATGGCCTTCCCATTTCTGCTGGTATTTTATTGAGGCTCTTAAGCAGCTAATTAATGGCCCTTAATGGATGTTTCCCGCTGTCACTGGTATTTTTCCCAACAGCAGATGGACACCACCACCATGTATGGGGAGATCTTCCCCATGAACCCTACTGACTTGTGGTGTAGGAGCATCTAGGTTGATCGGGTTGTTAAGAAGGTATATGGTGTGCTGGCGTTTATTGATAGGGGGATTGAGTTTCGGAGACATGAGGTCGTGCTTCAGCTGTACAAGACACTGGTAAGGCCGCACCTGGAGTATTGCATGCAGTTCTGGTCATCACATTATAGGAAGGATATGGAAGCTTTGGAAAGCGTTCAGAGAAGATTTACTAGGATGTTGCCTGGTATGGAAGGGAGGTCTTACGAGGAAAGAAGAGGGAACTGAGGCTGTTTTTGTTGGAGAGAAGAAGGTTGAGAGGTGGCTTAATCGAGACATATAAGATAGTCAAGGGGTTAGAAAGGGTGGACAGTGAAAGCCTTTTTCCTCAGATAGTGAAGGCTAACATGAAGGGACATAACTTTAAATTGAGGGGTGATAGATTTAGGATAGATATTAGGGGTAGTTTCTTCACTCAGAGAGTAGTAGGGGCGTGGAATGGCCTGCCTGCAACAGTAGTAGACTCACCGACATTAAGGGCATTTAAATGGGCATTGGACATACATTTGGATATTAATGGAACGGTGTAGGTTAGATGGGCATTGGATTATTTTCACAGGTTGGCGCAACATCGAGGGTACGTTGCGCTGTAACGTTCTATGTTCTATGGTTCTATGATTGCACACCTTGTGGCACACAGAGTCCTTCCTGCCAACTCAGCATGGGCCACCCTTGCTGAATGAATCCTCGCTCCAATTGTGATAAATCCCCTTTGTGTTGCCGGGTCCTGTTCAAGGATGTGCTCCGCCAAAGTCATGTAGGTCCTGGGCCTCCTCTATCACCACTCCCTAACCACCTGATGCCTGGAGGAAGAGCGACCTCATCTTCTGCCTTGGGATCCGCCAACCCCATGGCATCAATGTAGATTTCACCAGTTTCCTCATTTCCCACCTTAGCTCAATTCCAACCTTCCAACTCGGCACCACCCTCATGAACTGTCCTACCTGTCCATCTTCCTTCTCACCTATCCACACCACCCTCCTCTCTGACCTAGCACCATTGCCCCACCTCCACCTACCTTTCGCACTCTTAGCTACCTTTCCCCTAGCCCCACACCCCTCCCATTTATCTCACCACCCCCTCGGCTCACAGCCTCATTCTTGATGAAGGGCTTTTGCCCAAAATATCGATTCTCCTGCTTCTCGGATCCTGACCTGCTGTGTTTTTCCAGCACCACACTCTCGACTCTGATCTCTAGCATCTGCAGTCCTCACTTTCGCCTGTCTGATGGTCCCTGAGCCCAGCTGCCTGCACTCTGGACCTCTTTGTTGGTGGCAGCTGTAGAGCCGGCCTGCAGTCCCAGATGTGGCAACCACCAGTGTGGCACTGCCAGGACTGAATTGGTGCAGGCCTTTGCACTAGCTAGCATCTTTAGGCTGTGAGACATCCTGCATTTGAGGACTGGAAGCAGAAAAGTGTTGAGTAATGAATTCCATGGTCGGCCAAGGTGGGCTCGCCCCGACATTGTAACAGCTGGCGAGGCCAGTACCTCCATGTGACATCCCAGTTGGCATAACTTTGCTTATGACATCTATATCTCAAATTTCTTTTCAGCGTAGAGTTTTAGATAATTTATATAACGTTTCATGATGTCCCAAAGTACAGCCAATGGCATACTTTTGAAGGGCAGTCACTGTTATATATTAGCAGGTATGGCAGCCAATCTACACACAAGAACTAACAAGAAGCAATTGATAAATGACTAGATCATCTGGGTGATTGTGATTGGTTAGTAGGAAGGGTGGAGCAGATAGGTGAGAAGAAAGATGGACAGTTTAGGTCAGTTCAAGGGGCAGGGTGGAGAGGGAGAGCTGGACCTGGGATAAGGTGGGGGTGGGGAGATTTAAAAGCTAGTGAATTCTATGTTCAGGCTATATGGTTGTAAGCTCCTGAGGTGGAAGATGAGGTGCTTTTCCTTTACCTATCATTATCCCACACACCTTACCCCCAGCCCCATCCCCCATTTATTTCTCAGCCCTTTTCCACCCACCCCAGTCCTGATGGAAGGTCCTGACCTGAAATGTCCACTTTCCTGCCCCTCTGATGCTGCTTGATCTGCTGTGCTTTCTCCATCTCCACACCTTATCGACTCCAACTTTCCACCATGTGTAGTCCTCACTACCTTTATCTGTTTTATGTATCTCAGGTAATAGTCAATCTCCTTGGAATCTCATACAGGTCTGATTAAATAAGGACAGCAGATTGTCTTCTCTAAAGGATATTTGTGAACCAGAACAAACCAATCATAGTTTCAAGGTCAGACTAATTTTCAATTCCAATATTTAATGGTTGAATTTAAAGTTCACGAGCCATGGTGGGATTTGAGTTAAAAAGTGTGGTGCTGGAAAAGCTCAGAGGAGAAAGTGAGGTCTGCAGATGCTGGAGATCAGAGCTGGAAATGTGTTGCTGGAAAAGCGCAGCAGGTCAGGCAGCATCCAGGGAACAGGAGAATCGACGTTTCGGGCATAAGCAACACATTTCCAGCTGGAAAAGCTCAGCCAGTCAGGCAGCATCTGAGGAGGAGGAGAGTCGACATTTCAAGACATTCCTGGTGAAGAGCTTATACCCAAAACGTCAACTCTCCTGCACACATTTCAACTCTGATCTCCAGCCTTCAATTTCTCACCTCACTTTTTGACTCTGATCTCCAGCATCTTCAGTCCTCACTTTCTCCATGGTGGGATTTGAACCCACACCTGAGGAGATTAACCTGGGTTTCAGGATTATTAACCCAATGATATTACCAGTCTCCCTGTTCAGATCATAATTTGTGGATGGGTTCAGGAAATAGCAATGACTCCCAATTTACAAGAACATAGCATTTAAGTCAAATATTTTTAGTGGGATACTGCCAGCTTTTGTCAACTTCTTGACTGAAAACTGAAGGAGGCAAATGTTCAGAGGTAATTCAGGGATTACACTTTCTTTCCTCAATTTTTGTCCTTTTATCTCCCATTCACATTGATAGACAGGACAATAAAGAATAGTTTGAAAACAAAAAGAACTGCGGGTGCTGGAAATCAGAAAGAATATTTTTCTGTCTTGGGAGAACTATATATATGAAAAATTACTTTTGAGATATTTCTGTTGCTGATGTACCTTCTCCCACATTTCCACCCCAAACCTTGATAACTGAGTAAGGTCACAAGTAATATCCCAGTACCCTCACATTACTCCAAGTTTAAACTAAATGCATAAACTGAAATTAATAGCTAGAAAAGCTGAAAGTGGCGGTCTCTTATACAGAGACAACCAGGTGGAATCTAAAACAAGGTTCTTCATATGCAAACCAATTGTTCTTTTCCAAGCTAAAGACCACTCTGCACTTGAAGGACATACTTTTGAAATGTGGTTTTAGCCCTTTGCTTTGTGAATGCATGAAAACCAGAGTTCCTGGTGCCAGATGATTAGTTTATTGAAATTTCTCAGCACTGTGGAGCAGCTTCACATGGTTCAGCTGCAGTCAGGGACCTTTTGTTTTGGCTGAGTTACTGAGCAGTCTGTGTTCAGCATGTCATGGCACAGCATTGCAGTTTGGAGAGCCAAACACCGTGGAGATAATTAACGTTTCCCATCTCCTCAGTGTCTCTAAATTGTGTTTTAAGAATAGTTGAGGTTTTATTAACCACTGAAGGTCACTGAATAAGCTTAAAAATCCCTGCAGAATTGGATAAGATGCATGACTAGATTCATAGAAGGTATGCGTATGTAGAGCATGGTAAAGACAGCAATAAGTGGTCGGAAAGATTAAGGACAAAAACACATTGGAATCTTAAGGTGTAGTAATACCAGAAGCTTGTCATCAAATTACAAGGGCATAGGTTGTATAGTATGATTAAGTGTGAAAACTGCATTGGGAAATCTATTCATGTATTGTACTTCAACTTTCCACCATTTAATAAAACACTACAGCGATGTACCTTATGATCGATCTGAGAAAATAGGAATATTATGCATATCAAAACAGCTAGGAACTCAGAATTGCCACTCCATATTTTCAAAGCACCCAAAAAACTTGCAGGAAACCCTTGATATTTCTGCCCCAAACCTCCAATTCTCAGTTATATATGTTATATGTTTCTTTTCTTCTTTGCCCCTCAAGATTCTTGCACTCAAAACAAAATTGTGCATGGAAATAATTGGAATCCTTTTGCACATGCTGAATGAGTGCTTTTTATGCAAATACCAGGGTTTCAATTGCTGAACTTTCCGCTGTTTGCTCACTTTTCATTGGTATCTTTGTTTGCAGTTTATTAATTTATTAATATTGGAAGTTTGCTTATTTAATAGCCAGCTGATGCAGCGAATTAGATTTCATACTTGTGACATTTTGGGATATGGTATCATAAATATGGCAAGACATAGAAGTCTGGGAAATATGATACTGTCAAGTTGGCGTCAGTGGTGATCAGGTTTGCGGGGAGTGGGGTGTAATGGTGGTGGTGGAGCCAGACCCTTTCTCCTCTTAGCTCCACAATAGGGTAGGTCAAATAATGTTAACCTTACATCTTGGAAAGACAGCTTCCAGTGCTCATTCTAATGACAGCACTAGGCACCTGAAGACACTGACCACAACATGCACGTTCGCAGTGCAATTTGGAAAAGACATCTAAACAGACATTGAGCCCTTGATTTGTGTATGTCATACACCTTGCAAATATTTCATATCTTGCATATCAACTCAACAACCATAACAAACATGGTGAGTAACATAATGCTAGCACAGGATAAGCATGTGCTTAATACCAATGTATTGGAGCCTCAGTGAGGTCAAATTTGAATTATACCATTTGTTCAATAAAGCCCTACCCGATTATCCTCTTGCAGTTCCCAGTCTGGCATGTAGGTGTGATGAGGGGCACCGCTGGTGCAGTTAGAGAACTGGAACAGACTTGCAAACATACGTTTGTTCTCAGTAGTATCAGGAAAAATTGGATCCTGGAAATTGATTCCATGTGGCACAATGTTGTAATTCTCATCCAACCTGAAATAGAATGAAATTTCATAATTCTATTCAAAAGATTCATGGAGTAGCTCATATGCCATACCCTTTGCCATTTGTTAAAGCTCAATGACGCTTCACCAGCTGTTATGAGTATGAGAGTGCTTACAAAAATTGCACAGTCACATATTTAACTCCAGACTCCCTCCAACATGCTTGTGATTTCGATGGAATAGAAATAATGGACTGTTTACATTTTACATATACAAAAAATAGAATTTGACTTATTTGGGAAACATGCAACAATGACCCCAGTTGCAAACAGATGGAATTGTGGAATGTGGTTCTCAAATGCCAGAAAAACCTGATATGTCATGTTACAAATTTGACATCTCATTTTTACAAATTGGAAGGCTGAGATTTCAAAATGCAGAAGGAAAGGCAAAGATTGCTTCACGAGGAGAAGAAGAAAAGTAAACTATTTTAAGATGTTTCCACAGCAAGGTAGGAATAAGAGGAAGAAACTGTAAGTATCTCTAGAGTATAGGTAGAGTAAGAACACATCAGGCTTTCTAAAGAGGTTGGTCAATAGACAATACACAATAGGTGCAGGAGTAGGCCACTCTGCCCTTCGAGCCTGCACCACCATTCATGGCTGATCATCCTCAATCAGTATCCTGTTTTTGGTCAGCTGCTATTCTATTTAGTGACAGTCATAGAAAGTGTATTTAGCACCTATTTAGAATTGGACATGGTAATATAACTAAAAAGAGAAAATATTGCAGTTGTTGGAAATCTGAAATAGAAAACAAAAATGCTGAAACATATTCAGCTTTCAAAAGAAATATAAACTTTTGTTGCATGGTTATAAACTGGTGATTAATAAAACATGTTAGACCTCTTATACCTAATTTCTTTAGGAAAATGGACAAATGCAGGATTGGTCATTCACTATCATCCAATTTACATCAAGCAACAAAGTTAAAATTTAATCATAAATGTTACAGCACAGGAGGCAGCCATTTAGCTCTTGTGCCTTCCTTAGTTGTCTTTGCTACTTACTCATTCCTAAACTGCTCTCCATTTCTTTGTTACTTTTAAAAAATTCTGTTTTTCAAATACTTAGTCACTTCCCTTTTAAAGGCTATTATTATGGATTCTGCGACCACCACTGTTCCATATGGGGTATGTGACGCCCAAAGAACTAATGAGATATTTTAAGAAATAGCTCCTGATCTTTCTTTTCATTTTCCCATTCATTAAACGTTGCAAATATTTTCTCCTTTAGTTACATTATAAAATTCTTTCATGTCTATCAAATAGCCTGTTCTTTATTGTTATAAAAACAGCCCTTGTTTATCTATTTTTTTAATCATAGCTATGCTATAATCTTAATGAATTTCTTTTAGGCAATCTACATTGCCTTGGCATTCTTGCAACAGTATTCGAAAATAGAAGAAGCCATTCTCAGAGTGGTTTCCCAATGATCTACTAATGTACAGGTTTAGATCAGCTTTTGATGCACAGGAAAGTAGTTAACTGATGTGAGCATGACTCAATTTTGAGTCACAAGCAAACATCCCCTCAGGTCCTGCCCAGATGTAACTTGCCATGCTTTTACCAGTCATGCCTTTCAGAACTGGTTCCAATATCCCAGGAATCAGAATCCCTCCCTCCTACACCATTTCTCTAGTCATGTGTTCAACTGACTAATCCCGTTATTTTCACTCTCGCTTGCATGTTACACTGATAGTAATCCTGCGATTACTAGCTTTGAGGTCTTATTTTTCAAATTACATTCTGTCTTTGTTTGTGGGTCCTCATCCCTTTTTTTAACTATGGCATTGGTAAAAATATATAGCATGACCACTGCCTGTTCATCCTGTCCCCTCAGAATGTCATGCTTCCACTCCAAGACATCTAAGACTTTGGCATACCAGAGAGACAATACAGAAATGCCTGTCGGTTTCCCTCACTATTGAATTCTCCCTCCAAAAAAATCTGGAAATTAAGAACCTACTGATGACCATGAATTCATTGTCGATGACCCTGGAAAAACCCATCTGATTCACTAATGTCCTTCAAGGAAAGAAATCTGCCAACCTCACCTAGTCTGGCCTACATGTGACTTGAGACCTGCAGCCACGTGGCTGACTCTCAATTGCCCTCTGAAATGGCCAAGCAAGCCATTATTTTGTACCAATCACTACAAAGTCTAATTGTCTCCCTAATAGCATTGCAGGTTAGCCCACAGCAGTTGGACGCAGCAGTTGAAGAAGTCAGCTCACCACCACCTTCTCATAGGCAACTAGGAATGGCCAGCCAGCCATTCCCACATCCCACAAATTAATGAAAAAAAAATCACGACACCACTGTCATTCTTCTTCCTCTCCTCTTGTGCACCAGAGACACCCATGGTGTCACAGACTTGGCTTCCGCAGCTATCTTCTCAGAGGCTGTCGCTCTGAACAGTATCCACAATGGCACCTCTGTTAGAGAGGGGGATGGCCAAAGCAAACACCTTCCACTCTGTCTGGTGGCCACTCATTCCCTTTCTGCCTGTTCAGTCTTGATCTGCTCTATCCTCACTGAATGTGTTAACTATGACAATCCCAGCATTGCAGAAACTCCACAGTGAGTCCACCCACCCAACTCCAAGACATCAGGAGCTGCAGTGGGCACACTTGCTGCACATATGGTTGCCAAGGTCATTGGAACTGTATATGACTTTCCACTTAGGCGAGAGAAGCATATCATGGGTGTGACCTCCACTACAATGAGTTTCCTTTAAATTATACTTTGTTAGTTACTTATTTTAAACAATGCTAATTATGCTAGGGACCTTATTTCACTTCAAACACTCCCATTACAATGCAAAGTCCTTACTTTAAGTTTTTGGAGATCTCACTTTATATTAGCATTACTTCCCTTATGTTATTTTTATTACCTTAATATAGTGGCCCTATCTTTTTCAGTTAAGTCAAAGCACAATGACTTATTTCAAAATACACGTTGTTCTAATTTACGGCAATTTGTAGACAATCCTTAACAGCTGTTCAAATAATGAATTTAAGGTTTTGCTGTGCTGTCCCTCTTTGTTTTCTCACTCTGTTTTGAACTCAGTGCTGCTCCCTCACAGGTCCCATCGCCTCCATACTCCAAAGTCAGTGGTATAGACTCAAATGTTAGTCTCGATTGATCCAGCTCTACACTGCTCCCTCACAGATACTGCTGTGTCTCCAACTCCTCAGGTAGTGATTTAGCCTCAAGCCTCAGGCACGATTTATACTCTCCCAGTCCACAATAGAACCTCAAATTCTTTCATGCTCCAGCATTCTGCTCTTCTTCTCATTTAAATAATATTCAGCTCCTCTATTCCTCCTGCCAAAGTGCATAACTTCACATTTTCCCACATTATAATTATTCTGCGAAGTTTTTGATCACTTGCCAATAACCCTCTACAGACTCTATGTGTCATCCTCACTACTTGTCTTTCCACCCATTTTTATGTCATATACAAACTTGTCTGCGGTACATTCACTTCATTAAATACATTGTAAATAATTGTACACTAACACTGATCGCTGTGACAATAAACTAATTACCAGTTCCCATCTGAAAAAAATCCCCATATATTCGAGTCCTCTATATCTTATGAGCTAGACAATCTTCACTCCATGTTAATAAACTATTTTCAACACCATGTGCTTTTTTCTCATTAAGTAGCTCAATATCTGGTACTTTATCAGATACATTTTGGAAATTTAAGGATATTAAATCCACTGGTTTCCCTTTATCCATCCTGCTTCTTTCCTCTCTCTAATAAAGAAGTCAAGCATGATTTTCCCTTCATGAAGCCATGCTGCGTTGACTTGATTGCATTACATATTTCTATTATTATGAGTTTGGTAGGCAGTATCGTACTTTCATTAAAAGTAAATATTTAAATTGCTTTAACTGGTATATGCTCAGGTCTACATTAATTTTCTGGTTATTTCAGAAGAGTGCAAAATTAGGCTAATCCAGTATGCAGAAAACAAATAGGTTGTTTGCAAGTTATTCTGATTGTGTAAACACAGATTACTGAACCAAACTGGATGGAATTTTGGATAATACCTGAGGAAGCAATGGGTAGCAGATCAGAAAACCATTGAAAGCTTTAACTGCCCTTGCCAAAGCTCTGTAACTGAGTTTCTCTTATCTGTCAAAGTCCACTCCCCAATCTTAAAGTTTCTGATTCACACCACTTGTATTTTCTTATGCTCTTGAGTGATATTAATAGTGGAAAAAGATATGATAAACACCACTCAAGGATGTCCAGAAATTTAGCCCTGAGAATTTTTGCTGATATATTTGGAAGCTTATCTCAAGGTTAAAACAAGGTTACTAGATTGCTGCAAAGAGATTTTTATCTGATGACTAATCAATGCAATTCAGAAAAGTATGATTATTTAGTCAAATAATGTGGCTTGATGCTTTATGCATTGTCCAGCAGTTTTGCTGTGTGATTGATGGTAATAGAGTGGCATATTTTACAGGGTGGTCTCATTGTGTGATTAATGCTCTATTCTCTACCCAGAGGTCTGACTGTATGATTGATGAGTTTACCAAATTAAAGCAAAATTTGACCAAATCTGTTGAGAGGTTTGATTAAAGCAAGGGGTAGCAGATAATTCTAAAAGCTTGGCTGCCTTATTTACAGCAAACAGGACCTAGTCTACTACTCTCAAAATATCAAAACAGAATTTATTAACAAGAGGGTTCATTCAATGCAATTTGAGTACATTCTGTAATAGTATTTGGGTGGGGGGGGTGGGGGTGGAGAATGTAATGGTTTCTCTAAGTAATTAGAAAATGTGCATTTCACAGCATATGGCAATAATCACTCCAATTTTCGAATAATAATGCTGATTACACCAAATAATTTTTAAAGACTCACATTAGACTCTCCAGAGGAAAATCATACACAATATTACTTTGTTTACTGTGATACTGTCATTTTGGAATTGTGTTATGATCCTTGCAATTACCTTTTAAGATGGAAGTAATTAAGTTACTTAAATTATCTTACTAATGATTATCGATAATTAATGCACAGCTAACATCAATGTGACAACAACTAGCATTACTTGGTCAAAGGTTCACACAGATGTCTTTGACTGAGTGATGTTGTAAAGTGGTCTGATTTAACAATGTAACTTTACGGTTGAATAATAGGCTGTTGAATCGCTCGGAGTCTCTTGGTGTTGGGAAGGCTGGATTTACTGATTCTTGTCTTGTATAGCATTATTATATCATTCTGGCATGAGGGTAACCCTTTGATAAATGTAAGAACAGTTAAAGCTGCAAATAGTAGCAATAAGCAGGTTTCAACAGTCATGTATAGACAGGTCAACCTGGCATTGTAGCATTAATCTGTTATCCTGTGCCACTGGATTGATGTTCTTTTGCTAGAATATATACGTGTGAAGCAGTACTCTGTAATAAGCTAGACTCGTGGCCGCTACTGCCCTGAGAAGAAGGATGGGCAAGCGGAAAGTAAAACTCAGAAGGTCCATAAAACCAAGAGAGTGTGAGATTCTGACAGATAGGTAGACAGAAGATGAAATGCAAGCTTCAAAACCTCATGGATACCAATGCCCATCTGGATTCTTCTTCCCGTCTGCTTTTCCCCTGACTCTATCTCTTCTTCTAATCCCATACCTTGCCATAATTCCACTTTTCTGATCTGGTCAGGATGATCTGGTCTCAATAAAGACCTTAGTTTTATCTCTTTCTGCCCCCACCTCAATGAATTTCAGACATGACATAACCTTTATTCACTCTTGGGATGTGAGCATTGTTGGCTGGCCAGCATTTATTACCCATCCCTATTTGTCCTTGAGAAAGTGGTAATGAGCGATCTTCTTGAACCACTGCAGTCCATGTGCTATAGGTAGATCCACAATGCCCTTAAGAAGGGAATTCCAGGATTTTGATCCAGCAATAGTGAAGGAAAAGCCCTACATTTACAAGTGAGTGGCTTAGTGAAGAGTTTGCAGGTGGTGGTGTTCCCATGTATTGGCTGCCCTTGACCTTCGAGATTGAAGTAGTTGTTGGTTTGGAAGGAGCTATTTAAGAATCTTTGATGAATATCTGCAGTGCATCTTGTGGATAGTACACACTGCTGCTACTGAGTGTCAGTGATGGAGGAACTGGATGCTTGTGGATGTGGTACCAATCAAGCAGGCTTCTTTGCCCTGGATTTTGTCCATCATCTTGAGTTGGAACTGCACCTATCCAGACAAATGGGGAGCATTCCATCACATTTCTAACTTGTGCCTTGTAGATGATGGAAAACTCTTCTTTCTGTCACCTTCACCTCCATGTCTACTTTTTTGGACCTTAATTATAGTGGGTGGCACAGTGGCTCAGTGGTTAGCACTGCTGCCTCATAGCACCAGAGTCCCAGGTTCGATTCCAGCCTTGGGTAACTGTCTGTGTGGAGTTTGCACGTACTCCCTGTGTCTGCATGGGTTTCCTCCCACAGTCCAAAGATGTGCAGGTTAGGTGAATTGCCCATAGTGTTAGTTAGAGGGAAATGGGTCTGGGTGGGTTACTCTTTGAAGGGTCGGTGTCGATTTGTTGGGCCGAAGGGCCTGTTTCCACACTGTGGGGAATCTAATCTAATCCCTGGAATGGTAGGTCTAACATATGAGGAACGGTTGAGGATCCTGGGACTGTACTCATTGGAGTTTAGAAGATTAAGGGGATGTCTAATAGAAACTTACAAGATAATACATGGCTTGGAGAGGGTGGACGCTAGGAAATTGTTTCCGTTAGGCGAGGAGACTAGGACCCGTGGACACAACCTTAGAATTAGAGGGGGTAAATTTATAACAGAAATGCAGAGACATTTCTTCAGCCAGAGAGTGGTGGGGCCTGTGGAATTCATTGCTGCAGAGTGCAGTGGAGGCTGGCTCGCTAAATGTCTTCAAGGCAGAGATTGATAAATTCTTGATGTCACAAGGAATTAAGGGCTACGGGGAGAATGCGGGTAAGTGGAGTTGAAATGCCCATCAGCCATGATTGAATGGCGGAGTGGACTCGATGGGCCGAATGGCCTTACTTCCGCTCCTATGTCTTATGGAATCCTGTCCCAGTCCATAGACCGTTTCACTCATCTCCATTATCCCCTCTCTACCTGGAACCTTCCCTCTGGTGTTTTACCGACAATTAATTTCTTCAATGAGAATGGCTGGTGTGACATCAGCCATCTTAATTTCTCTGTTGCCCTCACCCACTTTAACTCCCTCAGAACTTTTGCACTCTTCTCTCAGGCCTAACCCTGAATTGGTTATCAAACCTACTGATAAGGAAGTGTTATTGTCATCTGGTGTGGTAGCCCTGCCTTGCATAGGCTGAACACCAACTTCCTCCTTCACCTAGCTGAGTTTGTTCTCACTTTGAACAATTTTTCCTTTAACTTGTTTCGCATCCAGCAGTCAAACATGTGGCAATGGGTGTCTGCATGATCCCAGTTATGGTTGTCTCTTTGTGGGGTATGTGAAACATTCCTTTAGGCCTTCAACCATAACTTCTCCAACACACTGATGATATCACCAGTGCTGCTTTCTGTTCTATGGAATTGAAAGAGTTCATCAATTTTGATCAAATTTCCATCCTGCTCCCATTTCACTTGGTCCATCTCTGTCTCTTCTTCTCCTTTTCTTGATTTCACTGTTTTTAATTCTGAGGAAGAGCTGCCCATCAACATCCACTACCAACTTACCGAATCCCAGGGTTACCCTTCCTCACACTCTGTTTCCTTCAAGGGATTCCATTCTATTTTCTTACTTTTTGCATCTCTGTCACATTCCAATGATGCCATCTTCCAATGGGATGCCTCTGAAATGCTGTCCTTTTTCTTCAACTGAGGATAAGCTGTGACCACTCCACCCCTCACCCCCTACCACGTGTATACACACACACACACATAATGGTTGATTCAACCCTGTCTGACACATCTCTTCCACTCTGTCCTCACCCTTCCCCTCCCTCCCAGATCAACAATTGGGTTCTCATTGTGCTCGCCTTCCATTCCGCCAATCTCCGCATTCAAAGGATCATCCTTCCACATTTCCAACAGATACCAACATCAAACACCATTTCCCCTCCCTTCCACTGTTAGCATTCCACAGGGACACTCCCTTTATGACACCCTGGTTCACTCTTCCATCATTTTCTCACTTCCCCATGAAACCTTCTAATGCAAATGCAAAAGATGTAAAAACTGCCATTCACTCCCCTCCTCATCATTGTCCAAGGCTTTAAGTATACTTTCCAAGTGAGGCAATGTTTTAATTGCCTTTTTTTCAATCTAATCCAATGTATCCATTGGTCACAATGTGGTTTTCTTTACATTAGCAAGACAAAATGGAGACAGAGACTTTGCCTAATGTCTCTGCTCTTTCCCTATGACTGACCTTGACATTCCAGTTCATTGCCATTTCAATAAACCATTTTGCTCCCCTTCAAGTATTCCTTGGCCTGTTATAGTGTTCCAACAAAGCTCAATGCAAGCTGAAAGAACAATACCTCATTTCCCACTCAGGCATTTTCCATATTGAGTACTACAACTTCAGTGTACACCCCCGTATTCCATTTTTCTTATATTGCTCAACCTGCAATGGCCATGCCTTGACTGTGACTTGTTAGATTTTATCTCAGCAGAGTGAACCCATTTTCTCATTTTCACAATGAACATTTATATCTATTTTACATGTCTATCACTCCTTCACCACCGTGCTTTTGTTACCTTTATGTTTTGATCTGAGCTCACCATCTCTTTTAATTGCTCCGTCTCTCTCTGTCACTTGCATGAAAATCATCATTTTCCAGCTCCATTCAGTTCTGAAGAAGAGTCATGCTGGACTTGAAGCATTAATTATGTATTGCTATCCCCAGATACTGCTGAAAATGTGTTGCTGGAAAGGCGCAGAAGGTCAGGCAGCATCCAAGGAGCAGGAGAATCTTCGTTTCGGGCATGAGCCCTTCTTCAGGTACTGCCAGACCTGCTGAGTTTCTCTAGCACTTCCTGCTTTTATTTCAGTTACTAACAGATGATGCATTAGGCACTGATTAAAACCTTTTTTTACTGCGATAAACTTATTTTCAGGTGTATTAATCAAACTGCATCAATTTATGACTATTAAACATGTCAAGGAATTTTGTTTTAAAAATTGTATTGAAGAAAGGATGTTCTGTAGCCAATTGTTGTACAATCCTCAAAATTAGCTGAAATTGGATAGTAGCTTAAAATGAGGACAGATGGACAGTTAAATGCAAAAATCTGGAAGCCGCTGTCCAAGGTGCATGAAATGTATTTCATTACCGACCTTTCTATTCAAATATATTGAGTCAAGATGGTTCTGAGTTTGTGGAAATAGACTACTCATTACAGAATTTTGGGTTTGCCCATTTCTGTCTAATTCTTTTTTAATGATATGATTTTTCTTATGTATCATTCAGCAACCTCACCGGCTGTGAAAATTACATTTTACAAAATCCCATGCAAGGACTGCACAAAACATTATATAGAACAAACAGGAAGACAGCTAACGATCCGCATCCACGAACATCAACTAGCCACGAAACGACACGACCAGCTATCCCTAGTAGCCACACACGCAGACGACAAGCAACATGAATTTGACTGGGACAGCACTACCATTATAGGGCAAGCCAAACAAAGAACAGCCAGGGAATTCCTAGAAGCATGGCACTCATCCACAAACTCCATCAACAAACACATAGATCTGGACCCAATATACCGGCCACTACAGCGGACAGCTGAAACTGACAACCGGAAGCGGCAGGGACAGGCCACTATAAATGCCGGAGGAAACACCACAGAAGCGCTTCATAGGAGGCTCCCAAGCACTGAGGATGTCATCTAGACAGGGGACGAAACATTTGCAACAAAAACTTCCAGCTCGATGAACAGAACCACAGCAAATGTGATGTTTCATTCCTTCTGATGTTAGACGGAGGAGATTCATTTTTTATTTCTTGTTTCAATTAATTTATTATTTCTCTTTTATTTTGTAGCTGAGTTGATATTAAATTCACACATCAAACTGACATTTCCTGGTTGAATTGTTCTTGACTCATTCTTCAATCTGTTTGGTTAAGCTAATGTATTATTGCTTGCTTTGTACACACAGGTGCCCTAAAGAGGTAGCCAGGCCATTTCAGTATCCCATTTGCAATAACCTGCCTTGTATTGCATCTTACTGGGATAACATGCTGGAAATTAAGCCCTGCTATTTCTGGAGATGTCACAAAAGATTTCACAAAATGTGCAAAGTTCCCCAATTTACCTGGCCTTCAGATCATGTTCCTGTACTTGACAAGAATTACGAATTATCACAAGTAATGATTGTAGATACAGATAAACAGTTACAGTTTATAACTATTGGCATATAATACGACAAATTAGAACTCTAATTCCCATATAAATTCCCCTCGCATGCATAGGTGCGCTGCCTCTCTCTCTCACACACACACAGACAAATGGTCAGGTTAAAATAGATTCTGGCAGGGGGACAATCTAGAAAGACAGTTCAGTAGTTTTTGTTCTCAAGTTCTGTGGTCCCTTTTGACTCTCCTTCTGAACAACATGTTCTTTCGTTTGCCTTTCTCCGGATGTTTCTACTGGTTGGTAGGAGACACAAGTTACTTATAAACATTTTCTGACTTATACCTTAAAACTGTTGCAATAATGATAAGCTGGTTTTCTTCAGGTTTAATGTGAATTTGACTGCAGATAACAGAGAGACTGCTCTAGAATTGGGGAAAACTGAACATCTCCATCTTTATAACTTGTTCCCAGCTCCAAGTTGTTCATTTATCAGAGGCATCAATAATGCAGTCATCGGCACACAAAATTGTCTGTTATCAAGAGAGAGAGTGTGAGGCGGTGAGAGAGGGGAGTGAGAGAGCCATTTGGGGTGGCATGGTTGGCTCAGGGGTTAGCACTGCTGTCTTACAGATCCAGGGACTCAGGTTCGATTCCAGCCTTGGGCGACTGTTGTGTGGAGTTTGCGCATTCTCCCTGTGTCTGCAAGGGTTTCCACCCACAGTCCAAAGATGAGCAGGTCAGGTGAATTGGCCATTCTAAATTGCCCATAGTGTTAGGTGCATTAGTCAGAGATAATTGGGTCTGAGTGGATTACTCTTTGGAGGGCCAGTGTGGACCTGTTGGGCCGAAGGGCCTGATTCCACACTGTAGGGAATCTAATCAATAATTGGTCACTAGTCCATAGACAACTCAACTTCTTGTCACCACATCCATATTTGGCTCTAAGTCTTCTGCAACTCAATCTTAAATTGCTGTTTGTTCAAGCAATTATTTAGATGATGGCTGCAGTGTGTGTCAGATTATTTGCTTTCAAAACACGTAACCATTGTTTTTAAAATAGCTCTTTCTCATTTCAGTCTAGGTGCCTTAAAAGAAGGCACAAAACTTAAAGACAACTATTAATTTAACCTGGAGAAGAGTTTTGTAGAGGAATAAGACAGTGTTATTTTCCGGTCTATAGATTGTGGAGGGGGGTCCCAGGGAGATAGTGAGGAAAGAGATTAATCTGAGACTGGTACAGTTGAAAACAGAAGCGAGTCAAACAGTCAGGGCAGGCAGGGACACGTTAGGGCTAATAAATTAAACTGCATTTATTTCAATGCAAGGGGCCTAACAGGGTAGGCAGATGAACTCAGGGCATGGTTAGGAACATAGGACTGGGATATCATAGCAATTACAGAACATGGCTCAGGGAAGGGCAGGACTGGCAGCTTAATGTTCCAGGATACAAATGCTACAGGAAGGATAGAAAGGGAGGTAAGAGAGGAGGGCAAGTGGCGTTTTTGATAAATGAAAGCATTACAGCTATGCTGAGGAAGGATATTCCTGGAAATACATCCAGGGAAGTTATTTGGGTGGAACAGAGAAATAAGAAAGGGATGATCACCTTATTGGGATTGCATTATAGACCCCCTCATAGTCAGAGGGAAATTGAGAAATAAACTTGTGAGGAGATCTCAGTTATCTGTCAGAATAATAGGGTGGTTATGGTTGGGGTTTTTAACTTTCCAAACATAGACTGGGACTGCCATAGTGTGAAGGATTTGGATTTGTTAAGTGTGTACAAGAAAATTGGTGCAAAACTTGACTTACTATTGGGAAATAAGGCAGGGCAGGTGACTGAGGTGTCAGTGGGGGAGCACTTTGGGGCCAGCGACCATAATTCTATTAGATTTAAAATAATGATGAAAAAGGATAGACAGATCTAAAAGTTGAAGTTCTAAATTGGAGAAAGGCCAGTTTTGACAGGATTAGGCAAGAACTTTCAAAATTCTGGATCAGTGGTGCTGGAAGAGCACAGCAATTCAGGCAGCATCCATGCTGCCTGAATTGCTGTGCTCTTCCAGCACCACTGATCCAGAATCTGGTTTCCAGCATCTGCAGTCATTGTTTTTACCTTTAAGAACTTTCAAAAGCTGATTGGGGGCAGATGCTCACAGGTAAAGTGACGGCTGGAAAATGGCAAGCTTTCAGAAATGAAATAACGAGAATCCAGAGAAAGTATATTCCTGTTAGGGTGAAAGGGAAGGCTGGTAGGTATAGGGAATGCTGGATGACTAAAGAAATTGAAGGTTTGGTCGAGTGAATCCTCAGAAGAGTATAAAGGTAGTAGGCATATACATAAGAGGAAAATCAGGAGGGCAAAAAGGGGGACATGAAATACCTTTGGCAAATAGAATTAAGGAAAATCCAAAGAGTTTTTACAAATACATTAAGGACAAAAGGATAACTAGGGAGAAAATAGGGCCCTCAAAGATCAGCAAGGCGGCCTTTGTGTGGAGCCGCAGAAAATAGGAGAGATACTAAACGAGTATTTTGCATCAGTATTTACTGTGGAAAAGGATATAGAAGATATAGAAAGTAGGGAAATAGATGGTGACACCTTGCAAAATATCCATATTGCACAGGAGGAAGTGCTGGATGTCTTGAAACGTGTAAAGGTGGATAAATCCCCAGGACCTGATCAGGTGTAGCCACAAACTCTGTATAAAGCTAGAGAAGTGATTGCTGGGCCTCTTGCTGAGATATTTGTATCATCGATAGTCACAGGTGAGGTGCCAGAAGACTGGAGGTTGGCTATCGTGATGCCACTCATTAAGAAGGGTAGTAAGGACAAGCCAGGGAACTACAGAGCAGTGAGCCTGACGTCAGTGGTGGGCAAGTTCTTGGAGGGAATCCTGAGAGACAGGATATACAAGTATTTGGAAAGAAAGGACTGATTAGTAATAGTCAACATGGCTTTGTGCATGGGAAATCATGTCTCACAAACTTGATTGAGTTTTTTGAACAAGTAACAAAGATGATTGATGAGGGCAAAGCGGCAGATGTGATCTATATGGACTTCAGTAAGGCGTTCGACAAGATTCCCCATGGGAGATTGGTGAGCAAGGTTAGACCTCACAGAATACAGGGAAAACTAGCCATTTGGATACAGAACTGGCTCAAAGGTAGAAGACAGAGGGTGGTGGTGGAGGGTTGTTTTTCAGAATGGAGGCCTGTGACCAGTGGATTGCCACAAGGATCGGTGTGGGTCCTCTACTTTTCATCATTTATATAAATAATTTGGATGCAAGCATAAGAGGTATAGTTAGTAAGTTTACAGATGACACCAAAATTGGAGGTGTAGTGGACAGTGAAGAAGGTTATGTCAGATTAAACAGGACCTTGATCAATTGGGCCAATGGGCCGAGAAGTGACAGATGGAGTTTAATTCAGATAAATGCGAGGTGCTGCATTTTGGGAAAGCAAATCTTAGCGGGACTTATACACTTAATGGTAAGGTCCTAGGGAGAGTTGCTGAATAAAGAGACCTTGGAGTGCAGGTTCATAGCTCCTTGAAAGTGGAGTCACAGGTAGATAGGATAGTGAAGAAGGTATTTGGTATGCTTTCTTTTATTGGTCAGAGTATTGGGTACAGGAGTTAGGAGGTCATGTTGTGGCTGTACAGGCCATTGGTTCGACCACTGTTAGAACATTGCATGCAATTCTGGTCTCCTTTCTATCGGAAAGATGTTGTGAAACTTGAAAGGGTTCAGAAAAGATTTACAAGGATGTTGCCGGGGTTGGAGGATTTGAGCTATAGGGAGAGGCTGAACAAGCTGGGGCTGTTTTCCCTGGAGCGTCAGAGGCTGAGGGGTGACCTTATAGAGGTTTACAAAATTATGAGGGGCATGGAGAAGATAAATAGACAAAGTCTTTTCCCTGAGGTGGGGGAGTCCAGAACTAGAGGGCGTAGGTTTAAGGTGAGAGAAGAAAGATATAAAAGGGACCTAAGGGGCAACGTTTTCACCAGAGGGTGGTACATGTATGGAATGAGCTGCCAGAGAAAGTGATGGAGGCTGATACAATTGCAACATTTAAGAGGCACTTGGATGGGTATATATGAATAGGAAAGATTTGGAGGGATATGGGCCAGGTGCTGGCAGGTGGGGCTAGATGGGTTGGGATATCTGGTCGGCTTGGACGGGTTGGACTGAAGGGTCTGTTTCCATGCTGTACATCTCTATGATTCTATGACATAGTCCTTACACCTGCAAAAGCTTCTGAAAACTAAATGTGCAAAGCAACTTAAGCGAAATGCAGCCACTCCTGTTCACCATTACAGGAAATCTGACTTCATGTAGTCACGATTTGGAGATGTCAATGTTGGACTGGGGTGTACAAAGTTAAAAATCACACAACACCAGGTTATAGTCTAACAGGTTTAATTGGAAGCACTAGCTTTCAGAGAGCTGCTCCTTCATCAGGTGGTTGTAGAATCACACGTAGATCAGACCAGGTAAGGAAGGCAATTTCCTTCCCTAAAGAGGATTAGTGAAACAGACGGGGTTTTCCCTGACAATTGATTCAAGGTCATCATCAAACTCTTAATTCCAGATATTTATTTTATTCAAATTTCACCGTTTGCCATGGTGGGATTTGAACCCAGCTCCCCAAAACATTTCCTGGGTCTCTAGATTAACACTCCAACAGCAATACCACTAAGACCATTGCCTCCCTAAACCTATGATTCTACAGTTAGGATAATATCCTTTGAAAACATGTTGACAGTTTGGTTTGAATTTTAAGCATGATTTCTTTAATGATTCAACAGTGTTGATATAAGTATTTATAAAAAGTGGCACTGTGCTAATTACATGTTTCATTGAAATTCCTAAACAAACATACTTTACTGCATTTTCCCTTTAAAACATGCCAGATCCTCTCAGGAGAGCTTTAACTTCTGAGGCAGTCATTTAAACAGATAAGTCAACTGAACATTAAAGATTGTTATTAAAGTAATAACTATAAAGAGCAAAGAGTTTTCATGGAAGGTGGCAGCTGGAAAAGTAAGAGCCTTGTTCATTAAGAATACATTTAAAAACTCCTGTACATTTCAGCTGAAATTCCTCATTTCAGTCTTCTAGGCCCAAGCATCTTCAGTGGCCCATCAATAACTTTCTCTTCATCACGAAGTCAGAATGGGGAAAGTTCATTGATCATTGTCATGCTTTGATCCATTTGCATTTTGTTAAATAATAAAGCAGTCCCCAACTGCATGCTGCAAGATCTGAACAACATCCAGGATTTAGATAAGAGGTGAGGAACCCATTCGAACCACACACTTATCTGCAATGATCATCACCTTCCTTTGGCATCAATACTCTGATTGAATCCCCCACATATTGGTGAGAGGAGTGGGGGAGGTATTGGTCAATCTGAACTAAACTTTTAACATGCCCAACCACATACACATATTGCATGTAAGAACAAGTTGAAGGCTGAAAATTGTGTTGAATGAGTCACCTCCTGACTCACCAAAACATTTCCAGGGCCAAAACGTGTGATGGAATACTTCCTATTTGCCTGGATGGATGTGACAAAGATAAGCACCCTATTCACCATCCATGCATTTTTTTTCATTAAATCAGGCAAGGTGGTCTTAGTTGGCTGGACCTACACTTAATACCCATCTCTAACTATCCTTGAGTAGTTAACGATGAACTGGCCCTCCTTGAACTACTGTAGTCCATTTAGTGTAGATACACCCATGATGCTGTTCGGGGGCAAGTTCCAAGATATTGACCCAGCAACAGTGAAAGAACAGCAATTTATTTCCAAGTCAGGATGGTGAGTGCCTTGGAGAGGAGCTTGCAGTTAGTGTTTTTCCCATGTAACTGCTCCCCTTACCTTTCTAGGTGATAATATTTTAGGTTTGGAAGTTTTCTGCAAGGATCTTTGGTGAATTTCTGCAGTGCATCTCATAGATAGTACACACTGCTTATACTGAATGTTGGTGGTGCAGGTTATAAATGTTTATGATGCCCAACAACCAGGTTGCTTTGCCTTAGATATTGAAAACCTTCTTGAGTATTGTTGGAGCTGCACTCATCCAGGCAAATGACCTGTGCCCCACAGATGGTGGACAGGCTTTTAGCAGTCAAGAGTTATTCACTGCAGGATTCCAAGCCTCTGACCTGCTTTGTAGTCACAATATCCTTACTTGAAAATATATTGCCTACCCTTCGATGTTGCTGAATCAAAATACTGCAGCCTCCCTGCAAATAGCACTGTGAGTGTAACCATAGCAGTGATCCAAGAATTGACAACTCACCACCACCTTCTCAAGGCCAATAAATAAGGGCAATGTCTTTAATAATAAACAATGGACAATAACTAAGAGTCCAGCTGGCGAAGCTCATATTTCCTTAATGAATAATAAAAGAATTAACATTGTAAGGCCAGATCTGTTCAGTTTCTGGTCAATGGTAACTCCCAGGAAGTTGACAGTGGGGGATCCAATGATGGTAACATCATTAAATGTTGAGGGGTGATGGTTAGATTCTCTCTTGTTGGCCATTACCTAGTACTTGTCTGATGTGAATATTACTTACCACATCAGCCCAAGACTGGATATTGTGTAGACAAGCAGGAGGCTGGAAGAACACAGCAATATTGTCAAGCTCTTGCTGAATTTGGGCATTGACTGCGTCACCATCTGAGGAGTTGCAAATGGTGCTGACTGCTATGAAATCATCAGTGAACATCCTCACCTTTGACCTTATAATGACGGAAGTTCATTAATGAAGCAGCTGAAAATGGTTGGGCCTTGGACACTACCCCAAGGAATTCCTGTGGACATGTCCTGGAGCTGAGATGACTGATCTCCATTAAATACAACCATGTTCATCTGTGCCAAGTATGATTCCAGAGTTTTCTCCCAATTCCCATTGACTCTAATTCTGCTAGTGCATATAATTTACAAGTAACTGCAGTAACTTGCTGAGGCTTGTTCAATATCACCTCCAATCCAATGACCTCAGCCCAATAGAAGGACAAGTACAGCATGTGTATGAAAACATCACAATTAGATTCCCTACAGTGTGGATACAGGTTCTTCAGCCCAACAAGTCCACACTAACCCTCCGAAGAGTAACCCACCCTGACCATTTTCCTCTGACTAATGCACCTAACACTATGGGCAATTTAGCATGGCCAATTCACCTGACCTGCACATCTTAGGACTGTGGGAGGAAACCGGAGAACCTGGAGGAAACCCATGCAGACACGGAGAAAATGGGCAAAGTCCACACAGACAGTCGCCTGAGGCTGCAATCGAACCTGGTACCCTGGTGCTGTGAGGCAGCAGTGCTAACCACTGAGCCACCATGCCACCCATTAACTGAACCACTGTGCTGCTCATGGCCTGTAACCTCCCCTCCAAATTACATATCACTTTTGACTTGGTATTGTTGTTCCTTTCTTATCACTGGACCAGAATTCTGGATGTCCTATATATGCACCATGCCAACACCTTTGCCACAATGACTGCAGTGCCTGCAAATTACCTCCATCTTAAAGGAATTAGTAATGAACAAAGGAATACTTTTCACTAAAAATGTTCTAATAACACAGTATGCCAAGTCCGCAGCACTCATAGATCCCATAGTGGGATGCCTGGGGCTACAGGGGAAATCAGTGCCAGGTAGTTACACACAGTGCTGATATCTAATTGTGACTGGGCTTGAATCTCATCAAAGCTTTTCAATTAGAAAGCTGATAATGATTCAATTTCTGTCAATTACTTTTAGTCTTCAGAGGCACCTGTGGATTCACTATTTCATTTTTCCTGTCATTTGAAAACTAAAAGAAAGAAAATCATCAAACCTTCTGATCACTGTTTTTGAAAGTTATTTCCTGTAATTTTCTGCAAAAACTCTGATTAGATTCATTTACATTTACTTTTAGGAGATTCACCATTGGAGGATATAAACTGACACCATTATTTTCTAAATGGGTGTCTAAATTATAGTTTGACTTGTTGCAAACTTTAAATTACTGTTTAGAATCAACCATCGTGGAATGTATTCTAACAAATTCCAATCCTTGTTTTACAGTTAATCATGTTTGGATCTGCTTAAAGCTGAAAATGTGTTGCTGGAAAAGCGCAGTAGGTCAGGCAGCATCCAAGGAGCAGGAGAATCGACGTTTCGGGCATGAGCCCCTCTTCAGGAATGAGGAAAATGTGCCAAGCAGGCTAAAATACAAGGTAGGGAGGAGGGACTTGGGGGAGGGGCATTGGAAATGCAATAGGTGGAAGGAGGTTAAGTTGAGGGTGATAAGGTGAGGGTGATAGGCCGGAGTGGGGGTGGGGGCAGAGAGATCAGGAAGAAGATTGCAGGTTAGGAAGATGGTGCTGAGTTCGAGGGTTGGGACTGAGACAAGGTGGGGGGAGGGGAAATGAGGAAACTGGAGAAATCTGAGTTCATCCCTTGTGGTTGGAGGGTTCCTAGGCGGAAGATGAGGCGCTCTTCCTCCAGCCGTCGTGTTGCTATGGTCTGGCGATGAAGGAGTCCAAGGACCTGCATGTCCTTGATGGAGTGGGAGGGGGAGTTGAAGTGTTGAGCCATGGGGTGGTTGGGTTGGTTGGTCCAGGTGTCCCAGAGGTGTTCTCTGAAACGTTACACAAGTAACGTTTCCCCAATATAGAGGAGTTCACATCGGGTGCAGCGGATGCAGTGAATGATGTGTGTGGAGGTGCAGGTGAATTTGTGGCGGATATGGAAGGATCCCTTGGGGCCTTGGAGGGAAGTAAGGGGGGATGTGTGGGTGCAGGTTTTGCATTTCTTGCGGTTGCAGAGGAAGGTGCCGGGAGTGGAGGTTGGGTTGGTGGGGGGTGTGGACCTGACGAGGGAGTCACGGAGGGAGTGGTCTTTTCGGAACGCTGATAGGGGAGGGGAGGGAAATATATCCCTGGTGGTGGGGTCCGTTTGGAGGTGGCGGAAATGACGGAGGATGATACGATGTATCCGGAGGTTGGTGGGGTGGAAGGTTAGGACCAGTGGGGTTCTGTCCTGGTGGTGATTGGAGGGGCGGGGTTCAAGGGTGGAGGAGCGGGAAGTGGAGGAGATGCGGTGGAGAGCATCGTCGACCACGTCTGGGGGGAAATTGCGGTCTTTGAAGAAGGAGGCCATCTGGGTTGTTCAGTCTTGGAACTGGTCCTCTTGGGAGCAGACGCAGCTGAGACGAAGGAATTGGGAATATGGGATGGCATTTTTACAGAGGGCAGGGTGGGAGGAGGTGTAGTCTAGGTAGCTATGGGAGTCAGTCAGTTTATAGTAAATGTCCGTGTTGATTCGGTCGCCCGAGATAGAAATGGAGAGGTCTAGGAAGGGGAGGGTGGAATCTGAGACAGTCCAGGTAAATTTGAGGTTGGGGTGGAAGGTGTTGGTAAAGTGGATGAACTGTTCAACCTCCTCGTGGGAGCACGAGGCAGCGCCGATACAGTCATCGATGTAGCGGAGGAAAAGGTGGGGGGGTGGTGCCAGTGTAGCTGTGGAAGATGGACTGTTCCACATATCCTACGAAGAGGCAGGCATAGCTGGGGCCCATGCGGGTGCCCATGGCTACTCCTTTGGTTTGGAGGAAGTGGGAGGATTGGAAAGAGAAGTTGTTCAGAGTGAGGACCAGTTCAGTCAGTCGAAGAAGGGTGTAATTGGAAGGGTACTGGTTGGTATGGCGGGAAAGAAAGAAGTGGAGGGCTTTGAGTCCTTCGTGATGGGGGATGGAGGTGTACAGGAACTGGATGTCCATGGTGAAGATAAGGGACTGGGGACCGGGGAAGCGAAAATCATGGAGGAGGTGGAGGGCGTGGGTGGTGTCCCGAACGTAGGTGGGGAGTTCTTGGACTAAGGGGGACAGGACCATGTCGAGGTATGCAGAGATGAGTTCGGTGGGGCAGGAGCAGGCTGAGACAATGTTTAAAGCCAAATGACTTCAAAATATTCTCATTGCCATCAAATCAATAGAAACAGCTCTCTCAGACATTAGCAAATGTTTCCTCCCCAGTCAACCCAGTCACAACAAATGGGCAAAAAGGTTCCAGGAGATGAATAAAAAGCATTTCATTGAGATGGAATCTGCTTCAAATGGAAGGATTCAGATGAGACAGGCTGGAACATCTCCATTAGCGAGACAGATGTGGGCACAAATGCTGGACAAAAATATCTATGTCCATCTCATAGCAAAGAAAATCGCAGCAGATAGATGTATCTGCATCTACTGAATTGGCACATCCGCGTTGACAGAAACATCTGCATGGGACAGACAGGAACATCTCCATCCAGAACATTTTGTATATGATGGACAGAAACATCTGTATCTGATCAGCAGAAACATTTCTACCAGATGTAAACATCTCCATCAGATAAACAGAAGCGCCTGCATCAGATGGGGCTAAACATCTGCATTAGATATAAACATACCGGTCTGATGAACAGAAAATTCTCCATCAGATAGAAGGAGACAGAGTAAAACATCTGCAATTAATGGACAAAAGAACACATCAAACAGACCGAACCATTCCCATTCTAATCTGATAGCTGGAAGCCTGTACTGTACGAGGTAAGCTGGAAGTGTCCCCATCAGAGAAACATTCCTTTTCCAACAGGAACAGCTTCACAACTCAACTGTTGCCAGAAATGTTATGATTTTTTCGGACAAAAAATATCCTCTGCTTTATTCAATAGGGGGAGGGTGAACTCTGTGACAATAACGTTAATCCAAGTCGATTCTTCATCAAGCTGAGGAGAAATATTAGCTGGGCCATGTCAATCACTGTGTGTGCCTGGACATTTTTATAATGCACGAAAAAGGCAGCAAGTCCATCAGATGTAAAGAAACAATTCTACCATTGAACAGAAATATCTTCATCCCCTGCGTCCAATCTTTCAGTTCTTACGTGATAACCATCCCAACACTCAATAAACTTCATTCAATATAACAAATGGCTCAATTATCGATAGCTAAAGAAGATTATGGAAGTTAGATGGCTATCTGTAACACCCAGACTTGGATTCACGCAGCGCAGAAAAGACCTATCTAGTCTGCATTGACATTACTACTACTAAAAGTGCGCTTTCCCCAACTCTCCGCACTTGTCCCAGACATCTCAGCCTTCCGCCCCTGAGGCAGACAGCAGTCGACATACCGACCCCCCCCCCCCCCACAAACACACACACACAGGAATTGAGCGAAAGTTTGCTGAATGTGCTGTGCCTGTTCCTGCAATAAACTCCCTGTCCCTCACGTCATCCAGAGAAAATATATCAGTCATTGTCCAGTAGATGTCCATCATACTGAGGGGTGGGTCAGGTCATTTTGCCATTCCGAAGAAACACTTCAGAACTTGAGGCTGTGCCCGCAACCAGGTTCAGTCTGATCCTGGGAACTGAGAGATACCCCGGTGTCAGGGTGATAGGAGGGTTTAAGCTTCAATGCACAAAATACCACCAGTGCTGGAAACAAAAGACAGCCAAAACTCAATAAAAACTGGAAATACCCAGCAGGTGAGGCAGGGTCTGTGGGGAGAAACATTCTGAACGATTTGGCTGATGAACTGAACGATCACCCCGACCTTCCTGTGACCTTTCATCCCCCACAGTTCATCCATCAGGTCATTGAGCTGAAACCTGCCCTCTGTTTCTCTCCTCAGATGACCAGCTGTTTTGTGTTTTTCCTTTGGTGTTGTTTTTCGGGTTCTTGTAAAGGTAAAGTAGATAAGGTATGACTAGGGAAGTGACCATCCACTGACTCACTCTCTCCCCTAACTCCCGCACGAGTTGCTCCGTTCTTACCTGACGAAGAAGTAGTAAGTGTTGTTTTCCATGACCGTGTAAGAATGGCAAGGAAAGTATCCCAGTCCAGTCAGGTTAAACCTGGCTCCAGCCGGCATCTCCAACATACTGCCCCAGGCCTGGTCACACAGCAGCTCGACCTCTGCCGAGTAGAACAGGTCGGTGTCATATTGCCAGGGCAGGTAGTTATAGACGCTGTAAGTGTCTTTGTGGACAGCCAGCACCTTTGCATAGATGATGATTTCGGCCAGTTCAGCTCGACACGACTCGCTTTGTGGTCTCCAGTCGTGAGGTAGCTGACATCCCCAACTTCCTCCCAGGGCAGTGAGTAGCAGGATTGGGAATGCCCAGCTCATTCTGTCCCAGTCTCAAGTTCCTTCTTCCCGGATAGTTGAGAACAGTCTGGTCGAGTAAGTGGGGTGGCGGATTGTTTAAACTCTTCCCGACGTATGTAACCTCTGTTTGCTGCTCCCTTCACTATTCCCAGCCCATGCAGCCAGCATCTTTTAAACGGACTTCATAAAATGCGTGTAAAATCCCCCCATCCAACGAGGTTCGTGTGGTTTACAGAATTTGTGCGATTGCTCTAAACCCTTTTTAAAAAAAACTCAAACCAGCAAGATCAGTTTTCAAGGGCTTTGAATCGCGAAGATTTTCTTAAAGCGACAGTACACCCGAAGCAGCCTCTGGCATGCGTTCAAATCCTGCCTCTTTTTCTCTTAAACTTTCAGAATTAAATTAAAGGCATTGGAGTTCTATCGTTCTAGCCCGCTGGAGCTTCTAATGACTGCGTCCAACTCGTTTTTTTTGTGGGGAACTTTCATTTGGACTTCATTACAGTAATTTACTTTTCCATAGACCCCTCTTGGATTTCTCGAGGTAAACAATCATTTTAACTGCTTGTGATGAAAAAAGGAAAATATGCAATTGTTGGAAATTTGAAACAAACATTGTGAAAATGCTCCAAATTTTCACAACAGGCAGTTGGTGTCTGCAAAGGAATTGTACATACACAGAATCACAATACCAAGTGTCCGGGCGAAAATGTTAAACATTTGTGCAACTACAAAGCAACAGTACAATGGGCGGCACGGTGGCACAGTGGTTAGCACTGCTGCCTCGCAGCGTCAGAGACCTGGGTTCAATTCCCGCCTCAGGTGACTGACTGTGTGGAGTTTGCACATTCTCCCCGTGTCTGCGTGGGTTTCCTCCGGGTGCTCCGGTTTCCTCCCACAGTCCAAAGATGTGCAGGTCAGGTGAATTGGCCATGCTAAATTGCCCGTTGTGTTAGGTAAGGGGTAAATGTAGGGGTATGGGTGGGTTGCGCTTCGGCGGGGCAGTGTGGACTTGTTGGGCCGAAGGGCCTGTTTCCACACTGTAAGTAATCTAATCTACAATGCCATGAAGCAAGGTGGCCTCACCCGCAGAGAACTTGCAGGTTTACAGGTGACAATTATAATACTTTGGGCAAGCACATTAATAGTGAGGGTGATTTCTGATTTACTGTACATTTTAGTTATGTCCAGTCTATAAGCCTATATAAAATTTGTTTTAAAAATTTCACGTGTACTACTCATGAAGTTTCAACTTCATGTATTTGCTTGAGTGCCTCAGTCCATATTGTGGGTTGCAATTCACACATTATTTTAAAATTAGAAATACATAAACAAAACAAGTTTATCTGTTTACTGACATGATTCAGGCTTGCCTTGCTCCTGTCCTAGTCATAGGCTCACACCACCTTTAATCCACCTGACACTCATCATCTACAAAATCTTCACCTCTATCTCAGTATTTCTGAGATGAAGGTGAATGGTCGCAGTTCATGGCAGGAGATGTCCTATTGTCTGCCAAATTCACCAACAACTAATTGTAATGGCCCTTTGAGGAGGATTAACAACAAAACTGAAAGCACTGTAGATGCTGGAAATCAGAAATAATAAAAAAGTCAGAATTGCTGGAAAAACACAACAGGTTTGGCAGCATCTGTTAATGTTTCAGATCCAGTGACTCTTCTTCTGATGTTTCCTTTCAAAACAATGCACCAATCAAAATATCACCTGGTAAACTGGTTTCATGAAAAACTTTGCAGTGTGAACAAGGATGTTCTTGCCTTTAGCCTTTCATACTTGCTACTGAGAGTTGTACTAAACACTGGAAACAATTACCAATGATATCAGTGACTGCACATTGCTGCTCCAAGGTACAGCCCAAGACTCCATCCACTACCATTCAAACATTGAACAATGGCGCCTAACATGCATATGCAGCATTCAGAGTTCAAAAGCAAGTGTGATGGTATTCATGTCTTCCTTATTTTAAATGAAATTGCTTGTCTCATGCAAGAATATTTTAGGTGAAATACTAAGCTGGGTGGCATGGTGAAAATGATACTAAGCAGGGTGAAATGTGATGAGGATGTTAGGAGATTACAGGGTGACCTGGACAAGTTAGGTGAGTGGTCAGATGCATGGCAGATGCAGTTTAATGTGGATAAATGTATGGTTATTCACTTTGTTGGCAAGAACAGGAAGGCAGATTATTACCTAAATGGAATCAATTTAGGGGCAGTACAGAGAGATCTGGGTGTTCTTGTACACCAGTCAATGAAGGTAAGCATGCAGGTACAGCAGGTAGTGAAGAAGGCTAATAGCATGCTGGCCTTCATAACAAGAGAGATTGAGTATAAAAGCAAAGAGGTTCTTCTGCAGCTGTACAGGGCCCTGGTGAGACCACACCTGGGAGTACTGTGTGCAGTTCTGGTCTCCAAATTTGAGGAAAGACATTCTGGCTATTGAGGGAGTGCAGCGTAGGTTCACGAGGTCAATTCCTGGAATGGCGGGAGCGACTGGGCTTGTATACCCTTGAGTTTAGAAGACTGAGAGGGGATCTGATTGAGACATATAAGATTATTAAAGGTTTGGACACTCTGGCGGCAGGAAACATGTTTCCGCTGATGGATGAGTGCCGAACCAGAGGACACAGCTTAAAAATATGGGATAGACCATTTAGGACAGAGATGAGGAGAAACCTCTTCACCCAGAAAGTGGTGGCTGTGTGGGATGCTCTTCCCCAGAGGGCAGTGGAGGCCCAGTCTCTGGATTCATTTAAGAAAGAGTTGGATAGAGCTCTCAAGGATAGTGGAATCAAGAGTTATGGAGATAAGGCAGGAACAGGATACTGATTAAGGATGATCAGCCATGATCATATTGAATGGTGGTGCAGGCTCAAAGGGCAGAATGGCCTACTCCTGCACCTATTGTCTATTGTCTAATCCATACTGGAAAATGTCCAGGAGGTGGGGTGCAATAGATTCCGTCCAAAAGAACATTCTCAACTCACATTGGGGTTCCCAAACCCCCTGGGTTTGTCCTTGGAGCATTTAGTAATTAAACATTAATTTATTAAAAATTGCCTTGAGCAGTTTGGGGGAAAAAAATCATAATGGTATTAAAAATGTGGTCAGGATGTTCTGCTTTTTTGAGCACTAATTATCAGTAGTAAAGATATTGAAGATTAGGAAACAAACACTGTTTGATTGGACAGGTTGGTTAGCAATGGGAGATCATAGGAAGGAATCTTCACTCTCAGCCAGAGTTGGCAACCCTGAGATCTAACAACTGACAGAGCTGGAACACCAAGGTCATGGTGGACACTGTACCAATTTGGTAAAAACAATGACTGCAGATGCTGGAAACCAGATTCTGGATTAGTGGTGCTGAAGAGCACCGCAGTTCAGGCAGCATCCAAGGAGCAGTAAAATCGACGTTTCGGGCAAAAGCCCTTCATCAGGAATACAGGAATGTATTCCTGATGAAAGGCTTTTGCCCGAAACGTCGATTTTACTGCTCCTCGGATGCTGCCTGAACTGCTGTGCTCTTCCAGCACCACTAATCCAGAATCTGGTTTCCTGCATCTGCAGTCATTGTTTTTACCTCGTTGATTTTAACCCTACTGCGAATCCTCTTGCAAGGATGCCTGCCTTGAAGAAGTTTTCCTCCTCTCTCTACAAGAATCTCAGGGAGTCCCTCTTCCACTGCAACTCCCAGGTCATTTCCCCTGCTCTGAAGCTCTTCAACCATGTCCTGAAACAAACTCGCTACCACAGCCACATTTGCTTCCTCAGTGCCTGCTTCTGTAACCAACTCATCCCACACGGACTCCGGACCACCTTTAAACCAGCAGAGTTCGGATCCAAACAGGACAAACAGTACAGACGACAGATTCAAAAACATCAGCAACGGTTCTCCTTCAGGATCCTCCGCTCCACGCTTGCAGCAATGCGCCGGCACCTAACCTCTCTACAGTCAGCCCTGCCTCAGCTGAGGGCAACACTCTCTCAGAATTGCACTGTACCAATTTGGTTCAAGCTTGGAGCACGCAGGTGGGACTAGTTAAGTCTGGGGTTATGTTCAGCATGGACTAGTTGGAGTGAAGGGTCTGTTTCCATGTTGTATGACTCTGCAATCTAGAATGTTATTTAAATGCAGCATTGTTTCAGAGGTAAATTTTCAATGGTATGATTTGGCAGATGAAGCGTCAACGAGGCTTCTAGATGTGTGACACCAAGTGAATATTAAAGATCCCTTGGCACTGTTCAAAGAGGAATAGTGTGCTGTCTTGTGGCCAAAATTCCTCATTCAACCAACAGAAAGGTTAACTGTTTATTTATCTCAGTATTGATTGTAGGACTTTGCTGTGCACAAAATGTACTTACAGCACAACACTTTACAATGTAACTTATTCTACATGCATATTTTGGGAAGTTTCTGAGAGACATATTAAATTAATACATAAAGAAAGCTTCCAAAATATTACTTAATTGTAATCAGAATGCTATGTACTGAAGGATCATACCATTTGAGCCAATAAACATGAAGCTACTAAGAGATAATTAATCTGCAATGAGCAGTCTCCTCAGAGGCCAAAGCATGTTTACTTACTGCTAAAGTTATTGCATCATTAGGAGACTCTCTTATTTTGCAACTTGATTACTCTTAATATCTCCTGTTGGCCATTCTCTTTCAACTTAATTACTCTGCTTTCTTAGATAAAGATCTAATAAAATTATTCATTTGAAGAAACAAAGTACTTGTTTTGAGTTTAGTCAGGAAGATAATTCTTTCAATTTGCAACACAGGAAGAAATGGAAATAATCAAGTAATTGCTTCAAATCTAGAATTGTGAATCTGATGGGATGAAAGTGTATGGTCACAGTGCCTTTGTTTCTTGCTTTGTATAACCAGTGAACAGACCAGTTTTGTCCAACCCTGACCTACTTTTCCTCCCCACACAAAAATTAATCACCTTCACAACATACGTCCATTTTTCTAAATCCCTCTTCGGTCTTTCTTCTCTCTATCACTTGTAGTCTCCTCCAGCATTACATCCTCCTAGAATCTCTGTGCTCCTCCAATTCTCATCTCTAGCATATTTTTGCTTAACCAGTGGTGACCATACTTTCAGCTGGTAATGGCCCTAAGTTCTGGAATTCCCTAACCTCTTCACCTCCTTATCCCTCACCCATGCTTTTGAACAGGTACATGGATAGGAAAAGTTTAGAGGGATATGAGGCAAACACTGAAAAATGGGGCTAGCTCAGTTTAGGAAACTTAGTCGGCATGGATGAGTTAGGCCAAAGTGCCTGTTTCTGTTCTATGATTCTATTTAAAATGCTTCTTAAAACTAGCCCTTTCACCAGTTTTTAATGATCTGTCATCATTATGGCTTGGTGTTGAATTTTGTTTCATTACATTGCTGTGAAGCACTTTGGAACACTCTATTACATTAAAATTGCCAGGTAAATTGAAAGTTGTTGTTGCAATTAGTGGCTGTATGTTTTCCCATGTGTCACTAGAAGCATATCTGCAATCTCTTACCCTCTCCTGCAAAATAAAGTGACACTACTAACAATGACAGATGTTTTCTGCAAATTAAACATTCAGGACAATTACATTAGTCAAATTAGTTTGAAGAAATAAAGACTGCAGCATTTAGTATTCACAGACATTATTGCGTAATTGAATACTGACCAGACTTGCGTCTGATTAACTTTCAGAGATCAGACAAAAGCACATCAGTACAGACACAGAAAAGGCTTACAGTATGCTAAGCAAGTACTAACTAATTTGGATTGCCTAATTACACAGAACAAACAAGGTCAGACAAATTCAGTAGCTCAGGACGTACGGAAACAAAGTAGAATGGACATTTTAATCAACAAATCACCATTAGATTCACAGATAATCTTGTCTCACTTTCGGGCTCATATTATTATCGTATATTTGCCTTGCATTGCATAGAGTGAGCAGTGCAGAGATTGGTCCATACTTATACTTCACAAAGTCCATCTCTAACCCAATTAGCATACCCTTCTTTTCCTTCCTCCGATATGTAGAAAAAGATAGAACATAGAACAATACAGCGCAGAACAGGCCCTTTGGCCCTCGATCTTACGCTGACTTGTGAACTATTCTTAGCTCGTTCCTCCTACACTATCCCAAAATCATTTATGTGCTTATCTAAGGATTGTTTAAATCTCCCTAATGTTGCTGAGTTGACTACATTATCAGGTAGGGCATTCCATGCCCATACCAGTCTCTGCGTAAAGACCCTGCCTCTGACATCTGTTTTAAATCTATCACCCCTCAATTTGTAGTTATGCCCCTTCGTACACACTGACGTCATCATCCTAGGAAAAAGACTATCACTGTCTACCCTATCTAATCTTCTGACCATCTTGTATGTCTCTATCAAATCCCCTCTTAGCCTTCTTCTTGCCAATGAGAACAGGTTTAAGTCTCTCAGCCTTTCCTCATAAGACCTTCCCTCCAGACCAGGCAACATCCTGGTAAATCTCCTCTGCACCTTTTCCAATGCTTCCACATCCTTCCCGAATATGGGGACCAGAACTGTACACAATATTCCAAGTGTGGCTGCACCAGTGCTTTGTATAGTTGCAGCATGATATTGCGGCTCTGGAACTCAATCCCTCTACGAATGAAACCTAACACACTGTATGCCTTCTTAACAGCACTATCCACCTGGGTGGCAACTTTCAGGGATCTATGTACATGGACTTCAAGATCCCTCTGCACATCCACACTACCAAGAATCTTTCCATTGACCCAGTACTCTGCCTTCCTGTTATTCTTCCCAAAGTGCATCACCTCACATTTAGCTGCATTGAACTCCATTTGCCACCTCTCAGCCCAATTCTGCAGTTTATCCAAGTCCCTCTGCAACTTGTAACATTCTTCCACACTGTCCAATACTCCACTGACTTTAGTGTTGTCTGCAAATTTACTAATCCATCCACCTATGCCTGCGTCCAAATCATTTATAAAAATGACAAACCGCAGCAGTCTCAAAACAGATCCTTGTGGCACACCACTAGTAACCGGACTCCAGGCTGCATATTTTCCATCAACCACCACTCGCTGCCTTCTTTCAGAAAGCCAGTTTCTAATCCAAACGGCTAAATCACACTCAATTCCATGCCTCTACATTTTCTCCAACAGCCTACCATGTGAAACCTTATCAAAGGCTTTACTGAAGTCCATGTACACTCTCATCTACATGCTTGGTCACCTTCTCAAAAAACTCAAGAGGTTTGTGAGACATGACCTGCCCTTGATGGAACCATGTTGACTATCTGAAATCAAATTGTTGCTTGCTAGATGATTACAAATCTTATCTCTTATAATCCTTTCCAAAACCTTTCCTACAACAGAAGTAAGGCTCACTGGTTTATAATTACCTGGTTCATCTCTACAACCCTGCTTGAACAAGGGCATAACATTTGCAATCCTCCAGTCCTCTGGTACCAAACCTGTAGACAATGACAACTCAAATATCAAGGCCATCTCCTCCCTAGCTTCCCAGAGAATCCTCGGATAAATCCCATCTGGCCCAGGGGACTTGTCCACTTTCACTCCTTCTAGAATTGATAACACCTGTTCGTAACTAACCTCAATATTTCCTAGTCTAATATCTCGTACCTCATTCTTCTCCTCTACAATATTCTCCTTTTCCTGAGTGAAAATCGATGAGAAATGTTCGTTTAGCACCTCTCCAATCTCCACAGGGTCCACACTCAACTTCCCACTTCTGTCTTTGATTGGCTCTATTCCTATCCTTTTATTCCTCACATACCTGTAGAAAGCTTTAGGGTTCTCCTTTAATCTATTTGCTAAAGACTGCTCGTGTCCTCTCTTTACTCTTCTTAACTCTCTCTTTAAATCCTTCCTAGCTGATCTGTGACTCACCTCATCTGAACCATCTTGCCTCATCAACACATAAGCCTCCTTCTTCTCCATAACAAGAGATGCAATTTGTGTTGTAAACCATGGTTCCCTTACCTTATCAAGACATGTTTCAGAAGTATTCGCTTGACAACTCAGTTCATCATATAGGTCATTTATGACCCACAGACCAGAAAGATCCAGAGTTAAAAATCACAACCAGTAACATACATATTTCATAAAAATTAATCATTTAAACACCTGACAAAAGTAAGGTTCGGTGAGCTTCCTGAAATTCAATCACATGCTTTAACACTTTACAATATTTAATTTGATTAGACTGGTTGTTTTTAAGGGAAACCTGAGTAGATGAGGACTGCTTTTGTGGGTTTCCTCTGGGTACTCCGGTTTCCTCTCTCTCAGTCTAAGGATGTGCAGGTCAGGTGAATTGCCCATGCTAAATTGCCCATAGTGTTAGGTGCATTAGTCAGAGGGAAATGGGTCTGGGTGGGTTACCCTTCGGAGTATTATTGTGGACTTGTTGGGCCAAATGGCCTATTCCCACATTGTAGGGAGTCTAATCTAATACTTGATAATTAAAAAATTCTGAATAGGACAAATTCAATGAATTTTTAAATTCAATTTTTTTAGTTCAAGAAAACAGGAATGGCAATATTGATACGTTAATTCCAGTCAAGTCACAACAGAACACTATTTAAAGGAACTGCAGCAGAGAAGATTTTATGATGAATTATATATATGTTGATATATATATATTTATATATTAGTTCAGCACAGGTCCTAAAGTGACCTCCTGTCTCTTTTGTAGTCAAAGCATCATAAAACTGCCATTGCATTAAAATTGGAAATGTAATCTTATATCAGATCTGATGTTAGATTTTTCTTAAATTAAGTGGAAGCATATTGTTTGGGAGGTGGGAGAGGTGGTTTTGGAGAACAGAGGTGGTAAGAGAGGGAATATGAAGGGTTCCTTTGCTACTTGATACCAAGATAGATGTACGAAGATACCACACCAACATTGCATGATAAGATTTTTCCTCATGCTATAATTCAAACCTGTCTGACTTGGGAGCCCCAAGAAATAGGTACATCATCTTGGGACTAAGATATTAACCAAACTGTCCTGGGTATAATTCCTTCATGTTTAGTTCTTTTGCTTTTGGTTTGCCTCCAGTTGAACAATCCTCACATCTCGCACTATGTCCTTGCTTAATGCAATTTCCTCCTCATTCACGACGTAAGACAGTTTGGATGCAAGAAAATCACTCCAGTCATCTTGCCACTGCTGAGAAGGAAATCCCATTCTGGTGCAGTGTTTAAAGGCTGCAATCAAATAAAGAACAACATTCAATCACATTAAGGTGGCAGAATGAGCAGCTGGAGCTTCTAACGTGTCTTTCAGGATACTGCTGACAGACCTGAAGCCAGGAAAGAGTATCTGCTGATTTCTGAGAGCAGAAGGCTCCATATGAAACTCAAGCCTGTACAGAGTTGGCAGAAACAGTCAATGCAAGCTCTATCACCTCAAAAGTTACACAGAAAAAGAGGTTCAACAATGCGTCAATGGATACATCAAGCTCTCATGCCAAGGTACAATCTGTACTACACGTAACTTTATTCACCTCTTTATCTGATAAAATCACAGAGTCATAGAGATGTACAGCATGGAAACAGACCCTTCGGTCCAACCTGTCCATGCCGACCAGATATCCCAACCCAATCTAGTCCCACCTGCCAGCACCTAGCCCATATCCCTCCAAACCATTCCTATTCATATACCCGTCCAAATGCCTCTTAAATGTTGCAATTGTACCAGCCTCTACCACATCCTCTGGTGGCTCATTCCATACACGTACCACCCTCTGCATGAAAAAGTTGCCCCTTAGGTCTCTTTTATATCTTTCCCCACTCACCCTAAACCTATGCCCTCTAGTTCTGGACTCCCAAACCTCAGGGAAAAGACTTTGTCTATTTATCCTATCCATGCCCCTCATAATTTTGCAAACCTCTATACGGTCACCCCTCAGCCTCCGATGCTCCAGGGAGAACAGCCCCAACCTGTTCAGCCTCTCCCCATAGCTCAAATCCTCCAACCCTGGCAACATCCTTGTAAATCTTTTCTGAACCCTTTCAAGTTTCACAACATCTTTCCGATAGGAAGGAGTCAAGAATTGAAGCAATATTCCAACAGTGGCCTAACCAATGTCCTGTACAGCTGCAACATGACCTCCCAATTCCTGTACTCAATACTTTGACCAATAATGGAAAGCATACCAAACGCCTTCTTCACTATCTTATCTACTTGCGACTCCACTTTCAAGAAGCTATGAACCTGCACTCCAAGGTCTCTTTGTTCAGCAACACTCCCTAGGACCTTACCATTAAGTGTATAAGTCCTGCTAAGATTTGTTTTCCCAAAACGCAGCACCTCGCATTTATCTGAATTAAACTCCATCTGCCACTTCTCAGCCTATTGGCCCATTTGGTCCAGATCCTGTTGTAATCTGAGGTAATCCTATTCGCTGTCCACTACACCTCCAATTTTGGTGTCATCTGCAAACTTACTAACTGTACCTCTTATGCTCGCATCCAAATCATTTATGTAAATGACAAAAAGTAGAGGACCCAGCACCGATCCTTGTGGCACTCCACTGGTCACGGGCCTCCAGTCTGAAAAACAACCCTCCACCACCACCTTCTTCTACCTTTGAGCCAGTTCTGTATCCAAATGGCTCATTCTCCCTGTATTCCGTGAGATCTAACCTTGCTAATCAGTCTCCCATGGGGAACCTTGTTGAACGCTTTACTGAAGTCCATATATATCACATCTACTGCTCTGCCCTCATCAATCTTCTTTGTTACTTCTTCAAAAAACTCAATCAAGTTTGTGAGACATGATTTCCCACGCACAAAGCCATGTTGACTATCCCGAATCAGTCCTTGCCTTTCCAAATTCATGTACATCCTGTCCCTCAGGATTCCCTCCAACAACATGCCCACCACCGAGGTCAGGCTCACCAGTCTATAGTTCCCTGGCTTGTCTTTAGCGCCCTTCTTAAACAGTGGCACTACGTATACCAACCTCCAGTCTTCGGCACCTGACCTGTGACTAACGACAGTACAAATATCTCAGCAAGAGGCCCAGCAATCACTTCTCTAGCTTCCCACAGAGTTCTCAGGTACACTTGATCAGGTCCTGGGGATTTATCCACCTTTACCTGTTTCAAGACATCCAGCACTTTCTCCTTTGTAATATGGATATTTTGCAAGATGTCACCATCTCTTTCCCTATATTCTATAGCTTTCATATCCTTTTCCATACTAAATACTGATGCAAAATATTCATTTAGTATCTCCCCCATTTTCTGTGGCTCCACACAAAGGCCGCCTTGCTGATCTTTGAGTGGCCCTAATCTATCCCTAGTTATCCTTTTGTCCTTAATATATTTGTAAAAACCCTTTGGATTCTCCTTAATTCTCTTTGCCAAAGCTATCTCATGTCCCCTTTTTGCCCTCCTGATTGCCCTCTTAAGTATACTCCTACTTCCTTTATACTGTTCTAAGGATACACTTTATCTATCCTGTCTATACCTGACATATGCTTCCTTTTTCTTAACCAAACCTTCAATTTCTTTAGTCATCCAGCATTCCCTTTACCTACCAGCCTTCCCTTTCACCCTGACAGGAATATACTTTCTCTGGATTCTTGTTATCTCATTTCTGAAAGCTTCCCATTTTCCAGCTGTCCCTTTACCTGCGAACATTTGCCTCCAATCAGCTTTCGAAAGTTCTTGCCTAATACCGTCAAAATTGACCTTTCTCCAAATTAGAACTTCAACTTTTAGATCTGGTCTATCCTTTTCCATCACTATTTTAAAACAAATAGAATTATGGTCGCTGGCCCCAAAGTGCTCCCCCACTGACAACCCAGTCACCTGCCCTGCCTTATTTCCCAAGAGTAGGTCAAGTTTTGCACCTTCTCTAGTAGGTACATCCACATACTGAATCAGAAAAAGAAATTCCTCTCTATCTAAACCTTTAACACTATAGCAGTCCCAGTCTATGTCTACCCTATTATTCTTACAGATAGCTGAGATCTCCTTACAAATTTGTTTCTCAATTTCCCTCTGACTATTGGAGGGTCTATAATACAATCCCAATAAGGTGATCATCCCTTTCTTATTTCTCAGTTCTACCCAAATAACTTCCCTGGATGTATTTCCAGGAATATCCTCCCTCAGCACAGCTGTAATGCTATCCCTTATCAAAAATGCCACTCCCCCTCCTCTCTTGCCTCCCTTTCTATCCTTCCTGTAGCATTTGTATCCTGGAATATTTAGCTGCCAGTCCTGCCCATTCCTGAGCCATGTTTCTGTAATTGCTATGGTATCCCAGTCCCATGTCCCTAACCATGCCCTGAGTTCATCTGCCTTCCCTGTTAGGCCGCTTGCATTGAAATAAATGCAGTTTATTAGTCCTACCTTGTCCCTGCCTGCCTTGACTGTTTGACTCATTTCTGTTCTCAACTGTACCAGTCTCAGATTGATCGCTTTCCTCACTATCTCCCTGGGTCCCACCCCCCCCACCCTTACTAGTTTAAATCCTCCCAAGCAGCTCTAGCAAATTTCCCTCCCAGTATATTAGTCCCCTTCCAATTTAGGTGCAATCCGTCCTTCTTGTACAGGTCACTTCTACCCCAAAAGAGATTCCAATGATCCAAAAATGTGAATCCTTCTCCCATACATCAGCTCCTTAGCCATGCATTCATCTGCTCTATCCTCCTATTCTTGCCCTCACTAGCTTGTAGCACTGGGAGTAATCCAGATATTACTACCCTTGAGGACCCCCTTTTTAAATTTCTGCCTAACTCTCTGTAATCTCCCTTCAGAATCTCAACTTTTTCCCTTCCAATATTGTTGGTTCCAATGTGGACAATGACCTCTTGCTGGCCCCTCTCCCCTGTGAGAACATTCTGCATCCTCTCTGAGACATCCTTGATCCTGGCACCAGGGAAACAACACACCATTCTGATTTTTCTCTGCTGGCCACAGAAACGTCTGTCTGTACCTTGGACTAGAGAATCCCCTAACACAATTGATCTCTTGGAAGCTGATGTATCCCTCGTTGCATTACAGCCAGTTTCAATACCAGAAACTTGGCTGTTTGTGCTACGTTTCCCTGAGAATCCATCACCCCCTACATTTTCCAAAACAGTATACCTGTTTGAAATGGGTATATCCACAAAAGACTCCTGCCCTAGGTGCCTACCTCTCTTACCCTTCCTGGAGTTAACCCATCTATGTGATGTTTCTGAGACTTGCCCCCCCCCCTTCCTATAACTGCCATCCATCATATACTGTTGCTATTGCAAATTCCTCATTGCTTCTATCTGTCTCTTCAACCAATCCACTCGATCTGATAAGATTCGCATCCAACAGCATTTATGGCAGATATAATCCACAGTAACCCTTAAACTCTCTTTAAACTCCCACATCTGATAAAAAGTACATATCACTGCAAAGGCCATTTTTGCTCCTTCACAATTTACAGACCCAGAAAATAACACCGTCTTATTCCTCTACAAAACACTGCACCAGGTTAAATTAATAACTATGGCTTATATTTTAAGTTTAATCAATTTTAAGTTTTATCTCCAAAAACATATAATCAACAAAGAACCCACTGTACTCACTATTACAGCTTTTCTCTTGGACAGACTTAAAACAACAATTACCTTATCTGATTCTGTGTTGTGAACCTCAACCAAACTAGTTCCTCCAAGATTAGTTGTGAAATTCACTGTTTGTTAATTTTCCCAGATGCACTCCAGTGACATGTCTTTTTACTCAGCTCCTGGATACTTCAGAAAGTAATTTCTGTTAAGGCCAATCTCTGAAAACACTCTGCCTTCTTTAATCAAAGCCACTCTGTCAATTGACGTTGTCTCCTCCCATTAGTTTTCAAGCCTGTTTCTTTTAAAGGTGAAAATGTCTTGACCTCTCTTTGACCATGCCAAGAAAGACTTCCTATGTGCAATTCTTCATGAAAGTTATTGGGCTGTAGTATTGTATTTCCACTTTCTGAATATGTAAAAGGCACATTTGAGAAGCTACCCTTTGCAAAATAAGTGTTGAAGACAATAGCAGTTTGCACTTATGTAATGTTTTTAACTAGTCAAATATTTCAGTGTGCTTTGGAAGAGCATTATGAAAAATATTTTGACCTCTAGCCACAGGTGGAGAAATTAGGGAATTTAAACAAGGAAGGAGAGATAAAGAATCAGAATGGTTTCGCAGAGTCAAAGACCAATGTATATGAGAACATACCTGTTAATGGTAGAGATATTGAAATTGAAACAAGGTAAAGAGCATAGAGATCATGGATGGTTGTAGGACTAAAGGAAGTGAGAGAGATAGGGAGAGGCAAGGCCACAGAGAGATTAGATTACTTACAGTGTGGTCCACACCAACACACAACACCCCCAGACCCATTCCCCTACATTTACCCCTTCACCTAACACTACAGGCAATTTAGCATGGCCAATTCACCTAACCTGCACATTTTTGGACTGTGGGAGGAAACCGGAGGAAACCCATGCAGGAACGGGGAGAATGTGCAAACTTCACACAGTCAGTCGCCTGAGGTGGGAATTGAACTGAAGTGCTAACCACTGTGCCACCGTGCCGCCCACATGTTTGACAATAAGGTTGAAAATGTTAAATTTGAGCCATTGCCCCATAAAACCCCCCTGGACTGCAAGTCAATATAGGTGCAGCAATCACAGGGGTGATAGATGAATAAAACTTGTGTTTAGGCTATGGGTAGCAGACTCTTGACGAGCTCAAGATGACTAAGGAAGATGGTAAGCTATCCAAGAGAGCATTGGAATAGGCAAGTATAGGGTTAACAAAAGCATGCATGAGGGATTTAGCAATGAATTAACTGTGGCAGGGTTGGTGTTCATCATGATGTTACAGTGGAGAATGTAGGCTGTCTGAGCGGAAAGGTGGCTGAAAACATATGATGATAAATGACAGAAATACAATGCCTTGATAGGTTGGAGTTTTAATATACAATCTTTAATATATGTTATATATTTGTAAGCTTGAATATATGTAGCTATTATTCCTTCTAGATTCACTATATTATTTCTGTTTGGAATAATTGTAAAGTTTGCATTTCTCTTGAGAGATCCAACTTATCTGAAATGTTAATGGTCATTTTAATTTTTCGATCATACCCATCTCATAATATTAATTAACAAAACAATTATGGAAGACGTTTGCATAGGTATTGATTATTTTAATACCAGTCTAAAGTTAAGGTATAATATCTTATTAGTGGACACCATCAGGTAAGCTTCATTCATGTTCTTGATTTGTTGGAGTTAATACAGTCAAAACTCTACTGACCTCTGAGTGATGGCTTCAGTTACATTTAGCTATTTGTTCCCCATCAAAGTAATGGTGATGGAGGGCCAAAACAAATTAAAATTACTAGATTTGGATTAAACATCTGAATTTTTGGCCAGTTTAAATTTAGGCTACATTATATTTACAGCCATTATCAAGTATAAAATACATAATATTTCAGCAGCGAGTTTTGAGAAGATTTGTAGCTCAGGTTGAGGTTCTGGATGTAGGTTTGCTCGCTGGGCTGGAAGGTTCATTTCCAGATGTTTTGTCACCCTACTATTGCTAGAAGCATGGCATTCCAACTGGAACTCTATCAACAAACACATCGAGTTAGACCCCATCTGCCACCACCTGAGAAAAATAACAAAAAAGACATCACTGCAGGAAATGACATCACCACAGGAAATGGCATCACCAACCCAAAGAAATCCAACCATACAAAGAGGAAGCCAGAATCATCAGCAGTGCTTCACACTGAGGCCCACTGAAGATGTTACCGAGTAGGGTGGCGAAACATCTGGAAATGAACCCTCCAGCTCAGTGCGCAAACGTACATCCAGAATATTTCAGCGGTTGGAAAGATAATGTCAACACCAGAGGGGCCTGACTAGAGCACAGCAGATGCAATTGTGCTTTGTCAGTGTGGGTGAGTACACAAGTGGCTTGACAAGAATGGAGATTGTAGGACCAATGCTTGTAGTTTCTCATGTGTGAGTCACTATGTCCAACTCCAAATTACTGCCCAAGTGACTAATGGGTTAAATCATTCCTTCCAACCTTTCCCCCAGTATTCCAAAGGGACAGATTCCCTCCATAATCGTCCCCATATGCTAGTTCCCCCTCGAGCACCTTCCCATGCACCACAGGAAATGTAACACTCGCCCTCTTACCTACTTCTCTTTTCTCGCCACCCAACCCCTAACCATTCCTTCCAATGGTGTATTTCTATTCCTTTCAATTTTCTAAAAAAACAGCAAAGTTCGTCCTCTAAAATTTATTAAATGCAGCTGAGTAAACTACAGGGCACTGGATACATTTAAGAGTCAAAAACAAAGTGTCACCATCACAAGTAAGGAGCCCTTAATTTGGTCTAAGGTTAGTGAAGAATCAAGCCGCTGTCACAGAATAATCCAAAACATTTTAGCATGGGTTTGCACGGATTAATTGCACAGTGTTTACAAACAACTGGGATCTTATCTCGCCCATTCTGGGCGCGAAAATATTTGAAAGCTGGAAGTGTTTAGATTTATCTCCAGTTCCTCTCTTCCTGTTCCATTCTGGTGATAGTGGAGGAGGTGCAATTTCCAGCTCCAGGGTCTGAGGTTTCTACGTCTTTCATCTCATCAAGCAACAGTCCATTGCAGTCCTCCTGGTGAAACCTCCGGACTCCGCAAATCCATCTCCAGTTAGTGGGGGCGGGGGGTGCTTATCCTGACCTCTTTACCGGAGCTCCAGCAGTACCGAGGTGAATTCTGAGCTGCACATCGCCTCCTGCTGAGTGAACCTCCTAACGCGACGGCCCGGAGCCAGGGGGTTCCTCACAGCGGTGTGTCTGGGCGGAGAGTCGCCAGAGGCTGGGGAACTTCGAGCCACGCGTTCCCCAGCCTCAGCCCCCTCGCTGGGCCAGGGGCCACCTCTCTTCAGGATGGGTTTGGGGAGCATGAGAATTGCCTCTTGCGGGACGGACAGTCTCCGCTGTGCGCTATAGGGCTTCCTGAGTGAAGGTTGAAGGTAACTGTGGATCTCTTGGGAGACTGGTCAGCTCTTACGGCGTGAGCCTGTCGGAGAGGGTCTCCCATTTCCTCACCAGCCGCACACACTCCAATTGAAGCCGAGCGGGATCGAGAATGTCCCATGTCTGGAAGTTTGGACTGCACTGAGTCCCCGCTGCTTTTGACAGTGCTTTCTGAACACGTCTTTCAGACTCGTGGTTCTGTTTCTGTAGCACACGAGGGGGATGTGTCCCTTTCTTCAGGCCCTCACGAACCATCAGGAGGACTGTGACAATTGAGAAAGGGTCAACAATCTGGGAGCTCTCAAAATATCCTTTTCTGCGAGGTGCCTTTTTGAGAGACTCTATTTAAGTACTCAACATTGACATTGGGCCAAGCGAAACAATGCTGTACCTAATGCTAGTATTAATTAATAAACTGTATTATAGTAATGGATTAACGAAAGTCAGAACTGATAAAGTGACAGCTCAATCTCATTCATTAATCGCTACCCTTGTCTTTTTTTTTCAAATCAGTTACAACACTTCCCGGTATAAGACAGTCACGTCTGGCTCGCTGCCCTATTCATACAGAACAATCTGTTCCTGGAATATAACAACAACAACAAAATGACCTAACTGCGGAATACGAATTGTTAGAGTGTATGAGTTTCACATTTTGTGTTTGCTTGTAGCATGTCTCGTGCTACATTGCGATGATTTGATAAATCTGCACTTCATTTCAGTGGAATTTTCAACCAAATCTTCTTAGTGGTCTGTGAAGAGTAATGGCAAGTTTAATCGACAATGACGGTCTTGACAGTGGCACTTTGATTTTATGAAGTGCTATATAACTGCAACGTTTTTCACCCGTTCGCCATGGATAATTCAACAAAGAACCTTTTCTCAGAGAAACATCTGGTTAAATTAAGCAAGCTGTCTTCTGTTGCCAGATGTGAGAAATTGCATTTGCCATTATTTTGCATTGGTTGGCAAGGTACAGAACCATCTAGAGCAGTGTTTCTCAACCTTTCCGTATTCAACGCCCCCTTCTTATTCTTGAAATCATGCAACATCCCCCAAAAGTAAAGCTTGATTTCCGCATATAGTTGAAACTTTATTGCTGGAACAGCACAGCAGGTCAGGCAGCATCCAGGGAACAGGAGATTCGACGTTTCGGGCACAGGCCCTTCTTCCTGAAGAAGGGCCTGTGCCCGAAACGTCGAATCTCCTGTTCCCTGGATGCTGCCTGACCTGCTGTGCTGTTCCAGCAATAAAGTTTCAACTTTGATCTCCAGCATCTGCAGACCTCACTTTCTCCTCTTCCGCATATAGTACTTCCATCAATTTGTACGGTGATTTCTTTCGATATCAAAAGGGAACATAATTTATCCTCAACATTTGAGGCCATTTCATCAATGTGCCTTCTCACGGAATTGTTGCGAAGATAGTTTTTGATAGTTATTGATGGTTTCTGATGTAGCACGGTTGATAATACTTTGGCAATAGCTGGAAGCACCAACGATTCACTCACGGAATGAGGTTTACCACATTTTGCAATTAGCTTCGCTATGTTGTATGATGCCACAAGGCCATCCACATTTGTGGCTCCCATCTTTGAAAAAGCAGTGGAAATCGTTGGTCGCTGATTGAATTTATTCTTTAATGTTTGAAAATATGCCAAATCTTTGTCCTTTTCGTCACTGTGTTTCTTTTCCAACTGTTTAATAAGACGAGAAGGCTTCATGGCCTCGTTGAAAAACTTTGTTCACAGAGCAAGCACAGTGGTAACTGCTTATTAGATGGAGATTAAATAAAGCCATATCGCAAATAGTCCATGCTATACTGCCTGCACTTTTTCTTACTTGATGAGGCCATTTTTATACTGTCGCTCAAATACCCTGATGGAATCGTGGGTATTACCTTATCACGATAATTTTAAGACGCCCAGACAAGTGGCTAATTAGCTGTAATGTGCATTCATTCTGCCACCCGGTAGATCAGTTGAAAAGCTGTGTTTCGTCTTCCTAGAAGCGACATGAGTTAGGTGATATTGATCTCAGCAATGGAATCAGTGCCAACTGCGAACGAGTTCAAATGATTTGCCATTCACAGAGAAGACTATCAATAATAGCTCAGCAACCAATCAGAGCGCACACCTCCACGGGTGCAGGGAAAATAACAGACTCGTGTTATGTGACTATTCATCTGCACACAGCAATGTCCTTCAAGGACACGGCAGTCTTCCAAGTGATTGGGAAGCTCTCTACAAAGTCGTTCAGTGCCCCCTTGCCACCCCCTTTGACTTCAACGCCCATCGAAGGAAGGCAAACACCAGTCAGGGGGTGCTTCCGCCCCCATTGAGAAACATTGATCTAGAGGACCTAGTCCTTGATTCTGTTAGAAAATATCATCTCTACAAGTAAACAATGGGTACAGGGCAGTAGCAAATAGTGAGGATGGATCACTGCACGTTGGGGAGCAGTCAATGGTGATATAGAGCCATAGAGACAATAAGGAAAGATTTGTCAGATTGAAGGCTGTTATACATTGAGAACAATTGATTCCTTATATATGTGTCATAGGACAGTATCATGTTTCAAATTTTTGACCAACTTTTTCAAAGAAAAGTGTCCAGTGTTGGATTTTACAATATGTGGATTAGTTCCAGGCCCTGGCTTCACATGCCACGCATTGGACACTTCCACCACGGAATTCAACGCTGCAAGCTGAGGGAGCAGGCAAGGATCAAGGATGTGGGAGGTGGGCGAAAGATAAAGTAAAGCTGACCAGTACTCTCAAACTTCAGCAATTTCACCTGGTGAGGTGAGAGCAGCCAATAAAGTGAGGGAAACACAACCTTTAACAATGAAACAAAGAACTACAGATGCTGGAGATCTGAAATAAAAATAGAAATTGCTGGAGAACCTTGGCAGGTCTGCCAGCATCTGTGGAGAGAAAACAGAATTAAAATGTCGAGTCTAGTGACCCTTCTTCAGAACTGTTCCAATGAACAAAGAATAAGTGGCGAGAGTATGGTGCTGGAAAGACACAGCAGGTCAGGCAGCATCCGAGGACCAGGAGATTCTCCTGTTCTTCAGATGCTGCCTGACCTGCTGTGTCTTTCCAGTTCCACATTCTCGACTCTGATCTCCAGTATCTGCAGTCCTCACTTTCTCCTAACAAAGAATAAGTGTATATACATATTATATGTTCACAGCTATATCCCCAAATTATATTATTTTACAAATATATAAATGGCAATATAACTTGTTTATCTTAAAAGCTCTTTTTTCTATTCATTTACAGATATTGTCACGGCCAGCATTTAATGTCCATTCCTAATTTCATCATAAAACTTATAAAAACTTCCAAGATACTGAATGCTTATCACAAAGATCTGTCCACTTCTTGCCTCTGAATGGACAATAAGCAAAGATCTTTGGGAGAAATGTGGATACTAAGATGCATGGTAAAACTTCCATGTACACACCATAAGGAGACGATACTTAAAATAGTAAGAGCAAAGAGAACTCTCAAAAGTAATGGCAAGAAAAGAAAATGTCAGTATTTCAGCCTTTGAACAGAGTTAAAATGCGATTGAGATCTCTTCTAGAGGGCAAAGTGGAGGGAGAAGGAGAGTAACTTAGGTATAGTTGGATAAGTGATGTCACAGAATGGCTCTATTTGAGCTACAGTGAGGATGGAGCAAGGCTAATGAATGTGGAGTAGCATGATAGCAGATCTTCTCACAGGAGGAGTCACAGCAGTAGAAATTCCCCTTAAGATGGTGGTAATGAATTGTCTTCTTTATAAACGGAGTGGCCCAATCACATTATTGTGGGTTTGGAGTTACACACATAAGCCAGACCAGGCAGTGGGTTTCTTTTCCTAAATGACATTAGTGAATCAGATGGATTTTAATAACACTACAGTTATTATATGTAGAGGTGCCAGTGTTGGACTGGGTTACAAAGTTAAAAAAGCACACAACATCAGTTTATAGTCCAACAGATTTATTCAGAAGTACTAGCTTTTGGAGTGCTGCTCCTTCATCAGGTAAGTAGCAGGGCAGGATCATAAGACACAGAAATTATGGCAAAAATATCATAGTGTTATGCAACTGATATGATATATTGAACACACCTAGATTACTGTTAAGTCTTTCATCTTTTAGAATGGTTGCAGGTATCAATTCATTAATATGTAAATCCCAGAACTTCTTTCAAGTCACATTCCTGACATAACTTAAGGTTTTATGAAAAAAAGTGACATCTCAGCTCAGACAATGCATTAAAGGTCGAAGGTTAGAGTCTGTCTGTATCCAAAGTAGGGACTTATAAAATGTAACATGGTTTGACTGCCTGCAGATTGTGCGCTTTTTAAACAAATCAAATGTTCCTGCAAATGCAAATTCACCCTATAGACTTATATATGTGTGTGTGTGTGTGTGTGTGTGTGTGTGAGAGAGAGAAAGTGTGTGAGTATGTGCGTGTGGGTGTGCATGCTTGATAGAGTGTGTGCCTGCGTGTGAGAGGTTATGTGCATGGGTGAGAGTGTGTGTGGCTGAGAGTCAGTGTGATTATGAGAGAGGGTCAGCGTAAGTGTGCGAGCATGTAAGAGTGTGTGTGTATGCGTGTGTGTGTGAGAGAGTATATTCATTATATGATTGTGGAAAAAAGTTCTGCCACCCTGCCCACCCACAGCACGGCCACATAAAAAAACACAGAAATCAAGCCTGCCAACACATACAGAACACACCCACAATGCCCCAGTCTTGGCCAAACAGGCTAATAAAGAAACCAGACATGGCCAAGCTATTCCCAGACCAGAGAATACACTTCCCAAACAACCTTCACAGTAAACCTCAGCCCCGATTAGCACTGCGGTCCCAATACCCTAAGGGCAGGCTCATTTCCCATTGAAACCAATACCGCATAAACAAAGAGGCAGCTCAAGAGCCCCCGGAAGACTTTGCTGGCAGGAGGAACACTATGGACACACCTGAATGCCAGGAGAAGGGACATTTTCACATATTCGCTTGGATGGGAAATACAATGAAGAATCCTCTAGAAGACATTCTCACCCACTTACGGAGATGGCTGGGCTCTCCTGCGTCAATTACAAATGAATTACTACTGCCGGATGCTTGATTAACTTCCATTCAATTTATTCTTGTTTTAATCACTTTACAATTTCCACCATTGTACTGTAATTGCTTTACAATTATCACCTTTGTGTTGTACCCCTATAAAGCATTCCTGATGAAGGGCTCCGGCCCGAAATGTCGATTTTCCTGCTCCTTGGATGCTGCCTGACCTGCTGTGCTTTTCCAGCAACACACTCTCAACTCTGATCTCCAGCATCTGCAGACCTCACTGTCTCCCCCATAAAGCATGCCTGCACCTTCTGTTCTGGAAAGAGCATTCTGCCCATTTGTGCAGAGAATCAGTCTGTGTCAGCCTGGTCAATTTCTCTTCCACGATATCACTTTGTTTAATCAACCACTTGTCAATTTCACATAATCCTCATTTGTGGTCCCTGATCCATTGGGCTTAAATTTTCCAGCAATAATTAACATTATTATTGGCCCTATACATAAAATTGCCAATTAGTGATGAATTAGGAAAAGAATTGAACCATAGGCCGATTTCCATGTGAAGTAAATTGAGTCTGCCAAATGCCACATCATGTCAGAATGCTTCTTATAGAGGATGTCTTTATCCCATCAGTCTAGCGTGGATTTAAACCGAGAAACCACTGCATCATTCATTTCCTTTATGTTATAAATATTTGTATAAGAATTGAAATAATTCATACTTTTACATTGCGCCAATTGTTTAGAATATATTCAGCACTGTTCTTGACTTCTGTCTCAAAACTCCTGGATTTCTGGTAAAACATAATTGATATTCACCCTAGTATCTGAAATCTCTCATGTTCATAATTGTTAACAATGGTGGTTCCATTATCTTCTGTATAACAGTCTGTCAGTTGTTCTATTCCACTGTGTTCTTTTTAAAGTTTGTATCAGTAAGTTGGCTGCTTCCAACCAGAATCACAGTCAGAGGGTACTGTTGGCAGACACAAAATAGAGAAGATAAAATAGTGATGTCGTATAATCCACATTTACTTGTTGCTCCTTTCTGAAAGGAAAAAATAAGTAATGATAGCATCTTATAATGAACATTGGTAGTGTACTGTGTCCTACCGTAGTAACATTTAGAAAAATGACATACCAAAAGCTAACATTGACCATATATCATAAAACCAGTGTATCAGTAAGTAAATATTGGTACAGAAGAGAGATAATTTCAGAATGCCTGACAGTTTAATTAGAACATGCCTGCTGAAGATGACTGTGGAGAATTATTGTACACAGACATCTGTCTTGTTTAACTTATTTATTAATTGGTTGTTATGGAATTGTTTACAATGCAGTTTGAATTTGATTTTGTACCTTAGGTAGGGTTGGTAAATGTGTACAATCATTGTTTCATGAATCATGTTAATGTTTGCCATTCATCAGCTCTGAACAGAAATAGGAATCCTCCCTTTTTTAAGTGAAGCTTTCCTCCCTTCTTAGGCCTGTCTTAGCACAAGTTCTAACCAAGGTAGTGTCTGCTGCCACTCCTCATGGAACTTTGTTCTTCAGGCATGACAGTGTGGCACAATTTCCCTCTGCTGTCCAGGAATGCATTTTGATTCTACTTAGAATTGCTCCCCATTGTACTTGACCACATTTGGAATTGACGTCGTGGAGCGATCAAGCAGACCAGACCTATATTCACTCAACTTTAAAAAAATGAGAGGTGGCATCACTGAAAACATAAATATCTTCAGGACTTGACAGTGTAGATGCTGGAAAAGGTTTCCTTTTCTGGGAAACCAAGAACATGAAGTCTTAAAACAGGAGGTTGGCTGTATTGGATTAAGATGAGGAAAAAGTTTTCATTCAAAGTATTGTGAATCTCTAGAATTCTCTGCCAGGAGAATAGTGGATCCTGAATCAAACATTCAGATGGAAGTGAAATGAATTTTGGGTGCTTAGTGTGGGAAGTTTGAATTAAGATAGAAGATCTGTGAAGAAGGTGGAAGATCATAATCTGTAGCAGAACAGAGCTTAACTATTCCAGTTCCTATTTCTTATATTCTTGTGACAGTGTTTTCCTTTCACTACCACCAATGGAGTCAGCAGAAACATGGACAGAAAACTGGAGAAGAAATTGTAACATCATCAGCAACAATTTTTTTTTAAACTCTTCCCAACTTCATGTGTTGTCCATTTATTTTCTGGGTGTTCAGTCTGCAACCATCACTTATGATGGTGAAATTTATTATAGAATTCTCAAGCTGATAGTTGATATTCTTCATTTGGGAAATAATAAAAACTGTCATGGGCCACTTTACTCAATTGCTGGCCAGGAGATATTTCTCCCAAGGGGAAGCTCTCAGCAGCAGATTTGAGATTTCGTTTTTAATTGACCTGAACACACATTTCACCAGCATTAATTTTGATGTCTTTATGAGGGAAGAGTTTGTAGTAACTGTTAACCTGATAGAAATTAGCTATTTAAGTCCATCCCAAGAATTGTTAAAACATTTAATCTTAAATTATAGAAACTAATCATTGTACAGTAATTTCAACAATATTTGCATCTTTAATTACCATTCTGAAATAAACTAATATGTGCCCCTGTACAGCAAACCAAGGTATTTTACCAGGGAATGGACTTCACTTCCAGAAATAATATCATACCAAGTGTAACTTCAATACAGTTAATGAATTTCATGGTTTACAATATCATTTTCAATTCTGAAACAAAAATATGTATCAGTGCTAATCCAGTGAATAGTCATTATCATGTACTGTATCAATGTCTCACAATAACAGTCCTTACAATGTAAAATTGAAAAGGGCTTCAGCTTGAGGCTAGATTGGGCATTATGTTTGAATGGAAGTGCTTCAGGAGATGGAAAAGTCAATTAGTCCGGCTGGTTGAGAAGAGAGCAGAGAAAGGAATGAAATTCTGGCCACCTGTCTGATGCAGATTTGGTGATGGATGAGAAAGAATATTACTTTGTAGCTTCATGTTCATTCAGCACTTAAAGGGTAAATGTCAGACTATTCTTTCTCAAAGAGCAAAAGTAGAAAAAGTAAACAATTTCAACTTCAAATTTCCAAGGTTATGGGAGATAGAACCGGAGAGTGGAATTAATTGGATAGTTCTTTGCAGGAACTGCCATGTGTCCAATCTCCTACTGTGCAGAATGACTCTATGTATTAATTTCCAACTAGATTGGTTAACCTACTGGAACCAATAAGTTAAGCAGTTGGTCAGAATATTCGGCAAAAATATGTTGATATTTAGCCAACATGGTTAATAACCGCTGACCAAAATATTCTTATTTTTAAAATCCGATTATAGGTTCCTTGCTGCTTTACCGCCATTATGTCTTCTGTTGTTAATACATTTTACAAATTCTACTCAATTATTTATTAAGTGAAGTCAGCAAGACATCTGAAGGGATTCTCCTTAATTAACTGTCATGTACTGTATAGTCTGCCAGTACTTTCACAGCTGGCTGGCTGAGTTCAGATGGTAAGTGTATAGTGTTACACTTTGCTGGACTGGATGGTTTATTCTTAGAAGACACTGTTTCTTTTGGATTTTTGTAGGTAGTCATCAGTGAAATGTACACAGTGTTCTGCTGGATCACACTCCTTAAGCAGATTAAGCAGAATTAAAATTAAATATAGTCAGTTGAAATGTGCCTCCAGACTTCAAATGTATTTAAACGGATGCATAGTATCATCCTACACAAGTACCATGTTGAACTATCGACCTGAAGGTATTGATCAACTTGGATTGATCATCAGAATCTGATGTAGTAAAGGTTACCATCTCATTTCTTTTGCCCAATATTTCTTTTATTTGTGAAATCACAAACTGTTGCTGAGGTGCAATGATCTTATTTCACCCTAACTGTTACATTTATGAGCCTGGACAGTGAGTAACATCTGTTTGTCCAGTGTAGGCCACCGAATACCATTCCAACATGGGTTAAGGTGAGAAGGGAAAGATGTAAAAAGGACCTAAAGGGCAACCTTCTCACGTGTGTATGGAATGAGCTGCCAGAGGAAGTGGTGGAGACTGGTACAATTACAACATTTAAAAGGCATCTGGATGGTTATATGAAGAGGAAGGGTTTAGAGAGGTCTGGACCAAATGCTGGCAAATGGGACTAGATTAACTCAGGATATCTGGTCCGCATGGACAAGTTAGACTGAAGGGTCTTTTTATGTGCTGTACATCTCCAGGACCCTATGACAGCACAAAACATCCATTGTTTTCTTTTCAAGTGGTCACTGGAAAGAGGTCATGACAAATGAAACAAATATTTTCTTTGCTTGGTCCTTTGCCCTTTGCAGCACAGTATTAAATGTTTTGTCATTTAATCTGTCCTGTGCTGTAACTGATCTCCCTTTTGTTCTTTTTAATGTCCTCCTTCCCTTCACTTACACGAAATCTTAACTTCTCCCAGTCTTGCAAGCTCACAGCCAAAACATTAACTCTGTTTTATCTGCATAGATGCTGCAAGACCTGTTGAATATTTCCAGGTTTTTTTGCTTTTATTATTGGAAAACTTTTCCAAGTTAAAATTGGAGCACCTTAGTCTTAGTTTCAAGATGGAATGTTGCAGAGTTTACTTGGAAATTTTATAGTTGAACATAAGGTTAGATTTTGGCTGAGGTTTAGGATTGGATTAATGACCAGTGTTGAATTAGATCCTGAATTTAGGGTTTGACTTAAAGTGGATTTGTTTCAGGGAATAGTCTACTTAGTGGAAGGGATATGTTTATTGAGATTGGAAAAGTGACTATTAAACTCATTCATCACAGAATGAGACATGAATTGGTGCAAAGCAGATATCTTTCATGAAGTCAGCTTTCATGCTACACAGCCAGTCATGCTGCTAAGGTTATTTTCCATGATAGTGGCAAAGTTGCTCCTATTCTCCAATGTCAAAGACTGTGTTGAGGTGGAGGTGGTGGTGATATCAAAACTTGGGGCTAGGAACAAAATTATAGTTAAATGTGCAAATGCAGCAGAGGTAATGGAAGACACCACAGTGAATATCCCTATCTAACACATTTCTTCTAACCAGCTGTAATCATAGATTTTGTGATGTGCACTGTGTGACATGCATTTATTTTGATGGTGTCTTTATCCTGTATTCCACAGAATGTGATTGTGAGATGGTACTGTTTTAGAATTCATATTTAATGCTGGACAAACCACTTTCTCCTCTCAGCATCAGATTTAATAACATTGATGTAAAAATTTTGAATCATTAATGTGATACATTAGTAAGCTTTCATCCGTATCACCCATGCAAGAAAGTACATGGTTCAGTTAGACTGGGAGCACACCATTATCAGGAGAGCTATTATTTGGTTTTCTAACTCACTGTGGGCTGTCAGAATGCTCCATTATTACATAACATTGATTAAAAATGGACAATATAATTGTGTCTTTTCAGTGGACTTTCAATTCTGGGATCCTTTGAGAAACTGGCTTCAGCTCCTGTAATAATAATGATAATTAAGAACAACTCCATTTTGTTGCCTTTTTTTCCAAATCCTGGAGATTTGTCTTCTAGCAATTCCTTCTCTTCGATACAACAGTCTCAAAACTGCAAGCATGCAGATCCTTTAAGGGGAATTTAGTTCCCTTTCAGATCTTCTGAGGTATCTATTATTGGAGTTTTTCTTTCGGCACAGCAATGCTCAGTTGTAATTTTGGAGCTGATTATTTACTTTTACTTTGTGGTCCCAAAACAGGCCAAGGCATGTCTAGACTTAATCGTATACCAGTCACAAAGGATAAGCCGAGTTTTATATTACTTTCTCACATGGATCTGTGAAAATATTTAGACATTGAAACGATTTCTTTCTTTGCAGCTTTGTTGATTTTTTTGTTAGTGAATCTCATTCCTAACTGGTAGTTCTGCTCCTTCATTAATTTGCTATTGTAAATTTAAGTGATTCAGAAGGTTAGCAGAGTCTTTATCAGAGGGTGAGTTTACCTCTTTAATGCTCAGTGGCACGCAAATTATGGGGAGATGAAGTGGAAACTGAACATCCAAATTCCTGATGTGTGCTCCAAAGTTTGGAAGATCAGCACTTATTCAAACGTTTCTCTTTTGATCCCATGAATGTGCATACCTCAGAGGGTAAAGTAATTCTCCTTAGTCTGAGAGACTGTAGGCATTTTGCTGTGGCTTCGAGAAAGGCAAGTGGTTGAAGCACATCAACCAATTGAAGGACATCACATTGCATCAAGCATGGGACTAGGCAAGGAGGCAAATCTCTATGATTTAGTCTTCACATTAGCCAGTACAGGGATTGAACTTGCATCACTGTTGTTATTCTACCCTTCACACCAGCCATTTAGCCATTCTCATCCCCTCTCCCTACACATGCTCCAGCAGAGTAAACAATCACGATGCAACTTAGAGCTCTCACTTACTCACTCACATTTTTAAAAAAATTTATACAACTACTCATTGCAGCCCATCATAATTTTATCTTTCGTAGGCACTCAGAGTCAATAGAGATGACATCTCGGATGTCTGTCACTATGCATATGCTCAACAAGAAGGCACAAAATACAGAGCCTCTCAAGGCAAGCAGAGATACCTGCATAACAATTGCGTTGCGAGTGAACATGCACAGATGGACCATGGTGGTCATTTTTAATGGCAACGCTCTGTCACTTGCATTAGGAACACATTTCATTTTGAGATACTTATGAATAGGTTTATTGTAAAGAGTAAACAAAGTGTTTACAAAACAATTTCAAATTCTTTTTAAAAATTTTATTCATTATTTCAAAAATATAAATTTGTAATAAAAGTTCCATCACTGAGATTTCCTTGAGTATATTCTAAATTATCTTTGAACAGAAAAACTACAATCCAGATATGAAAGCTGAAACTTTGTGCCAGATATTCAATTAAATATCTTTGTTTCTGATTTGTAGCACAAAACATTTTCTTGTGGAAAAAAGATACATTTGGAAAATTGCAGGCAAAACGCCTAAAATCCACATATACCCACTTTCTCAATCTCCTCGCCTGGCTGCAAGCAGCATAGCTCATTGGAAAACCTACCCCCGTTAGCCTCATGCTCTGCTAACAAGCTTTGTGATTTTGAGCAGACTGTAATAGCTAACTGTAGATTAAAAAAGAAATGTACAGCAACACTGTCATTACATATTGAACAGTACAAAAATGAAATGTTGCTGCGTATGAACATTCATCATGAAACTACAGGCAAGCACTTGCCAACAGAACTTAAATCCTATGCATTTTCAATGAGTATTCCTGAAAGACAATGAACCCCCCCACCCCATTACCTCCTGTTGAGTGGCTCAGAGGTATGCAAGGCATCACCATGTGATGTGTTTCTGATGTGAGGCCCAGCAGGATCTGGCATGAGGACTAGTTTAATGGCTTGAAATCAGCCACGACATCCATCTGAGAATGATGGAATGGCATCACCTCCTAAAAATGTTATAGGGGGCATGCAATCAATTCCTACAGCTTGATATTCAAGATGCACACTTTTAAAATTCAGATGATGGAAAAGGGTCAGCCAGGCAAAGTAATTGGTTACATTCCAACGTTATGCATTTTTATATTCCTTTAAACTTCTATGTTGTTAATTAAAATTACCTTTACTTACAGTTATTTAATTTAAGAAATAGATGTGAATAAGTAGTGGAACTTTTTCACTTCTTCATTTTCTATTAGCAGCAAGCTCTGCTACTGTGGCTGCTCACACTACTCACCTGAACCAAGGTCTATAAATGCTTGGTCTTAGCACAATATTGATGAGAGGAATATTTATTGATATTGAATTGATGAGGTAGTGAAAAGAAAACCTATCATTTCAAGAATATTCTCAAGAGGAGAGAGCCAGTCATTATAACTTTCTAAAGTTTTAAAGTTATTGTTTAAGCACAATCTATTATGGATTTTGGGGTGGTAGCATTTTATTCCACACAAACAAAAGGCAAATATTTTACATTTCTCTTACAGTGAGGACATGATACTAACTAGTTCGCCTACTGAGACTGAAGTGAACAGATTCTAAAATTAAACCACTAAACAACTTGATTATATTTGTTATAGATACTGAACATGCCTAGTGCTGCAGATTGAGACTAATGGACAGCAAAGTACTACGTCCTTGGACCATCTCAGGTTACCAGAGGAGAGAGTTGAATTCAGAATGATACAAACAAAGGTGAACAGTAATGAAAAGCAGCTGCAGTCTGCTGTCAACGGTTTCCTGCCCATGAGCTGTAGCTGGGTAATACAGCCTACCCAGCAGAGAGAAAGTGGGGCAGGAAGAAGTAGGAAACTCAGTTCTGCCACAGGAAATGAAAGAATGGAAAATACCGTGAATGTCAGTCAACAATATGAGGTTGACAGAGGCTGGTATGGGATAAAACCTCAGCAATAATATTTTTCTTTCCTGTGACACCTATTACATCCCGGATGCCATACCTCAAAATGTATTACATTGGATAATATATTGGATGTGTTTACACAGAAAATACCAGACAATCAGAAGTCTGTTATATTGATATATAAGATTGCTAGAGAAATTGAGCTCAAGACTGTTGGCCAAGTACCAAAATAAGTACTTACAATCGACAAAACACAATATTGTAACAACACAACTTGTTGAATAGATCATCGTCAATATAAGTTAAAACATTATACCTCTGGACTAATTCTCAGATTGAGGGTTCCAGCATGGAGCCTTACTCACCTGCAGCACATATCAGGACAGTGAGAGTGCTCTGTCTCTGTTTTTTTTAATCAATTCACCAGGAATGGACAAAATATTGCAGATGTACTGCTGTGATTTCTTGATGTCTGCTCCAAACAGTAATCCTACACATCAGGAGTACACATTCAGGAAACTAACTGGCATATTTTTTATATCTTTCAACTTCCAATTTTCTTCCTTTTCTGTCTGCTTGAAGGTATTGACTCCCAGTCTGGATATAGTTATACAGGATGTATTCCTTTATCAGTACTTGTGCACTTAGCCATTAGGTCCATGTGAGGCTTGATCGCTGCTTGAATGTGAAAGGCATTGCACTTAAGTCAAATCCTCAAAGGTCATACTTCTCCCCTTAAACTTGAACTCATCAAAATCTCTGCTACTCGTACCCTAATTCACACCCAGTGATGTTCAAACATTTCGGACCCCTGCACACTGCTCGCTGACCTACATTTGTCATAATTGGCAATCACTTACTAACAAGTATAATTGTTCATCTCGGAAATTCCGTGTCATTGGTCTATATTAGTATCTGTTTCAGCCATGTCTCCTTTTTACAATTCTTATTCTTGTATTCAGACCCCTTCATGTCTCCTTACTCCCATAACATCCTCCAGACACAGAATCCTCGGAGATCCTTTGCCTTCTTCCTTTGTTTGCATGTAACCGGCTTTGAACTCCCTTCCTTATTCAACTCTCTATCTTTCTCCCTTACTTTAAGACACTGATTAAAACCCATTCTTGACCAAGGGTCTGGTCACTTGTCCTAATATCTTCTTCTGTGACTCAGTGTCAATCCTTGTTTGATAACACTCTTCAAAACCTTGGAATGGTTGACTGTGTTAAAGACACAGTGTTTTATAAATACAAATTGCTGCTATTGCAAATGTGCAAACATGTATTGATGGTGTCACACTCCCATATGATTGTTTCTGACCACCCATAATGGTGGACTTTTTAGATGTACCCCAGTTACAGCATGTCATGACTTAAGTGGTTTATGACTAGTAAGGCAGTCCAGGCTGATCAAAATTCAGCATTGTCTGCACCTACCATGGTGACACCATCCATTTAGACTTGAGGTGTCAGCTTCTGGTTTGATAGAGAGTCATAATCAGAGATGCAGGCTCTGCTGCAAGGTCACCTGCAGCGGTAGTATATAGCATAGGGCTGGAACATGAAGATACAGCAATGATCAATTTTTGACTGGAACCCCCTTGAACCCCCTTGCAGGCATAGCATAATGTTGATCTATGATGGTGGTACTATAGAACGTTACAGAGGACAGCCTTCCTCATGAATATTCAGTGCAGGGTCAGTTGCTCTTCAGTGGTTACCAAATGGAAATTGAAGGAACTGCGATGCTGTGAATCAGAAACAAAAAACAGAAATTGCTAGAAAAGCTCAGTTGAACCTTCCTCAGAACTGGATACATGAGAACAAATGCTTACGGTATTGTCCCCAATTCTGAGGCAGGGCTACTCAACCATAAGCATTAACTCTGATTTCTCTCCACAGATGCTGCCAGATTTGCTGATCTTTTCCAGCAATTTCTGTTTGTGTTACTAAATGGAGTTGGATATTGGTTGCATTGTCACCTGTCTGCAAACTCATGCCTGTACCTGTTCATTATTTTTTATTTCCAGATTTAAATTCCATCTCTGCAGCTTTGACAACTTTTAAAGTGGTTTATATTTCAAAGCATCCATTAATGTAAGCATTGAACTTTGCTATAAAATGACAAATCTGAAATGAAGACTATTATCTTCATGTTTTGCTTTTTTAAAATAATTTCCATATTTGCTGACATGGATGCCCAATCTCCATATGATTGAGAAAGATTTCAGTATCAGCTCTAAATCTCTCATGAATGAAACAAAAGTGAATGTTTAACTATTGTGTTATTTACCATGCCTTTGATTCCAGGACAAATGATGGATTCTGTTAAATGTATACATTGAGTGGATACCCTTTCAAATGGCAGATTGTGTGTGATTCTAAATGCTTCTGCACTGTTACAGGGTTGTCTGAAGTGAATGAAAACATTGTGTGGACAACAACATGGACAACTTAAAAATTCAGGCATAGTAACTCTACAGAGGAGGTACTGTCTGCTTAATTACTGGAAATCTCTGCCACCCACTGCTACTTACTAATGAAGAAAGCTTTCTTCTGAATCATTCACACTTAACATTTTTAACTGTTGTCATGTTGCTCTGCCCTGGATTTCCTGCGTTGTTAGTGCTTAACTTTTCTGAATAATTGTATGTAAATGACAACCAATTTGTGGGAACGTTCGTAAGAAGAATAATGTGTTTTTGTGTGAATGTCCTGGGAATTAACAATGTCTTGATGGATTCAACAGCTCGATTCTCTACAGTACTACATCATGGATACATGAGAAAGAATGCTGATTGCACGGTCCCCCAGAAGATTCTAAGAAGGATCAAAGGCTAATGTGCCTTGCAATAGCCTTGTGAACCTCTGAACAAATAGAACAAAAGGGGAGGTGATGACCTAATGATTTTATCACAGAACTATTAATCCCAGAGACTGGCGATGTGGGTTTTACTCCTACCATAGCAAATCTGAAATTAAGAATCTAATGATGACCATGAAACCAGTATCAATTGTCAGGAAAATCCATCTGGTTCACTAATGCCCTTTAGGGAAGGAAACTGCTGTCCTTCCCGGATCTTGCCCAGATGTGATTCCAGACCCACAACAATGTGGTTGACTCTTAAATCCCCTCTGGACAATTAGATGATGAGCAATAAATGCTGGCCTAATCAATGATGCCCTGTGAACTAGACTTAGACCACACAGGAACATGGCTACAAGTTCATGTTCTCAAAAAATGCCTATGGAGCAAGATCCTGGATTTTAGCTTCGGACATCTGCTAAAATGTTTAGTGACCCCAGTCCATTTCCAGGGTGGTAACAAATTAGGAAGAGGGGACTTGCATTTACATAACACCTTTAATGAGCACAGAATATCTCAAACAACTAATGAATTACTTTTGAGTATTTACATTGCTCTTCAATTCTCATTGAAGCATAGTATTGACACAGCACAGAATGGGGTCATTTGGCCCATTGTATTCCTGCCATCTCTCTGCAAGACAATTTAGATAGTCTCAATTCTCCATCCTTTCTCCACAGTCTTGGAATATATCGAATTCTCCTTTTAAAGCAATTGAAATTGCCTGAATATCACTCGTGCAGGTCTTAACAACTCGCAAGTAAAAATATTTTCGCAAGGCGTCATTGCTCCTTTTGCCAGATGTCATAGATAGGTGTTTCTGCACCATAATCCTTCTGCCATCAGTGGGAACAAGTTTTCCTCAACTATCCTGCCTAGAACACTCAGGGTTTTGAACACTTCTATCCAGACTCCCAATCTTTTCTTCTGTAAAGAAAAGTCCTAAGTTTTCCAATTTGTCCATCAGCCAAAGACCCTTATCCTTGGCAGCATTCTTTTGAATCTTTTCAGCACTCTCCTTGATGTTTTCACATCCTTCTTAAACTACGATGGCAAAAATTGGACATAATACTCTAGTTGAGGCTGAACCAATGTCTTTTAAAGATTTGACAGAACTTCCTTGCTCTTGTATTCTGCACCCAGTTTATAAAGCCTAGGATTCAGTATCCTTTATTAACTACTTCTTCAACCTGACCTGCCACCTTCAATCATTTGTACACCTATACGTCAAGGTTCCTTTACTTTTGCACTCAGTTTAAAATAAACCTAATTTTGTATTGCTTCTCTTTGTTCCTCCTGCCAAAATGTATCACTTTGAACTTTTCTATCTTTTATAATTGTTCATATCAACCCAAGAAATCAGACAATCCTCATCTTGACATTACATCTGAAATTTGATACCTCAATAATGCAGCATTCTTTTAATATTGCAATGAATTGTCGGACTAAAATATGAGGTCAAATGGATGTTCCAACACCCAAGGATTGTAGCAGTTCAAGAAGGCAGCTTATGATAACTTTCTGAAGTGCAATTAGCATTGGGCAACACATACTGGTCAGAAAATATCCACATCCCATGACAGAACAAAAAAAGTCTCGGGAGGTCTTGAACCATTGACTTTCCAGTGACAGCAAGACTGCAACTACCAAGGCAATGGTGGCATCAGATATTCAGGATACTTTCACTAGGAAGAAGTTCCTCCTCACTTACTCCCAATTAATTCTAATCAGTTGGACCATAATTTAAAAAGAGGTCAGAACAGCACTGAAAGTCAAGGTGGGAATTGCAGGTTTTTGGCTATAAACAGAATTCAGCCTTAATGTATATGAAGTTTCAAGGAAGATGGTGATGCCTCCTGCCAGCCCCTCTGCCTCCAAAGAGGCCTTGGTAGGCCTTTGGCTTCTACCCATTTATCTACCACCTCCCTCCCCAAACTGAGGGAATCATTCACACATGACAGGGAAAGAGGTAATTTGCCCATTATATCTTACATGTGGCAGGCACAAAAAGGGAAACCAATGCAATGAGGGGGGCATATATGAAATCAGATTGTGAGGAGGACAGTAGGCCTCAAAGGAGAAAGTGAGGACTGTAGATGCTGGAGATCAGAGTGTGGTGCAGCAGCACCAGAATCGAGTGTGTGGTGGAAAAGCGCAGCAGGTCAGGCAGCATCTGAGGAGCAGCAGAATTGACATTTCGGGCATTTGTCTTTCATCAGGAATGCCACAAAGTCCAATTCCACTGCCTTTTCGTCTTGTCATACCAATTTCAGGATTGTATAAGGAAAATAAAACCAAAGAATCTAAAGAGGTAGAAAAGAGAATATCTTTTATTCGGCATTAAAATTTAATTAAAGCTAATCAAGAATGTGCCTTGCAAAAACATAAAAAGTGCCTAACTTTTCTTGCATTGAATTAAAGTTGTAGAAAACATTTGGAAATTTTCCATGGTGCTCAAGATATTCAAAAGTTTGATGAGCAACAGACTAAGATTCTTGGTGTGGGAACTGTGTGTAAAGTGAAGAAGACTGTTACTGAGGTGCTGTTCAGTGTGTGATATACTCTGAGAAGAATAAAGCAAGAGAGTTGGGGTCAGCACCAACAAAGAGACGGGTTAGATAGAGCCGACAGTGATTTAGTTAACTTGCAGCTGCTGTGCGTTCCAGTTCTTTATTCTGGAAAAGCAGAATGTCCTGTCTATTAGGGAAAAGGGAGTACAAATTTTATCCTCTTCTCCAGAATAAAAGGGAGATATAAAACCTGAAAAAGTGTTGACTGTAGACTAAAGCAGAGACTCACTGTGTGGGCTTCTTCTGTGGTGATGGTTATTTCCAGTAGAGGGAAAGTCAGATGCAAAATCTTGCTGTTTTCTTCAGAATGAGATTCGCCTTTAATGCAATAAATCAGAGTGGACAGAAAGCAACAATGGCATGCCAGCTGCAGAAGGACTAATTGTATCCTTCACCCCATTATTGCTTTTGCAAATCTCACTGTCCGACTAATGACAGTGGCTTGGAAAACCCTTTGGATGCAATCTCAGTAATTACTCTTATTGACTCTCACCTTGGACATCCGTGACTGAATATGCAGGGTCAGTGGGAGATCAATTCATCTGCATTTAGGGAATACACAATCCCATTGCTAGCATCATAGAATCTTACAGCCTGGAAGGAGGTTTTACAGCCATCTGTACCTAAACTGGTTCTTTCAAAAGCGATAATTCTCACTCCTTCATGTTTACTCAATCGTTATGCATACATGTCTTTCCTAAGTATATGTATTGATTTGATTTATTATTGTCAAATGTAGTTAGATACAATGAAAAGTTCTGTTTTGCGTGCAGTACATGCAGAGCATACCATACAAAGTACATTTGGGTAATAGAACAGAGTGAATCCATTTCCTTTTTGAAAGTTTACTATTGAATCTTTTGAGCTGGCATCCCAGATAGTAAGAAGCTGCTCTGTTAAAAGATTATACTTATCTCTCCTCTAGTCCGTTTGCCACTCAGGATATATATGAGGTGCCTAGGAGCTGAAAGTTGCTTTGAAATGTAGCTTAATATTGCAATTCTTCAGGAAGGCAATAAGCTTTTACAATGTAAGACATATATAACTTTTCTTAAAATTACTTTCATACTGTTTCCCTCGCTGGAGCCTGAAAAATAGTCCCCATTCCTCAGTAACAGGCTTCACTGGATATTGTACCTTCCATAAATGCCCCAAACATCTATAGGGCTATATGGAAACAATAGGTCGGTATCTCAGAATTAACTATGGTAACAGATTGGCTTTATCAGTGCTTAAAAAACAAATGTTAGTCACTCATAGTCACTCAGTGTTGGACCTTCCATTTAGCTAAAAAGATTAAATAAAATGGATTTTAAAACTTAGACACAAGGCTGTAACAGTAGCTCAAGAAGACTGATAACTTAAGGTTAATTGGTGTCACATTTTAAGACCTACATTTTGGATTAGAACATCAAAATTTAATGATATAATTGATGACTGAGCATTTAATGGGAGGAAGGTACTTTATGCCATTTGTGAGGTGCATAGATATTAATGGTCAATGTGACAATGAAACAAAGCAATCATTTAGAAATGGCAGCTTTAGCAGTGGGATCAGAATGTTGGTCAAGATTGAAATGCCAGGGACAGCCAGGCCAGACTCAGTATCTGGGTCAGTGTTAAAGTGTCAGGACCATTTTCGCTGGATTTAAGGTTACCATTCATTATGAGTATCTCCAGCTATGTGTTTCCATTCTGGCTTTTACTTTCAATTTTGCCTCTTTTGAGTGAAGTAAATCTTGTTGCAATTTTAGTACTTAATGCCATTGGCAGTTCTTCACATGCAATCCCTAGGCAGTGAATATTGTCTGGTTGTTCAACCATATGAAACATAGTAACCAGATCTGATCTTGGTCTCACACATTTACCTAACATTCATTTTCCAGTGAGTATCAATTCATAACAATCAGGGTAGGAAAACCTGCCTGTATCTTCCTTCTCAGTTGTAATATTCACTTGTGGTTCTGGATGTTCTTCTCAAATCTGGTGTACATGACTCAATGAACACAAGATGCACTATATTAATTAAGTGAGCCATTTTTGAAGCTATCAGAACATTTAGCTATAGACAGATGCTCAATAAATACATCTCTTACAACAAAATATAACTACAACCTGTGTAGAACACATTCTGTTGGTGGTTGAAGTCTTGGCTTGTTGAAACTTGTCTGTATGTACCTACAGTAATTACAGCTTGTAATATTAGCTGTTTGTCAGCAGACATATCAAATATAGTAAAACTTCCATGTAGTAGTGATAAATTTAATAAATCATCTTCCCTTACAAAATAAACCAAAGGAATCTTGGATTCCACTTCAGCGTAGATCACTGAAATTGATCAAATATCTGAACTTCTGTCAATATCAATTAGCAAAATTGATCCAAAAGGAAAAATATGCAGCCAGCACTAGGGAAAGGATTGTCAAGACAGAGCAGGGAGACTCTATAGGCTGTCTATAGTCATGAGGAGGAAGATCTACAACTCTTGGCTAGAACTGTAAATTTGTCAGGCTTTCTTTGAGGTGCATTCTCGAGGTCCCTTTTGCCCTTTGTAACCTCTGCTCCTCTGTACATGAATGTTTCAGCCTTAAGGTCTCATTTTGCATAACTAAATCAACTTACATCTGTTTCATGTGCCATTTTGGACAACACAAGTACTTGGACCCAATAGGTTTGTGTGCATGAAGTTCACAGTTTGAAATTTGGTGATGTGATGGCAGTTTTACACCAAAGAAAAGGTGACATTGAGCTGAATTTGCCCAAATGTCTCTTCAGTCCCAAGAATTACCTTCTTTTTGACACAGTGATTGATTGAACAATTCTCATTGGTAAGGTGCAGGTTATCAAAATACCTATTTATGATACATATTGGATAGATGACATGCTTTCACTCCTGTACCTGTCTTGCTGTTGAGCAGACCACTAGCACTGTCAAGTATGAGACTTCATCAATTCCTTTGCCATTTGCATGGAAAAATACCACCAATCCAGCTGGGGTGGCTTCATTTTAATACTGCCGTCATCTCATTTTAAATGTAACTGCAGGCACAAAAATATAATCTGCATAATCACAAGCATTTTTATTTGCTGGCAAATGGCTAAAATAATGTTGGCATAATCCTATATTAGGAATAACCTTACAGAGACGGTATCTTTTATGTCCATGTATGTTTTGATATATTTAAGAGTACAAGGAGACTTGGGAAACAGATATCTGGGTTTACATTTTCAACATAAGAGAAAAATTCAGTGACTTGCCTTGAGTCTCAGTAATTGCTGCAATGACTGACATGACTCTAACATCTACTGTTACCAAAGGGCAGCAGGTAGTGTTTCAATTCATATCATAACAGATCCCTGTGCTGTTTCACAGATCCAATTTCACCTCCAGTCTGCTGTTCACACAATCCCTCAATAATTGCCAACCGAATAATTAAACTTTTGCCATTGGGTCAAGCCAGACAGTACAAGTTTTGAGAAGTAAAGGACTTTCACAAGTAATTGCTGAGCTTACTTAACACCACTAGCTGTTGTTTAAATCAGGGACTGTAATTTATATCTGCCCTTTAACACCCTGCTTCATCCCGTTAATTGGCAAGATATCCGGTTCAGATGTCACCACAGTACTCAAATTGTTTCCACAGGTCTCAGGCTCATAATGTTTCAGCTAAACAGGAAAACAGATCCTTTTAATCATATAACTTTTTTTTACAGGTTCAGACAGTCACTGATTTATATTAATTTGCATAGTAAAATCAATCATAGCTGCCAAACTAATATCAGCTTACATGTGACACCAACGTTCAGTTTGTTCATTATTCCGGGGATGCTTACAACTGAGGGTGAAATAAGTGAGAAAAGTACATAATTATATTTCAGCTGCAAAACTGCCTTTATGGATTCAGGATGCAATGCACTTTGTATGTGTTTCATAGTTCAATGGCATTTTGCTCCCAATCACACGGGTCGAATCATTGGAGATGGTGAAGTCAGGGAATTGATTCATTGACAGTCAGTATTTGCACGTAGCTATTAACCACAGTTAGAAAAAGGAATGACATGGAATCTTGCACAGGCATTCCTTTATGTTTGTATTGGATAACTATGGACCCATGCTGAGGAGTGGATTCATCCCCATGTTCTAGCCTTCTATATCTTTATTGTGCTACACATTGAGATATCATGCAACATTCCCGACAAAATCCAGAAGGTAAATTGAGGCACTATCTTCATTGCTGTTCCCAAAGGTCTCTTGACAGCAATCTGTGTCAACTGTGGCTAATTTGTCTGCGGTCTTTTCTCTGAGTAGGAAGAGCAATGCTGCCCTTTCTAGCCTGAAATTTGGTGGATGTGACCCCAATTTGCGATAACATGTGAAATCCTTTCCAGGAGGCTCCTTAACTAAACCAAATTAAGATTTCAGCTGGAATGAGACAGTTAGACTATTTAATCACCCATCCCCAAACTACCTGCTCATACTGGACAGGGTAGGTTGGAATGTTAAATTGAGTTCTAACTCATTTATTCAGTCTTCCATGACCAAATATAAACTGGCAGTATGAGTGGAGATGGAAATGGGGTTATCATTTTGAGTCCCATGTGACTTTTCTTCCAAACCCAAACTAAGTATGGCTACGTCATCAAAGATACTGCCAGATCTGTTGCGTTTCTCCAGCATTTTCTGTGTTTATTTCAGATTTCCAGCATTTGAGGTTATGCAGGCTGTTGGTGAGGCCTCTCCTGGAGTACTAGTCACCCTGTTATAGAAAGGATATTATCAAGCTGGAGAGGATTCAGAAAAGGTTTAAAGAGTCATAGAGTCATCAAGATGTACAGCACGGAAACAGACCCTTTGGTCTAATTTGTCCATGCCAATCAGATATACCAACCCAATCTAGTCCCACCTGCTAGCACCCGGCCCGTATCCCGCCAAACCCTTCCTATTCATATACTTACCAGGATGTTGCCAGGAACAGAAGGTTTGAGTTGTAGGGAGAGGCTACATAGGGTGGGTCTATTTTCACTGGAGCATAAGAAGTTGAAGGGTGACCTTATAAAAGCTTTTAAAATCATGAGGCGTATATATAAGGTGAATGGCAGGTGTCTTTTCCCTATGGTAGCAGATTTCAAGACTGGGGGCATATTTTTAAGGTGAGAGGTGAAAGATTTAAAAAGGACGAGGGGCAATCTTTTTACAGAGAGAGTCACTCATGTGTGGAATGAACATCCAGAGGAAGTGGTGGATGCAGATACAGTTACATCGTTTAAAAGAAATTTGGATAAGTACACGCATAAGAAAGGTTTGGAGGAATATGGGCCAAGCGCAGGTAGGTGGACACTGTAGCTGTAACTTGTTTAATTTGGGATTATGGTTGGCATGGACTAGTTGGACCAAAGAGTCTGTTTCCATGCTGCATAATACTATGACTTTATTTTCTTTTGTTTTAATTACAATAGCAATCTACATATATTGCATCGTTAACATAATGGAGATCCAAAGTATCGTATATTGGGTCAGATGAGTCAAATGTGGTCAAAAAGGTAGGTTTTAAGGAATGTCTTAAGGAAGAAGGCAAGGGCCAGAGGTGGTGGATTTTGGGAGGGAATTCCAAAGCCTTGGGACTAAGTAAGTCAAGGTGGAGACTTGCTGCATTAATTGGAAATGAAAACATTAAATGCTGTCAGATTCTCAAATTAAGAAGTCAGATCAATGCTTTTGCTGATCAAAAATCCAGATTTTAACCGAGAGTATGTTGACTCATTGATCTTTCCTCTCTCATGTATTTTAGTGCTTTTCATTTGTATTTTACACAGCTAACATATGGATAACTAGTTAAATTCCCTAAGCAGCACTAACTGTATTGGATTCAATCTCGAAATTTATCAAGATTAAGCTGTTTAGAAACAAATATAGCAAGTACTCTACAGGACAGTTCCAGTCCACTGATACATAAACTTGTCTGGGCATGTTTACAGCTATCACTTATTAACACAACACTCCTACTGCATTTCAACGATACAGGCTCCGCAGTGATGGGGAGAACTAATCAAAGTGGAGATTTGAATTGGTGGCGTGGACAGGTAAATTCAAAGCTGTTGTTACTTGGATTCGAAAAAGTGAAAATAAATTGCTTAAATAGCTGCAGTTTGAGTACTTTATCAGAACAAGATTGTTCACCTCATACATAATCATAAGAAAAATGTTGAAGACTGACTCTAAAAGAAGCAAAGTTTTGAATAGGGGGAAACCAGGAGCTCAGATCTGAACATGTCCATTCACTGTACAAATGCTGAGTGGTCAACTTAGCCTTTTCAGAAGTTCCTGGCTTTTGTTTCAAATTTCCAGCTTTCTTCGTTTGATGTGTTTTTTATTTCTGTTAAGAAATTTTGAAGCCACTTTATCATTTGCTTGTTCAACCTAGGCAAATCCATGATAGAAAAGGGATTAAAATTAAACACAGAAGATGGAGATCAGGTATGGAATGTGAGGAGATAAATGTGGAGTATAAAGACCAGCACAGTCTAATTGGGCTGAATGGCCACTTTCTGAGCTTTAACTTTTATGTAATTCTGCACAAGCAGGGAGAGCTGAGATGGCCATCCAGTGAAGTGACTGCAACGTGCCTGCGTGTTGTGCCAAAAGAACAAAATAACAAACTCATGCCCAAAAATAGTTTTGTTTTGCTTGGTTAGGTGACTTACCCACATTATATTGATTGTCATTTCAATGGAAGGTATTCCAAGTTAAGCAGAATTAGTATCAGATGAGACACAACCAGTTCTACAACACACATAATAAAATAAAATAAAAATGCAGTTTCAGGAGATTTTTAAAGATGGAGAAGTTCTGAGGGACTTCCAAAAGAGAGGATAAGATAGCAGAAGGCACCTTCATCAATAGTAGCAGCACGAAACACCTGTTTGCTCAAATTTATGAGACATTTCCACCTTCCAGGGAAATTTGAGTTAAACCAGGCATTTCTGATGACCAAAAATGGCTCCTTTAGGCAAATTTATGAATTTGAGCAATATGAAACAAGAGAAGATATACTCAAGGTAGCTGTTAACTTGCGAGATAACTTTGATGTGCCTTATTTTGGCAAGACCACCAGACCTGCTGAGTGGTTCCAGCAATTTCTGTTTATGGTGCTAGGGTAATCAAGGCTGGGATTTTCAATCAACCATTGGGTGAAAACAGGTGATGCTATGTTTTGAAAATAGCATGGCATGTTATTTGACCAGTGTGTCCGGAATGTGCTTTCAAAGTGAGGACCAGGATGTGGGGAATGTTGAGAATCTGGTCACCTGCAATGGGTTAGGATAGGCCAGAAACAATTTCCAATTTGCAAATCACCAAGCCCAAACAGTCTAGTATGCATTAGAACACAGGTGTCAGCTTCAATGAGGTGATCAATTATGTAATTTATTTTACAATAAGAGGTTGCCACTCAGATTGGGTACAGTATCTTTTAGAGGGACATTTTGTCACTTTTCCACCCAGTGGATCTGCTATCTTTTCAATGTCCTGCCACCTCTTCCTTTCAAGGCAATGGTAGGCCCTATCATGGCTGCTGTCTGCCTTTGACAGACCTGCTCTGCAGACTGCTCCCATCTCATGGCAGAGCCCAGTGCTGCTAATTGCACACCATGTTCACCACCAACTGAATTAGGGCATATACTGAAGAAAGCATATGAGCACCGCAGATGCAGTGTGAGGTCTGATCCTATGAATTATCCAATCCCCATCTGACAGTCAAGCCCCAAGTCCAGAGATGACAAGACTGTATGTAAGGACATCAACAGGAATGGAGTTGAGGCTTGGACGACTGCACACAATATTCCAAAATGTGCCTAAGTGGTTTTCATGACAGATAGAATCAACATTTATTGCTCAGCTCAGATTGAAACAAGATGTCAAGATTACAAACCATTTCGTTCAGATTAAGAAATTGGAATCAGGGGAAAGGGAATGTTGTTTAGGGAGAGGATGAAAGTGATAATAGAAATGTAGGCCTGTTGTGACCTGGTGCACTTGGATTTACATTCCAGCTCCAGCTAAGTGCTCACTAGGACTGAATCTTGAGATCTTCAAATAAAATGTAGCACATTATTCATGAATATTGGCAGCCCTGCTAGGAATATAGGAGTCATGATGGGCCATTCAGAACTTTGAGTCTTCTCCATGCTTCAATAAGAGCATGGCCAATCTGGTTTTGTCTCTGTCGGTCCTCCATTCTCCTTCACCCTCTTGTCTGTTAGATTAGATTAGATTACCTACAGTTTGGAAACAGGCCCTTTGGCCCAACAAGTCCACCCGACCCTCCGAAGAGCAACTCACCCACCCAGACCCATTCCCCTACATTTACCCCTTCACCTAACACTGCGGGCAATTTAGCATGGCCAATTCACCTGGCCTGCACATCTTTGGACTGTGGGAGGAAACTGGAGTACCCGGAGAAACCCACGCAGACACAGGGACAATGTGCAAACTCCACACAGACAATTGCCCGAGGCGAGAATCGAACCCGGGTCTCTGGCTCAGTGCTAACCACTGTGCTGCCCCCTACCTATTAATACCTATCAAACTCAGCCTTGAATAAATTCAATGAGCCAACCTTCACTGATTTCCAGGGAACATAATTCCAAAGATTAATGACCCTCAAAGGAAAGATTTATCCTGAGAGCAAGATCTTTTATTCCTAAACTGTGTCGCGTTGGTTCAAATCTTGCTTATGAGGGGAAACATCCTCTTGAAATTCACAATCACATGGCAGCTCAGGATCTTACATAGCTCAACTGGAATACCTCTTATCCCTCTAAACTCCAATGGCTAACGCTCAATCTGTTCAGGCTTTTTTCATAACGTGAGTGCTTCATCTCAGGAATGAGTTGAGTTAACCTTTGGTGGACCTGATCATGATAGGGCAGAAGACAACTTATTTTCAAAGGCAGCATGTTATGTATGCATCATGGACTGTCACATCATGGCACATTGTTTCAGTTTGCTGCTAAAATACCAGCTGAATGGAACTTTACGTTTAAAATCACAAGATGGAATTGATATCTGTCCCAGTTTTACAAGTAACTAACTGATATTAGATTTCATCAAGGATTATATCTGAAACATTAATATTTATCTGTCTTAATAGATTCCAGCTGACATTTTAAGTGTACTAACCAGAACTACATTCTTACATGTTATGTCAACACAAAGTTCATGCAATCAACAAATCACACTTTCAGTTGGTTAACTGATCTTATACAAGTCAATGATAGTTTTTAAAGTTTCAGCACTTGCCCTACAGGAACCATCCCCCAGTTCGTCACCTGTACTAGTTTCCACATTGCCAAGGAAGTAGGGGTCTTGTGACACCTGAAAATCCATGCTTGGATGATTCCGGTAGCTTCCCTTTCATTATGACTGGTTTCACTCTGCTCAATGCACCTGCACCCTCTCAATCATTTCTTAGAGTCATAGAGATGTACAGCATAGAAACAGACCCTTCGGTCCAACCCGTCCATGCCGACCAGATATCCCAACCCAACCTAGTCCCACCTGCCAGCACCTGGCCCACATCCCTCCAAACCCTTTCTATTCATATACCCATTCAAATGCCTCTTAAATGTTGCAATTGTACCAGCATCCACCATTTCTCTGGAAGCTCATTCCAAACACTTACCACACTCTGTGTGACAAAGTTGCCCCTTAGGTCTCTCTTATATTATTCCCCTCTCACTATAAACCTATGTCCTCTAGTTCTGGACTCCCGGACCCCAGGGAAAAGTCTTTGCCTATTTACCCTATCCATGCCCCTCATAATTTGGTAAACCTCTATAAGGTCACCCCTCAGCTTCCAACGCTCCAGTGAAAACAGCCCCAGCCTGTTCAGCCTCTCCCCACAGCTCAAATCCTCCAGCCCTAGCAAGACCCTTGTAAATCTTTTCTGAACCCTTTCAAGTTTCACAACATCTTTCCGATAGGAAGGAGACCAGAATTGCAAGCAATATTCCAACAGTGGCCTAACCAATGTCCTGTACAGCCGCAACATGACCTCCCAACTCCTATACTCAATACTCTGACCAATAAAGGAAAGCATACCAAACGCCTTCTTCACTATCCTATCTACCTGCAACTCCACTTTCAAGGAGCTATGAACCTACACTCCAAGGTCTCTTTTTCAGCAACACTCCCTAGGACCTTACCATTAAGTGTAGAAGTCCTGCTAAGATTTGCTTTCCCAAAATGCAGCACCTCGCATTTATCTGAATTAAACTCCATCTGCCACTTCTCAGCCCATTGGCCCATCTGGTCAACTTCCTGTTGTAATCTGAGATAACCCTCTTCGCTGTCCACTACCACCTCCAATTTTGGTGTCATCTGCAAACTTACTAACTGTACCTCTTATGCTCGCATCCAAATCATTTATGTAAATGGAAAAAAGTAGAGGACCCAGTACCAATCCTTGTAGCACTCCACTGGTCACAGGCCTCCAGTCTGAAAACCAACCCTCCAGCACCACCCTCTGTCTTCTACCTTTGAGCCAGTTCTGTATCCAAATGGCTAGTTCTTCCTGTATTCCGTGAGACCTAACCTTGCTAATCAGTCTCCCGTGGGAAACCTTGTTGAACGCCTTACTGAAATCCATATAGATCACATCTACCGCTCTGCCCTCATCAATCCTCTTTGTTACTTCCTCAAAAAACGCAATCTTCCAAAGAACTGTTCATGGCTCTGAGTAAAAGAGTTAATGTAATTGCAATACTCTGGAGGGCATTTCTCAAATTGAAGAACAAACACACACATGTTGACTGGGTGAACATTCAAGGTGGTTCCCTGTTTATCAGAAAAGTACATTAACCTAAGCTGGAGTGTCCTATACATCAGTTAAGGGAAAGTAGATGTATTGCTGATAAGTAGTCAATGTTGCTTTAAAAGACAGTGATTATTGTGCTTTGGTAAAGGACAGCCAAATGTTGTGGGTGGGGGAAAAGTGAAAATAAATGACTGGAAATAATTGGCAGATTTTTAAAAAATTGTTTGCAGAATTTATTGCCCATTTCTAATTGCCTATGAGGAAGTGGCAGTGGACCACCATCTTGAACCTCTGCAATCCATGTGGTGTAGGTACACCCACAGTGCTGTTTGGGAGGTCAGGCAGTTTCTGTGGTCGAAGGTAATGGTTTTCAAAAACATTGATGCCCAATCTTTTGTACTATTCCCTATGTTGCAATCAAAGATGAATGAAGTACAGAGGAAGCTCGATTATCTGAATATCAATTATCCAAATTTCAGACCTTTTGAAGAAAATCTCAAGGTCCCAATAGAAACATTACATCAAAGAGGTGTTTCAACACTGATTGTGTCTTTTGTTGACAATGTTTTTGAAAACCATTACCTTCGACCACAGAAACTGCCTGACCTCCCAAACTACACCACATGGATTGCAGAGGTTCAAGATGTTGGTCCACTGCCACTTCCTCATAGGCAATTAGAAATGGGCAATAAATTCTGCAAACAATTTTTTAAAAATTTGCCAATTATTTCCAGTCATTTATTTTCACTTTTCCCGCACCCACAACATTTGACTGTCCTTTACCAAAGCACAATAATCACTGTCTTTTAAAGCAGCATTGACTACTTATCAGCAATACATCTACTTTCCCTTAACTGATGTATAGGACACTCCAGCTTAGGTTAATGTACTTTTCTGATAAACAGGGAACCACATACTTCCAAGTACTTCCAAGTTCTTTAAGGTCAGACATACCATGGCAATAAAGTTGTCTCCAACTTGCTACATAAATCAGATAAAGATCCTTTTCCAAGGCACTGAAATGGCCATCTTGGAACATGTGCATTTTTTTCATTCATTCATGGGAGGTGGCCTGGATAGCATTTATTGCCCATCCCTGAATGTCCAGAGGATAGTTAGGAGTCGCATTGCTGTTGGCCTGGAGTCACATGGAGGTCAGATCACGTAAGGATGGCAATTTCTTTCCTAAAAGACATTAGTTTATCTGAATTAAACTCCATCTGCCACTTCTCAGCCCATTGGCCCATCTGGTCAACTTCCTGTTGTAATCTGAGATAACCCTCTTCGCTGTCCACTACACCTCCAATTTTGGTGTCATCTGCAAACTTACTAACTGTACCTCTTATGCTCGCATCCAAATCATTTATGGAAATGGGGGGGGGGGCGAAGGCTCGCAGGATGGTGTGCTGCTGCCTCGTCTCCTGAATGGGAACGGACTTAGCAAGTGCTCATTGTGTCAATCCTATTGAACTAATTGGTGGGGGGGGGGGGGGGGGGGGGGGTTGGGCTTCAGCAAACTCTGAGACAGCGGGAGGCAGCAAGGCAGGCAGAGCGAGGAGAAAGGAAACTTCAGAAAACTCTGAGCCCCACAGGAGAGGCATTGAATCAATTAATCAAATAATCAATTATCTGAACGAAATAGTGTCCGCCCATCTCGTTCAGATATCAAGGTTCTTCTGTATCCTTAAGGAACCATTCCCACCTCTCCACTGGGGGTGGATGAGCAGCCTACCTTGAGCATCTTTTCCTCCCACCAGTTAGATGAACAGCCCATCTTAAACTGCCCACGCTCCCTATTGAAAGAGGATCACCAATCTGTCAGGATCCTTCCACTGGCCTAGCAAAAAAGAATTGAAATGGGAAAACCCCATAGTAGTTCAAAATTTACAGTAACATCTGTAAGTACTTCCAAGTTCTTTAAGGTCAGACATACCATGGCAATAAAGTTGTCTCCAACTTGCTACATAAGTCAGATAAAGATCCTTTTCCAAGGCACTGAAATGGCCATCTTGGAACATGTGCATTTTTTTCATTCATTCATGGGAGGTGGCCTGGATAGCATTTATTGCCCATCCCTGAATGTCCAGAGGATAGTTAAGAGTCGCATTGCTGTTGGCCTGGAGTCACATGGAGGTCAGATCACGTAAGGATGGTAATTTCTTTCCTAAAAGACATTAGTGAACCAGATAGGGATTTTCCCGACAGTTGACAATGGATTCACAGCCAGCATGACATTCTTCATTCCCGATTTATTTGTTGGACTTAAATTCTGCTATCTGCCAGGCAGGATTTGAATCCCGGTCCCCAGAATATTATTTGGGTTTCTGGATAAACAGCCAAGTGGTAATATCACCAGGCCAATGCCTTCTCATGCCACACATGCCTGCAGAGTGGAAACTGGAGCTGGTGGTATTCAGGCTGTGGGAGTGCAAACAGAACCACAATGATATCCTTGACTTTAATTTTAATACATCATATGCTGCCTATGTTTGCAGACAGGAACTTTGAAATGCCCCCTGGAATATCATACTAGCTTTAAGAACAGAGATGGTCAGGAAGAAAAAATATTTTTATTTTCAGCTCACTGTTGCCTGTTCTTCAATACAAACTGGTAGAAACACGATGAAAGCTAACCCTGTTGGATCTTCAATAGCTTATTTACATTAAGCACTAGCCAGGAGTTTCAGCCATTATGGAAGACTTCAGATTGAAGATACAGTGTATTCTTCACAGTATCAATGTGTATCATTGGAGCACAAGTCCGTCCTATATCCCCATTCACAGCTGTACAAAAGTGAAAAGAATAAACGTAGCTTACACTGAATCAACAACATATCCATAAGTAACATTATGCTGAGGAATCCTATCTCCCCAGCCTCACTAAAGTGTTTGCATATGTCATGCTGCAGGGCTGTTTCCACCCCGGTTGAGGAATTGGACACCAGTAGGCTGTTGTATGCCTACAGAACACTATGTTAGTTTTTTATTCTCTCCCAGGGTAGTGACACACAAGCAGTCTGTCTCATTAGTGGCTTCCTCTGACAAAGTAGCTCAAATTGCATTGCTTTTAAACCATATCAGCTTTTCCGTAGCAGTAAAATTCCATTCCCTTGACACATTCACAAGCCAATGTTTAAATTGATAATGATGTCATACATTACTAGTTGGTTTCGCCTCAATGTGGCATACAACTGATATTCTGAGCACAATGCCATGCATGTAGACCAGGAATGATTAAATGATTGGAGATCACACAATTTGACCACTCCTCATAGAATTGAAAATAAATTGAGAGCAGAGTGGCCTCTCATTTGGGTATGATATTACCCTCCCTGGATCTGGTGAGCAATACAGAGGGAGGAGCAAATGATTTGACAAGTTAGCTCCTCTGAGCTGATTGCCCCCTTCCTGCCACCTCAGCACTTAAATGCTAGTCAAGAAAGTCAATGTGCAGCTGCCTCAACATGCCACCAATGGTCAATTAATGACCACTTAAGGGTCTCAACCCATCTCCTCCTGCTTTTCCAATAGGCCCACCCACTCAAGAGTGTCTGTTTTTCCCAATCTAGAGGCAGGATAGGGAATGGGCGAAGAGTGGCTGCTGAAATCCACACCACTGCTCTTGCCTCTGACCAGCCTGACTCCTCTCTGTTGTCCAACCCCACTCCATGAGCTCCATCAATGGCTAGCAATTATTTTCAATTCCTCTCTGGTCACAGGCAAGGTGCCAGTGGATTGGAGAACAACAAATGACCTACTGTTATTCAAGGAGATAGCAAGGGATAAACCAGGAAATTACATGCCAGTTAGTCTAAATCCCAGTAGTGAGGAAAGCAATTTCTGAAGGAAATTCTGAGAGACTGAAGTAATCTGCGCTTGGAGAGGCAGGGATTAATCAAGGACAGTCAACATGGTTTTGTTAAAGGGAGTCATGTCTGACCAACTTGACTGAATTGTTCCAAGAGGTGACCATCTGTGCAGATGAGGGCAATGCATTTGATGTAGTCTACTTGGACTTCAGCCAGACTTCTGATAAGGTCCCACTGATAGTGAAGGTAAGAGCCCACAGGATCCAGGGATGGTTGGATCAACAATTGGCTGAGTGACAGGAAATAGAGGGTGATCGCTGAGGGGTGTTTTTGTATGAGAAACCGGTGTCTGCAGGGATCAGTATTGTGCCCTTGCTTTTTGTGGTGTATACAAGTAATTTAGACTTGAATTTAGGACGGCTGATCAGTACATTTGCAGATGATACTAAAGTTGGTGGAGTTGTAAATAGTGAGGTAGACAGACTTAGATTACAGGAGGATATACATGGGATGATCAGATGGGCTGATCAGTGGCAATGGAATTCAATCTGAATAAGTGTGAGGTGATGCACTTGGGCAGAACAAACAAAACAAAAGAATACATGATAAACGTAGAATCCTGGAAAGCATCAAGGATACCAGGACCTTGGTGTGCATGCCCATGGATAAAATGGTTAAGAAGGCATTAGGGATATTTGTCTTTATTAGCCAAGACATAGAGTTTAAGAGTAGGGACGTTATGCAGGAACTGCATAAAACTTTGGTAGTTCTGGGATCCTCCTTATAAGAGGGATGTGATTGCACTGGAGAGTTTGCAGAGGAGATTTACCAGATAAATGCGAGGTGCTGCATTTTGGGAAAGCAAACCTTAGCAGGACGTATACACTTAATGGTAAGGTCCTAGGAGGTGTTGTTGAACAAAGAGACCTTGAAGTGCAGGTTCATAGCCCCTTGAAAGTGGAGTCGCAGGTAGATAGGATAGTGAAGAAGGCGTTTGGTATGCTTTCCTTTATTGGTCAGAGTATTGAGTATAGGAGTTGGGAGGTCATGTTGTGGCTGTACAGGACATTGGTTAGGCCACTGTTGGAATATTGCGTGCAATTCTGGTCTCCTTTCTATCGGGAAGATGTTGTGAAGCTTGAAAGGGTTCAGAAAAGATTTACAAGGAATCTTGCCAGGGTTGGAGGGTTTGAGCTATGGGAAAAGGATGAACAGGCTGGGGCTGTTTCCCTGGAGCATCGGAAGCTGAGGGGTGACCTTATAGAGGTTTACCAAATTATGAGGGGCACAGATAGGATAAATAGACAAAGTCTTTTCCCTGGGGTTGGGGAGTCCAGAACTAGAGGGCATAGGTTTAAGGTGACAGGGGAAAGATATAAGGGAGACCTAAGGGGCAACTTTTTCACACAGAGGGTAGTAAGTATATGGAATGAGCTGCCAGAGGAAGTGGTGGAGGCTGGTACAACTGCAACATTTAAGAGGCATTTGGATAGGTATATGAATAGGAAGGGTTTGGAGGAATGTGGGCCAGGTGCCAGCAGGTGGGACTAGGTTGGGTTGGGATATCTGGTCAGCATGGACAGGTTGGACCAAAGGGTCCGTTTCCATGCTGTACATCTCTATGACTCTATGTCCCTTGGGCTGGAAAGTTCGAGTTATGAAGAGAGATTGCATAGACTGGAATTGTTCTACTTAAAGCAGAAGGGACTGAGGAGGGGGCATGATTGAGATGGATAACATTTTGAGGGATGTACACAGGGTGTAAAGAGGGAACTTCTACCCTTGGTGGAGAATGACCAGGGAGCATAAATTTAAGGTAAGTGTCAGGAGATTTACAGGAGATTTGAGGGAAAAAGCCACTCTGAGTATGATGGGAATCTGGAACTCATTGCCTATAGAGGTACAAGCCCTCATGTTATTGAAGAAGTATTTAGATGTGCCTTTACAACATGAAGGCATACGAGACTATGGGTAAAGTACTGAAAAATGGGATTAGAATTGGGTTAGGATTTGGTGGTGATTTCTGACTGGTCCAGGCTTGATGTACTGGAGAGGGGGAACTTTTTCTGTGCTGTAGAGCTCTACAACTTTGTGATTCTATGAGAGGAGCTGATGCTTATGGATGGACCCTCAGAGCTTATGATGAATGTTTCTGAAAGCTTGGGAGGTAAGGGTTTAACAATGAGAATTGCTAACATCAATTTATGGGATAATCACATACATTATAAAGTGGCAGCTGTTCTTGTTGTAAGGCTATTTGAAATCATAAACAGACAGAACATGAATATCTGGGGACCACTCAGGACAGGGCTTGGAAAAGACAAATGTGTAAGAGGAAGAGATTCAATGTTTCTTTTCAGAAAAAAAAAAGCACAGATTGATATGATTTCAGTAAGGAAGAAGAAGCAAAGAATATGATATATCGGCATATAATGAAGAGGAAATTAATAAATCTCAGCGGAGTTGATCTGGAACAGAGGGAAGACAGGAGGAAAGCAATGTTTGTCAATAATGTAGTAAACCAGCAATATTACCATTACGTCATTTCTCCAACTACTGTCAATCAAAACAGTGATATGTAGACCAATAACAGAGAGGCAATTTATCTCTGCAAGTGATGTGTACATCTATAACAAAGAGACTGGACACTTAGAAAATAATGAGCCAATTGAACAGAGTCAATAAGGATTTGTAAAAGGAAAATCATGTTTGGTAAATATGTTAAATTATTCTTTTGAGAACGTAACTATCAGAAAAAAAGGGAGAACTAGCGAACGTGGTATATTTGGATTTTCAGAATACTTTCAATAAGGTCTCACACTTTAACATAACTACTCAATCTTTCAAGTTAGTATACGAAATTAGAATACCTCGGATTGGGAATAATACTGGTATGGATTGAGATTTAGGGAATGATTAAGAAAAGGAGAGTAGAACTAGGAACCAGGATGTTGCCTGGGCTGGACAGTTCTAGTTATGAGAGATTGGATAGACTAGGGTTGTCCTTCTTGGAGCAGAAGGGACTGAGTGGGGAATGATTGAGATGTATAAAATCGGTCACTCCTGAGTTGGCAGCTGTTACTAGTGAATGCCCCCACAAGGATCAATGATAGGGCCATAATCTATATCAGTTTGGAAAAGGAGGCAGTTTGTAAGATTTCCAAGTTTGGAGATAACAGAAATCTAGGTAAGATGGTCAGTTGAGAGGAAGCTGCAAGTGGCTTAAAGGGTACTTCTGAAGATGTGCCATACCAGACTCGAAATAATAATTCTGTTTTTCTCTCTCCGGACTATGCTAGACACACTAAGTTTCTCCAGCATTCTCTGTGTTTGTTTCAAGCATATTCATACAAGGCAAGTGAGTAGACAAGAACATGGCAGATAGAATACAATGTAGAAAATGTTGAATTATCATCCTTGACAGGAAAAACAGACACGCAGAGTTTTTCTTAAATGATGAGAGGTTGGGATTTGTTGATGTCTAAAAGGACTTGGGTGTCCTTGTTCATGAGTCTTGGAGAGCTAACACACAGCTGTAGCAAGCAGTTAGAAAGGTATGTTGAGATTTACTGCAAAAGGATTTGAACACAGGAGTAAAGTGTTTTGCTATATATGTACAGACCATTGGTGACACTGCACTGGAGGATTTCATAGTTGGTTTCCTTACCAAGGAAGGAAATACTGTCCATAGAGGGAGTGAACCAAAGTTCCTCAGGATGTCGTATAGGACCAATCGAGGAAACTGAGCCTGCATTCTCTACAGTTTAGAAGAATGAGAGGTGATTTCATTAAAATGTAGAAACCTCCTACAGGGTGAGATGCAAGAAGGATGGAGGGGAATGTGGATCCAGGGGAAAACAGTCTCAGAATAAGGGGCATGCTATTTGAAGCTGGTGAATCTCTAGTGTAGAGATCTCTTCCAAACTGGGTTGTGGAGGTTCAGTCATTGACTGTATTCAAGATAGGGATTAATAGACTTCTCGATATTGACAGGATCAAGAAATCTTATGGGAAAATGACTTTGAGGTAGATGATCAGCAATGATCTAGTTGAATTGCAGAACAAGCTCATTGAGTTGACTATCCCCATGTTCCTATAAAAGTGATCCCTGTCAGTGATGTGTAGATCAGTGACTGAAAGATAATTGCGCATTTCATATGTCCTGAATCTTTGGTCAGAAAGGACATTTCGATGTGAAAAAGATGTAGTACCATCCCCAAAACATTAAATGCACATTAATTTGTACTACATTTTGTGGCTATGTTAGGTCATGGATGCATTTTTGTAAGGTTGCTGTTTTGTTTATTTGATCCAAACTTGAACTCCATTGTAGATTAAGAATGAAACTGTTGCAATTGTTAATGACTGTGCATAAATAACCTATGGTCCTGGTTAGGAATCTGGAATGTAGTATTTTGCTGCCATCTACTGATTATTTTATTTTTTGACAACACTGCCATACCTAATCAACCAAAGAAACATTTCACTTTGTATTGATTTACGTGGTTGTCCATCATGAAATTGCTGAATTTTCTTTTGAAGTTAACATAAGCTTAGACAAGGAAGCAATAGAAGCCAGGGAGATAGTTAATAAAGTAATTAATCAAAGACAAAACACAATCACCAATCTGGACAAACTAGCTTGCCAGAATTTCTGAAGCCATGATTTTTTAAAAGCCAATATGAGAGAGACAGAGCTCCTGGGATGATATGGGAATTTGTATCATTAGTAGAGTTTTACAAACAGACACAGAGTAAACATTAAAGATCATTAGTTTGCTTTCAGTTCCAGAATTATGAATTGTTTTTTTTTCTTTAGGGGTAAAATGCATAGTTTGGAAAGCATTTGATTTTAGTTAGAAGTCGTTGAAGTTAAATGTAGGAAAACGTTTCTCTGAGAGGAAGAAGTTAGTTCAGAAACTTTAGGAAACATGTTACCTCAGTATAAGGTTTTCAGTTTAAAAGCTCCAGACCAGACCAGAAATATTTGGAGAACCTTGAAGGGGTTATTTGATGTTGAGAAAGCCTAAGCTCAGTTGCATCAGTAATAAATGATCATGATACCAAGTTTTCAATATCAGCAATTGAAAGAAGCAGTTCAATCAAATTCATAGAGGTGATAGAGAAATGAATTCTGAATTGAACTGAATTAGCTTTATTGTCACATACTTAAATGAATACAGTGAAAAGTTTACACTAGCAGCATTACAGTGCCATCTTAGGTTCATAGGTACTTTGGTATAGATACTTAACATCAAATTCTTAGGAAACAAACAAACAAATTAGAAAAGCAAGGAAATAAATAGCCCTGCATTATACATGATAGGAAGAAATTAGAAAAATAAAGAAGTAAAAAGTTCAGAATATCAGTGTTTCTGACCCAGTCCATGCCAATACCTTGTCTCAAGGGAGACCTCCACACCTTGCTTCTCTCTGATCTTTGAATACTGTAACATGATGCTGCCATGATAGATGGAATTGTATTTTACCATGTCTTTTGAAATGTTTCAAACTGTGTTATGTAAATAATTTAATTTATTCAATTTTATCTTCATTTCTTTTGCTCAATAAACTTCTATTTTATTGTTAAACACCATATCTGTAAAATAGTATGTTTATGTTTCAGTAAACAACCACCTCATCAAATAAAAACAAGGCATGATCCATCAAGTCTTATTTCAGTCCGGTAGCTGACTAGTCTGGTAATTACATCAACTGGGATCATAACAACAGGGATGAATGAACTTTCAGCATTTTGAGTTATGTGCATATTAACTGTTTCATTTATTATAAGAAAGATAACAGTCTGGAAAAAAAAAGGTGTATGTGTTAGCCCAGTCCGTAATTCATGAGGCTTCCATAACTCCTGCAATGACATAAAGCTTTTGAAAAGTGAACTTGCCCTATAGACTGATAAGTTATAATCGAACAAAGTTCCTTCCCAGTCTACAAGGAACACATCACCAGTAAAGAATTTGCATTTATTTAACACGAATCACAAACTGACAATGTTCCAAAGCACTTTACATTGTTGAAACTATCTTTTCCAAACTCTGAACCAATTTAGTTTGCACATTTTGATTTTAAAGGTATATTTTTATTAAAGTTTCTTATTCATAAACTGGATATGGATTATTCAAATTTAGAAAACGCAGCAACCAGTTAGTCCATAGCAAGGACCCAAAAATGAAAATATTTAATGACGAGATGGTTTGCTTTGGTAATATTAATTCAGCGATGCATGGGAGGACCTGGGAGAATTCTTCTGCTCTTTCTGAAATGGAGCCATGGGATCCTTTAGGTCTACTTCAACTGAGCCTTAGTTAAATGAATCTTCATGACGAAGGCACCTCCCAATGTGTAGCACTGCATCAGCATTGCACTGAGGTATCCGCTTGAGATCTAAGCATGTGAGAACAGTCAATGACACCATCCCTCATGATCATTCACACGTTAGACCTGTGCATGACAGATTTCACCAGGGCCAAACGCCTGTACTCAGATCTATTGAGCTTTATCACCAAGATAAGCAGAGTTCCAGAATACAGCAAACAGTAATTGAGCAGCAATATCCTTTGATATTTAACCTCAAGCACTGCAGCTGTGTTGAAAATATAAGGTATAATTTAACAAAGTTATGCTTTCAGGAGGGAAAGGTTTCACCCATAGAGTTCTCAAAAAGAATCTATAGTGCAGATGGGGCATAATTTCAAACTATTCATTTTAATGGTGGGAAATATGTTGAGTCATAGGAATTTAGAAATCAAAACTACAAATAGTCATTGAGGCAATGAACACAGGTATGTTTAAGAGGAATTTCAATAAACACATGATGAAGAAAGGACCATAAGAGAATATTCATGTGCACAATCAAGCCTGGGTTTGGAACAGTTGAGCTAGAAAATGACTTCTGCAGTTTTAAACAAGAAGTAAAACTGCTGGAGAAACTCAGCAGGTTTGGCAGCATCTGTGGAGAGAAAGCATAGTTGATCTTTTGAGTCCAGTGACCATTCTCAGAACAGTTCTGAAGAACTGTTTCTCTGGGGATTTCTACTTTTGTTTCAGATTTCCAGTGTTGCAGTTCTTTGTTTTATCCTACAGTTTCAGCATGGTTGCAGAATGGATGCACAGGTAGAATATTAGCAAAGTAGAATGCTTCACCTCAGTACAGGAAAAGATTCCTAAATTGAAAGCACTATTTGCACCAACGCCTTTCCAGGTTATGACTCTCATCGGTAACTTTATTCTTAATTGATCCTAAAGTATCTTTACAGCCAGAGCCTAGCGATTAGACATCATTAGAGGACTATATGTATGTATGGTGACAGCAATGGATTAGAAATCAGCTAGGGTTTCCCTGCACTATGCTGAATCCCACTGGCTATGTTTGCTATTTTCCTGACTGTACTGGCTGGCTCATTGGTCTAGGAGTATGATTCTAACTTTGGGGTTGCTAGTTGATGGTTTTGAGTGAGGTCTTGGGTTCAGATCCTAAACAAGCCCTTGTGTATTACTTGAGTATGGGGGCCAGTTAGCTGGACAGCCAGTTTATGATGCAGAGTGATGCCAACAGCCTGGGTTCAATTTCTGCACCAGCTGAGGCTATCTTGAAGGACTCTCCTTCTCAACCTCTCCCCTTGGCTGAGGTGTGGTGACCCTCTCATTAACCCATCACCAGTTGTCTCTCTCTAATGAGAGAGCAGCCCTGTGGTCTGGTAAGTCAATGGCAACTATACCTTTATTGCTTGAGTCTAAGTTTGTGGCTCTGCTTGTGTGTTAATTTAGAGTCTTGTGGTGCAATGGCAGTGTCCCTGCCTCTGGGACAGAAGATCCAGGTTTAAGTCCCAGCTGTCCTGAAGGTGTGTGATAACATATCCAAACTGATTTAAATAACTACACTGTTACTGCCTCAGCCTTCTGTCTTCAGAGTGGTTCAGAGCTCTTTGTTCACAAAATCATTGCCAATTAATATCCTTATTAGTCCTTATTAGTCAAGGAAAGGTTCAGTTGAGCATATTTAACAACATAATATTATCTAATTAAAGTCTCAAGAGGCTATCAAACAGACAGTTCCCACTAGCATGGACATGTTGTTCGCACCATCTGCTCATCTCTGAAGCTTAGACTTGACTTCAGCCAGATGATGGGGTCAATTTCCTCCTGGTGTCTGTTCTCACAATCCTATCCAGGCAATTGTAGCCCAGCAGCCAACTACTTTACAAATAATGGTATGTGCAATACATCGGAAACCACAATCTGCAGCAAAAAGTACCAACTGACAATTTCCCTTGGAGAAATCATGTGTAAGGAAATGAGTTGCAAAAAGCTGCAGACATGTCTAGGGCTGGAGTGAGGTAGAAATAAGTGGTTGAGGCAGAGTACAGGGAAATTAGCTTTGAGCCTGCACCTTACCTGAATTAATTGAATACAAAAGGTTCCCAAAATATATTCAGTTTCTAATCACCAGCATCTCGATCACAATCAAAATAAAACCTGTCAGTCAAACTTTGTTTAATTGTGTATTATTTCTGCTATTTTTATTTTTAACCACATATTTTGCTCGATTATGTTTATGATATTTTCAATATAATTTCACACAGATTGTTGTTACTAAAAGTGACTAAGAGGTTGGATCACCTTATTGTGTTTTATTCATGGTTACGTACAATCAACGGTAAAGTGGTTACCATGGCAGCAAACCCAAAATCTTGAATTCTGATTGGATTGCTTAGTTTGCAATCATTAGTGAAATTAAAGCTGAAAAATGCCCAAATGATGACAGTGTTCGATCAGGCTTAAGGTTCAATAATAACTGTGTCCAATTGATTCTATAATTCTATGAATTAATCTGACAATGTTGAAATGTTGCTTTCCATTTTCATCCATTGGTCAGCAGTCAAACCTGAATTAAAATTTGCGTAGATGCCAGTGAGTTATCCATGCTAATTCTATATGTACTACACATTAGTGAATGAAATAGTAGGTAAAGGAAGTCATATTGACTGAAAAGAGCAATAAAATGCTGGATCATTTGCCAGTTCTTAGCTAATAGAGTTGCAACATAGTGATGTGTTGTCAGGTCCTCGCTGGTTGGTTATGTATGACATCATTGTAAATGTGACATAACTTTAGTGAAATCTTAAATGCATTTTTAAAAAACATATTCATTGATATTTTAAATTTGATTAGGATGAATTTTAAATCTACTTCTGCAGTCCACTAATATTTTTTGAAAGAACCAAATTCAGTAAAATAAATCACACTGGGGAGATGGTGGCATAGTGCCAGTATCATTAGGCTAGTGATCCAGTGACCCGTGAACATTGGTTTAAATTTCACTATGTTAGTTGCTGGAATTTAAATTCAGTGAATAAAATCTGGAATATAGAACAAGTCTCAGTAATAGTGACCATGACAACTATCGTCAAATGTTGAAAAAAATCCACCTGGTTCACTAATGTCCTTTAGGAAAGGGAATCTGCCATCATTACTGGTCTGGTCTGGCCTACACGTGACTCCAGGTGTGCAGCAATGTGTTTGTCTTTTAATTGCTTGAAATGGCCTAGTTAGCCATTTGATTTCAGGGCAATTAGGCACAAACAACTAATGCTGGCTTTACCAATGGTACTCATACACCATTAAATAATTTTTTAAAAGGACGAGAGTTTCAGAAGGTAATACAATTGATGTCATATACATGGACTTCCAAAACTAGTTGATAAAGTGCCACAGAACATGTTTCTCAGCAAAATTGAAGTTGATAAAATAAAAGGAACGGTGGGAGCAAGATACAAAATGGCAAGTGCCAGGAAACTACAGTGGTGAACCTTTGTTTTATGAACTGGAAGACATGAAAGCAATGGTTTTTCCCAAGTTTCGGTATTAGGATTGTGATTTTTATGGATTCATGTTAATAACCTAAAATTGGGTGTAAAATTTCAAAATCTGCAATTGGCACAAAACTTGGAAGTATTGTGAACTGTGAAGACGATAGGACATCAGTGTTGGAATCAACAAATGTGGCAAACAAAATTTAATGCAGAGACGTGTGAAGTGATACATTTTTGATAGGTCGAACAAGGAAAGGTTATACAAAATAAACCATACAATTCTAAATGGAGTGCAGGAAAAGTAGACTTGGGGATATGTGTACACAGCTCACTGAAGATGGTTTAGCAGGTTATAAAGTGGTCAAAAGGTCCATGGGATCTTGAGCTTTATTAATAGAAGCATAGAGTATAAAAAGTAAGGAAACTATGGTGAACCTTTATCAAACAGTAGTTCAGCTTCAACAAGAATATTGTGTCTAATTTTGAGCACCATGCATTAGAAAAAGATGTGGAGGTTTTGGAGAAGGTTCAGACAGGATTTACAAGAATGGTTGCAGGAATAAGAAACTTCTGTTATCTTGATAGATTTGAGAAGCTGAGATTGTTCAGAGGAGGTTAGGCAGAGATTTACAAAATCATGGAGAGTGTGGATAAAGTAGAAAGGGAGAAACCATTTCCATTGGCTTAAGGTTGAATATCAAAGGACACTGGCATAAGAGGATTGGAAAAATATACCAGGTGAGTTGAGGAAAATATTTCCATACAAAGAATAGTTAAGATCTGGCATGTGATGGAGGTTTGGAAGAGGACGGGGAGTAGGAATAGGTGTCTCGCTTCTGCAGAGAGGCAACAATATGTGCATTTTTGTTTTGTTTCTGGGATATGGGCATTGATGGCTTGGCCAGCATTTTATTGTCCATCCCTAATGGTTCTTGCAATGATGGAGGCATAAGTCTCCTCTGGTCTGTAACCATTCTAAGGTTCTATGACAGTGATTCCTCACAGCATTACACTGTTTAACTGCAAAACCTGCCTTGAGTTCTCTGCACGGAGAAACACTTTGCCGTAGTATTACTGTTGGACTGCAGTTAAGGAAGGGTTTTTCTGAGACATTATAGTAAAACCCCAATTTAACTCTTGATAATGTAATCATTCAAACTATTTGAGGATCAACAAGTAGCAATCAGAAAGTAGCAGCCAGGCACAGCAAATACTAACCAATTGGAAAAAAGTATTGGGATGATTATAGAAGACTAGAAAACTACAAGTCAAAGTAAATATGAATATAGATACCAAAGGAATAGAGATTGTGTAATATAATGTGGCAGCTTCCCAAACAATCAAGGTGTACAATTTGTCACTAATCAATTTTAGATATTTATACTAAATCTGTTTCTAGGCACTCAAGTAAGTAGATCTCACACTATTCCAAATTGATGTGTTCTTTTCTTATCCCCAATTTCTTAATAAACAGCAGAATGTCCCAATGATAATCGCAGAAAGCTGTTGCTCTGGATTATGTCTCCTTTTGTGGAACTAACTGAATAAGCATTTTACTGAGATTGGACACTTAGAAAAATAAAATAATATGAACAAGTGGTGCACTGATTTTGCATGTGAGAATTTGGTAGATCTGGTAAATGCTGGGTATATCTGGTATATCTGATTTACACTTGAGGGACAAAGATAGACTTTCTGTTAAAAGGGTTTAACATGTTAAAAGGGTTTAAGGAGACCCATAGGATGATTATTTGCACAGGTCAGTGCATTGTAACAAAGGATGGGATAGCTCAGAATCAGAGTCTGAGTGCATCAAATCTGAGCACAGGCAATAAAATCTCAGTATAGTCACCAAGGGGGATCGAGCAACAGGTAACTACCACACTGAGGCTGGAAAGTATAGTTGCATCAAATTATCACTTTGAAAGAAACCTATCAGCTTGTTCACCTTCCCAGCTCAACACAGAAATGCACAGAGAGTCTCACTGTCATGCTGGGGAGCATTTGGATAATCAAACAAAGAAGACAAACTCACTGGAATGTTGTTTGGGCAAGCCACCTCACTACACTGTACCAGTTATTGTCCATGATGAAGTTTGCAGCCACCATCCTCGGATGTTTGGTCTAGTGTGGTGGAGGAATACCACTTCCTGGTCTCACTAGAAGAGTCTCTTGTAATTAACAAGACAGTTTATTGCATGTTAACAACTAGCCATAGATTACATTGATATGATAGACATTGTTCCAGAGACTTTGAGGAGGACCTGATGTTCAGTCACACTCCTTTGATGTTCTAAGCTGTTCTGCTCACCAGTCCATATCAAATCATCATAGTGGGTGGTGCTTATGGCACTCCTCTGTATTAACACTTTCAGACTCATACATAACATTCACAGCAGGAGCAGAAAATACTTATAAAAGTCTGGGAAAAATGAAGGCAGCGCAACTGGAACAAGATCTGGGTGAATATGTTATCCTGCAGGAAAAATGGACTTATAACTGTGATACTTAAGAGTAAACATTTGAAGAAACACTATTATCTAAATGCTTTTCTTTACTAAAGGAATTGGTTCAGCTACATACACAAACATTATTGGAATAATGACACGATATTATTTATTTTGAAATTGCAAAGAATTTGAAAGACTTAATATTCCTCAGAATGATGCAATTCTGTTAATAAAGGCCAACAGAGGGAGTTTTGAGTCACTGTAAGGATGCAGTACAGATAATGAATGCACAATAAAAGGTGGAGGCACTGCCTGTTAGTGAGGTGGAAGGGAGTTCAGTAGAGGGCATTACATATTATTTAAGTGGAAACAATGAGAAGGTTAAGGGAAAAGGCAGGAGATTGACAACAAGTTGGATGCTCAGAGAGCTGGTGCAGATGCAAGGAGCTGAGTAGCCTCCTCTTGTAGAGTAACAATTCTGTGAAAACAAAAATACTGTAAACACTCAGCAGGGTTGCTAGCAAATGTACAGTAAGACACAAAAATAGGTGGAAAGGCATGTTGTAAGAGGAATAGATACGGTTTACAGAGAGATATTGATTTGTTAAGGAATTGGGCAAAACATTGGCAGAGGCATTTGGACAGGTACACAAATAGGAAAGATTTAGGCGGATATGGGTCAAATGCAAGTAAATGGGACTAGTTCAGTTTGGGAAACCAGGTCAGCATGGATGGGTTGGGCCAAAGGGCCTGTTTCTTGTTGTATGACTCTATGTGGGAAAATGTGAAGTTGTTCATTTTGGAAAGGCCAACAAAAGAACAAAGTTTTATTTAACTGAAGAAAAACTGCAGAAAGTCACAACCCAAAGGCACTTAGGGTTACTACTGCTCAAAACACAGAAAGCTAGCACACAGGTGCAGCAGGGAATCAGGAAGGTGATCAGGAAAGCTACAAAGGAAGAGGCACCCTGAGGAGGGTGACAACTGCAGACGGCTGGCCGGTGGAGTGGCGGTCAACAAGCCCTATTCCACAGAGAGTCCAGCCTCTGTACGTGCCTCCGCCTCCTCCTCTTCCCCGCCCTCCACCCACCTCCGGCCTACCAGAGCATACAGACACTTCCCGTGGCGTATTGCATAATGTCACTTGACATTTCTGTGTGAATGTGGCGGCCATTTTCGTGTTATGGATAGTCAGTCCATTTTAAAAAGAACAATTTTTTTTAATGCCCTATGATCTTTCACTAAGGTTTCCACAACAATGTCCTGGATATAAAAGTGGCTTTAATTTTTCTTTAATTTGACTTTTATTGCAAGGGGATTGGAGTTTAAGAATAAACTCCTTGCTGATATTGCACAAGGCTTGGTAAAATCACCTCTGACAGACATTATGTGTGTTTTCATCATAGAATAATAGAATACCCATAGTGTGGAAACAGGCCATTCAGCCCAACAAGTACACACCACCCTCCAAAGAGCATCCCACCCAGACACATCCACCTAACTTATCCTTGTAACCCAGCATTTCCCATGGTTACTGCACCTAACTTCCACATTCCATCACAATACAGTGAAGGTCTCTAGGAGGGTTGTCTTCTGATGAGGGGCCGAATAAACTAGGCCTATACTGTCTGGAGTTTAGAAAATGTCTAGTGATTTCAGTGACACATGCATGATTCTGAAAAAATTTGACAGGGTAAACAATCCCTTCCTGGTGAATCTAGAGGATGGGTGAAATCTTAAAGAAGGGTGACAATTATGAGGTGAAACTTCTTCATTTAAATGGTAAAGAATCTTTGAAATTCCTCACCGCAAGGAATTATAGGTGGTCCACTGTTGAATATATAGAAAGCTGAGATGGATGTTTAGTTGCTCAGTGAATTGAGGGAATGGGGTATGGCCGGACTAGATTGGACAGCTGAATATTTTGCTCTTCCTCCCATTTTTATGCTCATATAACTCCTTCAGCTTTCTGGACATACCTGGAAAATTGGCAAATCCATCTCCGTCCCACCCAACACTACAGAATGTTTGACACTGAATGTTCTTTGTATCAGTAGGAATGCTGTGGTGTATTGGTATTGCCACTAGACTAGCAATCAATCGTTCCTAAGTTCCGAAGATGTAGGGCTGAATCCATCACAGCAGATGGTGACATTTGAATTCAAGTTTTTTCAAAATCCGGAATTAAAAACAAGTCTAAAGACAGCCATGTAACCACTGTCAATTGTTGTAAAAATCCACGTGCAGATCGTTCTGCTATAACGCGCGCTTCATTATCACAAATTCACTATAACACGGTTGACAAATTGGGGACATTGCTTCTAAAGCATGAAGTTTTAAAACGTGTATTGGTTATAACATGATTTTGGCCCCATTAGTTTAAATGGTGCTGCTGATACATGATTTTCTTATAACACAGGATTGCATGAGAATGGAACTGCCGCATTATGGCAGAACTGGCTATAATTCATTAATGTCCTTTAGGGAAGGAAATCTGCCATCTTTACCTAGTCAGGATATATGTGTGATTCCAGGCTCATAGCAATGTGGTTTACTCTGAAATAGCCTAGCATGTCTCTCTGTGAAAGGGCAATGAATGCTGGCCCAGCCAGTGATGCCACATTAATAAAAGGGAAATGTACAGAGATGAACCATCTGGGTACTCCCATTTCAGAAAGAGCAGTGGTTTGTGACTTGGACCATCAAATCAAACAAGAACTCTAGCAACCAGAAAAAAAATTACACCAGATTTGTCTGTTGGGAAGTGTCTCTAGTGTCAGAGAGTCATAGAGATCTACAACATAGAAAATGGCCCTTTGGCTCATTGCACTCATGCCAGTCAAGTGCAACCACCTAACTATCTAATCCCATTTTCCAGGATTTGGCCCGTAGCCTTGTCTGCCTTTGGTCATGCTCATGGATAATCATGTATGAAGAGAATGAAGCTGTTTTTGTTCATCTTAGCAATGGTGTATTCTTTTTAATGGTTTCCAACCCAGCTGTGGCCCATACTTTGATATTCTTGGAGTTACTTTCATTTTACCCACTGCAATCATTATTGTTTCTAATTCTAATCATTTTTGTTATCAACCATTTTTAGAATATTAAATGTTAAATGAAATGGAAAGTACGTTAAATCAATAATAGCAGAAATGGAGATAAAGGAAGATTTGCATTAAATAGCAGTTTTGATTTATCTCTTTCTGGTTGTAATGGTTAAGTGAAGAATATTAACCAAATGTAACAGTTTTTGCAAATATTTAAATTAATCTTTCATCAGAGATTTTTTTCTTCTTTTGTTACCTTGTCTTTACTAAGCTCTGAATCAATGTATTATGCATCATTGCCCTTGATTGTAATGAAACATTATCATCAGGAGTTCTCCTTTACAAACCAGAACCGCATTGAGAAAGAAAGGCTTGCATTTCCTTTTAGCTTTTCATGATCTCAAAACCAAAATGCTACAATCAATGAAGTACTATTAACATTCATATACTGTTGTAAATGAAGGACGTGTAATAGACCATTCACGTATCGCAATGTCCCACAAATAGCATGGTGAATAATGACCAGATCATATGATCGAGGAATGATGAATTTAGGACAAGAGGACTAAAATATGCTCATTCAAAAAGTGTTCTGGGATCTTTTACCTTCAACTGAGAATTCATATGAGGTATTAGTTTAAGTAAATTGATAATTGATTAGTTTGAGCCTTATTAAATTGACAACATTATTTTGTTTATAAAAAAATGCACTTGTAATTTCACTAGTTGCACATGCACGTTTACAATCCCCCACCTCCCCCAGCATTGCACTGATAAACTGAGAATATATCAGCAGTGTCTTAAAGAGGTTTTGAATCAACCAACTTCTGAGGTGGGAGTGAGAATAGTCCTGCTGAGCCAAGGCCTACAGAAAATGCAAATGATTGGCAGTAAAATATAAAAAAAGACTCCATCAGATGCTCATGACTCGGTCTCTTATCACTTGGGTCATGCACAAGTTGTGAGGGGAGCAGGATGACACCAGGTGTTTTACCTGTTAGCATAACCCAACCACCTCGAAATATAGCAGATCCAACCTTCCCATTAGTGCCAACATATTCCCATCCCCCAATGATTAAAGTTCACACTTCCTTTTGGCATCTTAAGTACACAGATCATAAATCAGTTCTGATGAAGGGTCACTGGATTCAAAACAAATACTGTGTTTTTCTTTCTACAGATGCTACCAGACTTGGGTTGAGTTTGTCCAGTACTTTCTGTTTTGTTTCAGACCCCAAATCAGCTTGGTTTATCTGGTTGTTCTCTTGGGAAGATTGTAGGTTTAAGCCAACCTTTACAACTTGAGCAGATAACTTAGACTGTCACCTCAGCGCATTAGTGAGGCTGATTTGTCTCGTTGAATGGGTTTTCACATAGGATATTACAGCAATGACCTGTCTGCTGGTTCATGTGCTTCAGGTGGATATTAAATTGACCATTTGAAGACTAGAACCTTGTCCTGAACAATTTTCTCCTCTAAACCAACCTGGTTGTTTATCTTAATGCCGATTGGTGATATCTTGCTGGGTGTAAAATGACTGGCACGTTTGCTTACAACAAATGTAAGCAATTTGAGAATATGCTGAAGTTCATCAGGCAGGGTTAAATGACAACTGCATTTGTAGAATTATTGATTACAGAAGGAGGGCCTTTGGTCTTTGTACTTGAGCTGCCTCTTTGAAAATTAATTTAGTCCCTTTTAGGTAATTAATTGAAAATGAAAACTGAGATTTGAGATGACATTACACAAACATGATTTGGTTATAACTTCCAAATGTTTCCTAACTATGACAAATCATAATTGCTAAACATGCTGTAATTACAGGAGAAATTTGAATAATTAACTATTCATGAACTAATAATAATTCTTTGATACACTTCTTTTGATAGTAGCTCCCAAGCACTGTAACTGCTGGAGTAATCTTTAATTCGTATGTCTAGCTGATATGGCGAAATATGATGGAATAATTTGTACCTTTGGAGGGATCTCTATGCTGGCAGTACTAGATTATACATCCCTGGCTTTTCCTTCTCACTGATGTGTGAGGAGCTTGAACACACTTCATATTTTCAGGTCATTTATTTTTTCCTGTCTGTCTCTCCCATGTGCTTCAGGTGAACGTTAGATAGGTTATTTGACTAAAATGAAGTTGCAGAAGTGTTCAATCGCTCTCCAGGAGTCAGTAAGTACTCTCTGAAAGCAGAACAATAAAAAGCAGTCTCACAGGAAATATAAGCCTCAGAATGTGCTCAAATTCATCAGGCTCAGTTTAACCTTCATTGAAATCATGTCAGAATGCTGGTGTGTTTTTGTTGGAGTTTATATCCTTGACTTGATCCTTAGCTATTTTTCTGATCAGCAAAGAACATTAAATCAGTTCTTCTTAATTCTAATTCCAGAGCAGAATTTGCAATTTACTCACAAATGTACCTGCCCTGACATAATACAGTACAAATGCACTTTTACGCAAGATCATTATGTTTTCTTGACCAGTTTGTCTTACAGTGTCAAGGTATAAAGTCCCATTACATTGGTATGAAAGCTAAATGTAACAAGGAGTTCACTTTCACCATTGCATGCTCGAGATAACTGACAGACAGACAGGATACAAAATTCAGCAATGTTAAACAGAGACACTGACTGAGAATCTAGCAATAACAAGCAGATCCACTGGCACAGAGCCTCACAGTATCACCAAATGCACTAATACAGAACCCAGAAATAATTGGTTCCACTGATACAGACCCAGTTGCCTTACCTGTTATTTCTGGGTGCTGTGCCACTGACTCCACTTGTTATTGTCAATGCTTTTACTTGTTATTGCAGATATCGCTGACAAATGCTGGTGTAAATGAATCTCTTGATTTAATAGGGCTTCATGTCACTTACAATTGGCTGGACTTTATTTACATTTTGATATTAAGTGACAAATCTGTTAAGAAATGTTATGCAAATCTAGTACAATGTACACTTGAGCTGTATCATGTATTAAGCATGATTTGGCTTTACTGATGTCAAAAATAAAGAGTTAAAAATTATAGACCTTATAATGCAGTCAATCCTGCAGAGAAAACAATGGGTTTAATTCAGGAGCAACCTTTTCGTTGTGTAGTGATAGGCTTGCATGCTATCATTAGTTTTAAGAGTTTTCCTCTGGGTTCTGTTGATTGATTTTAGTTCCATTTCAGTGGACTGGTAACAGTTGCCAGCCCCTACCTGTCAAATTCTGACAACTGCATCTTCACATTCATGGTTGCTAGGAGACCCTAGTGGGACCAGCTGCTCAGATAATGTGGGTGAAAGCTGTGGGAATGCGTGAAATGCTGGGACTGAATGTTGTGTAAATTTAACTGTTCATTACCCACAAGCCAAAGCTGAAATTACTAAAAGCAAGAGAAAATACACTAATCTGCCAGGCAAGGGGGAAATGGGCAAAGCATAAGGAACAAAAGAAAAGGGGACAATAGAGTAATTGCACAACTGAATGTGTTACAACCAAATCAGCCTCACTATCACTGGATTTGCAACACAGTGAGCTTAAATGATACTGAACATTTGCCTAACCAGACTCTACAAACAACAGATCTTTGACACCAAGTTTACAACTTAAAGAAAAGTTAACAATTTATTATTAAATCCTGTAGCTTTAGCAGGACAAAATGAATCAATATAATTTAAACCCAATCTTCTTTGATTACGTCTCACACTTATAGATAGATACAGTTAAGGGACAAATTAAAGGAGAAAATAAAAGAATCGTAACTTGATAGTTCAATTAAACAGTTTCAAACAATGGATGTCAAGCTTTCGTGTACTCCTTGGATAACTAATTGCTCAACAGGCACATAATTGTATTTCTAATTTAGGCGAACAGATTCAGTAGATTCCAAAAACTATTTACATTTTTCTTACATACCAGCATTCTTTTCTCAGAACATTTATCAATTCTTTAATTGGGAAGAAATCTAAAGTAAAAATCAGCAGCAAGTCCTGAAGATTCCAAAGTAATTGCACCTGCTGAAACTAGTCAGAAAAGGTTTACTCCCTCCTTTTCTTTTTTTAAAATCAATATTCTCTGTGTTTGAGTAGTTAGCACCAGTCATCCCTTATTGACCAACTCACATCCAACCAACTTCCAAGCCTTGGTATGGCAAAACACAACAGTGTATAGTCCACAGCATTCCTTCGATGAATAAAGTTTTACTACTTTCCAGGCCTGTCACCAACAGCAAACATCTGCATTTGTTTTCTTCCCTTTTTAAACATGCAGCTGTTCAAAGTTCAACTAACCTAATCTCAAAAATCACAGTTTCACCAAAAGAAGGAGAAAAATAACAGAACAATAGTGAGCATCTGCACAGGAGTTACAGTGACAAGATTTAAAATGGGATCAAATGCATATTCTGGAAAAACAACTTATTTTGCTTTCTCAGACTCTAACTTAAACTTTAATACTGTAGGCCTTCATAGAAGCCTCTTTTCCTCTTACAGTACGATCTGATTTTCGAGGGAACTGGGAGAGTTTAATTGTGATGTAGGGTGTGTGATTTATATATATTTCAGTATCATTTATTTTTAAGTTGGAGTTTTGAATTTTGAATGAGTGACATATAGGTTTTTTGGTGAGTCTGAAGAATTTAATTGTTAACTTTTAAGTATTTCTGTAGCCATGGTGACTTATTTTAACACAGTTTGAAAGAGGTATCTTACCGGACTCCCAGTGTATTGGACTTTGTTTACATTGAGAGATTTTACAATGAAACAAGATACAATGAGTCATAGTTGGAGCATTATGATGGAAGTTTCTGTACTTGATATTTTTAAATTTCGGGCATACACCCATAGCTGAGAAAACCCATAGCTTAGTTTTAGTTTCAATTTGTGTCATAGAATCATGGGATCCCTACAGCAGGCCATTCATCCTGACAAGTCCATACTGCCCTTCCAAACAGCATCCCATCCAGACCCATCTCCATACCCGATCCATTTCCCATAGCCAATCCACCTAACCTGCATATCTCTGGTGGTGGGAGGAAACCCACGCAGACACAGGGAGAATGTGCAAACTCTATACAGATACGGAGGGTGCAATCGAACCCGGGTCCCGGATCCCTAGTGTTGTGAGGCAGCAGTGCTATACACTGAGCCACCATGCCTACCCATAACCCCCAATCTCCACTACTACCGCAGGGTCAGTCCTGCAGATTTCTTCAGTGAAGATGGATATGTAAAGAGCTGCTGTTGAGGAAGGGAGAAGGTTGAAAATAATTACCTTACGAGAAGGAGTTCACTAATAGTACCAAACCTGGAGTTTCTTTGAAGCTGAGAACTTTGAAGCTGAGGTGTATGAAAGCTCCAGGAAGAGGTCATCAGATTTTCCAGATTGGGAGTAGAAATCAGAGTTAAATCAGGCCTATAGATATATTAGAGAAGGCAATTTTTTTCTGAAGTGAGTACTGTACGAGTGATGCTTTTGTGTAATAAGGGAATATTTTTGGGCACAATGCAATTATAAGTCATTGTGTGACTCAAAATCTATAGATTTTGTGTCTTAAATAAATAGTCTGATTTATTCTATTTTATCTTAATTTCTTTCAGTTTATAGGTCTGCAACATCTGCAACAAATCTATGTTTTAGTGAGACCACCTCATTTAAAACCAAACAAAACAAACTGTGATCTGTGAAGCTAGATTTCAGCCTGAGATCTGAATTGTCCACCAATAGCAGCACCTGAGATTATAACGTAATGTTTGAATTGAAGTATTTTCTGTAGGGCAGGGCCAGTCTATGACCTTGTATGTTAGCTTGCTTTTTACCTTATCTGTGAGCTCATGGATCCAGTATATTTGCCAACACCACCTGTTGTAACATCAAACCTATTGTACTTGTCTTCCAAAGGAGGCCTATCCACAATCAGAGCTATTTACACTCCTTCATTTCTCTAATACTTGAAGAGGAATAAGATGGTGTTATTTTCTGGGTCTGTAGATTGTGAAGGAGCAAAAATGGCCTTCAATAGAGTGATATGTACTTCTTGTCAGATGTGGGAGTTTAAAGAGAGTTTAAGGGTTACTGCGGATTATATCTGCCATAAATGCTGTTGGCTGCGAATCTTATCAGATCAAATGGAGAGACAGTCCTGCTCCTCGGATGCTGCCTGAACTGCTGTGCTTTTCCAGCACCACTCTAGTCTAGACTCTGGTTTCCAGCATCTGCAGCCCTTGTTTTTACCTGGAGAGACAGTTAGAAGCAATGAGGAATTTGCAACAGCAACAGTATGTGATGGATGGCAGTTATAGGAAGGGGGGAAAGTCTCAGATACAGTCACATAGATGGGTTAACTCCAAGAAAGGTAAGAGAGGTAGGCAGCTAGTGCAGCAGTCTTTTGTGGATATACCCATTTCAAACAGGTATGCTGTTTTGGAAAATGTAGGGGGTGATGGATTCTCAGGGGAACGTAGCATGAACAGCCAAGTTTCTGGTATTGAGACCGGCTCTAATGCAACGAGGGGTACGTCGGGTTCCAAGAGATCAATTGTGTTAGGGGATTCTCCAGTCCAAGGTACAGACAGACGTTTCTGTGGCCAGCAGAGAAAAATCAGAATGGTGTGTTGTTTCCCTGGTGCCAGGATCAAGGATGTCTCAGAGATGGTGCAGAATGTTCTCACAGGGGAGAGGGGCCAGCAAGAGGTCATTGTCCACATTGGAACCAACGACATAGGAAGGGAAAAAGTTGAGATTCTGAAGGAAGATTACAGAGAGTTAGGCAGAAATTTAAAAAGAGGGTCCTCGAGAGTAGTACTATCTGGATTACTCCTGGTGCTACGAGCTAGTGAGGGCAGGAATAGGAGGATAGAGCAGATGAATGCATGGCTGAGGAGCTGGTGTATGGGAGAAGGATAAAAGTAGAAAGTGAGGACTGCAGATGCTGGAGATCAGAGCTGAAAATGTGTTGCTGTAAAAGCGCAGCAGGACAGGCAGTATCCAAGGAGCAGGAGAACCGACGTTTTGGGCATAAGCCCTTCTTCAGGAATGAGGAAGGTGTGCCAAGCAGGCTAAGATAAAAGGTAGGGCGTTGGGAATGCAATAGGTGGAAGGAGGTTAAGGTGAGGGTGATAGGCCGGAGAGGGGGTGGGGGTGGAGAGGTCGGGAAGAAGATTGCAGGTCAAGAAGGCGGCGCTGAGTCCGAGGGTTGGGACTGAGATAAGGTGGGGGGAGGGAAAATGAGGAAGCTGGAGAAATCTGCATTCATCCCTTGTGGGTGGAGGGTTCCTAGGCGGAAGATGAGGCGCTCTTTCTCCAGGCGTCGTGTTGCCATGGTCTGGCGATGGAGAAGGCAAAGTAACTGCATGTCCTTGGCGGAGTGGGAGGGGGAGTTAAAGTGTTCCGCCACAGGGCGATTGGGTTGGTTGGTGCGGGTATCCCAGAGGTGTTCTCTGAAATGTTCTGCAAATAGGCGGCCTGTCTCCCCAATATAGAGGAGGCCACATCGGGTGCAGCGGATGCAGTAAATGATGTGTGTGGAGGTGCAGGTGAATTTGTGACGGATATGGAAGGATCCCTTGGGGCCTTGGAGGGAAGTGAGGGGGGAGATGTGGGCACAAGGTTTTCATTTCTTGCGGTTGCAGGGGAAGGTGCCGGGAGTGGAGGTTGTGTGGTGGGGTGTGGACCTGATGAGGGAGTCACGGAGGGAGTGGTCTTTCCAGAACGCTGATAGGGGAGGAGAGGGAAAGATATCCTTGGTGGTGGGGTCTGTCTGGAGGTGGCAGAAATGACAAAGGATGATACGATGTATCTGGAGGTTGGTGGGGTGGTAGGTGAGGACCAGTGGGGTTCTGTCGTGGTGGTGATTAGAGGGGTGGGGTTCAAGGGCAGAGGAGCAGGAAGTGGAGGAGATGCAGTGGAGAAGGATTCACATTTTTGGACCATTGGAATTTCTTCTGGGGTAGAAGTGACCTGTACAAGAAGAACAGAAGCATGTTAAACAGTCAGGGCAGGCAGGGACAAGGTAGGACTAATAAATTAAACTGCATTTATTTCAATGCAAGGGGCCTAACAGTGAAGGCAGACAAACTCAGGGCATGGTTATGAACATGGGACTGGGATAGCATAGCAATTACAGAAACATGGCTCAGAGATGGGCAGGACTGGCAGCTTCATGTTCCAGGATAGAAGTGCTACAGGAAGGATAGAAAGGGAGACATGAGAGGAGGGGGAGTGGCATTTTTGATAAGGATAGCATTATAGCTGTGCTGAGGGAGGATATTCCTGGAAATACATCCAGGGAAGTTATTTGGGTGGAACTGAGAAATAAGGAAGGGATGATAACCTTATTGGGATTGTATTACAGACCTCCTAATAGTCAGAGGGAAATTGAAAAACAAACTTGTAAGGAGATCTCAGCTATCTGTAAGAATAATAGGGTAGTTATGGTAGGGGATTTTAACTTTCTAAACATAGACTGGGACAGCCGTAGTGTTAAAGGTTTAGATGGAGAGGAACTTGTTAAGTGTGTACAAGACAATTTTCTAATTCAGTGTGTGGATGTACCTACTAGAGAAGGCGCAAAATTTGACCTACTCTTGGGAAATAAGGCAGGGCAGGTTACTGAGGTGTCAGTGGGGGAGCACTTTGGGGCCAGTGACCATAATTCTATTCGCTTTAAAATAGTGATGGAAAAGGATAGACCAGATCTAAAAGTTCAAGTTCTAAATTGGAGAAAGGCCAATTTTGACGGTATTAGGCAAGAACTTTTGAAAGCTGATTGGAGCCAGATGTTCGCAGGTAAAGGAACAGCTGGAAAATGGGAAGCTTTCAGAAATGAGATAACGAAAATCCAGAGAAAGTATATTCCTGTCAGGGTGAAAGGGAAGGCTGGTAGATATAGGGAATGCTGGATGACTAAAGAAATTGAGGGTTTGATTAAGGAAAAGAAGGAAGCATATGTCATGTATAGACCGGATAGATCGAGTGAATCCTTAGAAGAGTATAAAGGAAGTAGGAGTATACTTAAGAGGGAAGTCAGGAGGGCAAAAAGGGGACATGAGATATCTTTGGCAAATAGAACTAAGGAGAATCCAAAGAGATTTTACAAATACATTAAAGACAAAAGGGTAACTAGGGAGAGAATAGGGCCCCTCAAAGATCAGCAAGGTGGCCTTTGTGTGGAGTCACAGAAAATGGGGGAGATACTAAATAAGTATTTTGCATCAGTATTTACTATGGAAAAGGATATGGAAGATATAGACTGTAGGGAAAGAGATGGTGACATCTTGCAAAATGTTCATATTACAGAGGAGGAAGTGCTGGATGTCTTGAAACGGGTAAAGGTGGATAAATCCTAAGGACCTGATCAGGTGTACCCTAGAACTCTATGGGAAGCTAGAGAAGTGATTGCTGGGCCTCTTGCTGAGATATTTGTATCATCAATAGTCACAGGTGAGGTGCCGGAAGACTGGAGGTTTGCTAACATGGTGCCACTGTTTAAGAAGGGCGGTAAGGACAAGCCAGGGAACTATAGACCAATGAGCCTGACATTGGTGGTGGGCAAGTTGTTGGAGGGAATCCTGAGGAACAGGATGTACGTGTATTTGGAAAGGCAAGGACTGATTAGGGATAGTCAACATGGCTTTGTGCATAGGAAATCATGTCTCACAAACTTGATTGAGTTTTTTGAACAAGTAACAAAGAGGACTGATGAGGGCAGAGCGGTAGATGTGATCTATATGGACTTCAGAAAGGCGCTTGACAAGGTTCCCCATGGGAGACGGATTAGCAAGGTTAGATCTCATGGAATACAGGGAGAACTAGCCATTTGGATACAGAACTGGCTCAAAGGTAGAAGATGGAGGGTGGTGGTGGAGGGTTGTTTATCAGACTGGAGGCCTGTGACCAGTGGAGTGCCACAAGGATCGGTGCTGGGTCCTCTACGTTTTGTCATTTACATAAATGATTTGAATGCGAACATAAGAGGTACAGTTAGTAAGTTTGCAGATGACACCAAAATTGGAGGTGTAGTGGACAGCGAAGAAGGTTACTTCAGATTACAACAGAATCTTGACCAGATGGGCCAATGGGCTGAGAAGTGGCAGATGGAGTTTAATTCAGATAAATGCGAGGTGCTGCATTTTGGGAAAGCAAATCTTAGCAGGACTTCTACACTTAATGGTAAGGTCCTAGGGAGTGTTGCTGAACAAAGAGACCTTGGAGTGCAGGTTTGTAGCTCCTTGAAAGTGGAGTTGCAGGTAGATAGGATAGTGAAGGCGGCGTTTGGTATGCTTTCCTTTATTGGTCAGAGTACTGAGTACAGGAGTTGGGAGGTCATGTTGCGGCTGTACAGGATATTGGTTAGGCCACTGCTGGAGTATTGCGTGCAATTCTGGTCTCCTTCCTATTGAAAAGATGTTGTGAAACTTGAAAGGGTTCAGAAAAGATTTACAAGGATGTTGCCAGGGTTGGAGGATTTGAGCTATAGGGAGAGGCTGATCAGACTGGGGCTGTTTTCCCTGGAGCATCGGCAGTTGAGGGGTGACCTTATAGAGGTTTACAAAATTATGAGGGGCATGGATAGGATAAATAGGCAAAGACTTTTCCCTGGAGTCGGGGAGTCCAGAACTAGAGGGCATAGGTTTAGGGTGAGAGGGGAAAGATATAAAAGAGACCTACGGGGCAACGTTTCACAGAGGGTGGTACATGTATGGAATGAGCTACCAGTGGATGTTGTGGAGGCTGGTACAATTGCAACATTTAAGAGGCATTTGGATGGGTATTTAAATAGGAAGGGTTTGGAGGGATATGGGCCAGGTGCTGCCAGTTGGGACTAGATTGGGTAGGGATATTTGGTCGGCATGGATGGGTTGGACCGAAGGGTCTGTTTCCATGCTGTACATCTCTATGACTCTCTGACTCTATAATATCTTCAATGCTTCTTTCTATTTTCCGATATAAACAAACATCTTAGTCACCAAACATTCTGCTTTTCTTTCAAGCAGCATACAAATCATTTTGTTGATGATTGTTTTCTTTTTTATTTTCCCACTGTTCTGATTTAGAATGCTTTTGTAACATATTTCAGTTTATTTTTAAATTGTGGGATGTTGAAGTTGTTGGCTGGCCAGCATTTATTTCCCACCCCTAGCTGGTGGTGAGCTAGCTTCCTAAACTGCTGCAGTCCATATGGTGTAGGATGACCCACAATGCCCTTAGGAAGGGAATTCCATGATTTAGACCCAGCAACAGTGAAGGAATGGCAATATATTTCCAAGTCAGAATGGTGAGTGGCGTGGAGGGGACCTTGAAGAGGGTGGTGCTCCCATGTATCTGCTGCCCTTGTCCTTCTCGATGGAAGATGCTGTCAAAGGATCTTTGGTGAATTTCTGCAGTGCATCTTGTAGATAGTATACACTGCTGCTACTGAGCATTGATGGTGGGGGGAATGGATGCTTGTGGATGTGGTGCCAATCAATCAAACTGCTTTGTCCTGGATGGTTTCCTTTCTCTTGAGTGTTGAGGGAGCTGCACCCATCCAGGCAAATGGGGAGTATTCCATCACACTCCTGATTTGTGCCTTGGACAGGTTGCCTTGTGTGATTTGGACAGGTTTTGGTGACTGAGCAGCTGAGTTACTCACTGCAGTACTCTTAGCCTCAAGACTTCTGACCTGTAAAATTAACAGTTGTTCTTTGTACTGACTTGCTGTATATTAGCAACACTTCCTGCATTTCTTTCAGAATTCTAGTTTTATCTCATTTTATTGACAATAGGCCAGTGTCTAAACAGGGCTGATAATAAGCAGGGATAATAGGGTTGGGGAGGAAACGTTTCCACAGGGACCCTCTAGCTTATCCATCAGTTCATATGTGGAAACCCCAGTGGAAAAGTTTCCCAAGGTTTCTGTGGCTAAAGAGAATGAACTTGGAATTTGCTCATTTAGTCACATCCTTTACAGATACAACCTCTTAGGATCTCTGCAGGGATCAATAATTTTTATAAGAGATGCTAACTTTCACTTATTATATGACCAGAAGATGTAAGGGTAGAAGTAAGCCATTCAACTCATTGAGTCTGCTCCACCATTCAGTGAGATACTGGTTGATTTGATATTCCTCCATTCCACTTTTGGGTCTTTTCCCCATAATCGTTGATTCCATTACTGATTAAAAGTCTTCCTATCTCAGCCTTGATTATATTTAATGGTGCAGCATCAATAGCCCTGTGGGGTAAAAAATTCTACAGGTCCACTATCCTCTGAGAAAATAAATTCCTTTCTATCTCTATTATTCTGAGATCCTGCTCCCTAATCTTAGTCTCTCCCACAAAGGGAAACAATCTTTCCACAGCTACCCTGTCAAGTCTCCTGAGAAGCTATTATGTTTCAATAAGGTCACCTTTCATTCTTTTAAACCCTAATGAGTACAGGATCAAACTCTCTTCATGGGATATTCCCTCCTTACCTGGGATGAACCTAGTAAATCTTGTGGACTGCCTCCAATGCCAATATAAAAATGACACAAGCAGATACATTTTTAAACTTTTACTGTAACAAATGACTCGGAAAACACTATTGACTAAATACTACTTTCTTTTGATAGGCTGCTTATACAGAAAGTAAGGTTCCCTTTTATATGTATTACCCATTGATTTCCAGTCCTTGCAATAAACAGTTCACAGTTGCTTCCAGCTTCCAGTGTATTCCTATATTTTGATGTCATTGAATAATAACTTCTTCATCTCCAGACACTTTCCTCAGTTCTCAGAAATTGTTTCAATCCAGCACCAACGGTAGAGCTTGTCCAATTATTCATCTGCCTCCACTATCCTAAATCTATCCCCAAATCCTTGGATGGCTGCAGGATGAATCGTATCAACGAGAGACAGTTGAACAATCACAATAGACTGTGATAGTAGACAAAGCCTTTTCTCTCTACTGACCACATAAAACTTCTGCTGTGTGTTTTGATAGGGAAACCCGTAACCTGAGTGCTGTTTCCTTTGCACTCTCTGCCATGGAAATTTGAACACATTAGTTTTGAATCTGGATAGGATTGCCAATTAGCTATGCTTGACCTCAATTCTTTTTCATCAAAGTAAGTGGACAGTTTACTGCATAGCTGTTTACAACCTGATATCTGCACTTCCTTTTTGGATCTTTAGGAGTCTCAGAATCTAGTCATTATAAACTTGGAGACAGCTGCCATTGTATCCAAGCTTGAGTACCTTGTACTTCCGTCTCAGTAAAATAACCTACGTCTTCCTTTGATGTCTAACAACCAAACCATCCACTTTTACTGCCATGTTGACGATAGAACAGGCCATATGACTCCCTTAATTTATGATAAATTTAAATGCACAGTTCCAATTTATAATCCTCATAATTGTAATGTTCAAAATGAATATGGCATCAATGTAAGAATCCAAGTACCTTCATAAGCACCGTTAGCAAAATGTAATAGATACACTAACTACTGGGCTAATGCTGCACTGGTGGAGGTGCAATCCTTTAGTTCACACTATTATGTTAAGCCCATTCTTTCATTTAAAGTGGAAATAAAAGCTACCAAAGCATTGTCTTATGAGGAATAGGAGAGTTATTTTATAATGATGGCAAAATTATTTCCCCCATCTAATACCTGCAACATCAGTAGAATTAAATTAAATATAACCACTGACTCCAGCTGAAAGCTACTCATTAATTTTCAGCAGCAGCCAATAAAATGGTTGATCCCTCTCAGTACTTCAACTCAGGTCCAGAACTATGTAAGCTAAAACAAAACTCTAGCAATTCTCCTCAGAAACATTGGACCAAATGTTCTTGATGAAAAGCTGTACATAACAAAAGTAACCTATCGTGTCCTTCACCAGAATTCAGCCCATCAACCAGTACAACGGGAAATAAGTCCTTGTAAGTACTCCCTGACTATTTGTAATTCTTTATTTCCTCCTACTCAGGATAGCACAGAAAAGCTAGCAAGCAGAAATAACTCAACATAATCCACCATGAAATATTTATTGCTATGAAAGAGTTATCAATCGAATTAGCTTGACAAACTGGAAAATATTTAATTGTGTGCCTGATAATGTGGTTCAGTAATATCCAGTTCAAATCACAAAGAAATGTGATTGTCACATTGTTGAGTAACACTTACATATAATTAGATATTGATTAGTGTGGCACACCCCTAATGTAAGATTCTTTGCAATGTCTGCTGTACCCTGAAAAATTCTATATCAGGATATTAAACTTGTTATGTTGAGACCAATGTACCAATGTATTGCAAACTAAATGTACATTTGGTACATCAATGCACTATAATGTACTTTGACCACACTTCAACTACTGGTAACTGTACAGAGTCACTGATAAAAATGGCAAGTTAATTAGAGTTAGATTTGAGGACTGGTGAACTTGGGTTTGGTCATTGGTTCACTTAAACTTGTGGTGAGCTGACTTCTTGAACCATTGCAGTCCATTTGGTGGAGGTAAGTCCATAATGTCATTAGGGAGGGAGTTCTAGAATTTTGATCCAGTGACAATGAAGGAACAGTGATATACTTCTAAGTCAGGATGGTGAGTGGCTTGGTATGAAATTTGCCATTGGTGTTGGTCCCATGTATCTGCTGCCTTTTTCCTTCTAAATGGTAATGGTGATGGGTTTGGAAGGTGCAGATAGAGGAGTGCTGATGAATTTCTGCAGTACATCCTGTAGATGGTAGACATTGCTGCCACTGAGCATTGGTGGTGGAGGGTGTGAATATTTGTGGATATAGAACTGATCAAGTGAGTTGCTTTGTCTTGGGTGGCAAAAGGCCTCTTGAGGTTTGTTGGAGCTGCACTTATCCAGGCAAGATGAAGTATTTCATCATATTCCTGGGATGTGTCTTGTAAATGGGAAATAGCTTTCGGGAATCACGAGGTGAGTTACTTGCTGTAGGATTGCTAATCTCTGATCTGCCTTTGTAGCCACAGTACTTATATGGATGATCCAGTTCAGTTTTGGGGTCATTGGTAACCCCTGGAAAGTGGTAGGTTAAATGGGATTCAGCAATGGCAGTGCCATTGGATGTCAAGGGAAATAGTTAGAGACGGCTTCTTCATTGAGATCATAATTGCTTGGAACTTGCGTAGTGCGAATGTCATCCTACTTTCATTCCAATTGTTGAATGAGGGAGCCGGACTACCAAAGTTAACATTATCTAAATAACAGTTACAAGGAAAATAATGGCACTGAAAAGTGACAAATGCCTAAGACCAGATCATTTCTATTCCAGTGCTTGAAAAGAAGTTGATGAGAAAACTGTAATTTTCTAAAATTCTCTCAACTTCTGAATCATTCCTGAAGACTGGACATTTGCATGTATCACTTTATTATTTTAGTAAACTAATGGGGAAACTGTGGAAATATGGATGAATTAGCACATCTGTTTTCAGGAAATTGCTAGAGTCTTTAATTAAAGGGTGACTTGAAATTTTTCAGCTGTTTAGATAGACTCAGCATGGATTTGTAAAGAGTCAGTCAAACCTGACAAAGCTGATTGAATTCTTGGAACAAGTGACTATAGTAGTGGGTAGTGGAACATCTATGGATGTTATTTATATAGACATCCAGAAGACATTTAATAAAGTCCTTCATAAGAGGCTATTCACTGAAGGTGAAACCTATACAACAAAAAGAATTACTGATCTGTTTAGGAAATTGGCTGAACAACAGCAGGCAGTCAATAGCAATAATGGACGGGCACCTCTAATTGACAGAATGGGACCAGTGGTGTCCCACAAGAATTGAGTTGGGAGTTAGCTGTTTGCCATGTCTTTTAATGACTCAAGACAAGTAGCAATATATCCAAATTTTCCAATGGCACAAATATTGGAAGAGTTTCCAGCAGAGTATATGGAAATAAAAACTTCAAAGTGATGTCAAGATTAATTGGTTAGGAAAAACTGTGGCAAATGGATTGCAAGGCATGGAAATGTGAGCTTACCCACTTTGGAACTAAAAAGGGTAGACCCGAGTACAGTACTATCTACATAGCTAAAAGCTAGAAATGGTGGCCATCTAAAGAGATTTGTAGGTTCAGGAACATAAATTACTAAAATATGATGACTGGGTACAGAAAATAACAAAAAAAAAGCTAATGGAAAATTCACTATTACATCTAAAATACAAGGGGGTAGAAATTGTGCCTCAATTATACAAAGCCATGATTATATGATCATGGAGTACTGTGAATAGCTTTGGGCACCATACCTTAGAAAGGAAATGTTGGTGTTGGACAAATGGCAGCTTAATTTATCATTGTTTTAAATCTGGTATCCAAGGGTTAAATTACAAAGTGAGATTATACAAATTATGATAATATTCCCTAGAATTTGAGATTGTTACAAGATGCTTTGATCAATGTTTTCAATATAGTAAGGGGACAAAATAGATTAGGATAGACAGTAACTAGTTCTATTAAGTGGAGGGTTTAGGACTAGGGACATAATGTGAAAATGAGAGCCAAACCTTTCAAGGAGTGATATTAGAAGACAGTCCTTCATACAAAGGATGATTTAAGTTGAGAGCTCACAAATAGCAACTAACGTCAGAAAAATTTTAATTTTGTTAATTTTAAAATGAGACTTATGGATTTTGTTAGCCAAAGGTATTGAGGGATATGGAGTAAAGATATGTGTTTGATGTATGGGTGTTCGGTTGCAGGTCAGTCATGAATTCATTAACCACCAGAACAAGCACTAGGTGCTAAATGGTCTAGATTTGAGTAGTGGTGAAAAAGCACAGCAGGTCAGGCAGCATCTGAGGAGCAGGAAAATCGATGTTTTGGGCAAAAGCCCTTCATCAGGAAGAGCTTTTGCCCAAAACGTCGTTTTTTCATGTTCCTCGGATGCTGTCTGACCTGCTGTGCTTTTCTTTCACCACTCTAATCTTGATTCTAAACTCCAGCATCTGCAATACCCACTTCTGCCTGGCTAATTGGTCTAGTCCTGTTCTTAGATTTCTGAACTTTTGTGCTGCTACAATAATATCCAACACATGCACGAGGAACAGGATATCATCTTCTTATTATGTACTTTTCCACTAGTTGACTGTAATATTAATTTTAACAAGTTATAACTTCAATAGAAGTTTCCCTCGACTCTCTCTCATTTTAGGTGCTGGCATTACAGGTTCAATGTGCCAAGTGTGCTTTGGCCAGAGGTTCTCAGTTGATATAACAGATGGGCTGGACCTGTGGTGTCAAACTGATTTTTCTTTCACCAGAGTCTTGCATAACCCAAGACTTTGCCTGTTTTTCTTGCTTTCTTTTCTGCCTGACTAAATCATTGCACTCACCAATCTGTCTTTAGGTTTTCATTCTGTCTTCCTTTATCTCACGTTTGGTCTTTAGGGACTACTTTATTTCTTTGCCTGCGATTTTGGACAATTTTTATTTCAACTATTTTTCTCATCAAAGATGTTATTATACACTTCAGGAGCAAGGGGGACCTGAACCTGCACCTCCTAGTCCAGGAGTAGAGACCCTACCACTGTGCCACAAAGGGTCCCTACATTTTTTACCCTTTCCTTTCTTCTGTTCCTTATTTAATCTGTGACAATTTCAATTTTAGGGATGGTTCTGAAACAATAGCATTTTCTCCCTTTCACAGAAGCTGCCTGATGTACTGAATGTTTCCTGTTTTTGTTTCACATTTCCAGCATATGCAGTATTTTGCTTTTGTTTAAACATTTTCCATCTTAACATTTGCAGAAACAAAGCATACACTTTGGGGCCTGATGTTTTTAGATGGTTGCAGAATATTTTGTGTTGCTGATATACCTCAATCATAATATGTTTTCATCACCACCATGCTGTCAGTGATATTCACCAGCCCAGAGGAAGGAAGGGCTGTGCCAACCACATTCTTCCTGTCAAGTCTTTTTCATGAGAGCACAATTAGACTCAAGTGTACATCCTGAAACCTTGCTATAAACCTATAACAGAAACCTATTCAACTGTCATTCAGCAGCTGACTAACGTCAGTGAAAGCTATTATTAGAAGTGGTACATGACCTTTGCTGTCATCACACCAACAAAGACATTTCAGGTCACAACATTTTTGAAATCATTAAAAGGCTGGTTCATATACCACATTCGGTACTGCATGACATTCAAGGTCAAAGTCATCTCCTTATAAGTGCAGTCATTAGCGTAGTAATGACAGATATACAAAGGCTGTTAGCAGAGGTTGAGATTTGTGAAAAACGTCAGAGGTGTGGATTTATTCTACGCTGCCCCACCAGACAGGAATAAAAGAGTGATGCGACAAATTTGAAAGCAATGGTTCTGAAAGCATTTGTCATGGTTATTTGTGACCTGCTGTGATATGAATATCACAGTTAATCTAGTTTATTACAACATTGTGCCCCTAACAACTGTTACTCCTCTGAAGATTATGGTACAATACCTTGTAAGGGGAGGTGGTAATGCCACTAGACCAGCAATTTAAAACCTCAGGATAATGTTCTGGGGACATGGGTTCAAATCATACCATGGTAAAGGATAATACTTAAATTCAATTACAGATCTGGAATAAAAAAGCTCAATTAAATTTTTTTATATTTATTCATGGGACGTGGGCATCACTGGCTGCCCACTATTATTGCCCCTTCTAGTTACCCTTGAGAAGATGGTGGTGAGCTGTCATTGAAATGCACATGCAGGATTTTGACCCAGTGACAGTGAAAGATTGATGATATATTTCCAAGTCAGGATGGTGATTGATCTGGAGAAGAACTTGAAGGGGGTGGTGTTCCGATGTGTCGGCTGCTCTTGTCATTCTAGATGGAAGCGGTCATGGGTTTGGAAGGTGCTGTTGAACGATCTTTGGTGAATTATTGTTATAAAAAAACACTTCTGGTTCATTTATATTCTTCAAAGAAAGAAATCTGTCATCTTTACCTTATCTGGTCCACATATGACTCCAGATCTACAGCAAGTTGTTGACACTTAACTATCTCCAGGGAATTACAAATGGACAATAAATGCTGGCTTAGTGAATAGTAATGCTCACATCCCATATACAAATAAAAATAATGAAGTACATTATTAAGCCATGAGGATATATATGTATATTTTAAAATGTTAAATAAATGTGACGAATCCCTTTACCTCATTGAATACCATGGTGAATATAGCAAAGTGTGAATATGAGATCAGAGGCTGTGTAGTTGTTTTCACATATTGAGAATGTAATGATCTCTTCCATTTTCTAACAACAGCAAGTCAGATGTTATTACCATAGATCAGTTCTGGCTATCAAAATATTGTTCCAGCACATTGGAAAATTATGACCATAAGGCTATGAATATTAGTGTGGGATAAATAGGCGTCAGTGTGGGAATGGGATAGCAATATTAATATACTGGAATATATTTCAATTGAAGGGAAATGTCAATGTCGAATGAACGTTGTTTCATCCACCCACATTGTTGGCTATGGAAATAATTATTTTCCAATTTATTCCATTGCTTTATCTGTCATCACTGGATGAAGAAAGATGTTGCGTTGCTTTGTATTACACCATCAAGATCAGTTTAATTGAATAGTTTTGTCCAGTTTGTTTTTTTGATGTCTCTCAATAAACTGAGGTATTGTGACTCATTACCAGTTAAAGGCATTGAGGAAAGTGGTGCTCTACAAGTAAACTGTTGTATAACTCAGTAAACTGGTGTATTGTGACTTGGTGTCCTTAAATAAATTGCTTTATTGTGATTTGGTGCCAATTAGTAAAGTTATGCGAGATGGAAAGCAAATCATCACTCCTGACTCATTATGTAAAACAATATGCATCTGTAGAGCTCCTTAAGGCAGAAAAGATATTTAAGCTCTGCACAATGTGTGAGGGAAAATGGTATGAAAAAAATAAAAGATTAGGAAATGTGATAGCTGATGGAGGAAAGAAGGCAAGGTGCTATCTTTGGAATAATTGTGTCAAAAGGAGATCTGAAAGGCATTAAAATGGATTGTAGTGTCAAGTAGGAATAGAAATTCCTACAACATTAAAGAAGTCAAATTTCAGATTATTACGCAACCTTAATACCTTCTGTAAACTGCATTATTACTAAAGCTAAAGTGAGAGAAAAACCAAGAAGCGACACAAAAAGAAAACCAAAAATGCAAAAGATTAAGTCAATGCCTGCGCGCAGCAAGACCTGGACAGTATGCAGGCTTGGGCTGATAAGTGGCAAGTAGACTTCATGCCACACAAGTATCAGAAAATCTAACCTTCTCCCATTGATGTCTTATGTCACTACCATCATATGAATCCCTTACCTTAAACAATTTGAATAACCAGCTGGCTCCAGTTATGTGCAACTTTGGTGAAGTTGGCGACAAAATACAACACATACAGATTAGACCTGGTAGGAGCAGATCTGAGCTTTGTGGGTTTAGTTGTACAAGCAGGGTATCCTTTTTAAAATGCCAAGTATCCCATTGATTATGGCCCCAAGACACCTTTGGGATGAATGAGATGCCAGTTGGTAGGATGCTTTTGGAATTTTTAAAAGTAGACAAGAATGCATGTAAAAAGTACATGAACTCAATGAATTTTTAAGGCAAGTGGAACTGTCATGAAGAGCTGTCAAACATGCCAAGAAGGTTATCAAGAAGAATTATCAAAAAAGGTCTTTCAAAAGTATCAACAGGAAGTGGCAAAAGCTACGTCAAAGGAGATTCTCAATGCATTTAGAAGTCTTGCCCTTTCAATTAAAAAAAAACTACTGGAATATTAAAACAAGTTGCTTATTATTTAATTTTATCTTCTAACTTAAGCCTGAGGGCTGATATTAGTGGATTAGTGTTGTGTGATTGATTTCAGAACCATCCATTATTACAGTAGAGTGCTGATACCACAGTTTGACAGACAACTACAAATGGTATGGACACTAAAGTGGCTGATGTATTCCAATTCCAATTGTAATAAAACATTACACACTTGAATGAAATATTTGTTGTTAGAAGGCTTTAAGGAGTGCACCCGTAGTTTTGTTTTATGAATAAATGGATACAGAACTGGCTCAAAGTTAGAAGACAGAAGGTAGTGGTGAAGGGTTGTTTTTCAGACTGGAGGCAAGTTGCTCCTTAGGTCTCTTTTATATCTTTCCCCTCTCACCCTAAACCTAGTTCTGGACTCCCTGACCTATCCATGCCCCTCATAATTTTGTAAACCTCTATAAGATCACCCCTCAGCCTCCAACGCTCCAGGGAAAACAGCCCCAATCTGGTCAGTCTCTCCCTATAGCTCAAATCCTCCAAGCCAGGCAACATCCTTGTAAATCTTTTCTGAACCCTTTCAAGTTTCACAACATCTTTCCGATCGGAAGGAGACCAGAATTGCACACAATATTCCAACAGTGGCCTAACCAATGTCCTGTACAGCCGCAACATGACCTCCCAACTCCTGAACTCAATACTCCGACCAATAAAGAAAAGCATACCAAATGCCTTCTTCACTTTCCTATCTACCTGCAACTCCACTTTCAAGGAGCTATGAACCTGCACTCCAAGGTCTCTTTGTTCAGCAACACTCCCTAGGACCTTACCATTAAGTGCATAAGTTCTGCTACCAGAGGATGTGGTGGAGGAGGCTGGTACAATTGCAACATTTAAGAGGCATTTGGATGGGTATATGAATAGGAAGGGGTTTGGAGGGATATGGGCTGGGTGGGACTAGATTGGGTTGGGATATCTAGTCGGCATGGACAGGTTGGACCGAAGGGTCTGTTTCCATGCTGTACATCTCTATGACTCTAATTGAAAGTTTGCAATGGGCATTTAGAACTTTATATTATTTAATCTCAGCATGGGTCCTAAGGACAGTCCATAGTGAAAACTGAGTGAATTGGCATGGTTGATGTAAGGGCAAAGGGTGATGGGGCAAGGGTTGGCATGTATTGCCAATCAGTAAGCATGGGGCCTATAAAAGGCCAAGGAAGCAGTGCAGATATATAACTTGACATGGAGGAAATGAGATGATTTGAGGGTGGGTACAGCACATGAGGTAGTATGGGTTAATATGGATGGAATTTGAAGAATGTGAGGCTGGCATGAGGGAATCGGAAAGGTGAGGCTTGAGAGCTGTTTTATATTTTATTTCCTTCTTTTATAATTTGGACATGATCTTGCACCCAGTTCACCTCCACAGTCAGTGTTAGCATCCTCTTCACTTATTCCAAGTTTGCTGGTGTCACTCCCAAAGAGCCCCTCCACCTGAGAGCAGCTTCTTTCAACAGCACTCACCAAATCCACAGCCTCTACCGCCTGCAGGACAACGGCAACAGGTATATGGAACACCATCACCTCCAGGTCACACACCATCTTGACTCTGAACTACACCACTAAACCTTCACTGTTACCTGGAACCCCCTCCCTAACAGCACTGTGGATGTACCTATCATCCATTGGTTACAGCGATTTAAGAATGTAGCTTAACCATCACACTCTTGAGGGTATTTATGGATGGGCAATAATTGCTTGCCCAACCAGCAATATCCCATCAATGAACAGAAAATACCCAAAAAATCCGTCTTCTATGTATTGGCCCCACATTTCTGACTGAGGGGCAAAGATTTAGCACAAAAATGTCAACCATAAGCTGCATTTGTTAAGACAGCAAAAGGCATTGCTCCGAATCTAGCTGTCTGCTGGGCAGAGCCATGACAGTACAATTGTTGGCAAATTAGAACACTGAGTTACACAGATATGAGTGGCAATATCATGGCCAGAGGAGTGATTCAGGCCACTGATCATGACAATGGAATGTCATTTTTTAATGGCATACTATAGAAAGCATGTTGACTGTCTTGGGATGTTTCCATGAAACATAGTCAATCAGGCATTCACATTTCATAGAGATGCTACTAGGTCTGTGGTTTCAAATTTAATGAGAATGATAAACCGAAAGGTTAATAGAATGGACAAAACGTGGCTGAGATTATTAAGATTTTTATTTTAGCTCTTTAAATTGGTTATTATCACTTCTGATTACATGTCAACTTTGAGTATAACTGATATTATACACATCTGAAAAGTAGGAAAGCCAAACTCAAAATGCTTATTCAGATGACATGCTCTAAAATCACATGATGGCACAAAGTAGATAGAGTTCTGACTGAATACAAATCACACCCACATTTCATTACTGGATGCCTAATTATCCATGTTACAAATGGGGTGGCCCACAGCGAGTCAACCAGTGAACAGCTTAGCCAAGGGAACAGAATTGTTAGGAGCTGGATGTCAGGCTCTCCAAATGAAATAGGAGTCAGTATAAAGGCAGATCATTCTCTGTTGCTAATTCAGTTTGATTGATTGCATGCTCACTTTCAATTTGTGTCAATGGAGTTCATCACAGCTAATTTCACCTGATCCTACCTGGCCTTCTGAATACAGAATCTTACGTTTGCCAGTGGGTTGAACAGAACTGAAGAGCAAAATTCCTTACTGGTTTATTTTACCTTTTTAATCCAGAATTACTGACTTCAATAGCAAAAGCCCAAGAAACTCTAAAATACTTAAAATTCTTTTTTTTTCGGAAGTGTTGAAATTCATCAGACTATAATAGTAGAAATTGTTTGAATTGTTGGTCCCCAATGAATTCTGCAGATAATCTGCATTACGAAGTTATTTTATTATCCAGATATCATGTGCAATATCTGATAAGTTTTAGCAAGGATTTCCATTCAGCATAAATAGAGCTTTTCCTCACAACTATCAGTTCTAATGAAGAGTCACTCGAAACACTAACTCTGCTTTCTCCCCACAGGTGCTGCCAGATCTGCTGAGTTCCACTAGCAATTGCTATCTTTGGTTCAGATCTCCAGCATCTGCAGTTCTTTTGTTTTATTTAACAATTGTGATGTTATCTTCACTAGAAATGCAGAGTTGAAAAGGTTTAATTTTCTCTCTTACCCAGTCCCTTGTGAATGAATGTACCAAGTTCAGTTTCATACTGAAAAGCTCACAGTTCCTTGTGCTGCTAAAGGTAATTATGCATCCACAAAATTAACTATGACCATCCAACCATCAGCTCATAGGATAACACAGTCGCTCAGCTGGAACAGAATAAATAACTTTTTGCCCAGGCAATTTTTACAGCGAATGCAATCTTTACATAAATAAAAAGCTTGCATTTGGATAGTGTCGTTCACTAACTCAGTAGGTCCAAAGGACTTTCTGGCCAGTTAAGTTATTTTGAGTTGTATCACTCATATAGATATAAAAACACAAAGCACACTTTGCCTCAGAGACTGGGTAAGATTCAAATGCACACATCCAAATGCACAGAATGGTTGACATTTTCACAAGAAGTCAAGGTGTCAAAGTCCGTGGGCATCTAAGATGTGCACTATAGAGTCTTACAGGCTTATTAGAAAGTTGAAATTAATGTTCACACTCACTAATATATATTCTGAGCAGGCTTAAGATCAACTTAAGATCAAGATGACCAACTTCAAGACTAGAAAGGGTCCTGTCTGACCCCTAAGTGCACAAATTAGTGGGCAGCATGATGGCACAGTAGTTAGCACTGCTGCCTCACAGCGCCAGAGATCTGGGTTCAATTCCCGCCTCAGGCGACTGACTGTGTGGAGTTTGCACATTCTCCCCGTGTCTGTGTGGGTTTCCTCTGGGTGTTCCGGTTTCCTCCCACAGTCCAAAGAATGTGCAGGTCAGGTGAATTGGCCATGCTAAATTGTCTGTAGTGTTAGGTGAAGGGGTAAATGTAGGGGAATGGGTCTGGGTGGGTTGCGCTTCGGCGGGTCAGTGTGGACTTGTTGGGCCGAAGGGCCTGTTTCCACACTGTAAGTAATCTAAATTCAAAGCAAATCAAATCAATGAGTGTGAAATATAAAAACACAGTGAGTTACTTTGCTGGGAGATGTGGGTTACATTTTTAACAACCCAGAGCTACAGAGAAGACAGAGAGATTTTCATATTTAGGACAATCAGAGCTGTTCAGATGAAGAGAATTCAACTACTCTTCCTCACAGAAAGGATACAGTTAGCATTTTTAGCTCTATCACAGATGTACTGAGGTGCATTTGTAAAAAGTACACATTGAGACACCATTTTATATAAATGATCTGTTTGCATAAGTCCCTTAGATGGAAATAGCATCAACCTTTATAGTAAGAAATAATTTGCCTTTATGTGCAGCTTATAGCACAAAATACCCCCTAGCCTATAAGCTATATTGGAAATGAAACCATCATTGCCATGTAGGCAACTGTAGTAGCTAATTCACACATAGAAGCAAGATTAATTAATTATTAGTAATGATTCTTAAAGGAGAAATGTTTGGTAGGGAAAAAGGAACTTGTTGTTCTTCAAATGGGGCAAAAGGATTGTTTGGCTACTGAGACCACCTGTCCCAGAGACAGGGACACTGCACCACAAGAGTTCTCAAATGAATCTTTTACATTCATCTAAACAGACAAATGGATCTCAACTAATTTCCTCTTAAAATACACAACTTCCTCGCTATGGATCAAGTTGCATGTCCAATTGTTGAAGTGAGGTTTGAACTCACAATCTTAGAATCACCAAATCAAGGAATCATGCTGTATAGAACAGGCCATTTGGTCCATCAAGACTGTATCAATAAAACTACTCTAGATCTACACTTGTCCCTCTTTCTAGCACTTGGCTGATTAACTTGATTGCTAAGACATTTCAAATGCTCATCCAAATACTCTTTAAAACTTGTGAGGTTTCCCACAAAATGACCTTTCAAGGCAAAAAGATGCTGAAGTGTCCTTTGCATCGAGAACGCAAAGAATACTCTACTCCTGCAGTTGATACACAAGGAACAGACTGCGATAGCAACACTTATAGTCATAGAGTCATCGAGACGTACAGCATGGAAACAAACTCTTCCATGCCGACCAGATATCCTAACCCAATCTAGTCCCACCTGCCAGCACCCAAACCATATCCTTCCAAACCCTTCCTATTCATATACCCATCCAAATGCCTCTTAAATGGTGCAATTGTACCAGCCTCCACCACTTCCTCTGGCAGCTCATTCCATACACGTACCACCCTCTGCATGAAAAAGTTGCCCCATAGCTCTTTTATATCTTTCCCCTCTCACCTTAAACCTATGCCCTCTAGTTGGACTCCCTGACCCCAGGGAAAAGACTTTGTCTATTTACCCTATCCATGCCCCTCATAATTTTGTAAACCTCTATAAGGTCACCCCTCAACCTCCGATGCTCCAGGGAAAACAGCCCCAGCCTGTTCAGCCTCTCCCTATAGCTCAAATCCTCCAACCCTGGCAACATCCTTGTAAATCTTTTCTGAACCCTTTCAAGTTTCACAACTTCTTTCCGATAGGAAGGAGACCGGAATTGCACACAATATTCCAACAGTGGCCTAACCAATGTCCTGTACAGCCTCAACATGACCTCCCAACTCCTGTACTCGATACTCTGACCAATGAAGGAAAGCATACCAAATGCCTTCTTCAATATCCTATCTACCTGCAACTCCACTTTCAAGGAGCTACAAACCTGCACTCCAAGGTCTCTTTGTTCAGCAACACTCCCTAGGACCTTACCCTTAAGTGTATCCGCCCTGCTAAGATTTGCTTTCCCAAAATGCAGAACCTCGCATTTATCTGAATTAAACTCCATCTGCCACTTCTCAGCCCATTGGTCCATCTGGTCAAGATCCTGTTGTAGTCTGAGATAACCCTCTTCGCTGTCCGCTACACCTCCAATTTTGGTGTCATCTGCAAACTTACTAACTGTACCTCTTATGCTCTCATCCAAATCATTTATGTAAATGACAAAAAGTAGAGGACCCAGCACCGATCCTTGTAGCACTCCACTGGTCAGGCCTTCTGTCTGAAAAACAACCCTCCACCACCACCCTCCATCTTCTACCTTTGAGTCAGTTCTGTATCCAAATGGCTAGTTCCCCCTGTATTCTGTGCGATCTAACATTGCTAATCAATCTCCCATGGGGAACCTTGTCGAATGCCTTACTGAAGTCCATATAGATCACATCTACCACTCTGTGCTCACCAATCCTCTTTGTTACTTCCTGAAAAAACTCAATCAAGTTTGTGAGACATGATTTCCCACGCACAAAGCCATGTTGACTATCCCTAATCAGTCCTTGCCTTTCCAAATACATGTACATCCTGTCCCTCAGGATTCCCTCTAACAACTTGCCCACCATCAACGTCAGGCTCACTGGTCTATAGTTCCCTGGCTTGTCCTTACCACCCTTCTTAAACATTGGCACCATGTTAGCTAACCTCCAGTCTTGCAAAGGTCTTGTTGTTAAGGAAGGAGCAATTTTAATTTACGCTGTAACAAAGTCAGGAACACATGGCTTATGGTATTACAATTCAACTTTTTAAGGCAAAATCATAGGTGGAGAAACCTCTCTATGGATTGGGGAGTTAATAACAGCCCTGTTGAATTCCAACTGTTCAGACAATTTTGTGTTCTATTTTACAGATCAAGCAACAGAAGATGCCAAGAAAACTGTTCTACAAATCTTGCTTAAAAAGGAGGGGCTTCACAGAATTAACATAATTGGTCTGTCCATGGATGATCATAAAGATCTAGAAAAGATCTGGAAAGCTTTTGAAAGCCAGTTCAAGTTACAAATTAACTTCAAGATTAATAGATCCCAACTCATGACATACAGATAACAACCCCAAGAGTCTCTTCACCAGTTTGTTGGACATTGCCACAGCAAATGGCATCAGTGACATCTTTCTGAAGAGAAACTGTCAAAGGGATTTGTTAAATTAGTCACAATCTCTGCACCAATTAAAACCTTTAGGAAGGATCTTTTGAGCAAGAAACAGGGTAGTACCAATGACATTGATGCATGGATGGACACAAATGTGAAACTATAGTAATAAATGAACCACAATTACATGAGAACAGAATAACTAAGGGCAGGGGGAAACAATTTAGCTCTTCAAGTCTTCTGTGCAATTTAATATGCTTATGGCTGATCTCATTTTGGCCTCAGCACCATTGTCCTGCCTGCTCCCCATACTCCTTTAACCCATTTCTAATTAAAAGTCTACATTATTTACAAAGCAGTGAAGTTTATATGGAGATAATTACTATTTAAGATGATATTTCGCTGCAAGTCAGATCAAGAAATGTGAATTTTGAGACTCATAAACAGAAAAATATACCTACTTTTGTCATTCCATGCTTTTAAAATAAAAGCTTGCTTTGACTCCACATAACGCTGAGGTGACATCTTCCCAAATGAAGCTAATCAAGATCAAGTATTGCCTCATTTGATGGACTGTATATGACTAGCAGTCTCAAACTACAACCCAGATTTCAAGACACTGGCAGAGAATGTGCCATGACAGGTATCACCCTGAGACTTGATGAGGAGATGAAAAAATGAATAATTAGCCTTTACTGCAGGAGGATTTGAATCCAGGAATAGTGAAGTCTTGATTCAATTATATAGGAGCTTAGTCAGACTGCACCTGGAGTACTGTATGTAGTTTTGCTCTCCTTATCTCAGGAAAGATGAAGAGAAACTGGGCAAATTGGACCCCTATTCTTTAGAGTGAGAGGCAATACTTAAAGCTAAGATGTTTCTTCTGGTTGATGGGCTAGAATTACAGGCACAATTTAAAAATAAGGGGGATTCTGAAATGATAAGTTTTTTTTACTCAAGAGGATTGTGAACCTTTGGAATTTTCTACCACAGAGGACTAAGGAAATTCAAACTTTTGAGTATGTATCAGGTAGAGATTCACAGATTTCTCATTGCCAATAGCATTTAAGTTTATGGGAATGGGATGGGTAAAGGTAGGTAAAAGGCACTGAAGTATTTGATGTGCCGCAACCATATTGAATGGCTAGGCAGATCTAAATGAATGACCTAAATGAATGTTCTTATTGTGATGATGCTATGACTTTAAGCGGTGTATTTTGTCCTTTTCTTTTGAAGAGATGTTTTAAGGCAGAAGTGCCAAGCATGTCTAACAGAACACTACAGTAAACAGTTTGTGAGGTCTTGGGTTTTTTTTAAATCGTTGGAACAGTAGAAGCAGCCTGAATGGGTGTGGCCAAGCTATTGCAGAACCAAAATTTTTAGTTTTTTTAGTTTCTCAGTAGCAGTTGTAGCTGGGGTCTCAGCAGGGTTGGAAGCTGTAGTACATATTTCCTTGTTACTATGTCTCTCTCAGATTTTTCTCTTGATGTATTTCCTACTGGACTGCTAGAATTGCTTATGAGACCATCTATTTTATTGACTTTTGCCTTTGTCAAGGGTGTGTTTATGGGATGTTACTATATTGGAACAGTTACTGTTGAAGAGCTAAATAATCCATTATTCTGTTAATTTTTCCCAATAGATTTAAGTTTTCCAATTTCCTCTTTCTTTTGTTGTATGTTGACTATAGTGTATGAATAAAGTGTGTTTTCCTTCAAAACTGATAGTTTGACAAATTGAATTGCACCCAGAATGCAATGCCTGGCACTTAACTTTAAAATAAGAAAATGTTAGGATTTAGACAACCTTCTGAATTTTTTGAGCGGGTTTGGTCTGGTCTATAACACTTTCTATGGACGGTTTTCTCCTGGAATGAGAGAAAGAGAGGGATTGACTGAGAAGAAAGTGAGTGCTGGTGGGAGAAAGGTGGTGAGGTGTCCCAACCAAAGTGAATCGGTAGCACTGAGGCCATGCAGGGCTAAGGAGGGAGGGAGTTGGGATGGGTGAGAGGGAGTGTGGGAAGATGGTGATTGCAATAGCAAGAGGAGTAGACCCTTGGTGAGAGGTGGGTGCAGTAGCAGTGATGGGATGGGTGTGAGTTGGTACAGAGAAATGGTGGCATTTACCTGGGCAAGCAGGGAAGATCATTGCCCTTCTCCTTTCACAGTTGGGCATTCCTCCAGACGGCTGAGATCACAATGCCTGGACTGATAACATAGTCTTCTCTGTTGGACCTGGGGAGGAGGACATCCAGACTCTGTACCACCGAGACATCCAGAACCTTCAGGTGATCGTCCTCAAACCAGGGCAACAATATCCCCTTCAATTAAACAAAGAACTGCAGATGCTGGAACTCTGAAAAGAAGAACATTAATTACTGGAGAAACTCAGCAGGTCTGGCAGTATCTATGGAGAGGAAGCAGAGTTAGCATTTCTAATCCAATGACCCTTTTTCGGAACCATTTACTTGTCATGTCTAGGGCAAACATCACGGACCATACACAACAGTTCCAGACTGACAGTGCTCGTTTGGGTATTCACCAGTCTTCTAAAGGTGGTGTGGACACCATGGATGCCAGCATATTCTGAGATAGCTCATCAGTGGCGAGTTTTTTCAGCTACTGCAAGTGGTAGGATCTGGATAGCATCAGACTGGATGGGCACAATAGTGGGCATGGAAGGGAGTTAATGAAGCGAGTTTGGAACAATAAGGTGAGAAATCTCATGGGACCTCATGAGAGTTTTTGATGTGAAACTCAATGAAATTGATACAAATAGCCAAAATATCATAAATTATTGCAAGGGATTTGAAGTACAATTTAAAGGCGCCTTGTTGGAACTGTACAGATCCCTGGTTAGACCACAGAGTACAGCGTATAGTTTTGGTCTTTTTACACAAAGAAGGATATATTTGTCCTTGAGGGAGTGCAAAAAAGGTTCACAAGATTGATTCCTGAAATATTCTGTAAGGAGAGATTGAGTGGAATGAGTCCATTCCCTCTAGAGCTCAGAAGAATGAAAGGCAATATTATTAAAACATAAACAACATTGAGAGTGTTTTGACAGGGTAGATGCGGAGAGGTGTTCCCTTGCTGGAAATTCTAAACCTAAAGGGCATAGTCTCAGGATAATGGGCTCAACATTAATGAGTGAGATGAGGGGGAATTTCTTCACATATGGAGAGCTGTGAATCTTTGAAATTCTCTACTGCAAGAGACTATGGATGTTCAGTTGTTGAGTAAGTTCATGGCTAAAATTGATGAAGTTTTCATCTCAAAAAGAATCAAGGGGTTATGGAAATTGCATAAAAAATGCATTTGAGGTCAAAGATCAGTCATGATCCATTCAATGTCTGGTGACAGGAACTGTGGAACTGTGTTGCCTGTTATCACTCCATTTTTTATGTTCTGCCTAAACTAAAATCCCATTCTTACTAGTAAACTGACATTTTCTATGAATTGAAGTGAGACACATTATGCAATGTAAATTAGGACAGGATGCCTTCAGCTAACAATGTAATCTCCCTAATGTTACATGTTTGTGCTCCAGTACGTACATAAAGCATTTCCTAAAATGATTAATATTAATCAAGGTATCATTTTAATGACTGGATAACACTTTTACTTGTAAAGGATGAATTATGGATTAAAGCAATAACTGTGAATTTCTTGGACGAACACAAAGCTTTTGATCAAAACGACCACAACTTGAAACAGAAAACGTCCTCTGTCAGTTTGATAAATTTTCTAAAATGCATGATGAATGATCCTTGGAGTAACTACTTGACTCCTACCAGAACCATTTTTCGTCAGATTATGTGAACACTGTGTATCATGGAGTTGATTCTTCCCTCAGCATCTATTGCAATACACTCTAAAGCATATGGTAGATTTATTTCATTTAGCATTTCCTGCACAAAGATTGGCATGATAGGAAAATCAGTCAGAATACTAGACGCAAATGTCAAAGTGTTCAATTTGTGGCCCACTCAATTATCCATGCATGCAACCTAACTAGACATTAAATCAAGCAAGACGCAAGTTAGGTACAGTCACCACACCCCCGCCACCCCCCAACAGCTGAAATTCCTGATTTGTGCTCCTGTTACAAAAGTCCCAGGAGTGCCAATTCCTAAAATCTGCTCCATATCATTGATTAATTGGATAGTGATGAATGTTAAGTGTTCCCAGCACCTTGTTTCCTTAGTGATTATATATTGAAATGCATACAGATGTTAGTAATCAGATGTATTAAGTTGACTGGATTTTGTTTATCTACTTCATGTGAAGCCAAAAACAAGCAGTTCCAGAAGCTATCATGAAGATGGCATTTTCTTTAAAAGAGCCTCCTTTTTAAGCTAAGAAATGAAGTATGGATGGCAAACCCATAAAATACAGACAAAAATTCTACATATTTGCCCACAATTGCCATACAATGTTTATTGACAAAGTTCTGAATACTATGAGGGTAAAGGGATGTTATTGTAGTCATTTTAAATAAATTTTCCAAGTGGAATGCAAATTAGTGATGTTTCTAACTAGATTAGTAATGTGTTTAACTGGAGATGTCTCTCAACTAGCTTACAAATTAAAAAGCTTTTTTGAGTTTATATATATATATATATATATATCTTTTTTGCCCAAAGATCAGAATTATGTTTTGTGGATAACCAACTTGAAGACTACTACAATTTATATCAATGTATTGTCCTGGGATTGAGTCTTTGGTCTGGTAACATTGTGAAGCTAACAGGTTGTTTATTCAGGTGGTGATGAGTTTATGTGATACAGCACCAAACCTTTCAAACAGACAAAAGGATCCATATAAATCAGCAACCTTAAAACACCAAGGGCAATTATAAGGGGCAATAAGGGCCTAGCCAGTGATGCACACGTCCCGCCAGCAAATAAGAATTCAGGTTTACAAACATGCTAAGTACCCAAATTTTCCACAGCCAGTACCACAGCAGAGGCTAACTTCAACAATAGCAGCTATTAAAATTTGTGTATTGATATTGCTATCTCTGGCAATTCAGGGAAAGAACAGGTTTTGAAGCCACTTGGCACTGTGATGGGCTGTAATGAACGTAAGATCATAAGAACTAGGAGCAGAAGGCCATCTGGGCCTTCAAGCCTGCTCTACCATTCAATAAGATCATGGCTGATCTTATCATGGCCTCAGCTCCACTTACCCGCCCTCTCCCCCTTTATTCTGTTACTGTTCAAAAGGTTATCTATCTTAGCATTAAAAACATTCAAGAAGGAAGCCTCAAACTATTTCACTAGGCAGGAATTCCACAGATTCACAATCCTCTGGGTGAAGAAGTTCATCCTCAATTCAGTCCTAAATCTGCTCCCCCTAATTTTGAGGCTATGCCCTCTTGTTCAGTTTTACCTGCCAGTGGAAGCATCCTCTCTACTTCTATCCTACCCACTCCCTTCATAATTTTTTGATGTTTCTATAAGATCTCCCCTCATTCTTCTAAATTCCAATGAATATAATCCCAGTCTACTCATAAACTTACCCCCTCAATTCCAGAATCAGCCTAGTGAGCCTCCACTTCACCCCCTCTAGTGCCAGTACATTCTTTCTCAAATAAGGAGATCAAAACTGCATGCAGTACTCTAGGTATGGCCTCACCTACACCATATATAGCTGCAACATGACATCCCTGCTTTTAAACTCGAGCAATGAAAGACAAGATTCCATTTGCCTTCTTAATTATTTGTTACACCTACAGACTAACCTTCTGTGATTCATAATGCTACTGCATTTACTAAACAATTATTGCTAAACTTTAGGCTGATGATGATGATATCATTATATTAAATTCAACAAGAGAACGCTGCCTTTACTGTCAAGATATATGAGCACTACATCGTACCACCTCCTCTATGTCTACCTTTCAGTGATCTGTCCACCAAATCGACAGCAACTTCATGTTCTAATTGTGAATTACTTAGCCTTTGGTCCCCCATTTAGCATGATTCTTCTGCAGTCACCAATCGCTCAATAATTCCATCACCTCCACCTTTGATGGCATTGATTTCAAAATATTTTACTCTTCCTCACAATGATTACTCCTCCAGTATCCTGCTCAATGTCATTTCCTCAAATCCACAGTGAAACATGTGACTAGTTTGTTCAACCACCAGATGTGATTAGGCAACTACTATCAGACATCCTTTCTTCTGCCAAACATGTAGTGTTCTACAATCATCCCAAACAGTAAAGATAATAATCTTCCAAATGTGGAGAGTTCTAATGAAGAATCTTTCAGTGTGTTCCTTCTACTGTGCTCTAATTGGGCTATACTCAGTGATGTGCACCTCTGTGACATCATTGCTAGATTGCTCCAGGGTCCTGGAGCCATTATACAAAACACCAGCCACCAGTGCCTGCAGGATTCATCTGGACACAAAGCAATCACCATTCCCAAATGGCCATAGGGCTTTGCCTTTTCCTGCAGCCAGCAGCACATATCAACTTCCCTTCTTTTTTGAAAAGCAGCCAGAAATGCAGGGCCCCACAGCTGGCACAACAATGCAGGGGGGTAGGGTGGAGAGAGGAGCAAACTCAGATCACAGTGGTCAACACTCTCCTTTCTTCAGCCTGGGAAATCCCAGCAGTTCCCCCATTCTATCCCACCAGCTGTAAGCTTAGCCATATCCTGTTTCCCGAAGACCAGTAAGGTCGCGTCTCAATGATAACACAGTCAGCTAAGAGCCAAGAGTCAGCAGGAAAGGGTACTGTACTCCCGGAATGGGACTATTTGGTGCCGCCCTTTTGGTGCCGATCATTTGTCCCTGCCGTTTTGGCTCTAAACTGTTTTGGCGCTCATTACTTTGGCGCTGAGCTGTTTTGCCGCCAATACATATAGATAACCATCGTGTGAAATTTTAGTTTGTCTCTCTTGCTTAGAATGTTTTCAGCCATTTCTGGTATGGGCTCTACAAGAAAATAGAAAGAAAATTGTATTACAGCTTTCCAATGTGAAGACAGAAGGGCTTAAGTATTCCTGAAGAAGGGCTCATACCCGAAACGTCGATTCTCCTGCTCCTTGGATGCTGCCTGACCTGCTGCGCTTTTCCAGCAACACATTTTCAGCTCAAGAGCTTTGAATCACAGGCAGTTTGTTGCACTTTTGGAGGAAAAAGAGACTGAACATCTTGACATAGGCTACCACACAGCTGTCAGGTGGCTCAGCCTTGGCAAAATGCTGAAAAGTGTATGGGACCTGAGAGAAGAGATTCAAGATTTCTGTGTGAAGAAAGAGAATGGCATTCCACAGCTTTCAGATGCAGACTGGATTGCAGACCTTGGTTTTGTTATTGATGTGACTGCACTTATGAATGAACTAAATGTGAAACTGCAGTGCAAGGGCCTTTTTGTGCATGAAATGTACAACTTGGTGAAGGCTTTTATGAGAAAGTTGCAGCTTCTCCCGAGCCAAATGGAGGACAACATTCTCACCCACTTGCCAACACTGAGGGAAGCCACACCTTCAGCTGATCACCTCCACAAGTACTCATCTATGTTAGAAGCACTACATGGTGAATTTTCAAGGTGATTTCAAGACTTTAAAATGGTTGAGAATGAAATGCACATGATTTTATCCCCATTTACATGGGGAGAATGCACCTAGTGACGTTCAGCTTGAACTCATTGACCTGCAGTCTGACACACTTCTGGCAGAGTACTTGAGGTCAGTCTCACTGCTTGATTTTTACCCTTCCGTCAAAGAGGAGAACTTTCTACACATGAGGAGGCATGCTCAGAAGATTCTAGTTCTCTTTGGATCTACCTTTATATGCGAACAGATGTTCTCAGTGATGAAGTTCAACAAATCCAAACACAGATTCTCTATCACTGATGATCACCTCTCAGCTGTCCTTCGCATATCCACCTCAGACATTCAACCAGATTTCAGTGTACTTGTTCAAGCCCAAAACAGACTGGATTTTTCTCACTAAACAAGTAAAATGAACTGAAAAACATCAAAAGCACTTATTGCTTTTTGTATAGAGTTATTTGTTGTTTGTAATACTAAACAACAATGAAACAACTTTTCATTATTGGTTTGTGAGATTAACATGTTAAAAATAAATGAAATCCTGAAATTATTGTTTTTTACTGTTTATTTCTTCTATATTGGACCTACTCCACAATTTCATATCTTTATTGTAACAGAATATCTTTATTCTTTTGATTATAAGTTTCAGTGCAAAACTATATGATCTAGTACTTTTTACAATGGGAGAAAATTAATACTGAGCAGAATTATGTTCAACTTATTGTTGGTTCGGCCCTCCAACACAACTCAGGTTTCTCATGTGGCCTCTTGGAAGAATTAATTGCCCACCTCTAGTTTAGAGGGATATGGGCCAGGTGCTGGCACGTGGGACAAGATTAATCAATGATATCTGGCTGGCATGGAAGAGTTGGACCAAAGGGTCAGTTTCCGTGCTGTACATCTCTGTGACTCTACGACTTTATGTAATATAGATTCTTATTAAACTTAATACCTCATTTTAATTTTCAGGAACACAACTTTAATGTTAAATGAGGATTTCTTGAAAATAGAGTAGAGCACAGGGACAGGCCATTGATTCAACCTGTCCATGCATTGGTTATGGTTCATTTAAGCAATCTCCAACTTTCTTTCTCATTCAACTTTAGCTTCTCCCTAAATGTATCTGTTCTGTGCATCTTAACTATTTCTTCTTCCACATTCTCAACTGTCTCTCAGAGAGGTTTCTGTTTAGTTCCATATTTGGTTGCTTGGGGACAATCTGATGGCCAATTTTGTTCATCCCCACAAGTGGAACATTTTCTTGCTATCTACGCTGAATGACCAGACTGCTGATAATCGTTTTGACTTTGTACCAAGCTTCTGATCTTATATCTCTCTTCTATAAACGACCAACTTCAAACTCCATTATACCACCCAAACCTCCTTCTATCTTAGTCTATACTGAAATACTCAACTAGGCTGTCAATGATTCCAATACAATTTGCATTATTCTCTCCCATCCTCCATACTCTCTATCTGTTCTGAAACTGTTTATGTCTTATCCACATCAGTTCCACTCATCTATAACCCCTACCTTTGTAATTCCCAGCCCCTACTATTGCAATATGAAATGATCAGAGAGAGCCATCATACAGTTTTAAAGAGAAAGTCATAACTTTTGGACTTAGGTGAAATTTTTGTAGATGTAACAATGTGGTAGATAAGGGAGTTCCTATGAGGATAATACATATAAGCTTATAGAAAGCATTCAGTAAGGTGCTACACAAGTCAGCACATGGAATTGGAAATAATCCAATTAATTCAAAGGCAGAAAATAGAACTGGGAGTTTTCTCAGGCGAGGGGAGTCAGGTTTAGCTACATATGAGGAATGAAATTCCCAAGAAATGATATTAAACTTGAATTCCAACATTACCTGCCATCAATTTTGACTTTACCAGTCAGCGCATCTGTTTCCTGACTTGTCAGCAACTTCCCAGGATGAACGAGTGCACAGTAGTGAGTGCACCTACTGTGAAACTGAAGAGGTTTGGCTATGACCAGGTGTGGAACTCCTGTTCAAAGCACTATATTTTCCTGGAAATAGCTTTCACTCCTTGACAGGTGATTGTCAACTTCTTGGAAGACACTTCAACTTATAGTCTAGTACTTCACTCACCTTCAGCTACACTGCCCTGCTGTCAGCCTTCAACACAGCTTGGGAGTAGCTTATGAAGCTCTACCTTCCACCTCTAATAAGGGTCAAGAATGGGAGTAACACCAACTGCAATCATCTTCTCAGCCTCAAGCTGCTCCCACGGCAGTGGAGATAGACACAGATTAATTTGCAAGGAGATAATGGGCATCAGTTTATCACTATATTGTTAAATGATTCAGAGGGAATGAAGGGTCTTCTTGGGCAATTTGAATAACCTTAGTTAATGTACTAGCAGGATTCAGCTGGTGGTGTGTAAATTTCTACTAACAAGTGACACAGTTGCAAATTAAATGGGCCATGAGATCGTTAGTAGGCAATGTAACAAACTTTTGTCACTACTGTGTTGCAACATTTTTTTATTTAGTGTATAAGTCAGTGTCGTGTAAAAAGCTGTATCAAATTCTTTTCTCCACTACTTTAATAAAGGTATTTTGTACTAAGAGGCATTTAAAAACAAGCATGATTTTATAATGAAGAAGGGTCACTGGATCCCAAACACTAACTTTGTTTTCTGCCAGGCTTGCTGAGTTTTTCCAGCAATTTTTGTTTTTGTTTCTGATTTCCAGCACCCACAGTCCTTCAGGGTTTTTACTAAGGTTCTATACAGGTCATTATGCAGGATCATTGCATCGCCAACAGCAATGTTTAGCCTGTAATGTTGAAGTGTAAACTTGGAATATTGGGTTTTTGACATAAACATCTGTGTGATTATCCAGCTATAGCCACTTTGAAGGCTAATGTGTCTAAGCACATCTCTTCACTGTTGGTTAATGGGCCAGGGACGTTCATTGCATGGCCCTTGGACCAAATGAGATTGAGCTAGTTTCTGTTGTGCTACACAGCAGGGCTCAGTCCCACCTGCTGTTTTGATGCTGCTGGTCCCACTGAAACATGAATAGAGGGAGAAAGTGCTGGCAAAAAATTTAGAATTGGCAGCAGCAGCAACATTCACATCAAAAGCAGCAGATGGGGTTGCATCCTGCTGAGGGTCTGCAAGTGAAGTTCGCAGCAGTATTTTTTTTAATACAAAGGAGAATTCCTTCACTGTTGGCCACTAATGATCGTGTGAAAACTAGTTTAACTTAGCACATGTGCAAAGAGAAGAAGCTGAGGTTAAAATTTGTTCATAAAATCTAAACATTTTATAAAAACACAACTCGCAATTGTGGCCACATATTCTGGAGTCTAAAAATATTTATGATCTGGGTTAAATTTGGTTCCCTTTTCCTCACCATTCAAATAGATGCTTTATTTTCTTTGGCAATTTTCTTTCAATAAATACTTCTGATTATTACACATTACTGAGCTCTGACTTTTCAAACATCTTCATCTTTTTAGTATGCCTTACTTTCCCCAGTTGGTTTACTCTTCATATGAAAGTATCCAGATCTCTGATGCTTCATTTTTAATCTTTCATCTATTTCCCCCCCCTATTTGAAAACCATCAGCCCCCACCAGCTTAGCTCTATCTTGTATCTCCTTCTACTTTAGATTTTTCTTCATTATTTCAGTTTTGAATTGAATTCGCTTTTTATTTCTTTACAGAATTGACTCCCTAACCTATCTCCTTTCTTCCAATGGAATACTTACCTTGCTTATCTAAGTCAACTAAAATAAACAAAATTATGTTTGGAACAGTAAATAATTCGCCTGGTGGTGGAGAACTGATTCATGTTCCATCTGGAAAAAAGCTACAAATGAATTTCAAATGGCTATTTTAGTAAGAACTCCAGGATGTTGCATTGCAACAACATCCTTTGGGCAAGTTACTATTAAAGGATGTAGCTCTTTACCAATAGTTAGTGAGTACGGATGTGCAGGTTAGGTGGATTAGCCGTGGGAAATGCAGGGTTACAGGAATAGGGTAGGGGGCTGGGTCTGGGTGGGAGGCTCTTCGAAGGATCTGTGTGAACTTGTTGGGCCAAATGGCTTGCTTCTGCACTATAGGGATTTAATGATTCTACCCCAGGAGCTGGCCACCTTTGGATCCCATTTGTCTGAATGACTTCATTGTGCTGAATGCAGGGACAGGGAGTTGTCCTTTTCTGATGATATAAACAGGATTAGAATATTATTAGATAGCTGTTCTAGTTCCTGCATTTGGACACAATGCAGATGAAAAATTGAGTGGGGAAAGACACATCTCCACAAGTCAGCATATCCAATTATATGTCTTCTTTTAAATTAATGGATAAATAAGTTATATGGACTACCACATGAGCATATGATATTCCCTGTCCAATTATCATGAGTGCATTGTGGCCCGATCTTTAAACAGATCCAGGCAGAACAACAGAATTATTCACCCTCTGTGTAAATATGCATAAAGTTCAGTCTATTACATGAGTAAGAACAATCTTTAAAAATTTCATCATTGGTCATCTTTTTTTTCTGGTCACTTTTATCAATTGTTTATTTCAGTATAGTTTTGATTTGAATACCAAGCTGAGGGGTTGCTGAATCTTTGTAAGATAAGGGTGACATTATACAGTAGAGATGGATCTACAACAAGCCTGTCAGTGTTTCTTGACAGATTTCTTTTTCAGATGGAGAATACATTATCACGTAGTGAGCCTTAAACAGAGAAAGCCAGATGGTCTTGTTTTTATGTTCCCCACCCCACGATGAAATGTGCAATTGATGATCTATCTTGTGATTTCACTGAGACGTAACACAGCATGTCCCACTGAGACATGGCATGAGTGACATGCAGTCATGAGATCTATGGTCATGAAATTTTCTTAGGTGCATGAATGTGAAAGGGACCCTGGGGACCAGCAGTGATAAAATCCACTCAACTGAAGCAGGCAGATGTTAAAGGCAAGTAGCACTGGATTTGTGCTGTTAAAACTCACTCAACCAAAGCAAACATGGTCAGAGATTCAAGCTTGTCATTTTCTCAATAAGAATGTACATTTTACTGCTTCAAGTATTGGTTCAATATATGAATACTCTGTGCTCTAAACTCACAAGAAGGTATTGCTTCTTGAAACATTTAGATTAGATTAGATTACTTTACAGTGTGGAAACAGGCCCTTCGGCCCAACAAGTCCACACCGACCCGCCGAAGCGTAACCCACCCATACCCCGACATTTACCCCTTACCTAACACTACGGGGAATTTAGCATGGCCAATTCACCTGACCTGCACATCTTTGGACTGTGGGAGGAAACCGGAGCACCCGGAGGAAACCCACGCAGACACGGGGAGAACGTGCAAACTCCACACAGTCAGTCGCCTGAGGCGGGAATTGAACCCGGGTCTCTGGCGCTGCGAGGCAGCAGTGCTAACCACTGTGCCACCGTGCCACCCACTTTTATGTGAGACTTATAAAATCATGAGGGGCTTGGATAGGGTGAACAACCAAGGTATTTTTCCTAGTGTCGGGGAGTTCAAAACTAGACAGGGCATAGGTTTAAGGTGAGAGGGAAAGATTTAAAATGGACTTAAGGGGCAATTTTTTCACACAGAGGGTGGTGCGTGTATGGAATGAGCTGCCATAGAAAGTGGTGGAGGCTGATGCAATTACATTTAAAAGGAATCTGGATGGTATATGAATAGTGAGGGTTTAGAGGGATATGTGCCAAATCCTGGCAAATGGTACTAAATTAATTTAGGATATCTGGTCAGCATGGTCAAGTTGGACAGAAGAGTCTATTTCCATGCTGTACAACTCTGTGCCTTTTTTAGGAGTGGAAGTCTACTTTAAAGATGTCAAAAAAATTTATGCATCAACATTTACAACTGTATTGTGCATTGTGATAAAGCTTGTATTTTTGTTAGGTGTGTGCCTTTAATTCCAAAGTGAAACTGGGGAGTATTCTGAAAGGGACATAACTGAACTCCTGAGAAAGTATTTTCATTCCCACAAATGCTCATGTGACCTGAGGTTGATATGAGGATAAAAGCTAAGAGCAAAGAAATACAAAATAATTGGAAATCAAATTATAGCTGGGCTCAAAATCAGCAGTTGATTTATTTATTGTCATGTGTGTTTATTACAAATACAGTGAAAAGTTTTAATTAGTGTCGCCACTTTCCAGCGCCATCTTAAAACACAGAAAATAAATTAAAACACAGAATATAAATCAAGCAAAGTCATCTTCTAGTATTATCTCAACAAAGTTAGGTTGTCTTTGGAACAGCTTCCACTTCTAGCTCAGCTCCTCCACCCTAATGCCTTGAGTCCCTGCTGCTAAACTGATGACACTGCTGCAATCGTGTAGTGCCATGCTTCCACCCTGGGACAAAGAGTAACCACTGTCCGCCATCATCTCGCCTCTACCAACGCCTCCACCATGAGTTCACATTGGGCCGATCTCACAGAATTAGCTGCTGCCAGTGCCACAGGGTCCCACAGTAGGACCAAACTCGCTACCATCGCCATCTTTACTGGACCCCGGGCCTAACCGCAGACCTGGAGCCTTGGCTCAGTTTGCCAGTCCAGAATGGGGGAGTTAAGCCTGGGACACGCTTCTCGCTTGCCGGGAGACCTTGCTCTGGGGTGGAGCCTCGTCTGCCTCCTCCTGGCATTGATGCCACTGCCACTGGATGTCTCCTCCTTCAACATTTACTCGGCCTCACTGCTCCCTCGGCGGCGCCATCATCTTTATCCGCCATTCTATGCAGGGCCTGCTTTTGCCGATGATGCTACCAATTCCACTGCGACTGAGGCTTAAGACTTTAAAGAAAAAAAAGTAAAAGTAAAAGTGAAAAGGATAAAAAGAAAAAGAAAAGAAAAGCATGCAGGAGTGGATGAGTCCTAGCTCAGTTGCCCAAACATTGTTACTCCGCTGCCACCATCTTGAGCATGTTCATAACACAGGATTTGTGTGAGAGACAGCATGCAAAGCTCTTCATGAAGTGGCCTCTTTTCTACTCGGTAGTAAGAAGGAAATACAGTTTTACATGTTCTTCGTGAAACAATGGGTAAGTGAACTGATTCTATCCATGGACCATTCTGGGAATTACTGAAAAGCTGCACCATCCGGACTATCAGGAGCTAGGAGAGAGAAGACCAATACATGTGACTCTTATCTCAGCTAGAATACAGTATCTGGCAAAAGCAACCAGACGGCCAAATACATTGTGTGGGAAGTGAGAGAACCAACATCAAAGGACTAGTTATGAAGCCCATGAGATTTCACTTCACACCACCATAAGAACATAAGACCATATGATAGAGGACCATTCAGACTTTTTAGCTTTCCCAGCACCTTCTCCTCAGTGGTGGCCACTACATTCACCTCTGCCCCCTGACTCTCTTGAAGTTTTGGCATGCCACTGGTGTCTTCCACCGTGAAGACTGATGTAAAGTGCCTATTCAGTTCCTATACCATTCTTTGGTTGCCATTACTACTTGTCCAGCTTCATTTCTCACTAGTCTAATGTCCACTCTTGCCTTTCTGCTACCTTTTACAAAACTTAAAAAAACCTCTTGCAATCTTATTTTATATTAGTAGCTAGCTTACTTCATATTTCATTATCTCACCTGCTTATTGCCTTTATAGTTGTCGTCTGCTGGTTTTTAAGGGCTTCCCACTAATTTTCACCACATTACACATTTGTGATGCAAAAAACGTATGACTATAAAAGGCATATCTTTGATTTGATTTGATTTATTTATTGTCTTGTGTATTGTGTTACAAATTACTGTGAAAAGTGTTGTATTATGTCACCTGTCTGGTGCCATCTTAAAACACAGAAAAAAAGACCAATATTTAGAAATATAAAAGCAGAAGAATAAAGAAATAAAGATTAAGTGTTTGACTTTATAGTCCTTATTGTTAAGTGCTCTGCCATGGCCCATGGGCCTAGTTGCCAGGCTTGAGACCCCTTCACTGTGTCACCATTGCTGGAATGAAAGTTGCCACTCTTCAACGCTACCTTGCCTCCACTGACGGCCTCACCACTATGAGTCCCCACTGGACCTTGCCAATGAAGATGCCACTGATACTACTGGGTACCATACCAGCCCAAACCTGACTCCACTGCCACCATGCGTCTACTTTGGGCCCACCTCGCCAATGCTGCCGGCTCTTGTAATGGGCCCAACATCATCTCTGCTGCCACCTCTATTAATCTGCACTGGATGCAGACACCACCAGGAACATAAACTTAGCCCCGCCACAACAGTCATCAGTCGGTGCTAGGGCCACCTCCACAACGCAGAAGCTGCTGGGACATCAAATTCTCTCTGACACCGCCACCATGAATCCACACTGGCCCACTTGCCAATAGCCATGAGTCTGCACTGGGCCCACTTGCCAACTGCCACAGGATACAATTTACCTGATAACTAAAGTTTGAATTATGTTGACCTTAGTCAGTTTGTTGTAGTAGAAGCTCTAAATAGTGAAAGCCTACCCATCAGTTTTCTTTCTATTAGGATCAAATATATGAATTAGAAGCATGAGTAGGCCATTTGGCCCCTCAAGCATGGTGGATCATTCAAAAAGATCATGACTGGTCTGTTTATGTTTTTGATTCCTATCTACTTTTGATAATCTTAGATCTATCTCCTCAAAAATATTCAATTACTCTACTTCCATTGCCTTCTGAGACATGCGGTTCCAAAGTTGCACAACCTTTTAAGGAAATGAAATTCTCATTTCTGACTTAAAAGGGTGACCTCTAATTTTAAAACAGTACTCCCTAGTTATGGACTCAGCCATAAAAGGAAATGTCATTTCCATATCCAATGGTCTTGTCATAGTCATACAGTGCAGAAACAGACTCTTCAGTCCAATATGTCCATGCCAAGTTTCCCAACTAAACTAGTCCCATTTGCCTACATTTGGCCCATAATCTTCTAAAGCTTTCCTATTCATGTACCTGGAAGAAAATGAGGACTGCAGATGCTGGTGATCAGAGTTGAGAGTGTAGTGTTGGAAAAGCACAACCTTCCTGATGAAGGGCTTATACCTGAAATGTCAATTCTCTTGCTCCTCGGATGCTGCCTGACCTGCTGTACTTTTCTAGCACCATACTCTTTACTAGTCATGTCTTTTAAATGTTGTAACTGTACCTGCATCTGCCACTTCCTCTGGCAGTTCATTCTACATACAAACCAGCCTCTATGTCAAACCTTTCCAGGATCATACACAATTTAACCAAGCATTTTTTAATTCATTCATGGGACATGGACATCACTAACCAAGCTAGTATTTATTGCCTATCCCTAATTGGCCCAGAGAGCAATTGAAAGTCAAACATATTCTGTAGCTTTCACATGTAGGTCAGACCAGGTAAGAACATCAGATTTCCTTCCCTAAAGAACTATAGTGAACCAGATAGATTTTTCCAACAATCAACAATGGCTTCACAGTCATCATTAGGCTCTTAATTCCACTTATTTTTAGTGCAAACTCCACCATCTGCCATGGCAGGATTTGAACCTGGGCAAAAGAACATTACCTGAGTCTTTCGATTAATAGCTGAAAATGTGTTGCTAGAAAAGCGCAGCAGGTCAGGCAGCATCTAAGGAGCAGGAGAATCGACGTTTCGGGCATGAGCCCTTCTTCAGGAAGCCCTCCTGAAGAAGGGCTCATGCCCGAAATGTCGATTCTCCTGCTCCTTAGATGCTGCCTGACCTGCTACGCTTTTCCAGCAACACATTTCCAGCTCTGATCTCCAGCATCTGCAGTCCTCACTTTCTCCTCTTTCGATTAATAGCCTAGTGATAGTACCATAAGGCCATCTCCTACCTCACACCTCAAACTTCTAGTCTCCAGTGGAAACAATTCCAATTTGTTCAAACTTTCCTAAAGCTACCCATTCTTTCTCAGAAGTTATATCATTAACTTTATTTGAACGTCGTCCAATGTATTTACATCCTTTCATAAATAAGGAGACCAAAACTGTACACAAGGTATGGTCTCACCAACACCCCATGTATCTGAAACATAACATCGTTGCTTTTATGTTCAATTCCTCTCTCAATAAAGGATAACATTCTATTAGCTTTCTTTAATTACTGCTGTACCTGCATACCAATATTTTGTATCGCAGTCACAAGAACACCTAGATCTTCTGTACCTCAAAATTCTCTAGTTGTTTTCTGTTTTGGCAACATTCAGCTTTTTTGTTCCTCCCCCCAAGGTAAGCAGTTTCACACATTATATTCCATCTGACAGAATTCTGCCCATTCACTTAACCTATCAATATTTGTCTGCAACTTCCTTAAGTTCTCCTCACAGCATACTTTCCCATCCATCTTGGTGTCAGCTGCAAATTTAACAAACATGCTTTCACTCTCCTCATCTAAATAATTGATGGAAATTGTCAAAGGCTGAGGCCCCAGCATGTACTCATCACATCCTACCAATCAGAAAAAAAAACTCATTTATGCATAGTTTCTGTTTTCCCCCAGACAGCCAATCATCAATCCATACTCTCATGTTCCCTCATTGGCAATATGCTTCTACGTCTAGCAAAATCCTTTCTATGGCATCTTGACAAACACTTTCTGAAAATCTAAGTTCAATATGTCAATAGGCTCCCTTTCATCTATAGTGTATAATATTCCTTCAAAAAAACTCCAACAATTTGGTTAAACATGATTTGCCATATGGATCCCTCTCCTTTTAAAAGTCTGGAGGTGATGACAATAAACCTTTTTTTTTTAAAAAAAGCTGCCCTTTCTTAATTGAAAAAAATTGCAGTTACACTCATTTAAAGAGAACCCAGAATAAATTTGTACAATAAAATAAATATCTGCAGAGATCTGAAATAAACAAGAACAGAAATTGCTGGAGAAACCCACAGGTCTGGCAGCAGCTGTGGTGAGAAAACAGTGTTAACATTTCAAGCCCAATGACCCTTCTTCAGAGTTCATAGTACTTTCTTCAACTTGGATATCCACTTTACAGCCATTTAGAAGGTTTAATTTGAAGCGTAGTCACCAACAGACCATCTAAGTTCATTTTTGGAACCAAAGGATGATTTACTTAAGTGTGTTTTTTGGCATAGCTATGTGTGCATGATAACCTAAGGGGGCTGGATTGTGTGTAGCCAATGGGGGAACTTCTGGATTGTTGCACATGCAATTGCAGGTAATGTTGGTAATCACTGTGGAGGTTAATGTAACTGCCAATGTAACTGCAAAGTCCTACAAATGGCAATGTGATCTGTTTTAGAAAATCTGTTTTAGTGGTGCTATTGGAGGAATAAATAATGGCTAGAATATTGGGATAAATCTGTTGTTATTTGTGATTTTACTAATTATGTTTTGTTTATGTTCAGCAACAATTACTGCAATTGAGTCCTTCCTCCTTACAAACCCAAAGTACGTCTTTGCATAGTCAATATCTTAATTATTTTAATAAAATCAGAGAATGAATATCGTCAGTATTTCCATTTTACTGGATATACCAGATAACACATGGTCTCTAACTTTAAAAGTTGTAGAATAAAACTCTACTTTGGTTGTGTCTTAAGTTTTAAACTGCAGAGTGAGTAAGAGAACACACAAAAGATATATTGTAAATTTTCAATAATAAAGAAAGCATAAGTAGCGGGTCTAAATAAGGATTTGAATCAGCGCAGGCTTGTTGGGCCAAAGGGCCTGTTCTTGTGCTGTATTGAATTGATAAAACTGTATTATCATTCCTGTTTCAGATATTGGGTTAACTTAACTGTTTCCAGCGATATGTTTTTAATAGCTCTGATAGAATCTACTCAAAAGCACTTATTGCAGATGCAGAAATCACATGATTATGGCAAGCCACTGAGTAGAATTATTCTATAATTGCAATTCTCAAAATATCCCCTACTCAAATAAAATTACAAATTCTAGCACTTGAGTTACATATTATTCAAGATATCTAATATGAGCAGTTACAAATAAAACAGTCATTCATTGACATAATAGTTTATTAACTCTAGTTAATTTTACTTTGTCAGTCTCTGCAAATGAATTGCATATTTAGTATTTAAATTGTGCAGTTCTTCTAGTTGCTGGCTATTCCTCTCATCATTCCGAGGGTGATTTTCCTTCTCCAGGGGAGGGTCTGTCTTCCCCATGCGAATTCTGTTGCCACAGTAAATGTCGCTAATCCATTTCTTTTCTGGAGAACAGTTGACCTGTGGGACTCTTGGTCATTCTGTAGTCTGTACAGACAATAAGATCACTTCTTTCTGATCCATTACCTGCAATGAAAATACAGTTTCTCCAATTATATGTTGATGCCTGTGATTGCTGTGATATACCTGGTCACCCACATTCATAACATATGATTGAGGATATGGCTGACTTTAATTGAGAGTCAGAATTCACACAATACCAGGTTATAGTCCAACAGGTTTATTTGAAATCACAAGCTTTTGAAGACACTGCTCCTTCGCCGGGATCCTTCATGTGATGGCACTCTACATGATGGTTTTTACTGAGAGTGTTAAATATCTGCACTCTGACTGGTCTCCAATACTCAGCTCTGACATCGATTAGCTTTCTATTATTTCACCTTGATTTTGTCATTCATGCCAGTTGTTACTTCTGACTTCAGCTGTCAGCTGGAAGTGAATTTTGAGTGGTCATGACATTAGTTCTGGATCAAAATAATTTTCATGAATTTAGTATGTATTTCTCCACTCAAGATTGCCTCATACTGTCTAAGCTGGACTTGCTTATTGTTTTCTGGTTCCTTTGGCAATTTTCATTGCTGCCTCAGCCTTTCCATTTTATTCAGAATAGTGTGGCATTGATTTCCCAATCCTTTAAGATGCGGCTAAATTCTTCACTCATGAATTGAGGGACATAGTAACTCAACACAACGTCTGGGGAAAGCAATAACACTTATGTATGCTTTCAAGCATTCTATAGTTTCACTAGTAGCCATTGAAATCAGTTAATCATACTCTAGTAGTCAAAATAATAGTTGACAATGACAATGTAACCAATTTCTGTGAAAGTGATAAAATCTATTCTAATCTTCACCTATCATCTTTTTGGGATATTGTGCCTGACTAGTAGCTCTTTAGCTTGATTAGTTTGGTTTTCTTTAGAAGTGTTGCGTTGCACTTGCTGATGTGGTCTTCATCTTATTGTTCATGACTGGCCAGTATAGCACTTCTCTTGCCTTCCTCAGTCTAACTATAATAACTTGATGGTTTGCCTGGATGTGCTGCAGTATCTCTTTAAAGATAATGACTCCATTTCCTTGGAGTAAGAAGCTATCCTGGGCTAATACTTCATCTTTGTATGCCCAATACTCTCTTATAGCAACAGGTGTATCTTTACTGCTTTCAGGCCATCCTTTCATTACTATTTCCCACAGCACTTAGAGAGTTGCATCTTGTTGCTTAACTTGTTTGATGAGAAAGATGCTTGTCTTTCAGATTTAATGTCTCTGCTGGGTTGATGACTTCTGAAGCATGTCGAGCTATTTCTTCTCATTAGTGGAGGATTTCACACTCTGTCTTCGCATTTATTTCTCTCAAACAGCATTCTATCTGACCAGAGCATTACACAGTTTGTATCAATGACCTGAATGCAAATGCAACTGGTTGTCCTTGTTGCACAAGGGTTCTTCCATATCCTGTTTCATTTCCATCACATCACAGGGTGATCCCACCACTGACCTCAGCACTGGCATTGTAACCACAAGTTGTTTGATTCCAGTGAAAGCTGCTTCTTGTTCTGTGTCCCAACAATTTGCTCTCAAATTAGATGAGAAATCTGTTAAATAATTCACATCTGGCAAATCATTGTAGTGATTTCACACTTGTTGCTTGACAGATCTCTGCTACAGCTCTCAGCTTGTCAGGATCGAGCCAAAGTCTTATTTCAGTGCGTACATGCCCAACCATGTTCATTATGTATACAACGTCAGGCTTCTTCAATTGCATCTCTTTTCTTGTCCAGCTTGAAGTTCACCGGGCTAGAATTTGTCTAGCAATCACACCAAATTCTGTCATTTTCTGCAATGGCTTCTTCCATTATGTCTCCAAATCCATAGACTAGCAGAATGTCCATAATAGTTTTGACTACAGGAAGATCATTGACTATCTTGCATTAATACTCTTCCAGAGTTATAGAAGTAGCAGGGAGAAAGTGAGGACTGCAGATGCTGAAGATCAGAGCTTAAAAATGTGTTGCTGGAAAAGCGCAGCAGGTCAGGCATTCCTGAAGAAGGGCTTATGCCCGAAACATCGATTCTCCTGTTCCTCTGATGCTGTCTGACCTGCTGCGCTTTTCCAGCAACACATTTTTAAGTTATTGAAGTAGCAAACAATATGCTTCACTATGTATATCTCCCAAATTGTGTCCAGAAAATAGTTAGTAAACTGGTACTTTCTTCCAACTTCACTTGCATAGCAAAGTTATTTGTTATTTGCATAGCAAAGAATGTAGTGAAGAGTTTGGACTTTGTAAGTTGTGGCAACATTTCTTCAATGGATAGCATAGAGTAGCACGATCCCTTCAAATCTTTATAGAGACCCCATGGATTTTTGGATCAATCCAGTCTGTGGGAGTTGCCACTCTCTTGATGTTTCCCTTCTTTTCCAATTCTTCTATCCTGTCTATTAGACTTGTCTTGAGGGCAGCTGGAACTCCCCCTGGCTGATGCTGCATTCATCTCACACTATCACTTATTTTGGGATAATATTCACCAGGAAGACATCCAAGATTTGTAAAAATATCTTTGTAATCCTTCAGGATCTGTCAATGCTTAGTGACCTGCAAAGCACTGTGAATCTCTTCTGGCATATTTTGAATGACTAGTCCTCTTTATATTTGCTTCAGCAGATAAGTGGATTTTACTTAACGTCTATTATCTGCAACTCCAGATTTTTATCCTTCCCATTGCATTGGGCTCTAGTTTTATTTTTCCACTTGGGATGAGTATTGATCCATCATAGAGCCTCAACCTTATCTTTGAAGGGTTCATTTTCAGCAATGTTCTCAATTTCACACACATGCTGCATGAAGTCCTTATATCTTCTGACCATCACAGTAACTCAGTACTCATCTTGGCAGTCGCCGTTCTAACAGTCTCAAACCATTTATTAATTCCATCAGTGATGGTGTCAGCAACTGTCTTCTTTCGCATTCTTCCAGATAAGCACTTGTGGGCAAAGTGATGTAGCTTTTCTGCAGTTAGAGGACTGTATTCCTCATGCTGTATATCTTTTGTTTTATTTGGATGATGTCCTTCACTATATTTACATTCTGCACTCTAGCCTTGGTCTTCTGCTTGCTTTTCTGCAAATATTTCTTCCTTTTTTCCTCACAGGATTACAGCCTCAAACGACTGTCTGTGTGGAGTTTGCACATCTTCCCTGTGTCTGTGTGGGTTTCCTCTAGGTGCTCTGGTTTTCTCTGTACAGTCTAAAGTTGTACAGGTTAAGTGGATTGACCATGCTAAATTGCCCATAGTGTCCAGGGTTGCGCAGGTTAGGCTAGTAATGGGAAATGCAGGTTTACAGGATAAGGTAAGGGGGTGAGTCTGGGCGGGATGCTGTTTGGAGGGTGTGTGTGGACTCGATGGTCTGCTTCCACACTGTAGGGATTCCGTGAATCTATGACGTTGTTCTCCTTTAGCCTGGAATGTCTCTCAGCATATTAGAAAACTACTTCATTTCTTTCATAATGTGCTTTAGCTGATGATTGACACTCTCAAGAGCTTCTGCACATGTTGATAGCATTCTTGCTCATAATTTTCTACCTTCTTAGCAAATATGCTCCCCATAGTATCATCATGTTAAGATGATACTATTTCTGATGATAATTTTTCACTTTCTACACGCACAGGATTCAGCTAGCTGTATCATGCAGTCATGTTCTGATTAATTATCTCCCTCTCCCCTTAAGCTTAGATGTTGAAAAACTACTCTTCATAAGTACATTGCTATGAGGTTCAAACAGCATCTTCAAACCCTATAAAATCTCTTCTGTCTGGCTTTTCTATTCTTCAGTAGGCTTTAATGCAGTTTGTAGCATTCGTTTCCTAGCATCAAAGCGCCAGGGACCTGGGTTCAATTCCAACCTCAGGTGACTGTCAGTGGAGTTCTCCCCGTGTCTGTGTGGGTTTCCTCTGGGTACTCCAGTTTCCTCCCAGTCCAAAGATTTGCAGGTTAGGTGAATTGGTCATGCTAAATTGCCCATAATGTTTGGGGATGTGCAGGTTAGGTGCATTAGTCAGGGGTAAATATAGAATAAGAGGGTAGGGGAATGGGTCTGGGTGGGTTACCTTTGGAGGATCGGTGTGAACTTTTTGGGCCGAGTGGCCTGTTGCCACACTGTAGTAATTCTAATTCTAAATTCTTGATAGCAGATTTGCACTCTTCTTTGCTCATGTTGTTGAACGAATTTGAGAGCTGTTTTGTAGTTTTGTCACTGAGAGTGGAAAAGGTTCAATTTCTGTCTCATATCTCTTCACTTCTATAGCAGCAGGAAATGGAAAGTTTTAAGTCATTTTCTGTCACGCTGCAATTCAAAGTTGCAGATTTTAAAAAACTTTTTCTTTGTGGTTTCTTTCAATAGCTGGCTCTCGTACAGCTCCGTAAATCCATATATTTTCAGCTGCATCACAGCGACAGCATGTTTTAATTTATGTTTGTTTAATGGTTGGCACACACTGCACTCAGATACTTAACAGCACAGATAAAGATTTCATGAATATGACAAGCCAGCCAGTACACCAAGAGTACAATTGCACTTCTCTAATCATTATCTTGCTCAAAGTATAGAAAATAATAACATGCCGCACACAGAAGTTCATCTCGATTCTAACCTCCAATTTTAACTTTGGGTGAGTGTTTAATAAGGGGAAACATCAGGTTCATCTCAAATCATACATAAATGGTCCAAGCTGTTTTAATACCTGCCTCCCATTTAAATACACTAGTCCTGATTTTCATCCCAAAGCTGGCTCCAAAGATGTGAGGCTGGTGGGTAAGGCAAGTGTGTCAGGAAGATGCTTCAGAAAGAAAGTATGTGCATTGGAGAGGGGTACTGAGGGAATCAGAGTGAGGGAAGAGAGGGGAAGCCAAGGTCGACTTCTTCACCCATAATGTAATAAGCAAATATACCTTCTGATGGACTCCTCTGGCTTGCTGCACCAGGCCTAACCATCAAAATATTACAAGGATTTGAATGGCTTCATCAGACCCCCATATTCAAGTTGGAAAACAGGCTTGTCACAGTGGTTCAGAGTACATCTAGGTCACTCCCCCAACTGTTTATTTATTTTTATTGCAAAATATACTTTATTCGTTAAAATTTCTTAATGTATGCACATAGGCACTAGAGTGGTTCTAGACAATCTTTGCATATCAAAAAAAAAATCTTGAGTCTGACATTCCCTGCTGTTTCAAAGGCCAAAGGCATTTATTACTTATAATGTACATGATTTACATACATTTGCATTTCAGCTAACAAGAGGGTCTGACAACAGAACAGACCCCCATTGTACTTTGGCAGAAATAACATAGATGGTGGTCTTTCCCCACTGCCACACTGTTGACACTATAACCCTTTGCAATTCTGGTCTTGTTGGAAACAGGTGAGTAATGTCTGAGCTTAGGAACTACTTCATGACTTTACATGTGGGGTTTTACTGCCAGGCATCCTTGGAATATCCTGCCTCTCCAGCTTTGACAGCTTCATGCAGATTGCAGAATAAAGATAAAAGTTGTTTGAAACTAAACAATCCGAGTGCTTTGAAGTCGAACTGATGAACAAAAGAAAACTTGTTTATATCTGGCTGTCAATAATCCTCAGGATGTCATAGAAAATGCCTGAGCTTCCTAGATACTGTCTTCAAGTTGATAAGATAAGTCTGCCCCATTTCAATCCCTGTGTAAATAGTTTATCAGAAATTTACAAGCAAACGCTATCAAAAGGCAAACTAAATTGCCCCCCACCTAATCGATGCTGGATCAAACCAATTGGGAGCCTCTCTTGAAATAAACAATAGTGCAATATATGCAATTATGCAGTTTATGTATTACTATTTCTCTTCGTGACATGTAATTTCCCAGAGCTATTGGACATTGAATGGAACCATGGTATGATCTGCCTTGTACTGCATTCAAAACAAAATCTTTCACTGTTCCTAGGTACATATGACAATAATAACTCAAATCAAATCAAATGAACAAAACAAACAATGTTTCATTTTTGTCACAGAGCAAGGCAACCAAATAGGTTAAAGGGGGGGTAAGCTACCTAACTGGACTCAATGTGGGCCAGTGAAACAGCTTTTACTGTTTGCAGTAGATTTTGCTTGATCTCCACTGAGTTAAAGTGCAGTTCTGAGGGTGTTTGGCTCTTTCAGAGAATTGTTGTTGGTCAATTTTCTCTCATCCCCATTTTCACAAACCAAACAGACCAAACGTAATTAATAAAAATATCAGGAAACAAAAAGTCCAACTTGGAAGAAATTAAACATGACCAAACATAATTTAAATCTTTCAGAACAAAAATATAACATTTTGAATAGAGGCAAAATCAAACCTGGAGAGAAAAGGATTCGAAGTGAGTTGCTGTTATAATTCAAAAGTAAGCATTTTACAACTCTGTGTAACCCTTTTGCTATAAATTCTGTGTCCTATGGTCATGTTCCACAACCACCTGGTTAAGAGGCAGCCCCTGGAAAGGTAGTGGCTTCCAAATAAACCCGTTGGACTATAACCTGGTGTTGTGTGATTTTTAACTTTGTCCACGCCTGTCCAACACCTGTACCTCCAAATCATTTAAAAAAGGAACAGAGAAAGAGAGAGGGATAGCTGCAGATGGACTTTGGGAATGTGGTGACACCATTGTTAAGCATGGGGATCCAGCAAGCAGCGTTGCTGCCAGATAAACAATGGTAGACTCACAGAGAGCAGCAACACACGGGGCTGACAAACAGATGGCGAACATGGTGAGACTGAAGCAGATAAAGAGGCGGGGACACGGATCATGAGGCAAACACAAGCCAAGATAAAAGGCAGGATGGAAGAGACGGTGTTGTGTGGCTTTGTCTAGCTGTAGAAAAGGGTGCGAGCGGAGATATTGCCCAGGAGCTGGTGTCTGAAGACCGGTCTGTGGACTGATTCCTGACCCGGGCCAATGGTAATGATGGCTGACAGGCACGTCCAATTTTATTGCGACCGTGTTTGAAAGTTAGGTTTCGGGGCATTCACGGAAGGTATTCTGACTTCACATGAAGGTATTCTGACCTCATAGTGAACTGAGGGCAGTGTAGCAGGATAAAGGGAGCAGGACACAGAACGAGATATCCAGGGGTCATCCGTAATTCCCCAGGGTGTTATTTTCATTTGACAAGACAGGATCACTTCCCCCGCTTCCACTGCGCACTTTCTGAAAATAAGCTGTGAACTGATTTGAATTTCCCTGACTCTGACCTTATAAACGTTGGCAGCTGTCTGAGGAGAATTCCTGGAGGAGAGAGTCAGTTTGATGTCTGTGCAAAGAGCCCGCTAATCCTCCAACCGAGTGATTGCCTGTCACCCGGAGAGGCTGCCGCCAGCAGATGAAGGAAGCGATTAGGAAAAGATGAAGAAAGAGAGGTGCCAGGAAGGCAAGATGATAACCAGGGAGAGATACTGTCCCGAGGAGCAGGACTGGAAAGAAACTCCAGGCAGCAAATTCTCTCGCACTGTGAAGAAACACCAGCATAAACACAACCTGAAGCACAGATATGCGATCCTGCAGACAGTGGGCAGGGGAGCCTATGGCAAAGTCCAGAAAGCACTAGAGACTGCGACCGGCAGGACGGTAAGTGCTAATCTCACTGAATTAATCTCTGTGTACAATGTGGAGGTAACATTTCTTACAATTGCTTTAAACTGCAGGCTTTTCCGGTTATTTGGAAGGATCAGCGAGGGATATACTTCAATACTGGAGTTTTGTGGAGTTGGATCTCCATTAATTGTTTAAAGATCCACGTGTGGCTTCAGAAGTTATAGCAAGTCCGAAAAAAAACCTGCCAGTCCAGTGGGAGTACTGACAGCACACATTTTTTAGGGAGGGACAGTGGAAGCAGCGAGGTACCTGGGATGCATATTTCCTAATATATATGCAAATATGTGTAATCTTGTTTCCAAAAGTTGCCACGCAAGTGAACTGAAGTTGCTATAGCAGAGTAAGAGGACTAGAACTCGAACCATGCCCAGGATGTTATTCACATTTGTTTTTTGATTGCACCTCTGTGGAGGAAGGGCACAGCACAGTGCGACATCATCGTTGTCATTTGTATCCTCACAGCCAAACTTGAAGGTTAATGTCCCAAACCGAACTTGATCTCCCTCCACTTTCTGGATCTCTGTATTTATATGTGCATAGCCTTGCCACTTCTACCTCCTCCCCATTCCCCCACACTGCTGGAGTTCAGTGCTGGGTGTTTTTGATACTTTGTGCATGAGTGCATTTAAGATTGTTAGCTTCATTGTTGCAAAGCCCCAGACTGTTGGGCCTCAATCACACTTTATGTGCAAAAACTGGGTGCCTACTCCCATCTCCCAGCAGACACTGGGGAAGATACCCTCTGAGAGGTGGTTCCAGTGTAGTGGCAGCGGGGCTGGGAATGACCATGGTGACTAAGGAATTGGAAAGAGTTCTGCAGCCTCCTAGATTAATACTTTCTGGTAGTGGGTGAAGAATAAAGATGATAACATTTACCAGTGGCCCATACATGTCAAAATATTAACGCCTGTTTTACACTCAGCATTTTACACACAACAGTTTCTACCTCTTCATAACTGCAAGCTAATTTACATACCGATTGTTACCGAGACCAAACTTCACCCACACAATGTGGGTAATGACCAGCAGCTATGGAATTCAAGCCAATTTTGCCCACACTTCTCTAACATTTGTAAGGTTCAGCTGCCACTTCAGCTGAATGCAACTCATTCAGCACGGATTAGTTGCATTTCATTTTATCTATATTAGGGTGGATTATGGGGTTGAGAACAAGTCTGGTTTAGAGAGTTAGCAAGGAATGTACCAGTGTGGTGATAGGTGGTGAAAAGCAAATAAACTTTAACCTGAGCGTGGGTAAAAGAGAAGCCTTGTTTGCTTTTTCAGCCTTTTTTAAAAGTACATTGATGCCATTAGAACTAACAATAAAAGTACTGGGAAACAATTCTATATCCAGACACAATCAAATCTATGTCAGCACTGCATAATTTTCAAATAAAATGTCATGAACTTATGTGGGTGTTCAATGATTACTCAGTGACTCCAATATCCATTTTCATAATTAGAATATATTTCCATTAATAGTTGCAGATCAAGTCAGTCTTTTATTATTCAACATAATTAATTGAAAATCAATACAGTGAGCACAAACTATTAAAAAGATTTGAATAGAAAGGTACATGGACTTGCTTTTTGGGATGAGCTTGATTTTGGACTAACTTACGATAAGTTTGCTTTCAATCTGAATGATTTAAGACATTACAACTCATCCAATTACTACTCGCAGGGTTAACACTGTCTACATTCCAGAACTCGTTGATACTCCATTTAGCACCAACGATTTCAGCATTTCCTTTTGCCTTGCCCAATCTACTAGATGTTGTTCACATTTATTTTCAGGATAGATAATATTTTTCTAAACTATAAGGAATATTTGACTAAATCCATTTTACTACATCTATGGTGGTGGCAAGAGCAGGCAGCTTGAGGTGTCCCGGTGAGCAGGCTATAGCAGAGGAGATTGAGCCTTTGAAGGAGTGTGAGCCTTTCATGGTTAAGCACTCAAGACTGTTTGAATTTTTAACTTTATTTCTTTATTTTTCTAGTTTATACTAAGAAGGACTACAAAGTTTAATTTTTAACTCTGTTTCTTTATTTTTATACTTTGTACTTAAGATTTTGTACATAGGTACCTTTGTACATACGATGGCACCAGGAATGGCAACATTTCACTTTTCACTGAAATTATGTACTTCTGTACTTGAGCACACATGGCAATAAAATCTAATTCTAATTCTAAATCCTGCTTTATCCGGGGAGACAGCAGTGGAGCCTTTCTTTGAACTGCAACATTTTTTTGCTGATAACGGATCCCCCAAAGTCAAGTTACAAGACTTTGGATCCACCAATGATGAATGAATGGTTGTATATGTTTAAGTAAGGAGGTGGAGGTGTAGAAGTGACATTAAAGATGTTGATGGGACCAAGACTTGTGCTTCAGAACTTGTCACATCTCCAGCTGCACTATTTCGGTACAGCTACAACATTAGCATTTACCCAGAAATGTGGGAAATTGCCTAGGTATATCATATCCACAAACATAATGTAGAGAAAATCCAAACTGGCCAGGTGCCACCCCATCAGTCTATTCTCAATCTTCAGCAAAGTCATGGAAATAGCTATTGACAGTGCTTTAAAATAGCATATCCTCAGCAATGACTTGCTCACTGATGCTCAGTTTTGGTACTGCCAGGGCCTGACCTTAATATAGCCTTGCTTCAAATATGGATGGAAAATCTGAACTCAAGGTGAGATGAGAGTGATTACTCTTGACATCAAAGGAGTCGTTGATGAGTGTAGCATCAAGGAGTCCTAGCAAAACTGCAGTCAATGGAAATTTGGGAAAAAACCCACCACTGTTTGGAGTCATACCTAGCACAAAGAGTTGTGGTTGTTGGGGGTCAATCATCACAGCTCCAGGACTCCTTTGCAGGAATTCCTCAGGGTAGTGTCCTAGACCCAACCATCTTCACCTGCTTCATCAATGACCATCCCTCCATCATAAGACTGGAAGTGGGATGTTCACTACCGATTGTGCAATGTTTCACAACAATCAGAACTCCTCAGATACTGAAGCAGTTCATGTCCGTATGCAACAAGAGTGAACAACATTCAAGCTTGGGCTCATGAATAGCAAGTGACATTTGTAACACACAAGTACTAGGCAATGAATATCTTCAACAAAAGAAAATCTCCCCCTGACATTGAATGGCACTACCGTCACTGAATCCTTCACAATGAACATCTTAGGGAGTTGCTACTGACCAGAAACAGTACTGGATCAGACATATATACCGTGGCTACAACAGCAGGCATGAATTCTTCTGCGATTAATTCACCTTTGCTGATCCCCAAAGCTTGCCAATCACCTACAAGGCACAAATAACAAAAGTGATGGACTATTCCCCCCTTGCTTCAATGAGTGTAGCTCCAAGAGAGCTAAATAAACTTCACGCAATCCAGCAGAAAATTCCATCTGCCACCATCAGCATTAACTCTTGCCATCACTGTTGCACAGTGGAAGAAATGTGTACCAAATTAAACAATGCACTGCAACAACTCATCAAGGCTCATTCAATGGCGCCTTCTAAACTTGTGAACTGGACCGTCTAGAAGGATAAGCGAAGCCCGTACATGATAACAGCACCATTTGCATTTGTGCTGCAAGCCATACATCAACTTGACTTGGAACTTTTATTCACTCATGAGATATGGCTGTCAATAGATGAGCCAGCATTTATTGGCCATTTAGTTGACCTTCAGAAGGTTGAAATGAGCTGCCTTCTTGAACTGCTGCAGTCCAATGCTGTTAGGAAGAGAATTCCATGATTCCAGGCATATATTAGGAGTTCTGAAGAAGGGTCACTGGATCCAAAACGTTAACTTTTTTCTCTCCATAGATGCTGCCAGAGTGGCTGAGTTTTTCCAGCAATTTTTGTTTTTCTAATTTCCAGCATCATCAGCTCTTTGGTTTTTGGTTCAGAGTGTGATGGAATATTCCCCATTTGTCTGGGTGTGTGTAGCTCCAACAACACTCAAAACATTTGACACCATCTGGGACAAGCTTGGAGTGGTGCTGGAAAAGCACAGCAGGTCAGGCAGCATCCAAGGAGCAGGAAAATCGACATTTCGGGCAAAAGCCCTATATCAGGAATAGAGCTCTATTCCTGAAGAAGGGCTTTTGCCCGAAACGTCGATTTACCTCCTCCTCGGATGCTGCCTGACCTGTTGTGCTTTTCCAGCATCACTTTAATCTAGACTCTGGTTTCCAGCATCTGCAGTCCTTGTTTTTACCTTCTAGGACAAAGCAGCCTGCATGACTGGCACCACATCCGCAAATATTTAGTCACTCCATCACAGATGCTATCTACAAGATGCACTGCAGAAGTTTGTCAAAGATCCTTAGAAAGTGCCTTCTAAATCCACAACCAATTCCACCTAGAAGGATAAGGGCAGCAGATTCATGGGAATACCAGTACCTGCAAGATCCCCTCCAAGTCACTCATCATGCTTACTTAGAAATATATTGCTGTTACTTCAGTATTGTTGGTTCAAAAATCTGTAATTCTCTTTCTAATAACACAAGACTACTTATATGCTAAATGGTAGAAGCACCAAGCTATAGATAGAGCTAACTTATCCCACAATAAACAGATCCAATCAAAACTGTACTGTACTGCTACTTTTAGAATGGTTTTTCCTTGATTTCCACTGACCACAGTTTTGATAGGGTTGCTTGATGCCAAACTTCATCAAAATTATTCATGTTATGAAAAAAGAGTGGATCGGTATTCTGGCCACTGGAGTTTAGACGAATGAGGAGATCTCATAAAAACCTACAGAAAAGGGCTATAAAGTGTAAACACAGGAAGGATGTTCCAAATGACCAAACAATCCAGAATCAGGAGTTACTGTCTAAGAATGTGAGGCAGGCCATTTAGGATTCAAATGAAGAGAAGTCTCTTCACTCAGAGAGTGGTGAACCTGTGTAATTCTCTGCCTCAGAAAGTGATTGAGGCTAAAACATTGAATGTTTTCAATAAGGAGTTAGATAGAGTTCTTGGGGCGTAGGGATTAAAGGGTAGGTGGGAAAGTGGGAACAGAGTACTGAGTTGGATGATTAGCCATGATCATATTGAATAGCAGAGCAGACTCAACATGGTGAATGGCCTAATCCTACTCCTATTTTCTATGTTTCTGTGTTAAAATACTGTTTTTCCTGTATGTGATTTCTAATGGAGTGGAGTACATGAACTTGAATTAATAGTTCCAGTTATTTCCATAGTTTTGGGATATGGGGTTAATTTTTAAAAAAAATCAAAGATCTGTGGATGTTAGAAATCAAAAAAAAAAGCAGAAATTGCTAGAAAAAGTCAGCAGGTTTGGCTGCATCTTCTGAAGAAGGGTCACTGAACTCTCCTTTCTCTCCACAGATGCTGGCAGACCAGCTGACATTTTCCAGAAATTTCTGTTTTTGTCAGGGGTTAATTACTTATTTTACTAATTGGCTTCAATTAGAATTACTTGACCACCTGACCCAACTGCTTATCTTTAGCCAAATGCATACAACAGAATTTCCAAAACTTTACTACAAAAAGAACATTGTGCTCAGGCTACCATTTTTCTTCAAAGTATTGTGACTTAACTGGAAATAGTCAAAAGAAAATTGAATTGAAGCTGCAGCATTTCTACAGATAAATGTGACTGTATATTTATGTTAATTTAGTTGAACAAGAATTGATCATGGCTACTTCAACCTCAGTAAAGGAGACAAGGTAGATTCAGGTAATCACAAACTTCTTTTCAAAGTCATAGCATACGTGCTTAGTAGCTTCTCAGATTTACAGAACTCAGCTACATTCTCAGTGCCAGACAGTCTCTGTACGTTGGTGCTTTCAACCGGGACAATAACATGAGCGAATATTTCTGGCCTGTTGTCAGTTTCCATACTACTATACAAGGTTAATTTGTACGGGAACTGCATTCCTCACATTTCCTCAGACAATATTACGTTATTTTTGGAAACTGTATTCCAGTAAAATTTGCTAAAAATGTATCAGGGATGGGGATCTTTCCAGATTTGTTTTAATGACTTTGGATTGAAGCCAATATTTGCAGGCTGCCAGCCTGTTTCAGGACTGATTATCTTTTGTAATTTCAATTCTCAGAGACTGATATTTTCTCCAGTTCTGTCTTTGTCCAACACCCTCAATCTTTGTGGTTAGAATTGTTTCCAACTTCCGGCTGGTTGCTATTATTTGCAACTTAGCTCCCCAGGACAGGAATCCCTAGAAAATTTATTCTTAATGGCTAATATATCTCACCAGACTGCTGTGAAAGCTAAGACTTCTTAATCTTTATTGGAGCAATGGGCTCATAGATTTTGCCACACAGCACCCTTTTACAACCAATGGCATTCCCTCCATCCAACTCCATCCTTCTGTCTCAACTTCCAAGCTCTTATCCATTCCATATGATCTCCAATTGTCTGATCTCCAGGCTCCTTACCCCCCCTCCTCCCATCCTTCGTGCACTTGATGCTCCCAAAATTGGGCTTAGCTGCACTTATCAGCCACTCCTCCTTACAGTCTGAGCATTTCCTGACCTATCCTATCCTCGTGTTTCCTTCCAAATTTGTTCTTAGGGCTTCCATCTTTCCCAACCTGTGCTCAAAATTTGTAACTTCTCCTAACTCTATCTCTAGCTTGCTACTGTTTAAAATCTTAAGCACAAGAGAGCAGTGATTTCTTCTCCCAGTTTTCTCCACCTAGAGGCAGCCATTTTCCTTTTTCTCCATCTGGGCTCCATTGCACTGTCATCTTATAGCTAGTGATATAATATTGTTGCTACTGAGGTACACTGCCAGGAATGTGAAATGTGTATCGTTACAGCAAAACCTCAATTATCTGTTATTCCATTATTCACACTAGAATTTTTCACAACAATTTTCATGGCACTTAGGAGACCAGCAGGAGTTGGACCTCCGTTTTCAATAAGTTAGTTGGTGTGCAGTTAAGTATTTTAAATTGATTTTTCACAGACTGTAGTCTGTTGATCCAACTGGATTCGTATTTGTAATCAGTATACTCATTCTCTGGTGTAAGTTATATCAATGGCATTTTGTTTCAAGTTCAGACGCAGCAAGACTGAGTTTCAAAAGTGAGCTGTGATGGGAGAAATTTTAAAATACAAAGTTAAAAATATAGCACAAAATATTATTGACAATACCATGAAGTGGATTGGCTTGAGTGTATTTCCCTCCTATAGTATCACAGAATGGTCTAAGCTAATGACAATAAAAGAGAGAAAGACCTGCATTTGTATGGTGTTTCTTTACAACCTTCAAATGTTTCAAAGTACTTTTGAAGTATAGTCACTGTTGTAAAGTAGGAAACATGGCAGGCAATTTGTGCACAGCAACTACCATACTCAGAATATGACAACGACCAGAGAGCGATTCAGGAAAAAATATTGACAACGATTCTGGGGAGAACTCTCTGGCTGTTTATTCAAAACTGTGCCAAGTAATCATGTTCATCCACTCAAGTGAGGCCTCAGTTAATACCTCATCTGAAAGGTGGAACCTCTGACAGTGCAGCACTGCCTCAGTACTGCACTAGTTTAAACCCAGAGGGTTAGAGATGAGGGTGTTGCCAACTGAAACATGGCTGACAATCAAAGAGTGAATCTCTTTCTGCAGAATGCTGTGATCCATATTTGTAGGAGAAAGTGAGGTCTGCAGATGCTGGAGATCAAAGTTGAAACTTTATTGCTGGAACAGCACAGCAGGTCAGGCAGCATCCAGGGAACAGGAGATTCGACGTTTCGGGCACAGGCTCTCGATTCCTGAAGAAGGGCCTGTGCCCGAAACGTCGAATCTCCTGTTCCCTGGATGCTGCCTGACCTGCTGTGCTGTTCCAGCAATAAAGTTTCAACATCCATATTTGTAGCCTATTCAAATGACAGGAATGCACTTCCATTGAGAAAATGAGCCAGGTCAACTCTCACTACAGGTGTGGCAAGCCTACATATCAAATCAGCACATGCCATTTCTCCCACAGTCAGAAATAAGGACATAAAGTACATACAATAATGGTGTACCTACAAGCTTAAGTTTTGTTTTACAGCAGACTCAGTAAACTTATGAAAACTTTCTGTTGTAACCACAAGAAAAGTGACAGGAGAAAATCATAACCAATTTAACTATGTTATACTGCAGTTGTAGCATCTAATATAGTTATTCAGTCTTTCCTCTCAATCCCCATCCAATTCCTGTGCTTAATTCGTCAGGCTCCAAACTTGTGCAAGTTTGTGGGCATTGCACAATCAAATCGCTAAGCACCCACACTTTGTGGAAATCACTGTACATGTAAAAGTTAAAAAAAAACTGTTCCAGACAGATGCTGAAGTTATGTAACTGTGGCTTGCTGCTAAACAAATTTAACATATTTTCCATTTAACTGCAGCAAACCTCCCTGTAGAGACATCTCTTGCATTGAGTGTGGTGAAAGTGTGGTTAGTTACAGAAGAAAAACCTTCAGCTACCTAAACTCTGGTAAAGAGTTGCATATTTTAGATAATTTTGAAAATGTTTCACATACAACTTCATGTCAAATTTGTGCATAGGCAAGAATTTGTGCGTGTATAGTTGTGTTTGATGACAATGTAATTAAGTGCATGTGGTTTTAAGTTACTGAACTAGTAATCTGGAGATTTGGACTAATAGCCCAAACAATATGAATTAAATTACACCATGTTATGTTGAGAGCTTGAATTCATTATTTCTTTAAAATAACATGGTAAATAAAATGCTGTCAGTGAGCAAAACTGATCATGAAGCTAATGGATATGATAAAAAAAAAACAACTGGTTCACGAAGTTGGGAAGGAAATTTGCTGTCCTTACACTATATTGTCAATATGTAACTCGATATCATTCATTGCTGATTCTGGCTCTGTCAAAATGTGACTCCAATCCCACACAAATGTAACTGGCTCCTAATTGCCAAGTAAAGTGACTTAGTAAGATGAATAGTTGTACCAACTTCCAAGTGCTTTAGCCATACAGAATGCAACAGTCAGCAAGAAAATTTATCATCACCTTTTCAGGACAATGTTACCACCAGGTGAGGAAGAGGAATTGGTTCCCTATTTAAACATCTCTTGGATGGTTGCAACATTTGTGTTTCCATATCATTTTTCAAATTCAGTTACCATACTTTAACTAATATGTAACTAAATGGATATAGTGATATAGAGTCAGAGAGTTGTATAGCATAGAAACAGACCCTTTGGTCCAACTTGTCCACATTGACAAGACATCCTAATCTGACCTAGTGCTATTTGCCAGCATTTGGTCAGTATCTCTCTAACCCTTCCTGTTCATATATCCATCCAGATGCTTTTTAATGTTGTAATTGTACCTGCCTCTACTTTGTTCTTTGGCAGCTTGTTCCATACATGCACCACCCTCTGCATGATAACGTTACCCCTTAGGCCCCTTTTAAATCTCTCACCTTAAACCTATGCCCTCTAGTTTTGAACTCCACTCCCCAGGAAAGAGACCTTGACTATTGATCCTATACATGCCCCTCATGATTTTATAAACCTCTATAAGGTCACAACTCAGCCTCTGACACTCCAGGGAGAAAAAACCCATCCTATTCAGCCTCTCCCTATAGCGTAAACCCTCCTGTCCCAGCAACATCTTTGTAAATCCTTTCTGCATCCGCTCAAGTTTAATAACATCATTCCTATTGAAGAGCAAACAGAAATGTATTCAGTATTCTAAAAGTGGCTTCACCAATGTCCTGTACAGCCACAACATGATGTCCCAACTCCTATAGTCAATATTCTGACCAATGAAGGCAAGCATGCCAAACACCTTTTTTGCCTGTCTACCTGCAACTCTACTTTCAAGGAACTATGCTCCTGCACCCCTAGGTCTCTTTGTTTGGCAACACTTCCCAGGTTCCTACCATGAACTGTTTAAGTCCTGCCATGGTTTGACTTACCAAAATGCAACACCTCACATTTACCTAAGTTAAACTCCATCCACCACTCCTCAGTCCATTGACCTGTCTGAGATCATCAGTGTCCGCCATTCCACCTGCTTTGGTGCCATCCACAAACTTACTAACCATACCTTCTGTATTATCATCCAAATCATTTTTATATAAAGGATAAACAGCAGTGGAACCAGCACTGAACTTTGTGGCACACTGCTGGTCACAGGTTTTCAGTCTGATCAAAACCCTCTACCGTCACCCTCTGTCTCCGACCTTCAAGCCAGTTTTCTATCTAATGAATACAAGCTGCCCCTGAATCCCATGTGATCTAATGTTACTAACCAGTCTACCATGCAGAACCTTGTCGGACCTTTACTGAAGTCCATATAGAGAGCCTCTACCACTCTGCCTTCATCTTTGTCACCACCTCAAGAAACTCAATCAAGTTAATAACGCATGACTTCCCATGCACAAAGCCATGTTGACTATTCCTAATCAGTCCTTGCCTTTGCAAATGCATGTAAATCCTGTCCCTCAGAATCCTCTCCAACAACTTACCCATCACTGACACAAGGGTCACCGGTCTATAGTTTCCTGACTTTTCGTTTCTTAAATAGTGGCACTACATTGGTCAATCTAAGTCTTCTGGTAGAGTTCATTTATAAATTCTTAAATTTTCTTTATTGTCCTTCTAACCACAAGTAACTTTTCTTCTCCCAATTTTAAATTTATTATACAAGTGTGAATTAAAGAAGATATGTAAAATTTCTTGACACTGACTTAGTTGGGTGTTTTGACTCTCTAGATAACATGGTAATCCCAATTCAATCAGCTTAGTTTACAAATCTCTGGACTTGTCTAAATCTGTGGTGAGGTGATCACAGCAGCCAAGTCAGTATTTGTCCTTTTTAAAAACATTTTTAGTCCATGAAGGGCCTCAAGTTAACAATCAGATGATGGAAGTTGATTCCATTTTTTGCTATGATGATACTAGCTAGCTGGAAATGTGTTGCTGGAAAAGCGCAGCAGGTCAGGCAGCATCCAGGGAACAGGAGAATCGACGTTTCGGGCATAAGCCCTTCTTCAGGAATGAGGAAAGTTTGTCCAGCAGGCTAAGATAAAAGGTAGGGAGGAGGGACTTGGGGGAGGGGCGTCGGAAATGTGATAGGTGGAAAGAGGTCAAGGTGAGGGTGATAGGTCAGACTGGGGTGGGGGCGGAGAGGTCGGGAAGAAGATTGCAGGTTAGGGAGGCGGTGCTGAATTCGATGGATTTGACTGAGACAGGGTGGGGGGAGGGGAAATGAGGAAACTGGTGAAATCCGAGTTCATCCCTTGTGGTTGGAGGGTTCCTAGGCGGAAGATGAGGCGTTCTTCCTCCAACCGTCGTTTTGTTGTGGTCTGACGATGGAGGAGTCCAAAGACCTGCATATCCTTGGTGGAGTGGGAGGGGGAATTGAAATGTTGAGCCACAGGATGGTTGGGTTGGTTGGTCCGGGTGTCCCAGAGGTGTTCTCTGAAATGCTCCGCAAGTAGCCGGCCTGTCTCCCCAATATAGAGGAGGCCACATCGGGTGCAGAGGATGCAATAGATGATGTGTGTGGAGGTGCAGGTGAATCTGTGGCAGATATGGAAGTTTCCTTTGGGGCCTTGGAGGGAGGTGAGGGGGGAGGTGTGGGCGCAAGTCTTGCACCTCCTGCGGTGGAAGGGGAAGGTGCCGGGAGTGGAGGTTGGGTTGGTGGGGGTGTGTGGATCTGACGAGGGAGTCACGGAGGGAGTGGTCTTTACGGAATGCTGATAGCGGGGGGGAGGGAAATATATCCATGGTGGTGGGGTCCGTTTGGAGGTAGCGGAAATGACGGCGGATGATGTGCTGTACATGGAGATTGGTGGGGTGGTAGGTGAGGACCAGTGGGGTTCTGTCCTGGTGGCGGTTGGAGGGGCGGGGCTCAAGGGCGGAGGAGCGGGAAGTGGAAGAGATGCAGTGGAGGGCATCGTCGACCACGTCGGGGGGGAAATTGCGGTCCTTGAAGAAGGAGGCCATCTGGGTTGTGCGTTTTTGGAACTGGTCCTCCTGGGATACTAGCTAGGACTAGTAGTAAATGTTTGTCTTGCCAACCATGCCCGCATTCTCAGTGATTCCTTAAAGGAAAAGACCTTCCAGTTTATGTCATTTATAAAATTAACGGTCTGGTGAAATAGACATATTTGCCTCCCGCCTTTACATTTTCACTGGTGAAAAATGATTAGAAATGTACTGAACAAATTTTTGAACAGTTGAAGTCAAAATTCTTTCACATCAATGAGTATGTTGGCTATTTGTGAGTTAATTTAAAAGATTGAAATTGGTGCAAATTCCTTAGTTTGTTATTATTCCATGCTTTTTTTTGACTCCACAGAGTAATGATCATCTTTGTCAAAATAACTTATGATTTTAAAGGGGAGTTAAAATTGAGCTTCATCAGTATTTGTTCAAAATTTTGTGATCTAAGACCCAAGATATTTTTCTTTGTTCACTGAGTTCTTTTGCAAATGTTGATATTCTTGGTGAAAGCCATCAGCAAAACCTAATATATAACTTATTACTGTTGAGCAATTCCATGGACCACGTGATGATTACAGTAGTACACATATTGCTTCTCTGCCACCAAACTAAGAACACCAGAATATTTTAGAAGTGAAAATACAACTAGAACCAAAAGTAATTTTGTTTCTTTTTAAAGATTGGCCTCACCTGCCATCTTTCTCATGTTAACATTCAATACCTTTTTCCATAAATGCACTGTATTGTCTTTATTGAAATTTTCATCCTGTTTGGATGGCATTCTCTGAAGCTTTTCATTATATCTGTTAGCTGCTGGATGAAAAGGTTTCACATTCTTTCTTAAACTTTCCAAATGTTTAACAGGTATTCCTGCAGAACAATGTTATCAAATTCTTTCGTAATTTTGAAAACTTCAAAGTGATCATTTTGTTTTAGTTAAATAAATGGCTTGCTAATGTTAATTTACACACAAAATATCATGCTTTATTGGCAAACATAGTTTCAAATGATAAATAATATAATTTATCATTTTTGACAACCTTTAAATAAGACAAATTGTAAATGTTTGATGCACTTCCAACAGTGCACCTTCTTTCATAAAGTTTACAGCATTTTGCTAGAAATGAGCACCTTACTATGAGAGTTTTGCTCAGACACAAATATGAATCAGTAATGACTTCTGTAGTGAAATAATTAAAATTGAGACCAGAACAGACTAACCTCTTACCTTGCAATTTGAATGATTTCCTTTTTCACCTGAGTTAGCAACATAACCAGTTATGTATTTTCCTGGTGGCTGTTTGAGATCCATCCAGAATTTATGGCATATTATGGGAGAAATGCTTTTGGAGCCAAGATGTTAAATGTAGGTGTGGAGAATGAACCATGTCAGTGGATTATTAACTTCAGTTTGCAACAGCTGTAAACTGAGCGTCTGGAAGATTTTTCTGGATTCCATCATTTTCTATGATTTTATCTGATGCCAAAGTTCAAAATAACTTATGATTTTAAAGGGGAGTTAAAATTGAGCTTCATCAGTATTTATTCAAAATTTAACATCAGCTCAAACTGGCACCATATCTTGTACACAGTTGTTGTTCTGATAGTGACAAAACATCTGTTCATTTCATTTCACTATATTGTTTCCCTTGAGGGGAACTATATGTTTATGCCATAACATTAGGAAAACTGGGTCCAGTGGGACTTAATAAGAGGAGAACATTTAATAAAAAGGCAATGTGTGAGCGTCTGAATTGGCAGCATAATCATTCAAGGTTTTCACTTTAAAGGTAATGTATGATCAATGAAAATATATAATGGAAAACTAAAACCAAAAATTAGAATCTAGACCTAATTTGTAATGTTAACTAATATAGAAACATAAAACAGTTTGACAGATTGATATCATGTTGTATAAAAATTGTTACACTCACTAACCATAAGTGAAATAACTCCATGAAAGCCAGTATCCTGTCACCAAGTCACCCTTTATTTACATATGCATAGCACAAGACACTGACCCAGGTAGCTTACAGCTGGCTCCTAAGTGAATCCCTGACATTCCTGTTTATATTTGTCATTCAGGACTCTGATTGCACCAGGTTAAAAGCCCCAAGTCATGGAACTCATATTCTATGAGGTCTAACTGACTGACTGACCTCATTCCAATCACTACAATAAGGAGTGGTGGCTGATTTCTGATTTGTACTATTTCAAGGAAACTATAAATCTGATCAAGAGTAAGTTAAGAATCTGAAACAGGAGTTCAATCTGTCTCTTAAGCCTACAATGATTCTAATGGAAGTCGAGTGGAAGAAGGGGAGGCTCAACCAACCCATTCTTAAAAGATGTGCCTGTCATTGAAAGCCTTTAAGGAAGCCTCTAATTTAGCATTGTTTCTGTTCTAAACCCATGCCTGATTCATTTGCTGGGCCATGCAACACCCAGTGACAAAGTGGCAAAAAGGGTGTGATCCATAAGGCAAATGCTTTTTTTGTAGCAGGCTGTCGGAGCATGAGAATTCCGTCCTGGCAGAACAAGCTTAGGTGTAAATGTTCTATTCAGCTTTATAATTTCCCCAACATACCAGTTATCACCAAACCTCAACATCACAGTCCACAATCTTCCCCGATCTCTGACTATCCCCCAAGTGATTTCCATCTGACTCCTTTCACCGTATTCAACTCACATCACTGGTGATGTCTACCCACAAACACAAAAGTTACTTAAGTCAAGCAAAGAACTGTCGATGCTGGAGGTCTGAAAAAGTGATGGAGAAACTCAGCAGGTCTGGCAGCATCTATGAAGAGAAAAACAGAGTTTTTGTTTCAAGTCCAGCGACTCTTCTTTTAAAAACTGGTGTGGAAATGTTAGCTCTGATTTTTTTTCCATGGATGCTGCCAGACTTGCTGAGTTTCTTAACCACTTTCTGTCTTTGTTTCACAAAAGTTGCTTAATTGTGGCTGCAAAGAAACTCTACAACGTTCAGAGAATCCCACCCTTTGGATTCCCTGACCATAATTTCTTCCCTGCTACCAAATAATATCACATTGGGGTGGACTATAAACAAAGAATTAACTAATGCCTGTAAAAATGATACTGTCGTTATCATGGGGGATTTTAATCTAATCGATTGGTAGAACCAGGTTGGTCAGGGTAGCCTTGAGGAGGAGTTTATTGAATCTATCCATGATAGTTTTCTTGAACAGTGTGTAATGGAACCAACGAGGGAGCAAGCTATCCTAGAGCTGGTCCTGTGTAATGAGACAGGAATAATTAATGATGTCATAGTCAGGGATCCTCTTAGAAGGAGCGATCACAGTATGGTTGAATTTAGAATACAAATGGAAAGTGTGAAGATGAAATCCAATACCAGGGTCCTGTGCTTAAACAAAGGGGACTACAATAGGATGAGGGAGGAGATGGCTAAAGTAGACTGGAAGCAAAGACTTTATGGTGGGATAGGAGAAAGTGAGGACTGCAGATGCTGGGGATCAGGGTTGAGAGTGTAGTGCTAGAAAAGCACAGCAGGTCAGGCAGCATCCGATGAGCAGGAGAATCGACGTTTCGGGCATAAGCCTCTCATCAGGAATGAGGCTTGTGGGTTGGGACTGGGGTTTGGGCGAAGGTAGCTGAGAAAGCGATAAGTGGATGAAGGTGATGGAGAAGGTGATAGGTCAGAGGGAGGAGTGATGGACAGGTCCGGAAGGCGGTGCCGAGTTGGAGGCTTCGGACTGTGATAATGTGGGGGGAGGGGAAATGAGGAAGTGTTGAAACCCACATTTATCCTGTGTGGTTGCAGGATCCAAAGGCGTTCTTCCTCCAAGCATCGGGTGGTAACGGTTTGGCAGTGGAGGAGGCCCAGGACTTGGATGTCCTTGATGGAGTGGGAGGGGGAGTTGAAGCGTTCAGCTATGGAGCAGTGGGGTTGATGGGTGTGGGTGTCTCAGAGATGTTCTCTGAAATGATCTGCAAGAAGGCGCCCTGTCTTCCCGATGTAGAGGAGACCAGACTGGGTGTAATGGATGCTGTAGATGACATTGGTAGAGGTACAGGTGTGGAAGGATCCCTTGGGGCTTTGGATGGAGGTGAGGGCAGTAGTGTGGGCGCAGGTTTTGCACTTCCTGATGCGATGGGGAAAGGTGCCTGGAGTTGGGTAGGGGCTGGTGAGAGGTGTGGACCTGACGAGGGAATTGTGGAGGAAATGGTCTTTTTGGAAAGCTGATAGGGGTGGGGAGGGAAACGTATCTCTGGTGGTGGTATCCGTTTGGAGGTGGCGGACATGCCAGAAGTGGTATGGGCAGATTGGTGGGGTAGAAGGTGAGAACCATGGGGCTCTATCCTTGTTGCATTGGGAAGGGTGGGGTTCAAGGACTGTGGTGTGTGAAGTGGAGGAAATGCGATGGAGGGCATCGTCAACTATGTGGGAAGGGAAGTTACAATCGTGCAAGAAGGGGGCCATTTTCTACATAGAGTCATAGAGATGTACAGCATGGAAACAGACCCTTCGGTCCAACCCATCCATGCCGATCAGATATCCCAACCCAATCTAGTCCTACCTGACAGCGCTCGGCCCATATCCCTCCAAACCCTTCCTATTCATATACCCATCCACATGCCTCTTAAATGTTGCAATTGTACCAGCCTCCAACACATCCTCTGGCAGCTCATTCCGTTCACGTACCACCCTCTGCGTGAAAAAGTTGTCCCTTAGGTCTCTTTTATATCTTTCCCCTCTCACCCTAAACCTATGCCCTCTAGTTCTGGACTCCCCGACCCCAGGGAAAATAGTTTGTCTATTTATCCTATCCATGCCCCTCCAAAGGAAGGATGGTCTTCTTCTTTCACGATCGCAACTTCCCTTCCCACGCGGTTGACGATGCCCTCCAACGCATCTCCTCCACTTCATGTACCACAGCCCTTGAACCACAACCGTCCCAAAGCAACAAGGACAGAACCCCCCCCGGTCCTCACCTTCCACTCCACCAACCTCCACATACAATACATCATCCTCCGCCACCTCCAACCGGACCCCACCACCAGAGATATATTTCCCTCCCCACCCCTATCAGCGTTCCGAAGAGACCATTCCCTCCGCAACTCCCTCATCAGGTCCACATCCCCCACCAGACCACACCCCACTCCTGGCACCTTTCCCTGCCACCATAGGAAATGCAAAACCTGTGCCCACACCACTCCCCTCACCTCCATCCAAGGCCCCAAGGGATCCTTCCATATCTGTCAGAAATTTACCTGTACCTCTACCATTGTCATCTACTGCATCAGTTGCACTTGGTGTGGTCTCCTCTACATCAGGGAGACAGGACGTCTTCTTATGGATTGTTTCAGAGAACATCTCTGGGACACCCGAAGTCACCAACCCCACTGCCCCATGGCTGAACACTTCAACTCTCTTTCTCACTCCGTCAAGGTCCTGGGCCTCCTCCACCACCAAATGGTTACCACACAACGCCTGGAGGAGGAACGCCTCATTTTCTGCCTTGGGACCCTGCGACTACACAGGCTAAATGTGGATTTCAACAACTTCCTCATTTCCCCTCCCCCCACATTATCCCAGTCCCAAGCCTCCAACTCGGCACCGTCCTCCGGACCTGTCCATCACTCCCCACTCTGACCTATCACCTTCATCCACCTATCGTTTTCTCAGCTACCTTCCCCCAAACCCCACTCCCTCCCATTTATCTCTTAGCCCCGACCCACAAGCCTTGTTCCAGAATAATGGCTTATGCCCGAAACGTTGATTCTCCTGCTTATTGGATGCTGCCTGACCTGCTGTGCTTTTCCAGCACTACACTCTCAACTTTATGGTGGGATAGTTGATGAACAGGGGAGTACTTTCAAAGCAATTTTTCAAAGTACGCAGCAAAAGTATATACTAGTGGACAGGAAGGACTGTAGGAAAAAAGGGTAACTTGCCATGGGTGTTTAAAGAAATAAGGGAGGCTATCAGATTGAAAGAGAGGGCATACAAAGTGGCCAAGATTGGCGGGAAACTAAAAAATTGGGCAAGTTTTAAAGGTCAACAGAAAGGCACTAAAAAAGCAATAAAGAAAATTAAGATATATTATGAGAATAAAGTAGCTCAGAAAATAAAGACAGATAGCAAATTTTCTATTAATATATAAGACGAAAAAGAGTGGCTAAAGTAAACCTTGACCCTTTAGAGGATGAGAAGGGGGATTTAGTAATGGGACATGAGGAAATGGCCAAGGCATTGAACGGGTATTTTGTGTCGCTCTTCACAATGGAGGATACAAATAACATGCCAGTAATTGACAAAGAGATGAAGGTAGATGAGGACCTGGAAATAATCATTATCATGAAAGAGGTAGCGTTGGGAAAGCTAATGGAGCTAAGGATAGACAAGTCTCCTGGTCCTAACAGAATGCATCTTAGGGTACTAAAAGAGATGGTGGGAGAAATAGCAAATGCACTTGTGGTCATTTTCCAAAATTCACTGCATTCTGGGACAGTTCCAGCAGATTGGAAAACAACAAATGTGACACCACTGTTTAAAAACAGAGGTGCACAAAAGATGGAGAATTATAGACCTGTTAGCTTAACTTGTCTAAAGGGAAAATGCTTGAGTCTATTATCAAGGAAGAAATAACAAGTCGTCTAGTTAGAAATTATCCTGTTGGTCAGATGCAGAAGGGTTCATGAAGGGCAGGTCATGCTTAATTAATCTACTGGAGTTTTTTGAAAACATTATGAGCACGATGGACAATGGGAACCCAGTAGATGTGACGTACCAAGATTTCCAAAAGTCATTGAATAAAGTGCCGCACAAAAGGCTGCTGCATCAGATAGAGATGCAAGGCGTGACGAGCAATGTATTTACATGGATAGAGCATTGGTTAACTAATAGGAAGCAAAGAATGCTTTTCTGGTTGGCAAACAGTGACTAATAGTGTGCTTCAGAGATCAGTGTTGGGACTGCAATTATTCACAATTTACATAGATGATTTGTAGTTGGGGAGCATGTGCAGTATGTCAAAGCTTGCAGATGACATTAAGATGAATGGTAGAGCAAAGTGTGCAGAGGATTGTGAAACATTGCAAAGGGACATAGATAGTGAGTGAGCAAAGGTTTGGCAGATGGAATACAATGTTAATAAATGTGAAGTCATCCATTTTGGTAAGAATAACAGTAAAAAGGGCTATTATTCGAATGGTAAAAACTGCAGCATGCTGATGTGCAGAGGGGCCTTGATATCCTTCTGCATGAATCACAGAAGGTTAGTCTGTCGGTACAACAGGTAATTAAGATGGCAAATGGAACGTTGTCCTTCATTGCTAAAGGGATTGAGTTTAAAAGCCCTGAATAGGTGCTGATGAGCCCACACTTTGGAATACTGCATGCACTTTTGGTCTCTTCACTTGAGAAAGGATATACTGGCACTAGAGGAGATGCAGATGAGGTTCACTAGGTTGATTCTGGAGTTGATGGGGTTGGCTTATGAGGAGGGACTGAGGAGACTGGGATTATATTCATTGGAATTTAGAAGAATTTAGGGATCTTATAGAAACATATAAAATTATGAAGGGCATAGATAGGATAGAAGTAGAGAAGATGTTTCCACGGCAAGTGAAACTAGGACAAGAGGGCATAGCCTCAAGATTAGAGGGAGCAGATTTAGGACCAAACTGAGAAGGAACCTCTTCACCCAGAAGGTGTAAATTTGTGGAATTTACTGTCCAATTAAGTAGTTGAGGCTGCCTTCGTAAATATTTTTAAAGCTAAGATTGTTAATTTTTAAACAGTACAAGAATTAAAGTGAGAGGGTTGGTAGGTGGAGCTGAGGCCAAGAAAAGAGGCTAGCATGGCCAGGTGGCCTACTCCTGCTCCTATTTCTCATGTTTTTATGTTCTATTCCAAAATGTTGTCCCCTATATTAGGACAGCTATTTCATTACACATGGAGCAAAGTGAAAATTTCTCCATTTGCACATGAACAGGAAGTAGACAGTGCATCCCAGATATCGATCAGTTTAGATTTGTAAGTCCTGTAAGTTCACCTTCATTACTGGAGGTATGTTTATTACAAGGTCATTATGATACAAAGTTAAAAATCACACAACACCAGGTTATAGTCCAACAGGTTTATTTGGAAGCATTAGCTTTCGGAGCACTGCCCGTTCAGGTGGTTGTGGAGTGTAAGATCGTAAGAATTTATAGCAAAAGTTTACAGTGTGATGTAACTGAAATTATATATTGAAAAAGACCGGGATTGTTTGTTAAGTCTCTTATCTTTTAGAATGACCATGTTGGTTTCAGTTCTTTCATATATAAATCGCAAAAACTTTTTAAAAGGTACAAGCTCAAGTGAACTTTCACAATGTCATGTCAGCCCGGATAATGCACTTAAGGTGTGAGCTGCCTTGTGTGAGACTGTCTGTGCCACAATGTTCAGACTGATTCTAGTCTAAAAAGTGGATTACAGAATCTTACATGGATTCATGCAGTTTTTGAGCAAAGTAAAATGTAATTCTGCAAGTACAAATTCACTCCACAAACTTTTATGTGTATATGTGTGTGTGTGTTGGGGTGGTTAGTGTGTATGGGGGTTTGGAGGTTGAGTGTCTGTGAAAGAGTGTGTGTATGTGTGTGAGTGTAAAGGGGTATAAATCTGTGAGAGGGTGCGTGTGTGAGTGTGGGAGTGTGTGTATGAGAGAGGGTCTGTGTGAGTGTATGGGTCTGTAGGAGTATGTGTGTGCATGTGTGTGTGTGTGTGCGTGCGTGCGTGCATCTGTCTGTGTGTATCGTGCAATGGAGTCACTTGTAGTGTGACATGAACCCAAAGTCCCGGTTGAGGCCATCCCCAAGGGAACCGAACTTGGCTGTGAGCCACATTTCGTTGTTGCCTGTACTGATGCACGCACCTTCTCACAAACTCACACACATACACACACTCTTTCACAGACACTTATAACCCCCACCCCATTCCCCCCACCTCCCCCCATACACACCCATATGCACATATATACACATTTGTACTTGCAGAATTATATTTTACTTTGCTCAACAACTGCATGAATCCATGTAAGATTCTGTAAATACATTTTTTAGACTAGAATCAGTCTGAACATTGTGGCACAGACAGTCTCACACAAGGCAGCTCACACCTTAAATGCATTATTTAGGCCGATATGACACCAATTGTTAAAGTTCACTTGAGAATGTAACTTTTAAAAAAATTTTGCAATTTACATATGAAAGAACTGAAACCAACATGGTCATTCTAAAAGATGAGAGACTTAACAAACAATCGAGGTCTTTTCCAATATATAATTTCAGTTACATCACACTGTAAACTTTTGCTATAAATTCTGTGTCTTACGATCTTATGCTCCACAACCACCTGGTGAAGGAGCAGCACTCCGAAAGCTAGTGCTTCCAAGTAAACCTGTTGGACTATAACCTGGTGTTGTGTAATTTTTAACTTTGTACACCCCGGTCCAACACTGGCATCTCAGAATTATGATACAAACCAGCCAACCTAACATGGCCATTGCATGGTTACCTACCAATCTGATAACCAGAATTAAAAAAAAAACAGCATGAGCATTTGCAGCCTGCCCTGTTTATCAATAACCAATAATGATGAAGATGACACAATGAAAATGGAAATATATATGGTCCAAAGGATAAAATACAGTTCCCAAAAGATTAAAACTGGAAGCATTTTATTATTAAAAGGGAAATACAAAACTTTGTCAGAAAACTTGAATCATGATTTTTACTTGTTTTAAACCTCGGGTCAAAATTTCCTATTTCTAATACTGATGACAATTACTACGTTAATTCTTTTTCCTAATATAAGTGAGTGCTCTTAGTGCCTAACAAAATGTGTTACTGTAACATGATGAAATGTTGAAACCACAGCAACTGGAAGTAAGATACTGCTGAACAATATATACTAAACTATTCTCCTCAGAAAAACCTCCAATGATTCTTGTGTTAATTTCTGTCTGCAGTCATTGTTGCTGTGCAGAGAAAAACTATCTGTGTAAGCACATGAGAATGAAAGGATTTAGTAGTACAGAACTCCCCCCAGTACTCACCCCCAGTCTGTCTACTGTCATTAATCTTCTACCAGCTTGAGGCACGTGGCTCAAGTCAGGAATTAGAACAAGAACATTGGTTTCATTGAAGTGAAAAGAAATTCTGAAAATGGTTAATCTGTGGCTTGCGTGTTCTGAGGGTGGTATTGAGAAATGTGCAAATGATGAGGAACTTCCGATAAAGAAACAGATTAAATTATCTAAACAAGATGTCAAAAAGAACATTTCCATTGGAATAAACACAAAGCCTTTAATGTTTCACACGTTCTACAAAGTCAAATGATGTCAAAGTAAATTATGCTACAGATCCTTTAGAAACACAACAATGCTACGCCTATGACTCTGGGCAAAACTATAAGGTCAGAAAAGAATAAGTAGTATACAGTCATAGTAGGCCATATATTTTGAATGCAAGAAAATGTAAATGTCCAGGAGCAGAAATTTTGTAATTACAATAGCTCAGTTGTGTATTCTGAGACTGGTGTTTTGATAATGTTTGGAAAGGACTGATATTTTCCCTGTCATAAAGACGACTACAAGCAAGATAAACCATCTTGTACAATGTTCTATAGAACACAATGACCTGTCTACCACAGTTTCTAAATGTGATGTGGAAGTGCCAGTGTTGGACTGGGATGGACAAAGTTAAAAATCACACAACACCACGTTTAGTTCAACAAGTTTATTTAGAAATACAAGCTTTCAGTGCAGCACTCGTACTTCCAAATAAAACTGTTGGACTATAACCTGGTGTGGTGCGATTTTTAACCGTTTCTAAATGCCTTCCAACACCAAGTCACAACTTGATCTCTCCCAGACTCCTTTGACATTTTACTCTCACTCAAACACCTGAGCATATTCCACCTTTTGATTTACCTTTAAAATCCTAATTAATTTCTCTAGATTATCACCTCAAAAGTTTTTTTATTCTATTCTTCCTTCCCTCAGCCTCTATTCAGCAACTTCTCTTTGCAGTATTTTTAATAGTTATGTCAAATCCCCTTACATACTGTCCAATAATTTCACTGCTGTGCTGGCGCCTTTGAACGATCTTTTCCTTATGTTCATCTGCTTGACCTGTGATCTCGCTACACTGTGGTCCCATTAATGTCATTACTGTTACCTCTGCAAGAAACATCCATACTCTGGATGAGCCATAACCACTTGTCGTAATACAGTAATAGTTGAGTTCAATGGTGAAAATATATTAAAAAATCACTTCCAGGTGTAAATATTCATTACAAGAAATAATACACTTTAGAAGTCCATCATCAAATGTAAAACACTTTGTGATCCCCTGAGGTCATATAAGGTATTAGATAATTGCAAGTCGTTTATTCCAGTGTCATTTTGGCTGGTTCCATTCTTTATTCTCTGCACTCATTCAAAACCTTAATTGTTCATATTCTATCCCACCCAGATCTGAGTTATTCAGCATCCCTGTGCTCATTTGTCTAAATTGGCTCCTGGTTTTCAACATCTCAAATGAAATTTACATGATCTCTGAACTACACATGATCTTAGCCAAAAAGGCAGGTGGGACTAGATTGGGTTGGATATCTGGTCAGCATGGACAAGTTGGAACGAAGGGTCTGTTTCCATGCTGTACATCTCTATGACTCTGGAGAGAAATCAGAGTTAATGTTTCAGGTCGAATAGCCCTTCCTCAGAACAGATGATGGGATTGGTCAATTTAATGGAAAAGAACTTCACATGTAATGTAAAGTAAACAAGTGATTTGATACCAGCCCATTACTTCACTCAAACTTGCCGAGCTTTTCAAACAATTTCTGTTTTTGTTTCTGATTTACAGCATCTGCAGGTCTTTCGATTTTTAAATTTTTACATCATTCTATTTGAATCATTCTATAGCCTCTCCCCATCTAGCTCTTTGAAAGCATAACAATTAAATCACAGTCAAATATGATGTAAATGAAATATGTAGTAACTTAATGTACAGCAAAATACAAAGGGTTGTGTTCTCATTTGAAGCACACTGGCAATGGGATTGGTCAATTTAATGGAAGAGGAATTTGAGTATCATGTAAAATAGACAGATGATTTGATATCAGCCCAATACTTCACTATTAGCTGCAGCTAATTTAATCTTCTTTTTGCACAAAGCTTGTGAAACTACAATTTGTTTATATTAAATTGGTTCATATCTCATTAAAATAGCAAATCTAGAAAATTCAACAGTACATATTGAATACTTGTACATTAATAACATTATTAATACATGCATATTTTTTGACTTGTATTTAAATTATACATTTCATCATATATGTGGAGTTGACAGAAAGCAAGTTTATAAGAGAGGTGTGTTAAAGTGGGCAAAGGAACTGAGAATTGAAGCAAGATAAGGAAACTCACGAAAGAGCTAAGTAAGCAGAGGCAATGAAGAACAGCAAGTTGTATTGTCTAGTAAAGGTTTGATAGGAAAGACAGAAGATGAGTAAATAAGAGTTAAAAATGCCAAGAACTGAGCCACTCTTTACATTTAAAAGCGAAATGATCTTTTTCAGATTTATTCATGGACATAGCAAGTTGATGGGGGAACATTGTTTTGCAAGAGAAATCTAAGATACTAAGCATTAGAATAAGTAAACCTTCAAAAAATAGTGCAGCAGAAGGCTCCAGAAAAGCAGCAGATTATAAAGATAAGTGTCTGACAGTACTGCTTACACAGTAATTGTAGAGACATTCATTAAGTTATTGTCGGGTATATTGAGTGCACGGTAATTGTGGAAACGTCCATTAAGTCAAAAGAGAGTCTTATATTTACAGTTACTTTTCACCATTTGTCAAAACTTATTTGAGACTTTGAGTATTGGTGCTGAACATACGCTGTTCACGACCTCCAACACTCTGAAATGCAGCAATGCCATCTGCAAACATTCCTGAAGTGAGGTATTCTTTAAATAATCCTTCTACATTTCTGAAATTGTAGAGTTGCACGTTTTGACCTTTTGCTCAATAGATAACTTTGTGAATAAAAATAAACTGGAATGGTCTAACACCACACACTGTCTGATAAAACTTATCAGAAATCTGTGAAGTCCTATTGAAAACAATGTTATCTTGCTTGAGACTATGAATTGTGTCTGACAGTGATAAAGAGTCTGAGTCCTTTTTATCTCCTTCCATGAAACTTGACTGGACCAAAGAAAAAATTCAAAATGACAGCACTAAATCAGAATTTGGAACGCTTCAGTTCTGTCAAACAAATAAAGAGGAGCTAGGAACAGCATCCCAAAGAAACCAAGCACTCCTTGTGCTTTAGTAAATGCACATTCCACATGCTTTAGTAATGTGCTACATTACAATAGATGTTTGTGCATGGGTACAAATGAAGAATTGACACTCAGACAAAATGAGGTTGATTTCCTTTAGTTCTTAGAAAGAACAATTCAAGCAAAATATCCTTGCTTGTTTTTCAAGCAAATTATAAAAGCATCTCAAATGTCACTGGAAATACCAAAACCTGAGGGAATATTAAAAATATGGTCTGATGCCACTACGATCTTCGACCAGCAGATCTTAGCCCCAAAGGGTAACTATAGGCCGGTCTAGTAACTATAGGCCGGTGAGTCTCACTTCTGTTGTGGGCAAAGTCTTAGAGAGAATTGTAAGGGATAGGATTTATGCACATCTGGATAGGAATAATGTGATCAAGGATAGTCAGCATGGTTTTGTGAAGGGCAGGTCGTGCCTCACAAACCTTATTGAATTCTTTGAAAAGGTGACGAAGGAGGTTGATGAGGGGAAAGCGGTAGATGTGGTATATATGGATTTTAGTAAGGCGTTTGATAAGGTTCCCCATGGTAGGCTACTGCAGAAAATACGGAGATATGGCATTGAGGGTGAGTTGGAGGTTTGGATTAGGAATTGGCTGGATGGAAGAAGACAGAGGGTAGTAGTTGATGGCAAAGTTTCTTCATGGAGTGCCGTCACTAGCGGTGTTCCGCAAGGATCTGTTTTGGGACCATTGCTGTTTGTCATTTTTATAAATGACCTGGAAGAGGGGTTAGAAGGTTGGGTGAGCAAGTTTGCGGATGATACGAAAGTCGGAGGAGTTGTTGATAGTGAGGAAGGATGTGGCAGGTTACAGCAGGATATAGAGAAGCTGCAGAGCTGGGCAGAAAGGTGGCAAATGGAATTCAATGTAGCTAAGTGTGAGGTGATTCACTTTGGGAAGAATAACAAAAAGATGGGGTACTGGGCTAATGGTCGGATACTTGGTAGTGTGGATGAGCAGAGGGATCTTGGTGTCCATGTACACAGATCTCTGAAAGTTGCCACCCAGGTAAATAGTGCGGTGAGGAAGGCATATGGCGTACTGGCTTTTATTGGTAGAGGAATTGAGTTCCGGAGTCCTGAGGTCATGATGCAGTTGTATAAGACTCTGGTGCGGCCGCATCTGGAATATTGTGTGCAGTTTTGGTCGCCATACTATAGGAAGGACGTGGAGGCACTGGAACGGGTGCAGAGGAGGTTTACCAGGATGTTGCCTGGTATGGAAGGAAGATCGTATGAGGAAAGACTGAGACACTTGGGGCTGTTTTCATTAGAGAAAAGAAGGTTTAGGGGTGACTTGATTGAGGTGTACAAGATGATTAGGGGGTTAGATAGGGTTGACAGTGTGAACCTTTTCCCGCGTATGGAGTCGGGTATTACAAGGGGGCATAGCTTTAAATTAAGGGGGGGTAGATATAGGATTGAAGTTAGGTGTAGGTTCTTCACTCAGCGAGTCGTAAGTTCATGGAATGCCCTGCCAGTAGCAGTGGTGGACTCTCCCTCTTTATGGGCATTTAAGCGGGCATTGGATAGGTATATGGAGGATAGTGGGTTAGTATAGGTTAGGTGGGCTTGGATCGGCGCAACATCGAGGGCCAAAGGGCCTGTACTGCGCTGTATTCTTCTATGTTCTATGAGTATTTAAGCATTTACATAGTTTACCAGTGAAAACACAATGTCTCATAAACATGGCTACTTGTGCACTTTGGAATCAAATAGCCCTTTACGCTCAGTTGAGATTCTTCCTCATTGATTAACACTGATCAACACTATTGCCCAAAGTTTTTGAGCTGCTCTTTCTGTTTAATGAAACAATGTATTCACAAAATATTCTTTAATACAGTGCTTCACAAACCTTGTCCTATTGTAACCCTTATGCAAGGCTTGAAAATGTTGTAACTCCTCAATCAGAACTGTGAAGTGACCAGGGCCTGACAGACAATCACTGTGTTACAGTGGAAACATAGATCTTAGACCCTCAATCAGGGCTCCATTATGGCCAATACTGCCTCAGGAGCCTACAAGCCTAACATTTTACCTCATGATCCCATCCAGAGTCCTAAATCTCATTTTGCTAAGCTCTACTCTAATAGGTGTAGGGGCAAAAGCACGAGCAATTCTAGTATGCATGGACTTTAATAAGGCCTTCAATAAGATTTTGCATGGTAGACTGGTTTGTAAGGTTAGAGCACATGGGATCCAGGGAGAGGTAGCTAATTGGATACAAAAGTAGCTTGATAATAGGAGACTGAGGGTGGTGGTAGAGGGCTGTATTCAGACTGGAAGTCTGTGTCCAGCATTGTGTGCAGGGATCCGTGCTAGGTCCACTGTTGTTTGTCATTTATATAAACAATTTAGATGAGAATATAGGAGGCATGGTAAGTTAGTTTGCAGATGACACCGAAATTGGTGGTACAGTGGAATTAGGTTATCTATGAGTACAACAAGATCTTGATCAGCTGGGCCAATGGGCCGAGGAGTAGCAGATGGAGGTTTAATTTAGATAAATGTGAGGTGTTGCATTTTGATAAGACAGCCAGGACAGGACATATACGGTAAACGGTAAGGCCCTGGAGAGTGCTGTCAAATAGAGAGACCTAGGAGTGAAGGTATATAGTTCCTTGGAAGTGGCATTATGGGTACACAGGATAGTGAAGAAGATGTTTGGCATGCTTGCCTCACTGTTCACAGCATTGAGTGTAGGACTTGGGACATCATGTTGCAGATGTACAAGACACTGGGGAAGCCACTTTTGGAGTACTGCACTCAATGCTGTGAACAGTGAGGCAAGCATGCCAAACATCTTCTTCACTATCCTGTGTACCCATAATGCCACTTCCAAGGAACTATATACAATTCTGGTCCCTGCTAGAGGAAGGATGTTATTAAACTGGAGAGTTCAGGGCAGCATGGTGGCTCAGTGGTTAGCAGTGTTGCCTCACAGTGACAGGGACCCAGGTTCAATTCCATTTTCTGGTGGCTGTGTGGACTTTGCATGTTCTCCCCATGTCTGTGTGGGGTTTCCTCTGGGTGCTTTGTTTGCTCCCACAATCTAAAGATGCGCAAGCTAGGTGGGTCAACCATGGGAAATGCATAATTGCAGGGGTAGGGGGCTGGGTCTGAGTGGGGGGCTCTTCATAGGGTTGATGTGGACTCAATGGGCTGAAAGGCCTGCTGCCACACTGTAGGGATTCTACGATTCTGTGAAAAGATTTACAGGGATGCTGTTGGGACTATAGGATTTGAGTTATAAGGATAGGCTGGGACTTTTTTTCCTGGAGCCAAGGGATAACCTTATAGAGGTTCATTAAATCATGAGAGACATAGATAAGGTGAACAGCCAAATTTTTTTCTCCAGGGCACAGGTTAAGGTGAGAAGGAAAGACTTAAAAGGGACCTGAGGGGCAACTTTTCATCCAGTGGGTGTTGCGTATATGAAACAAACTGTCAGAGGAAGTGGTGGAAGCAAGTACAATTACCAAACATTTGGACACGTACATAATTAGGAAAGATTTAGAGGGATATAGGCCAAATGCAGGCAAATAGGACTAGTGCATTTTGGGAAACTTCAGCATGGACTGAAGGGTCTCTTTCCATGCTGCATGACTCTGATGCTATGCCTCTATAATTCCATCTCCAAGCACAAGCTTCGCTTATTCAGAGGGCCTGAAATAAATGATTACTTTAATCCAAGCCCTATTCTTCATATGCCCTTGCTCTGATTTCCTTTTGGTGATTTTGAACTGAAATTTTGGTCATCCCTTGATGTTCTTGATGGGTTCATGTTCACAGGTAGCCATTAAATCTGTCCGAAAGGATAAGTTTCAAGAGGAACTGGATCGTATCCACATCCAACGGGAAATGGAAATCATGTCATCTCTTAACCACCCTAATATCATACGCATTTATGAAGGTGGGTATCATCATGAATTAATGGGTGACTCATACTCATACAGCACAATATTTTACACAAAAGATTTTGTTCAACACAGTCTACCATATTACCAGTCAGGAAGTGACGATGATCCCCAGATTGTGAGCATCAGTCAGCGGGCCTGAGAAAAATAATAGATTTTAACTTTTAGAAAACCGATGGTGGCATGTTGTCTGTATGTTCCTACAGAACTACAACAGAAAAGAAATTCAGGCTGGGTAAATGATAGACAACCAATCTGCTATTGCCTGTCTTCCACACCCATCAAAAGTTAAAGTAAGCTTTTAAGGGTTTGCACATATCAATGCAATTGAGAGATATTACGGTCAACATGTGGGCTGAACCTATTACTAACTACCAATGGGATTCAAAAATGCAAATATTACCTTCTTGTCATAATTTACAGGGACAGTTTTAATTTATACCTGTGACTGTTGTGATATTGTATTGCTGTCAAGATTAGAGTGGTGCTGGAAAAGCACAGCAGGTTAGGCAGCATCCGAGGAGCAGGAAAATCGACATTTCGGGCAAAAGCCCTTCATCATTACTGCTCCTCAGACGCTGCCTGACCTGCTGTACTTTTCCAGCAGCACTCTAATCTTGACTCTGATCTCCAGCATCTGCAGTACCCACCTCTGCCAAGGGGTTTACAGAGGTCAGACAGGAGAGTGAAATTGAGGCCACAGTCAAGCCAGCCATAATCTTTTTGAATTGCACAAAGGCTCTTGAAGGGCCAAATGGCTACTCCTACTCCTAATTCTTTGTTTTTGAACACAATTCCATAGAAATGAACATGGAGTTTACATTTAAAATCCTGTGGGTTGCCTTCCTATGGTCAATAATATTAGATGATAAAAAGCAGCAGCTACATGGGAACACCATCCACATGCGAGTTCCCTTCTAAGTCACTGACTTTCCTGACTTAGAAATATATTGCCGTTCCTTCACTGTCACTGGATCAAAATCCTGGAATGTCCTCCCTAAGGGCGTGAGTCAACTTACAGCATGTGGACTGTAGTGGTTCAAGAAGGAAGCTCATTATCACTTTCTCAAGGGCAACTCGGGATGGGTAATAAATGTTGGTCAGCCAGCAACACCAATGTACCATGAGCAAACTGAAAAAAAAGCAATGTGCTCCAGATTCAGTGATCATTTATGTTTTTTTTCTGCAGTGTTTGAAAATAAGGATAAGATTATAATTGTAATGGACTACTGCAGTAATGGCGAATTGTATGATTACGTAAACGAACATCGTAGGCTGTCTGAGAATGAAGCACGCAGAGCTTTCAGGCAAATTGTCTCAGCAATTCATTACTGTCATAAGGTAAAAAAAAATTCCATACTATTTTGATAAAGACTTTCCGTTTGTGTGTGGTGCCCACACATGATGCCTGCTGACATTGTCATATCAATAGTTGTTTGCATATTAATAATATTGCTGCCCAGAGGATTGATGGAACTGGAGGTGATAGATGATAGCAACTGACTATATAAATTCCAGATTACTGAAGAACAATGGAATAGTTCCATCTGTCTGTTCCCTGCCTCTCTAACCACCAAAATAATCCTCTGTGATCTACATAATAATGTCCTACCCATACATATAAACCCACCTTGGCTTTAATATACAACCATTGATATGGACAATCAGCATGATCAGCACAATTGGCACACCCACAACAAATGTTGCAGTTACCAGAAAGAGCAATGGTCATAGCCTTAATTACAACAATATAACTACACCCTAAACTGTACAATTCTCCAGCAGCAACGTAAACAGCTATAAGCAAACACAGCAATACATACATCCAAGAATACACATTCATACATGCAACATTGTAAATTGTAAATACACACTCCAACTGTATAATAATTGTCCTCCTCTCCATTGAACTTGTTCAGAGATGTCATTACACCCCTTTTCAGTAGGGGACTTGAAACCAGGCCTCCTAACTCAGAGATAGGGACACTACCACTGCCCCTCAATATGCATAATTATAACTACACATACAACCATGCAACTTATAATTGTGTCAACAGAAACAAAACATTTGCAACTAGAATATGGAAGCGTGGATAACATGAGAGTTTGCTGAAAAGTCACTTATCTGTTGCATGCAGCTGTTTACAGTTCCTTTCAACTGCTGGATTTATTGAGATCTGGGAAACCCATAATTCCAGGGTTAAAAATATAAGGAAGATAAAATCTGAGGCAGACTTATTTTAATATTTAAATAATGAACCTGTAGGCTAGGAGCAAGTTCATTATCCAGCTCCCTTCCTGTCTCTGTTTAATGCAGAATGGTCCAGCTTCAACGTGAGTAGGATTTTGGGGTTGAGATTTTTAAATTTTACATCTGATCAAACCAAACAAACCCATTCCAATTGATTAACTCTGAAGTTTGTCTATCCCTTACAGAAAGGAATTGTGCACCGTGACCTTAAACTAGAAAACATTCTCCTGGATGAAAGCTTTAATGTAAAGGTTAGATTTTAAAAAATATATCACTTTTTTCTTTTTGTATTGTTGATTGAATGGCTTCACACATTTTTGCATAGATAGTAGAACACTGTAGCATAGTGGTAATGTCTCTAAACTAGTATGCCAGAAGCTAAAGCTCATCCTCTGGTGCAGAGGTTCAAACCTCACGTGAGCAGCTGGAGGAATTTAATATCAATTAAGAAATGTGTAATTGTAAGTTAGTCTTCATAATGATGTACATGAAATTATTATTGTCCTCAAAAACCCATCTCGTTCACTAATGCCCTTTGGGTAAGGAAATCATCTATCATCCTTGTCAGGTCAATAAATGACTCTAGATCATTTGAAATCACCTAGCAAGCCACCCAGTTTAAATCATTAAGATTGGACAGCAAATGCCAAATGCTGGTCTTATCAGCAGTGCCCGCATATAGTCAGAGTTGTACAGCCTGGAAACAGAGCCTTTGATCCAACTCATCCATGCCTACCAGATATCCTTAATTAATCTGAATTTCATGAAAGAATATAAGATGCATTGGATTTTGATCTGCCAATATTCCTTAAAGCAAATTATTAGCTTTATTCTCAATTCGGAAGTATAATATAACTGAGAGGAAGGCACCTAGCACACTATAGATAAGTCACTTATTATGGAGGAGACTTTATTCCATTGATGGCTGATTTTGAACACTTGTTGCAGGATTGAAGGGACATTGCTGCCACACTTTGTAAGAAGAGCAAAATGGTGACTGATTCATTCCTGATGTCTAAAATAATTTGAACTTCTAAATTAGAAATGGCAATATTCTAATCAGTGGTCCTATATGTTAAATATCTACCCAATATTAACTAACTTTCACAACTGGCTGAGAAAAAAAATCAATGGGTCCCCGCTAACTATTTAGGGACCACTGAAGTGCTGGTTTCCACGCAGGCTTAACTTTGAGGAGTCGAGGCACAGGGGAAGTCGCCAGGTCACCCTACTTAGGCCTCTAGTAGAAAGGTGATAGGGAGTGCCTTCCCCAAAGGATGTCTTTCCATCTTTTGATCCTCCCTAGAGTCTTTTACCCATGGTGTTTCCTGTCCTTGGTCTCTCCATCAAGAGTCCCAAAGCCACTTCCCATTCTCCTGGGGCTCACCTCCCCACTCTGCCATGAGATTCCGAGCATTTATCTAGTTCTGGATGTCAGGACATAGAATGTGGCTGACCTGGCCCCTGCATGTTTCTTAGGCAGTTCCCAGAAGTGGGACCTCTGTCCAAGTGAGGGGTATTGGTCCCATCTCCTGCTAGTTGAAACTCCTTGGAACTTCAGATGGCTATCAGGCTGCTGTGATGGACAGGGCTGGGTTTGCTGCCAACTCTTCAGATGGCAGAGAGAGAAATCCTGCAATCTGAAAAATCTTGTCCACAGATACTAGCATATAATCAGGAGATCAGTTTCAGCACTAAATTAGAGCAAATCCATGAGAGGAGGAGACCTGTGTAATCATCATGAAATCCTATGGCCATAACTAACAGCAGGAAAATAACCTAAAGGCTTAATTATAGGGCAAAGTAAATGCTTCCCTTTACAGTAGTCACTGGGTCCAGCAGATCTAGCTTATAGTCCCACTGTTAAAAGGAAGAATTACAGCCAGCTCCTAATTAAGTGTTCTGAAATATTTATGGTTTCAGCAACAAAACATTGTATGTTTTTGGTTTCTTTGATTTTTTTAACTTTATACTTGTTCAGTAAGCCAGTATGAATCTGTCCACTGAAAACAATACTTTGCTTCAGAACTTAGAATCATAGAATCCCTACAGAGTGGCAGCAGACCCACACCAACACTTCAAAGAGCATCCCACCCGCTCCACCCCACTTCCCTATTCCTGTAACCCTGCATTTCCCACAGCTAATCCATCTAGCCTGAATATCCCTGGACACTACGCGTAATTTAGCATGGCCAATCCACCTAACTTGCATATCTTTAGACTATGGGAGGAAACCAGAGCACCCAGTGGAAACACACATAGGCAGCCTGAGGGTGGAGTCAGACAAGGGTCCCTGGTGCTCTGAGGTAGCAGTGCTAATCACTGAGTTACCATGCTGCCCATTAATCTAATTAATGCATTTACAGGTAATCTGAATCTTTTTCTTGAGGAGGTTATAGCATTTATTCTTTCAGCTGTTGTGTCTTATAGGTTTATCCTATTTATTTGAAAAGGTGATTCAAATTATTCCAAACATTCTGGTTACCATTTGTTCTCTTATACATGTGCCCATTTAGCTACTTTTCAGTTGATGTGGTTTTATTGTTATAATATCTCTATCTAATTTTCCAGTCAGATTATTTGTAAAGTTATTTTAAGAATTCATGAAGAGAGGAGGAAAAGCCAAGGACCTAATTTCGAATACATGGTGAAAGACAGATTTACTAAATGATGTCCAAAAAATTTCCCACTCACACCAAAATTTTATCTTATCAAAATATGGCCATTCCTCAAAATAGTATCAATAAATTTAATTCTCAAAACTGGAAGACAAACCCTTAATATTTTGATGGAGATCCTGCACATTTCTTAAAAGTAGTATCCATGACACTCCAAGACAATCCAATTACTTTTTAGTTTTCTGTGTTTGCATTCTGAAGAAAGCGCCTTCTCTGTCTCTTTAGGACCAAAAATCTTACATCAACAAATATAACTCCTCTCACACGAGCAGTGTTGGAGGTACTTGGGAATCTGATGCGTACAACTCAGCCAATTACTGCTGTTGTTCTGGAGGGCACCAAAATAACTGATCAACAGTTGTAATGAGCAGGATGAGGCACGAGAAGACAAAACCTATACTGGATTCTGAGCATGCAAAGTAATTACAGAGGGGGGATGTCAGAAAAACATTGGAGAAGCTTGGAACTATGTCCAAAGTCAAAAAAGTTTCATCTTTTATTAAAATGTCATGATTTTTCCAGGTTTTCCATGATTGCCAGGAACCCTATTTAAGGGCAGTTAAGAGGGAAGCAAACAAGAATTATTGGAAAATGTCACCCATAATATTCCTTGTTTACCTTGAAGAATAAGTATATAATTTAAGTTGTTAAATGTGGCAGATGTTTAATATATTGCTGTATAAAAGGTTTTGGAAGGAGATTAATTTGAAATTTGGCCATTATTTGATCTCTAGCTTTCTCCAATAAGTTTAACTATTTGAATCAAGTACAAAAATTATGTCAGCTTCCAGACGTCCCTAAATAATATTTAAAGAGTGAGGAATACAATACCTTATTTGGCAGGAACTTCAGAACTAAAATAAGTAAGTGGAATTTGAAGAATTCAAATCTTGTAAATATCCTTTCTGCTATTAAATTTCATAATGCGCACCTCAGCAATAAGAATTCTTCTAATTTCAGTTTTCATTCACTCACACAAAACCTGCGATACCTAGCTTAAGAGATCAGTAAAAGTCTTTTAAATAGCCCCAAATTCCATACCATTTTGAATTTTACTTGGATATTAAGATATCAACTCACTGGCACAAAAACTGCATGTATCATAAATAAAAATGATAGCATGTTGCTGAAAATAGCAGACGTTTTCATTCTCCTGTAGTGACTCAGGTTTCTACACTAGCATTTGCATTTTAATTCTTAGGCTTGATGTAATGTGATCAGTGTAATCATTGACTTTACAATCAGAACAAAGAACAATACAGCACAGGAACAGGCCCTTCTGCCCTGCAAACCTGTGCTGACACATTTTGCCCTTGCATACTAAAACTGTCTTCACTTACAGGATCCATATTCCTCTATTTAATTCCTCCAGGTATTTCATGAATCACCTTTACAATTCAGTGTGCACCACAAAATAATGTGTAAAAATTCTGACATATATGGAATATCTCTTTCACACAACTATTGAGATATTAAATAATCCTTTCTCTCGAACCTCAAATCTGAATGAACAATTGAATTTACTATGGCTATCATGTCATCCTGTTACCTAATTTCTTGTGGTTGTTTTTCAGCTTGCTGACTTTGGTTTATCAAACCTGTATCATAAGGATCAGCTATTGGAGACATACTGCGGAAGTCCTCTTTATGCCTCACCTGAAATAGTGAATGGATTTCCATATCAAGGACCTGAGGTACAACAAATATGAATTAAGAATAAGTCATCAGCTTTTTAAGAAGCTTTGTCACAACCCAAAGATGCTACAAAACAATTATTACATAGTCCAAAATAATGATTTTGACTAAATGTAGTCTCAAAATGCAATATGTCTATATCTATCTGGTTGTCCCACTTTGCGTGCGAAATGTGTGGTGAATCAAAACTCCAGGTTTTTTATTGAGTGAATCCAGCACACCTCCCATTTTGGGGATGTTCAAATATTGGCTGTGCAGATCTATCTCAAAAGAGCAAAAAGTTAACGTGACATTATTTCAACATAAGTCAGTTAGAAAGTGGACAATTTTGAAAATTGACTGGCACTTTAATCATTACTTATCAAGAATCAAATCCATTGTATTGTTCAGTTAACACAAAGGAACACATCAGATATTCTCTGAAATGGCATTAACTAATACTATTTGAGACACTCTTTGCTATGTTTAATGGATTGATTATGATACATTGTGTGCTAGGTTGATTGCTGGGCCCTGGGAGTTCTGCTTTATACACTGGTGTATGGAACAATGCCATTTGATAGCAGGAGTTACAAAACTTTAACGCAGCAGATCAGTTGTGGAGAATACAAGAAACCTCACCTGACTTCTGGTAAGGAATCATGAGATTGCATCAAACCCATCTCACAAAGTAGTTGGAGATTTTTGAACGAACAATGATTATACTATAGCAGGTTTTCATATAAACATCTCTGGCCTAGTATTTCTCATACTGAATTTTAAAGTAGAAGCCTTCAGTTCAAAGATTGCTAATCTAGATTAGATTAGATTCCTTACAGTGTGGAAACAGGCCCTTTGCCCAACAAGTCCACACCGACCCTCCGAAGAGTAACTCATCCAGACCCATTTCCTGGATCAGTGGTGCTGGAAGAGCACAGCAATTCAGGCAGCATCCGAGGACAGGCAAAATCGACGTTTCGGGCAAAAGCCCTTCATCAGGAATAAAAGCATCTGCAGTCATTGTTTTTACCAGACCCATTTCCCTCTGACTAATGCACCTAACACTATGGGCAATTTAGCATGGCCAATTCACCTAACCTGCACATCTTTGGACCATGGGAGGAAACCGGAATACTCGGAGGAAACCCACACAAGTACAGGGAGATTGTGCAAACTCCACACAGATAGTTGCCCAAGGCTGGAATCGAACCTGGGTTCCTGATGCTGTGAGGCAGCAGTGCTAACCACTAAGCCACAGTGCTGCCCCAAATTTTGTTTTGGGTAACCCACCCAGACCCATTCCTTTACTCTACATTTACCACTGACTAATATCTAGTAAAATTAAATTGATTTGGTAATCAGGTAATGCATGAGAGTTACCAGACCGCTTTAAAAACATTACTGGTTAATTAATGTCTTTCAGTAAAGAAAATTTGCACTCCAATGTGAGTCAAGTCTTCATGCAATTGACTCTTACTGCCCTCGAAACAACTAGAGATGAGCAGTAAATGCTGCATTGCTTGTACTGCCTTGGTCAAGAGCAGATCTTCAAAAGTTAATGACGGCTATCTGATAATGAATTTATGTAACACTTTACGTAGGATTTTTATATGGTGTAGGATATTCTAAAGCACTTTAAAACTAATGCACTGCTTTTGGAGTCAACATGACAGCCAATTTGCATACAACAAGCTCCCATATTCAGCAAATGAAACCAATATCCAACTAAGATGTTAATGACTTTTTTTGAAAGATAAATGCCAGCAAAGACACCATAAGACTCTATTCAATTTGTAAAACATGTTGGGATTTTTAATCTCAATCGACAATTGAAACTTTACATCCTTTATTAGTATTAAAGTGTCAGCTTAGATTATGTACTAAAATTCCAGACTGCATTTGAACTCACAATCTTCTACCTCAGAGATATCTACTGAGTAAAAATGACATTTAATTGTTTTGTGCAAGAACAAATATACCAGATCAACAGATCAGTTCCTCTAATCACATTGATGTCACCATTGGCTTTCTGTAAAACTCAGGCCAAGTTTACTTAAGGAGTACAATTTCATGCAAATATTTTTTCTGGCACTTAAATTGATTATAGCCTATGATTTGTGAATTTTACAGCAGAAAATTTACAATATACAGATGTTACAGGAGAAAAGAAAGTAATAGACAGCAAGGAAAAGATTTTTTAAATACGATATAATAAATCAACACTGAACAATTAAAGTAAATATCTTTGTGCTCGCCTTCCCATAAAGGTCCTGTCAGCAGTAAGTCAATATTATTTCAGCAATCATTCTGTTCAGATTTTTCAAATTAAACAATGGAAGAATTGAGGGGGTGATGGGTAAGATGTTGATGGAGTGTTTTTAATGATAAATGTTGGTGGCTTTTTTTTTCATTTTCCTAGATAAATGTAATTGGAAAGCCTTGTATTAATTAATTCTAAGATGTTGGCATGTTTTCACCAATAGATGCTTGTGACCTGATTGACTGGATGTTATCAGTGGACTCAGACAAACGTGCAACAATTGAAGATATTGCAAACCATTGGTGGGTCAACTCGGGTTATGACACATCTATTTGTGACTGCATTTCCGAAAAAGACTGTCACTCACCACTGCTGGCCCGTTGCATTGACTGGCAAACCAGGGAAGGGTGTACAAATCAAAGGACGAAAGAAGCTAAAAATGTACAAGCTATAGAAAGTACTGGGCATCAAGTTTCTACCCATATAACAGAGGATAGGCAAATGGTTTGTTTAAAAAAGTCAAAGAAAGAAAAAGACATGACACAACCACAACAGGATGTGAAATTGCAGAAACCCACATCCAAAGATGCAAAGGAAAATCCAAAGGGAATCCTACAATCTAGCTTTGACAATGACCTTCTTTCATCTGCAGGCATGGAACTGCAATCACAATGGACTGAAACCAGCACAACCATCACAAAACCTATAAACACCTTTCAGAAGGTGCACACTGCGCAAACTACAGTCTTAACTAGTACACCAAAGAAAGGAATCCTGAAGAACTCTTACCATAGAGAGTCTGGCTATTCCTCTTCTCCAGAACGCAGTGAAACAAGAGGCAGGGATACAGCTGAAATTTCTTCCGAAACAAGTGGCAAACAGTCAGAAATGCCTTTATCAGAAGTAAAATATAGGAAAAAAGGAATTCTAAAACGAAATGGAAAGTTTTCCACCAGTTTAGATCTGCCCGATGATCGCTCATCACTAAAGCTTTCTGCTTCTTTAAAGGACCTGATCTTATCAAATGGGAGACATCAGAAAAAAGAGAGCCGCCCCTCTAGTGTCATTAGTGATGATAGCATACTTTCTAGTGACTCATTTGACCTTCTAGATCTCACAGCAGAAAGCAGAAGACTCTTTACTCAAAGTAAACATGGCAACATTTATAGCTCAGCTTCAGAGGAAGACTTTTTGGAGCTGGATAACACAGATAAAGTTGATCCACAAAATGCCAGAAGAAATGGAAGTTCTGGAAAAGACAATATAGGGAGAATTTTCTCAATAATGGAATTTGAAGATACACAAGATATTTATAATAAGGCCTAAGAGAGGTGTAATTATTTAAAGGAAAATTAATGGGTTATATTTCTGAGTCTCCATAAACTGTAGCCAAAAATTATTCCCACTGAATCAATGAGGAAGATTCCTTCAATGAAGACTATCAAGAAAGTATTATAGCAAAATAATTAAATTTATTGTCACTTTTCCTTGAGCATAAGAATATTTGCTACTGGAAAGTAAGTTTATGTTTATTACAAGGCTAAAATGTTAAATGGTTCTGTGCAATAATTACATGTTTTTTTGCGAAAATTGTTTTTTTAGTGTTCGTTTGTTTATGACAAGGCTGAAGTGTTAAATGGTTCTGTATATTAATTCCATGAATTGTTTTTTGCGAAAATTGGATTCTTAATATTCACCATTATTATTCACTGAATGGAAAGCAGAATTGGATTTGAGAATCAGGCCAAATCAGTGATTTTCCAAAAACATAGCATAGAGTCCTGAATGTACAATCATATTACTCAAAATGGCTCTTTATTTACACAAAGGTCAGTGCCACATCAGATCATCTTCCATGCATTTGAATACACTGAGAAGTTGACTAGGATTGTCATATTGTAATAGTGGTACAAGAAATTATTATTCATCCTCAAAATAGACTACTTTGCCTCGATTTGTTCTAAAGGTCCAGGTAAGACTTTTAATAAAGCAGAAACAGGCATCCATAAATCCCTTATTTTCACTTCAATACTTGGGAGTAAACAGGATGGGAAGAGGTTACCTAACAAATGTTTCAATGTTTTTCAAAGAACATTCCAAGTGCACATGAAATAGTGTGCCTAGGCTTCAAAACTAATTTGCTAAAATTGCTGTCCCATTCCCCCTTACAAATGATACTTAGACTTCAAGCTTTTATAGACAACAAAAATGCACAAATGTGGTTTGGTTCAAGTAGAAAAATGTTCATTATTAAAATAAAATCCTCCTGACACATTAAACTGGCTTAAATGACACAACACCCCAACTTGTTCATCCAACTTAAATCCATGTATAATTTAACCTCAGCCCCAACCTACAAAACGCACAAAGCCATCACAACCTTTTAGGTTAAAAATAACTTTACTGACACACCACAGACAAAACCCCATTTTCCCACCCTAAACTTTATTTAATTCAGATAGATCCTTTTTGAATTTGGTTGTTACCCTTAAATTAACTTCTCATCCCCAATACCCCTCAAACATGGATGATAACTTACAATCTTCCACATAGTTTGTCCTTCTGATGACTGCAGTACCAAGCCCTTCACTATTATCCATTATCTGATGGCCCTTATCAATGATTATAAACCATCTCTTGGGGTCATTTTGCTGGATCATCAGTGCTTAACATCCTTTTTGATCCCTCTAGTCTGTTACGGACATAGCTATTCAGTGTTGATTTTATTTCCACAATGGATCCCACTAAGGTGAGGTATCCCTGGCTCCAAAGCTGTAAAAGAAACAAAAACAGAAATTTTGGAGAAACTCAGCAGGTGTGGCAGCACCTATGGAGAGAAAACAGAGTTAATGTTTCAAGTTCAGTGACCTTTCTTTTGAACGTCTTCTCCTGAATAACCAAAGTAACCAAAATGACCCCCAATGAATAAATTGGCAACAACATTTCACTTTTTGCAATGTTTAACACAAATGAGAATTGATGTAAATTGAGCATGGATCAACAGGCAAACTCCAGTCAGTATGAACTATAAGTAACATAGGGAATAGCATAAAACAATGAAGACTACCTCATATGACTATAAACATTCACATATCCCCCACACAAATGGGGCAGTACATGCATTCTCTCAATCTTTCCAAATCTGCTTCAGGTACACTGGACCTCTCACTTTACCCAAAGACTTGGCCTCAAGTCACTTGTAACAGAAGCTTCACTTCCTATGTTCAAATGTTGTTCATTTCTTCTGAAAGTCATCTCCAAAATATTATGCTCTTGTAGAACTTACTTGGCTACATCACAATTATCTTAATGGGGCAGGTTTTCCGGAAACTCCTTTATAAACTTCTTTAATGAATCTTGTTGAACAATCTGGTCAGCTCTTTAAAAAAAACCTGAGTTTTACCAATGGAATTATCCTAACTGCAATCTCTGCTCTCACCTTTTCTATAGCTTCCTGTCTCTTTTAACTGCATGTACAGAGCTCCCTGTAAATGCACTTCTACATTCTTCTCTTACTGCAGCTTCTTCATCTCTGGTCATATGGCATCCATATTTTGACTTCCTTCCTGTTGGTATTGCTTCCAGGCTGACAGTGGCCATATCATATAGACTAATATTAGAAAATTGCAATTGATCCCTTTAGAATTGATGTACATTCTTAAAAACAACTACATATTCCCTAGCCGTGTTTAAAGAAACTACAACTTTCCTTACTATACTGTTTCAAGGTCAAAGATCTTCATAAAAAAATAGAATGCTGAACAATATAGTCAAGACAGTAACATGTGTATTGTATGGTGCCAAGAGAGTAACATATGTATTGTATGCTTCTGTGGTCAAACTAAATCTCAAATAACTATGTGCTGTTCATATAACATTGCAAGATATACTTACCAGTTCCACATGCAAGATAAATCTGGGCAGTTCTACACTTCTATAATTAATTATAATTTATTCAGAGGCTGGAACTATTATCCCACCTAAAACATTTATCATCTAAAAGGATGTTTTGATATCTTAGATTAATTATAATTGATTGCACAACCCCCCCTAATTAAAAGTTTTGAAATAACCCCTTTATAAATGCACTAACTTTGGCAGAGAAATAGAACACTAACATCAAACTTTATTCAGTATAATTAAGTAAAAATACACTCATCTAACAATTGAAGACTGTTTAAGTAACCAACAAAAACACACAAAAGTTATACTTATCACTATACAAGACAGACTTCAATGCTGGACAGAAATTATTTTCCCACCTCAAGGACAAAATGTGTTCAGTTTTCATGTTTTCTAAAATATCCCCGATTGATTCACGCTGAAAACTGACAGCACTTACAACTGATTGATTTAAGTTCTCAGATTTATTGCAAACCACATTTCAAAACCTTTAGCTAATTTGGCGAACTCTCTAAAAATTTGATGCTGCCAATTTTCGTATAAGAGTCCCTACAAGATAGGAGGGCTGAAGAAGGGCTTATGCCCGAAACGTCGATTCTCCTGTTCCTTGGATGCTGCCTGACCTGCTGCGCTTTTCCAGCAACACATTTTCAGCTCCCTTCAAGATAGACCGCCCACCACAAAATTAATAATTGTTGAAATCCAATTTACTAATAATGTGGTAATGGTTAATCCGATAGGATTTTCCTATCTGCACAAATTAACGAAAACATGAGACAAAAAGAAAGCTTAAAGCTGTCTATTTTGTGCTTACAATAGACAGTCTTCCAATTATTAATGTGACTATGTTTTTAGTGCAAATAAATAGCATGTATTAGCTACTAAAACACTGGAGACACTTTGTTCTTTTCTCACGGGCTGAACTGAGTCATTTTCAAGTACAGACATTTAATAAAGCTATTAATAAAAAAAAATACATTCTTATGCATTATTGATTATAATTACATTAGCCCCCTGTAGCTGTAGGGGATACGTTCCACGAACTACCGTGGAAGCACGAAACTGCGGATAGTAGCAAACCTATTCATTTAAGTGGGAAATGTACCTCCCTGGCAGTTCTCTGATCCCTGGTTCTGGAATGTTCCATGTAATATGTTCAAGCCATGGGAAACCGCAGGTAACTGAAACCGCAGAAACTGACTCTACGGATACAGCAGTCACCCTGTGCTTATTCAACTAGAACTCTTCAGAACTCATAACAGTTCTAAAGATGGACTTGAAACGTTAATCAGTTTCTCTCGCCACAGATATTGTCAGACCTGCTGTGTTTTTCCAGCATCCTCTGTGTTTGGGCTGAACCTTTTTTTTGGCTAAGTCTCATTTGTGTCATGCACTATTCCTGGAACAACTCACCACTGCCAGAATACCTCAGAATTCCCTGCACTGGTACTATCTTTAAAAGATTATTGTGCATCCAGACAAGCACTATCAGTCTGGAACTTCCCTGCCCATTTCCTGAAGTTTTCCCAGTCAGGGCAGAAAAGGGAAAATTGATGAACTGTTTTGAAGGCATGCAAATGCATGCCCTGTTGGACAGCATGGTATAGAGGCAGGATGTTTTCTTCCCCCAGGATCTGCAGAGGAGGCCATGTCAGCCTGTTGTCACCTGAGTCAATACAGTTTCGGCCAGCTGGAGGAATGCACAACAACACTGACTTTCTCCACACTGTCAATGTAAGTGCCACTATCTCATTTTACAGCCCAGAAAGATGCCCTTCAGCCCATCATGTCTGTGCCAGTCACCAAGCACCTTAAAACAGTTGCCCCTAATATGCTGATAAAAGGAATTGTGTAATTTCCTTTATTTTAGCTTCCATTAATTTTTCATGCCCCCCCCCCACCTTTGCTTTCCTAATTTATTTTTTAGTTAATGTCCTGCATATTCTATATCCCGATAGGGCTTGTGTTGTTCAGAGTCCTGCTACCTACCATAAACTTGTCTTTTATCTTATACATTCTTCAATATCCAGGTTTAGTTACCTCACTCTTCTCCTTTACAAGAATATTTTGGCCATGCACATTTCACTCTTTCCTCTTTGAGGGACTTTCACTGCTTCAATGTGGATTTTCCTACAAGCTGCTCCCAGTACACTTTGGCCAGATCTTGTCCTATCATATTAAAATTAACTTTATCCTAATTCAAAACCTTTATTTCCGGTGTACGCTTGTTTGTTTTTTCCATGATCACTTTAAATCTTACTGAGCTATCGTCACAATTACTGAAATGTTCTGCGATTGACACTTGTACCACTTAGTTAGCTTCATTTCCTAAAATTAGGTCCTGACTGCCTCCCTTCTTGACATTTTGCACCAGGCGTAATCCAGAGTACAAACTTTGAGGTCCTGCTTTTCAATCTCCTATTTAGTTCTCTAAATTATTGTCGCAAGTCATAATCCTTTTCTCTACCTATGTTGCTCGTCCCAAACCATCAATCTCTGATTGTTCGCCCTCCCACTTCAGAATGCCCTGTAGCTGTTCAATGACATCTTTGTCCCTGGCCACCGAGGCAACACACCTTTCTGGAAGCTACAGAAATGCCTGTACCCCTCCTACCTTTATAGCTCTCCCTCGCTGTCTGGTCCCCCTGGCTGTAGAGTTGGGGCCTGACTGCATTCTCCAGATGAATTGTCACTCTAATTGGTTTCCAACACAAAAGAAAACTGTTCTGAAGTGACTTGCACTTTGGAGCTTTCTAGTCTTCCTACCTATCTCTCTCCTTCTGATTGACGGTCACCCAATTCCTTCTCTGATTATACTTCCTTAATCTGTCGGGTGACCATGTCTAAAAACATGTAACAGTCAGCCTTGTAGATGCACTGCTATATCACCAGCCAATGTTCATGTTCCAGAACCCAGTGCTCAAGTTGATCAAACCAGTGACATTTCCTGCAGATGTGGACGACTGGACTGCCAGGAGCATCTAAGATTTCACACATACATCAGGCTGGCAATATATGGGACTGAGATCCCTGCCATACCTTTAACTAAAAATAAAAATCTTCATTAAAATAAATTAAGTAGAAAATTAATTAACACTTCTTTTAAGAAAAATAATCTAGAATGCAGTTTCTTTCCTTAATGCTGTTTTAAAGTGGACAAAAAAAATCTACCCATGATCTCGCTGCTTTTTGCTGATGCACCTTCATTAGCGTTTTCAAATTCCCACAGGATTCCTGTTGGATTTCAGCTGCTGCTCCAACTGAACTTGATCTGTGCCACGTCTCTCAGGCTTTTGTAGGGAAGCTTTGCTGCCACCATTTGCCCCTAGGTTTGCTCTACTCCACTGCAGCTCTGACTGGCTCCTCTTCAAATCAGACTAAGCTATAGACAAAGTTAAGATTGTTCTAGTCTACGTCCTGAGTTCTACTCAGGTCCACTCTCTCAGTTTGATTTACAGTGACCCTGAACAACCTTCCCTCTAAGCTGCACTGGGTGCTCCATTGAGGTTCTGTGCACGCCAATCTTGTCCCGATAGATTGACTTCTGATTTCAGAAGTTGACATAGTACACGGATCTTGAGATCTGCGCACTGAATAGGAAATTAGACAGTATTGATCCTGACTACTACATCCTCCTCCCAGTCCTTCACAGTGATTCTGACTTACTGACTGCTTCAGTGTTTCTGACTTGCTGCACAGCATTCCCAGTCCCTGGTAGTCTTCTCACTGATACCTCACACTATCTATTTCTGCCACTGTACCTAATTCCCACCAAGCCTCATGCTGTAACATTCTCATTACTGCCTGTAGCATTCTCCCTCACTCTATCACCCACCCAACCTCAAACACGACTAATCTTGCATGCCTTCTTCATTGCCTACTCATTTGCTTGGAACAGTTCCCTACCTGCACCAATTTCATCTCTCTTAATACTTGCCTTTCTTTCTCATTCCAGAAGAAAAACAGCCCAATTAGAAATACTCAAGGCAGGGAATATGCAGCCCGTCATTCAGCTCCTTAACCCTTATGTGGAGAGAATTCTGACTCTAACCACCCCTAACAGGGCCTGGAATGGTATGAGAAGCTACTCTTGACTCACTGTATTGGGAAACATCAAGCAAAAGCTAGCCCCTTGACTTGACTGAATCATAGAGACCCATAGCAAAGAAAAATTCCCTTTGGCTCATTGAGCCTGTGCCTGTCAAAAACAGCCACTGAACAATTCCAATCCCAATTTCCAGCTCTTGGTCCATAGCCTTGTTTGCCTTGGCATTGCAAGCACACATCTACAATGTTAAAAATCACACAACACAGGGTATAGTCCAACAGGTTTATTTGGAAGCACTAGCTTTCACAGCACCACTCCTTCTTCAGGTGGTTGTGGATAGGACCACAAGACACAGAATTTATAACAAAAGGTTATGTGCCATGCAAGTAAATGATATATTCTTCAATCTTGTGAGGATTTTTGCCTCTACCACCCTTACAGGCAGTGAGTTCCAGATTCTCACCACCCTTTGGCTGACAAGATTTTTTCTCACGTTCCCTCTAAACCTTATCTTAAAGCTATGCCATGATCACTGATCTTGAAGGGGAAAAAGTTTATTCTCAACAACCCTGTCTATGCCCCTCATTTCTGTCTCTTGCCCATGTTGACAACCACAACATGCTTCCTGGCTTTCTATCTGGACTAAATGCAGTATGCAATACAGTAGTACTGTGAACATATCTCTGGCTGAAAGGTCAAAGCACAAAAAGGCACAGCAAAACAAGGATGCTGTGAACATCTAAGTAAGCTCAGAGTGAGCAAGTGTTATGACAGCATGTGAACCGGCCAGAAATGTAGACTTAGTCTATGAGCTGGATGTGTGTCCCTGAGTGCAGCAGCATTAATTGTAATTAATAGTTGCCAGTGCAGCCCAAGGTGCTGCATTGAAATAGAGAAGTGTACTTTAAGTAGACCAAAGATGTGGCATGAGGGTTCTTAGAATCTGACACATATCAGATACCAATATCCATGGATGTCACATGTATTTGGCCCGTGCCCATGTAGTGTGTCCTGAATGTTGGTGTCTGGTGTCCAACATGGAAGCCCTTTGGAGCAGCAGCAAGTTGAAGTCGCCAGATATCCAACTGACTTTCATGTTAAGAATTCTTGACACCTTGTTTTTTTGGTGCATTTGGTAAAATAGGAAGCTGAATATCAATCAGTATGATGTCCTGATAATAAGGTCATTAATAAGCAATAATCCCCTTTATAGACCACTTGCTGCTGCCTGGCGAGAAACTTGCCTTGACATCAGAGAGATGCGTAAAAGATGCAGCAAGTTGCAACCGTCATCGACATAGACTGCATCATCTTTCTCACATACTTCTGGCACAAACCCATCGTAGACCCCATTGTTCAACCCCTTATAAGTTTCTGCCCAGGGCTGAAGTTCAGGTTTGCCAGTGTTCTGAGGAAGTTAGTGTCATTGTGTGTCTGCACAAGATGGCTTCTTTCAAAGACAGTGCATTGATTTAAAATAACCTGTTGGCCCTGCTAGACTAGGAGAATGATAGAGCTGGATTTTCCAAAGAGTGACAACCTCAAGACCTCCTAGAGCCTGACATGGCATCTTACCCACCTCGGTAACCATCTGACACTAACCCCAGTACCCTATCCTTGAACTAGCTGGCACCCTGTTCATCTGGGATCCAAATCCTAGTCAGCTTGCATCCCTCCTGATGTACACACTGGCCCCCTACTCACCTGGCACTCTACTTCCCTGGCATACTCTCACCTACCTGGTTGGAACCTTCTCCTGGAACCCTAGCCCCAATAAAGATGGCACCCTTAGGGGGTAAGGTCCTGAAGGATTGTCAGGTAAGGGTCTAGGGGGCTGTAAGCAGGGAGGTGTAGTTACAGTCATTGAGTCATAGAGACGTACAGCACGGAAACAGACTCTTCAGTCCAACTCGTGCATGGCGACCAGATATTTCAACTCAATCTAGTCCCACCTGCCTGCACCCGGCCCATATCCCTCCAAACCCTTCCTATTCATACATCCATCCAGATGTCTTTTAAATGTTGCAATTGTACAAGCTTCCACCACTTTCTCTGGCAACTCATTTCACACATGCACCACCCTCTGTGTGAAAAAGTTGCCCCTTAGGTCTCTTTTATATCTTTCCCCTCTCACCCTAAACCTCTGCCCTCTAGTTCTGGACTCGTCCACCCGAGGGAAAAGACCTTGTCTATTTACCCTATCCATGCCCCTCATAATTTTATAAATCTCCATAAAGTCACCCCTCAGCCTTTGACATTCTAGGGAAAATAGCTCTAACCTATTCAACCTCTCCCTATAACTCAAATCCTCCAACCCTGGCAACACCTTTGTAAATCATTTCTGAACCCTTTCAAGTTTCACATCTTTCTGATAGGAAGAAGACCAGAATTAGATGAAAGATTCCAAAAGTGGCCTAACCAAAGGCCTGTACAGCCACAACATGACCTCCCAACTTTTGTACTCAATGCTCTGACCAATAAAGGAAAGCATACCAAATGCCTTCTTCACTATCATAACCATATGCAACTCCATTTTCAAGGTGCTATGAACCTGCACTCCAAGGTCTCTTTGTTTAGCAACATTCCCTAGGACCTTACCATTAAATGTATAAGTCCTGCTAAGATTTGCTTTCCCAAAATGCAGCATATCGCATTTATCTAAATTTAACTCCATCTGCCACTCCTCAACCCACTGGCTCATCTGGTCAAGATCCCTTGAAATCTGAGGTAACCCTCTTCGCTGTCCACTACACCTCCAACTTTGGTGTCATCTGCAAACTTATTAACTATACCTCTTATGCTCACATCCAAATCATTTATATAAATGACAAAAAGTAGTGAACCCAGCACCAACCCTTGTGGCACTCCACTTGTCACAGGTCTCCAGTCTGAAAAACAACCCCCTACTACCACCATTTGTCTTCTACCTTTGAGCCAGTTCTGTATCCAAATGGCTAGTTCTATCTGTATTCCACGAGATCTAACCTTGCTAACCAATCTCCCATGGGGAACCTTGTCGAACACTTTACTGGAGCTCATATAGATCACGTCTACCACTCTGCCCTCATCAATCCTCTTTTTGCTTCTTCAAAAAACTCAGTCAAGTTTGTGAGACATGATTTCACACACACAATGCCATGTTGACTATCTCTAACTAGTCCTTGCCCTTCTAAATACGTGTACATCCTGTCCCTCAGGATTCCCTCCAACAATTTGCCTACCACCGACATCAGGGTCATCAGTCTATAGTTCCCTGGCTTGTCCATATCACCTTTCTTAAATAGAGGCATCACGTTAGCCAACCTCCAGTCTTCTGGCACCTTACCTGTGACTATCGATGATACAAATAGCTCAGCAAGAGGCCCAACAATCACTTCCCTAGCTTCCCACAGAGTTCTAGGGTACATCTGATCAGATCCTGGGGATTTATTCACTTTTATGCATTTCAAGACATTGAGCACATCCTCCTATGTAATAGAGACATTTTTCGAGATGTCACCATCTATTTCCATACATTTTATATCTTCCATGTCCCTTTCCATAGCAAACATTGATACAAAATATTTGTTTAGTATTTCCCCCATCTCTTGGAGCTCCACACAAAGGCCGCCTTGCTGATCTTTGACAGGCCCTATTCTCTCCCTGGTTACCCTTTTGTCCTTAATGCATTTGTAAAAACCCTTTGGATTCTCCTTAACCTTATTTGCTAAAGCTACCTCATGTCCCCTCTTTGTCCTCCTGATTTCCCTCTTGAGTATACTCCTACTGCCTTTATACTCTCCTAAGGACTCTTCTAAGGATTCACTTGACCTATCCTGTCTATACCTGACATATGCTTCCTTCTTTTTCTGAACCAAACGCTCAATTTCTTTACTCATCCAGCATTCCCTATACCTACCACCCTTCCCTTTCACCCTAAAGGAATATACTTTCTCTGGACTGTCGTTATCTCATTTCTGAAGGCTTCCCATTTTCCAGCCGTCCCTTTACCAGCAAACATCTATCCCCAATCAGCTTTTGAAAGTTCTTGCCTAATACCATCAAAATTGGCCTTTCTCCAATTTAGAACTTCAACTTTTCGATCTGGTCTATCTTTTTTCCATCACTATTTTAAAATTAATAGAATTATGGTTGTTGGCCCCAAAGTACTCCCCGACTGACACTTCCGTCACCTGCTCTGCCTTATTTTCCAAGAAGGAAGTTTTGCACCTTCTCTAATAGGTACATCCACTTTATAAATCAGAAAATATTCTTGTACATGCTTCAGAAATTCCTCTCCATCTAAACCCTTAAAACTATGGCAGTGGCAGTCTATGTTTGGAAAGTGAAAATCCCCTACCATAACCACCCTATTATTTTTACAGATAACTGAGATATCCTTACAAATTTGTTTCTCAATTTCCCACTGACTATTGGGGGTCTATAATACAATCCCAATAAGGTGATCATCCCTTTCTTATTTCTCAGTACCTTATCAAAAATGCCATTCCCCCTCCTCTCTTGCCTCCCTTTCTGTAGCATTTGTATCCTGGAACATTAAGTTGCCAGCCCTGTTCATCCCTGATCCATGTTCCTGTAATTGCTATGTCCCAGTCTCATGTTCCTAACCATGCCTTGAGTTTTTTGGGGAACATAGTGGGCGGCACGGTGGCACAGTGGTTAGCACTGCTGCCTCACAGCGCTGGAGACCCGGGTTCAATTCCCGACTCAGGCGACTGACTGTGTGGAGTTTGCACGTTCTCCCCGTGTCTGCGTGGGTTTCCTCCGGGTGCTCCGGTTTCCTCCCACAGTCCAAAAATGTGCAGGTTAGGTGAATTGGCCATGCTAAATTGCCCGTAGTGTTAGGTAAAGGGGTAAATGTAGGGGAATGGGTGGGTTGCGCTTCGGCGGGTCGGTGTGGACTTGTTGGGCCGAAGGGCCTGTTTCCACACTGTAAGTAATCTAATCTAATCTAATCTAATGAGATCAGTTGAACAGTTACTCAGGAGTTAGATTATGTATTTAATACTTTATCGGCACCACCTTCACTCCCTCCACCAACTATGGTCAACAGCAGCAGTGTGTACCTTCACTAATGCACCTTAGCATTTTCCAAAACTACAGCCACTGCCAGCTGGAAGGGCAAGAACGGCAGACACTTGAGAACATGACCACCAAAAGCACTACTCAAAGCTCACCATCAAGGGAACGTAGGGGTGAGCAATAAATGCTGACCCAGCCAGTGAAGTCCATTTCCCATGAATACATTTTTTAAAAGCCACTCCACAACCTGGCTTAGAAATATACCGTAGCCTCTTTCAGTGTCAATCAGTCTAAATCCTGGAAACACCCCTCCTAACAATACTATGGACGTACCTACCAGAGTAGTCCTAAGGAGGCAGTTAATGTCCACCTTTTCCAGCACAATTAGGTAAGGGGAATATATGCTAGTCTAGTCAGTGACACATTTAGCACAGGAACAAAAACAAATCCTCTGCTTACAATTCGTGATGCCCAGATGTGATAATCAACGTTTAGGGTCTTCATGTCATGTTTTCAAGCATCTGCTTTGGACATCCTCTTTATGTCTGGTTCTGTTCACCTTTACGCATAGTAAATCCTTGGAGATGTGACTGTCTTCCATCCTACTGATGAATTCAAACCCACGAAAGCTGCTTTTGCTTGATGTTGAATTGTTAACCCTAACTCTAATGCAGCAGCTTTACCTTTATATCACAGCAATAAAGTTGCTAATTTTGAAAAAAAATTGGACCGAGGCAGGAAGGTAGAATCCCACTTTAATAACTGACTATTAACTGATGTTATAAATTCTTAAACTGGATAACATGATGCCAATAAGTGGTCAGTTAAATTTCAGAAACAAATCACATTTTCAACTTAATGTGTAGCAAATTTGGGATAGTTATTGCATTGTCAGAGATACCATCCTGATGACATGCAAAACTAATATTCCAATTGCCTTTTCAGACATGAATAAATCCCTTGGCAGTGCTTGAAAAGTTGGGAATTGTGCTGTCCAATGACAATAAAAGTTGACCTGTCATTTATGTCTTCTGCTGTTTCAAAATCTTACTGTGTGCAAACTGTCAACAAAAGAACTACATTACATTTCAAAGTAATTAATCATTCATTAATTGCTTTAATCCTGGCAGACCTTGACAGAACTGGGAAGTTAATTGACTACATAGGAGGGAACTTTTGCAACATTAATCCTGAAATTTTATGATGCTCAGATGTACAAGATCTGCACTCATAAATTAGAATTAATTGCAGCTCGTTTTCTAACATTTTGCATGCCTATGCTGCTATTATTTTATTGAATTCCAGAATAAATTCTCACCAGCAAACTTTTACATGAACATATGCTTGAGATTTATTGTTATTTGTTTATAGGGCATAGGTGTCATTGGCTAGGCTGGTGTTTATTACCCATCCTTAATTGTCCTGGAGATTACCAGTCTTCTTGAATTGCTGCAGTCCTTGGGTGTGGGTACACTCAGTGTTGTTTAAGAAGGGAGTTCCAGGATTTTGACCCAGTGACTGTGCAGAAGGCTCCAAGTAAAGGTGGTGTGATATTTCAAGAGTAATGTGAAAGTAGTTACGTTCCCATACAACTACTACCCTTGATCTTGTAGATGGTAGAGGTTGTGAGTTTTAAAGATAATGTTGAAGAAGTTTGGTGAGTTATTTCAATGCATCCTGTTCACGGTACAAACTGCTGCCAATGTGCAATGACAGAAAAAGGAGTGAATGTTGAATGAGTGGATGAGTTGGCAATCAAGCAGGCTCCTAAATAAGTCGAACATCTTGAGTGTTGTTGGAGGTGCACTGACCCAGGCAAGTGGAGAGTGTGGGTAGCCATTTGATACAGAAATAGTTCGACATCTAGATCAATATATAGTGCCTATATCGGTATAAGACAGGCTGGGAGGTTGGTGTAAGGTAACCCTTGTTGGTGCTTCAGGCGTTAAAAAAAAAATACTGAATGCAAGCTTAATTAATGGCTGCACGAACATGGATGAGCCATTTAGCTATACAAAGATACATAATCACAATAATATGTAAAAGTACAAACTGTCTAACATCACAAATAGATTATTGCTGTAAATGGGAACCTGTTTGCATTTTCAAGGAGACATGGTCACTGGTCGTGAGCACAGTGGAAGTGTGATTAACTTTACAATGCAAAGCATTTATTTTAAAAGGGGACATATCCAGCCTTCAAGTGAGACATCAATGCTGTAATTTTCTCATACTATTATGATCACATGACCAATGGCATACAGTTTCTCTCAAGCTGTATTCCCATATATACAAGGCAGCTAAAGCCTTTTCTTTGGCCCCTAACAGTTGGTGTTGTGTGTCTGGTGAAACACTGCAACAGAGTACTCCTGACTTGTGCTTTGTAGATGATGAGACAGGAAGTGAGTTACCACAGAATTCCTTGCCTCTACCCAGCTCTTGAAGCCACAGTATTTATATGGCTGGTCCAGTTCAGTTTCTACTGAATGGCAATCACCAGAGTGTTGATAGTGGGGAAATCAGTGATGGTACTGCCATTGAACAATAATAGGAAATAGTTAGATTTTGTTTTATTACAAATGGTCAATGCCTGGCACTGTGCAACAAGAACATTACTTGCAACTTGTGAGCTCAAGTTTGAATGTTATCTAGGTCTTGCTGCATATGGATACAATTGCTTTAATATCTGAGGAAGTTTCGAATAACGCTAAACATTAAGAAAACATCCCAACCTTATCATGGATGGTAGATCATTGACAAAAAAGCTGAAGGTATTCGGGCCTGGGACACTACCTGAAGTTCTCTTGCAGTGATGTCTTTGGTCTGAGATGTCTAACCGCTAATAACCACAATCATTTTCCTTTGCTAGTAATGACTCCAAGCAGCAAGAATTTTCCCCAATTCCCACTGACTTCAGTTTTGTGAAGGCTTCTTAATACCATACTGATTCAAATGCTGCCTTGATGTCAACGGCAGTCATTCTTACCTCACCACTGCAACTTCACACCTCTCTCCATATTTGAATCGAGGCTGTAATAAAGTCAAATGAATAGCCCTGGTGGAATCCAAACTAAGCATCAGTGAATAGGTTTTTCTTTGCAAATGCCACTTGATTGTACTATCAACTACCCTTTCCATCACTTTCCAGATGATCAAATGTAAACTGATATAGCAGTAACTGAGGATAAATCTGGAAACTAATGTCACATTTGTGTCACATCCAAAGCTCATGAATTTATAACATAAAGTAGCATTCAGTAGCCTGAGTCACAATGTTCTGGGTTCAAGTTCCAATTCACAACTTTGTACAAAAATCAATACTGACATTCTACTGTAGTACTATGAGAGGGCTGCATTATTAAAGAATTGTTAATTACGACCCTGTCATCTCTTGCTGCTGGGCATAAAAGATTTTGGTGCATTATTTTAAACAACAAAATGACTATCTGTAGTAAGCCAACATTTATACTTCAATCAATATTGTAAGAAAAACCTATTACAGAATCACAGAATGGTTGTGGTACAGAAGGACATTTGACTCAATGTCTGCACCGGCTCTCTAAATGAGTATTATGATTTAATGCCATTCTCCTTTCTTTTCTCTCTATCTTTGCACATTGTTTCTCTTCAAATAATTATCTAATATCTTTTTCAATGCCTCAATTGAATCTATCTACACTGTACTTTGAGCAGTGCATTCCTTATCTTAATTCTTCGCAAAGGTGAAAAGGTTTGTTACTCACATACAGTTTGAAATGGTGTCTTCTCATTCCTGATCCTTTATGAACGAGAATAGCTTTTCCCTATCTACTCAGTCCAGACCTTTCATCATTTTAAAAACTTCTATCAATTCTCCTCTTAGCCTTCTCTGCTCTAAGGAAATCCTTATATGTGGAAAAAACAAGAACTACCAAAACAAAGGTAACAAAGTCCTGAAATTCAGATTATGCTGAGGGATTGTGACTGACAAGTGTTTGCGAATTAAAAACATGACTCCACTGTAATACTCAATCTCTTATTTACTAATGAGAGCCTTCTGTTCACAAGTCAGTCCACAGTTACCATTCATTCTGTTGAGCTTTTCACAATTATTGATTAGGTTTGCTTCAATAGTTTTGTCTGTATGATACATTTTATTCTACAAGGGAGTAGAAAGATTGTAGTCAACTATCAGACATCCTCCCACTCCACCTTACCAGCATCATAATCTTCAACATTTTCTAAACTTCCTTTTCAACTTTAAAGAGAGATTCTGAAATCCAGAAAGGCCAAAATATTGGAACAGTATATGTATGCATGAAAGGAGAAGTGGAGTGTGACAAGATGGAACAAAACGTTTAACAGAAATTGTACATCAGTAAATGAGGTCATTGTAAAGACAAAAGAATAAAAGTTCTTTATTTGAATGTATGAAATATTTGCAATAAAATGAATTAATGGCACATGTAGGCGTAAATTATGTATACCTAACTGTCATTATAGAGACATGGTTACAAAATGATCAAGAATAGGAAGTAACTATTCCATGGTACACAATGTTTCAGGGAGAAATGCAAAAAAGCAAAGGACGAGAAGTAGTAAAGGATGATATGAAGGCATTAGTTGGAAAGGATCTGGCCTTGGAAGATTGTGAAGTAGAATGAGTATCAGTCACAATGCTAAGCAAAAGAGCACTTAGGTAACCATAGGTTTGTTAGAAATTAGGAATAGCAAGAGCCAGAAACCATCGGTGGGAGTATCCTCTAATGCTGAGCAGAGCATTGACCAAGAAATTATTGGAGCTTGAACCAAAAGCAAAGTGATAATTCAATCTTTTACTGTGACAATCAAATTGATAACAGTGTTGTATAAGATGAATTTTTAGAAAGCTTTCATGACAATTTATTGGAACATATATAACTAACTAGGGATGGTACTATATTAGGTCGAGGATTAATTGGTAACATTATAGGAAAACAAAATCCTCTGGGAAACAGTGATCCTAATAACCATTGAATTCCATATTAAGTTTGAAAGTGACATTCTCCAAATACAAACAACAATCATACTTAAACAAAGCCAACTACAGGTATGGGAAGAAAACCGACTAAGGTAAGTTGGGTATATAGACTAAAAGCTATGTCTGAAAATGAACAGTAGGAAACATTTAATTGAACAATTCAATATGTTCAAAAGTAAATTCTTTTGAAGAAAAAGTTATGATTCATCAAGAAAGACTCATGTGGCTCACTGAGAAACTTAAAGGTACAGACCTGTACTATAACAAGAAAAGTCTAAGGATTGGGAGGATTTTAGAAAACAGCAAAAAGGCTACATTGAACAAATACTTTGTGTTTGTCTTTAGAGCAGAAAACGCTTAGAAATTGATGGTAACCTGGGGGCTAAAAAGAAAATGAGGAAATTAATATCACAGAAAAAGTACTGGAGAAACTTAAAAGCTTAAATCCAACAAGTCCCTGGGACCCAGTTGCCTAAAAATGCTCTAGAAAAGATGGCTGCAGGGATGGTGGGTGCACTAGCCACAATTTTACAAAATTCCAAATATTCAGGAATGGTCCCATCAGATTGAAAGAGGGCAAATTGTACATTGTTTTTCAAGAAAGGACGTAAAGAAAAACCAGAGAACTACGAGCCTATTATCTTAGTATCTATTGATGAGAAAATGCTAGAATCTGTTGTTAAGGAAGTCTTGAAAAAGCACTTAGAAAACCATAGGACTATTAGAATATGTCAGTATAGTTTTACTAAAAGAAAAGCATGTTTGACAAACCTATTGGAGTTCTGAAGCTGTAACTAGTAAAGTACATAAAGGGAAACCCGTAGGTGTATATATCAGGATTCCTAAGGTATTCGGTAAGGTGCTATGCAAAAGGTTAATAGGTAAAAAGAAATCTCAAGGTAGAAGAAATATATTAGTATGGGATGGGGTTTGGTTGACAAAGAGAAAGCAGATATCTGGCATAAACAGAGCGTACTTAACTTGGCAGAAAGTGACAAGGGAATGCCACAATGGTCAGTGTTGAGGTCTCAGCAATTTATATATGAATGACTTATTTGAAATGACAAAAAATCTATTTTTGCTGATGATAGAAAATTGGAAAGGTAAGCTGAGGAGAATATAAAGAAGCTGCAAAAAGGGATGAACAAGTTAAGTGAGTAGGCAACAAGATGACAAATGGTTTATTATGTACGAAAGTGTGAAATTATTCACTTTGGTTTTATAAACTGAGAAGTAGAATATCTTTTTCAAAGTGTTAAGCCTGTAAGTAATTAGGTGCAAAGACATTTGGGTGGGCTTATGCAAGGTATGTCAAAGGTTAGCATGCAGAGACAGCAGGAGCTAGGAAGACAAATTGTGTATTGGCTTTTGGTGCAAGGGGATTGATGTCTTCCATTTATCGTATTAGGTGGGGCAACACCTATAGCACTGTGTGCAATTTTGGTCCTCTGCACCCTCTAAAGCTTCCACATCCTTCCTATAATGAGGCAACCAGAACTGAACACAATATTCCAAGTGTGGTCTAACCAGGGCTGTGTAGAACTGCAGCATAACCTTGCAGCTCTTAAACTCAATCCTCTGCTAATACACCATATACCTTCTTGACAACTCTATCAACTTGGGTGGCAGCTTGGGTGAGACGAGAAGAAATTTCCTCAAAGAGTAATGAATCTTTGGAATTCTCCAAAGTGTTTTGGATGCTCCCTTGTTAAATACACTTAAGGCTAAAATAGACAGATTTTTGGTACCTCAGAGATCACAGGTATATGAAGGGGTGTGCAGGAAAGTGCAACTGGAGCTGAGGATCAGCATAAGCATAATGAGTGAAGGAACAGGCTCAATGGACCATATTGTTTACTCCTAATCCTATTTTTTATGTGTGAATTGATTAAGGATGGTCTTTCAAGGTATTAAGATCATCATCTTGATTTCCTAAGTATTAAAAAGAACATTGGATTAAGCAGAGCTCCCAGAGCTGCTGTATCAGTTGTCAAGTAGACAGGACAGACTTTTAAACAAAATGCTGCTTGGGTTATCTATCTCTGTTAATTTGCAGTAGAGTCATAGAATCATACAGCACAGAAACAGACCCTTTGGTCTAAATAATGCATGATGACCATAATCCCAAATTAAACTAGACCCACCTGCCTGCACTTGGCCTATATACTTCCAAACATTTCTTATACAGTTATCCAAATGTCTTTTAAACATTGTAGCCAGCTGACAAACAATTTGGCCTACCTGACAATATTCTTCACCAGAATCTCAAAACATGGGCATGGTACTCACTCAAATGTTTTACAAATAACCAATTTGTAAAACACTAAATAAAAAAAGAAACATAATCACATGCAGTACTCTCAGGCTAAGGTTATGCTAGAAGCTGCATTGTCTGTCACCAGTTAGGCTGAGGGGAGGTGTCACTGGCTGAGTGCTTTGCTGAGCACTGCACACTCTGCACACACCAACAAACGGCACCCAACACCTGTTTTTGATATGGTGAGAGTGGAGATAGCAGCTTCAAAGAGCACAAAAGCACATGGGGTCAGCAGCTACATAAAGAAAACAGCGTGTGTGCCTTAGAAAGACAGCAGTGGTGAGAAATAAGGAGAGCCCTTTAACTCATTTCAATTTGTCACAGCTGAAGTGTTACATCACAGGAAAACAGATGGGTATTTCTTTCATGTCTCTCTTGATTAGCCAAGTGGTTTAAATCAGATGTTACTGCATCAGAAGAGTACAGTTAAAAAATGACTTGTAAAATATTCAATGTGCAAATTAATGAAATAGAACAGAGACAGCATGGCAGGTAATGCATTGCTTTTGTAGTACAGATAGTTCTCCTATAACGTGCATTTATGAAACACAATTTGGTTGTAGCACGATTCATGAAATGTGGACTTTATTTTTATAAAGTTAACTCCTGTTCACTGTTACATGATTCCATCCCCGGCACTAACTGAACAACAAAACCCAGCCTCCGGATCCTCTGTCTGCAAAATGCAAATTCGGTGTGTTGAGTTAAAACAGGAAATGCAGTCAGCTCTGCAAGTCTTGAAACTTACCTTGAACATGGGAACTGTAGTCTCATTTAGAAAGAACTTTATCTCAAACCGGGACAGAATCTTGAGAAGGACTGGACTTCCATGTCAGCACCACGTAGTCAGTCAGTTTGCACACTTTCTGGTGAAGATTCAGGAAAGGAACAGTGCTGTAGTCAGTGTTTTTAGTGTTAAAGTGTTAAATTTACTGTATTATTTCATTAAAATATTTGATTTTAAAAATATACTTGAACTGCGCTATCATTTGAGTTCGGCTAACTATTTTTTTTCAATTTCCTAACCCTGTTTTTCCCGTAGGCCTTGTTAAAATGACACAATTTTCTATAACATGGTGTCGCACTGGAGCGCAACTACTACATTATAGGGGAACTACCTGTATGCAGAAGCCAGTAGATGCTGGTGTGATCTGTGATGATATGTACAGCAAATGTTCGCTGCTAAAGGAAATTCAGCTCAAAATTGATGAGCTGGAGTCTGGGCTGCGGACATTGTAACAGTTTAGAGAGGGTAAGGTACATGGACATTGTATTAGGAGGCAGTCGCAACCATTATATTAATTACATCAAATGTCATCTATGGTCAGAGATACGAGGGAGTGACTATGAATAAGGTAGGTATTTACCTTTGGAGAAGCCTCAGCCAGTGTCTTTGTCCATAGGTACTAGACTCTGGTTCCTGGTGTGGACAAGGTTGCAGGCCACAGGGAGAATAAGTGAACTGACCACAGTACCATTATTCAGAGAGCCAGTCAAGTGGAGGAGAAAAGAGATACATAATCGTAATAAAGGAAAGCTTAGTTAGGGGAATAGGTACTGCTCTCAGCAACAAAGACAGGGTGCCTGAAAACATATTGCCTTCCTGGTGTCAAGGTTCAGGACATTTCTTGTAGGCTAGAGAGGACATTGGAAGGAGAGGGGAAGAATCCAGTTGTCATAGATCATGAAGTTACCAATGATAGAGATAGGTCTAAGAAAGAGTTCTGCTAAGGGATTTCTCGCAGCTCGGGGCTAAATTAAAAAGCACAACCACAAATTACTCCAGATTACTACCTGAGCCACATGCAAATTTGTATAAAAGATTAGAGAGGTAAATGTGTGGTTCAATTATTGGTGGGGAAGAATGGATTCTAATTTATGAAACATTGGCACCAATACTAAGGAAAAGAGCTGTTCCTTTGGATGAGGCTTAATTTGAACCATGCCGGGATCAGAGTCCTGGTAATTAATAGAGGATTGTAGATAAGGCTTTAAATTAACCAGTAAGGGGTTGGGGGGAGGGTTTAATTGAAGAATAAATTTTAAAAAATTAAAATGCAATGAGAGCAAATGTACAAGTATTGAAGAGGTGAACAATGATCAAAATCTGACAGGGTGGGTAGAAAAAAAATAGAACAGAGAAGAAATACAGCACAAGAGTGTAGCAGAAATTAGCACAAGAGTGTAGCAGAAATTAGAACCAGAGTAAGTAATAATGATAAAAGGTTAAGCTCTTAATCTGAATGCATGCAACATTTCCTATAAGTTAGATGAGTTATTAGCACAAATAGAAATAAGTGAATATAACTTGATAGCTATAGCAGAGATATGGTTGCAGGGTGACTAAGACTGTGAATCCAATATTCAAGGATATGTGACATTCTGGAATCCTCAAATTAAATAAGGACAATTATAGGAGAGATGAAGAAAGGTGTCTAAAGTGGTCTGGAAAAATAGATGAGGAAACAATCAGGAGATGAGCATTGGCAGACATTTAAGTAGACATGTTATAAGTTTTAGCAAAAAATTAATTTGGTCAAAAAGGTCTCAATGAGAAAGATGAACCACTCATGGTGAACAAGGCATTCAAGGAGAGTAATTAATCAAAAGTAAGGCATACAAAATGATGAAAACTATTGGTAGACCAGAGGAGTGACTTTTTCTTTTAGGAACCAGAGCTGGATATCTAAACAGCTAATAAAGATGGATAAAATTGAGTATAAAAATAAATTGGCAAGGAATACAAGAACAAATACCAAGAGCTTCAATAGGTATAGAAAAAGAGAGTAGCTAACACAAGTGGAGGATGCAACTGCAGAATCAGTAATAGGGGACCCAGAAATTACAGGTAATTTAAACCAATAATTTGCATCAAACTTCACAGTGGAAGCCACTATGAACATCTCAAAGATACCAGATAATCAAAGTGCTAGACCACAGAAAATGTTTAAACAGGAGGGAGATAGAGTTTTGAAACACAGCACTTGAGGACTATAAGGAGCTGGCACAAAAGAGGTGACGGCCAGGGGCAGATCACCCATGATCCTATTGAATGGTGGTAGGCATGAATGGCTGAATGGCCTACTTCTGCTGCTATTTATGTTTTTAAGGTTCTTCACAGGACCATTCACACAGTTTGATGCAAAATCTTATGAGGAGAAATTAGAAATTAGAGAAAACATCAAGTTCTTGTCCAAACAGTATCTTATTTGTGGGAGTTTTGGTATCTAATTTTAGGGAGTATCTGAAACAAAGGTAGAAGTTGATACTCAATGGTTCTGACAATATACTTTGTGTAGAATTTAATGCAGGCATTAGGATCTCATTCACAAGCTGGAAAGGCAGCAGTGTCATGTTCCCCTACTAAGGAATGTCATTGTATTAAATACCAATTAGGCACTTAAGTGACCATTGGTGGGTGTTCCATGGGATTGAGGGCCAATAGCTCAATGCAACTGAGAAAGTGGTCATGGCTTTTGGCAGTATGCCTATTAAAAATCCAGGATCTGCACTACATCTCTCTCTGTTACACAAACTCTCAGGATTTTCTCATGATGTTTTATCCTGCTGGACCAGAGAATTTTCTGTGAGACAATCTATTTTTCTGAACTTGCCTTTTGCCAATGGTGTGTTTATGAGACATTACTACATTGGAACAGTTAAAGTTTAGTAGTTAAATAATCTATTATTCTGTTAGGTTTTCCAATATAGTGAAATTACTCCAATTTCCTCATTCTTTTGTATTTTAACCAAAGTGTATGAATAAAATTTTGCTTCAAATCTGGTAGTTGACCAGCCGAAGTGCATCTGGAACACACTACCTTACTTACCTTTCAAAAAAGTTAGGGTCTAAACCCTCTCTTCTGAATATATTTTGAGGTGGTTTGGTATGGTCCATAAATGTGGAAAGAGGTTACTGGCTTGAGTGAGTGGGGTAGGGGGAGGAGGGTTTAAAAAAATAGCTCTCGGTGGATTTCCACTTTTTGATGCCAGAGCCTTTAATCAGGCACAGCGTACCGGGCAAGGCACCCAGCTAGGAGCCTGCAAGCAACCACAAAAGGGCTTGCTTATTGGGATCCCCGAATCACGATTCCCTCACTTGTTGCCAGTTAAAAGCCAGTATCAGCAGGTTCGAACCCCTTAATAGAACAATAATTGTATACATAAGAATCTCAATTGGTGTCAGGGCAGGGAGTTAATTCTTGAACTTTGTCACATGGGACTTACCTGAGATGGAAGGATAATAAGGTGCCCATTTGCAACCTCCCCTTATTAAATACTACCTTAGAGCCAAATTCAGAGGCTGGAATTAATTTCTACTTGTGTTAAACTTGAGATGATTTTCCACTTCAATACCTACAGTATCAATTGAAAATCTCACACTTCAGCCCATGATCTGCTGTCTGCTCTGATTAGTGGATTACAATCATGGCATGCATGTACTGAAGCAGAAAATCTCCCTTAAGACACCCAAGTTGTGAAACTGTTCAATTCCTAGATACTCTGCTGGTTTCAGGTATTCAACAGCTAGAATTTATGTAGCAGTTTTAATGTAATAAAAAACTTAAGGCACTTCACATATTGTTATAAAGTAGTATTTGACATCCAGCCACATTAGGAAATATCAAAATCTTCTTTGTCTAAGATTTTAAGGATCAAAGGGAAAAAAAAGAGTAGATACATAGATTTGAAAGGGAATATCCAAAGCTTCAGGCATTAGAAGCTAACAATGGTGCACTATTAAAATTGTGATGAGACAGAGCTAAAGGAAGGTCAAGCTCCCAAATGATTGTGGAAATAATAGAGATAGAGACATGAAGGGATTTGAAGATAAGGACGGGAATTTTAGAATTAATGACAGCCAATTTAGGTTGGCAAGCACAAGTGATTGGTGAATGAACAGATCTTAGTGCAAGTAAGGAAACAGACAACAGAGCTTTACATTGTGTAAACTTGAGACCATTTAATGTGTAAGGGTAGGACTTATGCAGTTGATGGTAGGGGTCCAGTAAGTGTGGTTGAACAGAGAGACCTAGGAGCTCAGGTAGACTGTCCTTTGAAAGTTGTGTCACAGGTAGACAGGGTGGTTGATTTTTAGCATGCTTGTCTTCATTGCTCAGAGTCAGGATAGGCTGGGACATTTTTTCACTGCAGCATAGGAGGTTGAAGGGTGACTTTATGGAGGTTTATAAAATGAGGGGCATAGAAAAGGTGTAGGGGAGTTTAAAACTAGAGGGCATATTTTTAAGGTGAGAGGAGAAAGATTTAAAAAGGACCTGAGGGGCAACCTTTTCACACACAGTTACAACATTTAAGAGAGATTTGGGAGGTGTATGAATAGGAAAGACTACATGGACCAAATGTAGGCAAATGGGATTAGGTTAGTCTGGGAAAGAGACCAAAGAGTCTGTTTCTGTGCTACATGATTCGATGTAGAAGATCAGTCAGGTAAGAAAATCAACAGAGACTTGCAAAAAACAACTTTAAGTAGGGGTGTAGTTTGAAATAGATGTTCTCAGTTGATCATAAGCTCATTAGAGGTCAAATGTGATATCAAGATTGCAAGTATCCTGGTTTGACCTTAGACATTTGCCAGGGAGAGGAATGGGAGTTTGTGGCTAAGGAATAGAGTTTGTTTTTTGTAATATTTAATTGGAAAAAAAACTGTTTATCTAGTACTGGATCTTTGACAAGCAGTTTGGTAATTTAGCTGCACTTGAGAGTCAGGAGAGGTGATGGTGTGGCAGAGCTGCGTACCACCACTTTATATTTGAAAGCTGATACACTGGATGGAATTTCATGGTCCTTCAGGACTAGTATAGTGATTGGGGGCCATGTGGGCAAACTGTCAGACAAAGCCAGTTGGGAGTATCTCTTACTCAGACATTGTGTCTGACAAACAGCTCAGTCAGTGACAAGGCAGCTGCTCAAGAAAAGACGTCCCAATTCCCTGCCACTGGCTCTCCAGTTTGTGGATGGGCTTACTGTTACAACCTTTAAATTCCACCTTATGTTTTAGGATAATATCCCTGAGATACAGCATGCAGTTGCTAAGTAGGATGTGGGTAGGATTCCAGGAACCAGTGCCCACTTGAGTGAACTCTTAATATTAATTAATCCAATTCCTTGATTCATGTCCAACATACTCTGCCTTCAATATTGATACACTATTCTTCCTATGGCAGTCATATTTCAATTACACAAGAAAGCGTGGAAGGAGAAAAAGCTATTCATTCCACTAAGCTTTCCACAGACTGTGTGAAATCTGATGTATCAAGCACTTTAATCCTTTTCAATGTATTAGCAACAATGGAAAATTATTAACTATCCTGTGTGCCCCAGGAACGAATTTTGAAAGCTGGAAGGATCTGTCAAAACAAGGTTGTATAGCAGCTAAAAAAAAGATCAGAAAGAAAACAACAGGCCTCGTGTCAGGGTGTAAGAACAGCTTTTGGCTAAAAGACATTATATCAGCCAGTTAATATATCAGGTAATCCATTTTTCCCTTAATTCCTCTGCTTAATTTAAACTGAGATTTATTATGATTTAAACAAATCATCTCATATATATATATACATAGGTTTGCATTTCAGATATAAGAACAGAAAAAATTTGTATTAAAGACTATTACTGGATGTAATGGAAATAGTTTTCAGAAGTAGTTGGACAACTATAAAATGTCAAAGTACAGTGTGCAATATAAAGATAACAGTATAGAACAGAAATGCTCTTACAATCAGATGGTAGGTGTACATTAGCAAAGGTAAATAAGGTACTGGAAAATTAGTGCTAACCACAAATAAAATACACATACAAAAAAGTGCCAATATCTTAACAATCAAACCAGTGACAGGACAAATATCAGAAACAAACGGATGCTATGAATGCTGTTAAATTTATAGCTGTTTCAAATAACAAACAAAATCATAATTAGAATGGATTAATTTCCAAAGCAATAATCCAAGACTGACATTCAACTGTCAGGATATAGTGTATCAATATGAACAAAATATATTTACTACATAAACATAAACTTTATACTAAAATGAATTTTTAATATTTTATCATTCATTCTTCCAACTGTGCGAAAAATATTGATGTGAAATGTAATAAGAGCTGTATACACACTAATCAGTCAGAATCATCACTGCTGTCAAAAAGGTTGAGCTGTGTTTTGTTTTGTGCTTCCTTTCCAAGTGAAACTTTTGGTAATTTAGCACAGGTGCTCTCCTGAGTTAAAGGACTAAACCATGACTGAAGTTGATGTTCAGATTCCATACCACTTTGCAAGTTGCTCCTTTGTAAAGAGTTAGAAGACTGCCATGAAAGATTTCTCTCAGACATTTTAGGAATTTCTTTCCCCTCATTTTGCTGTGGATTATTGCCCTTCTTCACATGTCCCTGCCAGTTCTGATCTCTCATATACAGTCCCTCAAGAGGGTATCTTCTCCTTTCATTTATATTTGTTTTTCTGCGGGTATTTGCCTTAATCTTTGGCTTATCCAGAGCAGGTTTTTTCATGAAAACATTAAGGGACTTTGATTTATCTGATGCTTTGGCAATGATTTCCTTTCTCTTACTATGTGCATTATAGGTGGCTCCCTTTTCAGTGCATCGTCTAGTTGCCATCTTCCTGCCTGCTGCTGCGCTATAACTTCTCCTTGTATTGTTGTTCTTCATAGTGTCCTGCCACATTTTCTGACCAAACTTATATTTTACATTTGGATTGAAGGAAACAGGAGTCCATTTGTTTTCTTTGCCATTGTGATCCATTTTCTTAACATTGCACTGCTTGGGAGCATTGGAAGTATAGGCTGATTTGTTCTTTGTACCATTCTGGTATTCAGTCAATTTGACATCAGCATGGGGAGGTACTTGAAAAGATAACTCATTTGGCAAAACCTCCTTGTGTACAATGTGAGGAAATGGACACTCAGATGTGTGATTGGAGTTTGTTGCAGTAGAAAAAGAAGAAGTGCCTTCTGCCTTGCCTCCACAACTTAAAGAGATAGCATTATGCTCATGAATGGAAGTACACAGCCCTGACCTGGCATCAACTGGCAAAGTTTTCTGATAACCATTCAGATGACTACTGCTACTATCATTAGGTAATATTTCTGAACATACAGCTTTAGTATCTAAAGGTTGGTGGTTGTCCACTAGATCTGGTTGAGGTTGGAATAGTGTTGTGCAAACTCTTGTACTTTCATAATAAGCCTTCTTCTTACCAACTATGCAGAGTTCCTCATTTGTACTAGGAGTTGTTTGTGTCATACTGTTTTGCACCTGAATGTTCAGGCTTGAATTAGAAGTGAGTTTATGAAGTTCAGACAGAATTTCTTTAACCTGAAAGTTGTCTTTAAACCAACAGAGCTGTTCAGACATTTTCTGATCTTGTTGACATTGTGCATGTTTAATTCCATCAAGGCATTCCTGCATTATTTGTAGTTGAGTTCTAAGATTATTCACTTCCACCTCCTTCTGCAAGAGAAAAGGTCATGGTGTTCATGAAGCTATGCCCTTCACAGTCCTACAATCTAAATACAGTCAAATTCTTCTGGCAATGACACATTTTCAGGACAACTTATAAAATTCTATGAAAATGTGACTACTATATGTGGCATATGGATAATTCCTAGCTTCCTGTTTAATTCAACTAATCCTGGGTATTTCCTTTGCAAAATGATAGACAGAATACTGAAAAAAAGGATAAATGGTATACCCTTGTACTTGAGTGAGGACAGATACTGACTGTACTGTGTACAATAGGGAAAAACATGTAGCCAAGGTATCACTTGCAATGGTGTATTTTCTCATTCCCACCATATTACCTTTGATGTCGCACAAGGAGCTGTTCTTATCCTTTGCAGTTCCTATCCACATGCTTCCCCTTAGCAATGTCGTTCATAAACATAATGTATGCTGAGACCCAGATCTCAACTTCTCTAAGTCCTGCTTATCCATCACTCCTACTTGTTGAACTAAATTGAGTTACTAGATGAGCTGGAGTCATTTTTCAAATTTTAATTCATGTTTTCAAATCTCTTGTGGCCTCATTCCTTCCAATCTTTAATCTCTATCAGACCAACAATTCACCAAAAATATCACTTTTAATGTATTGCTGCATTTCGAGCATTTCCAAATTTAACTGCTCCACCACTGGAGGCTATGCCTTTAATTTCCCAGGTCAAAGTGCAGGTATTCTCTCCCAAAACTTATTTGCCTCTCATTCTTCCATTAAATGCTCCTAAACATGTATCTCCATGTGTATCTGGCAGCGAGTTAGCTGAGACAGGAGTGGATTTGACCAAAGTTACAGAGGTGGAAATAGGTAGTTTTGGTAATGATATAGATAGGTGGTTAGAAGGTCATTGGGTCATACAGCATGGAAATACCCTTTGGTCCAACCAGTCCATGCCGGCCATAATTCCAAACTATATCAGTCCCACTTGCCTGCGCTTGGCCCATACCTCTCCAAACATTTCTTCTTCATGTACTTATCTAAATGTCTTTTAAACATTGCAACTGTACCTGCATCCATCATGTCCTCTGGAGGTTCATCCCATACATGAACCACGCTTTGTAATAAACAATTGCCCCATGTGTCTTTAAATATTTCTCCTCTCACTTTTAAAAATATGTGCCCTTGTCCTGAAGTCCCCCATCCTAAGGAAAAGAAAACTGCCATTCACCTTATCTATACCCTTCATTATTTTATAAACCAATAAGGTCACCTCTCAATCTCCTCTTGTCCAGTGGAAAAAGTCCCTGCCTATCTAGCTTCTCCTTATAATTCAACCGCTTCAGTCCCAGCAACATCTTGGTAAATCTCTTCTGAACCATCTCCAGCTCAATAATATCCTTCCTATAACAGGGAGACCAGAATTGAGCCTGGTACTCCAAAAGAGGCCTCACCAATGTCATCTTAAGATTGAGTATAATGCGAAGGCTACAAGAGGTTTGTTTCAGCTTCAAATAGTTGCCAGAGAATGTGGTGGCAGAGCTAACTAGGGAACAGAGTCTGTAGTAAGAGGTGAAGAAAATGGATGGTCTTCTTAAATTTAATGGAAGAAATTTCTGTTCATCTGGAATCAGATGGCAGACAAGCAGTGTGACAATTTAGTATTGTTAACAAAGAACAGTACAGCACAGGAACAGACCTTCAGCTCACTAATACTACACTGACACATGATGCTTATCAAAACTAAAAACCTTTTGTCACTATGCAATTCGTATCCTTCTAGTTCATGTCTATTCATATATCCTCAAAATGCCGCTTAAATATTAATACTGTATTCGCCTCCAATACCTCCTCTGGCAGCACATTTCAGGCACCTACCACTTCCATGTAAAAGCCTTGCCTCTCATATTTCCTTCCAACTTACTCTCTTTACCTTAACCTTTGGTCCCTAGTCGTTGACATTTCTGCTCTGGGAAAAAGACTTCGATTATCCATGCCTCACATTATTTTGTAAACTTTTATCAGGTTAACTCTCATCCTTCAACATTCAAGTGAAAACAGACCAAGCTTTTCCAACCTCTCCTCATACCTAATATCCTCCAAACCAGGCAAAATCCTGGTAAACTGTTTCTGCACCCTCTCCAAAGTCTCCACATCATTCTTGTAGAGTGGCGACCAGAACTGTACACAATAATCCAAATATTATCTAACCAAAGGTCTATATAGCTGGACCATGACTTACCAATGTTTATATTCTGTGCCCCGACTAGAGAAAACAAGCATGCTGTATGCCTTTTTGACTACCTTATCCACTTCTGTTGCCATTTTCAGAGAATTGTTGTCCTCTATGTCTAGATCCCTCTATACAATGATGTTATTAAGGGTTCCGCCGCCTCCGCCTCTGAGCTTACTTTTTCAATCAGGACATCCGCCCACTTTCCAAGGACCCCTTTGCACACCTCCAACACACACCATCCACCTGGACAGCCCGTGTTGGCCTATTACCCACCCTCGATCGCTTCATTTCCAACTGCCACCGAGACATTAACCGCCTCAACCTGTCTACCCCCCTCCCCCACTCCAACCTCTCACCTTCACAACGCGCAGCCCTCCACTCCCTCTGCTTCAATCCCAACTTCACCATCAAACTAGCGGATAAAGGGGGTGCAGTGGTAGTCTGGTGCACTGACCTCTACACCACTGAAGCCAAACGCCAACTCGAAGAAACCTCCTCCTACCGCCCCCTCTACCATGACCCCACACCCCATCACCAAACATCATCTCCCAGACTATACACAACCTCATCACTTCAGGTGATCTCCCACCCACAGCTTCCAACCTCGTAGTCTGGGAACCCCGCACTGCCCGATTCTACCTCCTTCCCAAGATCCACAAGCCCGACCACCCTGGTCGACCCATTGTCTCAGCCTGCTCCTGCCTCACTGAACCGATCTTCACCTACCTCGATACTGTCCTATCCCCCCGGTCCAGGAACTCCCCACATACATTCTTGATACCACCCCGTCCTCCACTTCCTCCAAGAATTCCATTTCCCGGCCCCCAAAGCCTTATCTTCACCATGGACATTCAATCCTTCTACACCTCCATCCACCATGACCAGGGCCTCCAAGCCCTCTGTTTCTTCCTCTCCCGACGTCCTCAACAGTACTTTTCCACTGACACTGTCGTTCGTTTGGCTGAACTGGTCCTCACCCTTAACAATTTCTCCTTCGGATCCTCCCACTTCCTCCAGACCAAAGGGGTAGCCATAGACACCCATATGGGCCCCAGCTATGCCTGTCTCTTTGTCAGCTACGTAGAACAGTCCATCTTCCGTAGTTACACTGACACCACTCCCCACCTCATCCTCTGCTACACTGATGACTGCATTGGTGCCACCTCGTGCTCCCACAAGGCGGTTGAGCAGTTCATCAACTTCACCAACACATTCCACCCTGACCTTAAATTCACCTGGACCATCTCTGACACATTCCTCCCCTTCCCGGACCTCTCCAACTCCATCAGTGACGACCAATTTGACACTGACATTTTTTACAAATCCACCGACTCCCACAGCTACCTGGATTACACCTCTTACCACCTGACCTCCTGCAAAAATGCTATCCCTTTTTCCCAATTCCTCCACCTCTGCCGTATCTGCTCCCAGGAGGACCAGTTCCACCACAGAACACACCAGATGGCCTCCTTCTTTAGAGACTGCAATTTCCCTTCCCACATGGTTGAAGATGCCCTCCAACGCATCTCATCCACATCCCGCAACTCCGCCCTCAAATACCACCCCTCCAACCATAACAAGGACAGGACCCCCGGTCCTCACTTTCCACCCTACCAACCTTCGCATAAACCGCATCATCCGCAGACATTTACGCCACCTCCAAGTGAAGCCCATCACCAGAGATCTATTTCCCTCCCCACCCCTTTCCGCAAAGACCGTTCCCTCCGTGACTACCCAGTCAGGTCCACGCACCCCCAACAACCCACCCTCCCCTCCTGGCACCTTCCCCTGTCACCACCAGAATTGCAAACCTGCGCCCACACCTCCCCCCTCACCTCCATCCAAGGCCCCAAAGGAACCTTCCACATCCATCAAAGTTTCACCTGTACATCCACCAATGTCAGTTATTGTATCTGTTGCTCCCGATGCGGTCTCCTCTACATTGGGGAGACTGAATGCCTTCTTGCAGAGCATTTTAGGGAACATCTCTGGGACACCTGCACCAATCAACCCCACCACTCCATGGCCCAACATTTCAACTCCCCCTCCCACTGTGCCGAGGACATGCAGGTTCTGGGCGTCCCAGAAGCATGAAGAATGCCTCATCTTCCGCCTCAGAACACTTCAACCTCAGTGAATCAATGTGGACTTCACCAGTTTTCTCATTTCCCGTCCCCCCACCTTACTCCAGTTCCAACCTTCCAGCTCAGCACTACCCTCATGACCGGTCCTACCTGCCAATCTTCCTTCCCACCTATCCGCTCCACCCTCCTCTCTGACCTATCACCTTCCTCCCCACCCCCATCCACCTACTGTACTCTTTGCTACCTTCTCCCCAGCCTCACCCCCTCCCATTTATCTCTCCACCCTGGAGGCTCCCTGCCTTCAGTCCTGATGAAGGGCTTTTGCCCAAAACGTCGATTTTCCTGCTCCTCGGATGCTGCCTGACCTGCTGTGCTTTTCCAGCACCACTCTAATCTAGACTCTGATTTCCAACATCTGCAGTCCTCACTTTTGCCTAATCTATTAAGGGTTCTGCCATTTATCGCATACTTCCCTCCTCCATTAGATCTCCCAAAATACATCACCATGTATTTGTCCAGATTAAACTCCATCTGTAAATGCTCTGGTCAAGTCTCTAGCCTACTTATATGCTGCTGCACTCTTTGGCAATCATCCTCCTTGTCTGCAGATTCCCGAATCTTCGTGCCATCGACAAACCCAGTAAGTCGATCATTTACAATTTCTTTCAACTTACTGATATATATTATATTACAAACAACTGGTAACCCAGCACTGATCCCTACAAAAAGCTATTGGTCACATATCTTCAGCCAGAAAACCACCTTCCATCCCTACTCTGACTTTATGAATAAGCCAGTTCTGTTTCCATCTTAACAGGTCACCACAGATACCATGTGATTTCAGCTTTAATATCAGCCTACCATTCTGCTTTCAATCATCTCTTTCACATCCTCAAAAAAAACTTAATCAAGTTTGCAAGACATCACCTTCCCCGCACAAAGCCATACCGCTGATCACTAATAAGTCCATAATTTTCCAAATGTGAGTAAATCTCTAAGAATTTTCAATTTCCCTACCATTGACTGCAATTTCTTGGATCATCAGTTACCCTTCTTAAACAAAGGAACAACGTTGATTATTCTGCAGTCCTTTGGGACCTCTCCTGTGGAGAGGAAACAAATACTTTGTACAAGGCCCCAATAATTTCTTCACCCGTCTTCCTCAACATTCTGAGATAGGTGCCATCATGTCCTAGGGACCTTTTTACCTCAAAGCTTATTGAAATACCCAACACCTTTTTTATACCGATATGCCTAAGAATATCAACATACCCCTCCCGAGACTCACAATCCACAATGTCCTTCTCCTTTGTGAATTCTGATGCAAAGCATTCATTAAGGGCCTCACCCACTTCCTCCAGCTCAATGCATAATTTTTCTCCTTTGTCCTTAAGTGAACCTATATTTTCCCTTGCTGTCCTCTACCTCCTTATATATGAATGAATGCCTTGGGAATTGTCGTAATCCTGTTTGTCAAACACATTTCATGGTCCCTTTTAGTCCTCCTAATTCATTGTTTGAGTTCTTTCCTGCTATCTTTATATTCTTTGAGGACACTGCCTATCTTCAGTTTGCTAAATTTTGCAAATACCTCGTCTTCCTTTATGACTAAGCTCTCAATTTCTCTTAACATCCAGTTGCCAAATCTCGTCATCCTTTTCCTTCATTTTCACAGAAACATGCTAGTCCTGAACTCTAATCTTTAAAAGATTCCCACATGCCAGATGTGGATTTACCTGTCTAATGTTGTGGTAGTTAGGTTTCCTCTTTCACCCAAGTATTCTCATCCTTATCCGTAAGTAGTTTAAACTTACAAAATTATGCTCACTCTTACTGAAATACTCCTCCACTGAAATGTTGATCACCTGGCTGGGCTCTTTCTCCATTACCAGGCACATTCATTAGTTGTACTATTTGCACAATATTTCAAAAAAACTCCTGAACACACCGAACAAATTCTTCCTCAACCGAACCCCGGCACAATGAGTTCCAGTCAATATGGAGTAAATTAAAATTAACCACAAAAACCCTGTTTTTACATTTTTCCATAATTTGTCCATATATCTGTTCAAGGTTTGTGAGAAGATTTGTAGCTCGGGTGCTCATAGAAAACACACACCGGATCATCAACGCCACACTCACAGGAATCAGATTTACTAGAGAGGAAGAAAAGGACAACCAACTCCCATTCCTAGATGTGATGGTACAGAGAACACCGAACGGAGAATTCACCACAAAGGTATACAGGAAAACCACACACACAGACCAAGTCCTGAACTACGAAAACAACCACCCCAACACACAAAAGAAGTTGCATCAAGACACTGTTCAAAAGGGCCACAACACACTGCAGCACACCAGAACTGCAAAAAGAGAAAGAAGAACACCTCTACAATGTACTCGCCAAAAATGGATACCCCCGCAATTTCATCAACAGGTGCCTAAGGGAAAGATAATGGAATGAGGACATGCCACAACCCAAAGGACTAGCCACGTTACCATACATCAAGAACATTTCTGAACTGACAACCAGACTACTACGACCACTAGGACTCATAACAGCACACAAACCAACAGCCACTCACAGACAACAACTCACCAGGACAAAGGACCTGATACCCAGCATGAGCAAAACCAATGTAGTGTACAAAATCCCATGCAAGGACTGCACAAAACACTACATAGGACAAACAGGAAGACAGCTAACGATCCATATCCATGAACACCAACCAGCCACGAAACGACACGACCAGCTATCCTTAGTAGCCACACACACAGATGACAAGCAACATGAGTTTGACTGGGACAACACTACTATTATAGGACAAGCCAAACAGAGAACAGCCAGGGAATTCCTAGAGGCATGGCACTCATCCACAGATTCTATCAAGAAACACATCAACCTGGACCGGCCACTGCAGCGGACAGCTGGAACTGACAACCAGAAGCGGCAGAGACAAACCACTATAAATACCAGAGGAAACATCACAGAAGCGCTTCACAGGAGGCTCCCAAGCACTGAGATTGTCACCTAGACAGGGGACGAAACGTCTGCAAAACAAATTCCCAGCTCGGCGAACAGAACCACAACATATCTGTTCCTCTATCTCTCGCCAGCTGTTGGGAGGCCTTTGTACAATCCCAAAGTGACTGCTCCCTTCCTATTCCTGAGCTCCACCTATATGGCCTTAATGATGAGCCCTCCAAGGTGTCCTCCCTCAGTACAGCTGTGATATCCTCCCTTATCAGTAATGCAATTCCCCCACCTGTTTCACCTCCCTCTTTATCATACGTGAAACATCTAAATTCCAGAATGTTAAGCTGCCAGACTTGACCCAATGAAGTCTCTATAATAGCTACAACATCATAGTTATGTATATTAATTCTAGTTCTAGGTTCATCGGTCTTAACTGTCATTCTGGTTGCATTAAAACCATTCTGGTTGCATTTCAGACCACAGTCCCACTGCATTCAGTAACCTCCCCTGTCTGATCTTGTTTGGATTAGATTCTCTCCAGTATGGAAACAGGCCCTTCGGCCCAATAAGTTCACACCTACCCTCTGAAGAGTAACCCACTGAGACCTATTCCCCTACATTTACCCCTGACTATTTACCTAACACTATGGGCAATTCAGCATAGCCAATTCACCTGACCTGACCTGCACACCTTTGGATTGTGGGAGGAAACCGGAACACCTGGAGGAAACCCATGCAGACATGGGGAAAACGTGCAAACTCCACACAGACAGTCACCTGAGTCCCCACCACTGTGAGGCAGCAGTGCTAACTACTGAGCCACCATGCCACCCCAGAGTCTTCCTAGCCTTAGTCACAGGCTCCTCCTCAGCCTTTTTACTTGCTGATTTACTGCTCTGGCTCCCTCATCCCACCGCTCCCTCCCCACCCACCATACACACACATCCCCAACCAGGCTGCACTAGTTTAAACCTTTCCAAGTGGCACTGACAAACTTCCCTGCCAGGATATTGGTGCCCCCTCCAGTTTAAGGGCAACCCATCCTTCTTGTACAGGTCCCAACTGTTCCAGAAGACATCCCAATAATCCACATATCTGAAGCCCTCCCTCCTACAACTGCTCACTGTTCTGCTTGTGTTGTGTATCTGTCAAGCCACAAATGATTACCTTTGTTGATTAGTGGACTGATATCAAGGTTAATTATTCTTCTAATCTGACAAATGTTCTGGGGTTCACAGACAAAATTCCTCCATGATACCCACCAAAATTGAGGCATAGCTGCTTTTTTGGTAAAATTCAGCAACGTCTTTGCAGCTAAGGATTTTGGCACATGCTGATTGACATAGCATGATGCTGTACAACAACATATTCACCCCTTGACTGTTCAGAGCTGGCAAACACAACAAGACGCCTGACTTTCCGTCTTCAACAAAACTGAGAAAAGCCTATAAGTTCTGGACTGGCAATATGAAAAAAGTAACGCAGAGACGTTACGAGCAATGAAGTAAGTGGAAATTGAGTGAGTACTCAGAAATCAAGAACGAGCCATAAGATGCTCCTGTTCTGATACATGACACAGGTGCCTGTTCCTGCACAGAAAGCAACCTAACAAAAGCATTTCAATGTAAGGTGGTGGTGAGTTCCAAAGAACAATAATGAAGTGTTGGACTCTATTATAACTGAAAAAAGACAAAGAACTGAAGATGCTGGAAATCAGAAATACAAACAGAAATTGCTGGAGACACTCAGCATCTGAGCAGACAAAGCACAGTTAACATTTTTGGTCCAGTGATTTTTTTCAGAATGGATCCACAGCATCCAGATCCTGCCAGACCTGCTGAGTTTTTCCAGCAATTTCTGTTTTCCATCTCTTTTATAAGTGAGTCTAAGATAAGTTATGATGATATGCTAAGACTCCATAGATGGAGGGTGCAGGTGGTCACTGCACATAGAGTATGCCCCAGAGATATTCTGAGAATGTTGCCCAAGTTGAAGGCTTGAAGAAGATGCAGGAGAACTGCAGCCACTCAGTAACCAGTCTGACTTACAGGTTCAGAATTGGTGCCACTTTGCTTCTCTCTGCTAGATGGAAAAGCAGCAAATGAGGTGAGCTAATGAGATGTTAATGCATCCATACAGACTTCATTAAACTGACTGGCCTGTAAATGCTGGGATTATCTTTACAGCCCTTCTTGAACATAACTTCAATGCTTTCAATTCTTCAGCCTTCTGGCACCTCCCTGCAGTCCAGAGAAGACTAAAGCATAATGGCCAGTATCCCCAATGTCTACCTTCACTTCCTTCAAAATCTCTGGTCTTGATGCTTTGTATATAAGTAAATAGTCATACATCGTAAACTTTCTATTATGTTAAAACATCATTTTACTACAGATCAGTAAAAGTATCAACAGCAAAAATTGCACTTCAGTCTTGTGTAAATAAACATTTATGCAATTGATAGCAGAAATCAAAGAATCTGGGTCAGAAGGGTTACAACAAACTAATGGATTTCAGAGCTCTTAGCCAAGCTTTACAGGGCATTTTTAAGTAAGAACTCTGAAATCCGTTACGTAAAGCAATTACTGAAATTTACTGAAATTCACAAACTTAAAAGCTGTCAAAAAGTGATCAGAACTATAGGCAAATAGTGCCTGACGTACAATTTAAACTGTACAAGTATAAACATTTTCAAATTATTTGAATAATTATTCATGTTTTTTACATGGCTAAAATGATCATAAAAATTATACCAGATAAATTAATTTCTTCAGTTCAGTTAACTTTTAGTAATTGCATGTTTGTCACAATAAACAAACATAGCTGGATTCATCTGTTGACAGGAGGAATAAATTTTAATGCTCTCAAAATACAACACTGAAGGCAAGGCTCAAATGCAAAAATATTTTGCACAAGTGAAAAGATGTCAGTTCAATTTACAATTGACTTCTAATAACTGCTGAAGGAAAACCTAATTTGTATAGAGATCAAAACAAATAATTTATTTCAATCCATGGCATATTTCTTTATATTACAAACAGATAAATAACTTACAGATACAAGTCTCTTGTCCATTTCCAGAATTTGTTCAGTACTATTTTGAGCTTCCAAGGCACTCACGATTGATTCATAGTGTGTGTTTATGTTCTCCTGCACTGAACAAATGGTAATGTGGGGTGGGCAATGAGAAGAAACAACATGTGAAATGCAAACAATCCAAAATTTATGTAATCACTCTTATTCTTTGTATGGGTGTTAGAATTTGGAAATTCATGCTGGATTAATGAAGGTGGGGTGTCAAAAAATGATTAGCCCTGGGTTGCTAAGGGTGGGAAACTCTGTTGGGTTAATGCAATTCAAATAGGATTTCAAGCATGTCAAAATAAATATGCCTGAATAATATTATGTTCCTGTGTATGATTGGCAGTTGAATGAAAGTGTTATAGGAATGCCCAGCTTTTAGGACAACACCATAACGACCTTGTCACGGTAGGTGCTGCAAGACATGTCAGAGTGTCAATACGAATGCTGCCATTACACATGGGGACACTTCCCACCATGTACGTGGCAGGTACTTATGTGACTCGGTCAAAGTTGTCTACCTCATACGCTGCAGGCAAAGATGCCCTGAGGTATGGTACATTGGTGAGACTGAGCAGAGACGACAGCAATGGATGAATGGACACTGCACAGCAATCAACAGACAGGAGTGTGACATTCGACCTTGGACCTTTGGGTGACCATCCTCCAATGTGGACTTCGGGACAGGCAACAGCACAAAATGGCTAAGAAAGGCTGATAGCCAAGTTTGGTACCCATGGGGCTGGCCTTAACCAGGACCTTTGCTTCTTGTCACACTACAAGTGACCCCACTGCACTACACACACACAGACACTCCTACACACAGGCACACACTACAGACCCTCTCTCACACACAAGCTCACTCATACGTCCACACATACACTCCTACAACTCATACACACACTCTCTCTCACAGACACTCACTCATACCCCCTGCCCCACACACACAAACCCAAATGCACACGCACACACAAGTTTATGGGGTGAATTTGTACTTGTAGAGTTACATGTTATTTTGCTCAAAAACTGCATGAATCCATGTAAGATTCTGTAAATCCTTTTTTTAGATTAGAATCAGTCTTAACACTGGGGCACTGACAGTCTCACACAGGGCACCTCACACCTTCAACGCATTATCTGAGCCAACATGGCACCTATTGTTAAAGTTCACTTGAGAACTTTAACTTAGTTTGACCTTCATAGCTTTCAATTTGTTTGAACATTACTTTTTTAAGATTCCAAGAAATATGTGTCCAGTATATGTTAAATACTATTCAAAATTCATTAACTAGCTTGACTTGTTTAACTTGTTCAAGAATTAATTGGGACTTTGGCAACTGTAAAGTACTCCACCTTGTGGTCATGTAATCACGTACAAAAAAACTCACCTGCAATTATCCAAAATATTCATTCATGAAAAAAACCAAACAATTGGTGATTGTTGTTGTAAAAACAAAATTTGATTTTCATAAAATAATTATTCAGAATAATAATTATTTGAAATTATCACTTAGATGTCAACAGCAAAAATAAATAAGCACCAAACAAGCTGGAATCTAATAGCAAATTCAGTATAACATGGTCCAATTAGTTACAGAGATATAGATTTTTATATATATATTTTGTTAAAATATATTTTTAGTGAAAAAATAGATTTTTAAATATTACAAATACAAAACAATACAATTCAAAATAGTACAAAAAATACTCAAGAAAACAAATAAAAAAACCCAACCTGCCCTCATATACAAATGTATAAATATATGCAGAAAAATATATAATAAAAAACCCAACTAACTGTTTAACTAAATAAATAATAACCAACAACAAACTAATAGATAGTAATACTCAACTCAGTCAAATAAGACACTCATACGTTCACAGTTCCTCCTCCATGGATATTGGACTCGTAAAACACAATTGTTACGGCTATATAAAACCCATTATTAGTGTGGCAGATAAATCTATGTCCAGATATTCCAAAAAGGGCTGCCATGTCTTATAAACATTCTCAGTTTTGTGATGTACCATGCTTGTGAGAAAATCCAAGGGGTTATGCTCCATAACAATCTTCCACCCCTTGGGGGGGTGTCGGATTCCCAACCTAGCAAGAAATTATTTCTTGCACAAAAAAATGAGGATATTGAAAGGTTTTTTTTCTTATGTGCATCTGCAGGGAACACGCTGGGCAGGCCCAAAAGAAGAGAGATTGGGTCGTTCTCCACCCTTACACCCAAAATCCCCTCCATTGCACCCGCCACAGCGCTCCAATATGTTTGACGCCTACCACAAGACCAGAGACAATGGGTGAAAGTGCCGTACAGACCTAGCACTAGGGACATGTTGAAGATACCCCTGGTTTAAATTTTGGCAAGTGGTCTGGAGCCAAGTGGACCCTGTGGAGAATCTGCAATTGTAAAGCACAGGTCATATTGCAAATTGATTTTTTTTTGTGTTTTCCCAAATATCTTCCCAAGCCTCTGAGGAGACTCCCCCCCCCCCCCCCAAACTGATGATATAAAATGATAACAGAAAGTGTATTCTTAGCACTGAGCACCCTCCTCTTTATGTCAGATTTGTAGGGATCAATCAGAAGTGTAGTCTTCTTCTGAATAAAACCCCTAACTTGAAAAACAAATAAAAGAAGTCCCTGTTAGATAGCTCGAATTTCCCGTGCTAACTGATCGAAGGACATCATTGTGTCTCCCTCAAATAAATCGCCCATGCAAGACACACCCCTAGCTGCCCAACATTTGAATCCTGAATCTATCATCCTCGGCTGAAAACCCAGCATACCCACTATAGGTATAAAAGAAGATATTTTGCCAATATTGTCTTATCTCTGCCGAATTGTCATCCATGCTTTAACAGTATTGATAACTTATGAGTTATGACAATATTCCTTAACTGTCCTCATTTTGTCCAGAAGCAACAAGCTACTAAGGGGGCACCTTGCCTGGGAGGATTTGATATCGAACCATATTGAAAGAGGGTCCTCACAAGCCCAATCACTCATGTAGAATAAAAGCGAGCTTAGTTGGTAGTTTTTAATATCCAGAAGGTCCACTCCCCACAATCTGTGAGACAGTTGCAGTTTAGCTAATTTAATGAGGGGCCACTTACGATGCCAAATAAAGGAACTGTACTAGCCATTCAGTCTCCTGAATGTTTGCTTCTTGAAAATCAGGGTGAGCATCCATATAGAGTATAGCAAACGTGGGAGAATATTCATCTTAATAAGCGCTATCCAACCCAACCACAAGGCCGGAAGCACCTCCCATCTCTGAAGGTCTTGTTTCATTTTGTCAAATAATTGAACAAAATTGGCTTTAAACAACCAATCCAGAATTGGAGTAATGAATATGCCCAAATACATAAAACCCTCCCCTGTAACCACTTAAATGGTAATTGATATTCGCCCACAAGACCTTTGTAAGACCACACATAGGCATAGCTTCTGATTTTGCAAGATTAATCTTGTACCCCGAAAAGGCACCAAACAGACAGATGCATTGTATCAAGCAAGGCACTGAAACTGCTGGATTTGACAAAAAAAGGTCATTGTCCGCATACAACGAAATCTTATGTAATTTTAACTGCACTTCTGGAGCTGATATATTAATATCCCTACAAATGGCCTCCAATAATGGTTCAATCACCAATGTAAAAAGAAGTGGCGAAAGGAGACGACCCTGCCGGCTGCCCCTAAAAATGTTAAAATTCCTGGATCACACCCCAATGGTGATGACTACAGCAAGAGGGTCACTGTAGAGAATCTTTACCCATCTTATAAAAACTTTGCCCAAACCAAACCGCTCTAGAGTATAGAAAAGGTACGGCCATTCAACTTGGTCAAATGCCTTTTCTTTATCTAAGGAAATCATCAATCCCTGTATTGACTGTTGTTGACACGCTTGAATTACATTAAGCAGTCTACTAACATTATTGGAGGATCTGCAACCCTTTATGAAGCCCATCTGATCCTCTTTAACAAAACAAGGTAGCACAGTCTCCAGTCTTAATGCGAGAGTCTTAGAGAGGACTTTAAAGTCCACATTTAAGAGTGAAATGGGCCTGTACGAAGCACAGTGCTCTGGGACCTTCCCTTTCTTTAAGAATAAGCGAAATATTGGCCTGTCTCAGAGATGGTGGGAGACAATCATGGCTGTATGAGTCATTAAACATATTAAGCATCGGGCCTGACAGTACGTATATAAATTCCTTATAAAATTCACTGGGAAGTCCGTCAGGACCGGGCGCCTTTCCATTCTGAAAATGCTTTACAGCTTCCTGCACCTCTTGCTGACAAGGGGGCATTGAGAAAAGACTCTTGTTCAGGGGTCACGCCCAGGAGCTCCAAATCCTTCAAGAAAAAGATTCCATTTTGGCCTCCGCGTCCTCAGAACTCTCAGATTGGTATAACTTGAGAGTAAAATCTCTGGAATGCCACATTGATCTTTTTGGAATCACATGTTAGGTTCCCAGACTCTTCCCTAATAGCCGTAATGGCTTGTGGGGCAGTCCTTTTCCTGTTGAGATATGTCAAGTATTTGCCTGGTCTGTCACCACGCAAAAGTAAACTCCTTGTTTGCTGTCTGCATGAGAATGGAATTCAATGCAGACCGCAGCGCTGTAATCCTCTATAGTTTGACCAATGAGGGCCTGTCAAAGTAAGCCTTCTCGGCAGCCTTCAACCGTGCTTCAAGGAGACGTTGCTGCTCACCCTCTGCTGCTTCCTGACTGGCATAGTAGGAAATAACTAACCCCTGGCATAGGTTTTGGCAGTTTCTCAGAGAACAGATGGGCTACCAATCAAGCCTGAGTTAATGTCTTGGAACGCCCGAAATCCCTTAGAAATTCATGCTCCAGAGATGGTAATATTACGAATCGTAGAAGATGCCACCAAGTCCAGGATTGTCACAGGGGTCAGAAAAAAAACAATCCTGGTGTGACATCTGTGCAGATTGGAAAAAAACCATTAAATCTCTGCCTGTGAGATGGAGACGTCTCCAGATGTCCACCAACCTTAACTCCACATACAGATCACTTTTTTAGCTTGTACAGAGGGTATCAAGGGGCCTTTAGGCAACCTGTCTACTGTGGGATCCATGAGACAGTTAAAATCTCCCCATATAATGATATGCCAGGACTCGAGACTGATCAGTTTAGAAAATGCATCTACCAAATCTTTGAGGGGATGAGCTGGAGGGCAATAAACAGTTAAAACACCCATATTCTTCCCCATTTATCAGGCCCTTAAGAATTACCAACCTCCTGTGTGCGTCTTTAACATACTCTAGTAATTTAAATGGGAGATTCCTCCTAACCAATATAGCCACTCCCCTACTTCTGGTATTAAATGATGAAAAGTTAACCTGATCAAAGCCATTCTGCTGTAGTTTCAAATGCTCCCTATCATTCAAGTGTGTATCCTATAACAAAGCAATATCCACCTTCTCCTTTCTAAGACTCAAAAATACCTTCTTCCTCTTATATTCCAGGTACCCCACTTAATCAAGTCATTAGCCATAACCTTCTGCAGTAACATTTCAATTCCAGAGAGAAGGAACTCAAACCACAAATTGCTGAGCCTTAGTGTCATATGATCCATCAAACATAAAAACTCCATAAATTAAAACCACTACATTTAAAGAACCTACAAAACTATCAAAGATTAAAAACAACAAAAACCAAAAAACAAACCAATATATAAAGGCACCAAAAGTGCTGAATAGGGGAATTCATCCCCTGCCCAAAGGGGCAAGTATCCATCCCAAACTGCCCAAAAGTAGGCATCTAGCCATCTCAACCATTTTCCCTCCCCTTAGCTCTAGCCGCACTGCACACACAAGCAGAAAAGTAAGTAAATACACCATGGAATAGCAATATGAATAAAGAAATTTTTTTTAAAGAAAAAAGGGGTAAAGACCCCACCCATCCTCTGGTATAACTTTGTAACTGAAAGTACACATTTCAACCACCGTCAAACATAGTTTAAACCAAATTATTACCAAGAGAAAAAAGGAAAAGAAAGCTCCAACCGGACTTCCTCTGTTTTTTTTAAAACAAACAAAGACATATCCAGACAACATTACTATTTGTACATACTAAATTGTTCAGATTGGGTTATTTTGTCTCTCTTGCCTTCTCCAAAGTGTCAAAGAGATGTACGGATCCATCTACAGTGAACCGAGCACCGCCGGATACCTCAGAGAGTACTGAATCCCAAGCTCCCTCAGTCGTCTCTTGACAGCGTCACAGGATTTTCTTTTCTGGATCACTGCCGCTGAGAAGTCCTGGAAGAATGTGATTTTAGATTTCTCGTAAATTAGGGCCTTCTGATCCTTCCCCTGGATTCTGGAAGCTTCCATGATTCTCTCCTTATCTCTGTAGTGATGGAACCACACCAGGAGAGGACGAGACATTGAACCAGACCTTGTCTCCGTGCCGTAACCTGGTGAGCCCTCTTGATCTTCAAACCTCTCATGCCAGCCTCCAAGTTAAGGAAGTTCGGCAACCAGTCCTCAATAGATTCTGTAGGCCGCTCTCCTTCCTTACCCTCAGGCAGACCGATGATCCAAATATTATTTCTCCTTCCTCTGTTCTCATGATCATCCACTTGGTCACGCAAAATATGGACCTGCGTCTCCAGGACTCGGATCCTATCCTTGAAGGAACTGACATCAGCTTCCACCACTGTGACTCTGTGCTTAACCTCATCCATCCTTTGTTTCCAGGTCTCCCAACTGCTGTTCATTCTTCTGCAGCATGATAGAGACTGGGGCCAACTTCTACTCTATCTGCTTACCCAGTATCTTGTGAGATTTCATGAGCTCATTCACCAGGTCCTGGTAAGTAATCAAGTCTGAGGATCCTGCAGGCTGGGCCGCAGGACCGGCCTCGGATGCTCCTCCTTTCTTCTTTGGCATCTCTAGATGGCTGGAAACGCAGGTAAGTAAATTTTTCACAGTTTCCTGGGACTCCACGACCTTTCTAGAGTCCCAGGATATCGCGATGGTCCAGTTTGGGCGGGTAAGAAATTCGCTTGTGCTGAGGTGCTGAGCTCTGCAACACGATCCTCCTAGATCACCGCCATCTTGGATCCCCCCTTTTTATATATTTTAATCTAAATAGGAAGCAAATTCTCAATTTCAGAAGAAAAATGGCTAGTTGAGAATTAACAACCCACTATATATTCCAATAATTTTTGTTCGATAAGAGTTTGACACAAAAATTCATCCCTTAATTAAAGAGTTAATTTCTGTGGTTGGCTTAGCAAAGTGCTGCAAGCTTGGAACATACTAAACGTCTGTTACCATTAAACATAAATCTGGTCATGCTTGTTTTTACAAAGATCATTTGTCCTTCAACAGAAATTACAACTAATCTGTACTCTGCTGTTATGATTATACTCCGATGAACACCTGGACTTTAAAAAAAGTTTCTCTTCCTATTGAATGAATTTGACTTCTGATTTTAGCTTCTGATTTGTGCTTAATATTTATAATTATTCATTGGATTGTTCTGGGTTTCACTGATACTTCCCATTTGTCTGGAATGTCAATGGAATGAAATCAGGTAACAATGAGCAGATGATTTATTTCAGATTTTCTAAATTAAACATTACTTGAGAGAATATTGAAGGGTAGGCCACTCCACCCAACCTAGTGGGTTTTAAAATACCCATCCTGGACCATGCAGTCATTGAGTGTGGCAGAAATGTATAGTTGTCTTAGTGATGTTCACTCTTCCACAAAACGTAATTTGAAAGCCTTAGAAAATAGTCAACTTACTTGTTTTTGATAAACTGTCCAATCCCTCTAGAACCGATCTATTGTGCAGTTCTGTCTTCTTTTCAAGATTATTAAAACATATTTTAATCTTTAAAATAAAAAATGTCACATGCGTAAAATACCTCTTGAATAAATGATCAAAAGGTTGCTGTTGGCAGTATTAGCAGAATTCACAACAACATTTGACTTTTATCTTTTCAAGCTTGTAATGCATGTATTATTCTGTTTTTTGGGTTAACTCCCTCTGTTAAATATTGCAAAAAGGCTTGCACTATAAATGTATTGAACATTTGTCTGTTATTGTCACCAATTCAGTATTATGTTCTGGGCTACGGTTCATTGTTACATGCATAAAGTCACATTTGTAAATGCAATAAGCATATCATAACCAAATTATCAAGGTATCTGGAGGTTATCATAGTCAATATTAATAGTTAGTAAATTACATATTTTGCACTTTCCTTAACTACAGTCGTAAAATCAGTCATTCCTGAAGTGAATGACACTCATATGAAATACCAAAGGCACAAATGCCCTTTTTTGACATGTTGCTGAGTTTGGCACATGGATGCAGAAGGTCAAGCATAAGGCTTTTACAAAATGTATGGCATTCATAAAGCACCATCACCCTAGACGCATTGCCTAGTTAGCATCCCTGAGTAGTCTTTCAACAATACTAAAGAAAGAGTTATATGAAATGCCAAATGGTCTACAACCATGAGCAATAATTTCTAACAATGCATAATTCCTAGAACACAAATATAATTTTTTCAGATTGCTCACCAACTCAAACATTGCCCTCAATGCCAACATGAAAATATTGTATTGTTCAGAAAACTGTCTATGATTAGGTACATGTAAGATGCAAAAACTCAAGCAGCCTTTCTGTTAAAATAATTTTGCTATTGAAACAACAGGAGAAAGGGGTTACAACCATATGTCCTAAAAGAGTACAATGTATGCTCCACTTTACACCCACTGAAAGAAGTACATGCTCATTTGTGGAAAAGCAACATCAATAATCAATTAAGAAGAAATAATGACACTATATGAAGCAATTCAGTTTCACCCACAGGCATTTTTAAATGACTTCTTTTTTTGAATCTGCTAGTAGTTTGAATTGTGAATCCTATTTTGGGGAAACAGGGTACTTCAACTTATAGTTATTTTGGCTGTCTGTCCAGGAGACATTGCAAAGATTAAGTGATCTTACACTAAACTGACCAATTTACATTCCCAGCGGGGACTTATGTTCTGGCTACCAGGATTTCTAGCTGTTGTTCTCCAGCCAGAAAAACATGGGGCCGAACATCTGTTAAGCCCCTGAAAAAATATTTAAGTAGCTGATCGTGTCAGTGCAGTTTGCTTTTCTGTTCATACACTTCAAAATCTACAATAAGAAGGTGTAAGATCTTAGGGTTTTGCTAGAAATGGACGCACCTTAGACATAACCAGATGGAATTAAAGCTGAAGACTGCTCGATCCTGGCTCATTGCTATGACAACATTTAGTTTGTAACTGCTCCAAGTGCAATTTTGATTTGGCTCTTGAATGAAGCTTGGAATCAAAGTAATGGGGTCATAAATGCAGCATAATTGGTCTCTAATCCAGCTTTTTCTTTTACAGAGTCTCAGAGGAATACAACTTAAAACAACCTTGAGTTTAAAAAAAACCCTTTTAATCCTTGAACAATCATTTCATAAGATTGAGTAGATTTTTCTATTTGCTCTGCTTAAGGAATTGGTATTCCACAAATAAACATAATGAAGAGGTAAACAGGCTGGAAATCCAACCACAATTCTGCTTCTGTCATGCTGTCCTAGAATTTTCTAGTATATCAAAGGACTGAGACTTGTAGTAAGGATTGACTCAAAGTAGTGATGTAAGAAAGACAAGAAGCTGCCTTCATGAACTCACACCTCATTTTGTTTTATTAAAAACTAGGAGGATATGCCTGGAGAATCCTGCCAAATGGGCCTGAGTTGAGACTCATACACATCAGAGGCTTTCAAGGACTTTTAGAGTTGCCTAAGACTGGAGGATAAATGACAGTGCCTTTCCTTACTTCTAGAATTACTAAATTTTAAGTACAGAAGCCATTCCAGCCAAGTCTATGCTGGTGATTATGATCCACAAAAGTAACCTTCTTGTTTCCTCTCATTCTGTATCAAAATAACATCTAACTGTTCTAACCGCCACTTTTCAATGGTGCAACTAAAAGCAGAATCATAGGTTGCACCATCATATAGTTACAGTCCCATTTCCTTCCCGATTTACTCACACGGGGCATAGTAAGGAAGTGCCTTGAAAGTGACTTGGAATTACATGTCGCTGTCAAGTATAGCCATATTGAGCTCTAACATATTGAACAAGAAATAGGGATAGACACAACAAAATCAGCCGGTATTCTTGCTCCAAAATTGGATTCATTCTTGATGGATCCAATCCCAATATGTCTGAAATAATAGCCAGATTTTATGCTTATTATGCTTTCCACACGTTACTGGCACAGTTGGAGTAAATGTTGAAGGTGACAAAATGTTTAGACTTTATATACATATATACGTACCCCTTCAATGCTTTCCTGCAGCTTAGAAATCCAGTTATTGAAGTATTCGCTGAAATAACAGAAATAAAATACTTCATTGTAATCAAACATATCAGAAAGAACTTAAGTGTTCTCAATTTTCAGTGATAATTACCTCTCTTCTTTATCTTTCGCTTTTCTTCTGCTAATCTCAAACTGCTCCAGAAAGCTTTTGGGTTTCGCTGCACAAAACTGAGTCAATAAACGATTCTCTTTGCTTTCCGCAGCAAATAAGTATGGCTTTGCCTGATATTTCTCATAGAACTTCGACTCAGTCTATAATAAAAATAAGGCTTAGCTTGGTGTTTCTCATGGATTTTGATCTACCTAACAAAAATAAGTGACAACTTATTTTTATAATTTGGAGAATCAGAATTCAATATCTAAACTATATTAAAGACCTTGTGAAGTGGGCACTTAGGAACAAGTGATGACATTTGTATTCTGAAATTCGAGCACATGAAATAATTCAAGTTATGGATATTGGCACTCATGTATTACATGATAATTCCTGGCTCATCTCCTCATACATTGAAATACATTCTCGCTTTGATGTCTGTTTATATTACTCAATAAAATATTTATCCTCTTACATGAAAAAGCAGTTACCATTAATCTCCAAACTCTAACCCATGTTGTTTATAAATTTGTAGTTTAAAAATATGTAAAATGTCCTACTTTCCAGCTAACAGAAAATTGTGTTTCAGCAATGTCTAAAGACATCTCTGAACTGCAAAATCTATTTTTTGAAAGATAATAATTATTTTTAATGAAGTCAACCCCCTTTCTTTACATTATCTTTTTTGCATAATAAACAAAAGACAGGAGGTGGCTTGCTTAATTCGTGAAGTACATTATTTGAGAAAATGGTGAAAATAATAAAAAGAATAAAGGAACAGATGCCAAACGTTGATGGTAATATTAGAAATCAATAAAGGCTTGGCTCAAAAGAGGATTCTTCAGAATGGTTTTACAGGTGAAAGGAGAGTTGGAGAGGCAGAAGTCTTTAAGGAGGTAGACTCACAAGGGTGAAAGGGAGTGTGTAAAAAAAAAGTGAGGACCTGAGGATATAAAAGACAGCTCAATGGTTAGAGGACATTGTAGAAGTATGATGGATGAAGCTGTGTGGGGATTAGAAAATTGACGATTTTAATAATTCAAAACACTTGTGGTCAAATACCAAATTGTTACATTTCTTAACTCAGCTCATGTGACACATTTCACAAGAGCTTTGTATGTTTATTCTATAGTGACCGCGAAATTTTGAATTTTATTTTGTTTAAAGAGTAATACTCAGACACCAGTTCACAGTTCAGAGTGATCTTACTTCAATCTGCTGAGAGTTCTGTTGGGAATTCTTCTGTGCTCTTGAAGACAAGTTGAAATCCTGTGACTCTGTATTCTCAGGACAAAATTGTGATCCAAAAAGGAACTGGGAATCAGACAAGCTGGAATAGTCACTAGGAGCACTATTTCTGGTAGAATGTTTTGTCATCCTGTATCAAAAGAGTTCATAATAAGTCAACATTAGAAAGGCAATCAAGATGGGTGGTAACGTACTGTATGGGATGAATTCTAATATCATGTGCGCTTGTTGCAAAGTAGTATTATAAAGCTTACAACAAATTCTTGCCTAGAATATTTTCCAAAGTCTAATTGAAATGTGACTGTGTTTATGTTGCAGTTTAACAATCAAGAATAGGTTCTAAGAAGGGTGATAAGTTGACTGTGTAGGGGTTAGATCTTTTCATCAAATAGTCAGCTTGCTGGGCAGGGCAATGAGGGGGTGCAGTATGGGATCTGATGAAAACAAATTTCACTTAAAAGCCTTCTGTGGTGTAGTCATTCTATAATTCTGTCATTCAGACTTACAAGAGGTATTCCTGGTGATGTCTTCACATTACTGGAGCAAACACCCTTCCAATTCATAGAAGGGAGTCATCCAAAAGAGCTCAAGGCAATCTGGATGCAGCCAATTACACTCTGGATTTGGAAGTAAGCAGTCTAAATGCAATCATCTGCAATTTTTGATTGTCTAGGACAAAAATAAAGCAACTGCTTACTCAAAAAAAACTTAAATTGATTTTAAAACAACAATGGCTAGCTGATGTTGTTGATATTCTCTGTTCCCTCTGAATTTGAGGCAAAAATATTGAGGCTACCATGAACCCGATCTTTAAAGGCATTTCAGTGCTCACTATGGCAGTCAGGTGGACAGTTATATCAAAAAGCAACAGAGGCGACAGAAACTCTGTGACAACCTCCCTAGAAAAACACAGCCTCCTATTGCACTTATCTTTAGATAAGTGCAGTGATGTGTCTCAGGCCTATGTGCTGTTATGATTTCAGTCAATTCATTTCCTTTTTATCTAAACTGAGCTGCGCATTTATTTCATCCTTCCAAGCTGTTTCTGTGGCTGCACTTTCCTCTCTTAGTATAACCGAAGTGAAACTGTCAAATCACTAGAAATAGCACAATGCTAAACGCCCTTTAAAAACTCAGAAGATTGTGCATATTATCTAAGTAACACAAAACTGCTATTCAATGCAAAGAAAATTGTTCAAACCGTTTGAGCTGAAAGGGAGTTTCTGTGAAAATATTACATTCCTGATCTGTGCTGCCTGTAGAATTTCTACAGAATGTAAAGAAAAACGAGTCATTTGGACCACAAGGTATGTGCTGATATTTCTAACTCAGAAAAGGTTTCCTTCTACCCCTCTTTATCCAACCCTGACATTATAACCTGTTGTTCCTTTCTCAATCATGCAGTAATCTAGTTTTCCATTAATACCTGTGTATGTGTTAAGGTAATAGTGGACACACTACATGATACAAATGAAAGCTATTGTGCCATGGAAATGAAGAACTAATTTTGATAACATTTTCTGATGAATGTTTACACTGAAAATAAGAGCATGAGTTGGCCCATTCAGTCTTTTGAGCCTGCTCCACCATTCATTATGATAGTGGCTGATCGTCCAACTCAACAATCTGTTCTTGCTCCACCCTCACACCCCCGAATATCCTGTCACCCCTTTAGCCTCAAGTGTTATATCCAACTTCTTACTGAATCCAATGTTTTGGTTTTGCATTCCTCAGGCTCACCACTCTGTGTGAAGATATTTCTTCTCATCTAAGTCCTAAATGTTTTTTTCAAAAAAGTAGAAATAACCTGATCTGTAGTGAAAGGTTGTTTTTGGACCGTAGGAAGATGCTACGATTTCAGTGAACAAGTCAGAGTTCAAGATGAAAATTGGCCTAACAGGTCATGGGTTTTATTTTTGTAGTTTTGCAGTTTGGTTACTGTGTTGGCCTGATAATAAACATTTACGCAAGATTGCCTTTACTTTTTTAATAAAAGAGCACAGATTTATTACTCATAAAAAAGCTATACATGTGTAAGACATTTTAAAAATATCTTAAACAGTAAAAAGAGTCAACCTCTTCCCAGCAACATCCAGTGTAGTCATTCAATCCCAGTGAAAGATCACTCCTTTCTTAAACTCGTTAATGTCTTACTTAACTGACAAGGTTGCAAGCATTTCCTTTCGGCCTTTCTGCACATTCACCCGGTATGATTCTTTACATTACTGTCTCTGCTACAGATACAAATATATAGCTTAACTGACTCTTTCCACTGAAACTTAAGAAAAACCTGAGGCTTTTACAGTCCCTTTTCTTGGGCTGCTTTTCACTTGGGAATGATGTTTGAACTAACTGTTCAAAAACTGACTTCTGGCCTCTTAGAAAAAATGTCACTTCCACAAAGGTGGAAACTAAAATCTATATCACAAAGGTATCGATTGGAATTTCCCAGAAGTTAGAATTAGGACCACTGTTGTTTCAGATCTGCGTTAATGATCTAAATTTGGGCATAAAGAGCACAACTATAAAATCTGAAGATTTGGAAATATTTATGAACTGTGAGGAGAATAGTGGTAAACTTTAAGAGGCCAGAGACAGACTGATAGAATGGCAAGTGAAATGTACACGCAGAGAGAAATGAAGAAATCAATTTCAATAAGATGAATGAGGGAAGGAAATATGAAATAAAGAGTATAATTCTAACAGGGGTTCAAGAGTGAAAGGAACTAGATGTATTAATACACAAATCATCGAAAATAAGCAGGTTGGAAAAGTGCTTTATATGCATTCAGGATCTTGGACTTCATAAGTAGAAACATGGAGTACAAACCAAGGAAGTTATGATAAATTTATTTAAAAAAAACAGGTTCAGCCTTAACTGGAAATCTGTGTCCAATTCTGGGCACCATAGTGTTGGAAGGATAGGAAAGCACTAGAGAGGTTGCAAAAAAAAATCACAAGAATGATTCCATGCATGAGGAACTTCAGTTACATAGATGGATTGCTGAAGCTGGAGTTGGTCTTCTTGCAGAGAAGATTAAAATTAAGAATAAATGTGATGATATTTAAATTTCTGATAGTTCTGGACAAAGCAGAGAATGAGAAATTGTCCCATAGGCAGAACAATGAAGAGTCAGTAAATATTAACTTATGGTGTAATGGTGACATGAAAGGAAACATTTTTAAGCAGTGAGTGGTTAGGATCTGGAATGCACTGCCTGAGAGTGTGGTGAAGGTAGGTTAAATTGAAGCTTTCAAATAAAATTGGATAATTATCTGGAGAGAAAAATATTACAGAGCTCAGGTATGGATGTAAAATCGCTATTACAGAGCTCTGTAACTAGGAGAGTTGCTCTTGCAAAGTGTTGGCACAGTCACAATACTGTTCCAGCTCAATGGCCTGCTATATGCCAGCAAATCTCTCACTTCCTGACCAATATTCTATCTAAGTTGCATGCATGAAGAGCAACTGAAGATCTCTGTAGTCCGCTTACAAGTCCATCGAGTTATATATGACAGAGGAAGAAGATACTTGGCCCATTGAGCCCATGCTACCTCTCTACAGGACAATCCAATCAGACCCACTACCCCACTCAATACCGGTAGACCTGCAAATTTATTTTCTTCAACTGCCTATCTAATTTCCTTCTGAAAATAATTTGTTTCTACATCCACCATTCTCACTGACAGCTTGGTCTAGATCATTATCATATACTGTATAAAACATAGTTCCTTCTCGTTTCCTTCTTGCTCTTCATTCCTAAAACCTTAAATGTGTGTCCCTTACTCCTTGTACTATCAGTTAACAAGAACAATCTTTCTTTTTCTATATTATTCAAGCCTGCCATAATCTTGCATTCATATGAAATCTCCTCTCAATCTCCTTTGCTTCAAGGAAAATAACCCCAGATTTTACAACACAACCTCACCCTAGCCATTCTGCCTTTTTAAGATAGTGCATAAACTGCAAAGGCACCACACAAATAAAGAAACACTCTTACTCCCAAAATGTTTCCATCATCTGCAGGGTTCAGTCATGATGGAATATGAGGGAACACTTCCCACTTACCCACATAAATTGAACTCCAAAAGCACTCAAGAAGCTTGACAAAATCCATGGCAAAGCAGCCAGTTTGAATGGTACCCCATCCACCAACTTAAACCTTCACTTCTGCCACCACTGCATCATGGTTGCAATTTGTGTCCATATGCAAAATGCACTGCAGCAATTCATCAAGGCTTCTTCAATAGTGTCTTCATAATCGCCACCACCTAGAAGATGGGTGCAGTAGGCTCATGTGAACACCACCACTTGCAACTCTCCCTAAGTGTGTTATACACTATCCTAGCTTTCAAATACATCAACATTCCTCCATTTTCACAGGGTCAAAATCCTGAAACTAGCTAAAAAGACTGTGGGGCATATCACATTGTAGCAGTTCAAGAGCAGCTTGTTACCACTTTGTCAAGAGCAATAGAGATGGCAGTAATACCCACATGAACATATTAGCTAAAACATCTGCATGTAGAATGTAAAGCAAGGTTTCCAGTACAGTTAAGCTAAGGAAAAATCTGTGGAGGTCCTGACTCAATAATCAAACTACTCATTGAATTGAATGAAAAGTAAAGCAATTTCCAGCAGCAGCACAGAAAATGGCCTCCTCAAAATGACATTTATTGTGCAGCAGCTCACACTGTCATTTATATGTGACATGTCATTATTAGTTGAAGTGTAAATGAAAGCTTGGCCACCTCCCTTGATTGTATTCAAATTTCTGGAAGGCCTTGGAGGGAAGTGGTATATTCTTTGAGGAGAGGATTGCAGTAATAGTGTTGCCTTTGAGAACAATTTGTTCTGTTTACTGATCTAAATTCATTACAAAATGGGCAGTAGTTCTAAATCTTTTGCAAATCAACTTATTTTGACATTCCCACTGGGCAACAAGAACTATTAAAAATATTATGAGAAGAAGCATGGCATGCATAAGGTTCTAAGATGGCTTAGTACAACTTGCTTCCAGGGGTATTTTTATGTAACAAAATAAGAACACTGTTCTGGCTCACCTTATTTACAAAGGCAAGACAGCAAGTGGTAAAGTTAACACACTCAGATGCAGCAAAAATTGGATTTTCACTGCATCAGCTGGAAAGTTTATATTGTATATTATCATCCATGCCTTGACAGTGACATATCATAAAAATTCAAAGCACGAATATTAAAGTTTATTAAAGTGACGATATTTAGTTTTTCTTTTAATTGTTACTTACCCAGGCCCCGCAGGGATGCTTAACATCTCTCTAATATTCCATACGTTTGAATTCATCTTTACTACATTTGCTGAAAGAGAATAAACTGAATAAATCACCCTGTTCTACTGTTGCTCACGTGTTTCAATGTTTACAGCTACTATAGATGGTTTGATACAGCATTTGGCTTCATGAATCATATCAAAATGTGGGATAATCTCAATGGGACAACAGGTATGGCTGGATGTTACCATAAATTTGTGATTGAAGATGGGATGGAATTGCTTTAATCTGCTCAATGCCACAGCATTTTAAGAAGGGGATGGTGGCAAACAGTTCTCCTCACCAATGTGAACTGAGCCATAACTGGCTATATCTGCCATGGCTGGTAGTTTACTAATAATGGTAAAATTATTAGTGCTCTTGCTGCAGGATGAAGACCACCTCGCAAACAATGGTAGCCTCCCTATGGGCTTGATGTGAAGGTGAGGTAGTGAGTCTGCTTGGATTGGAGCACAGAGGAGAAGGACTAGGCAGCCTGCTTCCACATGCCCTATCTACTAGGCTCAGTCTCGGCAGTGACGACTGCTCCTGGTAGCACTGCCATCCCCGCTGCCCCTGTGAAGGGCTTTTGGAGCATGCTTCCAGCCTTTAAAAGCAACATCAACTAACTGACAGCCAAGAGTCTCACCAGCTGGGAAGGCAGAGTTGGCCTTGGCTTTTGTTCACACCAGCAGGGCTCCTATTGCACTAACAAAATTCTGGAAATAGATGTTCAACCATATATTTTCATTAACTTGTATGTCTTTTACCCAGGGTAGAAATGACAATTATTAGCAGACATAGGTTTAAGGTAGATGGGGAACATTTAAAGGACATGCGAGGGACATTTTGTTTTGTTATAAAAGAGGGTGGTAAGTGTCTAGAATGCCCTGCCAGAGAAGGTAGTAGCTTAGTTGCCTTTGATCACTGATCTAAATCCACTACAAAATGGACAGTAGTTCTAAATCTTTTGCAAATCAACCACTTTTGACATTCCCACTGGACAACAAGAACTATTAAAAATAGTATGAGAAGAAACATGGTATGCATAAGATGACTTAGCACAGCTTGTTCCAGGGTTACTTTTATGTAACAATATAAGAACATTGATCTAACTCGTCATCGCTCAACATCTGGCTCAAAAATAGCAACTTTTAGGAAACATCTTAACAGGTACATAATGGACAGGAAATAAATGGATATGGACTGCACAGAGACAAAAGACTTAATTTAGAAAGGCATCATGTGTTTGTGCAACCTTGGTGGGCCGAAGGGCCTGTTAAATATACTATACTGTTCTTTGTTCTTTTTCAAGTTTCTGGTATGAACAGATCAGGATACTCTGATTGAAGAATTATCCATCAAGGTTCAACAGCACAACTACATCTAATGCAGAAACATGCTTAAAAGCACATAAACAGAGGTGTAAATACCAATAAATGGAAATTGAACCAAGGGGATATTAGGCAGGATCATCAAAATCTTCATCATTGAGGTGAAATTTTATAAGAGTCGAGAGATTGAAAGGTTTAGACAGAATTCCAGAGCATCAGTACCAATGCTGAAGGCACAGTTGCCAATGCTCGCTTGAAAAGGAAGAGGCCACAGTGACAAAAAACTGAAAGCCCATGGAAATGCAGATCTCAATAAGTAATTAGCATGCCCAAACTCTATTTTGCAGAGGCTGAAAGCCAACTCTCAGATACTTCCTCCTGTCTCCTTGGATCATGATCCCACCACTAAAAATCAAGCTGGTGTTTCCAGGACTGTCAATTACCTCGTGTGGAAATCTCCTGTGGAAATCTCTCCTTCACAGCTTCCCACCTCATAGACCCCAATGCCACACAGCCTGTTTCTTCCTCCTTCCAAAAATCCACAAACAGGACTGGAGCCCTGTGACCAGGTGGTGAGCTGCAAGGATCAGTGCTGGGTCCACTGCTTTTCATCAGTTACAGAAATGATTGGATGTGAATGTAGGAGGAGTGATTAGTAATGTGGCAGACAACACCAAAGTCGGTGCTGTAATGGACAGTGACCTTGAGCAGATGGGCCAATGAGCAGCAGAGGGACTTTAATTTAGATAAATGTGAGGAGTTGGGTTAAGGCAAACCAGGGCTGGACTTACTTTAAGGTAGGGTCTTGCAAACACAGACCTATCGCCCATGCCAACCAGATAGCCCAAATTAATCTAATCCCATTTGCCAGCATTTGGCCCATATTCCTCTAATATTCCTCATATTCTTCCTATTCATGTACCCATTCAGATGCCTTTCAAATGTTATAATTGTCCCTACCTATACCACTTCCTCTGGCAGCTCATTCCATTCATGCACCACTTTCTACGTGAAAAGGTTGCCTTTCATGGCCCTTTTAAATCTTTCCTTTCTCACCTTTAATCTATGCCCTCCAGTTTTGGACTCCCCTTGGCTGAGAAAAAGACCTTGGACATTCACCCTATTCATGCCGCTCATGCTTTTAAAAACCTCTGATGGTCACCTCTCAGCCTCCCACACTCCAGGGGAGAAAAACCTCAGCCTATTCGGGCTCTCTCAAGAGCTCAAACCCTCCAATTCTGGCAACATCCTTGACCACTGCTATTTGTCATTTTTATAAATGACTCAGACGCAGGCATAGGTGGATGGATTAGTAAATTTGCAGATGACACTAAAGTCGGTGGAGTAATGGACAGTTTGGAAGAATGTTACAGGTTGCAGGGGGACTTGAATAAACTGCAGAGTTGGGCTGAGAGGTGGCAAATGGAGTTCAATGCAGCTAAATGTGAGGTGATGTACTTTGGGAAGAATAACCAGAAGGCAGAGTACTGGGTCAATGGTAAGATTCGTGGTAGTGTGGATATGCAGAGGGATCTTGGAGTCCATGTTCATAGATCCCTGAAAGTTGCCACCCAGGTTGATAGTGCTGTTAAGAAGGCATGCGGTGTGTTAGCTAGAGGGATTGAGTTCCAGAGCCGCAATATCATGCTGCAACTGTACAAAACGCTAGTGCGGCCACACTTGGAATATTGTGTACAGTTCTGGTCACCATATTTTGGGAAGGATGTGGAAGCTTTGGAAAAGGTGCAGAGGAGATTTACCAGGATGTTGCCTGGTCTGGAGGGAAGGTCTTATGAGGAAAGGCTGAGTGACCTGGGTCTGTTCTCATTGGAAAGATGAAGGCTAAGAGGGGATTTGATAGAGACATACAAGATGATCAAAGGTTTAGATAGGGTAGACAGTGAAAGTCTTTTTCCTAGGATGACGTTAGCTTGTATGAGGGGGCATAACTACAAATTGAGGGGTGATAGATTTAAGACAGATGTCAGAGGCAAGTTCTTTACTCAGAGAGTAGTAAGGGTGTGGAATGCCCTACCTGCCAATGTAATTAACTCAGCCACATTAGGGAGATTTAAACAATCCTTGGCTAAGCACATGGATGATGATGGTTAGGGGGACGAGCTGAGAATAGTTCATAGGTCGGCGCAACATCGAGGGCTTGTTGTGCACTGTATTGCTCCATATTCTAAATCTTTTCTTTCAAGTTTAACAACATTCTTCCTATAGCGGGGAAACCAGAACTGAACACAGTATTCTAAACAGGATTCTATAGTTCTAAAAGGAATGTAGATGGGTACACATGGAACGGTTTAGAGTAATATCGGCCAAATGCTGACAAATTGGACTAGCTCAGGTTATATGGTCGTCATGCACGAGTTGGATAGAGGGATCTGTTTCCATGCTGTATAATTCTATGATTCTGGGACTGTCCTGGCAGATCCAAAGTGTTCCTCCCCAACTGAACTTATTTCTTCCTATCTTGACTATTTTATCCTCCTTGTTCAGTCCTCCTGCACTTCTGCCTTCACCACTTCCTCTCCCCCTTGGAACAATAATAAGGTTTATGTTGTCTTCAATTCTACCCATCCAGTTTTCACATGCAAAGAATTATCCTAAACTATTTCCGCCACCTCCAGCAGGATCATCAAAGGCTTCTAACCACCTCCCCAGTCATGGTTGACAGGATTACAAAAACATTTCCCTTCTCCTGTCAGCATTCCACAGGAGCCATTCTCTCTGTGATGCCATGGTCCACTCTCTATCACTTTCCCATGGCATCCCTCATGAAATCACAGAAGTGTAATACCTGCCTATTCACCTCTTCCCTTTTCAGTGTCCAAGACCCCACACTCAACATCAAGTGAAGCAGCATTTTACTTGTAATTTTTAAAATCTATTCCACTGTATTCACTGCTCACAATCTGGTCTCCTTTACAAAGGCTCAGAGCCACAGATTGGATGACTGGTTCATGGAACACTTCTACTTTGTCTGGTTAAATGGCCGGATTCCAGTTACTTGCTTTTACAATAAGCCATAATCCCCCCTGCTAACATCTCGATCCCTAGGCCTTCACCATTAAGTGTTGGAGAAACAACATTTAATATTCTATTCAGGTACTTTGCAGCTAGGACTCAATAGTGAATTTTACAACTTCAGAGCATGACTTCTTTCCTTCATTATTCTTACATCTCTTCTTCTATGGCCTTGCCTTGTTGAGCTTGCTTCAGTGAAGTGGGCCAATTTTCTCCCTTTTCGTAACTATTATTTACACCCACTTTATATCTTTAGCAGTCCTTTATCACCAATACATTCCCTTTGATTTTTGCTATGTACAATCTGTTCCACTCATTCCTCAAGAGATATTCTTAAGAACAAATTTTGGAAAATCCAGGTCCACATTGTGGAGAACACAAGTAGAATACAGTGTGCGGATAAGATTTCTTGTAGCTCACTGCTTAAACATCCCACCAAGTATGAAATTTGTTCTACGATCTGAAAATTACTGAGTGTGATGCTATTTGGTGAATGTCCAACATATTTAACTTAAATTCTTCTCTCCAATACTTTAATGGAGACATTTCCCTTTTTGATCTTAAATGAGTTAATACTTTATTAAGATGACTGACATGAACAATTGGACATGAGCATATTAACTGTCTGTACAATAGCACGATGTATGGTAATTTCAGGGCTCAAATAAAAAATATAAAAACGATAAAATAAGAAAGAGCACTATCTTTTCCTTAAGGCAGATACGCTTGAGCATTATTTATGTGTGTGTACTTGCTTCAAATTTATACTTCATTTGCCTAGTTTCACTTCCAAAAGTAAATTCTTCACAGAAGACTATCGTTACAATGTTTGTTTAAACTGATATAAGCTAACTGGCACATTCAGCTTAACGTCAAGGCTGTGCATTCAAATTCCTCTCAAGAACCTGACCATTTAAACTAGATTGGTGATTCTGTATACTACGAAGGGATTGTGAAAATGTTGGAGATAGTAGGCTCCATTTTAAAAGCGGTTTGGGCACAGATTGGATAGCTGGCAAAATGGCAGGAAAAAGCATCAGGATAGGATCCAAGTTCATCTTGCCCCTATGATACATTGCCAGTGGATGTTTGTACAGCAGTCGGCAGACTAACCGAGCCACTTGTGTGGCTAATTATTACCTGCCTCCTTGGGGTTCTAGCTCCATCATGTGGGCCTCCTGTCAAATGTGAAGATTACACAGATCTGTGTCAAATTCATGCCTCCCAATGTGTTCCAAAAGAGAACAGTTCTGAAGAAGAGACATACAGAAGTCAAAACATTAACTTTGTTTCTCTCTACAGATGCTGCCAGACGTCCTGAGTTTCTCCAGTATTCTCCATGTTTAGTTCATATTTCCAATGTTCACAGTATTTTGCTTGATTTTGAATGTTCAAAACGGACCCTTCTTAATGACACTCCACAGCCCATTGAGGTACCCCCTGGTTGCGATGGTCATTCTGCAAGCAGCATCATTACAGTTACTCAGTAGTACCTTCCTCCTCCAAAATAATTGTCAGGGCCTGCTAGCTTGTTACCCACAACCCAACTCAGCCATCTTGAATTGTACCACACCATTAAAACATTGGCCTTTATTCTGTAGTGGACTGATTATAAAACTAAGGAAATCTTGCTAAACTGTACAGGGTGAGACGATGGCTAGAGTACTGTATATAGATTTGGTCTCCTTATTTAAGGAGACACATACTTGCATTGGAAGCAATTCTGAGATTCTAACAACTCTGGTGAAAGAGATCATGATCCATCTCAGCCTTCTCCAAAGGAACAATACAGATGCTAGTCTTCAGCCAATTCCACTCGCTGCACATGATATCAATAAATGGTTGGATACAGCAAAGGTATTGAGCCCTGATAACATTCCTGCAATCGTACTGAACACTTGTGCTCCAAAACTTGCCACACCTTAGGCAAGCAGTTCCAGTGCAGCTACAAGACTGGCATATACCCGTCAACCACCCACATACATGAGGCAGGACAAACCCAAATCAGCAATTACCACGCTACCAGCCTAATCTTGATCATCAGAAATGTGATAGAAAGGTATCAAATGGTAGTTAAAAAGGAATAACCTGCTCATTGATCCTCATTTTACTTACTTAGTGTGGAAACAGGCCCTTCAGCCCAACCAGTCCACACCAACCCTCCGAAGAGCAACCCTCCCAGACCCATTCCACTTACACTACGGGCAATTTAACATAGCCAATTCACCTGACCTGCACATCTTTGGACTGTGGGAGGAAACTGGAGTAGACTCACGCAGACACAGGGAGAAATGTGCAAACTCCACACAGATGGTTGCCCAAGGCGGCAATTGAACCCAGGTCTCTGGCGTTGTGAGGCAGCAGTGCTAACCAGGTCTCTGGCGCTGAGGCAGCAGTGCTAACCACTGTGCCACCGTGCTGCTCACTCATGTTGGGTTTCACATAATCACTCTACTCCTGACCTCATTGTGCCAAAGTACTAAGAAGAAAAAAGCTAAACCAGATATGGAATAAGAGTGAGTGACTTTGACATTAAGGTTGCAGTTGACCAAGTTTGACTGTATAGCATGCAAACCAATATTTTTTCATCGTATGTCAGTATATGTGGCAATAATAAATCGAATCAAATCAAGCCAACTGAGCAAACATAGAGACAGTGAGGGAATCAGTGAGAAAACTCTTTGCTGCTTGGAGTCACATTGGACACAAAGGAAGATGCTGCCATTGTTGGAGGCCAGTCATCTCAGCTTCAAGGCATCTCTGCAAGAGTTCCTCAGGGGAATTTCCTTGACCCAACCATCTTCAGCTGCTTCATCAATGACATTCCATCCATCATAAGGTTTGAAGTAGGGATATTAGCTGATGACTACACAATGTTTAGCACCGTTTATCACACTGCAGATACTGAAGTAATCATATCCAAATGCAGTAAGATCTGAACAATATTCAGGTTTGTAAACAACAGGCAAGTAACATTCATACCATTCAAGTGTCAGGCAATGGCCATCTCCAACAACACAGAATCTAACCACTGCTCCTTGATTTTCATTGGCATTACCATCAAAGAATACACCTGACCAGATGCTGAACTGCAATAGCCATGTAAGTACAGTAGCAATATGAGCAGGTCAAAAGCTAGGAATCAAGCAGTGAGTAACTCACCATCTAACTCCCAAACCCTACCCAGCATCTATAAGGCACAAGCCAAGAGTGTGACAGAATAGGCTCCACTTGTCTTATGAATGCAGCTCCTATTACACTGAAGAAACTTGACAGCATCCAGGACAAAGCGTCCCACTTGATTGGGACCTCATCTACAAATATTCAGTCACACCAATACTGACACTCAGTAGCAGCAGTATGTACATCTACAAGATTCACTGCAGAAATTCACCAAGACTCCTTAGAAAGCAACTTCCAAATCATCCAGAGGGAAATAGGCAGCAGATACATTAGCACTTGCAAGTTCCCAACTGCCAAGACACTCGCCATCCTGACTTAAAAATATAATCACCATTCCGTCATTGTTAGAACCCTGAAATTCCAAAATTGTATTGTGAATACCTATAACAAGTAGACTGCAGCAGTTCAAGGTTCATCATCATCTTTTCAAGGGCACGTAAAAATAGGCAATAAATGCTCGCTCTGCCAATGACGCCCACATCCTTTTTTTTTAAAACAGTTCGCTAACTTGATTGTTGGGATGAAGAGGTTGTCTTATGAGAAAAGGTTGAGTAATAAGGGCTTATAAGCATTGGAGTTTAGAAGAATGAGAGGCACGCTTGTTGAAATGTAAGATTCTGAGCAGAAGCAACAGGACAAATGCTGACTGGATATTTAACCTTATGGGAAAATTCTTAAACTAGGGGTCTCTCATCTAAGATAGAAAAGAGGAGGATTTTCTTCATTAGTCTTTAGAATTATTTTCCATAAAGGTGGAGGCTGAGTCACCAAAGATGCCTAAGGCTGAATTAGATAAATTTTTGATCAAGAATTATGTGGAATAAGCAGGAAAGTGGAGTTAATACCACAGTGACAGTAATGGGCCAAACGCCTTACTACTGTTCCTACTACACATATTCTGCATTGGATATCTAAGTTTACCACAATCTGTTACAAATTACATTTAATAAATGTCCACTGAAACCTTACAATTGCTAAATCTCCGATTTAAAGATTACAGAAAGATCAAGAATGCTGTCAGCTGCTACAGGTACATGAAAATGAATAAGATGGAGTAAACATCCTCACTAAACAGGTTTAAGTAACAAATCTCCCACGGGAATTTCAGGTTTCTATGATCACGAAACATGTCATGTTTAAAATCCACTCTCCCTTAATTAAATGCTGCTTTTTAAACACTGCCAAACATCTATCACTCTCTCATTTATCAGTGTTCTAAAAGCTGAATGAAGAACATCATTTATTTATACTTGAATCGTTTGTCTTTAAATTTTGTCAGTTTCTCTGAAAACAATACACACAGCATGATGTTTATATTTTGACAGGCAGATGGCTGATTTGCTTTTCATAAACTGACTTTGTAGTGCTGTTCATTGTTTCCCTACCTTTTTTGAAATCTCTCTGATTTGTCCCCCCTGTCCCAATCTGGTTGGAGTAGACATAGGGGGCAAAGTGAAGGGACATTCAGATATTCTACCTAAATGAACTGGGGTGGGTAAGTAAAGCTCCTTCCATCCTCTGTCCTATTTACCCAGTATAAACAAACTGAGCTGAAACTTGAGGGGATGGCGATTACTTGATGCCAATGATTTACACATTCTCTCCGTTTCTCTGTGGGATTTCCTCTGGGTGCTTAGGTTTCCTCCCACGGTCCAAGGATGTTCAAGTTGGGTGGATTCGCCATGCTAAATTGCCCATAGTCTCCAGGGATGAGTTGGTTAGATAGATTAGCCGTGACAAATGCAGGGTTATGGGAATGGGGTTGGGGATGGGGACAGGTTAGGATAATCTTCAGAGGGTATGGTGTGGACTCGGTGAGCCGAAAGGCCTGCTTCCACACCTTATGGCCTCGACGATTCAATGAGTTCAGACGCTACCAAGTCCTGAAGCAAATGTGCTGACTCAATACTAACAACGATGTACGTCTTGCGTCAGATTTCGTGAGTGCCAGTGTTCACTTGTGGCCCACCTTGCTGTGAACTTGGTGACCCATTCCCAAGTGTGTGTTTAAGGCATGCACCGAGTGTTCGCTGGGTTGACAACCAACTCCCACAAGTTGGCAGCTCCAAGGTGACCCGAGCAGTTTAAGCGCTCGCAGGTGCTAAGATTCACCTGCAGTTTCTATTCCTTCTTCTTGGAAGCTGCGTGTCCTCTAACCGAGGTTTGAGCCCTCTGTGTCCATTTAATCTTCTACAACTACCCTCTTTCAATCAATCAGACGGACTACTGCAAATTGATGGTGCCCCGGGTAACAACACCGCGCGCCGCGGGAAAGGCGGGAAATGAAAACCAGCGCGTGGCCCAGTGAAAGGACACTGAGCATGCGCAGTGACAGTGATTGACAGGCCTGGATGTCATGTGCCCGCCTTCGCCGATTGGGAAATCCAGTTTCACGTTCTGCAAGCGCGTGAGCTGCAATGAGGCAACGCCTTTCGCACGTGTACAAGATAGAGGCCCATCATTATTTACCAGACGTTTATGATCTCGACAAGATTATGCACTAAAGTTCCTGCACATCATGATTCTGAACCTACCCACCGTCTCTGTAATCCAGAAGCAAACTCCTAATGGTAAACAGATCGGTATCAGAAATTGGTTGCTATTATTTTCAAACACAAACCAATGGAAATAAATAATTGGTTTACAAACTTTACTTGTTTACAATCCTTACGATGGGCCCAAAGGATTTAACGTAAAGATAAAATACAGCGGATGTTGGAAATCTGAAACAAGCACAGCGAATACTGGAGAACTTAGATGGTTGGCATCAGAGGAGAGAGAAAAACAAAGAATTAACGTACATTTCACCAATGGACTCTTGCACAGTAAACAATTATGTCATTAATTAATGGATGTTTAATCTCTTAACAGTATCATAGGACTTTAAAAACGACTATACCTAAAACATTTTACAAAAACTTTCTTGTTATCAGCTAGCATTAAGGATCCGTCCTCCCAGCATTTACCCTTGCATGTAGCTTCCTTGAAGGATTAAACACGACCCACGTATTGGGTATGTACTCATACATTTATGTTAATGGGCTGATCAACAAATGTGACTTATTCAAAGTAGGATAATGTTAGTGAAGAAAATTTTATGAACAATAGCTTGTTTGACACAATTCCATTAACTTATGTAAAATTATTGGCTTCCAAGACATGAAATGTAAAGATTTCAATGAGCAGTTTCAATTAATATATTAAATTGTTCTTTGCAATATGGTTAACTAACTTAATGTACACATAGAATTACAGATACATACGACAGTATTAACATTGTGTAACATTGCAAAGTTTGCAGATAATACCAAGTTGGTGGGTGGGTGAACTGTGACGAGGATGCAGAGATTCTTTAGCATGATCTGGATGTTGGGTGAGTGGGCAAAGCAATGGCAGAGGCACTATAACTTGGACAAATGTGAGGTTATTCACTTTGAATGGCGTAAGTTGAGAGAGGGAAGTGGTTCTTGTGCACCAGTCACTGAAGGTAAGCATGCAGATGCAGCAGATGGTAAAAAAGGCAAACTGTATGTTGGACTTCATTGCAAGAGGTTTTGAGCACAAGAGGGATGTGTTGTTGCAGTTATACAAGGTCTTAGTGAGACCACACCGAGAAAATTATGTGCAGTTCTGGTCTCCTTTTCTGAGGACAGACATTCTTGCTCTTGAGGGAATGCAGTGAAGGTTTACCAGGCTGACTCAGGGGATGGCAGGACTGATGTTTGAGGACAGATTGACTAGGTTAGAATTGTTTTCTCTGGAGTTGAGATGAGTGAGAGGGGATCTCATACAGACTTATAAAATTCTAATAGGACGAGACAGGGTAGATGCAGGGAGGATTTTCCTGATAGTGGGTGCCTCCAGAACCAGGGGTCACAGTCTGAGGATTTGGGGTGGATCATTTAGGATAGAGATGAGGAGACATTTCTTCTCTCAAAAAGTAGTGCGGCTGTGGAATTCATTACCACAGAAAGTAGTTGATGCCAAAGTATTTAATGAGGAGGTGGCTAAATATAGCACTTGGAGCGAATGGGATCAAACGTTGTGGGGAGATAGCACAACCTTTGAGCTCAACAACAGCCATGATTGTGATGAATGGCGGAGCAGGCTCGAAGGGCCGAATGGCTTCCTTCTGCTCCTATCTTCTATGTCTATATCTCTATGTTAGTACTCCAATTTGTACACTACTCTCTGCAGAAAATGCTTTCCAATATAATTCAATATAATGGATACGGAAGGGGAAGTTTAAAAGTAAATTGTAAGATGATTTTTTTTTATGTTGTCTTTCATTAAAATCAAAATAATAAGTGTTTTAGATTAGATTCCCTACAATGTGGAAACAGGCCTTTGGCCCAACTAGTCCACACCAACCCTCCAAAGAGCAACCCACCCAGACCCATTTCCCTCTGACTAATGCTTGGGCAATTTAGCATAGCCAATTCACCTAGCCTACACATCTTTTGATCTGTGGGAGGAAACTAGAGCAAACCCACACAGACACAGGAAGAACGTGCAAACTCCACGTAGACAGCCACCCGAGGCTGGAATCAAACCTGGGACCCTGGTGCTGAGAGGCAGCAGTACTAACCACTGAGCCACCATGAAAGTGAAAAACAAAACAAAGGATAATGACCAAGTGAGGGGCCATCAGTAACAAATAACTAGTTAAAAGCAGCAAGAGATTTATTGTTAGAAGATTGGAAAAAAGTAATATATTTAAAAATTAGACCAAGCATTTAAGCCAACTCTCTCAGACACAGGAAGCAGTGAAGCACGGATGGAGTGCACTGAATTTGTTTTGCCTGTTATACAAAATATTAAAGGCAAAATAATGTGGATACTGTATATTCTGTTTGTGTTTAGTTTACTTCACACTTAGTAGAAAGGCCCAATTCTCTCCCTTTCAAACCTTAATTTATACCCTTTTTGACATTTTGTTTTCTGCTCAATAACCCCTTTGACTCTTGCACTGGGCTTTCTACCATCACTCCTTCTCTGTCTCTGTCAAAAGTAATAAAAATAACCTATTTTATGACTCATTTCAGTTCTGAAGAAGTCATGCCAGACTCATGAGCTTCTAGATGGTAATGGTTGTGGGTTTTGAAGGTAGTGTGCTAAGAAGCTTGGTAAATTTTTGCATTGCATCTTGGTAGTACATATTGCTGCTATTGAACATTGATGGTGGAGAGAGTGGATGTTTCTGGATGTGTGCCAATCAAGTAGCCTGTCATGGATGGTGTCAGGCTTCTAAGTGTTGTTGGAGCTGGACTCATCTTGGCAAGTGGAAAGTATTTTGTCATACTCCTGACTTGCGCCCTGTAGATGGTGGACAAGATTTGAGACTCAGAAAGTGAGTTACCCATTGTAGGATTCTTAGCCTCTGATCAGCTCTTGTAGCTATAGTATTTACATGGATATTCCAGTTCAGTTTCTGTTCAATGGTAACTCTCGGTTTGATTATATTGGGGTATTCGGTGATGGTAATGTCACTGTATGTCGAGGGGCAATGATTAGATGCTCTCTTGATGGAGATGGCCAATGTCTGGCACCTGTATATCATGAATGTTACTGATTATGCAATAGGAACTGTGTAATTAAAGTAGTTAGATCCTGACTATTAAAATGTTAGGATGCTGATTATTTATGCAATAAGATCTCGTTGTTGATGCAATAGGCAACAGACTGTTAATGTAATGGTACCATGATCAGTAATGTGGCAATATCCTGAATCTGAAAGTAATAGGATGCTGTTAGTGAATGTAATAGAAACCTGAATATTAATGTAGTAGGATTCTGGACATTGATGAACCCAGATCTTCATTGTTGCTCTATAGTTCTGATTATTACCATAATCAAATCATGTGAATTTATTGCATTATCATCCTGTACCTCTCCCTCTTCCAGTTCTGAAAGGTCGCCAACCTGTCCACTGATGATGCCTGTCCTGCTGTGTACTTCCAGCACTCGTTAATTTTCCCTCATCAGACTCATTATTGACTCGTTCTTGTCCTTTAGTGTACTGTGAGCACATTAAGAGATTTCTTGTTTGAATCTCGAGTTAGCACAACCTACCTACAGGGGTATAATCCATTCACTGATTCTGCTCTATCTGGAGAAGGCACTCCAATCCTGGTCATTCACCGACGCAGTTGCATAAGCAATCTGCTCAAACCGGTTCACAGTGCAGCAATAGCAAATCGATAAATGTTCTTGTTGCAGCTAACTCAGCAGCGTCCTGAAGGTAACTGGCGACAACTGTACACGAGGACAATTGTGCTGTTAATCATAGAATCCCTAGTACGGAAAGAAGCCATTCGGCCCAACGAGTCCACACCGTCCCTCCGAAGAGCATCCCACCCAGCCCCAGCCCCACAACCTATCCCCTTAACCCAACATAATACCATGGCTTATCTATCGCTGTACACTACGGACAATTTAGCATGGCCGATCCACCTAATTTGAAACTTTATTGCTGGAACAGCGCAGCAGGTCAGGCAGCATCCAGGGAACAGGAGATTCGACGTTTCGGGCACAGGCCCTTCTTCTTTCGGCCTGTGCCCGAAACGTCGAATCTCCTGTTCCCTGGATGCTGCCTGACCTGCTGTGCTGTTCCAGCAATAAAGTTTCAACTTTGATCTCCAGCATCTGCAGACCTCACTTTCTCCTCGATCCACCTAATTGTATTCTGTAATAGCTCACATGTCTGCTGGTCATGAAAATAAACCGTCGCTCTCTTGTCCAGCTATCAGAATCTATTACTCTGTTAAGGTTTGAGTTGAAGCGTACAGATAGAATTTGACTTGTGGGAGAATGCAACGGAAGGTGCTACAGTCAAGTCTGATTAGAATCAACACAAGGTTGAGTTTCCTGGCGTTCATTGTATCTGACTTATCCTTTTATTGGAGTGTGAGCAGCGGATATAGTTACATATGTCCTCAAAATAGTACCCCCATACCCCTTTCTGTATAACTCCCAGTTTCTCTTGCTTTCTCTGTCTCGCTGCCTGACACACAATATCATGTTTGTTTTATCAAATTGTACATTTTGTATTTCCCTTGCCCTTTCATGAGATCAATTGATAGACGGATTTTACAAATAGACTTTACATGTTTTGAGGTTATTTTACTACTGGTGTTTAGTTTGAGCAATTAATCGAAATTTACCATTTCAGTCATGTTAGGTTTACAAGTATAAATTTGCAGTAACAAATCGGTCGCGCCTCTTCATCGTGTAGTTTAGCAACCGAGTAAACGGTGAACATGAGCTCTTTGTTAACAGTGCTTCCTAGGAAACCAATCCTACAAAGCTCAAATAAACTTTATCAGACACCATGGCTGGAGCCATCACTGGGTCTTGGGTAAGCAAGTCACTTTGAAAATCAATGGATCTGTGCATGCCTTAGGAGTCCTGCATCAGGAAACCCCTGCTGCGCCTTTCTCACTGTTCAATTACCTTTCCCGCTGTCTTTCGCTCCTACAGTTTCCGACTGGATTTCATGGACATGCCCGCAGTAAATCACGGAATGACATATTTCAGGAATACAGACAACGGGCCAAGCCACCCCCTCCCGAGAAACTTATAAAACGACTCCGGGTGAGTTTAAATTATTAGTATCAATCACATTGACCAAAACAATCCCATACATTATTTGGCTGTTGGGCGGGTAGCGGAGATCAGCAATTGCTGTCTAGTCCCGATTCGCGTGTTTTCTGATTGCAATATTCTCCGTTTGCAATCGATATAATATTTTGTAAATAACTGCAAAATCACCGTTAGTCCGCGGGTTGCCAGTTTATTAGGCCATTATGTCAGAAGAATGTTTAAATTTAGGAGATTTTTTTTACTGTTTGGAAATTATTAAATACTTTCCCTGATTATATGTACACTGATCAGAACAATATTTAGGATTATAAGTTAAATAAAGAAGCAAGGCATGGCCAAGGTGAAATAAAGTTGACTAGTCTTAACTACTCCCCACAGCCCAAAACATGAACAAGAGTCATAAAATGAGGCTCTTGTGGCACAGAACTACTAGTGGTGGTAACCTTGTTGTTCAAGGTAACAGGGTTTATTGCCACTGTATACTTTCAGCAAAATTACTGTGTGGAGCAGCAGCTCTGAGGAAATTTCCAGTCACCCAAATCTGTAGAAACTCTGCAGTCCATACAGTAAATCCTGTTCACCTATCATCTCTATCCCTCCTGCCCAACTATTCCACTCACTAATGCCTCAAAGTTAAAATGTTCATCCTCTGCTTAAATCCTTTTACCTTTCAGTTATCTCCCATAGATTTACAGGCTGCACTATCTATTTGGCTTTAAAGTATCCACCATTTCAATCTTATGCCTTCAGCCATCCACTGTGAAAATGCCTCTCCCCTCTAAACTGCTTCGTGAAACTCATGTCGTTGACCAAGCTCTAAATTCCTCCTCTGGGTTGTTTCATTTTGGTCTGTTTTATGATGGTTAATTCAGACTTATCAAGTTTATAAACAGACCTCTTACATATTAGCATTGATCTCCCTCTGCATCTGCTCTGAAGCTGTAACACTCTATTCTGCACTCTGTTCTATTACCCTGGTGTATTTATGTAAAGTATGATTTGTCTGTTTAGCACACAAACAATACTTTTCACTGTATTTATCACTGTATGTGACAGTAATAAATCAAATCAAATCATGTGAATTCATGACAAGCCAACATTTAAAGCCCTTCATTAAGTTGAGTTAACCACATTGTTGTGGGTCTGGAGTCACATGTTGGCCAGACTAGGTAGAGAGGACAGGTTTTCTTCCCTAAGGTTTTGAATTAGTGGTGCTGGAAGAGCACAGCAGTTCAGGCAGCATCCGAGGAGCAGCAAAATCGACGTTTTGGGCAAAAGCCCTTCATCAGGATTTGCCCGAAACGTTGATTTTGCTGCTCCTCGAATGCTGCCTGAACTGCGGTGCTCTTCCAGCACCACTAATCCATAATCTGGTTTCCAGCATCTGCAGTCATTGTTTTTACCTTTCTTCCCTAAGGGACATTTGTGAACCAGATAGGTCAATTTTATAATTACTGACATGTTTGTCAATGAGCCAGAGTTTAATTCTAGTTTCTTTTACTGAGCTCAAATTTCACCATCTGGTTTAGTAGGATTTAAACTCTTGCCCCAATACATTAGCCTGGGGTTCTGGATTACTAGTTCAGTGACATTACCTCTGGACCACCATCTCTGTCAAATAGTTTGTGATTTTGTTCAAAATTAACAGTGCTTAATATTTGCACATTATTGTTGTAGAGTAAAACAGCAGTTTGCAAATATCAAAATTAAACTTGATTTTTTTTAAAGCTAGCCTAATGGTTACTATGGTGACTGGTGATTGTCTTAAAAACCCACTTGGTTTGCTAATTTACTTTAGGGAAGGACATCTCCTATCCTATTCTGATTCTAGACCCACAGCAATGTTTTGGCCTCTTAACTGCCTCCTAGGCAATTAGGGATGAGCAATAAATGCTTGGTTAGCCATATCTCATGAACAAATAAAATAAAAGCATCCCATGTTGTTCCCAATAGCCTGTCTTTGTTTAAGCTTCGGGTTTAATATTATTAAATACATTTCTCCTAACTTCTCTCCTTACAATCTTTAACAAAATTACAGTTTTACGTTGATGTACCGATTTTCCAATATGAAGAAATTGTGCCCTCTTCACTTTCATAATTATAACAACATCTTTAGATTATTGTAAACTAATGCCACTTTACAATTAAGGAAGAGAGATCTGCAAGTTTTCATAGTCTTGTTCATAACATTTATACAGTCACAGTTGCGAGGAAAATCCGAGCTTCCTTTTCATGCAAAAGTGGGGGAAATTTTCGAACCAATTTGTTAGATGTCTTTGACTTAACAAAATTAACTAAGTAAATGAAACATAAATATATTGAGGTGTTTGTAATACTGATTAATCATAAAACTCAGGAATAATTTGAAGTGTCATTTACAGGTAATCTATGCACAAACTCGTCAGTACTCATTAGTGATATAATCCATAATATCAGGGGTTTAGTCATACAAGAACAAAGCACCAATTCATCTCATTTGTGTCATGCAGACTTTTTTCTAATTACCCATCATGAATAATCCATGTGATTATTACTCACAATTACTCATTAATAAAGTTTAGACTGTACACAGAAATATTAAAAGGGTTTTGCTGTTTTCACTTTGTAGCGCTTAAAAGACTGAAAGTCACAGTCCTGTGTAACATTTATAATATAGCAAAATTTTGTGATGCTTGACCTACAAATTAACCATGTAATGAGGTAGAAATTTGACCAAATCCATTTCTTTGTGTTCAAACATAAGACCCAAAACAAGCTATTGAAGAAAATGGTTTCCAGCTATTACAGACATCAAACATATATTTTTTATCACAGTGAACAGGGAATCCCGTGGAAAGCGTGAACATGAAAATAAATGTCATGTTATCAATCCAAAACACAAAGTACTTGATTCCAGTTAGCTCCAAAATATTTGCTGATATCAGGGATATTCACCAGACTGCAACCCCTAAATATTTATCCCCATCTTATGTGCTGTTAATGGGAGGTTTTTTTCCTCTGGCATGTTTCTATTCAGGCATGAACTTTCTGAAATACTGTACTTTGCCATAAATTTGAAATGTTTCAATTGGCTGTTGCATGAGTTATCTTTTACAAGACTGCTTTCAGAGGTTTATAAGGGAGATTTTTGTTTCAGTTCAAAGCAAGTACAATATTGGCTTTGTAGCTGTGCCAACTGCCCAATTTCTACATTAGCAAAGCTCAGGTCACTTCTAGGTTTGGACCTTACTTTACTGGCAATTGTGCACTTTTCATACTCATGTCATTTCACCATGAAAATTGCAATTTGAATCCTGCAATTGTTCCCATTTTGCATATTTTAACAAACTCCTGCGTAGGTTTGTGCATGATTACTACCTGTCGTCTCAAAAGCCTGTCTTAAAATTGAATGAGGCTGACAAGTGAGCATGTAAAATCTCTGTTCATCTCCTGTTTCTCAGGTGATAAATGAACAACCAGCAGTTGAAAATTTTCCTTGAATAATCATTACCACAGGCATTTAGTTAAAAGTGAAATTTAGGATGTGAAGTCAATATTACGTGAATGTCAGCAGTAACAACAGGAATTATGTAATGGATTCTCTTGAAATGTCACATTTGATGGGTGAAATTTGAAACCCTATATTAATGCTCTGAAGAAGCAATTACTTAGTGAATTGCAGCTCCAGTTTGCTCCTCCACATTTATTCATATTCCTTGCTTGAGAATTAGATACACCTCTTTAACCTCCTTGCTATCATGTGTGGTTTATGGCCACACATGATAGCAAGCTAAAAGGGACAATTAGAATCTCTTCCATACTCTTTTTAGTGTGTGGCATTAGGGCTCACAGGATGCCATTTGGCCGACTTGATTCCATGCTGGCCTCAGGAGACCTCTCCCACAATCCAATGCATGGACCAGCTCACCTTAGCCATCATAGATGGCCATATTTTAATGAGTGACCCAGTTAAATGTTGCATATTCTGTTGTACACTGTAGTGTCTCACTGACCACCATTCAGTTTCTTTGACTAACATGGGTGTTACTCTGGTTTCAGGAGAACCCTTTGAAACACAACTTTTCCAAACATGATAGTCGGCAAGTGTTTCACGACAGTGCCACATATCTGGAGAATGTAAGTCTAGAGACCGATACTTAATGCAGCAATAATGTCTGTAATTTACTTGTCACCTTATGCTACATTGCCATTAGCTTCTTTATTTTTAATGATTTGATGGAATTGCCTTTTCAACATGCCACAGAAAGTTCAGTCTTGTAGCTAATACTACTTTTTAAATAATCTAATCGCTGTTGATGCAATGCCAATCAACTACCTTGGCTCAAAATGGGAACAGTTTCAAGTTTTCAATCTCATTCTGCATGGAGTCAATCTTTGTAAGATTTTAAAAATGTGACATTTTATGTTTTAATTCATTACTACAACAGAATGCCTAATATTGCAATTGTACAATCCAGGCTGTACTGTTCCAACAACAAAATCATAAAGTTAAAGAATTGTGATATTAAAAAGGGGAAATTGCAATACATAATTCCTGATTCACACTAACCCCACTTCAGGCTGCGTTGAAGTTTGCAAGAAATATAAAACAAAAACCATTCAAGAAAAGGATGGAACACAAACAAAAAGCATGGAACTAAAATAACTGTAAGCTTGCTGCGGCAACCTTCTAATGTGCTTCACAATTCATGCAATGCTTTTGAAGTGCCGTGATTATTGTAATTCGGGTTATCACTGTTGCTATGTATTATCACAACACAATATAACCTTGAATGATATGTTGATATCAGTAGAAATAATTTGCAGTAATCTATATTGTTAAATGTTTTGTGTCTCTAAGGTTCAAGTATATGATAATAACACTCCCTCAAATTCCAGTACCAAAAATTGTTGACACTTCATATCAGAGACCCAAAACAATTCCCAGAATAATGAGACTGATTTTAACTTTTGGGTGGTTTACCAGTATTTCACACTGGCCACCAGCCACCATCTGGAAAGGAAAGACAAGAACCAGTTCAAAGTTTGGATCTCATTTGCACATGGTAGGCGAGCTGCTTCATCTCAATGCAGCTTGCTGGTTTCAGACAAATACAATATCAAACAGTCCAAACAACACTCGACCAGTAACCAGGAAAGCCCTAGAGAGGGAGGGTTGCAAATGTGATGGATCGGCATTCCAGGTGACCCTCAGTGCTCTCTGTTTGCCAGTAATCTTTTGAAAGAGGCAGAAAAACATTGGAGATTGATCATCAGGCTATTTCACTGAAAAATAATTTTGAGAAATTTAACTCTGATCACCCAAAGATAATGAGAAACAATTTCTAGAAGATGACAGTAGCTACAAGCTACTTACCTACATACCACTTATCTTTTGCACTGAGCAACATCACCCTCCGCTAGGAATTTATCCATCTTCATGTCGAACAGTTGCAGTGAGTCTGCATCTACAGCATGGACCAATAATTAATTCCCAAAGTCAATGATCCTTCATAAAACTCTTTGATATCTAATCTAACTCAATATTGTTATGATTCATTCAAATTGATGTGGTAAATCAACGACATGTTTTATTTCAGTCTCGCTGGATATAGCAGAGAATATAAAATGGGACTACAGGGTAATTGTTAACAATTGCTTACTCCAATGAGGGGTTCTGGAGTTTAAAAATATGTTGTTATGATCCACTGGGTAGTGAACTATAAATTGAAATCCTCTATTCCCATAGCTATACCATATGCTAGTTTCTTTAAAAGAAAGGACAGTACCCCAACTTATATGACTTTGAAACCAAGTTTTATTGAAAGCAAAGACCACGTTTCTGTACGAACCAAGAATTATTTCTTACAAGTAATTTGACTTTTAGCTACAAGTAAACAAAGTATAAACTATTGGCACATAATAGTACTACCTAAAAGTCTAAACCCCCCACCACCCCAAACTCTCCCTTTCTTTGACTCTCTTACTCACATGAAAAATAGACTGATCACCGTAAAAAAACAGGAAAGCCAGTTCGGTAGTCTATGCTTCCAGATTCTGATGTTGACATGACCGCCCTTTGGCTAACCAGACCCTTGTGGTTCAGAAATCTTTATTCTGGATGCTTTTGCCCGAAACGTCGATTCTCCTGCTCCTTGGATGCTGCCTGACCAGCTGTGCTTTTTCAGCACCACACCCTCTAACCTGCTCAGTTAGCTGAAAACCAATCTACTTGGCTTGTAAACATCTGCACACAATCACAAAAATAGAGTTCACAATAGGTATGAAATTCCTTACTGTGAATGCAAGCATCCTGGTAAATCCCCATTTTTAAAAATAATTTTAATACTGGGCAGAATATTTTTATACCTTGAGCGGCATAAGCATTGGTGAAAAAGTTCCCATTTTTCCCTCAGCAGAGAAAGGATTGCTCTCTTTTCTATCATCATGTCCATGAGCACCTCCAAGTCTTTGTCAGGGATTTGAGGAGCTAATTTGCCTTTCTCTGCCATTTCTTTGAGGATAATGGTGGAGCACCAGAGTATGATGGCCAGTTCATGGTTCCAGCATCTGAAATGGTGTATAGCTAGGGGTTAAATATGGTGCCATTGGCGCAACTGTCACAAAATACCCACAGAGGTGAGCACTTCTGCCTCTGCTGCTGGATGATTTCATGTGATCAGCAATGAAGAGACCAATGGCAAAGTAATGAGGTGAAGAGCAGAAGATTGTGGGAGAAAAATTACATGGGCCATGGTGGACTATATGTCATGAATCTTGCTTGAGGAAAACATTCCGCAAATGCAAAAGAAAAATTCACCCCAGTATGCTGTATTTTGTTTTATATTTAATCCTCTTAGCTGTATATCATAATATTATTTTTCTATAGCTTGTCAGTTGTGAGAGATCATCTAGATCTCTCACAATAAATTTCAAAACAGAGTCTAACATGCAGTACAGATGCTTGGTGTTATAGCTCTTCCCCATGCATAGCATTCCAGTTATCTGATATAAATATCATCTTCCCATTCTTCCAACAATCTAGGTCAGGTTGTAATTTTATTTTCCAATAAAAGCTATGATACCACCACATGTCTTGATGACATCTAGGAATATGAGGGCAGCACTCCAAATACTGTTGTCTAGATCATTAATACAGATTGATACTGTTGTCAATTCTTTTTTCAAACCCATCAAAATTGAAAGGTTTTCTACAGCTCTAAACATTTGCCAGACCAATAAAATACAAAAATATATTAAAATATCAGGATACTTGTACAAGCCAGCATTTGTTGCAAATTATGTAGGTATTTAAATCTACTTACCTTTCTCTAACTTGTGCATTCCTACTGATATCTTTCTTTACAATATCTCAAGTTAAGCACTGGGAGATTCAGAGGAACACAATGAAGGAGCTACAGGAGACTTACACAATTCCCTTTGATGGATACTGACATTCAAGGAGTCAAAAGTCAGATACCTATAAAAGTCATCCTAAACTCCATAAACAGAAACTCACTTCTAACACTTCTCTTTTTGACCTTTCAGAATATTCCCACACACCGAAGTAAAGCTTGGCATTTCCTTGACATTAATTTTTCATTTGCCATTTTTACATATCCGTTTCACCAGAGCATCTTATATGTAACCATTGTAAATAAATAATACATTTAAAAATATCTTCATTCTTAACACAATAAATTCCCAAATCTCTGGCTTCGTGCAGGTTTAGCGGCCTTTCTTTCTTTTTCCCTTGATCACTAATCTGGCCCATGGGAAAAAGTATCAATGCTGAGAAAGCTAGCGGAGCTCACAACTGTAATCTAGCTGGACAGACCAACTGTGCAGTTTCAAAGTTTGCACCACAGAAAGTAAACATTAATAAAACAGGATTCTGGCCATAAGGTCATAGACATAGACTCATACAACATGGAAACAGATCCTTCCTTCCAACTAATCCATGCCGAATGTAATCCCAAACTAAACTAATCCCACCTGCCTACTTCTGGCCCATATTCCTCCAAACCTTGTCTATTCATGTGTCTATCCAAAAGTCTTTTAAACATTGTAATTGTACCTGCATCCACCACTTTCTCAGGATGTTCATTCCACACGTAAACCACCCTCTGCGTAAAACATTAGCCTCATGTCTTTTTTTTTAACTCTCGCTCCTCTCACCTTAAAAATGTGCCCCATACTCTTGAAATCACCCATCCTAGGGAAAAGACAACTACTATTAACTCTCTCTATACCTCTCATTATTTTATAAACTTCTATCAGATTGCTTCTCAACCTCCTACGCTCTAGTGAAACAAGTCCCAGCCTTTCTTTATAACGTAAACCTCCGATACCTGGCAACATCCTGGTAAATCTCTTTTGAACTCTCTCCAGTTTAATAATATCCTTCCAATAACTAGATGACCAAAACTGGACACAGGAATCCAGAAGAGGCCTCACCAATGTCCTGTACAACCTCAACATGACTTCCCAATTCCTACACTCAAAGGACTGAGCAATGAAGGCAAGCATGTCAAATGCCTTTTTAACCATCCTGTCTATTTGTGACACAAACTTTAAAGAATTACATACCTGCACCCCAGGTCCCTCTGTTCTACAACACTGCCTCAGGCCTTACCCTGAATTCTATCCTGTCAGTCATTTCTGAGCTGAATATGAAAAGGCTATCAACTAAAAACTCAAGCAAGTGTTCACTGATTGAAAATTATATCTGTGCAGGTGCATTTTGGGCTGAGATGCCTTTCTCTGGGTACAAGCAACAGCATTGTTTTCAGCCAGTGAGTACACAGAACTTTGGTCATGTAGGGAAGGTCACACATGTCAGAAAGCATTGACAGGGCGTAGGTTCCCAAGGTTGGATTTTGATAGTAGCTAAATGTCCATTTACCAGAAAGAAGCACTGTTCAGATCTTCAAATCATTGGGGTTAATGCTGCAATATTAATCGGGAAGTGATATAATAGCTGGGAAACTTGGATGAATAAGTTTAGGAGCATGATTTAACATTTTTAAAATTCTCTTTCCTGGCTCCAGCAAGCCACACTAAGAGATTTTCTGACTGGATGGGTAGACATCCAGTACCAGGCAAGAGCTAATTGCAGAGTAATATCCAATTGCCTGGTTGAAAACAGCTACACTAAGTGGACCAGAATGAAGCATTCCAACTCCTTTTGCCTCACAGGCAGAGTTGGCAGAGCAGTGACGTGTTCATTTAGCAACTCTTATCCTCTTCATCTGTCAGGTTTCCAAGGTCAGTACTGAATCTGGGACCGGGATAACATTTTAGATGTTAAAATGGTTTCCTGACCAACTTGCTTCCACCGAGTAGGTTATTCACCTGGCATCCAAACCTATTGCTGTTAAAACCAGAAAATGGCAGTTGACTTTCAAAATTTCTTTATATTTAGCTTTTCACTTTTCCTCATCACTCTCCTTTCCCATGCTTCCTCATACATCCTAAGGCTTCCCATTCTGTTGTCTCAATTAAATAACTTTATTTTTATTTGTACTACTTTTTAATGGGCAGATTTTTGCAAACTCACGTGTTCTACCACATGAGTCCTTTGGATTTCATGATTTTTTTAAAAAGTAAAGCTGTATATGGTAAGAGTACTGACAAGGGATATACTTTTAGTTAGAATCAAGTTTCTATTTTTGCATGGTTAAAGAGAAGTTATAGTTGAAACGTTAAGCGTCAAAACCCTGGATAAGACTCTCATAAGTGTGTTAGTTATTCTGGGATCGCTTGAAGATATTTAGCCTTATTTAACAGTTTACTTGGAGATCCTCAATACAAATACTTTAGAAATAATTAACTGATTTACCTTCCCTTTTCTGTAGAGCAATGCTATAAGTCGGGCAAAAACTGCTTTTGGAAGAAGCAGTGAATTTAAGAAAGATTTTATTTCCTGGATTCCGATTCAGACTGACAGACAACAACAATGGCCATTAGTATCCACATACAAAGCAGATTTCTGGCATCACAGAAATCTGCAATCCACAGATGTGATGATTCCTCAGCTACTCGTCCCACGAGGTCGACCACTGATAACAGCTGTTCATCCTAGATCAGAAATAATGCAAACGACGTATCGCCAATTCTACAGCCACTGCCAGCCGAATCCAAACATTTATACAAATGTCTTTACTGGACAAGTGCAGAGTTCACCCATGGAAAAGGAAGCAACATTTGTCTATGTGAATCCCAAACCAAAGACAGCAAGTGGAACATGTAGAGCAAGATCTTTATTGTCACAGTGTTCCACTGTTGCTGACTGTCTTTCTTGGCCTGTCCCAAAACCAAATGCAACAAATGATTGAAAATTGAATGACAAACAAATTAGTACAAGAAGAAAACAAGTTCATCCCAGAGCTTCTCGACAACTTGATATACTGGGAAAAAAGTCTGTACTTTATTTTTTAAGTTTGCCTTTTCAGGTAATTTTAGGGAATTGAATGAGGAGACAGTTAACAAATAATCTTCTATATGTGGAAAATAATTTACATGGAGTCTTGAGCCAGCAGCTATTTATTCTGTCACAATGCAATAGAATTGGAAGGGGAATGTTTTGTAAAAGCTGTGTATTTTCAAAGGATTGCTGAAAGGTTGCTCCTAATTAGGCAATGCATGGCTACACACTCAGAGTAAGAGACCACAGAATGTTGGTTTGGGAACTGTGGGTTAGGGAAATGATTTCTGAATTTGAGACTGAGGATAAATTTTGGAGAGAAGTGGGAGTTTTACTTAATATTTGGTTATGGTACACCTGGCCCGCACTTGTTTGCCAACAAAGGATTCTGTAAATCCACTGTTTGAGTTTGATTCCACTGTCCTGACATTTCTCATTTTGATCACAATTTGTGAAACATATTCTTTATGAAGATGTCTCAGACCCCATGTTTTTATTTATCCTGGAAACACCAGAGTAGGACAGATGGTGAATTGCAGGAACTAACTCAAAAGTGAATTGGATTAAATGAGCATAATGTGGAAATAAAGAAGCAGAGGAAATTTAATATAATCTGGTCCAAGTTGCTACACATAAGCTGGATGCTACACATGTATACTGCATGGGTTTTGCTGAGAGCTGAAGAAAAAAATGGAATGAGAGCCAGACTGTAGTAAGTTTGTCCGACTGATGTAGGACAACGATTAATCAAACCAAGTTGGTGTTAACGTGTATTATTACTGGGTTAGTAGTCCAGAGCACATAAATTCGAATTCAATTATTGTAATTTGATAATTTAAATTCAATTTTAAAATTTTGGAACAAAACAAACTAGTATTCATAAAAAGTAATCATAAAGCCAATCTCCTTTTTAAAAAATTGCTTTATTAATGTTCTTTCAGAAAAGGAACCTTACCAAGTCTGGTCTATTTTCACATTGTTATCTTTCCTAATGCAACTGACTCTTAACTGTCCTCTGAAGTTGTCTAGCAAGCTATTCAATTGTTAGACCGACTAGGGATGGACACCCACAATTTGAGGCTGAACTACAAAAAAAAAGCTAAAACAGTTAAGCATAATTGATAATTATTCATGATCAAAATGTACAGTGCTCTGATCAGACCAACCCTGGAGACTGTGTTATGACCTGGTCACTGAGACACAAAAATTTGTTCAAGTGCTTGAGATGGTTCCGAAAGGGAGACTCAAGAGAATCCTAGTGACTCAAATATAAGCAATTGCTTTGAGTTGAAACTTTTCATCTTGCAAAAATCAGGACTGAGATGCAAGAAACCTAACATGGAAAGAGAACTATATTACAACAAGAGAAGAGGGTGCTGATTGGTTGCACCATAGTTGGCATGGAGATACACAGGAACAGCACCTGCCTCCCCCACTGACTTTTTACTCCGAATCTCCAAACATGCCCTTATAAAATGTGGAAGATGCGGGTGCTTTAATTCAGCCATGCTTTAAGTAATTGAGGGATTTGGCTTCATCCATGTTATTGACTCAAAAATTAAGCAACTGAACCCAATAGGGCAGGGCTACTGCTAATTAGATAACAATGATATTTTTATGGCTTTAGACTTTAAAAATAATATTCAGTGTAAAACTTACCATCCTATGCTTAACCAGAATATTTTTATTTAATAATAAGTTGATATGTTGAGCGAAGTCCTTATCATATCAAAAATAACTGACACAAGGATATTGAGCTGTTATGTATGGTGTTACAATCATCCACTTGGATGTTTGTTCCAGCATTTCCCAATGTGATAACATATTGTTGAAAACAAACAAGCCACTTAATCTATTAAGAAGCAAAAGGCAGTTTCAGTTTAAACAGGCAACAAGTTTCCAGGCTCAATCATGCAATCAAAGGTAGCAAATCATAATCGGTGAGTCAATCAGCACCATTCTGATTGTGGCTCTTTGTATTCAATTTTATCGTATTGGTAGAACCTGTGAGCTCAAGTACTTGCATCTTCACTTGTGAAGTGGTTTGTGGCCTGGGAGTAGCTGAGTAACAATACTAGAGAACTTATGTGTCATTAACAAAGTGGATTAAGACTCTACTCAATGCACATCTTGCTGTCTGTTCACTTTGTACTGCATAAGTATGTTTCCATTATATCAGCCCATGTTTGACCAGTATGCTATCCATCTTGCCTGTTCATTGCAAGAAGTACATCACACTTCTTCCTCCTAGTTTCCCCATTATATTAGCTACCTGACCATTCAGTTGATAATTATCCCCAATCCATTTGGTTCTGAGAAATCAATGGTACTCATCTTGCCAGTCATTCATTACTAGGTCATTGCTTTCCTCATGTCTTCTTCAGAGGTCAGAGTATATTTTAGAGCTTAAAAATGTGTTGCTGGAAAAGCGCAGCAGGTCAGGCAGCATCAAAGGAGAAGGAGAATCGACGTTTCTGGCCCGAAACGTCGATTCTTCTTCTCCTTTGATGCTGCCTGACCTGCTGCGCTTTTCCAGCAACACATTTTTAAGCTCTGATCTCCAGCATCTGCAGTCCTCACTTTCTCCTAGTTGATTTTAACCTACTGCGAATTCTTTTGCAAGGATGCCTTCCTTGAAGAAGCTCTCCTCCTCCCTCTACAAGGATCTCAGTGAGTCCCTCTCTCACTGCACCCCCCAGGTAATCTCTTCTGCCCTGAAGCTCTTCAGCCACATCCTCAAACAGAGTCGCTACCACAGCCCCATCTCCTTTCTCAGCACCTGTCTACGGAACCGACTGACCCACATGGACTCCGGACTACGTTCAGACCAACAAAATTTGGACCCAACCAGGACAACTAGTACCTACAACAAATCCGAAGCCTCCAGCAACAGACGTCCCTCCGGATCCTCCGCTCCACGCTTGCAGCCATGCGCCGCTACCTACATTCCCTACAGTCAGCTCTACCCCAGCTCAGGACAACACTCTCACAGACCTGCAAAGGTCCTTTTCTTCATCCACAGAAGAATCCATACACTAAACAAACAGTTCTTTCTAGCCATATCGAAAATTAAAGACAGTAAGTACCAAAAACTTTCATGTACTTAACCCCACACTCGAGATTCCTCAAAAAATTCCTGAAGAAGGGCTTATGCCCGAAATGTCGATTCTCCTTCTCTTTTGATGCTACCTGACCTGCTGCGCTTTTCCAGCAACACATTTTTAAGCTCTGATCTCCAGCATCTGCAGTCCTCACTTTCTCCTAGAGTATATTTTAGTGTTGATTAATTTATAAAGATATTTTGATAAGTTCATTAATTTAAAAATATATTAACTATTAATTAAGATAGTCTGTGATTTGTATACCTTTTATCTAGATTATTTTAAACAATTTAGCTGTTCATCCTGTCAGTATAGGAACAGAATGCTGAAATTATTCTGTCAGTTCCCTTTCATGTTTCAATGATGAAAAGCAAATGATAATGCTACTTTTACCATGGCCTGATGTGTCCAGAAAAGCTTAAGAGATTTAATTAATTTAAAGGTGAAGTTATTAGCTCAATATTCTTGGTGTTACTCACTGCATATGCTACACGTCTCTGTCTCTACACCTCATCTTTCCAAAAAGCTGTAGCGATAGCTATCTTAGCAACTGAGAATGAAATATCTTTGTGCATACAGGCCAACTTGATCGGTCTCACTTTCAGCTAACTGCTGCAATACAGATGTTTAACATAATATCACATTGTAAACAGCATCTGTAGTCAATCTGTATTCTCTAGGAAGATGTATTTAGCAGTTTCAAGTCCTACAGGAGCTCTCATATTTCATTATTTCAGACTTTATTGAGACAGTGTAATTGAAAGTACCCAGTAGCCAAAAATATAGTGGCGCACAGTGACTAAGAACTTGAGAAAGGCAGATAGTAATAGTATATAGTGAGAGGTAAATGATAGTAGGTGTATTATGAGGTATAATATGATATGGAATATAAATTATTAAACAATGTAATAGAAGTAATAAAGATTAGTTTACTTACAGTGTGGAAACAGGCCCTGCGGCCCAACAAGTCCACACCAACCCTCTGAAGAGCAACCTACCCAGACCCATTTCCCTATATCTCACACTACAGGTAATTTAGCATGGCCAATTCACCTAACCTAAACATCTTTGGACTGTGGGAGGAAACTGGATCACCTGGAGTAAACCCACACAGACACAGGGAGAATGTGCAAACTCCGAGGTGGGAATTGAACCTAGGTCTCTGGTGCTGTGAGACAAGTGTTAACCACTGTGCCACTGTACTAATGTAGTGCAGAGAATGGCTACATAGTTGAAAACAATCTGATATAAGATAAATAATGGGAAGCTGAAGGTATGCGATAAAGGGTGCAATATAACAGTGCATATACAGCAAAATGATAGATGATACAGTGGGAATAGAGTGTACAGTGGCAAAATTATGGCAGATACACAGTGGGAGGTAATATGATACGAAATATACAGTTGGGATGGACACTAAAAGAGCCTAAAAGCTCTTGAAAACATCAGAAAAGGGAAAGATCCAATACTAAATCTCAGAAATTTTTAGTCCATTTTAATTTGCTTAAACACCCTGGCAAAGTAACAGGGCTACACATATTGCCCAACCTGAGTTGCACTATGAGAGTGATGATGGTTCTTCAAACAGTAATTGTAAGTGAGCTAGCTTGATAGATGACTTTACAAAACAGTAGGAATCAAGCATAAAGTGTAGGACTGGATTCACATTTTACTTAGATCATGTAAGAGTAGCAGGTCCTTTAATTAGGGTCGAATTTAATACCCACTCCTGAGATGAGTTTGGAGGTGGTGGTTGACATTTAGTTGAGTGGAAAGATTCATGTAGGGCACTGCTTTCTTCCCATCTCTGTCCTGTTAAATCTGGGGCAAAGGTGCACTAAGCTTTCCTGAATGGTACTAATTGAGCCTGTTAAGTTGGTAATTAATGCTGGGCCTCATGACACTGTGGTTGGTGTACTCTGCCTGCAAGACGTCCAAAAAGCAAACCTGACAATAATGAGCTGCCAGTGGGGATCCCTCATTCAAAGGAACTCACATGAAAAAAAGACCTTAGATCAGAAGGGTGGACTGAGAGATAATGGCAGGGATACTATGAGATCCATTCCCTTTCTCTTACCACCAAACTGTTCCTCCTTCCTCTCAAATGATCACACCCTTCTACCTCCAACTTGTCCTCACTCATCTTTTGCCTGGGATCTTCCCATGATTCTGGGCCTCTGGTGGGCAGTGGTGTAGAGCTGTCCGTACAACTCACAGCATTACTCTGGCCATTCTAACTATCTTAGAGTACACCAAAATTTCCCCTCCCCCCTCCATTACAGTGAATGGCCATCATGATATTCCTGCATTTAAGCCAGTTTTCACATGCTGTAAAAATTTGTTTAACTTGAAAATGAGACTCTTGATGTGACAGTGATGTAACTTATATGTCTACGTTCAGTCTGTAATATAGCTATATAATTTATTATCAACCAGTTGGGAATTTGTATCTCTAACTTAGAAACAGATGGATAAACACAACCTGTTCATAAGACTATGTTAATGCTTTGATTTTTTTAAATTTTGGAAGAGATGTTTAATTTAATTCACTTAAATCATAGACTATGACACAATACTGTGATTGCCTTGAATAACTAAATGTCATTGAGCAACTGAGCTGTGCCTGCACAGTTCGATAGAATCTTCTTGAGAATGTCACATTCAGATGAGTGCCCTGTAATTGAATTAGAAGTATGGAAATTTGAATGTTTGAGAAATTTTGAAGTTATTAACAACCAAATAGGATGAGATTGCTATTACAGTAATATGTACCTGACCAATAAAACAATTTTTCTAAGTTTACTATAATTCATGTTTTCATAGACTTGAAATAAATAATTAAGTGGTTGCATAATTAAATTCTAATTATGTTATAGGTAATGATATAAATACAATATGTTTCCAAATAAAATGCCTTCTGATTACCTGCACCAATACTTTTAATTTAAAAAGCATAGTTTCACTGAAAACAGTGAGTTTTTTTTCTGAAAAGGTGATGGTAATTCTAAGTATAAGAGGCTGTAATTGTTATGCAATTTTTTCATCTTGGTGAAACCTGCCTGTTTCACTTATCAGTCATTCTGGGGATTCAAGTAGTGCGACATAGGAAAACAAGCTCCTCAAAACTTGGACTGCACCCCTGTCAGTGGGTGCAGTTCCAACAGCAGCCACCACTTTGCTGCTGTCGCTTTCAATGAATAGCTGGTAGCCTTCAGTTAGTCAGCAATTCTCAGGAATGGGACCTTTGCTGCTGGGATCCTTAATCCCAGGGAAGCCTGCATAGGCCAGAAGTTCACTCAGGCTCCTTGTAAAGCCTCTCTTAAATCCAGGTCCACTAGGATCTCAAAGCACAATGGCATTAGATACATGGGAACACCACCACCTGTAAGGTCCCTCCAAGACGCTCATCAACATCACCATTCCTTCAGTGTCAGTAAGTCAAAATCCTCAAATTTCCTGCCTAATGGCTTTTTGGATCTACCTAAAGCAAATCAACTGCAGTAGTTCAAGGATGCACCTCACCACCACCTTTTCAAGGACAATTAGTGATGAACAATAAATGCTGGCCCAGACAGGAAAACCCACACCCTCCACGTGAATGAAAACAACTTAATACAGCATCCCTCCCAAAAGAAGGGAAAACAAATCTGTCTCAGGCTCGTCAACTGGGTTTCAAAGTCCTCATTACTTGTGTAAACTATCACCTTTAGACTGGTAAAAGACAGTCACAATAAGGTGCCATTTACTGAGAGATATCACTTGATCAACAGAATTACAGATACAACGAGAAAATGTTTGTATTTTGTTTGATAGAACCATACATTTTTGTAAATTAAATTAACTGAACAGATCATTTACATGTTAATACTTGCATTATGACTATATAACTATTATTTTGAAGTATTGCTTTAATTACTCCTCTCTACTGTTGCTTCGAAATGTGAAAAGAAATACAATTAAAACAATTTAATTAGTTAAAGATGATTTGCCTTTTTATTGTTTGTGTTCATATTTCGATAAAAGTCAGAGATTTTGTGTAAGTTGTTCATTGTTCACACAGAAATATGTAATTTTCTGGCAATCCCTCTTTTAAGTGCCCAGATAATCAAGCTCTGATTCAAATTTGAGGAAGATCAGGGAAAACATATTTGTCTTGGATCCTCACTTATAAAAGTGCTTTTAGTATATGGACTTCACAGGTTTGTATGGAGTGATATTGTTATCATACTCATGTAGGATTTTTGACACAGTCACAGAAATATAAACTGGCATACAAACTGATTTAAAGATATGGTAAGCACTTCACTTACACTGGGGCAGTACAACTACAGGAATCATAGTCATCTGTATGTGTTAATACCAGAGGAACCTTGCTCCAAATCTATTAAGAAGGTCACAGTGATCTCCAGAAGGATACTATTTGAACTTAGGTATCTAAGCAAGTTAAAGTGGAGAAATGTAACTTCAGGAACATTATATTGTCATGACAATCTACTGCCACCATAAGTACTTCAATTATCTCAATGTGGCACTTAGACAAAATGTTAATGCTGTACTTCTACAGACATCACACTCACACTGATTACCTACAAAAGTAACCTAACATTTCATTTACACTGATAACATTTCCCAGGATACTCACACAGACTTGCTAGAAACTTGAGCTATTATAAGAAACTCCCATAGATTCCATTGATGCAATACTATTGAAGGAATATGGATCACACTGGTGTGATAAAGCAAATGAAACCTCAATGACATTATAGTAACACAATTAAAATATCTTACATTGATAGTGCATCATTATTATAACATTACTTGCTAAAATAGCATTACCATAATCAGAAAATAACTAACCTTCATTACACTAGTGCAAGACTCTAGTAGACACCTCAATTGTATTGTGATACTATTATAGGAAATCCAAAGCAACTATATTGATTTCATTTTAAAATAGGAAGCTAACCATAGTTTGAGTGGGGCAAGGTCTATAAGAATGCCACTTGTGCTAAAGAAATGGTGCACTGATAATTTGCTGGGGTAATTATTCCATATGAACATCACAAGGCAATATATCTAATGAAACACTGGAGTAATCTGTTAACCTTCAAAAGGAACTTTTCAGTATTTTAAATGCAACAACATAACCTCACAATAGATTATTGGAGTGGTCCTGCTTAAAAAAAAACTTCCTTTTACAGTGACAGCTAAAGGAACCACCATTAAACTGATTTTGAACAATGCTAATGAATATTCCTTCCTTGATCTGATATGGCACTTCTGCAGAACACCATTGCTCGCAGCTAAATATTAAACTGCTGTGACAAGAGAGACACGGTAGTAATGCATATCCACTCCCCCAATGAAATTAAACTATTTATAAACAATTAGGCACTCCATCTTTCTCTGACATTTGGACTACTATCTGCAAACTTGGCAGAATAGTCAAGTCTTGGATTTAATTCAGTCGGCTGTGTTGCCCTATGTTTTAATGAAATTGATTAAAATAAGGTCTTAGGTGGGTAATGGCAGAGGCAATAGAGCTAGAATGAACCAAAAGTCTTGTTCTGAACTACAATTACTTCTGTTGCTCCGCAGCAACATAATTTTGATTTGACATTAATTTGACATTAAAGTTATAGCTTCAAACATAGTATGATTCATACTAATTCATATGGCTGAACATTTACTTCTAGTGGTACTGTGTGAACTTGTCCTGTAGTGGTATCTATCCCCTACTGAATTAAAACTGATGTTACAATGACATAGAAACCCAGCAGTGACCATATTGTTCCAATACCAATGTAGGTATGTTTCAAAGTGTTCAGACACTCTCGGTCACACAAGGCCTCCAACAGTGTTAACAGGTCCCTGTGCCGCACCACTGGAACAGGAGCAGCAAGGGTTATTAAAATGTTGCTATTAATGCTACTGTATAATTACTATTGTATACATTTCAGAAGTGGCACCCGCTTCTCCTCTAGAATAACAGTCCAACAAACTAAAAGCACTTAATTTGGTACCAATTAAATAAACTTAAAGCAGGTGTTGGATTGCCACACCACCTTTACAACATTTCATAGCTTCGCAGTCCAAGCTCCTCTCAAGAATCTAATCTTATGTAGGACTTCTGTCATAATATACTGCTTATACAGTGTACAATCCTTTATTAGGAAGCGTACACTTGTTATTCTGTACTGCAGAAACTTTCTGTGCTTGGATTTGAGTAGCACAAATATATGACTTGTATTAATATAACAGTACTCTACAATGCTTAAGCTGATGTGACATTATTAAAGAAACATAATTAAAAATGACAGTGTTAGAACATGATTACAGAATTGTCACAGCATTCCCACTAGTGCGACAATATAAAAATCTTACTGCACTTTTTGGGGCATGAACACAGCAATGTCACTAGGATTCTGCTCAATCTGGAACACATAATGTTCACTTAGAATAGTTTGTTAGGCTGGCAGATTGTACCTGTGTTAATGTAAACTGCTGCAAAAGATCTTAAGAGTCTATGGATTACCTTATCATTATCCAGACTCATGCAAATTTTCAAATAGCAAACATGAAACTGGGGCTATCCTTGAAAATCTTCAACCTCATGGTCCCATTGCTAACTCTGACTGTAACAGAGTACTGCTAAGTATCCATCACTTTCCTATCTTGAGATTTCGACATTTGGTTTTGACTTCAAATCTTTAGCATCTGTCTTTTGGAAGGAGGATGATATCTATTGCTGGACACAAGGGAATACCATCAATACAAAGTAATTCTATTCCAATGTTGCTTTCTACTAACAAATTATCCATCCTGATTGAAAAGATGTCAATGGAATAAGTGATTGGATATAACTGCCTCAGCCCATCTCTATTATTAATCCATAGTTATGTATCTTGTGGAAGTTCAAGAGAAAACATCACCTTTGTGTTTAAGTTTTTCTTCTAAATCTGTGAACCACAAAATATATTTTAACAGCTTTCACTGACAACACTGAGATTCTTTACCAGAATCAAACAACACTGACAGGACCAAGAAGCTTCTAAGTTCTTGAGTAAGTACTGATCCATACACTTGCTGCTTGAAAGTGTTCAGATACTTTCTCGGTCACACAAGGCCTCCACAGCATTCGTAGGTCCCTGTGCCACACCACCGATCACAAAGAGCATACTATCAGTTTGGAGACCGGAACAAGAGCAGCGTGGATTATTCATTGCAGGTAGAATTTCCCATTTCTTCTTGTTTGGATTGAACCCTTCCACTGATCCAAGTGGCGAGGGTTGGTTCCCTGAAAGTCAAATAAAATGCAACAAAGTAAGGAGCCAGTACTTAACCATTTACAGATCACCTGAAGTGTAATTGGTTTGGCCCAAAATCAATTCTGAGTTTTTATTACAGTATCATCAAGTTGCATTTCTTCTCCATTACATGTTAAGTTACCTATTTTCATGTGAGGATTAAGCTACATTTTCACAGTCATTTTCACAGCTAAACATCTTGATATGTAGCTTTGTGTCCTCGGAAAAATTACTCTATTTAAAAATATACTATCTCTCTAACTTACACATTCATGGTTCAATCTCACATAAAGAACATATTCGGCAAGTATAACAAGTAACAATTCCTTATGCTGTTGTCAATCAGGAATTTCTATTCTCTATGTAGTACCACTCCTCGTGGGAAATAACAAGGTCAGAAATTATAGCTGGAGTCTTTGGTTGAAAGATCGTCAAGTTTGATTTTGATCATTGAGATAGTAAGAGAGATCAAAATGATGAACCCTAATGGAAGAGATCTCATTATGAAGAGAGACTTGAGATTATTGAACTTTTCTACATATAAAGGAAACACTTGAGACAATCTTATATAGGTAGACAAGATAGCTAAATGTATGGAAGGTGTAAATCCCAAATTGTAAACGCATGGCACAATACACGGGTTCAAAATATTAAAATGTACATTTAAGACTGACATCAGAAAGTTCTTCATTAAAGAAATAAGGAACATATGGAATGGAATACCAAATAGAAGAATGAAGGCAAAATCAGTGGAGTTATTTAAGAAACGCTTAAATGCTTTTATCAGGCAGACAAAGGAAGCAAAATTGATGCCATTACCTATGACAAGTTTGGTAACAGGCAACATTTAATCAGGTGGGAAATTAAAGATTGTGATCCTACTATCATTTTGTCTGCAACAAAATTATGTCTGTGGTCAAAAGGCCTTTTCTGCACCCACCAATTAAAGCCCTTAAGTAGGCAATTAATTAATTGATCCCACTTTTGCCAGAATTAATCCCATAGTGGGAGGCATGCCATCTAAGAAAGACAATAAGCAAACTCTGGGAAGGGATGGGGAGAGAGGCCTAGTTAAGGAACTCAGTGCCTGATCGAAGAATCTAACATTGCAAAAGCCACCTGCCATTTTTTCTGCTCATTCCTCTGACTTCTCCTACCCTGAAAAGCCCCTCACACCATCACTCACGATACACCCAACTCAATGCAAGACCTCAGATGGTTGTTGTGCCAACAGCAACCACTGTCTCCCAGTGGTGCTGATCAGTTTTAAAAGAAACTGTCATCTCTAATTGGCCAATAGTTTTTGACAAGCAGGACTTCCACCCCTAGAGTTCTTGTTCGAAGAGAGATCCCATCACTGAACTGATGTCTACCTGAGTGCCACAAGATGCAGCCAGCCGTCTCAAAAACAGGCATGGGGAGCAAGTGACATCAGCTGATGGTCAGACCCCTATTGCCTTCTCAAAATTACACCCAGGATCCTCTGGGTGGATTAACCAAGCAGGGCTCAATAATTCTCCTGACCTGCAATTATATTTGAAGAGTGAGAGCATTCCTCCATGTTAAAAGCATTAGTGTTTATGTTTCTGTGAACAGAAAAGGGCATTGGAGGGAGGGAATTTTTCCAATTATAGCTCAGTTGGTATAGAAGAGAATTATAGCTTTTGGGCAAGTGCAACCCAGCTATTTATATGGATCAATATAAGCATCCTTCCTTAGTCAAAATATTGTATGATTATAAAATAAAATAGCTTCTAAGCTTACATAAAATAATTTCTAACATATAATATTTATTGAAAATTTCCAGTGTTCTGATGGAACTAAAACAGCAGGAAGATTGCTTACTAATTGGAAGAGAAGTTGCTGGAGTGGTTAGATTAGATTCATTATGTAAACAGGCCCTTTGGCTCAACAAGTCCACACCGACCCTCCGAAGAGTAACCCACCCAGAACCATTCCCTTTCCCTGCATACCCCTGACTAATGCACCTAACAGTATGGGGATTTTAGCATGGCCAATTCACCTGATCTGCACATCTTTGGGTTGTAGGAGGTAACCAGAGTATCCAGAGGAAACCCACGCAGACAGGTGGAGAATGTGCAAACTCCACACAGATAGTTGGCTGAGGCAGGAATCGAACCTGGGTTTCTTACCACTGAGCCACCATGCTGCCCCTTGAAGGTAAGTGATTAAGTCTTTGTATTCCTATCCTTTGGGCAAGGATTTATCTAGCAATGATGTTCTGCTCAGTTTATTTGGCAAGTAAAAGGACTCCAACATGAAAAAAAACAGCATTTTTTTCTGGTTGTGCACCAAACATTAGTCTGGAGAAATGACAGGATGATAATTAAATTTAATTTTTTTCCACAGACTATTTAGAAGTGCTGTGCAGGGTGTAGAGATTTAGTCTTTCAAACTAGTTCCTAAATCTGTGTGGAATTAACTACTCTCAATTTGACAAGTTTTATGTCCATACAATTGGCTTCAACATTCCTGAACAAAGGGAGAAAAAGATCACCAATGATTCCTGATTCTACATGTAGTAGCCAATTGGCAAGCCAACACACACTCTCTAAAAAATATGGAGTGTTCCTTTGGGTTTGATACTGGTGCCTTTCACTTCTTCCATCTGCCTACATATGATACTTTACACCAAAGGGGATTTTACCCATGTACTTTTGGTTCTCTACTAGGCTGGAAAATTTTGGAGAATGTGCTTGTATCAGTTCCCCAAAGTGTAGCCCAATGCCTCTTTTTTTACCCCTGTTATGATAATCCACTTGAAAGTAGCGAAATTAGTTGAGGCTCACCAGCAACAAATTTTCAACAATTTTCCAATGTACCACTGCCATGGTGTCTCCAGCCCGATAGGTAATGGGAGACTTAAGAGCCCACAGCAAATGTCTCTGGCCCTAAGATTCTTGTTATAAAGTCTGAGGTTCTCCACATTGGAGATTTGAATTTTTCATCCAATTTCCTGGACACTGCTGTTGTCTTAAGAATAATACAAGTGTTGAATGAGAGGCACTTTTGCCTCCAATTGTTTCACTCCACCATTTCACATTCCATGCAGACCAGTAGCACTATCACCACGTACTTGGTGAAGACTGCCAGCTCACCTCAGTCTCATGGACTGACTCTCTTTGTTCCTCCACAACCAGCCGAAAGCCCTTAATTCAATGGCATTCTCGGATGCATCCATTTGTTTTGTAACTCCTGTAAAATCATCCCTGGACGCACTGCTTCTGTGAACAGGGTTGAGGCCCCACAATGGTTTTGATCACCGAAAACTTGAAATCTGAAAGATTCTGCCTGAAGAGTCAGAACTGAGACAAACCAGGACAGTAGGCTTTCTTCTCTAAAGGATAATGAAGCTCTGGGAGTTTTACAATGGTCTGACTACTTTGCTTAATGGTGATTTTTACTGTTGATAATTTTTATTTCCATCTACTTATAAACTGAATTCATAGTAAAATTACTGTAATTAATTTCAACTTGCATTCCCTGGATTATCAGTTCAACTGTTTGGATTATTAGTCCACTACTGTATACTATCGCTGTTTTCAGTGGAGCAGAAAACTGGGAACTTACAGAGGTCAAATTTGCAACCAATCCAAGAATAAATGAGTGTAGTCCCAAAAGTTAAATGCATACCATTAACCACCAATTTCATATACACTCCAGTCAGTGTCAGCTCCAAATTTGTGAACTAATCTTATGTATGTATGTATCCACTAATATAAAGCGAAAATCAGTATTTGATATATAGTTGGATAATATGAAAATAGAAAACCGAATAATTTAACTGTTTAAAATCATAGGCTTGCATTTAGAGGAACTATAAAAGCATTTAAAAACAGATGTCCAGAAAGGAAACAATCAAGCATTGGTCTGGAACTATGCCTTTCTACACTGTTTTCCAGATTTTGTCCTTGTCAGAAATGTTTAAGCCGAGTACATCGAAGCTGGAACATCACAGCCTTTATTGTTCAGCTCTGCGTTAGGAAGTTTTTTTTTTATAAAGGAAAGCTCTCTTCCTGTCCTGGGCCAGTAATTGCAGTTATTTCTTCCAAAATAAGCATAGCCTTAAAATGTTCAAGTTTAAGAAACATACCAGCAGGTTTGCCTGTTCCAAACAGAAGACAAATCCTCAATTTGACAATGGACACCAGTTACAATTTATTTCAAGGATGTTTCCATGCTTATAAAAATTAAGTTGACAACAATACACACTCATTTGTTTTGAAATATGATATTCTTTAAATATACTTTTCAGTTAGACCAAAGGTGAGCTTCTTTAAGCCACACGATGAAGTAGTTGGTAAGCAAAATCAAAACATATTTGACATTTATGCCAATGTTTTTTGAAATTTCAAGGCTTTCTTAGCAGGACTTACACACTTATTGGAAAGGTCCTAGGGAGTGTTGCTGAACAAAGGAACCTTGGATTGCAGGTTCATAGCTCCTTGAAAGTAGAGTCATAGTTAAATAGGATAGTGAAGAAGACGTTGGTATGCTTTCCTTTATTAGTCAGAGTATTGAGTACATGGGTTGGGATATCATGTTGCGGCTGTACAGGGCATTGGTTAGGTCACTTTTGGAATACTGCATGCAATTCTGATCTCTTTCCTATTGGAAGGATGTTGTGAAACTTGAAAGGGTTCAGAAAAGATTTACAAGGATGTTGCCAGGATTGGAGGATTTGAGATCTCGGGAGACATTGAATAGGATGGGGCTGTTTTCCCTGGAGTGTTGGAGGCTGAGGGGTGACCTTATAGATGTTTATAAAATCTTGAAGGGCATGGATAGGATAAATAGAGAAAGTCTTTTCCCTGGGGTGGGGGAGTCCAGAACTAGAGGGCATAGGTTTAGGGTGAGAGGGGAAAGATAAAGAAGAGACTTAAGGGGCAACTTTTTCATGCAGAGGGTGGTACGTGTATGGAATGAGCTGGCAGAGGAAGTAGTGGAAGCTGGTCCAATTGCAATATTTAAAAGGCATCTAGATAGGTATATGAATAGGAAGGGTTTGGGGGGATATGGTCTGGGTGCTGGCAAATGGGACTAGATTAGGTTAGGATATCTGGTCAGCATGGACGAGTTGGACCAAAGGATCTGTTTCTGTGCTGCACAACTCTATGACTCTAAATAGAAACACCAGAAGCAGTTTGGAAGGAGCTCTACAGCTCTGGGTTATTGATTCTTCACACATATACTCATTGTATTATATTCACATTCATGTAAAAAGAGATGAGTGTCATGCTCTGTGATGTTGGATGAGATGTACAAGAAATGACAATCAGAGAGATAGGACAATATTTTCTTAGGGAACATAGCAAAAAATAAGTTCTCTTGGGCATAAAGTGAAATTGAGTTATGAATTAGCAACTAGCAATTCTGAGGGTAATATTTTCCTTACAAAATGTGATCATTTTATCTGAGATTGACAAGAAACACAACAATATTTCTGGTCAGATGAGCTAATTTCATCATGACAAAAATTACATTTATTTCATTACCTCGATTTTCACCCTCATAAATGTAAAGGCAGTGTGAAATCAGTTTATTTTTTCCCATTCTCTAATTTGTGATGAAGCTAATGACATGGTCACTGATACTTTCCATCATTCTCCACACATGACAGCAGCCTATTAGACACAACTGCAAGCATATTTCAAGTCTAATTTTTTTTTTAGTTTTACCTTCACTAACTAGGTGCTGTATTTTGAGACATTAAAGCAGAAAAGTACTGAAGATACAAACCAACGGCATCATTATCCATAAACAGAAAAGATAGGGTGGAATCCCCTTGCCCTGAACATGGTGGACATTGACAAATCAGTTAGGAAAACAGGGTGAGACTGGTAGAAATGTGATCTTGACACTGAAATCAAAGAGTCCAATTTATGATCCAATTTATGATTTTGAATTTTACCAAAAACCAACTGTGCCAGATTTCATACAGGGTTTATTGCTGTGAACCCCAGTGCTATTTCTCCTGCTATTTTCCAAAACATACCTCATTACTTTTGCACAACACCTCTGTGACAGCCCACTCATTATATCATTCCTCTCACCAGAGGCAGAAATACCTGCCATTGCTGGGATCTCCATGGATTTATGCCGTTGGCATTCTATCTGAAATATAGCTGTGAATTAGGATTGTCAGTCTGGAGCTGTACTATGCGATCCCTACATCTGATGAATTGCCCCAGTGATGGAAGGTATGACCAGCTGGCACCCTGTCTTGCTGACAGGGATCTAGATATCCTAGTGGATGGGGTTTGCAAAGGAGAACCATCCTCTTCCCTCATGACCAGCAGAGGAGACCACATCACAAGACCCTGTCAGCCTGGTCTGAAGTGGTACCTGGGTCAGTGTCATTTCCATAGCCCAGAGGAACATCCGACAATACTGCACGAAAGTCAATGATGTAATTGTACAGAAGCAGGAGACCAATTGAGCTGATGCTCTGGCCATGATGAAGAAGGACAATGAGGGACTTATAAAAGATGTTTCTGAAGAGATAGTTCAGTACTCTGCCTCTGTATATATTCCTGAATCCCTCGGAGGAAAGAGAAAGTTCCAAATATTGATACTGAGATGGGGAAGGAGAGGTGGTGCAGAGAGTTGGTGGATTGTTAGCCAGAGTCTCAGGCTGGTGTGTTTTTATTTGGTAGCAAGGACAAGCCATGAATGGCAGAAGGCTTATTTTTGGTGGTGGGGTATGAGTGATGATGGAAGTGGTTGCTGGGGGTGGCATGCCTTCTAACCCTCAAACCCTTAAAATGAATGTAACCTTCTTGAACCATCTTCTTCTATCTCTCTATAGCTGCCACATTTCCTGACCTTGGGAGGTCTGGGAATTCAAGCTCTCAACTATGACTTGGGAACCTGATTTTAATACTATAGAGAGCTCATCCAGACAACCCATCACTGTTAAAGCTTCACAAAGTCTATTTGGCTCATGACCTGCTTCAGATCATAGTTGTCCCATTTAATTGTCATTCTGAGGCTCCATTGTTTCCAAATGATTACTGAAACAAACACATTCAGCAAGATACAAAATTACCAATGGAAATTATTTCACCATCAATTTGGTGATAGTTCGATTTGGTGCATTTCCTCACTTAATCAAACTTATACTTAGGAACAGATCATATATAAGATCATCAGAAAAAGGAGCAACAATAAGCCATTTGGACCATCAAGGCGAAAGTGAGGACTGCAGATGTTGGAGATTAGAGTCAAGAGTGTGGTGCTGGAAAAGCACAGCAGGTTAGACAGCATCCGAGGAGCAGGAAAATTGACATTTCAGGCAAAAGCCCTTCATCAGGAATGAGGCTGGGAGCCTCAGGGGTGGAGAGATAAATGGAAGGGGGCTGCGGCTAGGGGGAAGGTAGCTGAGAGTGCAATAGATGGATGGTGGTGGAGTGAAGGCGATAGGTTGGAGAGGAGGGTGAAGCGGATAGGTGGGAAGTAAGATGGATAGGTGGGACAGGTCATGAAGGCAGTGCTGAACTGAAAGGTTGGAACTGGGATTAGGTGGAGAGAGGGGAAATGAGGAAACTGGTGAAATCCACATTGATGCGATGGGGTTAGAGGAAGATGAGGTGTTCTTCCTCCAGTCGGGTATTAAGGGAGTGGAGATAGAAGACGCCCAGGACCTGCATGTCCTAAATGGAGTGGGAGGGGAAGCTGAAGTGTTTGGCCACAGAGTGGTGGTGTTGGTTGATGCAGGTATCCCAGAGGTGTTCTCTGAAGCAATCTGTGAATAGGCGCCTGGTCTCCCCAGTGTAGAGGAGACAGCATCGGGAGCAACGGATACAATGGGTGGAAGGCCCCTTTGGGGCCTTGGACAGAGGTGAGGGGGAAGGTGAAGGCGCAGGTTTTGCAATTCCTGTGGTGGCAGGGGAAGGTGCCGGGAGAGGATGGTGGGTTGTTGGGTGGGGGTGGGGGGGGGGGGGGGGCATGGACCTGACGAGGTAGTCATGGAGGGAACGGTCTTTATGGAAAGCAGATAGGGGTGGGGAGGGAAATATATCTCTGGTAATGGGCCCATTTGTAGGTGGCAAAAATGGCAGAGGATGATGCGATGTATACGGAAGTTGGTGAGGTGGAAGGTGAGGACCAGGGGTTCTGTCCTTGTTGCGGTTGGAGGGGTGGGGTTTGAGAGCGGAGGTGCAGGAAGTGGATGAGATGCGCTGGAGGGCATCATCAACCATGTAAGAGGGGAAATTGCAGTCTTTAAAGAAGGAGGCCATCTGGTGTGTTCTGTGTTGGAACTGATCCTCGGAAGCGTCGGAAGTGGAGGAATTGGGAATATGGGATGGCATTTTTGCAGGAGGTAGGGTGGGAGTCGGTGGTTTGTAGAATGTTGGTCTTGAGTCAGTCAACGTTGATGGAGATGGAGAGGTCCAGGAAGGGGAGGGAGGTGTCAGAGATGGTCCAGGTGAATTTAAAGTCAGGGTGGAATGTGTTGGTGAAGTTGATGGACTGTTCAACCTCCTTGCGGGAGCACGAGGTGGCGCCTATGCAGTCATCAATGTAGCGGAGGAAAAGGTAGGGAGTGGTGCCCGTGTAACTGTGGAAGATAGATTGTTCCAGGTAGCCAACAAAGAGACAGGCATAGCTAGGGCCCATGCGGGTGCCCATGGCTACCCCTTTTGTCTGGAGGAAGAGGACCATCAAGCCTAATCTACCTTTCAGTTAGGTCACGCTGATCTGATCATGATCTTATTTTCACTTAGAATAAGAATATCCTTTTGTGGTCACTTTCCTACCTGCAACCAAAACTCTTGGCTCTCTTGTAATCAAAAATCTGTCCAACTGAACCTTGAATATATTCAGACCTCAATATTCTCCTTGGAAGAAAATTCCAAAAACTAAAAAAGCCTTTGGAGAAGGAACTCCTCCTCATCTCCAACTTAAATGAGGGACCTCTTATTTTTAAATCATGCCCCTTAGTTCTCCACTTTCCCACCATGAGAGGAAACATCCACTCTACATCGATCCCCTTTAGCATCTTACATACCTCAATTAGATATCCTCTCATTCTTCTAAACTCTCAGCAATACAGGCCAGAACTGCTCAATCTCTTCTGATAGTACAAACCCCTCACATCTGGAATTAATCTGGTGAACCTCCTCTGAAATTATTCCAATGCAACAATATCCCCCCTCAAGTAAGGGGATTGGGGGTTGGTGCATTTATGGAATGAGCTGCCGGAGGAAGTGGTGGAGATGGTTACAATTAAAACATTTAAAAGGATGGATATATGAATAGGACGAGTTTGGAGTGATATGGGCCAAATGCTGGCAAATGGGGCTAGGTCAGATTGGGATGTCTGGTTGGCATGGACATGTTGGAAGAGTCTGTTTCTGTGCTGTATGACTATGATTCTATTTGTAATTTTAAAAATTTCTTTATTGCCATTCACTTTCCTCCTACATTAGTATCATTGGCAAATTTGGACATAGTACATTCCATCCCTGTGTCTAAGTCATTGATAACAATTTCCCAATGACAGACGTTAAACTTACTGTTTATACAAATTCCATCTCTTCTTGATATAGTGGGTAACAAAGGCTTAATAATTGTGATATTCTGGTGTGATAGATTTGAGTACATCAGCAAAATCAGGCAAGCTTGAACTTGCTACAATAAATTGATTTTTCTGAATACAGGGCTTGTTATCTTGTCAATTAACTGAAAACACAACAAAAAATGTCTGCAATAAATGTCAAAGATAAACAGCAGCTGGCTCAGAGTTCTTGGAGTTTAATGGAGCTAAACTGGATGGCTTTTTTATGTCAAAAATATACTTTATTCATAAAAAAATTCTTCACATACAGACATTCTTTATATACATTCTTTATATAATTTCTTTATATACACAGCAGTTAAATTCTGTACAATCTTTTTATTTGAAGAACAAACAAACTCAAGGCACTTCTTATTTATGCAAGACTATAAATTGAATGGCTTACAAAAGCATTGCAAAAGCTGAAATTAAAAATGTACCATTTTTATTTCCTCTGATCAAATGGATTTTCCCCAAAGTTTAAATACCCCTGATGATGGTAACCAATACCCAAGCAAATAAGATCCCACTGCACAACATCAAGTACAAGATTTAACTTTAAATAATCACTGCCATGACTAGTCTGAGTTCAGGCAAGCAAAATGTATTCTTGCAATTGTTGGAACTACATATGGATTACGTAAAAATGTGAAAGATAATAAATTGTTTGAATACTTTCTGGATTATTCAGGAATTTCACTCAGGGGAGGGGAATTCATAGTGTTTTCTTGGAAAATGCGGTAAGTTCTTTAATGTGAACTGTGATCCAACCGCTAAACACAGAAAGTCAAGTGACTTTGGATAAACAGTCAAGCAAAGCTTTTTGAGTGATAAAATATTGAGTTTATTGTTGTTAATTGTTGGAAAACCTGGCTTTTGAAAAGATATGGGACCCTATGCTGGTGGCTGCCTGGAACTCTTTCTGCCTTAGTTTCTATTTCAGAAAGACTTTAGGGATTCAAAAAGAAGAAGACCTCCAAAGCTTGCAGTAAAAGCTTCAAGTCTCTGTCTTTCTGTTTTGGCTGAATGAATTGGAAACCTGATTAAGTTTTCCCATCCCAGTATTTTCACTCATTTGTAATCCTGAGACTCAGAACTCGCTCAATTTCCATCCAATCCAAAGCTTGCTGGAAGATATTCCATCCATTTGTCAACAATTCCATTTTGGAGAAAGTGAGGACTGCAGCTGCTGGAGATTAGAGTCAAGATTAGAGTGGTGCTGGAAAAGCACAGCAGGTCCTCCTCTCACTTATCTCTCCACCCTTCAGGCTCTCTGCCTGTATTCCTGATGAAAGGGCTTTTGCCCGAAACGTCGATTTTACTGCTCCTCGGATGCTGCCTGAACTGCTGTGCTCTTCCAGCACCACTAATCCAGAATCTTTTCCAGCACCACTCTAATCTTGAACAATTCCATTTTGTCAACCTGGTGTTCTTTGAGAATCTATCAATTTTTTTAGACCATTGACTAATAATGATCTTTTTGTCCTTTTACAAATACTTGACTGAATCTTCCCAGCACCTGAATGATATGGCGAGTGAGTCAATTGAAAAATACGGCTGTACCAGAAAAATGAGATCTCAAGGTCAAGAAAAGAAATCTGATTTTCCAGCCAAGCTTTTAACAGTGAATCAAGAATTACACTAGTAAGCAGTGAGAGGTCTATTTGCAGGCCTTAACATCTCATCATTACCTAATCTCATCTCATTTATACACAGTTCAATATTTTGCCAGTCAATGGAGAAAAATCCGATGTTGACAATTCTCATAATGGAAGTCTGATTGAGTATCTGGTGACTGTAACTTTTTGGCCTTCTACAGATAATCATCTTGGCCAGAATTCTCCAAAACCTCAGGGAATGCTACGTGGGCACTGACTACCTGCACACTCCATCTACAGAGGTTGGCATTGCCAAAACACCAGCCTGACCATATAAATAAAAGCAAATTACTGTGGACCCTGGAATCTGAAACCAGCCTGACCATGTCATTGGGCACAACAGGGATTCACTTTTAATCCAGTTCTGCCCTTATATACTACATTTTGGAGTCAACATGTTACATTGCAATGCTACTGCCAAATCACTTTGCATGGAAGGTCAGTCCCCATATCATGCATTAGAACATGGGCTGTTGAGTTGCTTTATTATTACATTTAAATATCCATTAAGTATCTCACTAGCACGGAAAAGATGCCAATTGTATTTTTCACTTGTGTTGATCTTCGCAAAAGGGTAAATGTGGTGATACATTCAGATTTGATTGATTCCCTTAAGTGTTTGGCGCTGATCCTCAGATAAGCTGATTTCTTTTTACCCCCTTTAATTTTGTCTAAATGATTTAATCACTTAACGTTCGAGGTGGTTGAGTGCTGGATCTGTTGTTTTACCCATGAATGGGAATCTGATGGCTATGCTTTCCCCAGCCCTCTCAGTGTAAACAGTATCACTCAAGGATGACTCTTACCTAGACCTCCAGCAACAATCACTCTTCCTCCAACGTGGCCCACGGAAAAGTCTGCACGTTTCTCTTTCATCCGACAGGAACGGGACTGCTTTGTCCAAATACCTAAAAACCAATGGAAAACTATTATTAAACAACAGGAAAGATCCAAACATTAACAATGTTGTTAGCTGTATGTGAAACACTGCACTGTTATGGATCTCATTTATTGAATATAGTTCCACTTATTTGTTCTTGAATATGAGAATCTGTAATTACCTCTAATCAGGTCAATGATTTATCGTAGTATTTCATTACCTTATTAATATAATCTAAATGTATATATCAGTCATTAAACCATTTCTTCCAACTTCATAGTTTAACATTAAGTGGAGAGGGATGGTGTAATGTCACTGGACCAATAATCTAGAAGATCAGGACAATGCTATGGGGAAATGGGTTCAAAGCTCCATGAATAGAGTCATAGAGTCGTAGAGATGTACAGCATGGAAACAGACTCTTCAGTTCAACTTGTCCATGCTGACCAGATATCGTGGACCAGAATAAATCTGGAATTGAAAATTAGTTTCAGTAATGGTGACAGTGAAACTATTAATCATTATCAGGAAGATTCCCTCTGGCTCTTTAAAGAAGGACATGCCACCCTTACTACATTTAACTTCAAGTAACTTCAAGACTCTTAACAGTCCTCTGAAATAGATGTAGCAAGCCACTCAGTTCAAGGCACTTAGGGATGGATCACAAGCACTAGCCACATCTCATGTGAAGTAACAGTAAACCACAAATTCCACTTGAACGGGTTTGCAGATTCTGAGATTTAAAAAAAAATAAATTCTAGCCCTCAATCTTAATACATGATAAGATAAATTAACTTCCACTGTCATGGTAAGCGAAGACATCAATTTCCCAAAATTATTGCAATAATAAGTAATCCACTTCATTGGTCACAGATATTTTTTAGGGGGAGTTTGTAATGTTTTAAACTGATTATGGATGCTCAGATTCTTTCAAGATTTTTGTGTAAATTATTTTTTAATACATTGGTTGAAGATGGCTTTAGTGGGATAGGGGAGGGCTTTTTAACCGAGTATGCTTTATGTGTAGATGACAGAGAGGAGAGCATATCAATCACAACCACCTCACTCCCCTCCCTCCCCCTCCACCCCGACCCTCCCCACCACCAGTGCCCCTCTCTTATTATCAGTTTGAGACCCGGATTGTTTAAATTCTGGGCCTGCATTTAAATTCCACTGGCTCAGAGCAACTGGCTGACACTTGATGTTGGAGAGGGAAAATATACGATTTCCCTTTGCAGCTCACAGCAACAGCACAGCTACAAGGCCCCTTGTATTCCTCAACAGTGTGTTAATTCTGACTTTAGTTTATTGTACATGTGTTGCATCTGGAATAGGTGGCTTGAGCTCCTTGTAGCAGTTCCTTTGGGATTGATGTCTGTTTATAATGGTTGTGTATTAAATGCTGATGTTCTTCTGGTGGTTATTAAATATTCACCCAACTATTTGTCCTTAATATTCTTCCAGCTATGAAGGATGATGGCCATACATTAATATATCCATTAAGATTGGGGTGGTGAGGATGCCTTCACACTGCACACTTTGGCTGATAGCTGAACAGGCTAATCCTTGAGAGACAGGTATGGCACATGAAGATACCAGGCATCATTAAGAGTTGGTCGGGCTGTGTTGGCATCTGTTGCCAGATTGTAGAAGCCATTGGCTAATGTGGTATTCCACAGGAAGTGTCACCATTTTCCTCTGTCGTCAGCTAGTGATTGCCAGGTGCAATGGTATTTGTTTGGGGAAATGTATGTCAAGTTGATAGGCATCTCTGAAGTGAAGTATTGAGTATCCTACTGATTATCTGGCTCTCGCTACCTCACCATACAGAAAGTCCTTGAGTATGTGACTACCATTAACCCTGCAGACATCGCCCAACCAATGAAATGATGTCTGCTCAAACTTTGACAAAACTGCCAAATTAGAGATTTTGTCTTGCTGAGATATTCCCTTAATACACTGCAGTCTGTGTTCTCAGCACTTTGCAGCATGTCTGTGAAACAGATTTACATTGAAAGGAAAGAAGTTCAACAATTTCACATAACCATTAAAGGAATAAGGCAGAAATACAGCTTGCATTTAAATCTACTTATTACCTACCACCTACATGATATTTCCACCTCTGTAACATTGTGCGATCCCAACCCTTCATCAGTTCATCTGCTGCTGAAACCTTCATTGATAAATTTGTTACTTCTATACATGACAAAAACAATCTACATTTAAATGGCACACAAGATGTAAAGCATCCCAAGGCATATATCAGGGCAGAAAAGCGAAAACTTGATCAATGATTAGTTTTAAGGAGCATATTAAAAGAGGAGATTTAGAGAGACAGAGACAGAGAGAAAGAGAGGGGTGGACAGACAGGAAAGTTTAATGTGGTAACGCCAGAGCTTAAGACCAAGACAACTGAAAGCATGGCCACAAAATGCAGAGTGATAGCTCAAAGGTTTGCAAAGCTGGAAGAGATTACAGTAAATAGAAGGAAGAAGCCGTGAGGTGATTTGATGTTTCCAGAATTTGTTGCTGAAGAATAGCTTGTAGAAGAGAAACAGAAGCCAAGAATCGATCACTGAGAGGCAACAGTGCAGAGATGGGAGGAGAATCCATTATAGATGATTCTATGGCTATGTTTTGATAAATAAAAATAAAAATAAACTAGGAACATACCATCGGATGGGTAAAGCAGTTGGATAAGGATGGTTTCATCAACTGTGCCAAAGGTTGCAGATGGATGAGGACCGATGGTTTTTATTGTCACAATCGGAAAAGGCGTGATTTCTGACTTTTACAAAGGCTATTTCAGTGGCCATGTTACAAACTATCTGGAAGGTTCAAATGTAATATTGTAGGAAAAATGGCAAATGATAGCACAATGAAATACAGCACTTTTGAACATTGGGTTGGAAATGGAGAAAAACCCATTAATAATATCAGCTAACGTGGGGTTCAGAAAAGAAAGTTGATTGCTCAATAGATTGGTCAGAACTGAATTAAGGGAGGAGGGGGTTAGTCTCACTGCAATGATGAGGTTGTAGAGACCATAAATGGATGATGGAAGAAAACTGAGAGAAAGATGAGTTCAGAGGTATGCGTACGAAGAGTATTTGAGGTTGTTTTGTCCTGTTAGACTGAGCAGGTAAAGATTAAGAAGCAGAATAGATTGCCTCAATCTTAGTGACAATAAAGTAGTGAGTTGCTTATAATTATTCGTCAAGGTGAGAATGAGGGAGGTAGGGGAGATAAGGGAGGGTGATTTAAGAGGATAATTTATGAGAAGAGAAACTAGAGATTAATCTTTGCATTTTTGGCAGATCTTAGAATAGTGAGCAGTTTCAATAATGGAGAGCATAATTTGATAATACATTAAGAGGTGCAATCATATTTAATGATATATGGTTAAACCGACTGAATGTCAAATATATTCAGAATTACATCACTTGACACAAGGTGCCGGAATTTATGGATGCACCAGGAGAAAAAACTAGATTTACAGAGATGAATGGTTTTATTGGAGATAGGGCATTGAAAATGGTCAAGACATTCTGACTTAGTTAATCAGTATCTACAAAAGCTATAATAAATTGAAGGCCAAGCACTGCATAATTGTAAATTTGAGAGGAAAGTCGTAAGAAACTTGAAAGAAAGTCTCTTCCTAGTTGGGCACAGAAAGTCCAGAGTTCGGGAGAGGGAATATAAGTAGGAAGCAAAATGAGGAAATATGCAGAGATTGCCTGATCATTGAGAATAACAGTAGGGGTGGTGGGGCAACACAAGATGGCAGGATAAGAAGGATGTTCTGTTTCCACTAGCTGTTATATCAGTAACTAGGGGTCACAATTTTAAGATCTTCAGTAAGGGATCAAGGAGTGAAATGAGGAGAAACTACTTTACTCTGCGAGTTGTTAGGATTTGGATTGTGTTGCCTGGGAGAATGGAGGAGACTGATTCCACAGGAGTTTCAAAAGTGAATTGGATACATATTTGAATATCATGAATTTAGAGGGCCATGGAGGTAGGGCTGGAGAATGCGACCAGCCAGGTAGCTCTTTCAGGAGCCTGTACAGACACGATGGGTCAAATGGCCTCCTTCTGTGCTGTAATATTCTATGATTCCATACCTTCCATTTTAACAATCCACCATTCGCAGTCATGTTTTTAGGTATCTATACCCTAAACACTGGAATTTCCACGAGCAATCTCTCACCTCTTTATCTCTCTATTCTCATTTAAGATGTTCTTTCAAACCTTAACTCTTTACCCACCTGTCCTAATATCCCTATTTAGTTTGATATCACACTTTTGAAATGCTTTGAAATATTTTGCTGCTTTGTCTGTGACAAATAAATCTGATGTTGCTGCATGTATCTATCCATTAAATGAAAATAGAGGTCACATGTGGTGACAGTCCCAGTATCAGAAATGGCACCAAAATGGATGGAAAGGAGCTTGCAGCAAGGGAAGAGATGACCAATAAATTCCTCTTCTGACTGGGCCCTGCATGATTAATTCACCCAAGTTTAGTTCCAATGAACACAACAGTGATTCTTTACTGATTGTCCAGATATCTTCTTGGCCATAATGCACAAATAAAAGCCAGCACAAAACAACCATTCTTACCATCAAGTAAACTATCGAGTTGTCCATACCATAATCGACTGCACATTTTCATAACCTTCCCTGTGCCTTTGCTTGGTCTTGTGTTCCCACTAAGTTGTTTCTTAGTAGCTGCAGCATGGTTGGTGGATTAATGACTGACTTTCATTGTAGGAGAGTGCAGACAGACTTGGAGGATAGCAAGGCTTACATTTTTGTCAATTTTAGCAATACATATATTACAAAAAAAAACAGGCTCCAGGGGTTAATATTGTCAATACAATCAAAAGCACTACAATCAACTCACACAAAACAAAAATGATGTAAACATTATTAGAGACCCTTCAGGTTACTGATGCATTGCATGGATCACCCAGTGTGAAACACAAACTTCTGCCATCACAGTTGTGGGAGGCCATATACTTCACTGGCAACCTATGTGTCTGCAACGTACTTCATGTAATCACTAATCTGAAATGCTTAGGGATGTGAAAGACACCATTTCAAATTCAAATAAATTCATACTACTGCAGATTCTGGATATCTGAAATAATTACAGAGAATGTGAGAGCAACTCAGCACATTGACAGTGGAGAGAGAAACAGAGTTAACGTTTTGAGTGCAGTATTGCCCTGAAGAAGAGACACATCAAACTCGATTTGTTAACCCTGTTTCCCTGTTCCAATTCAAGTCAATTCCTTCTATTCATCTCTAAAATTTAGGTAGGGGTGACTCTTCTCTTCCACATATTAAATAAATAATTGTATTTCTGTATTACCCAGCAGGAGGCACTACACAACAAGAAGACTACAAATTTCAATTCAAATAGAACCTTGATCTCATTAATTCTGGCACTAAAACCTGCACTGCAGCAAATCTGGAGTCCTACTATCATATACACTGCAGTAAGTTTTGAACTTTCCATTTAATTTATTGATGGTATGAACACTGCAGGAATATCAGTGAGAAGGATATTCTAATCTCTTCAGATCCTGAAAAGTTAACACTCGAAGGAAGGCAGATGAGGTTGCCTTTTTACTCCAACAGGTTTTGCTAATTGTGTCCATCATTCATTTGTCAAAGTTGCCATGGAAATTGAATCATGAAGTTTCTTAAGAGCCTAAAAGATTGACAGCATTTCCCACAACAGGAATCCATGCAGCAACACATTAACCTGCTTCTATCAGCAGCTTTTCAGAATAAAATCAATCGCACAGCAACTGACGCAGCCTTGTCCAAAGAAAAGATGCATATTTAAGATACCAGTTCCATTAGTCTCTGTTCCCTGCCTTAATGGCTATTGGAAGTTATGCTGATTGAAGGTGAGATATTTTCCTGAATGTTTGATAGCTTGAAACATTCTCACAGTGCAGCTCTTATTAGTTGGAGCATAGGGCTCTTAAAGGAACAGAAATAAATAAGGGGAGATAAAGTAAAATGAATGAATTAGATTTGCTCAAGTACAGTGGGTCAGAGAACCAAGGGATAAGAAACGGTCGCAAAGTTCAAAAATTGGTATAATTTCACTGACCCAGCACTCCCAGTAGGCTCAGTTGGTTGAATCCAAGGAACAGGAGAATCGACATTTTGGGCAAAAGCCCTTCATCAGGAATGAAAGGCACATTCCTGATGAAAGGCTTTTGCCCAAAACGTTGATTATCCTCCTCCTCGGATGCTGCCTGACCTGCTGTGCTTTTCCAGCACCACATTCTTAACTCTAATCTCCGGCATCTGCAGTCCTCACTTTCGCTCAGTAGGTTGAAGATGGGTTAGAAATAGGACTACACCACAGTAGTGCCAAGTCTGGTTTTAACAATATCAAGGGAGGTGCCAGTAATCTTAGAGATTATATAATGCTCATGTCAAAAATCTATGACTACATGTAGGAAGGTGTCCAGGTCATGTAGGTACTGGACTCTGTATTACAAACCCAGCCAGTCGCTCTGGATACCTGGTTTCTGGGTTTATTACATCTCACTCCTCTCTACCTCAGTTCAACATGGAAGTTAGCTGGGGTTCAAAGTAAAAAACTTTTATTTGTCACTAGAAGTTCTTCATTGAGTCAGAAACACTACATATTTCCTTCTTCACTAAACATTTTCACAAAGGACTTACTGCAACTAAGAACAAGCAATTTTTGTGGGTGATATAGAATCTTATTGGGTCTTTATTGTTTTTTGCCACTGTGTTTACAAAGCAAGTTCATTCAAAAATAGCAGCTCAGACTGTTCGTTAAACACTAGCCTGAGAAAAGACAATGTAGAGATTATTTTCATGCTGGGGACATTATGTGTATGAATAATTGTGGGTCTAGTGCCCATTATTTTCAAATATGCAAGGCTGGTACTTCCTATCAGCAACACTAATTCAGAAAATTAGCCCTGACAAGTTTGCCACAGCAATTAGGAAAACATGGATATGTACAAGTTATAAATTGTAATGCTATTTACATGTTTAAAATGTTTAATACTTCAGAGTGCTGTTATTAATGGTCACAACTGGACTATTCCCACATGTGTTAGCTGGGAGACAGGTAAAAATGTGTGTTGCACAAGAATTTGGCACTGCGAAAAGATACATCTATAAATACAAGGTGTATAGCAATTAAACTGATGAGCTGCGGGCATAGATAGCCACATGGAAGCATGATGTCATTGCTAAAATGGAAACTTGCTTAAGGAAAGGCAAGAATGGCAACTCAACAACCCTGGGTATAGAGTTCTCATGCAGGATAGAGAAGGAATAAGGAAGGATTGGTATGGGTAATTACAGCTGACAGAAGGGATGACACACTAATAAATCATCAAATAAAGACATGGGTTGAGCTCAGAAGCAACGGAGGGGCAGACATGTTACTAGGTGTGTAGACAGACCTCAAATAGTGGGAGGGAGATGGAAGATGGAGATGGAAGAACAAATTTCTGATTGTAAATACAATAGTGCTGTAATAGATCTGCTCTATTAACAGCAGGCATATGATCAGTGTGAAAGGCACAGAGGGCACAAAACTCTTGAACAGCTTTCAAGAGAACATTTTTTAGCTTCGATGTAATAAGCCCAATGAGAGGGGTACAATTCTAGATTGTCAGGGAATGGAACTGGGCAAGTGGAGGGAGCATGTGGTGGGTAACCGTTTTGGAGACAGTGACCATAATATATATTGTGAAAGAGGACAAAGGCAGAACAAGAGTAAAATTCTAAATTGATAGAGCTAAGAGGTGATCTGGTAAAGGTAGACTGGTTCAGCTATTTGTAAAAAAAAACAAGACTGAACAGTGGAATGCATTCAAAAACAAAATGCTCCAGGCACATTCTAGACATGTCCTCACAAAGAAAAAAAGCTGGCAAATCTAGAATCCTCTCATCTGGAAGCATATACAAAGATAAAGCAGACAAAGAAAGCATATGACAGTCACAATCAATCTTAAGAGTGAAAAATGTGTGATGCATTATAGAAAATACAGAAGTAAAAAAGAAAATTAAGTTTGACAAAGAGAAGCTATGAAGACAATATTGGCCGGTAAAATCAAGAAAAGCCCAAAGGCACTTTTCAGTACATTCAAAGCAAAAGGGGAGGGCCTATAAGAGATGTACAAGGTAATTCATACGCAGATGTTAAAGATGTGGGCAGAGTTTTTAATAAGTACTTCATCTTTGTCTGAACAACAGAACAGGTTGATGCAGACCTTTTTAGTTAAAGAGAAGGGGTGTGATATATTATCTACTAAAAGCACAATATGAGAGGAAGGACTAGAGGGATTCACATACTTGAATGTGGATAAGTAGCCAGGTCCAGACAGATTATATCTCAATCCATTGAAGGAAGCCAAGGAGGAAAGAACAGATGTTCTGAGGATTATTTTTTAATCCTCACTAAAAAAACAGACAAGGTGTCAGTGTTTGTGAACATTGTACCATTTTATAAAAATGGCTGAGAGGAATAGGCTACATAATTATAGGCTGCTTAGTCCAATTTTGGTGGTAAAAAAATCGTTAGAATCAATTCTGAGACATAATGAGCTGTCACTTGGAAATGCATGATTAATAGGGATAGTCAGTATGGTTTTGTTAAGGAAAAGCTGTGTCTTACTAACTTATAGAAAATACAATTTTAAAAAGTGCAGTTTGGTAATACTGTAGAAGGTAAACCGATTCTGAACTAAACATTGCCTGAAACCCAAGGTGTCAGTTCAGAAAATGGTGCAAACCAAGGCAAGGGTAATGAAGTATGATAAATCTATTAAGATTTTTATCCATCACCTTTTATGTTATATGCCGGTGAAATAATGGTATTTTTAATCTTGGTTTGAACTCAATGGATAGAGTCATAGAGATGTACAGCACAGAAACAGACTTTCAGTCCAACTCTTCCATGCCGACCAGATATCCTAAATTAATCGAGCCCCATTTGGCAGAATTTCACCCATATCCCTCTAAACCCTTCCTATTCATATATCCATCCAGGTGTTTTTTAATGTGCAATTGTGTCAGCATCCACCACCTTCTCTGGCAGCTCATTCCATATGCGCATCACCGTCTGTGTGAAAAAGTTATCTCTTCGGTCCTTTTTAATTCTTTCCCCTCTAACCTTAAACCTATTCCCTCTAGTTTTGGACCCCCCCCCCCCCCACCAAGGGGAAAAGACCTTGGCTATTCACCTTATCCATGCCCCTCACAATTTTATAAACGTTTATAAGGTCACCTCTCAGCCTCTGACGCTCCAGGGAAAATAGCCCCGGTCTATTCAGCCTCTCCCTATAGCTCAAAGCCTCCAACCCTGGCACCTGCTCAAACCTTCCAATCTTGGCACGATCCTTGAAAAGGATCATGTATGTACAGGATGATATCAATGAGTTTTCTTCTGTGTTGAAGCAATATTGTATTTGTAATCTCAGTCCAGAATGATTTCTGAGTAATCAACAGATTGGTTGTTAAAATAATTAGTTTTCTAACTGTTTATTATATTTTCCCTTAATTACTCTCAATTTATGCATTTCAATAACTCAAATAATGGTTTATCACAGAGACAAATGAATGAGGAGACTATTTGTTTAGTATTTTCCTCATTAGATAGTACATACACATTGCAATGTATAAATTTGGACCTATCATACTGTTCAACATCAAATTGAACTAATTTTGCATAGCCTAGTTAAAATGAATGAAATGAATTTGTAAATCCATTTTTTAATGTTTGTAGCAGTAAAGATAGCTCATTATAGAACAAAAAGAACATAACACACAATGCTTAAAAGAGAGCTTTGATTTTCTAATGTTGGTGCTGTTTATACTCAAATGATTAGGTGGAAATTTTAGATTGATTAAATTTCCTGCTAATATTCAAATAAGGTTTGCACCCACTGAAATTTACTACAAAAGATGGAACTGATATGAAAATAGATAGAATTTTGGTAAAATGAAATATTACTTCACTTTTGTTCCTGGGCCTTAATTCGAAAATCAAACCTATTTTAGCAAAGTTTACAAAATGTCAACTCAATTTGCCAGAACTGTTTTAAATAGATTAAAAGCATAAGTGGACGGTAGGTAAAACTATTATACAATGACTCGTGTTATCCACCACACCGTTCTATTGATCCATAGCATTGAGTTGTGCTCTCCCTATGTAATATTTGATTGCTGGTTCTCAGATAATGAATTCATGATAGTGCATTTGGCTTAACAACCACTTCTGGGTTAATGAAAAACAGACCTAACTGACTGCAGTATTACATTAAACCCAGGTTAGAGACTGCACGAGGCACGATTTTATAGAGTTTGGAAATATTTCAATTATTCTAGCTGGATAGGATAGAATTAAACTCAATCAACCAGTCCAGAATGAGAAAATGCAATAATATTGATCAAACAAACCTGACACACAATAAAGGAGCAAAGGACAAAAGAAGAAATAAATCAATGAGGTACAACAGGAGATAATTCTCTATTGTAGTTCATAAATAAAGCTGTCAGTTAGATGTTTGTGCATCCATAAAACTTCCTATTCCCACACTTTGGCATCAACAAGCTATTTATGCTTTACTCTATTAACAATATAGTGTCAGCAAGACATCAGCTCAAGGAAGGCTTCCTCAAGAAATGCAACATAGATGTCAAAGTGTTGGAGACTCTCATTCAGACTTAGAGGAAGCTCCTGTATGATGGGACTCAATTCTTTGAGAACACCCGTTGGCAGAAAAGGAACCAGAGAAAGGAATGTAAGTGATTGCAAGGCCAAGACTGATCCGAGAGACACTTGCCAAATGTGTGGTCAGAGACGAGGCTTGAGGACTGGCTCAGCAGCCATGCAAGATCCTGCAGAACCTGTGACACCAAATCATCTGGAATTTTCCAGGTGGACAATTATACTTATTTGGCAGTAATTGCTGATGACAATCTCTTACTTTTAGCTCTATTAGAATTTTGATACCTTATTTCTGGAGTTTATTCTCAATTCTATAAATATCAATAAATACTTCAGAAAATTTCAACATAAAAAAGTGCTTGTTGATGTATGCATCAGGTTAGAGTTAAATTAGGGTTTTTGTGAAAGACTATCAGGTTCATATTTCTGTGACTTGAACCCAGAAAACGCTTCTCTTCATAAAGCATAAGAAACTTGATAATGACCCCTGGAATTTATTGCACATAAAAACGGAATGCATTGGGAATACTCAGCAGGTCTGGCAGAATCTATCGGGAGAGAATATCCCAGGACTAGTAATCTAGTGGCCAGGTCTAATGGCCAACAGTTCAAGGCAATTTGAACATGGGTTCATCAGCTGGAGGAATTTAAAATAAACCAGTACATGTGAAACAAAAAACAGTCCAATGATGTCTACGATATCATTGTCATTTGTTCTAAAACCCAACTTGTTTACTAATGTCCTTGAAGGAAAGAAATATGTCATTCTTACTTAGCCTGGCCTACATCTCACTCTAGACTCACAGCAATGACTGCTTTCTCAAGTGATTCAGCAAGCCACTCAGTCCAAGGACAATTGGAGCTGGACAACAAATGCTGGCATTGAGAAATGAACACAAGGATTGGTTCTGGGTCCTCAACTTTTTGTCATTTACATAAATGATTTGGATGCGAACATAAGAGGTACAGTTAGTAAGTTTGCAGATGACACCAAAATTGGAGGTGTAGTGGACAGCGAAGAGGGTTACTTCAGATTACAACAGGATCTGGACCAGATGGGCCAATGGACTGAGAAGTTACAGATGGAGTTTAATTCAGATAAATGCGAGGTGCTGCATTTTGGGAAAGCAAATCTTAGCAGGACTTATACACTTAATGGTAAGGTCCTACGGAGTGTTGCTGAACAAAGAGACCTTGGAGTGCAAGTTCATAGCTCCTTGAAAGTAGAGTTGCAGGTAGATAGGATAGTGAAGAAGGTGTTTGATATGCTTTCCTTTATTGGTCAGAGTATTGAGTACAGGAGTTGGGAGGTCATGTTGCGGCTGTACAGGACATTGGTTAGGCCACTGTTGGAATATTGTGTGCAATTCTGGTCTCCTTCCTATTGGAAAGATGTTGTGAAACTTGAAAGGGTTCAGAAAAGATTTACAAGGATGTTGCCAGGGTTGGAGGATTTGAGCTATAGGGAGAGGCTGAACAGGCTGGGGCTGTTTTCCCTGGTGCGTCGGAGTTTGAGGGATGACCTTATAGAGGTTTACAAAATTATGAGGGGCATAGATAGGATAAATAGGCAAAGACTTTTCCCTGGGGTCGGGGAGTCCAGAACTAGAGGGCATAGGTTTAGGGTGAGAGGGGAAAGATATAAAAGAGACCTAAGGGGCAACTTTTTCACGCAGAGGGTGATACGTGTATGTAATGAGCTGCCAGAGGATGTGGTGGAGGCTGGTACAATTGCAACATTTAAGAGGCATTTGGATGGGTATATGAATAGGAAAGGTTTAGAGGGATATGGGTCGGGTGCTGGCAGGTAGGACTAGATTGGGTTGGGATATCTGGTCGGCATGGACAGGTTGGACTGAAGGGTCTGTTTCCATGCTGTACATCTCTATGACTCTATCCCATCAAATAACAATTAAAATAAGTTGAAACTGAAAGATACATGAATATCTGACAAGCATTTAGGAACAGGAGATTGCTATTCACATATTTGAGCTTGTTTCACCAATTAAATCAAAAGTTCTCAAATCATAAGAACCCCTTTTTTTGTCCCAAAGACTGGTGGATCATATCAAACAGCATGTTTGCAACAAGCAAGGTACTGACCATATCCAATTAGCCCATCCTTTTTAAGAATCAAAGCAGATTGTTCAATATTAGACGTGATATGTGTTTGAGTGTAATTCATCAAATAATCCTGAGCATGCTGAGAATTATACTTTTTGCGATTGTAACAAGGTCAGCCAGGTGGACCTCATAGAATATGAGTTTCCTGATTGGGACTGTTAACCTGGTTCAATGAGAGAGCTCTGGCTGACAGATATAAACAGGAGCGTCAGAGATTCTGATTACTCTGAGAGCTAGCTCTGAGAGAACTGGATCAGTGTCAAGTACTACGCATATGGAAATAAAGGATGACTTGGTGATGGGATAACGACCTCTGTGGAGTTATTTCAAATTTGACAGCCAATTTAACATTGTTAGTTGGGCTCACGTGTGGTGTACTTGTATGTATTAGAAGTGATATATACTAATACACAGGGCTCTATTCCTTGCAAACAAACAGAACATGTACACACATAGTGCTTGTTCTAACGTAGCAAAATAGGTGATGGTGATTCCATGCTTCATTCTTCAGATCAATGCCTTGATCACTAAGAGTCAACCTACTTAGTTTAACTTCTTTTAAAAAAAAACCTTGAAATTTAATTGTCAGCTATATCTAACTGTTACATTCTCCTTGGCAATGCCTTTACCAATCAGAGGCCTCCCGTAATCCATTCAGCACTGTCTTCACATACAGTCAAAATGATGTTCCCCTTTGAAATGCTAGTTATGCAAATGACCCATTGAGTGCAAGATGGAAAACTTCAACAAGATGTTTTTAGCAATTCCCAAGCTATGTACTATAATTGACTATTATATAATACTTGTAGTACAGAGTTGCATCTAAGAAAGCAGATATCTCATTACAGATAGCAGATGGCAGTGCTGCTTCTTACTGCAGAATCTCATGATTTTTAGAAGGTGCCAACTAAGGAGAGGATGAGGGTGGCGGTGTGGGTAGGGAACAAGAGCACTGAGGAAGCACAACACAGAGATAGCAGAAGTACAGGGAAAACAGAGCATAGAGAAAACATGAGCAGAGAGAAAATGAGCTCAGATAGAACAGGAGCATTGAGTGAGCAGGAGAACAGAAACAACAGAAAATAGAAGCAGAAACATGGTGGATGGGGGTTGAGGTGTGAAAGGGACAGGAACACAGAGAAAGAGAAGATCAGGGAAGTGAAGTAGCATTGTGGCTGTAGAACAAGCCACCAGCCCTTGGTATTCATCTACATTGCCCACCAAATGGGTGACCCTACTTTGTAGACACCTAGAAAGGCTCCTACTGACTCACATATCTCCACACACCTCCGATTGAGAACAACTGAAATAGATAGTGGCTAATCTCTACATGATGAATAAAAGAAAATAGATACTAGAATTTCTGTTTTACCTTTCACTGAAAATACATTCCTGAAATTGCTTCCTGCTTACTAATTAGAGCAAAGACGTAGAACTGCAATTTCAAATAATTTATATGAAATGTCTACTCAGTAAAGAAAGCAAGGATTGAGTTTAATTCAGCTTATCTCCACATCATGAAAGCATTAAGGCTATACTTTGCAATTGGAAAAGCATCCCGTCATTCTTAGGCAACACCCGTTAGCTAATTAACTAGCGCCAGACATTAAAAAAAACTTGTTACTATGGAGAGATGTCATAGCAATATGAACTCTTTAATACTGTGCACTGTGGCAAACTCTATAATCCCTTTAATCACACAACTATGCTATTCAGTGCTGCAGAAGAGTTTATAATTCTTACAATGGAATTTTTTCTGGTTTTGCTGAAATAATTTGTGAGCCTTTCAAGTTGACAGTCTTGTTATCAACGTCTGTGAAAAAGTATTTTATTTCTTGCCTTATTTGTGTAGAAGATGAAAAAAATCCCAGCACAACAAAATTGGATGCAACAATGAGGGTATAAGTTCGCAAAAAGTTGAGAAAATGTTCAAAACAACTTAATTTAACTGAAAGGATTATGGTCTTTACTACCTTCAGGAATCCAATAGCATGGAGGCCTGTATGAGACAGGTTGATGAAATCAGTTAAAATAGAACTATCAGAACTAACTTGCTGTATAAATGCAATATTTCTTTACTGTTTCTTTTTATTTTCCTTACATCCATTGCATCCCCTGGCTTTAGTGAGTATGTCTCTTTAACTCCTCATCAGCAGTATAATAAAGACATTGGGCAGTTGAGCACATAATGAGTGTTATTTCCAGGGTATGCCTGATAAAAGTGGTGCCTGCTAACACCTGATGATGCCTTTAAAACACTAAGCTAAACCACATCATTACAAAAGGTTTCTTAATGATCTCCTAAGGCAGAACAATGTATCTGGATGAAGTAATTAGTAAAAGATAAAAACAATTTACCATTATTCTTCCATTGTTATATTTGCAAGTATTTATTCAATCTGTTATTTTCTCTCCCACTTTCTTTTCTAACGTTCTTTAATTTGTTGTGTATGTGCTTTCAAATACTTTGCTGTTATATGAGTCTGTAGTTTGTTTCTTCGTAGAATTATTTGCAAATATAAGTGCTTCCATACATGATAGCTAGAAGGGCTGTGTCCAAATACATTTTCCAGTGGCTGCTGCACTATACATCTGATGAGTTTACTCATGGTAGTCAGAGAAGAATGTTTGAAGAATAGACTAATGAGAAGGATGTATTCAAAAAGGTGCCATATACTCAGAGGGGTAAAAGCATTACAGCATTTACTACATTTCAGAAAAAAAGTAGTCAGTTGAAGTTTTGTTTCATTATTTTCCTTTTATAGTTTTCTTCAATAAAATTGATTGACATCCTCAGAGGTCACAGAACTACAGTGCAATTATCCAAAAGATAATGAATAAGCTGAAAGCTTTTTGTGAAAGAGAAAATGGAAAGGGATTAGAAAAGGCTTTATAAATTGATAATATGAGCTCTTTATTTTTGTTTGAATGATTGAATAACCTTTAGTGCTCTGCAATTTGGTCAATGCAATTTTAATTAGATGGGAGGCTGCTAGAGAATGGATGAAATGTTATTAGATACGACATTTGAGTTGATCTATGTAATCTCCTTCCTACTCTTGAGTAGAATGGATAAAACAGCCTCTAACCCTGATTATTCTTAGTAACAGGAATGGTGAAGTGCATTACTGACAAAATAAGAAATGTTTCTGGACTCTGGTGTCATATCTGTTTTGTAGTAATGTGAACAGATGCTGTTTTTCTGTACTTTTTAGACAAGGCAAGAGATAGAATGAGAGGGAGATGGTGGGGTGTGGGGGGGTTACAATTTTTTTCCAGCAATGATAAAATGTCAGGACAGTTCAAATCCCTCACCACAAGGATTAATTAATTTTATAAGTGAAATTTGTGAAAAGGCACTTTGCTTATCAGAGTATCCACTTTTCCAAGAGGCCATTGTGAGATCAGAAAACCATGAAGCACAACAAAGACTCCAGACTCAACCAGAGCCTTACAAGCTTGATTCTTTTGGAATTCCCAAGTGGTAAACATTCGCCAACCGCCCAGCAGTATAGCAGTACCCGCTAAATAGGTGGAGAAGCAACAAAGCGCAACACCACAAGTAGAGAATCTGAAAGAATGTTCAAGTGAAGAAGAAAATAGTCCTTTGTCTGAACCAGTTCTCTTCCTTACCTCAGTGTATAGGATGGGCTGAAGGGCTAAAATTGTTGATGATATTCAACAGGTGCAAACTTTGAATGAGTCCTGTGAACATTCCTTGTACATGCTGCAGATAACACAATCAAAACTTGTTTTCTGTACATGCAAGCAGCTTGTTTTTTGTATCTGCTTTTCTGTGCTGACTCTTTGTTACACTGTATAAAGGAGACAGTTTCATTCCAAGTTTCCTTTCCAATAATGGGACCATGAACAGTGCCAGAAATAAACCTACGCCTTCAGGCCAGCCACTGATTGAAGGGTCCTTGATGTGCACGAGGGCATGAGACTCATTGCTTTCTTTTCTTCCCTTTTTCATTTTTTTAAATGACTAAATAGATGGCCATAATTCAGTCTTTTATTTTTCCTTCCTTTTTCCAGCTTTTATTATTACTCAATATATGTTCATATTTAAGCAAACTGCTGTTGTCAAGTCTTCTCTTAACTACATTAAACCAAATCTGAAAAGTGTGACATGGTGGCCTCATGGTTAGCATTGCTGCCTCACAGCGCCAGGGACCTGGTTCGATTCCAGCCTCAGGTGACTGTCTGTGTGGAATTTGCACATTCTCCCTGTGTCTGCATGGGTTTCCTGTGAGTGCTCTGATTTCCTCCCATAGTCCAAAGATGTGCAGGTTGGGTGATTTGGCTGTTTAGGGATGTGTAGGTTAGGTGCATTAGTCAGGAATAAAATATAGGGTAGAGGGAATGGGTCTTTGGAGGGTCAGTGTGGACTTGTTGTGCTGAAGCGCATGTATCCACACTGTAGGGATTCTAAGGGACCACTTGGATATACTCTGTGATCCAAGATACTCAGTGAGTCACAAAGAAGGTATGCTTATACAATCCTGCAGCCCCATGTTTGCCTTGTTCAATGCAACGTGTGCCTCCATCTTGCCATAAACACTGGGACCAGTTGAAATTGTGGCCAGTAATGACATCTCTTTTCCTGATGTCAGTTTACAAGGTGCTGACTGCAGGACCCACTCAGCTCCCAAACTCGAACAACATAAATGGGGAGAGGGGTAAACTAAATATCCACATCCCAGTTAAATTTCAATTTTTATTAGTCTAATTGGTCACTATGATTGCCATTCTCAAGGAAATTTGAAGTCAGAAAATCAAGTGCCAAAAAGTAGGGAAGGATGAGCTTAAAACAATCACGATCATTCGAGGAAAAGCACAAAGAAAATTCATGACAAATCCCATGGACTTGATTGCCTGCATCCTTGGGACTTAAAAGAAATGGCTGCAGAGATAGTGGATTGGTTGTAATTATTCACAGTTCATTAGATTCTGCAAATGTCCCAGCAGGTTGGAAAATACAACTGTAACACCCTACTGAACAAGGGAACACAACAGGAAGCAGGAAGATATAGGCCAGTTATTCTAACATCTGTTACTGGGAAAATGATAAAATTCATTATTAAGGTGGCAGTAGCAGGACATTCATAATAAGCTTAGACAGAACCAACATGATTTCATGAAAGGGTAATCTTGTTTTATAAATTTTAGAGCTTTTTTAGGACTTAATAAGCTCTGTGTATAAAGGACAACCAATAGATGTAGTGTATTTTCATTTCCAAAAAGGCGTCTGATAAGGTACCATATAAAAGGCTGCAATTCAAGATAAGGGATTGGAGTGATATGTTAGCACAGATAAAGAATTGGCATCACTTTACATCATAAACCAGTCAACTGAGCTAACCAAGCCCTAATATAGCATGAACAATCAGGATAAATGGATAATTTTCATTTTGGCAAACTATAACTGTTGGGTGCCATAGAATCTGTGTTGGGACACAATCTTGATTTTATTTAATGATGGAACAGGCTTGAGGAGTTGCATGAACTAATTCTGCTCCTATTTCTTATGTTTTTATTTTCTTTCCAGTTTTATTACAGTCACCTTTATGTGATAATTTAGTCAACATTAATCCAAACCTGTTTGAGCCTAGGCTCAGCATCATATTCAAATCTTCATTGCCTGTATTCTAACCTAATTCAAATTCCACTGACCCAGCTTACTCACTTTCAATGTCTTCAGGTTAAGCAAATGCTGTTAAGTTACAGTTCTCATATTTTATTCAAGTCTCCCCACCACTCATCCATTCTTCTCTCAATTATCACCTCCAGCCCAACAACTCTCTAAGATACCTGCACTAAATTTGGTCTCTTCAGTTTTAAGCCATCCATCACATCCTTAGCTGCCAAGATCCAAAGTTCTAGAATTCCCTCCCTAAATCTCTCCACTTTTCATCCTCCCTTTCCACTTTTAAAATGTACCTTAACATCCAGGAAGATAAAAACAAATGATGCAAGGCTTGTCCTGCTGCCCAGTTGAAGAAAACTTTGGAAGAGATTACATTCCATTTAATTAAAATTCTTCCAATGGCAATGCTCAGTGGAGCCCATGTAGTGAGAAAAGAAATAAAACCATCAAGTAAAATAAAAAGAAAGTGCTTAACTTACCTTGTTCTATGTCAAAGACTTCCACTGTATTGACAAAATGTGGCCTGGAGTAGAAGTTATGAGGGCCTGGTTGCTGAAGACCTCCAAGGCTGTAAAAGCATTTCTCAGTCGTAGCACAATTAGCGAATGCACGGCGGGTAGGAATGCTTGGATATTTGGTCCAGCTCTTTGTTTCCAAGTCTAAGGCTTCAAAAGCGGTCACAGGTAGTTTGCCCTGTCTTCCTCCTAAGATGAAACAAAGGGTTTGGATCACTGTACTTCAACAGTACATGCATCATTGTATAAACATTTTTACTTTGCTGTTGGCTAAATATTGTTGACTATATGTAAACCTGTGAGTGCTATAGCCTTTTAGATTTTAGTATTGGGATTTTAGATTTTAGTAACCCTTCGTCAAGATACCTATAGGGTAGAGTGTATAAAAATTGGCAAGCTATATTGCAGCTATACAGAACTTTAGTTAGGCCACGTTTGGAATATTACGCACAGTTTGATCGCCACCCTACCAAAAGGATGTGGAGACTTTGGAGAGGGTACAGAAAAGGTTTACCAGGATATTGCCTGGTTTGGAGGATATTAGCTATGAGGAGAGATTTGACAAAATTGGTTTGTTTTCATTTGAGGATTAGAGGCGGACAGGTGACCAATTGAAGTTTATGAGAGGCACAGATAGAATGGATACTTGGAGCGTTTTTCCCAGGGCAGAAAATTAGTTACTAATTGTGCTAAATTAAGTTAAAAGGGGGAAAGTTTAAAAGAAGATGTGAAAGAAAAGTATTGTTACACAGAGAGTGATAAGTACCTGGAATGCACTCCCAGAGGAGGTGATAGAAGTAAATACAATCACAACATTTAAAAGACATCTTGACAGACAAATGAATACGCAGACAATAGAGGGATAGAGACCATGTTGAGGCAAAATCTTTAGAAAGTTGAGTTTAGAAAGGTGTTAAGTGTCAGCGAGGGCTTGGTGGGGCAAAAGTCCACTTCCTGTGCTGTACCTTTTTTGTTCTTTCAAAATATGTCTGTTAGTATCCAGTTGAAGACACGAGGGTTGCAACATGTATTTGTGTGTGGAATGGAGATGTGGGGCAAAAATGGCCTGAGACTGGACCTCAGGCTTCAGTTAACTGTTCTGTGTGGATATCCATCAAAAGCTGCTCCCTCTTTTTAGATAAATGAATTTGAGGCATCCTCCCTCCCATTTGGATTCACATGACAAAGAAGACTTACTAAACTGAAGTTCTTGTTACCCATGGATGGATAACCAATGTAAGTATACATTGGGTGTGACAGTGGTTGTGAGTGAACACAAGGCATTGTTTTTCCAGATGCATACTACACAAAAGATCAGCTTTAGATCAAATCAGATATTAACATGTCTGAATGATGGCTGATTGCACTGTACGTTTTGATCCCTCAGCTGTTCCAGCAGATTCCTTTGAGCTTCTGACTTGAAGTTTTAAAACTTAATAATGTGATCAATTTCATTTCCTTTTGGATTATACGATATCCAAACAGAACAACTTTATACTCTAGCAGAATGGCTCTGAAAAAGACGATGTCCCAAATGAGATCCCAAAGTTACTTCTGGTTTCCTCTTAGATTCAGAGAGATGTACAGCATGGAAACAGACTCTTCGGTCTAACTTGTCCATGCCGACCAGATATCCCAACCCAATATAGTCCCACCTGCCAGCACCCGGCCCATATCTTCCAAACCCTTCCTTTTTATTATACCCATCCAAATGGCTTTTAAATGCTGCAATTGTACTAGCCTCCACCACTTCCTCTGGCAGCTCATTTCATACATGTACCACCCTCTGCGTGAAAAAGTTGCCCTGTAGGTCTCTTTTATATCTTTCCCCTCTCACCCTAAACCTATGCCCTCTAGTACTGTACTCCCCCAACCCAGGGAAAAGGCTTTGCCTATTTATCTTTTCCATGCCCCTCATGATTTTATAAACCTCGATAAGGTCACCTGTCAGCCTTCAATGCTCCAGGGAAAACAGCCCCAGCCTATTCAACCTTTCCCTATAGCTCAAATTCTCCAACCCTGGCAACATCCTTGTAAATCTTTTCTGAACCCTTTCAAGGTTCACAACATCTTTCCGATAGGAAGAGGACCAGAATTGCATGCAATATTCCAACAGTGGCTTAACCAATGTCCTGTACAGCCGCAACATGACCTCCCAACCCCTGTACTTAATACTCTGACCAATAAAGGAAAGCATACCAAACGCCTTCTTCACTATCCTATCTACCTGTAGCTCCACTTTCAAGGAGCTAGGATTTGTCCCTGAATAGGACAGAGTCTCCTGCTTTAAGAACTCTGGAATGTAGAAGATGAGACCAGTTCCTTCTTAAGATGAGTATTCCCACTTTCCTGAGCCTTATCTAGCTAGAATAACTATGAACTGCAGTGGAGGTAGTGTGAGAGGACTGAGTGGACAAGTTCCTAATATATCAGCCAGTATTGAAACACATGTGTTTCTGGAACATGGAAATTGGTCTGTGATACCTCTTCATTCCTGAATCAATGTAGCCTACATTTTGACTCCTTAAATTTAGTATTGGATTCCTTAGTGAATAGGCCATTTGAAAGGATTACTGTCTTTAGCATCTTTTGGTGTTTGAATTCAAACTAACCGTGGGACATATCTCAATCTGAATATGTGCTGTGCAGAATCTGCCTCGAGTTAGAAGGATCTTAGAAATCTGGGGCTTGTTGTTAACTGCTCACCCAGCAGAAACCCATTCCACTTCCTGAAGTGGAATCAAGGCAGTAGCAGTAATCCACGTGTAGAAAGAGTGATAAAAAGAGTATGCAACACTAGTGGTCAGACCTCCTCATTATCTCAGTACATTCAAGAGTACATTGCAATGATTAGGATTTGTAAACCAAGAAAATCAAAGGGTATGGGAATAGGACAATGAATGGCAAAACATTTATGATTTTATTCAAAGGCAGAGCAGGTTCTCTGAATAGTCTTCTCCTAATGTTACTTCTTCATTCTCAACCTTAAGATGAGAATTATTTCCGGCTCGTGTAGAGAACTTCTTCAGCAATTGTGTCAAATAAGCAATAACATTGTGAAACTACAGCTAAAATACTAATGTGTTTATAAAGAACAAAGTAACTGCAACAAGATATTAAATGCAGCCATCTAGAAGTGGTCATTTACCTAGAACATAGATTTTATTGCCCTTGATGAAAGAACAGGCTGCATACTGTGGTGTTGGCATCGGTGGTAGGGGTTGCCAATAATCCCTGGCTGGTTCATACACACGTACCAGAGCTTGTGGAGCAGCATCTGAGCCCATGCCTCCCAAAGCGTACACTCTGCCATCTAAAACATAATTCACATAATCATGTTAGAAGCGTAACAAGGCTATAATAAGTGAAACCAATAGCATTATAATTTAATGTAATGGCTTATATATTCTATTCAGTGTTAAACCCAGTAAGTTTTAGAATGGCACTGTTATGGTTAAATCCCACTGTACCAGATGCTTTTATGTTTATCAACAATCTGTTGACAAGTCTGAATGCAAAAATAATACTCAATATATGCGATATCAGCATATTGATTTATTATACTAAACATCTTTGTCTGGGACTTTATTCCTTGTTTGTATTGACTCTCGTCTCTTGCAGATTGTACATAATTAATGTGAGTTTCTATGATGCTGAGGATTAGTGCATTTTTATGACGTAACTTCAGTGGGAATTCTTTTCTGTGGCTCATGGCACAACAGCAAGAGCTCACTCAACATGCTTACAGCCTTAAATGGCTTTCTGTGTCAGTGCATTTGGATTGAGTATTACAACCGTGGCATCAAACCTGATTCAGAGAATTCTTAGCATTTCACACTTACACAATTCCTGAACTTGATTAATGCCAAAATTAAACCAAAATTTGCACTGTGTTCCATGCTGGTCTATCAGTCGCAACTCACTGTGAATTTCCTGAGAGTCTGACTAGTATACGCCAGAATGTAGTGTGAAACAAACAGTAATCTAGTATTTGATAAAAGTCTAGGAAAAATATGGATTCTATGCCATTTTCCTCCTTATTAATGTTATGGAAAGTAATATTTGATGTCATCAATCTATGGTCTTTATGCGCATTCAACTATAATTCTTTTCTACGGGTGGAACTTTATAGCAGTCTGAATGACATGGGCAATGGTAAGATTTGTGCAGAATTGTGCGAAAAGTCCAGTGAAGTTTGTCTTGAAGATGGAAGCAATTTGCTGCATCTTTTATGCAAATACTAGGTGTCAAGGTGAAATTCTTGCCAGTCAGCAGCAAATTAACTATTAAGAGCCAATTGACACTTGTTGACGACATTGCTAACTGCACATCTCATCTCATTAATATGGAGTGTCCGGTATTCCCAAAGCCAGCGAGCAAACTAGATGCCAGGAATTCTCAACATGGAACTCAGAGCAGGTACCTTGAGACTCCAGCTTGTGGCTGCCTGCAAAGAGCCTCCAGGCACTCATGGCAAAACCGTATTTTAAGGCACAATCCATGGGGTCCAACCACATGCACCAACCCTCCCAGTCTGCAAACACGAACATCTAATATTTGCCAAGTGCTCAGGAACACCATGGTACCTCTCCAATTCACTTGGGTTGAAAAGACAGGTAAATTGGGGAACTTGCATACTTTATAAAACCTTTATCCTTTATGATAACTCCAGGGATAGTGGGCTGCAATTTCAAAAACATTACACTAGCAAGTCACAACATTCTGGAAAGAACATTAGTAAACCAGATTCTATTTTAGAACAATCAATGATAGTTGATATGATCTTCATTACTGACATTAACTTTATATTCTGTACTTTTATTAAATGAATTTAAATTCCACTAGCTGAAGTGAAATCCGAACCATAGCCCACAACATTTATTTGGATTATTGGGCCACTAAACATCTTTCTGTAAGGTTGATCTCAGTAAGACACAAAAAAAATCAGAACATAGTCCAATATAGGCTCCATAATTGATACAAAACTAGTACAGGAGGTTGCCATGATGAGAGAGGTCCTTTAGTCACACAAGTTCAACAGGTCTTCCAGACATCGTGAAGGCACTAGGGGCAGGTAGTCAAACCAAGATACAGTACCAGGTGAATTGTACTGAGCTCACACAAGAGGTCAGTGTCAGTGAATGCATCTTCAAATGTCATGTCCCACTACCAGCTTTAGACACTTGCTAATGCATGGAAACCCTATGGTTCATTTTCGAACAATCTCCACCAGCCATGACTCACACTACACATTCATAGTTTCACCTCATCCTCACATTTCTACAAGCTCACACCCATATCTCACAGCCTGAACAATTCTTTAACTGACATCATCTAAAAAACATCACATTTGCTGACATATTGTCCTCTCTCTATCAGGATAGGCTGGTGAATACTTGGAGGCAGCGGCAGCTAATCAATGGGGACTATGCCTGACTCCCTCCCCACACCCTCATAGAGATGGTGCGGACTGTCATTTGAGTGGCAAGGACTGAGGCCATAACCCACAGGAACGTAGTGGTGCACTCCTATCCAATTTCTCTTCATTGTACAAACTTTCCAGATTCCAAAGCTGCAAGCTGCAGATGGTTGAAGAAGGTACTCCATGCCTTCAATCCGCTCTCCTCATTGCAACCCTACAGTTGCCTTTCACCTTTCAAATAGCCAGGAACTGCGACCAAACCAGGCCGTGTTGCAGATGCTAAGAACAGTCGAGGAAGAATAAACTGATGTGGAAGAAATACAGTCAGTCACTCCCACATTTGCAATGAACAGCTCAGATATGAGTACCATGTGCACCTTACAGTATAACTTAGAGGTGGGATGTGCACATGGTGAGCCACTGGGCACAACTTTCTTGTGGCCTGATCAGAGGGAAAGGGATGCATGCATGCCAGCTTGCTGGATGGTGAGATCGGGCCTTGCTATGCTGTTGCAGAGAACCTAGATGAGATCTTCAATGGGCAGCATACAGAAAAGATTGATGCTTTTGTGAAATAAAATGATGCATGACAGGTCTTCAAGAAAACATCTTGTCAAGGAATATGCAGAAGCCCAGTTTGAACAGTGCACCTGGGCTTTGCATAGAGCTTGGAGCTCCTTACTTTCCAACATTTTAATGGTTACTAACTCCATAAGAACTACCAAGTATAGTTATTCTCAATTGCAGACCGAAACATAATGCAGTGTCTCCTGAGCAAACCTCAGCATCTAGTGCAGCATAAATACTAGATTTAGGTAAGGCTGACTTGAATTAGATGAGACAGAGATTGTCTATAATAAACTGGGAAAATCTGTTAATGGGTAAAAGAACTGAACAACAGAGGAGGATGTTTAAAGAAATATTTAACATAGTACAAAACCAGCTTATACCCCTGAGAGGGAAATGTTCCTTTTCACAGAAGAAAAAGTCATGGACAGCAAAAAGAAATCAGAGGCAGCATAAAATGAAAAGGAAGGGTTTACAAAAATGAAAAAAAGCAGAGCAGACCTTGCTGAATGGAAAAGATAAAAAGACCCATTAAGCAACTTATCAGAGCTACTAAAAGGGATTATGAAAAAAAACTTGTCAAAATCAATGAAAAGAAATTTTATTGTTACGTAAGTTCCCAGTCCTAAATTAGTCAGATTGGCCATGCTAAATTGTCTAGGGATGTGTAGGTTAGGTGATGGGGCCAGGAAATTATTACAGTTCCCTGGGGAAATAAAGAAATGAGTGTACATGAAAGAATTCTATTTTATAACTGAAAGCTAAAGAAACTGAAGTTCTGATTGAAGAGAAAACATCCATTTCTCTTCTCTCCATTCTGTGCACGACAAAATAAAAGAAAATCCCTAACAGCTAGCTGTTCTATCTCGCCTTTCCTCTGTAAACAGCTCTCTCTGCAGATCCCTATTGAAAGGGAAAAATCATCTTCAAAAACATTGAAAGGGCAAATCTTCAACCAATAAATGAAAAACAGTGCATACATCACCTCATTAGCAAAACGTCAGAAGGAATTGAAAGGAACCGAAAGATAATAATACACTTAAATTTGTGTTCTGATCTAATGTTATCAAACTTTTTTTTTGTCCACCAATAATGTTTATGTCTTGTCTGTGTTTGTCAGTCTGTTGTATGTGTGAATGGAAATTTTTAAAAGGGTAAAGTTTAAGATATAGGTTAGCAATTTATCTCATCTACTTTCTGCCATTGCTTGTAAACAGTTAGATTACAATAAAGTAGTTATTTACAAATGATAAAGAAAACCTTGAGGGAATATTGTTTTAGTCTCAATTAGACAGTTAGGTAGGATTGGACATTTCTGTGATTTAAACACATTTTCACATTTGTGACAACTTCGAGAATAGTGAGGCATGAATTCCTGTGCACAATCCCAATGATCAGGGCATTGTTCATTATCAAATTTTGGCATCCAGCAGACATGAACCATTGATTGGTTGCAAGCACAACAGTAGCCCCTCAAAATTCTAACTTGTTATTTAAACTAGACGGTACACCTGGTGAGAAGGGACCGGGAATGGGAAGCCACAGAGGTCAATGTCACAAATGTAGCTCCAAGAATCTTGATGCATTGTTGTAAAAAGTTTAATGAACCAACACAAATTGTCAAGATCAGTGAATGAATCTCCAAATTCCATAAGGCCACAAACTGTAGCAATAGCTTGACATGCTGTTCAAGTCACATATTCCCATCACTCAGCCACAAACTATCTCTATCAACCAGAATTCATACCTAATATTAATTTACTCACACACTGAGCACTTTTACTAGCCTCACATTTCCATTTAGCAGCTGTCTTATATTTCAAACTATTAACCATTTTCATAGCCTCATTGACACACCTCTCTAATGCAGGAGAAGGTGGTTCATAACAAAGTACTGGGAGCTAACTGGATTGGGTGGGAGTTGGAGGTGGAGACCTGCATGGTCCAACCCAACAGAGCAGATTGTGATGGCCATTACCAGAAGAACCATTTCTGATATTGTGACCAGTTGTAGAACTGAATCCATTGAAGATGATAACGTCCTCAAATGTAATCGTCTTTCTCACATGTTATCATCCCCTCAATCCACAACCTCCTCTCCTGTACAACTGCACAAGGTGTAAGTGTGCACCTCTTTCTTTTCTGATCACACATTCTTCACCTTGTGTCTTTCTCTTTTCCGATTCCTCAGATATGCAAGTAGGCAGGTGAAGAAAGACCAAGAGGAGAATGATAATGAAGACACAGTACTACTTGGTTTCATCTTGTTTTGTTATGTCTCATGGTCAGTATGTCATTTTACCTTTAACAGATATGGTCATGACATCATCATTGTATCATAGCATATGTCCTGAGCATATGACCTGAGATTAGAGAGTTCTCACACTCCATTTTGCCTTAACTTGAAGCATGATATACAACTGGAAGCATGCTCTTCAGTCACAATCGAATAGCCCCGACATTTATGTGCATGCGAATATAGTACACAATAGTTCCCTGTAATAAAAAATCTGTAAGATTCTTTAAATCTACAATATCCACACCCAGTTTATTCTGTTATGAAGGATGACCAAGCATTGCTACATTAAGAGTAAAATACCCTGCAAGAGATAATTAAACAATGCTCATAGATATCTGATCAAGTTCTAACGTAAATGATAGCAGAGATGAGGGATCTGCACATGATGAGGCACCAGATACAAATGGTCTTAAGTAAAGGCAGGGGAGTAGCAGAGCACAGATGCCAGCTCTGCAGAGATTAGATGTGCATACAAGCTCCAATACAGGAGCTTTAGGTAAGGATTTTAATGGACCACCATGCTGAAGGATTGGCATTCACAATAAAATGTTTGTTGCATTTGGAAGCCTGCAAGGAACATGGAGAACCACCTGGTACAGGGCTTTGTGCAACACACAGAATCAACCCTTTCCTGAATAAACATGCTTTCCAACTCCATCAACTAATTTGTCAGCCTAAACACAGATGCAGTATCTGATTCAGCTTCCATTTCAGCACAAGCAACTTCCATCAATGTCTGAGTGCTGCTGTAGAAGTCACGCAATCTCTAATGTCACACACCTTCAAACAGCTAATGTCAGGATTGTGGATTCCATGTTTGAATAAACTTAGTCATAGAGTTATAGAGATATACTGCACAGAAAAAGACCCTTCAGTCCAACTCAACCATGCTGAACAGATACCCTAAATAAATTGAAACCCATCTGCCAGCATTTGGCCCTTATCCCTCTAAACCCTTCCAATTTATGTACCCATCCAGTTGCCTTTTAAATGTTGAAAATGTACCAGCCTCCACCACTTCCTCTGGCAACTCATTCCATATGAGCCCCACCCTCTGTGTGAAACAATTGCCCCTTAGTTCCCTTTTAAATCCTTTCTCTCTCACCTTAAACCTATGTCCTCTAGTTCTGGACTGCCTCACCGCAGGGAAAAGACCACATCTATATACCCTATTCACCCCTCTCGTGATTTTATAAACAGCCATAAAGTCACCCCTCTACCTCTGATGTTCCAGCCTATTCAGCCATTCTCAAACCGTCCAACACTGGCAACATCATTGTAAATCAAACCATTTCAAGTTTGACTTGAATTTGTCCTCCAACAGATTATTAGGAATAGTAGGATGCCATCTTTCTGTAGCAGTAGATGCTCCATGGTTAATAAACGTGCTGTTCTTCAGGATGACTGCATTCCTGCTCCTCTCCCTGCCACTCTGACTATATTTGTATTGCTTCCTTAGAGACAGCACAATCTGAAGCCAAGTCCTCAAGGTTATATTCCAAGGCCATCTACAATCTCCTTGACTAAAATCAGCAGCTTTCCACCAGGCATTTGAAGCTACTGGGGTAACACTGGATGGAAACTGCAGTCAAGCATAAACTCACAGACCATAGACATGCACAAGGATGATTACTCTAAATTTTTATGCGATATGGCATGATTTAATTTATAAACATAACTTGGAATATTTATTTTGTGCAGATTTTTCTTTCTGCGTTGTGGCCAGGATGACGACGTGATAGCCAGTGTAAACAGAAAGGTAAAATGTGGGACTGATGGTTGAATTGACTCTGTAACAGCAACCTGCGCAGTGAGGAAGCCGACAGACTGAAATACAATTCTCTCTCTTTGCAAAGAACCCTTGGTACTCGGTAGGAGATAACTTTAAGATGTCATTGATGTAGTAATTGTAATGAGGTCAACCAGGTAGACATCATAGAATATGAGTTCCCTGATTGGGGCTGTTAACCTGGTCCAATCAGGGATCCCTGGTGACAGATATAAATAGGAGTGTCAGAGATCCTACTCACTCTGAAAGCTGGCTCTGAGAAAGCTGAACCAGTGTCAATTACTATACATGTTAAATAAAGGATGAGTTCCTGACGGGATGCCAGCCTCTGTGAAGTTATTTCAGCTGATATCTTCAGCGTCAGTCTGGAAGGAACTGGACACTTAAAAACTTGCTTCATTACTATTAACTTTGACAAATTGGCTATGTTTTGAATCGTGGCTCTGAATGCTGGAAGATTTCATTGTTGGCCTTCCTGGTAAAGCGATGTCTTAAACATTAGTTCAACTGTAGTTCAGGTCATAGAATGGCACCGTGAACACTCTGGGCAAATATGGCCTTCTTTAGAGAACTCTTCTCTCCCTCCTCCTGCTCTGTCTTTCAGCAGCTTATACATGGTCCCTCTTAATTCTCTGAGTGATGCTTTATATCAAGGAGAAAACTGATAATGGTTTAAGCACAAAGGTTTAAGTCAGCAAGAGAGCTTCAACACTTGCCACAACATCATTCCTGAAAACTGTAAATTGTAAAAAAAACTACAGAAAGCACGAAAGGCATGTAGAATTTTAGCAACAACCATGAAAAAACAGCCATAAACAGTAAACCTAGAAGCAGTTGATGATGCCTTTAAATTACACTGGGTGGAAGATAGATTTTTAAGCTGCATAACACATGTTTAGCTGTGGAATAAAGACATGGAGCTGACTGGAGTGTTCAGCTCCAAAATGGCATTACTTATCCCATCAAATCAGTGGATTTACCTGCTGTGCAAATTTCTGGCATGTATCCATTTTGTAAGCGTGAAAGCATTCATTAAGGTGGCATTTGGCTGCATGTAGTTTTGGATTCCTGAGAGTAATCATTGCATCAAAGGACAGACACTACTGAGTCCATATTCTCACCTTTAAATATACTACATGGTAGGAAGAAATACTGGACATTTGCTCACACATGGAAGAATAAAATAATTAGAGCTCAAAAGAGCAAAGGAGACATTACAATTAACCCAAAGAACTAATGGTTGAAAAGGTTAATTGTTTCACTGACTTGATCTCAGAGGCTTAGCACTGCAAAAAGCAAATGTAAAAAGGCAACAAAATTCTCTTGGAATTTAGTCAGACAGCTGTGTATTTCAAAAGGTTAACTAAGGTTTGGTGAAATAGTTGTGCACAATGAAAGATAAAGAATAATGACAGAATAATGAATAAGAAAAAAATAAGGTAATACAAAGTAACGGCATACTACCATATTTCCTGGCAAGATCTTTCTGTCAACCAATAATAGAATAAAGGATTTTTAAAATATTAGTTAATGGATTTAGGTTGGGGAGGTGCTGATAAGGCTAGCACATATATTTGACGATCCCCAATTGTTCTTAAAAATGTTGTGGTTGCTGTGATTTTGCCTCCAACTGGATGTTTTACCTGATGTAGCAGTGCTTATGTTATCTTCTGTAATGTAAGAAATTGGTGAGGATATCATGTATTGATGAATCCAATAGGCATTTAATACAACTTCCATTATGTACAAAGATTAGATTCCTCAAGTGCACAAGGGTCTGAGCTAAAGTTAATCTATTAAGTTATAACAGCAAGCTTCCAGCACAGCATTATTTAAAAAGAAAAACAGAAGGAATTTACAGAACAGAAGGATTTGGGATTTCTCATCCATGACTCACAAAACGTTAGCATCCAAGTTCAAAGGGTAATAGAAAAGGGAAATGGAATGATGATGTTTATTTCAAAGGAAATAGAGTATAAAAGAAGAGCAATTTTGCTAAAACTATACAAGGCAGACAACATATGGAATACTATGAACAGTTTTGAGCCCCTAATCTAAGAAATGATGTGCCAGCATTGGAGGCAGTTCAGAGAAGGGTTCACTATGCTGATACCAGATATAGGGGGACTGTCTTATGAGGAGAGGTTGAGCAGGATGGGTCTGTACTCATTGGAATAGTGAAAAATGAGAGGCAACCTTACTGAAACATACAAGATTCCTAGAGGACTTAGCAGGGTAGATACAGAAAGGTTATCTCCTCTTGTGGGAGAATCTCAGAACAGAGGGCAAAATCTGAGAATAAGGAGTCATTTACAACAGAAGTGAGGTATTTCTTCTCTGAGAGTAGTGAATCTGGGGAATTCTTTACCCAAAAAAGGTGTTCAGGCTGAGTCATTAGCTATATTCAACATTGAGAGAGGCAGGTTTTTAATCCATAAGGGAATCAAGGGTTCGGGGAAAGGCAGGGATATGGAATTGAGGGTTAGCAGATCTGCCATGATCTCATTGAATGTTAGAGCAGACTCAATGGGCTGAATGTACTTTTGCTCCTATATTTTATGGTTAGTAGAATGTTACGCTTCAAGTGATCCAAGGTAAGATGTAATATGAGACCTTTATACCCTCAGGTAACATACTATGATACTATGATGATACCATGAGCAAGTCTCTTAAAAGTACAATAACACACTGACTATAAGATATAAGCAGTGATGTTAAACTTCCTTCTTGAACAACTGCAGGCTAAATGGTTAGGAAGGGACCAACAAAAAGTTAGGAAGGGACCAACAAAAATGAAGACACAGTAATCTAAATCAAAATCAGGATGGTTTGTGCTTAGGAAGAAAAGTGGCATTTGAAGGGTTTTCCATATGTTAACTTCCCTTGTTCTTCTGGGCAATAGAGTTCACAAGTTTGGAAACTATTGTGAAAAATAGCTTGGCGGGTTGTTGCAGTAAGTCTTACAATAGATACACATTGCTGCCACAGAGCCCAGAAGGTGGACGGAGTGACTGTTTAAAATCGTGACTAGGGTTTTAAGTAGGTGTCTTTGACCTAGATGTTGTGAACTTTAAGAGTGTTGCTGGAGCTGTACTCATCAAGGCAAGTAAAGCATATTTCATCACACTAACACCCTTGACCTTGCCTTGTAGTTTGTGGGAATGTTTGAATATCAGGAGGTCTTTCACTCACAGAAAATGCTTAGCCTCTGTCCTTGTAGAAACAGTATTTATGCTGTTACTTCAATTAATGCTCAGTCCATAGTTCCCCACCTCTATCCCCAAGGATCGATAAATATGGTGCTGGAAAAACACAGCAGATTAGGCAGCATCCGAGGAGCAGGAAAGCATAAGCCTTTCGTCCCCAAGGATGTTGAAGGTGTGACATTCAATAATGGGAATACTTCTGCAAGTCAAGGAAAGGCAGTGTCAGAAAATTCCAAAATGCAATGTGGCCCTGGATTTAACATTCGTCTTTCCTTGCTGTAGTATTTGCAGAGCTGCAGGTTTGAGTAGAAAGGTGATAGTGAAATGTCTGTTTAGTCAGGAGGTTTCTGCCATCCTGCGTGCAGCAGCCTTAATGTATGAGTGGGCTTTTCTTGTCCATGCATTTGATATGCGTGTATGTATTCCATATTAATAACAAAATAACTGGTTATTCATGACTGGTTGCTAACAACAGCAGGCTCAGGAATTATCATACATTTTAAGCATAAATTTTCAGTTACCTTTCACAACAGAAATATTGAATTGATGAGATACAGCTTTCAGAAAAGTATTTCGAGATCAATATTTATTCATGGCTAATTATTTTTCTACAATAACCTACCACTGTCTATAGTGCTCCATTGAAGAGGAAGCTTGAGTGTTCCCTTGACCCTTTATCCTAATGTAATTTTAGAAATCTGCGTTACACAATTGTTGTTCTGTGATTCAACACAATCTCCATTCGCTCCCATGTAAAGGGCAAAGCAGTTCTCAAAGGAAGACTAGAATCCCTGTTTTAATTATTGTATATTCACTGTCCTCTCCAAATTTCCTGTTTCCCTGGAGACACCTTGACAACCTGATGACACAATTGTCTCTTTAAATAAACAAATAAGCTGGCCCTTAACCCTGCAGCTGTGTTTATGAAGCCCTTCCCACACAAAGTAATATGTAATGAACAAAAAGCATTAACCCTTCAAAGACTGAAGAAATGTCATTGCATATTGTTTTTGCATCTTGCTGGACGGAAATAGAATTGACAAGCCTACAGACAGAATGCGTATTGATTGGACAGCATTGTTCCTGGAAGAAAGGCAGCAAGTTTAACTTAAAATGCTAAATAGGAAAATCATGGATCCAGTAAAGCACTAATTTTACAATCTGCCCATTATTATCAGGCAGACTGCACCCAAGTTTGTCAGATTCCTCAACAGTGGAATAGAATATCATTGACTCCATTTGGCTGAGTGTAAAATCAGTATTCATCCACATCCTTTGGGTTTCTCATCAGCGAGTAAAGTTAAAATTGTTCCCAAACATCCTAAAAATTAAGATGTTATCTTTTTTCTAAAACCTCTGATGTCTGCCTGTCCCCATCTATCTGTTGTATCATTCATGCTTTTATAACCCACGCATTCAATAACAGTCACACTCAACCATGCTTAAAATGGAGTAGCAACAGAATTTGGTGGCTTAGACATTCTGCTGCCATTTACATTCAAGATTAAAATTGTTCCAACAAGGGGGATCCAAGATGGCGGCGATCTAGAAGGATTGCGGTGCAGAGCTCCACACCGCAGCACAAGCGGGACGAAATTCTAACCCACCCAACCAGGACCATCGCGATATCCTGGGACTCTGGAAAGTTTGTGAGGAGTCCCAGGAAATTGTGGAAAATTAACTTACCTGCGTTTTCATGGTCCAGAGATGCCGAAGAAGGGAGGAGGAATGTTCAAGGCCGGGCCTGCGGCCCAGCCTGCAGGATCCTCAGACTCGATTACCTACCAGGCCGTGGTGAAGGAGCTCATGAAATCTCGCAAGATGCTGGGTAAGCAGATAGAGTAGAAGCTGGCCCCAACCTCTGTCATGCTGCAGAAGGGTGAACAACAGCTGGGAGACCTGGAAAAAAGGACGGATGAGGTTGAACACAGAGTCACAGTGGTGGAAGCTGATACCAGTTCCTCCAAGGATAGGATCCAAGCCCTGGAGACGCAGGCCCATTGTTTGTATGACCAAGTGGATGATCCCAAGAACAAGGGCAGGAGAAAAAATATTCGGATTGTCAGTCTGCCTGAGGGTAAGGAAGGTGAGCAGCCAGTGGAATTTATTGAGGACTAGTTGCTGAAATTCCTTAACTTGGAGGCTGGAATGAGTGGCTTGAAGATCAAGAGGGCTCACCAGGTCACGGCGAGTAGGTCAGGTCTGGGTCAACATCCTCGTCCTCTCTTGAACCGGTTTCATCATTATAGAAATAAGGAAAGAATCGTGGAAGCTTCCAGAATCCAGGAGAAGGATCCAAAGGCCCTAACTTACAAGGGCTCGGAGATCATGTTCTTCCAGGACTTCTAAGCAGTGGTGATTCAGAAAAGAAAATCCTATGACGGTGTCAAGAAAAGACCGAGGGAGCATGGGATCCAGTTTTCTCTGAGGTATCCAGCAGTGCTTCGGGCATTAGATGAATCCATACATCTCTTTGACATGTCAGAGAAGGCAAGAGAGTGTGTGGATAAATTATAAATCCAATATCCAGGGAGGAGGAACTGCAAACATAGTGTTCTGTGTGGCTGAGTTATTACTATTTATTAGTTTGTTGGTGGTTATTATTTATTTCGCTAAATAGTTAGTTGAGTTTTTTAATATGTATTTTTCTATATATATTTATACACTTGTACATGAGAGCAGGTTGGGTTTTTAAACCTCTTTTTTGTGTTCTTTCTTTGTATTGTTTTGAATTGTATTGTTTTGTATTTGTTGTAATATTAAAAAATATATACTTTTCAATAAAAATATATTTTAAAAAGTTGTTATACCATTGATGGCCATGTCTTTAACTGTCTCAGCCCTAAATTCTGAAACTTTCTCCCTACATCTCTCTGCTCACTTACCTCACTTGCATCCTTTAAAATACTTCTCAAAACTACCTCTGACCAAACAATTGGTCATTTGAGCTAATATCTTTTTATGTTGCCCAGTGTCACACATTGCACTGTAATATCCCTGAGAAATGCCATAGACATTCCTTACATTAAAAATATATATGAATATAAATTGTTATTGTTGCTGGATGATGTTATGGACCATGCCAGACCCCCTCAAAACATTTTAAGAAAGCAGCCTGGACCCTAACCTTGCCTCCATTCCTGATGAAGGGCTTTTGCCCGAAATATGGATTTTCCTACTCCTCGGATGCTGCCTGACCTGCTGTGCTTTTCCAGCACCACTCTGATCTAAACTCTGGTTTCCAGCATCTGCAGTTCTCACTTTTTCCTGGACCCTAACCTTGCTAGTTGTTTTCAGCAGGTGTACAGTAGATATTCCAGGAGTGATACAGCTGGCCCAACCACTTAGTTTTCAACAAAACAGAATTTATTTGCAAGATTACCGAATGAAACACAAACAAATGAGAACAGAACATAGAATAAATTAAACTATCCAAAAAGCCAACAGATTACCCCAACTTAATGTTCCAAATACTTTCAACAATCCCACAAACACTCCTTTGCAAAAAAAAAGAAGAATCTAACACAGGTTCTTGTAGGAGAGATGTCAGAGAGAGGGAGGATCAGCATGGACCTGCTTTTTCGGGTCCATGCTTCACCACAGTATGTCTGCTAAAACCAAACCAAACCAGAGAAAAGCTGAGCTGGGAGAACTGGCCACTCCTCTTTTATTGTACAGGCGTTTTTTTAATTTGAAAGCCTTATTCCTGAGGTAGTATCTGTCAGCTATAATCAAACTTGCCCTAAAGCCCTTCAAACCTAGACACCCCAGACTCTCTGCATTTATGAACTCTCTGAAGAAAAAAACCAAGGACAACATAACCTTGTTAAAGGAGTAGCATCATCACACCTCCTCTTTTAAAAGAAATGAACCAACAATATCCAAAGATGGCTTCTTTTTAAAACCCCTTAATCTTAATTTTTTTAGGACACTGCAACACCCATATACTTACACTGACAATAATCATGCAAACATGCACTACTAAACTTTGTCCCAGTCAGCTTTTCTCCTGCCACCAAATGCCTCCATTTCTCATTCATGTCTCAAAATGTGTCGGCGATCACATTTTCTCATCCTGCCACATGCGCAAGCTTAAAATTGAATGGCTGTAACAACAAGCTCCATCTAAATCGTCTGGAATTTTTCTCCTTAAATTTCTCCACAAATTTCAAAGGGTTATGATCAGTGCATGTAGATTCATTGAGTCATAGAGATGAACAGCACAGAAACAGACCCTTCAGTCCAACTCATCCAACCTGTTCTAGTCTGATTTACCAGCACTTGGTCCATATCCCTCTAAACCCTTCCTATTCATTTACCCATCCAGATGCCTTTTGAATGCTGTAATTATATCAGCCTCCACCACTTCCTCTGGCAGCTCATACCTTACATGCATTACCCTCTGTGTGAAAAGATTGTCCCTTAGATCCCTTTTATATCTTTCCACTCTCACCCTAAACTTATGCCATCTAGTTCTGGAGTCTCCACCCCAGGGAAAAGACCTTGTCTATTTACCCTATCCATGCATCTTAGGATTTTACAAACAACTCTCAGGACACCCCTCAGCCTCTAATGCTCCAGGGAAAACAATCCCAGCCTATTCAACCTCTCCCTGTAGCTCAAATCCTCCAGCCCTGCCTTGTAAGTCTTTTCTGAACCCATTCAAGTTTCACAATATTCTTCAGATAGGAAGGAGACCAGAATTGCATGCAATATTCCCAAAATGGCCTAACCAATGTCCTGTACAGCCGCAACATGACCTCCCAACTCCTACACTCAGTGCTCTGACCAATAAAGGAAAGCATACGAAACATCTTCTTCACTATCCTATCTACCTGTGACTCTACTTTCAAGGAATTATGAACCTGCACTCCAAGGTCTCTTCGTTCAGCAAGACTTTGTCTCAGATGCATTACTGGTAACATAAACATTGAAATGTTATAATGCCAACTCCAAGCTCGAAGTCTCCTTCTCAACTGTCCAATATTTCTGCTGATGAATGTTCAGTTTCCTGGAAAAATATCCGATAGGTCTTTCTGTTTTCACATCGTCTTCATGTAAGAGCACAGCACTGACAACCACATTACTTGCACCGATAGCCACTTTGAATGGTTCTGCGTAATTAGGCGTGGCTAACTCTGGGGGAGTGGTTAACGCAGCTTTCAAGACGTCAAATGCCTTCTAACAGTCCACTGTCCACTGAAACATCTTGCCTTTTTTTTAGCAATTCAGTGAGTGGAGCAGCAACACTGCTAAAATTTGGGACAAATTTTCGATAAAATCCACTCAATCCCAGGAATCGTAGTATTACTCTTTTTGTCGATGGAATGGGAAACTCAATTACTTTTGTTTTTGCATTCCATGGTGCCATTTGTCCATGTCCCAGGAAGGTGACTCACTTTTAGCCTGGTTTATCATCAAGCCTGCCTCCTGAAGTCAATTGAACAATTCCGATAAATGTTGCAAATCTTTCTTCCATGTGTGACTAAAATATCGCCAGGTCAACTATACATATGATACAATTGGGTAATCCAGAAATGATCCTATTGGTTAGTTTCTGAAATGTGGTTGGGGCATTTTTCATACCAAATGGCATAACTTTAAACTGATACAGTGCATTCGACATTATGAAAGCCAAATTTGTCTTCCCTCTTTCAGACAAAGATACCACCCAGTATCCTCTGAGCAAGTCCAACTTAGAAATATAAGTTGCTTGTCCCACCTTTTCAACACATTCTTCTAAACATGAAATCAGATATTCATCAGTCTTTGTAATTGCATTGACTTTGCGATAGTCCACATGTAACTGTTGGGTACCATCTGATTTTGGCTCCATTACTATTGGCGAACTCCACTTACTGTAACTCACTTCGATTATGTTGTCTTGGAGCATGCATTCAATCTCCTTTTGAACCTGTGCCAACTTAAGAGGGTTATGCCCATAAGGATGTTGCTTAATTGGAAAAGCATCTCCTATAGATAGAGCATGCACAATTAGGTTAGTACTTCCCAGCTTATTTCCACATATCTCCCCATGTGATATTAATTGCTCTTTCAAGTCACTCCCATTTTCCTCTGGAAGGTAATTCAATAATTTATCCTAATTTTTGACAACTTCCTCATTGTCCAATTTAATTTGAGGAATGTCCAATTCAGAATCCTCTGAACGTGGTTCTTCCCTCTGGGTTGCAACAGTCTCCTTTGGCTTTCCTTCCCTGTCAAAATAACTTTTGAGCATATTCACATGAAACACTCTGAGATTCCTTTCTGTCTGGAGTCCTTAACAAATAGTTCACTTCACTTAATTTCCTTTCAGCTTGATAAGGTCCACTTGCTTTTAAAAATTCACCTATCACTGAAAGTAACACTAATACCTTATCGCCGACAGCAAAATTGTGAATTTTTGATTTCTTGTCTGCTTCCTGTTTCATTGCATGCTGTGATACTTTTAAATGCTGTCTAACCAACTCTCCGGCTCTATTTAATCATTTCCTAAAATTTGACACATAATCCAAATATGTGGTCTTTGAATTCTGACTTAGAAGTTTCCCCTTAATCAACTTTAGTGGTCCTCTCACTTCATGTCCAAAAACTAATTCAAATGGACTGAATTTGGTCAATTCATTTGGTGCATCTCTGATCACAAAAAGTACAAATGGAATTCCCTTATCCCAATCATCTGGATAGTCTTGACTATAAGCCCTCAACATAGTCTTTAATGTCTGATGTTACCTTTCTAGTGCCCCCTGCAGTTCTGGGTGGTATGAGGTAGATTTGAATTGTTTTATTCTTAAGCTGTCCATAACTTCCTTGAATTATTTTGATGTGAAGTTTGACCCTTGATTTAATTGTATCCCTGTGGGTAGTCCATTTCAGTGAAAAATTTGAGCAACTCCTCTACAATCCTTTTAGCTGTGATAATGCATAGTGGAACGGCCTATAGAAATCTAGTGGACACGTCCACACGTCCATTATTGTTGACTAATACTGATTCACACTTTTTGTTTTAGGTAGGGGTCCTACGCAATCAATTAAGACTCTTGTAAAAGGTTCATCAAATGCAGGAAAGGTATTAAGGTGCAGATTTTATTACTGCCTGTGGTTTTCCAATTACCTAACATGTATGACATGTCTGGAACACATCAACTATATCCTTGTGCAGTCCAGGCCTGTAAAACTTAGCTTGTATTTTAGCTTGAGTTTTTCCTCACCCCTAAATGTCCCCCTACTGGTAGTCCATGCACCACTCACAACAGCTCCTTTCTATAGCCCACTGGCAAAAAACATGATGAATTTCTGCCCATTTCTCATCTGCTTAAATTTGTGATGATCTCCATTTCCTTATTAAGACATCATTTTTAAGACAGTAGCATTTAGGGATACATTTGGATTCTTTTTCCGTGTATGCCTTTTGATATAATCGCTTTAAATTTTCTTCTTTCTGCTGTAACTCAGTTAATTTATCTGATTAAAGATGTTTCCTTTGTCATCTATCTGTCCCTGGTTTGTCTCAACCATTTGATCAAACAGGGTGTCCACTAATTCTACTTCAACTTTCTTATCTGTGCACTTTGATCTCTTCTGTTTCAAGTGGTGACTTTGTGACCTCAGTCAGGAAAAATCTCTAGATACATGTCCTGCGATAGTTCAGTTGCCTGTGCTTCCACTGTCTTTTCAAACACAGTAGACAGTACTCCTACCTGCGAATGAGCTATATCATTAGCAAGGACAAATTTTATTGTTGGAGCTGAGAGTTTGTCCAGTATTCATACTGTGACTTCTCCACTCTTCACTGGACATGCTAACCTAACTCTGCATGATTGAGCACATCTTGTCTCACCGTGAATTCCGGTTACTACTACTTTTTCTGGCAATAGTCCTTCAGAGGTACATATCTCCTCATCTTTCAACATCCACGATTGAGAGGATCCTGTATCTCTTAGTACTGTAACCTCTTTACCCCTGCTACTCCTCGCTTATGTGAGTAATCTTTACCTTTGCAGGTATATGGTTTAAGAAGATCTGGCACTTCCTCCTTCACCAAACTCTGACCAGGTTGTACATTCTGGTGCAGCTTCCCAGCCTCCACAGCGCTTTCTGTTACCACTCCAACAAACTTCACTGGCATATCCTGTTTTCTTGCATCTGGCTTCCCAGTGTCTTTCCTAACCCACTAACACTATGATTTCACGTGACCTACTTTATTTCAGTGAGCTTTTTCATTTCTCTTTCCCCTTCAAGGGTTTCCTTTTTACCCTGTGATAAGTTATCCTTATGATCTTCACCCGGATCTACCTTTCCCATTCCATGCGAGGATTTATCTTTTCCCTAATTTCTATCTCTCATGGATTGAAATTGAAATTGGAAGCCAAACTTTGATTTATGGACCAACTCAAGGTTCATCAGCCATTTCAGCTGCTAATCTTGCCATTTTAACTCTCTGCTTTTCCATGAGTTCTCACTACTTCAGGAAGTGAATTTTTGAACTCCAAAATAATCGTCTCTAAGAGCATCATAAGTGTGCTCTATTTTAATGCCCTTATCCACTTATCGATATTAGTTTGTTTGATCCTTTCAAACTCAATGTAAGTTTGACCATGGACTCTCCTTAGATTCCTGAAACGTTCTCTGCAGGAAATGAGGAAACCAGTGAAGTCCACATTGATCCTGTGAGGGTCCCAAGGCAGAAAATAAGGCTTTCTTCCTCCAGGTGTCGGGTGGTGAGGGTTAGGCGATGGAGGAGGCCCATGACCTGCGTGTCCTTGGAGTGGGAGGGGGAATTAAGTGCTCAGCAATAGGTGGTGGGGTTGGTTGGTGCAGGTGTCCCAGAGATGTTCTCTGAAATGATCCACAGGTTGGTGTCCGGCCTCCTCCATCGCCTTACCCTTACCACCCAATGCCTGAAGGAAGAATGCCTCATCTTCCGCCTTGGGATCCCGCAACCAAAAGGGATCAATGTGGATTTCACCAGTTTCCTAATTTCCCCTCCCCCCCACCTTATCTCAGCCCCAAGCCTCCAAATCGGCACTGCCCCCTTGACCGGTCCTACCTGTCCAACATCCTTCCTTTCGACCCATCTGCTCCAACCTCCTCTCCGACCTATCACTTCCACCCGCACCTCCATCTACCTGTCCCCCAAGCTTCACCCCTCTCCTATTTATGTCTCAGCCCCAGCCCACAAGCCTCATTCCTGATGAAGAGCTTATACCCGAAACATTGATTCTCCTGTTCCTCGGACGTTGCCTTTCCTAAGTTCCAATTTCTGCAGTTCAAACACCCTCCCTCTCTTTCTTCCTTCCTCTCTCTCCTTTTATCTCTCTATCTCTCTCTTTTTCTTTCCGTTCTGCTAAAGCAATTCATTCTTTTTCTCTTTCCTCTTCTTTTAATCGTAATTCAAACCGTTTCATTTCCGTTGCCTTTTCCTTGTTGTTTGCCTTTAACTCACGCCGCTTCATTTTCAATTGAACTTTAGCCATCTCCAAAGATTCTGATGGCTGAGCTATTGCTGTAATTTAGATATTGGTGTAATTATCTCTCCTTTCCTTACAGAAGGAGGAAGGTCCAACCCCAGGTTGTCTGCTAATTCCAGCGGCGTGGCCTTTTGTAAAACCCCCCAAAGTCACTTCTTCCAGAAAACTTTTAGTGACTGAAAGCAGCAATGCTATCCCAAGCACTGTTTTACCCAACAGAAATCAACACCCAGAACAAAAGACATGAACACCTGGCACTCCCTGCCTTTGAGTCCAATAACTCTAACCCCAATTTGGAATTGTAGAACAAATCCCGCGAAGAGTTCCCAATCTATTATGGACCAGGCCAGACTCTCTCAAAATGTTTAAAGAAATTAGCCCAGACCCTAAATTTGCTAATTGTTTTCAGCAGGTGTACAGTAGATATTCCAGGTGTGATGCAGCTGGCCCAACCACTTAGTTTTCAACAAAACAGAATTTATTTGCAAGATTACTGAATGAAACACAAATGAGAACAGAATGTAGAATAACTTAATCTATCCGAAAACCCAACAGACTACCCCAAATTAGTGATGCTGTTCCAAATACTTCCAACAATCCCATAAACACCCCTTTGCAAAAAAGGAACTATCCAATACAGGTTCTTATAGGAGAGATGTCGGAGAGAGGGAGATTCAGCATGGACCTGTTTCTTTGGGTCCAGCAGCTTCAGCACAGACTGCCTGCTAAAACCAAACCAAACCAGAGAAAAGCTGAGCTGGGAGAACTGGCCGCTCCCCATTCATTGCACATGTTTTTATTAAAATTCGAAAGCCTTTTTCCCAAGGCAGTATCTGTTAGCTATAATCAAAATGGCACTAAAACCCTTTAAACCAAGACTTTCTGAACGAACTGTCTGAAAATAAAACCAAGAACAACAGGTTAAAGGAGCTGCATCATCACTTTGACAAAAGCACCCACGCTTAACAAGTCTCACCATTATAATTGGAAAATCAGAATCATGTTTCATAGGATCTTGATGCAATTTCGAGGCCTTAGTGGGTTGGTGTGCTTTGTGTATTATCCATTCATTGAGGCCTTGGGGTGGATGGGGTTGGGGGTGGGGGGCTAGTGGGTAGTGGGGGCACTGGCGTGATCAAGTTGAAAATATCTCACCAAAGGTAAGTTTAGAATTATTTTTGTGAGAGCTTTCCTCCCAGATCCACAAGGATAATGTTGGTCACTGTAGAATTATACAGAGACCCTTTGGCCCATCAATTCCATACTCACAAAGGTACACTACTACCCACAGTAGTCCCATTTTGCTGCAGTAGCATGTTATTCAAGTGTTCATCTACGTACTTTTTAAAATGTTATGAAGTTATATGCCTCAATTACCTTTGCGGGCAGTATGTAACAGATCCCACCACTCACCGGATGAAAAAGATGTTTTCTCAAAGCCCCTCTGAACCTTCTGCCTTTCAATTTAAAATTGTGCCCCCTTGGTCTTGGACACTTCATTTCAGGGAAATAGCTGCTTTCTTATCACATTGTCCATGTCCCTCATAATCCTATATTTCTCTATCAGCCTCCCACCCCTCCCACCCCTCAAACTTCTCTGCTGCCTCAAGCCCCCCCACCCCCACCCTCCATGATCTATTCCTCCCTGTAGCTAGTCCACCTTCAGGTTGGCTGATTTTACACCAGTTGAGAGTGAGCTGCATTTCCCCAGCAGGGTCTAACCTGAACATTGTAACTGTCAATGGTCTTCATTTTTTACCAAATGTGTCAGATTAAAAACTCTAAATGTCAGGAAAAGTGCATGGTGTATACACTGAATCTTCAAGAAATCAGTAATCCATGTTCCTTTTTTACACTACTGTGGTTCCCAATTCCTGATACATTGCGCATCTATGCCATGAAAAGGTATTCAGCTTCATTTATCATCAGAGTCATGAATAACATCAAAAAGTCTTCAATTCTATATTAACAAATATTGTTTCTGACTCTTGATGGTTTTATCTGATTTCAGATTTCAATTACTTTAGGAGCTTTCTTGCTCCCTCTTACATAGCTTCGCAGATTAAGTTATTTTATAGATATATTTTTGAGTTGTTTCTGATAGTGCCCTCTGACATTCATCCCTGGCATTGCCACTGTAGAATCAGTGAAATAATCTAATACACCACTCTGTGTCTGACAAACAGCACAGCAGGCAAGTCAATTGAATGTCAGATGGCTTCATTAAAGCTCTGAAACTTTTAACAGGATAATAAAACACCAAACGGGATAGTAGCCATTATGAGGAAATCAGAAGAATATTGAATGCTGTACAGCCTCTTAATCAAGTTGTTGACCATTGTTAACTATAAAATATTTAATACCTTAAGGAGCAGAAACCATTTTGTGAAAAGCTAGATATGGCCACCTGGAGATAACCTAAATAACGGTAATTATCACTGAAAGGATGTTGATTTCAGCATCCAGAAAGATACATATCAATGGCAACAGCATCACTGAAGTGGTTCTTAAACCAGACGTAAGGAATTATGTTTTTGCGCAATGCTTGAAAATATGTGATTATCAAGAAAGTGAAGATTTCACTTTCAATATGTAAGATTACATTTTTCAATATGTACATTTATACAGATACGTACATATCCACATGCATCGTGTATGCATTCTCTTCACAGTTCCTCAGAACAATAAGTATGTTTGCCATGGAGAGCCAGATTAAAAAGAAAGAGAAAGGGGAAGAAAAAGAGAGTAAGGATGTAAATGGCAGAATTGCAGTCAGTGGAAGATAAAGAAAGTGGAAGGAAAAATGAAAGACTCAGGTAGAAATAATTTTTTTAAAAAATCTAAAACCCACTTCAGCAGTAAATCATTAATTGTTGATGAAGGGTTTTGCATCTTCTTGAGGTTTCTTCTTGCTCTCACATCTTCAGCCTTCATCATCCACCTTGCTTCAAAGTCTGTTGCCTGTCATCTGTTGAATTCAAAATCTAATCTTCTTCAAAGTAGGCTTCCTGTATCTTTGAAATGATTTCACTGACTTGTCTGTCATCGCTGGTCTTCAGTGATCTGGGAGAAATACGTGCACTTTGGAAGGCGAGTGGCCTGAATTCTGATGCAGTGGCCTACGTGAGAATGGTTGCCTCTTTGCACAGAACACCAGGTTCCTAGAGGGTGTTTGTGTCTATGCAGTAATACATCCAGTCGACAATAATGCACAATAATAAGCTTAATGCATATGGTGAAGACTTACATACCACCGCAGATTTCCTGGGATTGATTTCCTGGGGCAAATGAGGCAGCCTTTTGAAACTTAGCACATTAAAATTTCTGTCAACTCGCATGCACTTCTTCCTTCCATTTTTGTAGATCTAAAATATAGTAAATAGTATCTTCTGATGAACAGAGATCATCACAAACAGAGTTCAAAAATTCAGAATTTGGTGCAAGTAGGAATTGGCTGCAGGAGCAAGTGCTGCTGCCTACCTGTAGTATTACAGGTAAATATTTCAATTCACCAAACTAGATCTTAAGCTAATTTTGCACAAAACTAAAAATTCTATGCTGTTTACTATTGAGAATATGCAGATTATATAACTAAGTTAAATAAAGCGATAAAGAGATTTACAGTTTAGGTGGTGTACCATAACAACAGTGTGTACAAGTTTATAGAGGACACTGTGGTCATAGCTAACCACATTTGCATTGTGTATGAGTATCACAAAGAACTTCAGTTCAGAACTGTCAACCTAGGGAATGCAGTACAGACATAGGAGACAATGGGGATTGTAGATGCTAGAGGAATCAAAGTTGATAAAGTGTGGAGCTTGAAAAGGCACAGCAGGTCAGGCAGTATTAATGCTGCCTCAATGCAGTACAGATATTGCAGGATATCAGGAATGGGAAGAACTAATAGGTCACTTTGATTCAGGAGGTAGTCTCATCCCTTTAGAACTGGAATGATACAGGTCTGGTCAGTGGTCAGACAAGGAAGCTGTAATTGTGAAGCTGTTGTGCAAGGGAATTTGAGAACTGATACTAGAGAAGAGTTAGCCTTAGACCTAATCCAACAGGATCCATATTGCAGGAAGCCAGATGGTGAAAGATAAAACTGAAAACAATCATTACACATTTTATAAGCATTTTTTTCAAAGTTGCCCAATACAAAAATATACACCTTTTTCAACGATCAAAAAAACCAGTTTCAATCCAGTTTCTTTCAACAGGAACACAAATGAATCCTCAGTTAATGCTCACAATCTCCCTATATAATTATCCATAAATATTAAATTCTTGCCATAATAAGTACAGAAAATGCTGCAAGTACCCAGCAGGTTTGACAGAGAGAAGCAGAGTCAATGTTTCAGGTCTGTGCTCCTCTTGTCAGAATTTTAGATTAAAGAGATCTGAATTTTAACAAAGGGAAAAATCTTATTGTCTTAATTTTTCAACAAAAGTCCTGACCCCAATGGTCTCCATGGCCCATCCAATTAAAAGGCTGCCTCCTGGAACATCATCAAATTAAGGGTAGGGTGGAAAGAGGATCAGTGAAAGTGCCAGCCTCTGGCATCAGACTGTCCCACTGGAAGCTACCACTGCAAATGAGAGACCACAAAGGTACCTCAAGATAGCTGAGCCCTTCGAAAAAAAGTGAAGTATACTGTGGCCACAGCTTCCAGGCTGTCATGGTGGATGAAAACGTCAGGGTTACTGCTATCAAGCTTCATTCTCAAGGGGTCGGTCCAACTAGATCATGCTAGTATCACTCAGGCTCCACTTCTCTCTTTACAGAGGCAGTCAGATCTAATTAATATTTACAGAATTTTCAATAGTATTTTGCTTTTTAATGAGGGTCATACTGTCAATGTAACATTTTGGCAAGGTTTGCAGTGTGGATGAACAAACTTACCAAAGCATCCTGATGCAGGAGGTAGGGGGTAGAGGAAAAAAAGTGTAATCATGCTGGGGGGCATTTTCGTCATGAAAATGGACTGCTTGCACATTCAAGAAACATTTGTGGGTATCCAAGTATTTGTGTGCAACTGTCTAACTTGCAGTCTTCCCAGTGTGCCATTTTGCAGTTCTCTACCTTCTTTCATTTTTTTGTCTTGGAAAAAAAATGTCCTATGTCTCAGAATAGTTAGGTAATTAGTTATTGGGTAAAATTGTACATACTTGCTTTCTGAGCATAAGGATTGCTTGGGTGGGTAATCCATTCCCAATTGGTGTTACACTAAAATACAGCAATGCAATGTGAAAATCTTGTTTTCAATATTTAATGATCATTGTTGATCATATGCATTATATGTTCTGTTAAACTATTTGAGTATAGATAACAAGGTAGCAATGTAGTATGGGTCATTCCCCACTTAGTACATGTCTTGAAATAGTTTGCCAGTGAATTGCGGTCCAATGTTAGACACCATCTTTTTTAGGGATACCAAATAAACTGAAAATAGCACTCATTGTTATCAGTGACAGTCATACTTGTTGTGTTGCTACTGTAAATTTAGAATAGTAAACCATCAGAAGGATATAATCTGCCAATGGGAGACATAAAACTGGTACAGCGTTCCTAAACTCAGAATTACGATATAGTACAGAATCACAGTACAATTTCTATTGCTGCCAGTGACATGAGTCCTGCACCTATACAATCTGTAATCTGCATTTTAAATTAAAGCACTTCATGGGATGGATGCATCACCATCAGGTAACAATTTTTGCTCATCATTAATTGTCGTTGAGAAAATGGTCGACTTTGACAACACTAGCATGCACCTTAACGTAATAAAATGTCCAACCCACTTCACAGGAGCAAATAGCAAACTAATATTGACACTAAATTACATAAGCTTACATTTGGATAAATGTCAATAAGCTTGGCCAGTCAGTAGGCTTTAAGGAGCATTTTTAAGGGAGAGAGGTATTTGAGGATATCCAAGTGGCCAGATTTAGGAAGTAGTGGAATTTTAGGGGAATGTCAGTCTAGAGGATCTTACAGAGACAGGGAAGATTGAGGCCATGGCAGAATTTAAAAGCAGTTGTCACTTTTGTCAAAGGGGAAGAAATACTGTAGAATATATAAACAGATATGGAGGCAAAAAGACAATCTTTTGCATTATTTTACTTCAGGCAATAAGATGGAGCACATTTGTCATCAGTAAAATGCACACAGTACTTAAATCACATAGATCACAAGTTAAATCCTTGATCTGTGACACATGAGATGATTCAGATGGGACAGCCATGATCTAGAGTGGGATAAGATCAGCTGAGATTCCTGCTCTAATGGCCAACCTTTTATGATTTTATGATGTTTTATCATATTAAGAATACTACATAAATGTATCTCTAAATGTATACATAAATGTATACTAACCAAGATTGCCTTGCTGGAAAGTGCTTCTATGTCAATGTCAGGTGAGGTCATGTCAGTTTTTGCTTTGCTTCCAGGTCAAATCAGCTGGATTCAGCAGTTGCTCCGTTGAGGAAGTGAAACAACATGTGCATATTTGGAACCATTCATAATCCTTTGGGAGAGGAGGGATAAGGGAAAGGTCATTAAAAGAAAGGTCAATAAAAAGTAAAAGACATGAACAGATAAGGTGCCTCATGACAGGCTGGTACAAAAGGTAGAGTCTCATGGGATCCTGGGCAAGCTGGCTAGATGGATACTGGCTTGGTCATAGGAGACTGAGGGTAGTGGTGGAAGGATGCTTTTTGGAATGGAGATCAAAAACTAGTGATGTTCCGCAAGGTTCAGTGCTGAGACCTTTGTTGTTTGTAATATATATATATATATAAATGATCTTGAGAAAAGCATAGGTGGTCTGATTATTAAGTTTGCAGATGACACCAAAATTGGTGGAGTTGCAGATAGTGAGAAGGATCCTCAAAGAATACAGTGGGATATAAAGAGATTGCAGATTTGGGCAGAGAAATGGAAGATAGAGGTTAATCTGAACAAATGTGACGTGGTGTATTTTGGAAGATCAAAATAAATGGCAGAACCTTAGAATCGTTGACATACTGAAGGATCTAGGCATACAGGTCCACAGATCCCTGAAAGTGGCAACACAGGTAGATGAGGTGGTCAAGAAGGCATACAACACGGTTGCCTTCATCAGCTGGGACATCAAATATAGTTGAAAAGTTACGTTACAGCTATATAAAACTTTAGTTAGGCCACTTTTGGAATTATTGCATGCAGTTCTGGTCACCACACTATCAGAAGGACCTGGATACTTTGGAGAGGTGCAGAGAAGGTTTACCAGGATGTTGCTTCATCAGGAGGGTTTTAATTATGAGGAGTATTTGGATAAACATGAGGATAAAAAATCTTTCATATGGAGGGTGGTATGCGCCTGGCACGCACTGTCAGAGGAGCTGCCTGGCAGCAGGCACGTTGGTAATGCTTAAGGTGTGTCCTGATAGACACACAGAGTCAGAGAGATGTGCGGTATGGAAACAGACCCTTCTCGTCCATGCTGACCAGATATCCTAACCTAATCTAGTCCCATTTGCCAGCACTTGGCCTCTAAACCCTTCCTACTCATGTACCCATTCAGATGCTTTTTAAATGTTGTAATTATAACAGCCTTCACCACTTTCTCTGGCAGCTTATTCCACACACACACACCACCCTCTGCGTGAAAATGTTGCCCCTTAGGTCCCTTTTAAATCTTTCCCTCTCACCCTAAACCTGTGCCGTCTAGTTCTGGACTCCCCCACCCCAGGGAAAAGATCTTGTCTAATATCCTGTCCATGCCCCTCATCATTTTATAGACGTCTATAAGGTCACCCCTCAGTGCTCTAACCTTTGCCAGCTTTCATCATTACCATGCCATGAAGTTTACCAACAACAAATCCTACCAATTTGTAACTGGACATTTTTTCTCTCAATCACAGATACATGCTGGGAATATTAAACTTCTATTTTATCAAGTCTCTTCAATTGACAGTAATTTCCCTGGAATCCAAGAACAACAAGATTTTCTGATGCTGTTGTATGTGCAACTGTATTGTTATTTTATGTAAAAATGTATATAAATGCTATTCTTGGAGCACTGATTAAAGTTTGGGATAGTACTTGAAATAGTTGTCCAAAGAAATTGTTAGCAATTTCATTAATTTCCATCTAGTTTTGCAAGTTCAACTATTCCTACTTGGATATAGTTTAAACATATGGCTCCTGGTCCTCCCAAATCTATTAAACTGTGATAAAAATCTATATGTTACTCAGCCCTTGGATCATTTCACTTCTCTCCACAAGGTCAATTCTTTTTGCTTCTCCAAAAAGAATGCTCCTCAACTGTATGTTGATAATTAGGTATCATTAAACTAAGAATCAATTCCATATTTCTGCTTTAAGCAGTCAAGGTTGTGTGGGGTAACAAAGTTAAGCTGGGTATGTCAAGAATCATGCTATTCCAGGAACTGTAGTGTGGAAGTGGTGCCCATTTTTGAATGAAAGAATTCCACTTTCACTGCCCAGGCAGTGAAGCAAATACTTTTGCAAGCTGGAAATTTTGCCATTCACTACAGCTGCATAAATCAGAAGATCACTCTACATCAAGACATTTGCATGAGCAGAAGATGAACAGAGGGATAGAAACCTGCAATAAGTATTGGGTCTAAATAAGGATTACGAAGAGGCAAGGTGAGCCTAAGTACCTGTTCCTTTGCTGTACTGCATGAGAAGGAAAGTGAGTGAAGTGTACAACGAAAGGCTAATCTTCCAACTCCCATTTACCACCCCAGCAAAATCTTAATGTCCCCTCCTTGGCCACTCTGCCAAATGTCAAAAAAAGCAATGCATTGCTTAACCCATAGCAGTTCATGGCATTAGTGGAAATAATCAGACAAAATTGGGCTGAAGTTCTCCTGATATTTGTCCTAAATGGATGTAAGTTTGCTCGCTGAGCTGCAAGTTTGTTTTCAGATGTTTCATCACCATTCTAGGTAATATCATCAGTGAGCCTCCGGTGAAACTGATGATGTTATCTAGGATGGTGATGAAATGTCTGAAAATAAACCATTCAGCTCAGCAAGCAAACTTACATCCAGAACCTCAACCTGAGCTACAAATCTTCTCAAAACTTGCAAATTTGTCCTAAATGTTATCTACTCTTCTCCAGTTGCTCGTGTATGTTAACACAAAAATCATGATTGATAAAGATTGAAGCTATTCACTAGACTCCGCCTTCCCCTCAGACCAGTGCTCTCTTTTTTAACACATTTACCATATATACTTGTGTATAGGTCAAGTTTTGAAGATTGTATTTTTAAGCTAAAATTAGGGGTCAACTTATACACAAGGTATTGTTTTCAAGGAGATGAAATTCATGCTTAGCATGAGTCAAAAAATGGACAAACAAGAGCCACATCTCTATATAAAATTATAAACAACAAAAGAAAAAATAATTATGGTCATTATTGAATATTTATCTACAAAATAACTGTCTCCACTCTGCCTGCTAAGGTAGAACCGTACTGTTGTACCATATTCCAGTTACCAGTACCATAAAGTGCATGTAGGTCCACACATATGTACAAAAGTTAATAGGCATACCAGCATGTGGTATGTCTGCTGGTATGCTCATTATTCCTTTTCATAAACCTACTGCACCATCCAGCACTGGCTTTGAGATCACTGAATCCATCTTTGTTTGCTTCATTTTTGGCATATTTTCTTTACATTGTCCAGTCACTATGCTTCTGTTCTGCCGACATTGAGTTACCCAGTCAGCAATCTTTTCTCCGAGTTGTGGCCACTTGTTCAGCTTTCCTCAGTTGGCATACTTCTGTTTTGGTATAGCCTTTAACTGTGTGGTTTTTTGCCTCCAATCTCGAACACGTTTTTCAGAAACACAGAACTCCCTTGCAGCTGCGCTATTGTTGTTCTCTGCAGCTTCAATAGCTTTTAGTTTAAACTATGTTGTATACTTGTTTCTTTTGTTTCTTTCGCCATTTTGTTAGAAAAATTTGGGAGAGTCTTACAATAAGTTCAGAGCACAACTACAAGCGATATCTACTTCTAAGAAACTGAGGCAACAGCAGGAAAACAAGGTCGAGGGTTGCCATAAGGTACCATGGATATTTGCATGCATAGATCAAATACATGTATGTAAATATTACATAAATAAATATATACTATATATACATACATATAGCTATCAACATTCAATTTAACAATTTGAAAATCACATTGTTCAAATATATACTGGTGCGCGTAACATGTGATGACGCAGGTATTGCACTTGAATCAAAAATGTGCAAATAATGCCCTTTAAGGCTGTATATATGGTCAGGAAGGGACCCCTGGAAAACTAGGGTCAACCTATACACAAGGTATGTGAAAAATACCAGATATTTAGCCCAAAATAAGGGGTCTAATTATATATGAGATCGACCTACACACAAGTATATACGGTATATCAAGTTGTAGCTTAGCTGCTTCTAAATCACAGGGTTATGTATTCAAACTTCAATCCGAGACTACAATAACTACTCATGACATCAGAAGATATGGGAATAATGTGGGAATATGGTGTTAAGGTAGATTACCAGCCTTGATTTTAGGGAACTTGGCAGGACAAATGTGGAAAGGTTGCTTCCCTTTGTGGGAGAGTCTAGGGCCATAGGGCATCATCTCAGAATAAGAGATTGCCCATTTAAAACCAATATGCAGAGGGACTTCTTCTCTCAGAGGGTAGTGAATCGGTGTAATTCTTTGCTGCAAAGGACTGTCGAGGCTGAAAGATTTTCTAGAGGCATATCTCCTGCCTAGAGCGAACAATGGTATCATTACAGTCAACAGTTTGTATATAGGATTTCTATTCTAGTGTTTACATAAGCTCTTTTGACATAAAATGTTGGCATAAAAATGTAACCAAAAATGATAACAAAGAAAAAGTGGGTAGGAAGTGCATGCATACTCTAGATTTTTAAGAAGATAATCTTAATGTGCAAACAGAGTGGAGAGGGGGTAAATTTGGTGCAGAGCAGAATATTTGCCTTCTTTTTGAACCTGTTTGAAAACCTAGAATCGCAGCCAATTAATGATTTTTCTGGCACCTCTACTGCTTCCAACGAATATTCAAGGTTGAATTGCAGATTTTTTTTATCAACAAGGGAATCAAAGGTTATGGGGTAAAAGCAAGAAGTTGGAGTTGAAAATGATTAGATCTGCCATGATCTCATTGAGTAGAAAAACAGACTTGATAGGATGAATGGCCTTCTTCTATTCCTATGTTTCACAGTCTTATGGAATAAGTCTGTTACTACCAACATTCAAGAAGTGAATGGAACATTGTATGGAGATAGTTCCTCCCTCCACTGCTAGAGCAATGTCTAGTTTATTCGTGAGTCAAGTATGCTTGATCCTTCTTGTACCACAAAATCCATCCCTTCATTTGTTCTCAGGTTTTCATGACCCTGGAAGGCAGCTTCAGTCAACAGGGCAATCCCATTTATGACAAATTAAGGCTTTGGTTTTGGGAATTGGCATTGCCCCAGAGATATTCTCCTCTATATTTCTAACTTTATCAAACCCCCAATACACCGATTATCACAACTTAATACTCAAACAGCACTGTCAACTTCCAACACTAGCAATAGACTATATTCAAGAACCAGCAGAAACCAGCAAAATAACGTGAAGTTACGACATGATTGTCCCACATTACCAGGGTCAGGATCAGAGATTTAAATTTCAAAGATAGCTTTCATGACAAATTGGCTCTGTTTCCAAATTAAAAACAGATAGAAGAAAGAAATTCATTACAACTTAGGCTGCAGTGCATGTCCAGTACTGTGATGGTAAATTGCTGTGATGACATTTTATCCTTTCCCCCATATTCGTTGGAAGCAGCAGGGGTACCAGAAAAATCATTAATTGGCTGCGATTCTAGGTTTTCAAACAGGTTCAAAAAGAAGGCAAATATTCTGCTCTGCACCAAATTTACCCCCTCTCCACTCTGTTTGCACATTAAGATTATCTTCTTAAAAATCTAGAGTATGCACGCATGCACTTCCTACCCACTTTTCCTTTGTTATCATTTTTGGTCACATTTTTATGTCAACATTTTATGTCAAAAGAGCTTATGTAAACACAAGAATAGAAATCCTATATACAAACTGTTGACTGTAATGATACCATTGTTTGCTCTAGGCAGGAGATGCCTCTAGAAATTCATGGCAACTTAAGTTGCTGGAGTCTTCCAAACTCTACATTATTTTATGTATGAAAAATTATCTTTAACAATTATTAATTTACTAGCTTTATTCATTAAGTTTAAAAAACTGCACCACCATTTAGCACCATTCACAGCATAACAACATCCAAGTTAATTTGTGATTTTAAAACAACTTCAGGCTTCATGTTTAATAATACCAACTTTATATATCCCAATATGGACAATGTTTGAGTCATCGAATGATAATTATAGTCTTTCCTTTCAATAAGATAGAAAGAAATGGTAAGCCATTTGGGAGGATGATGCTCAGTTCTACAGCACTTTTATTTTTGCAGTTGCCAATTAACAATACCATCTGGACAATGGCCAAATAAGGTCATTTGAAATAATTTCCTGGCAGTGTTGATCCTTTTCTAAATCAGTATCCTCAGTTGGCTCAGTATCAGTTTCCCAGTGGTTTTACCACAGCTGTTCAGGGAAATTGGATGTGACAAGTAAAGAGCTGAACATGTTCTGTTTTTGTGCTCCTCTGGCATCAACTTTATTTCTCCCAAAGTTCCTCAGCATGGCACAAAGTACCATAAAAGGGCAACAACCTATTTAAGTGATTTTTACAGATTGTCCTATACATGAAAACAGAAGAGGACTAAGCCCAATGTCAAGAATCACACCACTGCTACCTAATGCTTCATTTGTACTTTTTGCCATTTCTTAAAAAAAGACTGTCAATCAGAGATGATAATAAGATTCAGTCAGCTGATCTGTGAAAATCAGAATTGAGTATATAGCTGAAAAGCATAGTAACTCCTCTCATTTCCTTCTATATTGCTGCATTTATTAATAAACCAATTCATCTGATCGAGGCATGAACCCAATCTGATTGTACAGGCATAACCAACACTTTTATCCATGCATAAAAGAATCACGAGATTCACTTTTTCAGGTCTTAAATTCAGTTTGCCAATCTTTATATCAATCTTTGCATACTTTTGCATACTGGAAGATGCTTCTTCCTTAGATATCATTTTAATTGCTTTGGGGTATTTCCTGGCGATGTTAACAGTATAACACATCCTGATCACAAATGAATATGTCACAGAACAGGAGACACACAGCCTTTGAAGTGCCTGAGATTATATTCAAACTGCCTCCTCTAACCCATGGCTTTTTTTCCATTTGATTCAAAACAATACTGAAGCTCTGGGAGACATCTTTGCTTGCTAGTTATAGCGAATATATGAGAAAAGTAAAACCAAGTTCTGTGGATGCTGAAACAAAATGAAAAACTACTGGGAAAACTCAGCAGTCTGGCAGCATCTCTGAAGAGAAAACAGAGTTAAGATTTCGAGGCCAGTGACCCTTCCTCTGAAGCAGAGTTGAATGTTAACTCTTCTGTCTCTTCATAGATACTGCTAGACCTGTTAAGTATGAGCAAATACGTATTTGAAAATAATAATGACAGATGCTGGGTATTTAACAATGGTAATATATATTAACTGAGGTTATAGAAAACATTACAATGCAGCAAAGCAGGGAGATAAATATAACTACAACTGTGTTCCATATAAGGTGATGTGGTGCAGGTATAGGGACAAACAATAACAGATAGTATTACACATTTGTTTCTAATGTCTCTCAATGATTGGACCAGGATTTCACCATCCATCCTCCCAACCTCAAAGCCCACCTCGAGGCTTTTAGTTTTTTTAGCAGGAATGGAATAGACAATAAGAGAATGTAAACTATCACACCTCTTCCCTCCTTCGGTTTAATGATGTTTGCCTGTACCAAAGGGTTTGCAACTTGCAGGAAACAAAACACACTTACGGGACTACTTAAACGACAGGACAAAAAGAAAATTTGATTTGTTGCAATAGTAAACAATAAGATGTTTTATAGGGGACACGATTTCACATGTTTCTGCACTTTCTGTTTTTCAGCATCAGCAGCTCGAAGGATGGGAGATTGGACCAGGGGCCTGCCGGGAGTGGTGAATCACTGATTTGAGCTTTTATATTTGAAATCAGAGAGCAGAGGTTTCTGGGAAAGGAAGGACTTTTTAAAATTTCCATCCAGCTATTTAAGTGCGTGTTTTCTAAACTCGAGACCTTTCCTTTGTAGGGCTTCCCACCCAACCACCTCCTCTAACCTTGAAGACCAGGGATACATCAGGTAAGCATCTCTTCTTTTTTACTTTCTGATAAGGGATGACAGTGCAGGGAGAGGAATGTTCCTTCTGCATGATGTTTGAGGTGAGGGACGCCATTAGTGTCCCATCCAAATATATCTGCAGGAAGTGCATCCAACTCTCGCTCCTCCAAGACTGTGTTAGAGAACTGGAGCGGGAGCTGGATGAACTTTGGATCATTCGGGAGGCAGAGACTGTGGCACAGAGCCTGTCCCTGTTGCACAGAAGGGAAGGAGGGAAAGGAGGAGAGTGTTAGTCATTGGGGACTCAATAGTTAGAGGGTCAGATAGAAGGTTTGTTGGGAACAAACGAGACTCACGGTTGGTATGTTGCCTCCCAGGTGCCAGGGTCTGTGATGTCTTGGATCGTATCTTTGGGGTCCTGAAGGTACCGATGACATAGGTAGAAAGAGGGTTAGAGATGTAAGGCAGGATTTCAGGGAGCTAGGGTGTAATCTGAGAGCTAGAACAAACAGACTTGTTATGTCTGGTGCCATGTGATAACGAGGCAAGGAATAGGGAGAGATATCAGCTTAACATGTGGCTGCAAGGATGGTGCAGGAGGGAGGATTTCAGGTACTTGGATAATCGGGGCTCATTCTGGGGAAGGTTGGACTGTGTACAAACAGGATGGTCTTCACTTAAACCAGAGGGGTACTACTATCTTGGGTAGAAAATTTGCTGGTGCTATTCAGGTGGGTTTAAACTTGCTTAGCAGGGAGATGGGAACCTGAGGTGTAGTTGCAGTGCACAGGAGGATGAGAATAGGGAGGATAGGGACAGGATTTCAGGGTCACAGGAATGCGCTGGCAGACAGCAAGCTGATTTGAAGTGTATCTACTTCAATGCCAGAAGTATCCAAAATAAAGTAGGTGAGCTTGCAGCATGGATAGGTACCTGGGACTTCGATGTTGTGGCCATTTCGGAGACATGGATAGTGCAGGGTGAGGAATGGATGTTGCAGGTTCCAGAGTTTAGATCTTTCATTAAGAACAGACAAGGCGGTAAAAGAGGGGGAGCTGTGGCCTTGTTAGTCAAGGATAGTATAACAGTGGCTGAAAGAACTTTTGATGAGGACTCGTCTACTGAGGTAGTATGGGCTGAGGTTAGAAACAGGAGAGGAGAGGTCATACCGCTTGGAGTTTTTTATAGGCCTCCGCAGAATTTCAGGGAGGTGAAGGAGATGATTGGCAAAATTATTCTGGGTAGGAGTCAAAGGAACAGGGTGGTCATTATGGGGTACTTTAACTTCCCTAATATTGGCTGGAAATGCGACTCTAGTACGTCGGATGGATCAGTTTTTGTCCAATGTGGACAAGAGGGTTTCCTGACACAGTATGTTGAAGGGCCAACAAGAGGGGAGGCCACACTGGATCTGGTGCTTGGTAATGAATCAGGCCAGGCATTTGGTCTAGTTGTAAGTGAGCACTTTGGAGAGAGTGACCATAATTCAGTTACGTTTAGTTTAGCGATGGAAAGGGATAGATATATGCTACAGGCCAAGAGTTATCGATGGGGTAAGGGCAATTATAATGTGATTAGGCAAGAATCAGGATGCATAGAATGGGGTAGCAAAATGCAGGGGATGCAGACAATGGAAATGTGGAGCTGGTTTAAGGAACAGTTATTGCGTGTCCTTGGTAGGTTATGTCCCTGTCAGGCAGAGAGGAAGTGATGAGGTAAGGGAACCGTGACTTACGAAAGAAATTGCATCTCTTGTTGAGCGGAAGAAGGAGGCTTATGTGTTGATGAGACAAGATGGTTCAGATGAGGCGAAGGAGAGTTACAGATCAGCTAGGAAGGATTTGAAGAGAGAGTTAAGAAGAGCAAAGAGAGGACACAAGCAGTCTTTAGCAAATAGAATAATGGAGAACCCTAAAGCTTTCTACAGGTATATGAGAAATAAAAGGATGACTAGGGTAGGAATAGGGCCAGCGAAAGACAGAAATGGGAAGTTGAGTGTGGACCCTGTGGAGATCGGTGAGGTGCTAAACAAAGATTTCTCATTGGTTTTCACTCAGGAAAAGGAGAATATTGTAGAATGAGATATGAGATATTAGACTAGAAAGAATCGAGGTTAGTTATGAACAGAAAAATACTAGAAGGAGTGAAAATGGATAAGTCCCATGGGCCGGATGGGATTTATCTGAGGATTCTCTGGGAAGCTAGGGAGGAGATAGCGAAGCCCTTGGCTTTGATATTTGAGTCGTCACTGTATACAGATTTAGTCTGGTTGGCATGGACGGGTTGGACCAAAGGGTCTGTTTCCGTGCTGTACATCTCTGTGGCTCTATGACTGGAGGATTGCAAATGTTGTGCCCTTGTTCAAGAAGGGCAGTAGAGATGACCCAGATAATTGTAGACCAGTGAGTCTTACTTCTGTTGTAGGAAAGGTTTTGGAAAGGATTATAAGAGATAGGATTTATAATCATTTAGCAAGCAACAATTTGATTTCAGATAGTCAACATGGTTTTGTCAAGGGCAGGTCGCGTCTCACAAACCTCATTGAGTTTTTTTGTGAAGATGACCAAGCATGCAGATGAGGGTCGGGCTACGTGGTGTACATGGACTTCTGTAAAGCCTTTGATTAGGTTCCACATGGTAGGCTGTTGGAGAAAATGCTGAGGCATGGGATTGGGGTGAGTTAGCAGCTTGGATTAGAAACCGGCTTTCTGAAAGAAGGCAGAGGGTGGTGGTTGATGGAAAATATTCAGCCTGAAGTCCGATTATTAGTAGTGTGCCACAAGGACCTGTTTTGGGGCCACTGCTGTTTGTCATTTTTATAAATTACTTAGACGCAGGCATAGGTGGATGGATTAGTAAATTTGTAGATGAACTAAAGTTGGTAGAGTAGTGGACAGTGTGGAAGAATGTTATAGTTTGCAGGAGGACTTGGATAAACTGCAGAATTGGGTTGAGAGATGGCAAATGGAGTTCAGTGCAGCTAAATGTGAGGTGATTCACTTTGGGAAGAATAACAGGAAGGCAGAGTACTGGGTCAATGGAAAGATTCTTGGCAGTGTGGATGTGCACAGGGATCTTGGGGTCCATGTACATAGATCCCTGAAAGTTGCCACCCAGGTTGATAGTGCTGTTAAGAAGCCATTCAGTGTGTTAGGTAGAGAGATTGAGTTCCGGAGCTGCAACTATATAAAACACTGGTGCGGCCACACTTGGAATATTGTATACAGTTCTGGTCCCCATATTTTGGGAAGGATGTGGAATCATTGGAAAAGGTGCAGAGGAGATTTACCAGAATGTTGCCTGGTCTGGAGGGAAGGTTTTATGAGGAAAGGCTGAGAGACTTGGGTCTGTTCTCATTGGAAAGAAGAAGGCTAAGAGGGGATTTGATAGAGACATACAAGATGATCAGAGGATGAGATAGGGTAGACAGTGAAAGTCTTTTTCCTAGGATGATGACATCAGTTTGTACGAGGGGGCATAACTACAAATTGAGGGGTGATAGATTTAAGACAGATGTCAGAGGAAGGTTCTTTATTCAGAGAGTGGTAAGGGCGTGGGATGTCCTACCTGAGTAGTTAACTCAGCCTCATTAGGGAGATTTAAACAATCCTTGGTTTAGCACATGGATGACAATGGGACAGTGTAGAAGGATGAGCTGAGAATAGTTCACAGGTTGGCGCAACATTGAGGGCAGAAGGGCTTGTTCTGCGTTGTATTGTTCTATTGTCCTATTGTTCTATTAAGCACTATGATAGAGATATATCAAACAGGGGCGGCACCGTGGTTCAGTTAGCATTGCTATCTCACAGCACCAAGGTCCCAGGTTTGATTCCAGCCTTGGGCGACTGTCTGTGTGGAGTTTGCACATTCTCCCAGTGTTTGCGTGGTTTTCCTCTGAGTGCTCCAGTTTCCTCCCACAGTCCAAAGATATGCAGGTCAGGTGAATTGGCCATGCAAAATTGCCTGATGTGTTAGGTGCATTAGTCAGAGGGAAAGGGTCTGGGTGGGTTATCTTTGGAGGGTTGGTGTGAACTGGTTGGGCTGAAGGGCCTGTTTCCACACTGTAGGGAATCTAATCATAATAAGTTGCAGAAGGAAAAAGAAAGAAAATGCTGCAACACTTGGCCTATTGACTCCTGTGCTCCATTTAAGCTACTGGTTTTTCCAGTGTCCCCTCCTCATGCCATATATACAGTCTTTTGAAATATCAATCTTCTGGAATATCAAATGCCCATGCCCAAAGTGCTGTGTCTGTTCTGCCCACTGATGTTTGAATGTTTCTATTTTGCTTTTGATTCAAATTTTCAACATCTGTAGTTTTTTTTTGGTCACAAACACCCTGCCGTACTAGTTTTAGTCTTTTTAAGAAACTAAATATGAGTGATAGAGGATGCATCTGTTTATTTTTTATTGTATGTAACATAACTTTAAAGTTCTTGCATTTGTTGCTAATCAATGTTGCTTAGCCCATTACCTTTGACTGCTGTAGCAGTGTACTACATCACCGCAAACAAAAAACTATTTCTTAAACAAATATGGATATGCTGTCAACACATTCTGACACTCTTCTAATGACAGACCAGTGGTAGACATAAACTGTCTAGGAATTATGCTCTGGCTGGTTTGTGAAGCATTGTCAGAAAACAGCGGTTGATTTGCATGTTTCAGATCCTGGCAACAAAACCCCATTAGTCATGGAAGGGGACAGAGTGATCTTTACAACAGCTACAGCATAACATTGGCCAGGATCAGATTAGAATCCTTAGCTGCCTCTACATTCACCAAGATTGAGGTCAGGATACAACAATGGCTGGTTTCCCTTTTGGTAGAGAGAACACATTTTCCATTTGATGGTAGCATATGCTGATGTTCTCCTGGGAGTAGATGAAAGTTATTGCATGCATATTTTCCCTTGAATCTTCTTGCAATGTTGCTTGTCCATTTTTGCTTTAATAGCTGAACAAGTATGAGTAATAAAGCTGTATTGCTTTTGTCAATAAACAACATGAACACATTTAAAATGCCTGAAGTCAACAGGAATATGGGATATAGGAATTTGCAGATCTGTTCATATATGATTCACTAATTCAGTAATGATCTTGCATTCTGCTTATACATCCTCTTTAATGATTTTAAACAATATCAGAATACACAGTACATAACCAACAGCAATTTTATGTAATAATTCTTTTACATGCACTGAATATTGTCCTTTCACTCAAAAACTCTAACATACACACAAATAAATCTTAAATTAGTAGATAAGACAGCAAACTTTGGAACAGATTCCATAAATAGTTTAATCCAATTATCCTTGTTGGTAATGCAGTTTGTTGGCAAAAGTAGTAGGAAGCAGGGACAAATATTACAGTGCATTTGCTTGTCAGCAAAAATTTCAAATCATTACGAACATAAGGGGAGATTACAATTTTCATTATATGCAGCTGAATAATGCAACTAAACCTGCTTTTCAAAGTAATGTGATTTTTCTTCCTTTGTCCAATAATGTAAATGCCATGGGAAAGTAGCCAGGAAGAGACTCTGCAATATTCATTACTAACAAATTCTTAAATTAATTTAACTTTGAGGGCACACAGAGGGACTTCATCTCTTGATTTGTAATCCAAGATCACTCAGAGAAATGAAAAGATGTGTAACTGGTGTTTTAACATCACGCAGGCAGGTTAAAAGTTTTAAATAAGGTGCATAATGTACCATTTTATCACACTATAGCAAGCATATATTTTACGTACTTTAACAGTGTCTGAAGGAGTAGGTGTTTCAAAATGAGGCACTCATGATTCACACTGTACTTTAAATAGAACAGAATTCCTAGTCTGGCTCACAGTCTGTCCTGAACTTGTTTGGATCATCTTAGATTAATACAAAGATGATATCGTAAAATTAGAACAATGTGGCTAAAAATTGCAAATTTTGCTTCAGGTAATTTCTTGCTCATATAGAAAATAAATTGCTTTAGATTGAATGGTCAATTCTCAGCTATATGGAAATATTTGGGTTTGGTTGACCAACCTTCTATTGCTGAAGTACGTAAATACAATCAAGTCCTGGGAGTTCTAGTTTTTGCACTTTCATCATTGTCTGCCCTGTATCTGCAAAATTGTCAGTAAAATGCTGTATTCTATAAGAAAAAAACTGAAAAAACAGTGAATGCTGTAAATCAGAAACAAAAACAGAAATTGCTGGAACAAGCTCAGCAGGTCTGGCAACATCTGTGGAGAAAACTCAGAGTTAATGTTTTGGTTTGATGATCCTACCCCAGAACAATGGAACAGGAAGCTGTATTTTATATATTGATAAGAGTTCAATACTATATGTCTTATTTAACAAATTGTACTCCCGGTGTGTTTTTTTAAACATCTGAACAAAAAAAGACAAAGGCCACAAGGAAAGTTAACACAGATGATAATGTTTTACTAGTGTAGTTCACAGATTTGTTGCAGTGCAGAAAGAGGCCATTTGGTCCATCAGGTCAGCACTTGCTCTTCAGATGAGCATCATTATCAAATGTCAATTTTCTTCATTCCTTTGCAAATTGTCTAATTATCTAATGCTCCAATTGAAACTGCCTCCACCACATTTCCGACACTATGTTCCAACAGTATTTGCCACGTGAAAGTTTTATTTTGTCATACACATTTCCTTCTTTTGTAGAATACTTTAATTCTACATAGTCTCATTCTTGACTATTTTAAGACAGGACAATTCTCTCTTGACCAAAAGCTGAACTGGACCAGCCATATAAACAGAGTGACCACAAAAGCAGCTGGCCAGAGTTCATTCATATTTCTCAGGCAAAGTACAATATGAAAATCTGTTTCTTCCCTAGCAACAAAATGCTCAACTGCATTATGTCAAATATTAAACAGAAATAATATAATGAAAATTAATAAGTGGCTTATACAAGTCCTGAAGAAGGGCTTATGCCCGAAACGTCGATTCTCCTGTTCCTTGGATGCTGCCTGACCTGCTGCGCTTTTCCAGCAACACATTTTCAGCTTATACAAGTCATCAAAGTAAGGACTTGGAAAAGCAAAACAGCTGTGTAAGGATTATGTCCTCTTATTTTTGTGTCTTTAAAAACTGTGGATTGCAAGGAGAAAGAACTATTTTATTTGAAACATGGATTGTCAGGATGGCTGAATAAATTCATAGCAAGGAATTTGATACCTGTCGTGAGCTCTGCAACTTGTGGTTGTTGATTCCTGCAAAGTACAGACAATCAGGAGCCAAAGAACTGATTACAAATGAAGCTGATTGAATCTCTGCTAACAGAGTAGGTTGGAACGGGAAACAAATTACAGAAACACAGGCCCACACACAAGCTTTTGCAGTTATTCTCTCCAGCAGAAGCTACCTGTTCTCCACAGTTAAAACTAGGATTTAAACCTGAAGAAAACACTTATCTTTCCTCTGGCAGATGTTGTGAACTGAGACTTCGAATTGATAAATCATATATTTTCCAAGTGAATTAATGGTTCTGTACTTCTTACAAACTAGTAAGAGCTCCCAATGACAACTGAACACCAAGGGCCTGGCTAGCTGAGGAAGAATTATCTAAACATCAAAATTGGAAAATAAAGACCACATAACTGATTTTCCAGATTCTCGTCCTCCACCAATAATCTATTTTCCTTGTTTGTTTGTTTCTTTGTGTGTGTGTGTGTGTGGGGGGGGGGGGGGAGATTAGAGTTTTAGTTAGTAGAGTGATATGTCAATGGTTTATATATGTTTAACTGTACTTATACACTAATTATTTAAAGTAATAATTTCTTAAACAGAAAACTTTCTTGTTTTCTATCAACCTTAGTTTGAAAGTCAGGAAAATTGGGATAAGGTGCATACTTTCAAAACGTCTTTGCCATTTGGTGTGAATCCAGCAATTTGGACTCAATTTATGGTGTGCTACCTAATTTTGGTCATAACAGCTGGTGGAGGTTCCCATCTACAGGAGTTATCTCTCTTTCTGAAATGATGCGTGACTTCTCTGAAGGGTTAGCAAAGAACCATTTACCTACTTTATAATAAAACAAAACTTGACTCTTCTTGGCATAATGTTGCAATATGTGGGCTCTCCAACATGGCCAATATAGCTGATATCTGGATTGGTTGCATTGCACTGCAACAGCACTGTAACAATTGATTCAAAAAAGTAGCAAATTTCAAATCTGGATTTTCACAATAAATGGATTTTGATATTTGACTAACTATAGATTTCAGAAAACTCTGGAAATTCACCCTAATTTTAAAAAGCCAGAATAGGATTCTTTAACTTTCTGATTGTATTTGCTTTACATATCCCACAAGATTTGGAATGTACTCATGTTTATAATTATTACATTGCTAGGAGACTTTCAATTGGAATTCCTAATTAACAGAAGTAAATTATATTGAATATAAAAAATTAAAAGTGGACTTCTATCATTGAGTATAGGAATTGGGAGGTCATGTTGTGGCTGTACAGGACATTGATTAGGGCACTTTTGGAATGTTGTGTGCAATTCTGGTCTCTCTCCTATCAGAAAGATGTTGTGAAACTTGAAAGGGTTCAGAAAAGATTTACAAGGATGTTGGCAGGGTTGGAGGATTTGAGCTATACAGAGGCTGAATAAGCTGGGACTGTTTTTCCTGGAGTGTCAGAGACTGAGCGGTGACCTTATGAAGGTTTACAAAATTATGAGTGGCATGGACAGGATAAATAGGCAAAGTCTTTTCCCTGGGGTTGGGGAGTCCAGAACTAGAGGGCATAGGCTTCGGGTTAGAGGGGAAAGATATAAAAGAGACCTAAGGGGCAACTTTTTCACACAGAGGGTGATATGGGTATGGAATGAGCTGTCAGAGGAAGTGGTGGAGGCTGGTACAATTGCAACATTTAAGAGGCATTTGGATGGATATATGAATAGGAAGGGTTTGGAGGGATATAGGCCATGTGCTGGCAATTGGGACTAGATTAATTTCAGATATCTGATCAGTATGGATGAGTTGGACCGAAGGATCTATTTCTGTGCTGTATATCTCTATGACTCTAAATGATAAAAAGCTTATTTTGTTGATTGTTTACTTCTAGTTTTAACTTGATTCTGATATGGAATGAGGTTTTAATTAGTTAACAAATTGGTTTAAATACTTAATGAATTTTAAGTGCACTTTAGATTTTGAATAAGACAAAACAGCACTAGAAATAAAAGCTACAATGACTGGCAATTACTTTTCTTCAATTAGTTTATTAATCTTCACTCTGCATGTCAGTGGTTAAATCACAGCACAGAAAGTCCCACTGTGTTGCTGAGATGCTGCAGAAAATCAAACAGCGAAGGTATGAGTCAGCATTCACGTTGCTCCATTTTATCAATGGGTCACAGGACCTTTACATCAATTCATAACGCCCACCGCAAACAATGGTATCATACAGTTGTTACATGTTTTTTTTAAGGTAGCAGGACTTTTATCTAGTATAAAATAGTACCCGAGTGTATCCATCACATAAGTGGTTACTAAAGGAATTACATGATGATTTATTTTCACATTTACTGAGATGTTCCATACTTTGAAGTCTGCAATTGAGTGAAGCATGCTTCTGGTTAAAGAGGAGTTATTTTCAAGGAAATAAATACTTGACAAATGTTGGATCAGACAGTGAGCAGTCAATTTAGTAGACTGGCAACATAATTAGGGATGCAATGGTAACTTAATAAAGATTATCCATTTAGATTATGCATTTCTGACTGAGTAAAAACAATCCATTTACATTATTTTTGCGATATAAGTTAATGGCTACAACTCAAAAGGGGTCAGTAACAGAGGGACCTTGTGTCAAATGTGTACAAATTATTGAATGTGCACGGCAGGATCAGAAAATTGCTAAGAAAGCATACAGGATCCTGGGTTTTACAAGTGGATCATAAAACGAGGAGACAATGATGAACCATGACAGATGAACTATGATAGATGTGTTCAAAATCATGAGGGGATATCACAGAGCAGATAGGGAGAAACTCTTCCCACTGGTGGTTGAATCAAGAGCAAGGAGACATTGATTTAAGATGACTAGCAAAAAGAAAAGCAGCATTGCTTTGAGGAAAAGCTTTCTTATGCAGTGTGTGGCTACAATCTGGAAGGTTCTGCCTGACAGTGTGATGGAGGCAGTTTCACTCAACGCAAAAAAGAAATTAATAATCATCTGAACTATGTGGGAAAAGCAGTTGAGTAACCTGGGTCAGTTGCTCTTCCAGAGAGTCTGCAGAGATATAACAAGCCTCTTGTTGTAAGTATTTTATGGTTCTATGAAGATGATGTATCTTTAAATTATACTTCACAACCATGTTAGCAACAAAATTGGTTACCCTGTCAATGTAAATCAGACTGAGTATCTCAAAGATCTGATGGAAATGCAATAAAGTCTATCAAATGAAGTAGAGTCACATGTAGATAGCTTTTGGTATGCTTTTCTTTATTGATCAAAGTATTGCGTACAGGAGTTGGGAGATCGTGTTGTGGCTATATAGGACATTGGTTAGGCCATTTTTGGAATATTGCGTGCAAATCTGGTCTCCTTCCTATCAGAAGGATGTTGTGAAACTTGAAAGTGTTCAGAAAAGATTTGGAGGATCTGAAGTATAGGGAGAGGTTGAACAGGCTATGGCTGTTTTCCCTAGAGTGTCGGAGGCTGAGAGGTGACCTTATAGAGGTTTATTAAAACATTAGGGGCATGGATGGGATAAATAGATTAAGTCTCTTCTTTGGGACGGGGGAGTCCAGAACTAGAGGGCATAGGTTTAGCATGAGAGGGGAAAGGTATGAAAAAGACCTGAGGGCAACATTTTCACACGAGGAAGCTTTTAGAAATGATAACTGGGAATAAATAGTGAAATCTTATTTCACTATTTCCATTTTGTTTCCTGTGCTGATTATTTTGTCTTTCAATTAGATTTTTTTCCAGATTTAACTCCTGATAAGTCAGTTCACCATGCCCCTTATCATTCTCTTTAACGTACCCCATTTAGAAGGTGTGAGGGTGTGGTGGTAGGGATAATTTTATAGCCTCTTCCACCACCCTGCCCCAGCTGGTGTAATCACAGGTTGGGAGAAGACACTGTGGTACGTGTATGGAATGAGCTGCCAGAGGAAATGGTGGAGGCTAATATGATTGCAACATTTAAAAGGAATCTGGATGGGTATATGAGTAGGAAGGCTTTGGAGGGATATGGGCCAAGTGCTGGCAGGTGGGACTAGACTGGGTTGGGATATCTGGTCTGCATGGACGAGTTGGACTGAAGGGTCTGTTTCTGTGCTGTACATTTCTATGACACTAAGTGATTAATCACCATAATCGCTGAGTGCTACTCTCTCATTAGAAAAAGAGATGACCAGTGGGGAGTTTAACCTGGGGGTCACCACCCCTCACTTGAGATTTGAGATTGAGAAGACAGGACATTCATAGTAACCTCAGCCACTGTAGGAATTGAACCCACACTGCTTTGTCACCCTGCATCACAAACAGCTGTCCAGCCAACTAAGTGGACCTCCTTCATTCTACATTCTGAGCTTCATGGGTTATTGTGGCAGATATAGAAGCAAGCCCCTAAGTGGCCATTAATTAGCTAGTTAGAGGTCTCAGTAAGCCACAGGGTGGGTGGGCTAGTTGATTCTTTACCCAACCTCTGTAGTCTGGAGGCAGCTTGAGAGGCAAAAAGGCAGTGGATTAGGCAGTCGAGCTATTTCAAGTGTCTTCTCCCAACCTGTGATTACACCAGCTGGGGCAGGGTGGTGGAAGAGGCTATAAAATTATCCCTACCACCACACCCTCACACCTTCTAAATGGGGTACGTTAAAGAGAATGATAAGGGGCATGGTGAACTGACTTATCAGGAGTTAAATCTGGAAAAAAATCTAATTGAAAGACAAAATAATCAGCACAGGAAACAAAATGGAAATAGTGAAATAAGATTTCACTATTTTATTCCCAGTTATCATTTCTAAAAGCTTCCTCGTGACTGAGGCAACACTGACTGGTATGAAATTGATGGGCTTATCATGATATTCTTTTTGAAAAAGGGTGTAATAGTCACAAATCTTCACTCTTTGATATTAGCCCTATTTCTAAGGAAGATTGGAAAATAATATTCAATTTTGTGTGCAAATCACAACTCGGTCTTATCTGATCAACCTAGAGAATCTGAGACACTATCTTTCATTACTGTCAGTGTGAAGGGTACTGTAATCTTTTCATTAGTTCATCAATTTCTTCTGCAGCTGTGCACCTGCTGCCATGATCAACAGGAAAATTATATCTGCCTATATGTATGCTTAATGTGATATGGTACTAGATGTGCTTATGAAACTTCTTTATAGCACGATTGTTATTCAGACCAGTTTAAACTTAGACTAATAGCCTCTGCTGATTAATGTCAAGACTGTAATTGGTAAAGTGCATCGAAAGCATCTTTACTATTAGAATATGGATATGTTTTTACATTACTCTAATACAGAACAATGACAAAGACAAAAAACAGAATTGGTTCAAACAGTGTGCAGCAACTCCTTTTCCCTTCAATTGTCCTGATAACATTGACCAAAGATGAAATTCATGACTGAAAAGATAAACATGTGTAGATTATTAGGTCAATAAGCTAGGCAGATAACACAGACTAAAGGGTGGCTAGGATAAAACATATATGACTTAAAACACAGGCATTTCATCACAACTGTTGGTAAAGTAAAACGGGAGATTTCTATAGTACAACGAATAGGTTATTATAGAGCATGCATCAAAGGTTTTGCACAACAAAGCTATGGTTCAGAAAAGCGATAATAGGAAATAACAGAAAAGACATCAGGTCGATTATCACTGTGTGGAAATCTGTCAAACACCTAGAGGCCAGGAAGTCATAAAATATCAAGTAGTGAGGTATCTAAGAGGAATTAACCCAGAAAGGTGACTGATATAAAAATAGCTTTACTCTATAATGTCTTTGCTGGCTTCAAGGCCAATTGGTGTGCACTGGCTTGAAGAAGCCATTTTCAGTTTCTTGACAAATTTTACACATGAAAGATGTAAGGTTTGTTTTGCCTTACAAGTGGTTTTAAGATTAATGTTTTGCAACAAAAATAAATAAAAGCAAATTGTCAGACATATTATCATCTTTTGCCTTTCAAATCTGTTACACTACATGATGCTGAGACCTAAACAATGACACTATCACACTGATGATCTAAAATATGACATGCATAAGCTAGTATAGCTACACTGCCACAGTAATCAATAAATACCAGAACAATAAAAACATTGGTAAAGAAGAAATATTAGATAGGCTGCCTATTCTTAGGCAGGACCAGGATGAGTTGCGGAGGGAAGAAAGGGTGGAAATTGCAGAGGCACTGAACACTATTTTCCGATCTTGCTTAGAAACAGGGCTAATGTCAAAGAGTGAGGAGTTGCAAATATTACACCCTTTTTAAAAAAGGGTATAATGATAAGCCCAGTAATTTCAGCCTAGTCAGTGTTACTTCAGTCATGAGGAAGCTTTTAGAAATGATAACTAGGAATAATAGACACTTGAACAAATCATGGGTTAATTAAGGGAAGGTCAAATTACGTTTAACTAACTTGTAAAAGTTGTTTTGTTGAGAGAACAGAGAAGGCTGATGATGCCAGTGCTGTTGATGTAGTCTACATGGACTTCCAATAGACATTTGGAAAAGTGATGCACAACAGGCTTGCAAGCAAAATTGAAGCTTGTGAAATAAAAGGGACAGTACCAACATGGTTTCAAAATTGGCTGACAGAAAACAGAGAGTAGTGATGATTCTTTTTTAGACAGGAGTAAGGTTTACAATAATACAATATAATACAGTACATCACAGGAACAGGCCCTTCGGCCTACCAAGCCTATTTCAATTCTAATCCTTATTTAGATCCGCTACTTAACGTTTATTGTAAGATTCCCCACTATACAACTTGATTAAAAGCAGCTGCTGAGATATTAGGTGCAGTAAATGGATGCAGGAAATTGGAGATACAGCCATTATCAGATCAGCCATGCACTTATTACATGGCAGAACAGGGACGAGAAGCTGAATGGCCTACTCTTGCTTCTAACTTGTACGTTTGCATGTATGCTTGCAGACAAATGACAAATATATTTTAATGTAGAGAAGTGTAAAGATATTCATATTGGTATGGAAAACAGGGAGGGTCAATTTGAAATAAAGAGTCCAATTCTTGGAGGAGCAGGGACAGCTGATATGAACAAGTCACTGAAGGTAATAAGGGCAGGTTAAGGACAACATGTGGGATCCTGAGCTTTAAAACAGGGACAGAGGGTAGAAAAGCAAGGAGGTTATGATAAACCTCTGCAAGCATATCAACATACAAACATACTAATGAGGAACAGGAGTAAAATATTCAGGCCCTCGAGCCTCCTCTGTAGTTCAATAAAATTATAGCTGATTTGATTACTCCAAATTTCCACCTAAACCCTATAATTTTTCAGTTCCTTTCCTGTCATTAATCTATCTACTTCTGCTTTAAAAATATTCAAAGACTCTGATTCCACCAGCTTTTAAAGAAGAATTTCAAAAATTCACAACCCTCAGAGACAAAAAAATGTCTCCTCACCTCTGTCTTAAATGTGACTGAAAAAAAGTATCCTTAAAAGTAATAAGCTTTTCAGTTTCTCCAGAAATTGGTTGTCATAAGACTGTCTTAAACTGAGGGAACTATCATTCCATTACTATTCAACATTTGGCAATAATGTACGAAACAGTAGATGACTGATTTGGTATGATGCTAGTAACAGGCAGCAGCTGCTTTTTGTTCACTTACTATGATGTTCAGGCATGAGTAAATAGTGTGATAGAATAATCTCCACTTACCACAATGATATAGCTCCAACAAGAAGCTTGACATCATGCAGGAGAAGCCTCCTGCTTGCTCAGCACCTCACCCACCATCATAAACATCCATTCCCTTCACCATTGGCACACAGTGGCAGAAGTACCATCAGCAAAATGCATGCTAACAACTCACCTAGGGACTTTTCACAGCATTTTCCAAAAGTCCACCAACCTGAAGATCAAGGCAGGTTCCTATAAAGACTACCTGCAAGATTACTTCAAGTTACACACCAGAACTTACACTTGGAACTCAACAGTGTTCCTGGAGCTCCTCCTTTGACAGTACTGTGGGTGCATATACACCACTCGCACTGTAGTGGTTCAAGAAGATGACTCTCCACCACTGTCTCAAGGATAAGTAAGGAGAGGCAATACCAGTACACCTCACATCTCATGAATGCATTAACAAATGGCACTCAGAAAATTGTCCACTACACAAATTGAATTAAAAATAATTCAAAGTGGAGTATTTTAAAATTAGTGAAAAATGGCATCAGGTTGTTTTCCATCCAATCTGGCTATAACCACAACAAACATTAAAATAATTTTTAAAGGGGAAAAAAAAAGAACTAATACAATAATGTTATTTTTTTTCCACTGTTAAAAGTAATAGCAGTTAAATTATAGAGATAAAATTTGTCTTGGGTGTGCACAAAAAAACAGACAGTATTGCATCTGGCATCTGATCAATATTCAGGGGCATTTAACTGGCTTAATACTGCCCATTTTGTGTCCCGTCCCAAGTCAATTATCACTCCTTCCATGTTTTAACTCTCTTTCAACAATATATTTTTGAAGGAAATATTTTTACATCCATTTTGTCAGACGCTATTTCTCTCAGGTTCATGATGTTCCCTGACTCAATCTTACTTGTTGCTAAGCAGCAGCATAAAGTCATGTTGTTAGGGAGGCTCTCGACTTTAGAATTAAAAGAACACAGACTAAAAGCAGAGACGTCAGTGCATGACTCTCTGTAATGCAGCTACTAAATGAAATGTTTTCACGATAATTCATTTTCGGTCCATTTCCAATAGTCAAAGGTGTTCTCGGAATTGATATTTTGCATTTTAAAATGAGCTCTACACTTTAGTGCTTGGCGCCTAATATAGCACAGTGTGTAACATGGAAGTCTGAAGCCAAAATCCACTAATCTTCTCACAGAAATTTTGTTCATTTATTTAATATTGTTTGCCACAAATGAAATCGTAACTATATGCAGATACCAGAATAAAACTATTTGTAACCAATTTCCAATTTATGTTATTGGACATATACAAGATCTACTCCTTACACTGTGGAGTGTATACTATATGATTGTAAAGTTAACTGTAATCTATCACTTGCTGTCCATATTAATACTTCATTGGAAAGTTCAAGCTTGATTGAGAAATATCAAATGACATACCTTTCTTGACAGCTGTTATTCCCATTGAAGGTTGTCCCAGCGGTGACTTTTTTTCCCACTTGCCTTCATCGATGTTAAAGATGTCTACTGAGCCTAAAGGGTTCTGCTGCTCATTCATGCCACCAATAATGAGGATTTGTTTGTTTAAAATGACTGCTGCTGCCCCAGCTCGAGGAGTGGGCATTGAAGGTAGCCCTGTCCACTTCTGACTGACAATATCCAACATTTCAATTTTGTCCAGAGGCAATCCTGTCTCACTACAGCCCCCAAGAACAAACAACTGCCTATCCTGATACACTGGAGTGCAGTACACACGTTTGGTAGGCATTGGAGGGAAAACTTCCCAGTACATGGACTTTACACTGCTCACTGCCATATCGCGAGTTCCAGCAGTAACTTGTCCCACTGAGCCGTCACAGATGTGAGGTTTCTTTACTCAAATATTCCAGAGCATTAAGACACAGTAGGGTTCATCGGTGAAACATGTCAAGAAATAATTAGTTGGAAAGATGGTTGCAATCACTGTATTTCCACTGAGATAAATTAAAAATACCTGAGATACATTCTATTATGAGTGCTACAATCGCTGTTTTGCAAGGTTGATCTTTTAGCGTTATTTCACAGAAGAGTCCAAGAGCAGAATATGCAAGTGAAGACTTGAGAAGGAAGGAGGAGCACAATGGAGTAATCTGTATCCCAAAACTGGATGCCACCTCACATTCTTCTCAGGCAGGTATGGCTTAGGCCTCTATGAAAGGAACAAAAAAATGTCAGTAGTTGTTTTCCAGTGTTGGTAAATTGTTATTTTGCAACGGAAAATGGATTTATTTTGATCATTTATGACAATTTCTAATCTCCATTTTTAACCAATATTTATTATTCTTGTACATTCTGTAATCTCCAGGATGTAGTACAGAAGGTCACTGCCTAAAAATCTAATTTTATTTAATGAACTCTCCAATAGTCCAAATTGAGTGAACATTTTAATCTTTTGCAGCAGATTTTGTACCATCTGTCTTTTTAGGACCATAGTGGCAAATGTTTACACATGTACAGAGAGCTACTTTACCTATGTTTTTCCTTACAGCATATGTAACATCTGTGGTGAAGGGTGAATGGCCTGAAACATTGTCCAATATTATTGTTGAAGCAAGGAAGGTGCTCAGGAGAATAAAACTGAACCTACAAAGACCAGGAATGTGAAAGTCCTGCCAATGTGGATGGTGCAACCACTGTAACATATGGTGAGCCCAACAGCCAAACTGATTATCAACCTGCCCAATTAAGTTTATGGTGGGAAGGCCCTCGAATGGTCTTCCAGCTTTATCACCGATTGAGGCTCTTAAGTGGTTAATTGATGCATACTTAAGAATCATGCTGCTGCTGGTGTTAACCAAATGGCAGGCAGTCATTCAAGAAAACCCAAAAGCAACATCCTGTTGGAATTTGCTTGTGGGGTTCTGCTGATACAGGACCTTGGTTCGAAGGCACACAATGCCTGATTGAGAGGCCTGACATTAAGGAAATGGAGGCGGGGGTGTCATTGAGAGTCAACACCTGCCTTTGCTGTTGATCCCCTGTTCATCTTTATGCACATCATCTCCCCCCACCATGCCCAACCAGTAACTGCATTTCCCCCCACCACCCCACACCCGTCAGCACTCAGCTGTGCTACGCTCATCAATCATAGAACATAGAATAATACAGCACAGAACAGGCCCTTCGGCCCTCGATGTTGCGCCGACCTGTGAACTATTCTCAGCTTGTCCCCCTACACAATCCCATCAACATCCATGTGTTTATCCAAGGATTGTTTAAATCTCCCTAATGTGGCTGAGTTGACTACATTGGCAGGTAGGGTATTCCACACCCATACCACTCTCGTAGTAAAGAACCTGCCTCTGTCATCTGTCTTAAATCTATTACCCCACAATTTGTAGTTATGCCCCCTCGTACAAGCTGACATCATCATCCTAGGAAAAAGACTTTCACTGTCTACATAATCTAAACATCTGATCATTTTAAGACCATAAGACATAGGAGTGGAAGTAAAGCCATTCGGCCCATTGAGTCCACTCCACCATTCAATCATGGCTGATGGGCATTTCAACTCCACTTACCCGCATTCTCCCCGTAGCCCTTAATTCCTTGTGACATCAAAATTTATCAATCTCTGCCTTGAAGACATTTAGCGTCCCGGCTTCCACTGCACTCTGTGGCAATGAATTCCACAGGCCCACCACTCTCCGGCTGAAGAAATGTCTCCGCATTTCTGTTCTGAATTTACCCCCTCTAATTCTAAGGCTGTGTCCACGGGTCCTAGTCTCCTCACCTAACAGAAACAATTTCCTAGTGTCCACCCTTTCCAAGCCATGTATTATTTTGTATGTCTCCATCAAATCCCCTCTCAGCCCTCTTCTTTCCAATGTGAACAGACCTACAGCCATGTAGGTGTGGACAAGATTTGGGGGCCTTAGAAGGTGAGTTAGTCACCCTTGCTTTTAGTACCAGCAGTGACCACCACATTTCCCAGGGTGCTGTTGAACAGCAACAAACTGCTTCCCTCACTTTGATAATTTATTTTGCAGCTAGTCCTGAAAAGCAGCCATGCTGAGCCTCAGCCTGAGGGCAAGACCCTCATGATCTCCATTAACTCCTGCTCAAAGTCAGCTTCAACATGACTGCTGATGAGATCCAATACCACTTCACCAACCTGTCTCTCAAACCCATCACTGCTTCTAAACTGGTTACCTGCTTGTCCAACATCCAATATTTGATTAACAAAAAAAAAAATCCAATAAAGGAATGCTCAAAGCATTGTCTTTGATCACCCAGCTCCTTAACTACTGATTTCATCCTTCTCCTTGGCAATAATCTGAGACTGGACCACATCATCCTCAATCTTGATGTAATTTTTAACCCAGAGGTGAGCTTCCAATAACATACCCATACTATCATCAAGTTTTATGACTTTGCCCCACCTAGGCTCATCGGCCCCTCAGAAGACAATGCCCTGATTAATTCTAAACCTGGTTACACAGATATTCTCCTACACAGATTTCCATCTTTCATAAAATTGATGCTCTCCAAACCTCAGCTGACCATATGTCCTAAATCGCACCAATTTTCATTTCCCATTATTCTTGCAATCACTGAACTACATGAGCTTCCAGTTAGGCAAGTCAATTTTTAAAATTCTTATTCTTGTTTTCAAATCCTCCCTGCTTCCACAAATCCTGATCTCCAAAATCTTTGGCAATTCTAACACCAGTGGCTCAGGTGATTGAAAACTTGCCTCTTGAATCAGAAGGTTGTGGATTCAAGATGTGAAGAAGGGCTTATGCCCGAAACGTCGATTCTCCTGTTCCCTAGATCCTGCCTGACCTGCTGCGCTTTTCCAGCAACACACTTTCAGATTCAAGATGTGCTCCAGGGAATACACCACTGCAGTACTGAGGGTGTGTTGCACATCCCTGTCTGTTCTCTCAGGTAAATATGAACTATCCCTTGGCACCAATTTGAAGAGCAGTCAGTATCCGAACCAACATTTAGTGTTAAATTTACAGCAGAAAACCAGGTTACTTTGTCATCATCAGATTATTGTCTGTGGGAGTTTGTTGTGTCAAAAGGCAATGCTCTGTTTTATTTTTGCAGCAGTGACCACATTTCAACGGCACTTCATTGATTGTAAAGGGCTTTGAAGTATCGTAAAGTTTTGAAGGATTCTATGTAAATGCAAGACTTTCTTTATTTTCCCCAAAACTCGGTAATCCTCTAATTCTGGCTTCTTACACAAATCACTCCACCATGACTGACTGAGGTCTTAAGTTCCCTTGCTAAACTTCACTGCCCCTCTCTCTCCGACTTTAAGGTATTCCTTAAAATCTATCTCTATGCCAAAGCTGTCGATCATTTAGCCTATAGGTAAAGGTAAAGTCACCATTTTTTCAGCAGACCAAATGGCTGCTTTCTTATTAAAAAGAGACAGTCATCTGTCCTATATATCTTCTGTGGTTCAGTGTGATTTATTTTGACAACGTTCCTATGAAGCACCTTTCAGCAACATATTATGTTAAAGGTCCTTTAAAAAGAAAGCTATTGCAGTTGGTGCTTTGGAATGGTTTCCAGCACTTGAGCAGGGAGATGCAGGTATCAGATCAGATAATCAGATAGGAAGAGGGAAGTTGGCTGGGTGCAAAGACTGTAATTCAGTCTGGGATAGCCAAACGCTTTCCTGAGCAGGCTGGCTTGGGGAATGGGTGTGAGGGCAATATGGCCTCTCCCCCTGACTCATAAAAAATGCCAGAAAAGTTACTTACTTTGGAAAACCAGCAGCTCCAGCCTTGGATAAGTGGCCAAGAATCACACAGGTCAGGACTCTTTGTCATATAATACTGAAGTTAATTTGTGATGCTGATGATATTATCAGACCTTGATTTTGATCCATGAAATGGTTCAGCAGTGGAACTATCAGCCACAGTCGTATTCCTGCAATTTAAAATGTAATGGGTAGAATGCGTCTATTTGAACAGGGCTGCTAAATCCTAAAACTGTAAACTTCTCTATTCTTTAGAGGGAGAGTTAAAACTAAGGTCATTAACTCTGTCCAGAGATGCTGCCTGACCTGTTAAGAATTTCCAACATTTTATGTTTGTACAATCAGAATCTTAGCACACAAAGACTTATTGCATTTGTGGCCATTTTTAAAGTTGTTCCAAATTTATTTTTACTTGATATGAATGAAGCCATTACTCGTGATGGACAGTGCAGGTAGAAGATTTTGTATAATGTAATGATTTATTCTCCCCATCTATTAATTCATCCACTCTGCTTACATCCTCAAGTGATGGAAAAGTAACAAATCACAGGCTGTAGTCACCCTGTACCAGAACAGCAGAAGATGCGTGAGAATGGTTAGTGGGATTCCTCTGTTTTTACTTCACTGAGGGGAAGCATCTGGTCCCTTGCAGAGCTAAGACTGGGTAGTTACTGTGCAGGAAACTGTAATTATGGATTGGTGTTCCACCACTCTACAATGATGGGTGGCACGGTGGCACAGTGGTTAGCACTGCTGCCTCACAGCGCCAGAGACCCGGGTTCAATTCCCGACTCAGGCGACTGACTGTGTGGAGTTTGCACATTCTCCCCGTGTCTGCGTGGGTTTCCTTCGGGTGCTCTGGTTTTCTCCCACACTCCAAAGATGTGCAGGTCAGGTGAATTGGCCATGCTAAATTGCCTGTAGTGTTAGGAAAGGGGTAAATGTAGGGTAATGGGTGGGTTGCGCTTCGGCGGGTCGGTGTGGACTTGTTGGGCTGAAGGGCCTGTTTCCACATTGTAAGTAATCTAATGAGTATGCCATTGTTTGTTATTCAAGTTTAATTCCAAAAACATCCAAACTGTAAAACTTCCTAACCTGAGACAAATGCAGCAGAACATCGTAGCATCTTGCAATATTCAGGTCCTTAACAACCATTGTTTAGGCAGCTCTGACATAAGGAAAGATGGATTCTGGATTAATGGTGCTGGAAAAGTGCAGCAGTTCAGGCAGCATCCCAGGAGCAGTAAAATCGACGTTTCGGGCAAAAGCCCTTCATCAGGAATATAGGCAGAGTGCCTGAAGGGTGGAGAGATAAATGAGAGGAGGGTGGGGGTGGGGAGAAAGTAGCATAGAGTACAATAGGTGAGTGGGGGAGGGGATGAAGGTGATAGGTCAGGGAGGAGGGCGGAGTGGATAGGTGGAAAAGAAGATAGGCAGGTAGGACAAGTCATGGGGACAGTGCTGAGCTGGAAGTTTGGAACTGGGGTGAGGTGGGGGGAAGGGGAAATGAGGAAACTGTTGAAGTCCACATTGATGCCCTGGGGTTGAAGTGTTCCGACAAAGATGAGGCGTTCTTCCTCCAGGCGTCGGGTGGTGAGGGAGCGGCAGTGAAGGAGGCCCAGGACCTCCATGTCCTCGGCAGAGTGGGAGGGGGAGTTGAAATGTTGGGCCACAGGGCGGTGTGGTTGATTGGTGCGGGTGTCCCAGAGATGTTCCCTAAAGTGCTCTGCTAGGAGGCATCCAGTCTCCCCAATGTAGAGGAGACCGCATCGGGAGCAATGGATACAATAAATGATATTGGTGAATGTGCAGGTAAAACTTTGATGGATGTGGAAGGTAGCTGTGGGAGTCGGTGGGTTTACAGCTAACTTGAATACACCTCTTCCCACCCTACCTCCTGCAAAAATGCCATCCCGTATTCCCAATTCCTGCGCCTCTGCCGTATCTGCTCCCAGAAGGACCAGTTCCACCACAGATGGCCTCCTTCTTTAGAAACCGCAATTTCCCTACCCACGTGGTTAAAGATGCCCTCCAACGCATCTCGTCCACATCCTGCACCTCCGCCCTCAGACCCCACCCCTCCAACCGTAACAAGGACAGAACACCCCAGTGCTCACCTTCCACCCTACCAACCTTCGCATAAACCAAATCATCTGCCGACATTTCCGCCACCTTCAAACGGACCCCAGGACCAGGGATATATTTCCCTCCCCACCCTTATCCGCCTTCCGCAAAGACCGTTCCCTCCATGACTACCTGGTCAGGTCCACGCCCCCCTACAACCCACCCTCCCGTCCTGGCACCTTCCATTGCCACCGCAGGAATTGCAAAACCTGTGCCCACACCTCCTCCCTCACCTCCATCCAAGGCCCTAAAGGAGCCTTCCACATCCATCAAAGTTTTACTTGCACATCCACCAATATCATTTATTGTATCCGTTGCTCCCGATGCGGTCTCCTCTACATTGGGGAGACTGGACGCCTCCTAACAGAGTGCTTTAGGGAACATCTCTGGGACACCCACACCAATCAATCACATCGCCCTGTGGCCCAACATTTCAACTCCCCCTCCCACTCTGCCGAGGACATGGAGGTCCTGGGCCTCCTTCACTGCCGCTCCCTCACCACCCGACGCCTAGTGGAAGAACGCCTCATCTTCCGCCTCGGAACACTTCAACCCCAGGGCATCAATGTGGACTTCAACAGTTTCCTCCTTTCCCCTTCCCCCACCTCACTCCAGTTCCAAACTTCCAGCTCAGCACTGTCCCCATGACTTGTCCTACCTGCCTATCTTCCTATCCACCTATCCACTCCAACCTTCCCCCTGACCTATCAGCATCATCCCCTCCCCCACTCACCTATTGTACTCTGTGCTACTTTCTCCCCACCCCTCATTTATCTCTCCACCCTTCAGGCACTCTGCCTATATTCCTGATGAAGGGCTTTTGCCCAAAACGTCGATTTTACTGCTCCTGGGATGCTGCCTGAACTGCTGTGCTTTTCCAGCACCACTAATCCAGAATCTGGTTTCCAGCATCTGCAGTCACTGTTCTGACCTATAAGGAAAGATGGATCCATGATGTCAGTATGACATTGTCAGACTCATGGTTTTTCTGGCATATGAGAGCTCCCACTGTTGCCCCTTTAATAATTAGTCTAACATTTGGTACCCGCTGAATCAGAGAGCAGCCCACATTCTTTCTGTAAAGTGCCATTGTACAAATATGGCTATCTGTTTATTATTTTGCTTTCAGGAGTGTTCTGTATTTTATAACACATAGAAAGGATTCATTGATTTGGGGTACAATATAAATTGTTCTCCTATCTGAAAGAACATTGTTTTAGCTTGACCTGAATTTAAATTACCTCAACTCTCAAAGGCTGTACCTTCTTATGAACAAGCGACTTTTCATTACAAAGCAATTGGACCTGCCTCAAATAATTTATAAGAGGGTTTTCCCTTAACTACAAATACTGAATGCAAAGACATCCTTTTCTAATCTACACTAAATCAGAAATGTTTAATCATTGAGGAGCAAGCTTCATAATTAAGCCACTTATCATTTTCAAACCAAAGTGGAGCCACTCATATTTCCCAACTATTTAATTGTCTCATTACTTATTCATGACTCCAAACTAATTTTGCATTTAATGAAGTGTTTGGTTATTTTTATTGATTTAGGTCTGGACTTTACAAACGGCGGTAACGTTGTTATCTATGTTCCGATGAATTTACCCTGAATATTAAACATTAAACAAAACTCTCAAGGGCGAGAAAGAAGAATGATATGCCCATGCCCAATCTTCTCTTTTCTGAGGAGAAAATAAAATTATCACTGTCCATGTGTTATCAAATGATTACTCTTAGAAAAGTAATCCTCTATGCGCACTCTCATTGCTGTTTTTGTATTATCGAAAAGAGTTCACAGAGCTTCTGAGGAACTTAGGTAAAGTCATTATCAATGTTAGCATTCCACTGGCCTTGTGCTTCTGGACTAGGTATTTCCTTCCTAACTAGCCTAACTTTGGATGTTTTGTTGGAATAATACTACCTAAAGAAAATAGATTCAAATAGAGAGATTGTCTGCAGGGCAAGAAAAAATCCTAGATGAATTATCCTCTGCCTGCCAACAGTAAATGATTACTGTGATCAATATTGAATCCTGGTTGAGTTATCACATTTCCATCCTAGTTACAGTGTTTTTTTTTTGCTCTTTCACAAAGGAACTGATAATGTAATTAGAATTAAGGTTCTGCTCAAAACCTAAAGACAAGCACCCTGCAAAGAAAACCCTCTGAAAATTTCAACTCAAAGAGGCTAATCAGAAGTCATTGTCACATCCTGTAGAGTCACAGTCTTTACAATGACACAATATTACATGCCCAAACAGGTACCCAAATAAATAGGTCCAGTATTTATATAAACTCTACTAATGGAATAACACAGTGCATGGCATTGAACAAGTGTACAATGAGTCAAAGACTGACGCTAAGCCAAAGGTGAAGGCAATAATGGTCAATGGGTTAGACTGTAAGAGTACCTTAGAAGAGAAATCAGAAGTGGAGGGGCACAGCAGTCTTTTAAAGAAGGAATTCCAAACCTTGGGACTTAGACCACTGAAAGCCAATAGCAGGCTGATGGAATACGGGATTTACACTGGCCTAGAGTTAGAAGAATTAGTGCTCTTAGAGAGTTGTGAGGTTGAGAAGTTCATAGATGTAAGGAGGAGCAAAAAAAATGGAACGATTTGACTACACAGATGGGAACTTAATAACTGAGATATTGTTGGATTGTGAGCTAATCCAGGTCAGCAAGCTAAGGGGTATTGGAAGATGGAACTTTGTACCAATTAGTAAATAGGGAGCAGAGCTTTAGATGAGCTCTTGTTTAAAGAGGATGAAAGGTAGAAGATTGTAAAGGTCAGCATTGCATTAGATCATTTTAGAAGCAGCAGAAGTTGCAGCAACAGAGAAGCTGAGGCAGGGACAAAGATGGATAATGCTATATAGATGGAAGCTGTTTGTAATGGAGATGATATGGAATTAAATTTCAAATTAAATTGCATGTTGAGGTTATGACGATCTGATTCAGTCTGACAGCAGTCAGGGAGGGGGAGGTGGGTAGAATCATTGCCAACTGAACAGAGGGAGCTGAAGATGCCTTAGGGCGTCTCAATCTTAAATTAGAAGAAATTGCAACTCATCCCAAACTAGATACCAAGAAAGCTATGTAATGTTGCTATCTGGTAGAACTCAGTGTCATTGTACACATGTGAAATGTAACAACATGTCTTCAAAGATGTTGCCAAGGGGCTGCACATAGATGAGAAATAGAAAAGAAGTCAAGGATGAATCTTTGATGGAATTCTAGCAGAGTGAGAAGAGAAGATATTGCAGACAATCTTCTGGCTGTCATGATTAAATAAGAATGCCACTTCACTCAGCTAGATCATATATGACCGACACTGAAGGAGTATGATATGGTCAGTTGTATCAAAACTTGCTGATCAGCAGACCACTAACACATTCACATTCAGAGAGGATGTCACTGACGATGTTGTATAAGAATTTCTGTGAAATTACAATCCCCATATATTCCAAATTTGAAATTACAAGAAAAATGGGTGCAAGTTTAGAAAATAACAACACATTCAAGGATATTGGAGGTGACAGGAAGGACAAAGGGATTACAGATGGAATTTTAAAGAGGCGAGGTACCAAAGGAAAATCTTGAAATGTAGGGGAATATATCTGAAGACAGAGAACTGACCTGAAGATTGAGATCTGTTCAATGAGTCAGTGTTCATTTCAAAATAAAGTGTAACAGATCTGTATCCATTAAACAGTCAAGATATGGAGTTTTAAAAATGTAGAAAATCATTGAGTGTATAGTATAATGGCTCGGGGAATATAGCTGAAGAGAGAGAACTGACCTGAAGATAGAAATCTGTTTCCAATAGCAGTTTACACGGGAGTGAGGGAAGGAAATTGTGTGATCAGCAGTTAAGTGGGATACAAACATATATTACATTCTCACATCCTGATGACCAAATTCAAACTCATCTCCAACAGTGACATGAAAAGCTAAACTGACCTTCAGCATGAACGTCATTGTCTTCATTCAAAAATGTTATATATACATTTATATTTAAGCAGGGACAAAAGCCAAATAATTCAATAATAGGATTTGTTGTGATTTATGTTGCATTTGTAATCAAAACAGTGAGTGCAATTTCTTTACTGATTCTCCTCACAGGATGTGATAACTTCATCCCAGTTATGCATCTACTCATAGTTTCTGATCAGGTATCAGCCCCACACCTAACCCTCATCCTTTACTGAGGAAACTCCTCACACTAATCATACATCCTAACACCTTGTAAAGCGTTTCTCACACACCAAAATAAGCCAAAATTGAAATTGACAGTGCAAGTCAGCCTAAAAACAATTCAACCAGATTTCAATTACAAAAAAACAATATGCACAGTGGTAGTGTTCCTACACCTAGACTGGTCCCACCTCTCCAGTGATGTATAATAAGATCTTTGAACAGGTTGATTTGGACAAAAAGCATCTTCAATAGCTCCCCTGGTACAGCTGTAGTGGAGTAGCTACTGGTCTAGGCCCTCCTGTGGCACAGTAGTAGTGTTCCTACCCCAGACCAGGAGGCCTGGGTTCAAGTCTCACTTGTTCCAGAAATGTGTAATTATATATCTGAACTGATTGATTAGAAAATAATAATAGAATGTCTTGTTTCATGTTTCCTACCAAATTCTTATACTTCAAATACAAATTCCTCCATCTAACTAACTCCATGCTCCAAACTCATAATGCAACAAGCATTAGAAAACATCTCCTGCCCTATAATGTGTTTTGAAAAGGTACACCACGACCCATAAGTGGACAACAAAACAGTTTTCCTTTATAGACAATTATGGTCTCAGTGATTTCTCTTGGAAATGCCATAATAATCAAATGTAAATAAGCCATTATGGTATACGCTCAATGATTTTCTGCATTTTTAAAACTCCATATCTTGACTGTTTGATGGATATAGTTCTGTTATGCTTTACTTTGAAATGAACCCTGACTCATTGAACTATAAAAACCAAAAAAGTGCATTTGTTTTTGTAGGACTAAAGTAATAATCAAAGTTCTTGTAATCACAAAAGAGAATCAAAATGATGATAGTGGAAATGTTCTTTGCACTGTAATGCATAATCTTAAAGCAAAGAATCTTCCTTGAAAATATAACTCAAGGAATAATCAGCTCCCATAATCTCTGAAGTTAGCTGCTTATTTAGCACTTAGAGTCATAGAGTCATAGAGATGTACAGCATGGAAACAGACCCTTCGGTCCAACTTGTCCATGCCGACCAGATATCCCAACCCAATCTAGTCCCATCTGCCAGCACCTGGCCCTTATCCTTCCAAACCCTTCCTATTCATATACTCATCCAGATGCCTTTTAAGTGTTGCAATTGTACCAGCCTCCACCACTTCCTCTGGCAGCTCATTCCATAGACATACCAACCTCTGCATGAAAACGTTGCCCCTTAGGTCTCTTTTGTATCTTTCCCCTCTCACCTTAAACGTATACCCTCTAGTTCTGGACTCCCCCACCCCAGGGAAAAGACTTTCTCTATTTATCAAACTCATGACCCTCATGATTTTGTAACCTCTATAAGCAGCATGGGCAGCATGGTGGCACAGTGGTTAGCACTCCTGCCTCACAGCGCCTGAGACCCAGGTTCACCTCAGGCAACTGTCTGTGTGGAGTTTGAACATTTTCCCAGTGTCTGTACAGGTTTCCTCCCACAGTCCTAAATTGCCTGTAGTGTTAGGTGAAGGGGTAAATAAATGGGTCTGGGTGGGTTGCTCTTCGGAGGGTTGGTGTGGACCCAAAGGGCCTGTTTCCACACTGTAATTAATCTAATCTAAGGTCGCCTCCGATGCTCCAAGGAAAACAGCCCCAGCCTCTCCCTATAGCTCAAATCTTCTAACCCTGGCAACATCCTTGTAAATCTTTTCTGAACCATTTCAAGTTTCACAACATCTTTCCGATAGGAAGGATTTCAACATTCATAAAAAATAAGATATAGTTAAATAGAGGTCTAACTCAATAATAGGCAACAGGGCAAGAGTTGTTTCTATATCAACAGAAATGTCAGAATGGAGAGAATATACTATCCCCTCATCTTTCTTTTTGGTTCACAAATGTAAAGTCATTCTCACATATATGGTGAGATGGCATACAGGGTGGCATGGTGGCTCAGTGGCTATCACTGCTTTGTCACAGTGCCAGAGACCTGGGTTCAATTCCACCCTCAGGCAACTGTCTGTGTGGAGTTTGCACAATCTCCCTGGGTCTGTGTGGGATTCCTCTGGATGCTCCAGTTTCCTCCTACAATCCAAAGGTGTGCAGATGAGGTGAATTGGGCATGCTAAATTGACCACAGTGTCGAGGAGTATGCAGACTAGGATTAGCTACGGAAAATGCAGGGATAAGGTGGTTTGGGTGATAAGCTCTTCAGTATGAGGCCAATGGGCTGAATGATCTGCTTCTACTCTGTAGGGATTCTATGATTCTACAAGTAGCAAATTAACATAATCACACGAGTACAAATTCATCCCTTGACCATTGCATCACAAGCTTGCAAACTAATCCCCAAAAATATAGTTTCATGATCTACACCTCAAAACAAACTGTAACATATTAATGACAAAACCTACAGACATCAGATACCAATCCTAAACATGTATATATATTGGTCTACTTACTATAAATTGTATTACACCTATATTAACAACAGAAAATTGCAGTATAAGGACATTAACAACATTTTCTCAGCTTTGGTCTCTAAATATAAACCAATACACTAATCAAAAGGTACAAACACAAATGTAAATTCATAACTAAATCCAAAAAATCAATTTTGTATTTTAGTTTTAAATATAAGTCCATGATAGTCATAGTTGGATTATATCCCTTGCAATTCCAAACAACTTAATTAGATGCTTACTTCTCGAAGTCTGAAAATGAAGCTAACTCAGACCCTCAAATTACATTAAATATCCTGAAGTAATGCAGAGTAATATTTTTACAAGTTAGGTCTTCATGTAATGAAGTTTTGGCAAACCGTGGCCTGGATTTTATTATATTAGTGATGCAAACCTTATTGTCCACATATGCATAATTAAAAACAAATCCAGAAGCTGCTGTCAGAGATACCGTGCTCCTCTCAATACTGCATTACTACAGTGCTTGCAGATAGACTTGGCAATGAAATCATTGCAATGGTGTGAATTTAAGATAATTACCCAACAGACTTACACTAAAACAGCTGAAAGAAGTTAGTACATATAGGACTAATTGAATTTCTTCTGGTGTGATAAATGATCAGTATTGCTAAACAAACTTGATACCTGGTAAAAACAAGTTTACAAGTATGGAGCAGTATTGGTGGCATAGTGGCTCAGTGATTAGCACTGCTGCCTCACAGACCTCGGAATCAGGGATCTAGGTTTTATTCTAGCCTTGGCTGACTGCAGTTTGTACATTTTCCCCATTTCTGCTGGGTGCTCTGATTTCAGTGATGTGTAAGGTTAGGTGGACTTACCATGCTAACTAATCCTGTAGTGTCTAAGGACGTGCAGGTTGGATGGGTTAGCCATGGCAAATGTAAGACTATGGGTCTGAGTAGGGTACTTTCAGAGGGTTGGTGCAGGCCTGGTAGGCTGAATGGACACTTTCTGTACAGTAGGGATTCTATGATTCCCTCAGAAGAAAGTAATATTGCATATTTTAAAAATGTTCTCTTGCTCTTTGTATCATTTATCTTATTCTTAATTCTTTCTGCAAATAGTTCATAAGATATAGGAGCAATATTAGGCCATTCAGCCCATCGAGTCTGCTCCACCATTCGATCATGGCTGATATGCTCCTCACCCCCATTTTTCTGCCTTCTCTCCATGTCCCTTCAACCTATTACCAATTAAAAATCTGTCGAAGTCCTCTTTAAATATACTCACTGTCCCAGCACCAAAGCACTTTGCGATAGCAAATTCCACAGATTCACAACCCTTTGGGAGAAGTAGTTTCTCCCCAACTCTGTTTTAAATTTGCTACCCCTTATCCTAAACCTATGACCCCTCCTCCTAGAATTCCCCACAAGAGGAAGCATCTGCTCCATGTCTATTTTATCCACACCTTTTATGATCTTGAATACCTCAATTTGATCTCCCCTTATTCTTCTAAATTCCAGAGAGAATAGGCCTAAACTGTTCAACATCTTTTCATAGGACAACCCCTTATCTCTGCGATCAATCTAGTGAACCTCCTCTGAAATGCCACATTTAAAAGAAAATATTTCCTGCACATGATTTAAAGGTAATCTTGAGATTCTGTTTGTTAATTCCTAGTTTAGGCTGGCACATGCAGCGAGGAAACAATTTGATTGATTGAAGATCCACAGTTCACAGGCACCGCAGATCCTCTTGATATGGACTGCACTGAAACAGGCGGCAGATGAGTTGAAATGCCACTGATAAGCTCACGTAAACTGTGTAAGAGGTGAACAATGAAAACCTTTCCTTAGCTACTGATAGAAAACTCCAGGCCCTTGTTGAAATGGGAAAGATCTGCATCATGTTCATCACCTTGATGTCTCCCACAAGACCCTTCAATGTTTGGGGCATGGTCTACTTTGCTTATGTAGAAACAGTATAATTTTTTTCCAATTTTTTTAAAGTAAAACACTAACCTATAACACAGAAAATTCATATAAATTCAACACCCTAATCAAGTCTCTCTCCACTGCCATTTCCACCCATTATTTATTGCTGATTTATTCACAGACTGACCAACAGCATTGTGGTTGACTCTCAACTGCCTGTTGAGCGATGCCTACTGGTCCAGCAAGCAACACCCAGGCCTGGAAACAAATAAGGGTCAAAGAGCGTGGTGCTGGAAAAGCACAGCCGGTCAGGCAGCATCCGAGGAGCAGGAGAGTCGACGTTTCGACCATAAGATCTTCATCAGGAATATCTTGAAACGTCGATTGTCCTGCTCCTCGGATGCTGCCTGACCGGCTGTGTTTTTCCAGCACCACACGTTTTGACTTTGATCTCCAGCATCTGCAGAGCTCAATCTCTCCTGGGAATGAATAAAAAAAACAAGTTCCACAACACTCGCCCTAAACCTGTTGCCTGTTTGAATAATTTCAGAGATCCTGATAAACTAGAGGGGGAAATACAACACCTTACAAGTTGCCGTGAGTACACCGGAAAGTTCCCAAAGCTGTGTCTAGCAGATAGTGACTCTACCTGGATGCAGCGTCCGCACATGGACTGCGCTGTACTGGCTTCCTCTCCTTGCTCCGATCCACACAATTCCCTGGGTTTTGTCAGTGTCCCAGACTTCTTCCCGATTCCGGGGGATCGCCACTGAGCCGGCGGCTTTCACCCGTTCCCCTCCGGGAACTATCAGCGGAGTGCCATGCCTAGCTCTGAAAGGCAGCAGTTTGGTAGCGAGTTCTGGACCGATGCTCGGGCAGAGTCAGGCTGCTGCCTGAGAGCTGGATTCGCCCCATTCCCTGTGGCTGCTCTCCGGTTCGGCCAGCCCCTCCGCCAGGATTTGTTCCCAGCTCGGAGACCACGTCGGGCGCCTCTGCTGATGTGTTTTTTTTTATCTCTCTCTCTTTCCTTGCTGTTGATAGCTTTCTTTGCTTTTGATCTCTCCCTCTCTCCTGATTTCTCCCTCTGCTGTTAATTTCTTTCAGTCTCTGATGCTATTGATATCTTTCTTTCTCTTGCTGTTAATTTATTTCTCTCTCTGTTCTTGCTAATGTCTTTCACTCTCTCTCTCTCTGGCTGTTGATTTCTCTCCCTATGTTGGGTTCTCTTGCTCCGCTGATATTTTCTCTCTCCTTGCTGCGCTTTTGCTAATGTTTTCCCGCAGCTCGCAGCGACGAGTCTTGGTGCATGTGTTTGTTTGTACTTTCTGCTGGATTTCTGATTTCTCGCCGAACTCTATCGCCCTTTAACCCTGTCGACGGGTTGCTGTTGTTTCCCATCTTCTTTCACCATGTGTCCTGTACCTCTCAATGTTCATGTTTCGCAAGCCTCGCTCTCTCGTCGAGGAATCGATCTGAGGCGGGGGGGGGGGGGGGGGGTAAAAAAAATCTTAAAATAAATCAAAATTGCGACAACCCCAGATTAACCCTTTGAGACTCACAGCCTTCTCCTGCCGGGGGGGAGTTTTCGCCAATTATCCACGGTGTTCACCTCCAGGCAGCTGAATACAAGCTCAATTATTCCGCCCTGGGATCAGAAAAGCCCACTAACTTTTCCCGCCTTGGAGGAAATAATGATCATAACACCAAGAATGGTGCCTCATTGTAAACACGGCCATTCGCCCTCTTTAACTTTCTCCGACTAGTTAACAACGAGTTTATTTTACATTCGGTTGACCAACATCTCCTCTTGTCTTCCCCTTTGTTCAAGTGAAAATGCTGGAAAACACTCCGCACTGTCTGTCAAGAAAAATAAGAGTTTCAGGATCAACCACTTTTCATTATAACTGGAGGATATCAGGTCAGAATTGGTCTTGGGGCTGAGTTGCCATGTGCCCTCCTAGATTCAACTTTTCTCTTCATCCCCAAGCTGTAAAAGTTGCTAAAAGGGTGGACTGGTCACAAGGTAAGAGGCCATCTGGGTCTCTGGTAACAACAGGATCAAACAGTCTGAAGGAACATAGGGAGGTAGGCAGCTCCTGTTCCACATTGATGTTCTTACAAAGGTGAAAGTGGGTACTACAGATGCTGAGGACATGCAGGTCCTGGGTCTTCTCCATCGCCACTCCCTTACCACCCAACGCCTGGAGGAAGAACACCTCATCTTCCGCCTTGGAACCCTCCAACCCCATGGCATCAATGTGGACTTCTCCAGTTTCCTCATTTTCCCTCACCCCACCTTACCCCAGTTTCAACCTTCCAGCTCAGCACGGTCCTCATGATCTGTCCAACCTGTCCATCTTTCTTCCTACCTATCTGCTCCTATCACCTTTACCCCCACCTCCATCCACCTATTGCACTCTCCCCAGCCCCACCCTCCTCCTATTTATCTCTCCACCCCCCCGAGGCTTCCAGTCTCATTCCTGATTAAGGGCTTTTGCCCAAAATGTCGATTTTTCCTGCTCCTTGGATGCTGCCTGACCTGCTGTACTTTTCCAACACTACTCTAATCTCTGATGTTCCTACAAAATCCAATTTAAAGGATCAAGAAAGAAACAGCAAAGAGAGAAAAGGAAATTGGATGAATTAGAATCCGATTAGGAACAAGTAGAGATTTAAGGAGAAAAAACAGGAGACAAAAATCAACATCAACAAAGAAAAAAGTTAATTTAAAATCAAAAAAACTCAAGATCTAACAATCCACCCACTAGAAGAACAAGATTTTACAACTTCAAATTGTCTTATTGTTTCCTGAAGTTTGGGTGTCACTGACAGGGTCAATATTTGGTTGCCTATCCCAAACTGCCCTCAGGTGGTGGTGGTAATTGGGATTTTAAATCACTGCAGGCCATCTGGTGCAATACAACCAGTGCAGTACTGTTAGGAAGAGAGTTCCAGGAGTCTGACCCACTGACACCAAAGGAACAGTGAAGTACTTCCAAGTCAGGATAATGTGTGGCTTGGAGGTGAACTTGCAGGTGGTGTTGGTGATCCCATGCATCTGCTGCTGTTGCCCTTTTGGGTAGAGGCCCGGATTTCGAAAGTACTGTCAAAGAAGTCTTAGTGAGTTGCTGCAGTGCATCTTGCATATATTACACACTGCATTAGTGGTGAACGCTTTTACATTAAAAATGCTGTTTGCAACAAATTTGTCTCCAAAGTTTGGAAGCTATGATTATTTGTATTAAATGGCAGAATGTAATATAAGTGCTTGGAAGATTTTTAGCATTTCTCTTATAATTTTTCACAAATGACTAACTGTGCATGGAAGATCCCTTTAGCTGAGATGTCCTGGCCACAACATCTGGCTGTTTGGGAGAATTTATTGCCTACCTCTGACTTTACGATGGAGAGAGAGTCATTGATGAAGCAGCTGAAAATGGTATAACTCTGAGCAGTAAAGACTACCTTTTCTGAAACAAAGATAGAAATTGCTGGAAAAGCTGAACAGATCTGGCAGCATCTATATAGAGAGAAATCAGAGTGAACATTTCGGGTGAAGTGACCCTTCCTCAGAACTACCCTTTCTGAGCTGGAGATGTTCAGTGTCATTGCAGGAACTGTTAAATATTAGCTTTGCTTTGATTAGATATATTTCAGGAGCAATTAATATGGATATACAGCAACTTCTTGAATCTCATTAATAAGCATCTCATTAATATGCATATACAACAATCTTTGGAATCTCACTGGGAGGATGAGGGTGAACTGCCAATTTTGCGAGGCTAACGGCAGAGTGACAATTTAATTCTCAATTCACAGGGTCTCTTCTTCTCCACAAGTTGCTACATGCTTTTACATTAATAATGCTGTTTGCCTCAAATTTGTCCCCAGAAGCTGTGATTATTAGAAAGCCACTATTTTTATTAAATGGCAGAATGTAATATGAGTGCTCAAAGATTTTTAGCATCTCTTTTATCATTGTACACATGTACTTCAGCTCAGATGTCCTTACCAATGTTTATCCTTGAATCAACATCACAAAACAGAATATCTAGCTGTTTGGGAGAGTTTGTTGCATGCAAACGTACTGAGGCATTTCCTACAATAATAAAGTGACTACGCTTCCAAAATTCTTCAGTGGTTGTAAAGTGCTTGGAGATGTCAAATGATCACAATAAGATGTTCTACAAATGTGTGTCTTCCTTTCTTTCACTCCAGTCTCAAGTCTGTCTACTGACCACATGTTCACTTACTCAAATGTCCCCAGAATGGTGACCACAATGTACAATGTGGGTGTAATGAAATTATTTAACTCATTTAATGACCATAAGACAAAACTGAAAGGTTGTATGCCAATAACTTAGCTATATCAAATATATTCCCATCAGTCTTAATATGTTCAAGAAAGGACTTCAAAAAATACCAAGATCCGGGATATGCATAGCTATAATTTTCAGACTGGAGGCCTGTGACCAGTGGAGTCCCACAAGGATCGGTGCTGGGTCCTCTACTTTTTGTCATTTACATAAATGATTTGGATCTGAACGTAAGAGGTACAGTTAGTAAGTTTGCAGATGACACCAAAATTGGAGGTGTAGTGGACAGCAAAGAAGTTTACCTCAGTCTGAGCTGAAAAATGTGTTGCTGGAAAAGCGCAGCAGGTCAGGCAGCATCAAAGGAGCAGGAGAATTGACATTTCGGGCATAAGCCCTTCTTCAGGATTCGTGCTCCTTTGATGCTGCCTGACCTGCTGCACTTTTCCAGCAACATATTTTTCAGCTCTGATCTCCAGCATCTGCAGTCCTCACTTTCTCCCAGGACTTATACACTTAATGGTAAGGTCCTAGGGAGTGTTACGGATCAAAGAGACCTTGGAGTGCAGGTTCATAGCTCCTTGAAAGTGGAGTCGCAGGTGGATAGGATAGTGAAGAAGGTGTTTGGTATGCTTTCTTTTATTGGTGAGAGTATTGAGTACAGGAGTTGGGAGGTCATGTTACGACTGTACGGGACATTGGTAAGGCCACTGTTGGAATATTGCGTGCAATTCTGGTCTCCTTCCTATCGGAAAGATGGTTTAAACTTGAAAGGGTTCAGGAAAGATTCACAAGGATGTTGCCAGGGTTGGAGGATTTGAGCTATAGGGAGCGGCTGAACAGGCTGGGGCTGTTTTCCCTGGATCGTCGAAGGCTGAGGGGTGACCTTATAGAGGTTTACAAAATTATGAGGTGTGTGGATAGGATAAATAGGCAAAGTCTTTTCGCTGGGGTGGGGGAGTCCAGAACTAGAGGGCATAGGTTTAAGGTGAGAGGGGAAAGATACAAAAGAGACCTAAGGGGCAACTTTTTCACACAGAGGGTGATACGGGTATGGAATGAGCTGCCAGAGGAAGTGGTGGAGGCTGGTACAATTGCAACATTTAAAAGGCATCCGGATGGGTATATGAATAGGAAGGGTTTGGAAGGATATGGGCCAGGTGCTGGCAGGTGGGACTAGATTAGGTTTGGATATCTGGTTGGCATGGACGGGTTGGACCGAAGGGTCTGTTTCCATGCTGTACATCTCTATGATTCTATGACTCTAATTGAATAGCCATATTACAAATGATAGTTCCAGCCCTGTTCTGACCATGTTCCCTATTAAATAGAACAGGAACAGGTTATTATTGTTTACTCACAAGTTCTCAAGTATAAGGATAACATTTCCTGCAGAGCAAACTTTGAAAAATCCTGAGTCCATTAGTAAAATGGCATGCAGTACAACATATTCAACAGCACGAGAAAAGAACGCACATATTTTAGTGTTAGCTTATATCTTTTTTTGTTGGCTGAGTCTTTGCAGCTCTCACCAAGAAACAGTTACAACAACTTCCAATCTCAAGTACAGCCAGGACACACTCCTGAATACTTGACATTTCCATTTCCCTAAACAGGCATCCTAAGTAAAGATTTAATTAAGAGAAAATTTATATTTCAGACTTCCAGCCACAAAACAGTTCAGTCTAGCGATTTTTAAAAAAATGAAAATTAAGTTGCATGCAGCTTTCGGAAATTCTCTCTATGTATTCATTTAAGTTCAATTTGAAATTTGCTCATAGCTATTATATGTTAGTACAGTAAATTGCTATGCATGTATTAACCAGTTCTTTAAGGTCAGGCAGCTATGCCCTCTAGTGTTTATTTGGAAAATGGTGAAACAGGAGAATGTGTGTTGTTTAGTTGTGTTAGTAGCCCTGTGGGGATTGTGTTATTATGACAAAATGAGGTATAACCCTCATTCGTACCCCACCCAAAACTCAAATCCTTCTTTTAGCTAAGAAGATTACAGCTGAAACATCAGACACTCACAACTCATTCGTGCCTTGTGTCCAAAGTCAAAAATGAAGTGCAGTACCTAGTTCTTTACCTCAGGAATTTTTGAAAAACATTGCTTTAATATTAATCTCTGACCATTCACAATGTTTCAGAAATACATAGTTTAAAGTAGTTCTCCAAATGTTTGCTTAAGAAAATATGACTTACCATTTGAAATATTAGTTTAAGCCACCTCTTTCATTCTTCCCACAGACTGTCACTGACATCAGCCAGATATCACTTCTCTTAGAACTGTCATGATGTGGAGCATAAACAATGAAGACCCTCAGCTACACTGGCGTCTCTTTAAAAATCTGAAAAAAGCACTGCAATATATTAGCAATGACATCCAACAATTTCTCAGTTTGTAGTGAGTTTTCCATGGAATGTTTTCTATGTTACATAATTCAATTCATTCATATATTGAGTCACACAAAGTACATAATGGAGTTAATGTCTTATATAATACTGCCATCAAAGGTACAACTATATCTGCAAAGTCCAAGGAAACTGGTAGAAACTAATTCTAGCATTATTTTGGTTAAGAGGTGTGAGGGGGGGAGAGAAGGAATTCTGGGAAGGTGAGTCTAACCGTTTAAAAGACTTACCTCAGGCGTTGGGGCCTCCATTTGCCGAGAGGTGCGAGGGAGGAGCGAAGGAATTCTGAGAAGTTTTCAAGTGAGTGCCACGAGATAGTGAGATGAGGAACAGTCAGTGAATGCAGCTTAACACGTGGTTGCGAGGCTGGTGCATGAGGGAGGGCTTCAGATACCTTAACCATTAGGATACCTTCTGGGGAAGGTGGGACCTGTACATGAAGGACTGGTTGCACCTGAACTGCAGGGACGCAAATGTCCTGGGTGGGAGATTTGCTCGTGTTTAAACTAGTTTAGCAGGGGAGCCATATGTCTGAGAAGGGGTCAGTTGCAGTGACAGGACAGTGACAGGATATATTGAATCTATCAGGAAGGTTTCTTACGCGATGAAACAAAGGGATCGGTTAAAGTGTGTCTGCTTCAATGCAAGGAGTGTCCGTAATAAGAATGACGAATTTAGAGCATGGATCAGTACTTGGGGCCAAGATGTTGTGGCCATAACAGAGATGTGGGTCTCACAGGGGCAGGAATGGTTGCTTGATGTTCCAGGGTTTAGGATGTTTAGAAAGAACAGTGAGGATGGAAAAAGAGGAAGGGGTGTAGCATTGCTAATCAGAGAGTGCATCACATCTACAGAAAGGAAGGTTGTTGAGGAAGGTTTGTCTACTGAGTCAGTATGGGTGGAAGTTAGGAACAGCAAGGGAATAGCCATCGCATTGGGGGGTTTCTACAGACCACCTAATAGCAGTAGAGAGATTGAAGATCTCATGGGTGAGCAGATTCTGGAAAAATGCAAAAATAGCAGGGTTGTTGTTATGGATGATTTCGACTTTCCCATTATCGACTGGAATGTCCTAAGTGCAGATGGTTTGGATGGAGCCGTTTTTGTCAGGTGTGTAGGGAGGGTTTCCTTACTCAGTATGTAGACAGAACGACGAGGGGAGAGGCCATTTTGGATTTGGTGCTCTGCAATGAGCCAGGACAGGTGTCAGATCTCACGGTGGGAGAGCACTTTGGTGAAAGTGATCACAACTGCCTCACATTTAGCATAGCCTTGGAGAGTGAAAGGAGCAGTTACCGAGGGAAGATATTTAATTGGGGAAAAGGAAATTATGACGCTCTCAGACAGGAGTTAGGAAGTACAGACTGGGAGCAATTGTTCCACAGAAAGGGCACAGCAGACACGTGGAGACTATTTAAGGAGCAGTTGTTGCGAGTGATGCACAAATTTGTTCCTCTGATACAGGTAAGAAGGGGTAAGACTAAGGAACCTTGGATGACGAGAACAGATGAACTTCTCGTCAAAAGGAAGAAGGCAGTTTACGTAAGGTGGAGGAAGCAAGGATCTAGCACAGCTTTAGAGGATTACAGGCTAGCTAGAAAGGAACTCAGAATTGGACTGAGGAGAGCCAGGAGGGGGCATGAAAAAGGCTTGGCAAAAAGGATTTGGGAGAACCCAAAGGCATTTTACTCGTACATGAGAAATAGGAGAATGATCAAGGAGAAGGTAGGGCCGAACAGGGATAGATTAGATTACATTACAGTATGGAAACAGGCCCTTCGGCCCAACAAGTCCACACCGACCCGCCGAAGCGAAACCCACCCATACCCCTACATTTACCCCTTACCTAACACTACGGGCAATTTAGTATAGCCAATTCACCTGGCCCTGCACATCTTTGGACTGTGGGAGGAAACCGGACCACCCGGAGGAAACCCACGCAGACACGGGGAGAACGTGCAAACTCCACACAGTCAGTCACCTGAGGCGGGAATTGAACCCGGGTCTCTGGCGCTGTGAGGCAGCAGTGCTAACCACTGTGCCACCGTGCATAGGGAACAGAGTCTGAACAGATAGGGGAAGCCCTAAATGAGTTTTTTGCTTCGGTTTTCACCAAGGAAAGAGAACTTGTTGTAAATGAAAACTTGACCAGATCAAGATTGATTAAGTTGATGTGCTAGAAATTTTGGAAAACATTAAGATTGATAAGTCTCCAGGGCCAGACCAGATTTATCCCAGGCTGCTCCGGGAAGTGAGAAAGGAGGTTGCTAAGCTGTTGGTGAGGATATTTGCCTTCTCACTCTCAACAGCAGTCGTACCGGAGGATTAGAAGGAGGCGAATGTTGTTCCTCTTTTCAAGAAGGGTAATAGGGAAATCCCTGGCAATTATAAACCAGTCAGTTTTACGTCTGGGGGTCAGCAAAGTTTTGGAAGGAATTCTGAGGGATAGGATTTATGACTATTTGGCAAAGCATAGTGTGATTAAAGGCAGTCAGCATGGCTTTGTGAGGGACAGGTCATGCCTCACAAATCTTATTGAGTTTTTTGAGGAGGTGTCAAGAGAGGTTGATGACAGTCAAGCAGTGGATGTGGTGCATATGGACTTCAGCAAGGCATTTGATAGGGTTCCCCATGGAAGGCTCATTCATAAAGTCAGAAAGTGTGGGATACATGGAGATTTGGCTATCTGGATTCAGAATTGGCTGGATGACAGAAGGCAAAAAGTGGTTGTAGATGGAAAGCATTCGGAAAGTATTCTGCCTGGCGGTCAGTGTTGACTGGGGTCCCGCAGGGCTCTGTTCTTGGGCTTCTGCTCTTTGTACTTTTTAGAAATGACCTGGATGAGGAGGTTGAGGGGTGGGTTAGCAAATTTGCAGATGACACAAAGGTTGGAGGTGTCGTCAATAGTATAGAGGGCAACAGCAGGCTGCAGCGCAACAAAGACAGGATGCAGAGCTGGGCTGAGAAATGGCAGATAGTGTTCAACCTGGATAAATGTGAAGTGATGCATTTTGGAAGGTCGAACTCAAATGCTGAATAATAGGATTAAAGACAGGATTCTTGGTGGTGTGGAGGAACAGAGGGATCTGGGTGTGCAAGTACATAGATCTCTCAAAGTTGCCACCCAAGTGGATAGGGTTGTCAAGAAAGCATATGGTATTTTGGCTTTCATTAACAGGGGGATCGAGTTTAAGAGCTGCGAGGTTTTGCTGCAGTTCTACAAGTCCCTGGTGAGACCGCACTTGGAATATTGTGTCCAGTTCCGGTCGCCCTACTATAGGAAATATACAAAGGCTTTGGAGAGGGTGCAAAGAAGGTTTACCAGGATGCTACCTGTACTGGAGGGCTTTCCTTATGAAGAAAGGTTGAATAAGCTCAGACTTTTCTTTCTGGAGAGAAGGAGGAAGAGAGAAGACCTGATCGAGGTATACAAGATAATGAGTGGAATAGATAGAGTCAATAGCCAGAGACTTTTCCCCAGGGCACGATTGACTGGTACGAGAACTCATAGTTTGAAGATATTAGGAGGAAGGTATAAAGGAGATGTCAGAGGTAGGTTCTTTATGCAGAGAGTTGTGAATGCATGGAATGTGTTGCCAGCTGTGATGGTGGAAGCAGAGTCACTGGGGACATTTAAGCGACTGCTGGACATGCACATGGACAGCAGTGAGTTGAGGGGTGCGTGGATTAAGTTACTATATTTTACATTCGGATGAAATCTCGGCACAACATCGTGGGCCAAAGGGCCTGCTCTGTGCTGTACTTTTCTATGTTCTATGTTCTATGTTCAAAGCTGGTGGGTTGGCTCAATAAGCTCAAAATCTTCTGTTGCCTGAAGTGGATGGTGGTTATAGCAATAAGAAGGTCATAAGGCACAACTGTTCCCCAAGAAAGTGGACTTATTATTTATGTTACTGCTGGGAAACACCAGTTAATGGAACTATCTATAATGAAGTTCCGGCATTTATTTGAAAAACAAATTTAAAAATCTGTTATTATTGTTATCTCTAGACTTTTATCTCCTTCCAAAAGCTGTAAATTCCAGACAGTCATTAGAACTAGTTCCACAGAAAATAATCCTAAGAATATCCAGATATTGTACAGAATTGTAATTTGTGAGACAAAAACAAAAAGAAGTTGCTGGAAAAGTTCAGCAAGTCTGGTAGCATTTCATGAGAGAAATCAGAATTAACATTTTTGGGTCCAGTAACTCTGATTTCTCTCCACAGATGCTGCCACACTTGCTGAGCTTTTCCATCATTTTCTGTTTTTGTTTCTGATTTACAGGATCAACCGTTATTTCTGATTCACAGGATCAAACGGTAATTTGTAAAAGACATTTTTTGCAATTGCAATTCAATGTAATTGTTACAAATGCATATACTTCCACTCCATATCATACTACAAATTCTGCAATTCCCAACCAGCAATCATAGATTTTATAAAGTATTTATCGGAGCATTCATTTCAGCTGCAAAAACAATTGTAAACACTGAATTCAACAAAGCAAAAGCCTCTCAAAAAGACCGGAGGGAGCTAAAACTACATTAAGTTTACCATATTATTGCACAACATTGGCAATGGGACCGTACTTAGTGCAACTGCTTTCTTGCAAATTCATCAGTTTAAATCTTTATTTGTAGGAGCTAGGAAGACTTGATAATATAGAACAAAAAAGCTTTTATTTAAAAGACCATAAGTAAAATAAGAAATGTAATTGTTAAAAGGTAAATATAAAATGTGAAAAAAAGCTGAAAAAGGAATCAATATTATTTTTCTATTCCAATAACTAATTTCTACAGTACATCACTATCGATTAATGGATTTAATTGGAGTTTGCAGGTAAGTATAAATCTTGATTAGTTATTGTCAACCAAAATAATCTTTTTCAGTTATTGCCAAGAAATAATAGAACTATAAAACCAAAAAGGAAGAGTCACAAAACATGGAAGGATTATTATCTCAATGTTACTACCAGTTGATTCTCTTTTCTAAGATGAATTAAATACAAAAGTCAATTGCCTATATGGGCAGTATAGTGGCTCAGTGCTGCCTCACAGCACTAGGGTCCCAGGTTCAATTCCAGCCTCGGGTGACTGTCTGTGTGGAGTTTGCACATTCTCCCTGGTCTGCTTGGGTTTCCTGTAGGTGCACCGGTTTCCTCCCACAGTCCAAAGATGTGCAGGCCAGGTGAATTGGCTATGCTAATTTACCCATAGCGTTAGGTGCATTAGTCAGAGGGAAATGGGTCTGGGTGGGTTACTCTTCAGAGGGTCGGTATGGACTGGTTGGGCCGAAGGGCCTGGTTTCACACTGTGGGGAATCTAATCTAATCAAAAAACTCAACTTCTCCTTGTCGCTGATTTGCAAAAAATTCAGGAAAGGCATCTCAAAACAATCCAATTCCAGGGCATAACAATTTTAACATGCAACATTCAAAACTGTGCTGCTGACTTTAAAACTATTTCAGCCTTTGTGGAGGAGCAGCAATGTTCATAAATGTGCAGCCAGATGCAGTTGCTATTTGTTTTGCAGGACAATGATTAAATCACCGTTCATATCCATGTTTCTGAATACAATTGTCATCAAATTCAGGGTTGTAGAGTAATGTTATTTCTCCACAATGGTCTTCATTTATCCAGCAGGATAAGAGTTTAAAATTACTGCTGACTTTCTAAAATTACATGAAGTGTCTATTCAGGATGGAAATATGAGCAACTGCTCTTCACATTAATTGGTATTTCATGGAAGGACTGTCAATACAATTTTGTGATGAGTAAATATTCATGCCAATATTACTCAATTCTATCGTATTATTGTACAAGTGGTAACAAATTGCTTTTCCCAATAGAATAAATACATTTTTAAAAATATGAACATTTATAGAACAGAATTATTCAACTTATTATTATAACTATTATTCAATTATTCAAGATTAGGGTTTGGTTCAATTTTTATAATTAAGTCTCTCATTACGTCAAAATTCAATTATGAGTCTTTGTGGCAGTTGATCACAAATTCATTCTATGACCAGGTTGAGATGAATAGTGAACAGAATGGTGCAATCACACAGTCTTGCTTGATTCTAGTCAGGACACGACAGAGTTTAGTTCCCGATACAGAGCAAAGCACAATTACTATTACACTGTTGTGTAAGGGTCACACCATAGTACTAAACTTTGTTGGACTGCCAAGCCTCTGGAGGATATTCTAAAGGGCTTAATGGCTGGAAGAGTCAAAGCCTTCCAGAGATCAATAACAGCCATATGGAGTAGCTGGCATTGCTCCAGACACCTTTTTTGAATGCCAATGATTCCTTTGGATGTTTGGAAACCACACTGGGTCTAGAAAAGGATGACTTTGCTTACAGGTCGGAAACAGATCAGAAGGGATACATTTGAGAATTTTCCAATGAGTGGACAGACAGATATGCCTCTATAGCTGCAACAAATCAATTCAATGAAGAATTAAATACTGTTGGCATTGTGCAATTTGGGAGATGTTTGTAAAAAGATCTGAAAGTTTGAGTGAGATTTTGTGATTTTTTAGCTTTATAAACATCAGTATAAATATTGTTCAAACCTTGTTATTCATCTGTTAGATAGGTTTTTCCAAGTGCTGGAAGCACACTCAAAGTTGATCTCTCAACCTGTTAAGGGATTATTTTGATGGTTTTGCCTACCATTGACTTGCAGTTGAGAAGCTTGAGTCGTGTTCCTTCCAATGATTTTGGAGAGCTGTATTGTCTTTGGCAAGAGTAATGTCTCAAAGGGGAGAAAGATTGTTTGTTTTTGGTCCATAAATAGTCTTGGTGACGTGGAAAAGCTGAATATGTTGGGCAACTCCACATAGCATTAGATTTTGTTCACCTTCTCTACTCACAAAATTGATATTCCTGTTGGTACTTATGATTTGAACTTTGGATTTGAGTTGTAAGACGAAAATGAAATGTTCAGAACTTCAATCCTCTCCAAATTCTAATACTCACCCATTAGAAGTGAAAATGGACATGATGCAAATACTAAGTATGGATCAGATAAATATAATTCATCATCATGTACAGACTACTGAAAATTCAATACAGAATCTCTGCATATTTACAAACTTGTTGTTCAAACTTTATAAAATTTTACAAAGGGTAGGAGTTGTCTGGGTCAGAGTTCTGTTGCCCGTAATGATACCTGGTTTAAACAGATATTTTTGCCCCAATCTCACCTGATCAAGCAATAGCCAAACAGGTACTAAAAACAATAACTTTTATTTTTATAGAACCTTTAATGAAAAGGACAAGGTGGTGATGTCACTGGACTAGTAATCCGGAGATTTAGAAGAACCATCTGGGAACATGGTTCTGAAATTCCACTTCGGTAGCTGGTGAAATTTAAATTCAATTATCTAATCTAAAAAATCTAATCTTAACAATACTGGAATATCAAGTTAGCCTCAGCAATGAAACTATCATCAAAGCTCATCTGGTTCACTAGTGCTTTTAAGGAGGAAGTTTGCCATTCTTATCTGTGCTATTTCCATGTGACTCCAGGCTGACAGTAGTGTGGCTGACTCTCAATTGCCCTCTGAAATGGTCTAGCATGACACTTTGTTCAAAGGCAGTTAGGGTTAGGTATCAAATGCCTTGCCAGTGACACCCACGTCTCATGTAATGATAAAGAAAAAAGATTTGCTGACGTGTTTAATAGGAGCATATTAAGTCAATATGCAACACTGACTTCCATAAAGAGATATTAGAGTATAAGGCCAAAGCTTGGAAAAAAGGTAGCATTTAGGAAGCATCTGAAAGAGAGGTGAAGAGGGTTAGAGTGTGAATTCCATAGTTGAGGACATTGGTATCACCAAAAATGGAGAAGCAGTTAAGATCAAGGAAATCAAAATTAGATGTGTGTTGATATCTTAGAAGGTTACAGAAGGTTGAGGTATACTTGAAAAAAGTGGCAAAGTAGGTCTGTGGGGAAAGGTGTGATTGGTGAACAGGACTTGATGTAAGTAAGGGCATGGGCAGCAGAGTTTTGTTTCACCCAAGGTTGCTGAGAGTAGAATGTGGGAGACCAGTGCATTACAATAGTCAAGTCTGCTGATAACAAAGACACAGATACATGTGTGTTATGAAGATGTGGGTGTACTGTATCTTTAAGAGAGTTAAAAGCAACAGAACTACCTGACAGCATCAAGTGTTCTGAAAAAAGATATAATATAGCCTTTTGGGCCAGCAATTTGGGTAGCTGGTTGCCTGGAGATAAAAACAGATTTGAATTAGGCCAATCAATTTAAATGATACCCCAAAAATACCAAACTCCAATCCTGTTTGAATTTAGTATATTGACAATCTTAAAAGCCAATGACACAATTCAATGCTTTGGGGGTATAAGATCAATAGACAATAGACAATAGACAATAGATACAGGAGTAGGCCATTCTGTCCTTCGAGCCTGCACCACCATTCAATATGATCATGGCTGATCATCCTTAATCAGTATCCTGTTCCTGCCTTATCTCCATAACTCTTGATTCCACTATCCTTGAGAGCTCTATCCAACTCTTTCTTAAATGAATCCAGAGACTGGGCCTCCACTGCCCTCTGGGGCAGAGAATCCCACACAGCCACCACTTTCTGGGTGAAGAAGTTTCTCATCTCTGTCCTAAATGGTCTATCCCGTATTTTTAAGCTGTGTCCTCTGGTTCGGCACTCATCCATCAGCGGAAACATGTTTCCTGCCGCCAGAGTGTCCAAACCTTTAATAATCTTATATGTCTCAATCAGATCCCCTCTCAGTCTTCTAAACTCAAGGGTATACAAGCCCAGTCACTCCAGTCTTTCAGCGTAAGGTAATCCCGCCATTCCAGGAATTGACCTCGTGAACCTACGCTGCACTCCCTCAATAGCCAGAATGTCTTTCCTCAAATTTGGAGACCAGAACTGCACACAATACTCCAGGTGTGGTCTCACCAGGGCCCTGTACAGCTGCAGAGGAACCTCTTTGCTTCTATACTCAATCCCTCTTGTTATGAAGGTCAGCATGCTATTAGCCTTCTTCACTACCTGCTGTACCTGCATGCTTACCTTCATTGACTGGTGTACAAGAACAGATCTCTTTGTACTGCCCCTTTACTGCAATTGATTCCATTTAGGTAGTAATCTCTCTTCTTGTTCTTGCCACCAAAGTGGATAACCATACATTTATCCACATTAAACTGCATCTGCCATGCATCTGACCGCTCACCTAACCTGTCCAGGTCACTCTGTAATCTCCTAACATCGTCCTCACATTTCACCCTGCCACCCAGCTTAGTATCATCAGCAAATTTGCTAATGTTATTACTAATACCATCTTGTATATCATTAATATATATTGTAAAAAGCTGCGATCCCAGCACTGATCCCTGCAGTACCCCACTGGTCACTGCCTGCCATTCCGAAACTCTTTGTTTCCTGTCAGCCAACCAACTTTTAATCCAAGTTAGTACTTTTCCCCCAATACTATGAGCCCTAATTTTGCTCACTAACCTCCTATGTGGGACTTTATCAAAAGCTTTCTGAAAGTCCAGGTACACTACATCTACTGGATCTCCCTCATCCATCTTCAGAGTTACATCCTCAAAAACTTCCAGAAGATTAGTCAAGCATGATTTCCCCTTCATAAATCCATGCTGACTCTGACCTATCCTGGTACTACTATCCAGATGTGTCGTAATTTCATCCTTTATAATGATCTTTCCCACCACTGAGGTCAGACTAACTGGTCTATAATTTCCTGCTTTCTCTCTCCCATCTTTCTTAAAAAGTGGTACAACATTAGCCACCCTCCAATCTGCAGGAACTGATCCCGAATCTATTGACCTCTGGAAAATAATCACCAACGCATCCACGATTTCTCGAGCCACCTCCTTCAGTACCCTGGGATGTAGACCATCAGGCCCCGGGTACTTACCAACCTTCAGACCTAACAGTCTCTCCAACACCAATTCCTGGCAAATATAAATTCCTTTCAGTTCAGGTCCTTCAGCCACTGTTACCCCAGGGAGATTGCTTGTGTCTTCCCCAGTGAACACAGATCTGAAGTACCATTTCTTTGTTCCCGTAATATATTCCCCTGTTTCTGTCTTCAAGGGCCCAATTTTAGTCTTAACCAATTTTTTGCCTTTCACATACCTAAAAAAGCTTTTACTATCCTCCTTTATATTTTTGGCCAGTTTACCTTCGTACCTCATTTTTTCTCTGCGTATTTCCTTCTTAGTAATCCTCTGTTGTTCTTTAAAAGCTTCCCAGTCCTCCGTTTTCCCACTTATCTTTGCTATGTTATACTTTTTCTCTTTTAACTTTATATGTTTCTTAACTTATCTCGTCAGCTATGGCCACCCATGCCTCCTCCTGGGATCTTTCTTCCTTTTTGGAATTAACTGATCCTGCATCTTCTGCATTATACACAGAAATATCTGCCATTGTTCTTCCAGTGTCATCCCTGCTAAGGTATTGCACCATTGAACTTTGGCCAGCTCCTCCCTCATAGCTCCCTTTATTCAACTGAAATATTGTCATTTCTGTTTGTACCCTCTCCCTCTCAAATTGCAGATTGAAGCTCATTGTATTATGGTCACTACTTCCCAATGGCTCCTTCACTTCGAGGTCCCTGATCAATTCTGGTTCGTTGCACAATACCAGATCCAGAATTGCCTTCTCCCTGGTAGGCTCCAGCACCAGCTGTTCTAAGAATCCATCTCGGAGGCACTCTACAAAGTCTGTTTCTTAAGGTCCAATACCAGCCTGATTCTCCCAGTCTACCTGCATGTTGAAATCCCCCATAACTACTGTAGTAACATCTTTGCGACAGGCCAATTTCAGCTCCTGATTCAACTTACATCCGACATCCAGACTACTGTTTGGGGGCCTGTAGATAACTCCCAAGAGGGTCTTTTTACCCTTAGAATTTCTCAGCTCTATCCATATTGACTCTACATCCCCTGATTCTAGGTCCCCCTCACAAGGGACTGAATATCATCCCTTACCAACATGGCCACCCCACTCCCTGTGCCCGTCAGTCTGTCCTTACGATAGCGCGTGTAGCCTTGAATATTCATTTCCCAGGCCCTGTCCACTTGAAGCCACGTCTCAGTTATCCCTACAATATCATATCTGCCAATTTCCAAAAGAGCCTCAAGCTCATCCATCTTATTTCTAATGCTTCGTGCATTCATATATAGTATTTTTAATTTGTTACTGCCCTCACCCTTCCCATCAACTCGTATTTCACTCAACCTTACAGCATGATCCCTTTTTGAGTTTTCTGCTTCATTGAAACAGTTGTCTTTCTTGACTTCCTTTGTTCTAATTTTTCCTTCATTTCCTTCTTCAACATCCAGTTTGTCCCCTCCCCCCCACTACTTAGTTTAAACGCAGCTGTGTTGCAGTAGCAAACCTGCCTGCCAGAATGCTGGTCCCCAACCAATTTATGCTTACCACAAAACATACCCCAGTGATCTAAGAATTTAAATCCTTGCTTCCTGCACCAGTTCCCCAGCCACACATTCAAGTCCATTATCCCCCTGTTTCTGGCCTCACCAGCCTGAGGAACTGGAAGCAAACCGGAGATAACCACCCTGGACATCCTGCTTTTCAGCCTTCTTCCTGGTTCTCCAAAGTCCCGCTGTAGTATGTTCCTCCTCTTCTTCCCAACATCATTTGTGCCGACATGTACCACCACCTCTGGCTCTTCACCTTCGTCCTTGAGGATTTCCTGCACTCTGTCTGTGATGTCTTTAACCCTGGCACCAGGAAGGCAACACACCATCCTTAAGTCCCGCCTGCTGCCACAAAAACCCCGGTCAGTTCCTCTCACTATGGAGTCCCCTATTACCACGGCTCTGTGCGATGTCCGACTCTTCCGCTCTGCCTCCACGCCAACTTTTAATTGACAGACCTGGCCGCCTCGCGGACTGGCAGTGTCATCTGTCTCTAATGTTTCCAAAAGATTCAACTTATTCCTGACAGGTACTTCCCCTGGGGTGTCTTGCACCTGTCTCCTCTCTGCCTTCCTCATTGTCTGCTCTCTTCTGGTATGGTCGGTGTAATAACCTCACTGCAGGTCTTGTCCAGAAAGATCTCGTTCTCTCGGGGTGCACAAAGGATAGTACATTAGAAGGAATGGTTCAGGAATAGGAAGAAAAGCCAATGTAGGTAGTTCTGATTAGATAGACAAAAATGGAACCTAGGTGAGTGCAGTCAAAGTTCCTTTAAGCTACAACACAAATGCTGCAACACAGGCTTCGCACGTCAACCCTTCTTATGTACCATGTGTGCGTGGCAGCACAGAAAAATTTAAAGGGTCCATGTACATACATGGAATAGCACTACACTACAAAAGAAAATTAGAGAGGCCATTGATGTAGTCCCACCCAGCTGGTCAACAGAAGGGATATGGTGGACGAGGGTTTACTCAACCTTGTCAAAAGACAGGGTGAGAATGATATGGAGGGTTATGATGACCAATATCAAGTTAATAAGCCTAAGTTTAATTGTTTCGCCGATTCTGCTGAGTACCAGCATTACATTTTCCACTTTCCAATCCATTGGATCTATTCCAGAACTTTAAGAATTTTGGTAGATTACAACCGTGTCCACCTCTTTAAGAGCCCTGGGAAGCAGGCCATTTGCTCCATAGAATTTGTTGACTCTTAGTCCCACTAATTTCTCCAGTACGTTTACTCTAATAATATTAAATGGTCTATGAGAACAAGGTTACTCTCAGCATGGTTCGCCATTATTTTTGGTATGATTCTGCATCTTCTACTCTAAAGAGATATACAAATTATTTGTTTCATTTCTCTGCCATTTTCTAATTCCACATTATAACTTCTGTCTCATATCAAGGTTACCCACATTTACTTATGCTACTTTCTTCCTTTCACATATTTATGAATATCTTACTATCTGGTTTTAGACTTTTTGCTAATTTACGCTCATAATTTTCTAACTATTTAACAACTTTTTAGTATCTGATTGGATCATGGCCCATCTCCTTCAGGGCTTCGGAAGATTCCACTCTGTAAAACACTGAAACCAAATGAAAACCTTTTGTATATGAAAAAGTTTACAAGGATGCTGCCAGGGTTGGACGATTTGAGCTATAGTGAAAGGCTGAATATGCTGGGACAGTTCTCCCTGCACCATCAGAGGCTGAGGGGTAACCTTATAGAAGTTTATAAGATCATGAGGGGCATGGGTAGGGTAAGTAGACAAGATCATTTTCCTTGGGTGGGAGAGTCCAGAACTAGAGGGCATATGTTTAGAGTAAGAGGGATTTTTTTTTAAAGGGACCAAAGGCGCAACTTTTTCACACAGAGGGTGGTGCATGTATTGAATGAGCTGCCAGAGGAAGTGGTGGAGGCTGGTACAATTACAGCATTTAAAAGGCATTTGGATGGTATATGAATATGAAGGATGTAGAGAGATATGGCTAACGCTGGCAAATGAAACTAAATGAGGTTAGGATATCTGGTCAGCATGGATGAGTTGGACCAAAGGGTCTGTTTCTGTGCTATACATCTGTGTGATAAGTCTGTAACATAGTCATGGTATTATAATGTGAGGAAAGGTTACACTCATAGATTTGCACTTAAATTGTGAGGATCTTTTCCAATTACGAGGCAAACTCTGTTGTCTATCTTTTACCGTACAGAGATAAAAAATATAAAAATACTAAGTGATATTACATTAGATGTGGAAGGGAATTAAAAATCTGTTTAATTCTTCCGTAAATTCATTCAATGTTTTGGCATCCACCACACTCTGAGGTAATGAACTCTACAGATTCATGGCCCTTTGAGAGAAGTAATTTCTCATCCGTTTTAAATTGGCTACCTCTTATCCTAAAACTATGACCTCTCGTTCTGTGATGTTCCACAAGAGGAAACTTCCTCGCTACATCTACTTTGTCAATTTCCTTGAGCATCTTATATTCCTCAATTAGATCTCTCATTCATCTAAGCTTTAGATACAATGCTGGATTATAGACACGAGGATAGCATGGTGATTATGATACCTTGATTACAGTTTGAGTGCGTGTAATGTTTGAACAAGTTTGGAAACTATGATCATGAATAGGTTTGAACACAATATTGTATCTCCACTGATAAACAAAACCATGATATTATGATAAATTCATTACTGGTTCTAAAAGGCAGACTGCAACTGCCAGTCAACATTACATAATGCCAAAGAAAATGTTAACTATTTTTCTCTCCACAGATGCTGCCTAACCTGCTGAGTTTCTCTAGCACTTGCTGTTTTTTCCTTCAGATTTCCAGTATTTTGCAAATATTTCAGTCAATATTACACTTGTGATCAAAATATTTACTCCTAGTGTGGCTAGGGACATTGATGGAGGATTGTTAAAGCAGCTTTCCTTCAGAAGTTTCAATAATGACTATTATAGAAATTGAAAAGGATAGACAAAGTACACATAGCACAGCTTTCTTGTGATATGTTATTGCAATGCCGGGCATTATTAGGCTAGTTTGGGAATTAAATTTTCCCTATGCTCATGGATGACATGAGAGCAAGTACAAGTATGCAGCAGCAATAATTTTCTGGAATCAGAATCTGTTTATTTTTGGCGTTTGTCACTCAGCTTGGGTGTAAAAGTCAATAAGTATTTAAGTTCTGCAAGATTGCCCAACAAGGCAGAGTGCTGAGAGCATCCAGATGGAACTCATTCACTTTGAGCCTATTAGACCAATTAAACAACTCACAGATGTAGTCTGGTCCAGTCCATCTGCTAGGCATATGTTCCAGAGTGCAAAGTATCCTTGCTGCAACATTTCAATAATTGCCATTTCATTCTCAGGTGCAGCATTGAAGTGCACTGTAAGTGGATCAGAGATTTGCCATGACGGCTTTTAGAGGCTGACATATGTCAGATGCCAATGTCCATCGACTGAAGCAATATTTGTCAAATGGCCATGGAACACTGAGAGTTTGGTGCCTGGTTTCCAACATGGAGATCCTTTGAAGCAAATAGCAAGCTGAAGTTATCAAGTAACTATTCTGACTTCTATATTGAGAATGTTCACAATCCAGTTTGCTCGTGGTGTGTGATAGGATAGGCAACTGTATAAACTGAGGTGAGATGTGTAGTTTGTTAATAAGCAATAATCCTCCTTAATAGGCAACTTACTGCTCCCTAGTGAGAATCTCACCTCATTGCCCAGAACTTAGTAAGAAGATGCAAGTTTCTTCCAGTGCCAAAATAGGCCTCACCGAACTTCTTGCGCTATTCTGCCATATTTCTCCCTGGAGCATCTATTGTTCAGATCCTATGTTTTATTCTGGTAGGAAGTGGCATATCCCAATGTTAAATAGGTGCTTATATCTTATACTTTTGGGTTCGGGAACTATTGTCTATTTCTGGCCCTGGTTTTAAGACACATTACTGTTGCCATCAGCCTATAAAGCAAATAAAGGGTAAAGTTCAGACAATATACCTTAAGTAACTATAGTGTTTGTATATCCTGTAACCGCCTATCAGTTTTAGTCTATTACAAGTAATAGATATAGCATCTCTGTCTCTAAAACACACCCAGTGAAAGTTCAACAATTAGTTTTAAAAGGAGACAAAGAGTTTTGAGGGCTCGTTCATGATGTATACAAAACATTGGAAAGAGCCTGGGCTATCTGTGTATCTCATAGACTGTGTTGCCCGGATCATAATAACTGAATTATTGTTGGTTAGTTGGTGGGTTTGAAAGTTGGTGAGGATTTTTGAACTAATATGAACTACCCATTAAAAGTAATGGCGCTGCTGAAGTGTTAGTGAACCATCAGAAAGGGATTTCTTCATTTTCAAGAATGGCACTGTAAGCTATCCCAATTACTATATGTATGTATATTTAGTTTATTCTCATACGTATAAAATTTATGGTTTCTTTTTAAAATGTAATAAGTATTTTAAAATAGCCAATTTCCACCATACTTTCAGTTTTGATTTATCCATGTACAATTTACCCGATAGCTTGGTTCGGGTTATAAGAGATTTGTGTTCCTTGCTTCGTTTGCATTGGGAATCGGGTCAAAATTCAAAGACAGCAGGTTATCAGTGAATCAAGGCAGTTTTGAAATAAAAAAGTAGAACAATGGAATAACATCTGGTATCTGTCATTTTGAATGAGTACATCTTTTCTGTAGATTTAATGATCTATTTCTCTGTACATCCACTCTTTACAGTTATTGTAATTGTCTAGACTTCGTTTGATACAAGTGAACAAGAGTTGTTGCAAACCATGTTCTGATGTCAGAATCAAGCTCATTATAATTTCCACAGTAACCATAAATAATAGATCATTTTTAAGAGTAATGCATCATTGTGAATGTTTCTTTACAACGCAACAATCTATCTCTGTTTATATTTGGGACAAAAGTGAAGACAAAGTTACATACAACTTTATTATCCAGTTTCACTTTCAAACATGCCCTGAGTTTTTCAGGTATCTGAGCCTGATAATATATTAGGTAGGATATCTTCAATGTGAAAGTGCAGTGTATTTACTATAATTCTCTTCACACTGTTGAACACATCTGATGAAGTAACTCCGGTCATGGATAGCTCTGAGAAGGTCTGTCTGAACGAGACAAATATCAAACAACTCTGAAGTTGGCACAGTCCTGGTGCCAGAACCATCCTTCATAAACACCTGTTTATTTATTAAAACAAAAGAAGAATAGTTGATTTGAAAATTGTGCTATAAACACAGCTTGGTACCCATAAATTTCAATACTTAACTATCAATAAGTGAAATACAGTAATTCATTAAAAACCAAAAGAACTGCAGACTCTGGAAATCAGAAACAAAAATGGAAATTGCTGGAAAAGCTCAGCACATCTGGCAATATCTGGGGAGAGAAATCAGAGTTAAGTTTTTGGGTCCAGTGACCCTTCTTCAGAACTGATGGCAGTTAGGAAATTATTGGTTTTCATGCAGCCGATAGGTGGAGGGGGTAAGGAGTAAATGAGAGATGGATATAGAGCCCAAAGAGAGAGAAGGACAGTTGGACAGGTAAAGGAATGGATAACAGTCAGCCTAAGAGAATGGATATTTATTAAAGGGGACTACTGGGCTAACAATGGGTTGTGTGTAAAAGGAGACCACTTGATAACAAGGCCTGGTGTGAGGAGTTTGGGGTAAGGACATTAGAGTTTGAGACACCTACTCCAAAATTGTTGAATTTGATGTCGAGTCCTGAAGGCTATAGAATTCCCAATTAGAAAATGAGATGCTGTTCTTCCAGCAACGCTTTACTGGAGCACTGCGACAGCCACCCCATTCATTGGTAACAACTCCTACCAATCCCTTCAAATTTTCACGTGAGGCAAGCAATAGATGCAACATGTATTGTTTACCTTCAGGGATCAAGATTTCTTCAAAGGGTACAGATTAATTTCTATGCATTTTGGGTAAGTGAAAGAGATTTTAAGATTCATACAGGTTAGCAAAAAGCAAAGTACAGCAGATGTTAGAAATCTGAAATAAAATCAGAACATGTGGGAAATATTTAGCAGGGAGCATCTGTCATGCGAGAAACAGACTTGAAGTAAACATGAAGACAGTCATTACAGCAATAGACGCCTTCAGGCGTGAGTTGACCTTTGCTGGAAGAGAGCCACAGGCTAAAAGCAGGGATGTCAGCATAACAGAAGGGTCAGTGGAAGCTTGGGGGCATGCTTTGGTGTAAACAGAAATATTCTACAAGGTGGTTACCCGATCTTTGTTTTTTCTCTCCAATATGGAGCAGACTACAAATCATGCCTTGTCAGCTTTACTGGAAGTTATGTCTTTGTTCATCATAGTGAGATCAATCAGCCATCAATGTTCAAGATCAGAAATTATTTTCCTGTTCACCTTAATAGTAGCTGTGTTAGGGGAGATTGAAAAACAGAGTGGTTTGTGTGCTTGCAAGGATTTTATGTTCCTGGTTTTCTCTATCAAAAGAATGAGCAGGAGGATACTGGTGTTAGAACATAAATGGCTTTCCGATAATATTTATCACGATCCTGAAAATTTTGATCCTGCTAAAGTGGAACTTTGTTCAAAAACTGTCTAAATAGACAAATCCTGGAAGTTGTAAGTGGTACAATGAAGTCAATTAGAGCATAACTTCAGCTGATAGTAAATTTCAATGCTGCACAATAATAATATGCACTACATCACGTTTTCACTCTCAGAGCTACACTTCCTAAAAGAAAGCTTCTTCCCATATGAATCTATCGTAGCATCCTGAAACTCAAAATACATTTTTAAATACAATTCAACAGATGATTACGTAATGTTAGAATTATTTGACACATTGCAGCTCCTCTCAGTATGGCACTTAAAGTAGATAAGGACTCAGAAGTGAAGAGTAATGTAGGATTGTATCGTGGTCAGTCACGTGGACCTCTTAAAATATGAGTTCCCCGATTGTGGCTCTTAATCCAGTCCAATCAGAGAGCCCTGGCTGACAGACACAAACATCCTGTTTTCTCTGACAGCTGGTTCTGAGGGAGCTGAATCGGTGCCAATGACTCTCCACCTGTAAATAAAGGGTGACTTGGTGACGGGATAGTGGCCTCTGTAGAATTATTTCAAGTGTCAGATGACTCAAGGTTGGCTTAATGCTATCATTTGCTTTGATTTTCAGAGGCTTTTCATGAAGGTTCTAATGTAAAGCATTTAAAGTAAAGATTTGTTGACAATTATTGACTTGGATTAACAAGCACCTTATAAAATTGAAAGCACCAGTGATGATTAATGGAAGAACTGTAGAAACACAGAAAATAGGTACAAGAATAGGCCATTTGGCCCTTTGAGCCTGCACTGCCATTCAATACAATCATGACTGATTATCCAACTCTCGCTTTCTCCCCATACCCTTTGAAAACTCTAAGGTGAACAGAAAGCCAATGCCAGAAACTTGTGGAGTTCTATAGGATCTTGTTCAAAGAATATGCAAATTTGTGGAGTTGGCTGCTGAGGCAATCTTGAAAATGATGGTTTTAATGTCAAATAAGCAGCAAAATAAGCTTCACTGGATAGATAAAAGGTCCCAGGGTAGACTGTTACATTTGAATTTTGACATTCAATATTATAACCAAGTGGATCAAATTACAAAGTTATCTTGAGTTGAAAAGTTTAACGAGTTACTGTTTAATTTCTAGAGTCTGCTATAAGGAACCAGAAGGACATTCAAATTAAAACTATCAACTCAGATGTACGCATTCTAAATGACAAATTATTCTATCAAATGTAGCATTTCATCTGTATCTTTGGCTCTATAAATACATAAATGGAAATACATTCAATCAATAGTCTAGCCAGTGAATAAATTCTAGTATGGAAATGTGTTGCTGGAAAAGCGCAGCAGGTCAGGCAGCATCTAGGGAACAGGAGAATCGACGTTTCGGGCATTAGCCCTTCTTCAGGAATTCCTGAAGAAGGGCTAATGCCCGAAACGTCGATTCTCCTGTTCCCTAGATGCTGCCTGACCTGCTGCGCTTTTCCAGCAACACATTTCCATCTCTGATCTCCAGCATCTGCAGACCTCACTTTCTCCTCAATAAATTCTAGTAACCAATTTACTTTGACTGGATGTTTGCATATGCTAACTTAGCATAGTGGAGACTGGAAGGTAGCAATTGAAGTATGCTGATGTTACAGAAAGAATCCTCATAGAATTCCTCTCTATTCAACACAAGTGTTCATTTTTATTGACCATTCACCAACATATGCCATTATGAAGTTATCAATGATCCAAAACAAGCATGAGAAGTTGAATGCTTATTTTAACCATTTGAGCACAAGTGCAAATTTGAACAGAACAGAAATCAACCTTATAAATCAAGTGCTAAAATAACTTTTTTAGTACATTTTCTGGTCTAATGTATTCTACTTGGAAAAGGACGTGAACAACAATGAGGATGAATCAAGGATGGTCATGAGGGATATGGATAGAGTAAATTATAGGTGTATTTTCCCAGGATGGGGGACTTGAGGACTGGATGACACATTTTTAAGGTGAGAGGAGAGAGATTCAAAAAGGCATGGAGACATTTTTTTTAAATAGAGAGCGATTCATGTATGGCATGAACCTCCTGAGGAAGTGGTGAATATAGGCACCATTACAATGTTTAAAAAAGACACTTGGATAAGTACATGAATAGGAAAGGTTTGGAGAGTTATGGGCCAGGAGCAGGCAGGTGGGACTAGCTTGGTTTGGGATTATATTCAGCATGGACTGGTTGGACCAAAGGGTATGTTTCTGTTCTGTATGGGTCTATGACTCCATGATCCAGGATGCTAAGTGGTGAACAGGACTCACTGTAGAAAAAGTAATTATAAGCAGGGATAAAATCGTTAAAATATTGAGAACTATAAGTAATGGATGCAAAGTTATTATTAAATTTGAATGATGATGAGTGCAGTATTAGAGAAAACAGGTTAAAAATAAACCAGTTCTCAAACTAGACTCAAAATTAGAATATTTGCCTTTCATTCAACACAATAGTGAATGAATCAGAGATTTCAGGTAAAAACTAATGCTTCATAAAAGATAAATATCTGAAGGTTATTGCTTTAAGCAAATCAAATGGTCAAATTGAACTTTTGTGATCAACTAAATGTTAAAATGCACAGAAACTATAACAGTCCTTAATATTCAAACAAAGCTATTAAGAATTTAGAAAAGCAAAATTATTTGTCTAATACTGCATTGAGTTAAAGTTTTGCCAAGGAACTGGGAAACAACAGCCAAGTTTGACTTTTGGTCAGAAGTTCACCTCTGATGGGGACCTGATTAAAACTACCATTTTCATGGGAATTTGGCAAAGCCGGGAGGATTTGGTGAACGCTTAATAGACATGGAAATGGTTTCCTTATTCAATTAGAGCCAGCTTGAAAAGGAACAGTGAATATATCGAGTGTGAAATTAATTTTAGTTTAAAAATTCCAAAGCAGCTATTATGAAGGCTGCTGGATATCCTGAAGAAGAGAATTGCAGTTTGTGTAGAAACCTTTCACTGCTGCAATAGCATGTGAAATTATGGAGAGAACAGGAGGCCTTGCACCCAGGGCAGGGCTGCTCCTCTATTTATTGATGGGGACCTGGATCACATGTTGGAGGTTGAAGGAGAAGAGGATCATCCTACTACCAGAGGTGGCAAGAGGAGGGTACCTTTGCTGACCACACAGGTCTAGCTCCAAACGGCTGTAGCCAACAGCGACAAAGGTGAGACAACGGGAACTCTGTTAGTATTTCAAGAGTTTAATGACCTCATAAATTCTGGCAAAGGGAATGCCCCCAACACACTGAGGACACCTCAGGACTTGCACTAACCAGCAAAAACATCACCAAAGCAGCCTCAGAATGCATTCTGCTCGTAAATTAGGAATGAGCAACTGAGGCACTTATTGGCTCCTCAGAATTGCTTACAGCCAGAGGGCTCCTGAAAGCTTTCACCACTGAGACATATAACTGTAAATGGACAGGAGATTTGGCACCCTATAAAGGTGAGAGGGATGGCAGTCACCCTTCCTCTATCAAATAGCCATGAAGAAAACAATAATAGAGATCACAAAAATGTGAATGAGGAGGAAGTCGGGCCTGGCAAAACAGAAGCTCCTGGTTGACCTGGTGATTACAGAAGGAAACTTGTTGATTGAGGAAGTAGATGTGCAATGTATTTGCTAGCATGTCATGCACTGAGTAGCATTTAGAAATTTTAGCATTGCAGTGGTTTCTAATCTCGTAAATGAGGTTTTGTCATCTCTTCAGGTGCAGACTTCCAACCCATGACATATCTTTTCCCTCTAGATCCATAGGGCAACAGAAGCATGAGCATGAAGCAGTAGCTTAGTCACACTTTATAGGTGCACCATCCACCATCACAGGTACTCTAACATGTGGAGCCTTGCATGTGTGTAGATTGTGTAGCAGATGACAATGATCACATCAATAGTATGCAGCTTGAGGCAGTGAGAGCTGTGGTCAACTCCCAAATGGGGACAACATACACAGTTCTATTCAGTTCAACACAAGTTCAAGATTGGGGTTCACAGAAAAGATGGTCCTACCTTGAATAGCAGTAAGAAATATGTTCCCACATCTCAGTGTTCACTGAGATAGTGTGGGTTCTGCACCGACCTGTTTTTCCAAAGAACTAATTATCTGTTATTTATAAACCACAAAGACCGATAGCATATTTCCAAGCACAATGAAACCACTGCAATGCTGAAATTTCTAAATGCTACTCAGTGCATGACATGCAAGCAAATACATTGCACAGAGAAGACATGCAAGTTATATGGTCACAAATTTGGCTCCAGAAATGAATTTTGGCAGTTAACTACAAAATCCAATCAATGACATATCCTAAATCATACCCTAGCAATTTGTACCTGTGGATGAACAATGCTCTCAGCATCATTCAGACGGATATTATCATCTATAAATATATGCTGTATTCCAGTTTCAGAAGGATCGATCCAAAATGGTTTACCACCTTCGTTTGAGAAGCTATTCCTAGACCACCTGAAAGAAAAAAGGAACACAAAGCACCTTTTCAAAATTAGTAAAGCAATTTTCTAATACTTGGAGTTTTGCTCCAATATAATGACGAAACAATGACAAATTTGAAGCCTAGTCACAGCTAAAAAGTTCAGTATGAGATTATTTGAAGCAATCACTACTATTTCCTGATACCAACAAACTGTTAACATGCTGATTTATACAGGTGTTAGGATTTTTTTCATGAATAATGAACTGTAGAAATCAATCTAATTTTTCAAACCAGCAAGTTAAAACTTGATTAAAGTATTGTGGTCCAAACAATTCTTTTTGGTTTTGTGAAGTAATGCTATTGTAATCCTTAAATTTGCAATGCATAATTAACTTCTAAGACTCACCAGTCAAAATGATCCTGAAAACCTACAATTCCTTCCAATGAAGAGAAATAATGATATACAGCTCTATCGTCTGACTGTGTAGAAATCCGCTCAGATCCCAAGGTCAACACAACATTCTTTTTATTACAACGGATTTTACCCGGAGATATTCTCAATGGAAGCTAAAGGGAAAAAAATAAGTGTAATATCTGTTAGTTAATGTTTTATAAAAGCCTTTCATCTTAAACTGGAAGAATCACGTGCTCTCGGCTGTTAGAAAAATCTAACTATCTCTGAACATTAAATTGTTCACAAAACAAAAAGAGAGACTAAAACAAAATACACATTAGACCAATTCGTCTAGGTGAAGGGAACAAGAAAGCTAATGCTTTAAGTGCAGATTTCTATTTGGGAAAAGGATTCCGATCACAAACATGAATTTACCTGTTAGATCCAAAAATGACAATAACTAAATCCACTGTTGCAAATTTCCAGGCTGTTTTGTTTTTGTTTCAAATTAACAGTAATCTGCAGTATTTACCTTTCACTTGGAACAATCAAGTTATTTATATCTATTATACAGTGTTTAAACACCCCCACGCATAAAAAGACAACTTTTAATCTTTCAACAGAATTATTAAATATCTTTTTCTCTCTATTTCGTTGTGATACACTTCAAATTCCATTATGTGAAAAGCAACGTAGACGACCGATATCTAGCTTTTCCCAAAGTTCCTCCTGAGGTAAGTACAAAGTGGTGCATAACAATAGTCTGCACTAACTTGACTGACTGTCTTCCTTTATCCCCGGTAGTAAAGTATCAAGTTCAAGGTGAAAATATTAACATACGCACAAGAAACAAAAGTAGGCCACTCAGCCCTTTGAGCCTGCTCTGCCACTCAATTTTGATTTTAACTTCAAGTTCCTGCATATCACTATTAATCTTTCACTCCCTTGGTAATCAAGTATTTATTCTACTTCTGCCTTAAAATTATTTGCTGTCCACTGCCTTTTGTGGAAGGGAACTCCAAAGACTCATCATCCTGACAGAAAAATGCTTGCTCATCTGTTTTAAATGGACACTCCCTTAGTGTTAACCCATAACACCTAGTTCTAGAATCTCCCAGAAGAGGAAGCATCCTTTCAACAATCACCCGATCAAGTCACCTCAGCATCTGAAATGTTTCAATTAAGTCACCAACTCCCATGTTTACAAGCCTAGACTGTCTCACCTTCCCTCATGCCAATATTCAGTACTGTAGAGGCAGAGTTTAATGTCTCCTCTACTCTCAAGGTGAGTTCCAAGGGGCGAGGAGTAGAGGGGGTGGGAATTTGGACCCTCTCGCCACCACACTTTAAGCAGACTTGTGGGTCACCTATTAGCCTGGACAGCAATTCAGGCTCTTATAATGTAATTAATGCCTACATAAGTGTCTCCACCTCCTACCTCGGGTGAACTCACCATGTGGAGAGACTGGCAAGCAAACCTGATTGGGCTGTATCTGCTCTCGAGACCCAAATCAAAAATAGGGGCCTGTTCACAGTTAGACCCATGTCTTTCCCCTGCCCTTTCTTCATCCAGCCCCACCTTTTCCTTAATGACAAAGCCTAAGTGTGTTACTGGCAACAACAATTGACACCAGAGAGCTTCCAGCATCTGATTGGCACCTCTCAAGAATGAGATTCCCATCCTGTCGGGGGAGGTGCAGAGACTAAATGTCCCAGTGGAGGCAAGAATCATGGGCAGCAGGGTTTCTGCTACTCATGAGCAGCTTCATTTCCTGAGAGTTCCCAATGATTGCGACAATAGGGGGGTACCAACAGTGTTGGTTGTCAGACCCTTTCCAACCCCTTATTAAATTCCATCCAATAAAGAGAAATTCAAGTTGTCTGGTTTGGAAAAATATCAGAATGAATAATCACTATAGCTTACCAGACCAATATTAAAATTTTTAAAAATTCTGTCTTTATGCATTCATTTGAAAATTAAGCTTTGCTTACATGTTTCGTTTGAAGGTGTTGATACTGAGGATGCTGACCAGACAGGGTGATCTGAATGGTCTTTAAAGTTCTACTCAAGTCCGACCCAAAGGTTCGAAGTACGATGGCAAATTCTCTGCCTTGTGATGACAAACAATCAATTAACTCAAAGAAAGCTGGCAGGATCCGATGGTACTCTTTGCCATCTTCATCAGTCATAGACAGAAGCTCATTGTGGGGACCCATCCATTCTACTTTCTGTAGGTGGTCAGTAAAAATCTTTTTAAAGAGGGAACCATCACCAGTCTCTGTGAAATCCAATGGCCTCCCAAACTGCGAATAATAGCTCACAGCACCATCACAAGGTGGGTTCAAGGAAGGTACTTTACTCAGCCATTCCCATTTTCCTGAAAAATAATTCACACTGTAATCAGCTTAACTTTAGATTAGATTACATTACAGTGTGGAAACAGGCCCTTCGGCCCAACAAGTCCACACCGACCCGCAGAAGCGCAACCCACCCATATCCCCACATTTACCCCTTACCTAACACTATGGGCAATTTAGCATGGCCAATTCACCTGACCTGCACATCTTTGGACTGTGGGAGGAAACCAGAGCACCCAGAGGAAACCCACGCAGACACAGGGAGAACGTGCAAACTCCACACAGTCGGTTGCCTGAGGCGGGAAACGAACCCAGGTCTCTGGCGCTGTGAGGCAGCAGTGCTAACCACTGTGCCACCGTGCCGCCCACTATCATATCATATTGCTAGTGGTTTTGATGAAGACATTATGATGGTAACAACATCTAGTAGGTAAATACAGGGAAACTTACCTCTACTAGAGAAATAACCAAATAAAAGATTTATCACTTCAAAATTAGCATTAGGTAGGTTAGGATGAAATAAAGAGGCTCATCCTTAAAAAGAAATCACGGAAAAGTTGAAACTCACTACTTAAAATGTTCTTGAGGCTAAGTCAATTGAAAATGTCAAAACTGAAACTAAAATGTTTTTGTTGTGCAAAGATCCTGTGGTAGATGAAACCAAAGGCAAAAGAGAAACTAGAAACAGAATAGGGCCCCTTAAAAACCAAGAAGGCTGTGTGCGTATCGACTCACAAAAGATGTGTGAGATACTAAACAAGTATTTCGCATCACTAGAGAACTTGGGAAAATGGTGATACCTTGAAAAGTGTCCATATTAGAGAAGAGGAGGTGCTGCACATCTTAAAACGCATAAAGATGGATAAATCCCCAGGACTTGATCAAGAGTATTCCAGACTTTGTGGGATTATTATTTATATTTTTTTTTATTTATTCTTTATTTAGTCATAGAGTCATAGGGATGTACAGCATGGAAATAGATCCTTTGGTCCAATTCAAGCACTCCAACCAGATATCTTAAACAAATCTAATCCCATTTGCCACCATTTGGCCCATTTCGCTCTAAACCCTTCCTGTTCACATACCCATACAGATGGCTTTTAAATGTTGTAATTGTACCAGCCTCCACCATTTCCTCTGGTAGATCATTCCATACACGCAACACTGTGTGTGTGAAAAAGTTGCCCCTTAGGTCCCTTTTAAATCTTGCCCCTCTCACCTAAAACCGATGCCCTGTAATTTTGGATTCCCCCACTCCAGGAATAGGACCTTGTTTATTTGCCCTATCCCTGCCTCTCATGATTTTATAAACTTCTGTAAGATCTCCCCTTAAACCTTCCAACCTGGCAACATCCTCATAAATCTTTTCTGAACCCTTTCAAGTTTCACAATATCCTTCCTATAGCAGGGAGACCAGAATTGCATGCAATATTCCAAAAGTGGCCTAACCTATGTCCTGTACAGCTGCAACATGACCTCCCAACCCCTCTACTCAATGCACTGACCAATAAAGGCAAGCATACCAAATGCCTCCTTCACTATCCTGTCTACCTGCGACTCCATTTTCAAGGAACCATGAACCTGCACTCCAAGGTATCTTTGTTCAGCAACACTCCTCAGGATCTTACCATTAAGTGTATAAGTCCTGCCCTGATTTGCCTTTCCAAAATGCAGCACCTCACATTTATCTAAATTAAACTCCATTGCCATTCCTCGGCCCACTGACCCATCTGATCAAGGTCCTGTTGTACTCTAAGGTAACCTTCTTCGCTGTCCACTACACCCCCAATTTTGGTGTCATCTACAAACTTACTAACCATACCTCCTGTGTTCAGATCCAAATTATTAAGTATTATTTAATTATATTATTTATTTTTCTTCCAGCCAAGTTTATTGGATTGTTAACTATAACCACTTCCACACCCAAAAAAACTAGAAATATTTGAATAGAAAAATATGAATTCCTACCTTCCTGGTTGATCCGACCCCAAGTAACAGTGGTGAGAAAGGAACTGAGAGCTCTCCTGGGCCCTTGTCTGGTAACTGTGTCAAACAACAGGACGGTGTTATTTAAATCCAAGTGCACAATCAGTTTTGATCTACTACAATTTAAAGTCTTAGGAATCTCAGTGATCATTTGGCTTGAAACAGATTCCACTCTTTCAGTATCGTGATCTGGATGAAGCAAAGCCATTTATAATTTCTGTACTAGATGATGTAGAAATCAATTATCTTGTCGGACGTGCATTGTTACTTGCAGTTATTGCGGCCATTCAAATTCCCTGTGCTTACGGTCACATAGGATTCATTTGTAAAATTTCTGCTTTCAGCATTATCCCAGTGACGTGGATTATGGAGTGGACTGGTTGGGCCTCAAAGACCTTCAGGAAAGAAGATGAAAATTTTGTAATTATTAATATGACTCTGGTTGGATTCTGTATGTTTTAAATCTGTAAGTAAATATAGACTAAAACAAATGGCAAGCAATGAGAATTATAAAACAAAAGGTAAACATAAACTACTGTCAATACAAGTGCAATTACAAATGGTGCACAGAGGAAACACTAATTACAGTAGATAGACTAGGATGAGAAAGATAATTGAAAATGGCCCATTACTTCCTAGATGAACTATGAAGATTTTCCCCAGAGTGACAGTAAGTTCTTTTTTCATTGCTCCCCTCTGCGCATTTATATAACGTGCCTGAGTATTGCACACAATTAGTATACTCTCTTCTATTATGCTCTGCAACTCCATGATTGGCTGATGTTTTCAAATTTACCAATGACTTTCCAGGAACCATAAAATATATGTGAAATTTGAGAATTGCTCAAATACTAAAAGTAATTCTAGTTTTGCTACTTCAATAACCAGACAAATCTTCAGAAATCAAATGCATGAAGACATTTTTACTTTTACTGATTTTATTTTTCTTAAACTAGCATTTATATGGCACAAACCAAAAGACTTCAAAGCACTTTAAATCGAATAACTTTTGGACTGAAGTACTGCACTTGCAAGGCAATCTAAATTATATGCTGAAGTCCCATTGCTGTACTTGAACATAAGTATTTCCTAAGCTACAGGCAAAAAGCTACGACAGATGGATGAGCCATGGATTTTGCCCTTGAATGCGATTACGTTTTACAGATTTTTGTTTTATTTTGGTCAGCTAGTTGCTAAGAAACAGCTTGGTGACTGAAGTCCAAACTGCTCAAGCACAGTTTAGAAAAAGCCAAGGCTCCTGAAAGATGCAGGAGTTTAAGAAAAAAACACACAGCTTAACAGTGCAAAGCATTATAAAAGTTCTAAAAATTGTATGCGGCATAAATATATATTCTTTCCATGCAATACCTTTCAAACTAGCACATCACCGTCCACAGATACCAGTGTTCCCAACCCCCTGCATCCCTCTTCAACATCCAGTCCACCCATCCATTATCTGGTTTTGCGGAGGGGTAGTGTGGCACACCTGCAGTCATCCTACTGCCACTGTAACACACACTAACACACACACTCACTCACTTACTCCTCAGCTTTCAATTATTGATGCAAATTACATAACGTCACCACTGACTCTCCTTCTTCTCTAGGTACTAACTTGGTGGGGAATCAAACTGTTCATAAACTGATTGACTGTGAAAGGCTTGCTAACCCCTAAATTCTCTCTATTAGCCCACTTCCACATCTGTAAAGTTAGCCATCTCAGTCTCCAACTCAACTAACCTGTAACTAAAACCCAGGTATATTTTGGCCCAGATACGGTTACATCAATTCTCTGCTGCTTAATCTCCATTCCTCAGCCAAAACAAAAACCAAAAGAACTATGGATGTTGGAAATCATAAACAAATCAGATCGGCCTTCTTGAGAGTGAACCCGAGGAAAGCAACTAGCCCAAATGGAGGCCACAGCCGTGCACTCTGTCCTATGAGGACCAGCTGGTGGGAGTATTCGCTGACATCCTTAATCTCTCCTTGCTGCAATCTGAAGTCCCCACCTGCTTCAAGAGGACCACTATTATCCCAGTACCAAAGGAAACACATCAAATGTGCCTCAACGACTACCGCCCAATGGCTCTGACCTCCACAATCATGAAGTGTTTTGAGAGGTTAATCATGACTCACATCTACTCTAGCCTCCCAGCATGCCTCAGTCCTTTGCAACTTGTCTCTGGCAGATTAAGTCCACAGCAGATGCCATTTCTGTAGCTCTTCGCTCATCCCTGAAATATATAGATAAGAAGGATAACTACGTCGGGCTCCTACCTTTCGACTACAGCTCTGCCTTCAACACTATAATCCGCCTTCTTGCGGATTGTTTCAGAGAATATCTCTGGGACACCCACACCCACCAACCTCACCGCCTTATGGCTGAACGCTTCAACTCCCCCTTCCACTCCACCAAGGACATGCAGGTCCTGGGCCTCCTCCACCACCAAACCATTACCATCTGACGTCTGGAGGAGGAATACCTCATATTCCGCCTTGGGACCTTGCAACCACTCAGGATAAATGTGGATTTTAATAGCTTCCTCATTTCACCTCTCTCACATTATCCCAGTCCCACGCCTCCAACTTGGCACCGCAATCTGGACCCCTCCATCACTACCCCCACTGACCTATCACCTTCTCCCTCACCTTCATACACCTATCGCTTTCTCAGCTACCTCCCCACAACGCCACCCCCCTCCCATTTATCTCTCAGCCCTGACCCACAAGCCTTATTCCTGATGAAGGGCTTATGCCTAAAACATCGATTCTTCTGCTCCTCGGATGCTGCCTGACTGGCTGTGCTTTTCCAGCACCACATGCTTGACTCTGATCTACAGCATCTGAGTCCTCACTTTCTCCTAGTTGATTTCAACACTAATCACTACCAAACTGATCTCAAAACTTTGAGATCTCGGTCTCGGCTCCGTTGTCTGTAACTGGATCATCAGCTTCCAGACTCACAGACCGCAATCAGTGAAGGCAGACAACAGCACCCCCTCCATGACAATCCTCAACACCAACACCCCATAAGGATGCATACTCAGCCCCCTGCTGTACTCCCTGTACACTCTCAACTGTATGGCCGAATTTTATACAAATACCATCTACAATTTACTAACAACATCACCGATGTAGGCCGGATATCAAACAATGATGAGTCAGAATATAGGAAGATGATAGAATACTTGGTATCATGGTGCAAAGATAACAAATTCTCCCTTAATTCAGCAAAATTTAAAAAATTATTAAGTGACATCAGAAATAAAGAAGAAGGACACACTCGTATTTACATTAATGAAGCTGAAGTGAAGATGGTGGAGAGCATCAAGTCTCTAGGAGTGACAATAACTGACAACCTTTCCTGGAATTCCCAGGTAGATGCCACAGTCAAGAAGGCATAACAATGCCTCTGCTTCCACAGGATGCTAGGAAATTCCATATGACCATAAGGACCCTCATTAACTTCTACAGATGCATCATAGAAAGTATTCTATCTGGGTGCAACACAGCTTCTTTCCTGCTGTTATTAGACTGTTGAATGGACCTCACTAATTTCAATTATAATGTTGATCTTGCTTTTGTGCACCTCCTATGCAGCCATAATGTTGTATTGCCTTGTTCTACCTGAACACTCTATGATCTGTATGTCATTGTACATTATGATCTGGCTGTACTGCATGCAGAACAAAACCTTTCATTATACTTTAGGTACATGTGACAGTAATAAATCAAATTAATTCAAGATCAAATCAAGAACAAATCAACAAAATCAGAAATAGTTAGAAAAACTCAGCAGGTCTAGCAGTATAGTGTCAGAGAGATGTACTGCATGGAAACAAACCCGTCAGTCCAACTCATCCACGCCGACCAGATAGCCAAAGTAAATCTAGTCCCATTTAGCCCAATCCCTCTAAAAGTTTTCTTTTCATATACCAATCCAGATGCCTTGCAGTTGTACCAGCTTCCACCACTTCTTCTGGCAGGTCATTCCATACATGCACCACCCTCTATGTGAAAAAATTGCCCCTTAGGTCCCTTTTAAATCTTTCCCCTCTCACCTTAAGCTTATGCCATCTAGTTTTGGACTCCCCCACCTTGAGGAAAAGACCTTGTCTATTTACCCTACCCATGCCCCTCATGATTTTATAAACCTCTATAAAGGTCACCCCTTAGCCTCCGACGCTCCAGGGAAAACAGCCCTAGCCTATTCAACCTCTCCCTATAGCTCAAACCCTCCAAATCTTGCAACATCCATGTAAATCTTTTCTGAACCCTTTCAAGTTTCACAACATCCTTCCGATAGCAGGGCGACCAGAATTGCACACAGTGTTCCAAAAGTAGCCTCATAAATGTCCTGTACATCCGTAAAATGCCCTCCCAATCCCTATACTCAATGCACTGACCAATAACGGCAAGGATACCAAATGCCTCCTTCACTATCATAAGAACATAATAAGAACATAAGAACTAGGAGCAGGAGTACGCTGTCCGGCCCTTCGAGCTTGCTCTGCTACTCAATTACATCATGGCTAATCTTTTTGTGGACTCAGCTCCATTTACCCACGTTTTCACCATATCCCTTAATTCCTTTGTTTTTCAATAGAGTATCTATCTTAGCTTTAAAAGTGATTACTGAAGTAGCGTGAACTACTTCCCTGGACAAGGAATTCCACTGATTAACAACCCTCTGGGTGAAGACGTTCCTTCTCAGTTCAGTTCTAAACCTGCTTCCTCTAATCTTGAGGCCATGCCTTCTGGTCCTAGTCTCACCTACCAGTGGAAACATCCTCTCTACTTCTATTTTATCAATTCCTTTCATAATTTTACATGTTTCTATAAGATCCCCCCCATTCTTCTGAATTCCAATGAATATAATCCCAATCAACTCAGCCTTTCCTCATAAGCCAACCTCCTCAACTCTGGAATCAACCTAGTGAACCTCCTCTGCACCCCCTCTAGTGCCAGTACATCCTTTCTTAAGTAAGGAGACCAAATCTGCACACAGTAATCCAGGTGTGGCCTCACCAGAACCTGGTACAGCTCTAACATTACCTCTCTGTTTTAAAGCTCAACCCCTTCAGCAGTAAAGGACAAAATTCAACTTGCCTTCCTAATTACTTGTTGTACCTGCAGACTAACCTGCAATTCATGCACAAGGACACCAAGATCCCTCTGCAAATTAGCATGCTGCAACTTTTTAACCATTCAAGTAATCTATTTTGCTGTTACTCCTACCAAAATGTATGGCTTCGCATTTACTACATAGTATTCCATCTGCCAGACCTTTGCCCACTCACTCAAATGCATCTATGTTCTGTCTACCTGCAACTCCACTTTCAAAGAACAATGAACCTGCACTCCAAGGTCTCTTTATTCAGCAGCACTCTCCAGGACCTTACCATTAAGTGTATAAGTCCTGTCTTTCCAAATTACAGCACCTCACATTTGTCTAAATTAAATTCCATCTGCCATTCCTCAGCCCAGTGGCCATCTGATCAAGATCCTGTTGTACTCTGGAGGTAACCTTCTTCACTGTCCATTACACCTCCAATTTTGGTGTCATCCACAAACTGCTTAATTATATTTCCTATGTTCACATCCAAATCATTTATATAAATAACAAAAAGCAGTGGACCCACCATCAATCTTTGTGGCACATTTCTGGTCACAGGACTCCAGGCTGAAAAGCAAACCTCCTCCATCTCTGGAGGGAAAGCAAAGTCAACATTTCAGAATAAAGTGTCCCGTAACATGGGCTTTGCTTTCTTGACACAGATGCTGCCAGATCTGCCGAGCTGTTCCAATTTTCAGCCACCTTCCATACATAGACTTGAAACTTCCAAAGCAGCTCCATTTTCAGCCCCCGATCGGTTCTTAACGGCTAATTTCACCTTCCCCCAAAACCTCTCCACTTCTCTTTCGTTCAAGACTCAATTTTTAAACGCTCCGGCCAACCTTTCACTTCCCCTTCCCTATGTCGATTTTGGTTTCAGGTCTGGTTTGCCATGCCACTCAAGCTGCTGTAAAGCGTCCTGGGTCTTTTCTGTTTTCTCCCCCCGGGTTGTTTTGCAGGATTTCGGTCCTGTTACTGACCTTGAGTCAGGAGCAGTCACTAGAGTTTGGCCCTCTGGTACAGGAATAATCTCTGATGATGGAGAGACACAGCTCCTCACTCACACACAGCTCCAGGACCCGGCCGGCAGACTCTCCTCAGGATCAAAGACCTGCTGTTAATCAAAACACATAAATATTTTAAATATTTCACCTCCGGGCATTCCGAAGTGTCTCTAATACGTTAACTACTCCACACACACACATCCTCCTCATAACGTTATATCCACTTAACCGACCGGCTTTTTGTCTCCGAGAATTGTGGGATACAGGAGGACCAGTCAAACTCCAGGGCGACAATTAGCCTGTAATTTCTGCTTACTTACCATTGATGGCTCATTATTTTTTTCCCTAAAAGTGCTTTGACAGCCTTAAAACAATGCATTTTTTTAAATTCAAAAAAATCTATTCCATCTAAATGGGTATCCGTTCAGTTATCAGACCTCTTGGTGCCTCAAATGCATATAAATGTCATGATGTGGAAGTGGTAGTGTTGGACTGGGGTGGACAAAATTAAAAATCACACAACACTAGGTTATGAGTCCAACAGGTTTATTTGAATGTACTAGCTTTCAGAGCGCTGCTGCTTCATCAGGTAGCTGTGGAGCAGGATCATAAGTCATAGAATTTATAGCAAAAGATCACAGTGTCATGCATGCAACCATTACGATATATTAAACAAACCTGGATTGCTGTTTATGTCTTTCATCTTTTAGATTTGGTTGCAGGGTTTGGTTAATTAATATGTAAATCCCAGAACTTCTTTCAAATCACATTTGGTTTTACAAAAAATGTTACATCTCAGCTCAGATAATGCATTAAAAGTGTGAGGTTAAAGTCTGCCTCTATCCCAATCCTAGGTTAGACTGGTTCTATTTCCAAAGTAGGAATTTACAAAATGTTTCATGGATTGACTGCTTGCATTGACTGCCTGCAGATTGTGTGCTTTTTGAACAAAATAGAATATATCTGCAATCACAATTTTCCAAATGCAAATTCACCTCATGGTGCCACTGTTTAAGAAAAGATGGTAAGGACAAGCCAGGGAACTATAGACCGGTGAGCCTGACCTCAGTGGTGGGCTAGTTGTTGGAGGGAATCCTGAGGGACAGGATGTACATGTATTTGGAAAGGCAAGGACTGATTTGGGATAGTCAACATGGCTTTGTGCATGGGAAATCATGTCTCACAAACTTGAATGAGTGTTTTGAAGAAGTAACAAAGAAGATTGATGAGGGCAGAGCAGTAGATGTGATCTATATGGACTTCAGCAAGGCTTTCGACAAGGTTCCCCATGGGAGACTGATTAGCAAGGTTAGATCTCATGGACTACAGGGAGAACTAGCCATTTGGATACAGAACTGGCTCAAAGGTAGAAGACAGAGGAGTGTTGCTTGGAGTGCAGGTTCATAGCTCCTTGAAAGTGGAGTCGCAGGTAGATAGGATAGCGAAGAAGGTGTTTGGTATGCTTTCCTTTATTGGTCAGAGTATTGAGTAGAGGAGTTGGGAGGTCATGTTGCGGCTGTACAGAACATTGGTTAGGCCACTGTTGGAATATTGCATACAATTCTGGTCTCCTTCGTATCAGAAAGATGTTGTGAAACTTGAAAGGGTTCAGGAAAGATTTACAAGGATGTTGCCAGGGTTGGAGGATCTGAGCTACAGGGAGAGTTTGAACAGACTGGGGCTGTTTTCCCTGGAGCGTCGGAGGCTGAGGGGTGACCTTATAGAGGTTTACAAAATTATGAGGGGCATAGGTAGGATAAATAGACAAAGTCTTTTCCCTGGGGTTGGGAGTCCATAGAGGGCATAGGTTTAGGGTGAGAGGGGAAAGATATAAAAGAGACCTAAGGGGCAACGTTTTCACACAGAGGGTGGTACGTGTATGGAATGAGCTGCCAAAGGATGTCGTGGAGTTTGGTACAGTTGCAACATTTAAGAGGCATTTGGATGGGTATATGAATAGGACGGGTTTGGAGGGATATGGGCCGGGTGCTGGCAGGTGGGACTAGATTGGGTTGGGATATCTGGTCGGCATGGACAGGTTGGACCGAAGGGTCTGTTGTTGAAACTTTATTGCTGGAACAGCACAGCAGGTCAGGCAGCATCCAGGGAACAGGAGATTCGACGTTTCGGGCACAGGCCCTTCTTCAGGAAAGAAGGGCCTGTGCCCGAAACGTCGAATCTCCTGTTCCCTGGATGCTGCCTGACCTGCTGTGCTGTTCCAGCAATAAAGTTTCAACTTTGATCTCCAGCATCTGCAGACCTCACTTTCTCCCCGAAGGGTCTGTTTCCATGCTGTACATCTCTATGACTCTATGTGTAAACAGTATTCATTGTTTTGCATTTTGCTTTACTCTAATCTGGAGGTGGACTCAAAATTCCAACTGAAATGAACAGATGCACAAAATAATGAAAAATGCTTGTATATTTCTTGTATATTGCTGGCCTTTATATCAAGAGGAGTATAAGAGAAGGGAGTACAAGTCAAGGTCTGGACAAATAAAGCCCTGGCTAGATCAGACCTGGAGTACTGTGAGCAGTTCTTGGACTTACCTTAAAAGTTTTTTTTCCCTCTGGCATTAAGAGTGCAGTGTAGGACAGCTGGAGGTGGGATTACACAGAATAGGGTATTATTTAAGGGTTGATCCACTCAATACTTTCAAGCTATTAAGGGGAACAGACTGAGCAGATAGCAAGAAACAATTTCTGTTCATTTGGAAATCTATGATTAGGGAGCATAATCTAAAATTAGATCCAGATCTTTCAGGGTAAATTACACAGAAAGGTTTTTTACGGTACAAAAGTGGCTACACGTAAAAAGATTTTCATTGGTTGTAAAGCACTTTGAATCATTCTGTGGTCAAAAAGGTACATCATGTAAATCTTTCTTCGAAGCTTGAAAGCTGTTCAGTGAACAGTAATTAGTGCTAAATCAACTACCTATAAATTAAAACTTTAGATTGATAGATTATAGCTAATAAGAGAAGATACAGAATATGATGCATAAATGGGTATATCAAATTATATTGCTAAATTGACCATGATCTTTATGTTGGCAGAAGAAGCTGAAAGGAAAATCAGCCTATTCAATTTCATACTATCTCTAACTTTTTCTTGTATATTGAAAGTAGTATCCTGTGTTTTCAAAGTTCCCTGATCACTGCGACCTCTCAGTTCTAGCTATATGGTATTTGTAAATCTTGTGTACTAACTATTGAAAGTTCAGTCTCATTTTTATCACATGGCATAAAATTAAAATCGATCATTCTTTTTAACTTTTGAAGAAGGGTCACTGGATCTGAAACATTGACTCTGCTTCCTCTCCAAAAATGCTGCCAATTGCTGTTGAGTTCCTCCAGCAATTTCTGGTTTTGGTATCAGATTTTCAGCAGTTCTTTGCTTTATTATTCTTTTTAATTTGTTGTCGCTAATATGTGGCATGCTTGCCTGTGCTGCTAATCAGAGGGCACAGTGGTCATCAGACTTGGTGTGAAGTGAATGGAGAAGCTGGAGGAGAGGGAAGCCCCTTCAACCACTCTTGTCCTTGACATCCTGCAATACCTCACGTCAGCCACTAGGACAGGGTTATGGGCAGTTTCTGACGCAATCACAATGTGCCAGGTGAGCGAAGCTGGCTGCAGAATGATGACGTAGAAGGCACACATGGGAGCGTGCGGGTGAAGTATTAAAACGGGATTGAGCCTAATATTAATTAACTGGTTCATCAGTACTTTTCGATGAGAAGTAGTCGTTACTGTTTTTAATCTGCTGCCCTCCAAACGCTTAGTTTTCCACCGTATCTGTACTTAACCCACTTTCATTGGGAAACAGATCTGGATCAGAAATGGCTGATCCCAGTCTCGCTGCAAAAGACCAGTATTTTCAGAGTTTGGGAAGCAAAGTGTGCGCATCTCAGAATCAGGAGCCGCGTAAACGAAAGCTGGGTAAGGAACGCAATACAAATCGTAATACTGAGGGGGATTTTTCTTGCTCCTGATTAACGAATGACATGGGGCGAAAGCGGTCCTGGTAGCAATGTTCAAAAAGTCAGGCATTGTAAAAGAAACTAATATTGTGGAACTCTCTAGAACAGAGAGACTTATGGCTTCATGAACATAATTATTTGCGTCACACGTAGACAGGATGGTTAAGAAGGCGTTTAGCACGCTTACCTTCATTGCTCAGACCTTTTGCGGGAGGAATTGGGCTGTCACGTTGACGTTGCACAGAATATTAGTCAAGCCTTTTCTGGAATAATGTGTCCGATTCTGGCCCCTGTTATTGGAAAGATATTATTAAGCTGTTCAGGGTTCAGAAGAGATTTACCACGATGTTGCTGAGAATGGAAGGTTTGAGTTAGGAGAGGCTGGGACTCCTTTCACCTGGAGCCTAGGAGGTTGAGGGATGACCTTTGTGAGAAACAAAGCTCACTCACTTCAATAATTTCAGTCCGAGACAAGATCTGAAGCAATCAGTATATTTATTATACGCTTGAAAGCGAAGTGCCTAAAATAGACACACCGAGTTTAGCAAGTACATATTTTATATAGGATTCACTACTCCAAACCCAGTGCCTATTACTATTGCTTATCTCTTGCCGTATCCGGCCTTGTGCATAACAAAGTACAAGTTTTACTCGGCCATTTCACCACATCCTGCTATGGCCCATTGTTAGGTATATCCTTCTTCATGATTATCTGCTACCTCCACATGTGCGATTTCCTTCCTTTCCCTCACCATATTGATCCTTATGACCTTTTAATTGGGGTTTGTTTTTGTGTTTTTGCAAAAGTGGGAAACAGATGCTTATACCTACTGCTTGCACAAGCATATCTGGCTTAACCTACATCCTCACAGCACCTTATCTATTTGTCTACCATTGTTAGCAGGCATGTTTCATTCTTGCATTTACATTTTAGCTAATACAAAAACAATTATATATTCCCTCCACATAGTTTTCATTGTTGTTGACTCAGCTCTTGGGTTGAAACAATTATACACTGGTGTGAGTGCATTTACCTTGCATAAGTAATTATGATTGCAGAAGTAACACTACTTTACCTATATCCCACACCTTATAGAGAATTTATAAAATCATGAGTATAGATAAGATGTCTTTTCTGTACGTTTGGGGATTTAAAGACTAGGGATTACGTTTTTAAAGTGAGAGAAAGATTTAAAGAAGATGGGGGGGGCAACATTTTTACACCGTGGTTTGCATGTGGACTGAATTTCCAGAGGAACTGGTGAGTGGGAGTACAGTTACAATGTTTGAAAGACATTTGGATAAGTACATGAAGAAGAAATGTTTGGAAGAATATGGGCTAAGTGCAAGTAGGAGGGACTAGTTTAAGCCACTGCAGGAGATATTTGCAGGACACAATTTAACAGGTGAGGATGATGCAAAATTAGACTCATTGCACTTAGCTGAACAGTATGACAGATGTAAAATTCTGAATTAAACCATACAATGTAGCATCTGTCAAAGAATAAACCCAAGAGGTCAATAACTTTAAAAGTTAACTATTTCCCTTTCGTAGATGCTACTTAACCATATCCAGCATTTACTAGTTACTCCAGCATCCACAGTAATTTGCACATTCACATTTTATAAATACAGAAGCAAAAGGTAAATTGGGATTGTAAAACCATGGCAGAAGTAAGGGTTAGAGATTGGTGGCTAATCTTTTTGGATTGTGGAATCTGGAAGTGTTAATGACAGTAAAATATTTTCAGTAATAGATGAATTAAAGCAAAGATAGTTGGAAGTACCATCTACAAATACAACTCACCTAACCTCCTCCCACAATACTTTCCAAATCCATAACGCCAGTGTCCAGATGGAAATTGGCAGCAGATGCATGGGAACAAAACCATCTGGAGTCTTCCTCCAAGCCATGTGCAACTATCACTGTTCCTTCACTGCTATTGTATAAAATCCTTGAACTTCCTTTCTAACAGCACTGTTGGTGTCCCTGTGCCCCAAGTTCTGCAATGGTCCAGCTCATCTCCACCTTCTCCAGCAATTAGGAATGGGCACCTTCTGACATCTCATGAAAGAATTTAAGATAAAAAAATCTTATTCTGATTATAGTTTGAGGATACAATAGGAGTATAATGGAAGTAAAATTGTGAGCTATAATTCTGGGAGGATGTTAACTTGTGAAGTCAGCTTGTATCATTCACAAGCTAATCTCCAGATTTCAGGAGAATTATGCACAGACAGTGAATTCAGGAACTGTTTAATGGACAGAATCAATAGGTGAATTGTTGGCGGTTATCACTGAAAACTGGAGAACAGGAGGGTTGGTTTAATTCTGAAGTACATTGATAAAAATTAACCATTTAGAAATTCTGTAATGAAAATACTGAACATAAAGCTGGAGTAAATAAATCAAGATTTAACATTTTGTGTTGAGGCCCAGATGCAGTGTCTCTCATTGAAACAACATAGAACGTTACAGTGCAGTACAGGCCCTTTGGCCCTCTGTTGCAACGACCTGCGAAAATCATTTGCTGCCCATCTAACCTCCACCATTCCATTATTATCCACATGTATATCCAATGCCCATTTAAATGCCCTTAACGTCAGCGAGTCTACTACTGTTGCAGGCAGGCTGTCCCACGGTGCTACTATTCTGAGTGAAGAAACTACCCCTAATATCTGTCCTAAATCTATTACCCCCCCCGCCCCAAATTTAAAGCTATGTCCCCTTGTGTTAGCCTTCACCATCCAATGAAAAAGGCTCTCACTGTCCACCTTACTTAACTCTCTGATTATCTTACACATCTCGATTAAGTCACCTCTTAACCTCCTCCCCTCCAACGAAAACAGCCTGAGTTCCCTCAGCCTTTCCTCATAAGACCTTCCTTCCATACCAGGCAACATCCTGGTAAATCTCCTCTGAACCCTTTCCAAAACGTCCACATCCTTCCTGTAATGCGGTGACCAGAACTGCACGCAATGCTCCAGGTGCGGCCTTACCAGTATCTTGTACAGCTGAAGCATGACCTTGTGGCCCCGAAACTCAATCCCCCCCAACAATAAATGCCAACACACCATATGCTGCCTTAGCAACCCTATCAATATGGATGGCAACTTTCAGGGATTTATGCACCTGGACACAGATCTCTCTATTCATCTACACTGCCAAGAATTTTACCATTAGTCCAGTACTCTGCATTCGTGATACTTCTTCCGAAGTGAAATACCTCAGACTTTTCCACATTAAACTCCATTTGCCACTTCTCAGCCCAGCTCTGCATTTTATCTATGTCCCTCTAACTCACAATATCCTTTGGCACTATCCACAACTCTGCCTATCTTATTTACTAAGCCATCCTTCAATGCCCACATCCAAATCATTTGTATAAAAATGACAAACAGCAGTGGCCCCAAAACAGATCCTTGTGTCACACCACTGGTAACTGAGCTCCAGGATAAACATTTCCCATCAACCACCACCTTCACCTCCCCAAATCCTTTGATCCCTTTAGCACCATCTTCTTTCAGCTAGCCAATTTCTGATCCAGTTTTCTTTTGTTTTAAATTCTGATGAATTATATACTGTTTCTCTCTTATACAAAATGCAGATAATTTTAAAGTTACTGAGTGGAGACTAACTTGTAGAAATATTCAGGTGATGCTGTTAATTATTAAATGTGAATTAAATAAAATCAAGTCCTGTTCAGGTTGTGTGGTTTTGTTTGTATCTTTAGTTTCTAAAAAGGAGGGCTCAAAAGCTCTAACCCAACCTAAAAAGAAGAAGAGGAGGAGAAGAAAGGAAGCTCTAAAGGAGCTGAAACATTTTCAACCAGTGAGTGGGGGTCAGCCTAATACCGTTCAAAATGGAGTGAAAGTGGACAAAATCCAGCAAAATACCAGAGGTGTGAGAATTCTGTCTTGCTATGAGTATTGTTTCCCTGTTCTCCACTGAGGTAGTGAAATTAATCTCCTTTCACAATTTAGGTACTTAGATTAAATTCTTTTACACTCTTTATTATCATTGTTACCTCTAGATTCCAATATATTCCTGGCTGGTCTCTTACATTTTACCTTCCCATAGACTGGACGTTATCCAAACTCCAGTGCCTGTGTATTGATTCACAGTGAGCCTTGTTCACCAAATACCTCTGTTCACCTACCCACATTGGCTCCAAGAAAAGCAAGCTTTGATGTTAAAAGTCTCATGCTTGTTTTCAAAACCCTCTGAGGTCTAGCCCCTCCTGAAATCTCTAATAAATACTTTTAATCAACCTATTTCAGATGTTAATACAATACCTGTCTGGTGCAGGTATAACGTGAATCCTGACCTTCCAGCTGAGAGATAGGGATATTACCACTGCATTGCAAGAGCCCCAGTACTGGCTAACTGCAGGCAGTTGTAACTGGTTTAGTCTGGAATTATGACTGATATGGACTGAAGGGTCTGTTTCTGTGCTGTATGACTCTGACTGTAATATCCCTCACAAACTTTTGTGTTTTCCTCTAATTCTAATATCTTACATATTCCTATTTAAAATTACTATGCTATTAGTGGCCACGCCTTTAGATTGCCTAAGTCCCAAGCTTTGGAATTCCCTTCCGACATGTCACCACCTCACGTTCCTTTATAAAAACTCTTAATACTGACTTTGTCCAAGTTTTTTGTTATCTGACTATTACCTCCTTATGTATCTTGGTGTCGTATCTTCATTTATACTGCTCCTTTGAAGTACCTTGGGATGTTTTATTATGCTATATAAATATGCCTTTGTTTATTCCCCATCCTCATCTGCTCCCAGCACACTCATGCTTTCACCTTTACGTCGAAAATATAAATGCAGAAAACAGGAGCAGGATTAGCCCATTCAGCCTTTTGAGGCTGCTCTGCCATTCATCATGATAATGGCTGTTCACCCAACTCCATAGCCTGTTCCTACTTTACACCTCCCCAAATCCTTTGATCCCTTTAGCACCAAGTGCTAAATCCAACTTCTCCTTCAAACCATAAAATATTTTGTCCTTGATTGCTTTCTGTGGTAGTGAATTTTACGGGCTCCTCACTCTCTGGGTGAGCGGTTTTCTCCTCACCTCAGTCGTAAATGATTTCCCCTGTGTCCTTAGATTGTAACCTCTGGTTCTGGACCCCACAACTGGAAATCCATCCTGCATCTACCCTGTTCAGTCCTGTTTCTAGGTTTCTATGAGATCTCTCTCCATTCTTCTGAACTCCAAGTATAATCCTAACTGAATTTTTTTTTAAAAACCTGAACTTGTATGTAATTCTCATCATCCCAGGAATCAGTTTAGTAAATCTTTGATGCACTCCCTTTATAGTAAGAGTATTCTTCCAAAACTGCTCACAACGTTCCAGTTGTGGTATCACCAATGCCCCTGTAATTGCATGATGTGGAGGAACCGGTGTTGAACTGGGTGGACAACGATAAAAATGACATAACAACAGGTTTATTTGTAAGCACTAGCTTTCAGCACTGCTCCTTCATCAGGTTGTTGTGGAGCGGGACCATAAGACACAGAATTTATAGCAAAAGATTACAAATATTTGTTCAGTGTCTCATTTCAGTTGCATGATGCTGTAATGTTTTGATGTAAATTCTGTGTCTTTTAGTCCTGCTCCACAACTACCTGATGAAGGAGCAGCGCTCCAAAAGCTAGTCCTTCCAAAATAACCTGATATTGTGATTTTTAACCCTGTAATTGCAGCGAGACATCCCTGCTCCTGATTATTTTTGTATTATCATATTGTTTTAAAGCTTTTTCTACATAGCTAATCTACGTTTAGTACAGATGTAATTGGTGAATATGATATGTTATAACTTTAAACTTTCCTTTCAGTCAGTGAAGTGAACACAAGCTCGTTTTCAACAGTAAATATTCTTCGTCAGAGACTACATGAGAAAATCCAAGAAAGCCGCGGTCAGGTAAATTTTGATATGCCTTACATTTTGTGTGCTGGGTATATTTGGAGTCACTATTGGGTCACCTAGTCAGTCAGTTAGCTCTGAAGTGAATACAAGTTAAGTAACTATTAGTTTGGAAAAAGAAATTCAAATTGTGTCTAAATGCAGTGAAAGACGCTTAACTGGATTTGGATTGAAATATTATTGATTGAATGAATATCAAACTTTATCTGTTTTTAAACTTTAATGTTTACAGTTCCCCTGGAGAATTAATTAACCAATGCTTTTGAATTTTAAAGTATATGTAAAAAGATTCAAAGATCTGACAGTACAATTCTGGGTGCCACAAAATAGAATGGGATTATTGAATGTATATTTTGAATTGTTTTTTTAAACTAGTAATAATTTCACGGTATATAAAGCTTTTTGCAGTCAGAGATGTCAGATTAGAATAGTCTCAGTTAAATAGTAACTTTACAGTCTTGACCCCCCCCCCCCCCAGCCAAAATTCAAATCCTGGCAAAATATTTGACTGTAGAGACCTTTGTTAGAAAGGGTCTTTGTTTTTTAATTTGTATTGGATTCTGGGAGACTATAATTGTGAAAATGCCTCCATTTACAGGAGACTAATTTAATACCAAGTAATTTGATAAGTAAATGGGACAAGTGGAATGGCATGCAATTTATTGAGAGTAATTCTAGTTTTTTTGTCTGTATTCCAAGCAAACTTTATATGTAGTCTACATAACTTTCCAGCTATTCACTACAGATTTTCATTTACTACCTTTTCATTACTCTGTCATCAATTGTGTCATGTCTTGTGTTTTTTTGACAGTGCAATCCAAAAGGCTTGCTTCCTGAAGAATTAGAGAAGAAACGGCTGCACAGAAAGCGTGAGAGGGAAAAGAAAAAACAGAAACGGAAAGAGATGCGAATGAAAAAAGAACAGCAAATTGTCCAGGAAGATAGTATTGCAGCAGAGGCTCAAGATACAGAGAAAAAAGACACATCGAAGAAAATGGAAAATCAATTGCTCTTCAATAAAGTGGATTTGCCATCTGAGGTAGTTAAAGACAAAAAGATGAAAAGAAAAGAGAAAAAACAGAAAATTAAAGGTGGCATCACACCTCTCACTGGTAAAAACTACAAACAACTTTTATCTCGACTGGAAGCCCAAAAGAATAAGATTGAAGAATTGAAGATTAAAGATGAAAATAAGGCAAAGGAAGTTGAAATGAAGATGAAGTGGACCAATGTTCTGTACAAAGCTGAAGGCCTGAAAATTAAAGACAATGAAGAATTGCTGAAAGCTTCACTAAAGCGAAAAGAAAAACTCAAATCCCAACGGCAGAAGAACTGGGAAAAGCTAACAGAACATGTTGTTGAAAAGATGCAGCGTCGTCAAGATAAGAGGAAAAGAAATATAATGCAAAAGAAGCATGCCAAGATAGAACGGAAAAAAGACAAGGCAAGAAAGAAAGGACGTATTCTACCTGAAGATTTAAAAAAAGCAAATCTTTGAGAGAAGAGTTGAATTTTGTATTAACATAAAATAGTCTCAAACCTACACTGTGACCAATTTTTGTAAAGCATTGATATACAATGGTGTTGCTCACTAGTATTTTATTTACTGTATTATATTGAGTAAAGGATCCTGGCACTGTTAAATATGTTACAAACAGATTTTCTATCAACATTAAATATTTCCACCTTCATAAATAGTAAATTATTTGACTAATCAAGTATATAATGGCACAGTAATATTTTCTTGCAGGATAATTCAGTTCATGTAGCTGAATCAAATTCTGCCCTGATCAACGTTTGCTGTTAAGAGTGAATGTGTAAATAACGGACTCTTTAATGCGTAATCATAGTATCCCAACACTGTGGAAGCAAGCCGTTCAACCCATCAAGTCACAATCTCTGAACAGCATCCCACCCAGACTCAAACTCCTACTTAATCCCTGTAACCTTGCATTTCTCATGACTAATCCACCCAACCTACACATCCCTGAATGCTCTGAGCAATTTAGCATAGCCAATCCACTGAACTTGTACAGCTTTGGACTATGGATGGAAACCACTGCAGGCACAAGGAGAACGTGCAAACTCAATGTTGGATTCAAACCTGGCTCCCTGAGGCAGCAGTGCTAACCATTCAGCCGCCCTGGCCTCTATACTCCTGATAGACGTCATTGCTTGTAGCAGTGAGAGTGGAAATTAAAAATAATGACTGACTTGGCAAGATGGCGGTGATTCAGTAGAACTGCCGTGGATGGCTCTACCTAACAGCCAAGGCATATTGGTGTTTTTTTTAACCATCCCCGGCCAACTTTTTTTTGTTTGATTGCATTACTGAACATTGCCCAGGAATGTCTGCAGCCTGTGTTCCACATTTCCAAAAGTATGCTCCAGAACTGCCTCACCCACAAAGAGAGTGACAAGGCCAAAATGACTACAATTGTCACCTCGCCCATGTACAATAGCTCCACCCTCGCCAACTTAGTTGGAGGAATTGTTAATTTGAACTAACAAACAACACATTTGTTGACAATTTGGAGTGGGCAGGATGCCAAAAGGAAAAGGAGCGAACAAACATCAGCAAGGAGGACACTCTCCTGCAGCACTTTGTATGCCTGTGGCCGTAGCAGCAGCCCCTCCCGAATCCCCCCTGGGGGACCAGACGGGGACTCAGGAATTGGTGGCAGTGAGACTTAGTGCGAAGGTTGAGGCTGCGATCAAGGAGATCCATGCCAAGGTCCAACCCATTGCTTCCATGCTGCAGAAGCAGGCCCTTGGGGAGCAGGTGGAGGGTCGAACCACAGCCTCAGAAGTGATAATTGAGGCCTTGTTAGGACAAATCCATATACTGAAGCAGGAAGTGTGGGCCTTACGCGATCAGGTCAGAGGGTGAATCTTCAGATTGTCAGGCTTCTGGAGAGTGAGGAAAGTGGGCAGCCAGTCAGCTTCTTTGCAAGCTGGCTGTCGCAGTTCCTGGGCTTTCAAATTGAATCGGGACGGCTGCATATTGAAAGGGCGGTGCACAGGTCTAGTCCGGTACAGCACCCCCGCCCGGTCTTAGTGCACATCTTCATGTACAGGGCACAAGCAAAGAGAGATAGAAGCCTGCAGATCACTGGGGGAAGATCCACAGGCACTGCTGCACAAGGGGTCAAAAATTACATTTTTCCAGGATTTCTCAGCCGCTGTAATTCGAAAGAGGAAGTTCTTCAATGAAATTAAAAAGAGGCTGAAGAACCTGGGTATCCAGTATTCCATGAAGTACCCTGTGGTGCTCCATTTCAGCCACGAAGACTTAGTTTATATCTTGGCGGATAAAGCCAAGACCTTTATAGACACTTGAAAATAGACCGATTGGTCTGAAGAATACCGTTAATGTTCGTCCTCTTTTCCTTCTTTCCCAGTGTTTTCCATTTTCCCTTATTTTTCTTTCCCTAATTTTTTTTTTAAGAAAACAGATCTTGGAATATGTTGTTCCTATTATATTTTTATAACTGGATTTTATTATGGGAAGTTTTGTGGGCATCCTTTGTTGAATTCCCTTTTTTTTGTTCTTTCTCTCTTTTAGTCATAAGTAGGGATGACATGAAACTGGAGATGGGTAGAGTGCTTATCCTGACTTTTTCTTTTTGTTGACTTAAGGATCATTTCCTTGTTTATTTACTTTTGTTTGCCTAAGGCTGGGGCACAGTCTGGGCCTGAGGGAGATGTGCAGGAGGGACGTGTCCCCTATGGACAGGGGAGAGTGTCTTCCATTCAAAGTTTTATAGTTGGTTTTCTTTGTAGTTTTTTTTGGTAGTAATAGCTGTTTGTAGTTATGATAGAATAGTTTTTGTATACACAATTCGGCGACTCTGAGTCTCCATTTACTTATGCTCGGCATATTTGCAAGCAGGGTTCTCCCTCCTGGCGGTTCACGGGTCTCTGAAAGGGGATATGGCTAAGTGGCTTGTTAAAGGGTGCATCTGGAACGTCAAGGGAAATCATTCGCCTGTTAAAAGGGAAAAAAGTGCTTTCTAGCCTTAAGAGGGAAAGGGTTAACTGCCCTGTTGCAGAAAACCCATCTTAACGATGGGGAACACCTGAAGTTGCAACAGGGGGGTTATGTTTGGGTATTCTTTTCATCCTTTACTACTAAAAGTAGGGGAGTGGCTATACTTATGCAGAAAACCTTCCATTCACATTATTAGAGCAGGTGAAAGATGAGCAAGGGCAGTTTGTGATACTTAAAGCCCTGATACATGGGGAGAAATATGGCATTTTAAATATCTACTGCTCTCCAGCGCATCCCCTCAAATTTTTGATTGATGCCTTCTCTAAGCTGAGTGCCTTTGGAACACGCACATTATTATAGGGGGGGGGGGGGGATTCAATTGCCTTTTGGATCCAACAGTGGACGGGATGCCTAGTGGCCCCCCAACAATTTCTTTGCAGGTCAAGCAGGTGACTGACTTATGTGAGGAGTTGGGACTGGTGGACATTTGAAGATGTCTTCACCCTACCAGCAGGGACTTCACCTTTTTTTCAAATCCACATAAATGTTACATGAGGATTGATTTTTTTATTTGGCTCCTTCGACCCTTCTGGTTTCGATAATGGGTTGTAAAATTGGGAATATTACTATCTCTGATCACACAGCGGTATATTGGGGGTTAAGGCCAAGAGTGAGGTGCTTGGTTTGCACCACTGCCATCTGGATCCTTTTCTCCTTAAGGATTCCAAATTTGTGAAATATCTTTTGAGGGAGTTTTGGGAGTTTCAGGAGTTCCTGACTATCAACCCAGGCACGGCTAGTAGTCCTTCTATGCTATTGAAGACCGCTAAGGCCTTTGCTAGGGGATTAGCTATTTCCTATTCGGCTAGCCGGAAATGACAGAAGGGGGAACAGCAGCGTCTACTTGAGACACAGCTGAAAGCCGCTGAGACAGCATATTTTGCGAGGCCTTCAGTGACTAAGCTACAGCGAATCACAGCCCGAAGGGCTGCCTTGAATTCAATACTTACACAAACTGCAAAGAAATCATTTGCTTTTGTTAGACAAAGGATGTTCGAGTATGGGGATAGGTCAGGGAAGTATTTTGCATATCTGACTAGGAAAAAACGTGCTCCCTAATCCATTACTGCAGTTAGAGACAGCACCGGGGTTCTTACATACGATGCCAAAAGGATTAAGAAGGCTTTTCGGAGTTTTTACTCTGAATTGTATCAGTCTGAAGGTTGCGAGGATAGGAGAGCCAAAATTGAAGCCTTTTTAAGAGCCTGAACCTCCCAGGGATAAGCTTGGAACAGGCCTCTCTCCTCAATACCCCCTTGACAGTTCAGCAAGGCAGCTAGGCAACTTCAGAATGGAAAAGTGCCCAGCTGTGATGGTCTCCCTGGTGAGTTTGACAAGGAGTTTATAGAGATTCTGTCAGGACTGATGCTGGAAATGTACAATCACTCCTATATGAATGAATGCCTACCACCACCTTTGAAAGAAGCTAATGTTTCCCTCATTCATAAGAAGGGGAAAGTTCCTCAGGATTGTGTCTCACACAGGCCCATCTGTCAATTAAATGCAAATTTTAAGATTCTATCTAAGATTTTGGTACTAAGATTGGAGAAGGTATTGCCCTATATTGTCAAAAGAGGACCAGACAGATTTTATAAGGGGCCATAGGTCTTCTATTAATATTAGAAGGTTGCTGACTATGATCCAGGCATGTCAGCAACGATTGATCCAGGGGTTAGTGATTTAGAGTCATAGAGATGTATAACATGGAAACAGACCCTTCGGTCCAACCCATCCATGCCAACCAGATATCCCAACCTGATCTATTCCCACCTGCCAGCACCCGCCCCATATCCCTCCAAACCCTTCCTATTCATGTACCCATCCAAATGCCTTTTAAATGTTGCAATTGTACCAGCCTCCATGACATCCTCTGGCAGCTCATTCCATACATGTAGCACCCTCTGCATGAAAAAGTTACCCCTTGGGTCCCTTTTATATCTTTCCCCTCTCACTCTAAACCTATGCCCTTTAGTTCTGGACTCCCCCACTCCAGGGAAAAGACTTTGTCTATTTATCCTATCCATGCCCCTCCTAATTTTGTAAACCTCTATAAAGTCACCCCTCAGCCTCTGACGCTCCAGGGAAAACAGCCCCAGCCTGTTCAGCCTCTCCACATAGCTCAAATCCTCCAACCCTGGCAACATCCTTGTAAATCTTTTCTGAACCCTTTCAAGTTTCACATCTTTCCAGATAAGAAGGAGACAAGAATTGCGAGCAATATTCCGACAGTGGCCGAACCAATGTCCTGTACAGCCACCACATGACGTCCCAACTCCAGTACTCACTACTCTGACCAATAAAAGAAAGCATACCAAATGCCTTCTTCACTATCCTATCTACCTGCGACTCCACTTTCAAGGAGCTATGAACCTACATTCCAAAGTCTCTTTGTTCAGCAATACTCCCTAGGACCTTACCATTAAGTGTATAAGTCCTGCTAAGATTTGCTTTCCCAAAATGCAGCGTCTCGCATTTATCTGAATTAAACTCCATCTGCCACTTCTCAGCCCATTGGCCCATCTGGTCAAGATCCTGTTGTAATCTGAGGTAGCCCTCTTCGCTGTCCACTACACCTCCAATTTTGGTGTCATCTGCAAACTTACTAAGTGTACCTCTGATGCTTGCATCCAAATCATTTATGTAAATGACAAACATAGAGGACCCAGCACCGATCATGGTGGCCCTCCACTGGTCACAGGCCTCCAGTCTGAAAAACAACCCTCCAGCACCACCCTCTATCTTCTATCTTTGAGCCAGTTTTGTATCCAAATGGCTAGTTCTCCCTTTATTTTGTGAGATCTAACCTTGCTAACCAGTCTCCCATGGGGAACCTTGTCAAACGCCTTACTGAAGTCCATGTAGATCACATCTACTGCTCTGCCCTCATCAATTCTCTTTGTTACTTCTTCAAAAGTCTCAATCAAGTTTGTGAGCCATGATTTCCCATGCACAAAGCCATGTTGACTATCCCTAATCAGTCCTTGCCTTTCCAAATGCATGTACATTCTGTCCCTCAGGATTCCCTCCAGCAACTTGCCCACCACCGGCGTCAGGCTCACCGGTCTATATTCCCTGGCTTGTCCTTACCACCTTTCTTAAACAGTGGCACAACGTTAGCCAACCTCCAGTCTTCTGCAACCTCACCTGTGACTATCGATGATACAAATATCTGAGCAAGAGGCCCAGCATTCAAGAGTTCTAGGGTACACCTGATCAGGTCCTGGGGATTTATCCACTTTTACCCATTTCAAGACATCCTCCAGCACTTCCTCCTCTGTAATATGGACATTTTGCAAGATGTCACCATCCATTTCGTTACTTTCTCTATCTTCCATATCCTTTTCCACAGTAAACACTGGTGCAAAATATTCATTTAGTATCCCCCCTCCATTTTCTGCACCTCCACACAAAGGCCATCTTGCTGATCTTTGAGAGACCCTATTCTCTCCCTAGTTATCCTTTTGTCCTTAATGTATTCATAAAAACACTTTGGATTCTCCTTAACTCTATTTGCCAAAGCTATTTCATGTCTCCTTTTTGCCCTCCTGATTTCCCTCTTAAGTATACTCCTACTGCCTTTATACTCTTCTAAGGATTCACTCGATTTATCCTGTCTATACCTTACATATGCTTCCTTCTTTTTCTTAACCAAACCCTCAATTTCTTTAGTCATCCAGCATTCCCTATACCTACTAGCCTTTCCTTTCACCCTAACAGGAATATACTTTCTCTGGATTCTCGTTATCTCATTTCTGAAGGCTTCCCATTTTCCAGCCATTCCCTTACCTGCGAACATCTGCCCCCAATCAGCTTTTGAAAGTTCTTGCCTAATACTGTCAAAATTGGCCTTTCTCCAATTTAGAACTTCAACTTGTAGATCTGGTCTATCCTTTTCCATCACTATTTTAAAACGAATAGAATTATGGTTGCTGGTCCCAAACTGCTTCCCCACTGACACTTCAGTCACCTGCCCTGCCTTATTTCCCAAGAGTGGGTCAAGTTTTGCACCTTCTCGAGTAGGTACATCCAGATACTGAATCAGAAAATGTTCTTGTACACACTTAACAAATTCCTCTCCATCTAAACCCATAACACTATGGCAGTCCATAGATGCAAGTGCATTTCCTTAGATGCAGAGAAAGCATTTGACCAGGTGGAATGGCCATACCTCTTTTATGTCTTGGAGCCGTTTGGGTTGGGTGGGGTCTTTGCTAAGTGGGTGGAGGTTTTAAATCACCACCCTCTGACCGGGATCATCACCAACAGGGTGAAGTCTGGGAACTTTAGGACAGGTAGGGGTAGTTGTCAAGGCTGCCCCCATTCACCATTGTTGTTTATGTTGGTGATAGAACCGCTGGCAGAGGCCATTTGTCAGAACATCGACATAATCGCTGCGGAAGTGGGATCAAGGGTATACAAAATTACACTGTGTGTGGATGATGTCCTTCTGTTTTTATTGAACCCGATGACCTCCGTTCCCTATCTGATACAGTGTAGTAATTCATTTGGGGCTATTTCAGGATATAAGATCAACTTTACTAAGTTGGAGGCTATGCCCTTGGGGGACCTCAAGGAAGTTCCAGAGGCTGAAAGTGGCCCTAGGTTCCCCTTTAGATGGTCACAGGTGGGTTTCTGATACCCAGGTATCTTTATTACCCCCATGTTTGGTCGGTTATTTCGGACTAATTTTGCTCACCTGCTTGACAATATTTGGCGGGATCTTCAGAGATGGGAGGCTTTTCCAATTTCTTAGTTGGGCCAAATAGCCCTTATTAAGATGAATGTCCTCCCTCGTTTGCTTTATCCCATGTGTATGCTCCCTATAATGTTTTCTGGGTCAACGTTGGGGAAACTTATGGGTTGGCTTAGTTCCTTCGTCTAGTGTCGTGGACGGCCCCTCATCAAAATTACTAAATTGCAGTTGCCTCAAGGATGGAGAGGAGTTGATTTCATAGGCATCAGGAGTTATCAGTTGGGTTCCCTGTTGTCCTTTGTGTGCGATTGGGCAAGTAACTATCCAGTCTCAGTATGGCTGGATATCAAGGCCTCCCAGGCAAAGTGCTCTCTTATTAACCTATTGTTCATGGATAAGATGAGGACAGTTATGGACCACTGCCGGAACCCCATTGTTATTAGTACAGTCAAGGCATGGAGGGCAATGCGCGAGAGTGAGAGTTGCTTATCCAAGACTTCGCCACTTACTCCCATAGTTGGTATGCCAGGGTTCCGACTAGGGATGGTGGACTCAGGGTTCAAACTATGGGCGGCGAGAGGAGTTTCAAGTTTGGGAGACTTGTTTGAGGGGGACGTTATGATGTCTTTCGAGCAACTGAGCTGCAAATACTGGCTGCCCAGCAGAGATCTTTTCTGTTTTTTTCAGGTTAGGGATTTCATCCAGAAGAAGAATACACTTCTCACTAAGCCCTATAAACCAGATACAGAGAGATTGTTGCTATGTTCCACAAGCACCCTTTCGGTTAGTGCCCTTAATCACCTGCTGAGGGTAGGGCCTGGCAGCATATCAACTGGTTATGTGAGGTTTGGGAGAAAGAGTTAGGAGTGGAGATCTCTTCTGAAACGTGGGAGGACATATGGGAGAATGTGCGAAAGATCTCAATTTGTAATAAGACATGCGCTTTGCAGTTAAAAGTTCTGCATGGGGGTTCATTTGGCACCGGACCATCTGGTGAAGTTTAAAAAAGGGGCATCGCCAATGTGCCCCAAATGTAAAATAAGTGTAGGTATTCTTACCCATTGCTTCTAGACATGCCACAGACTCCATGCTTATTGGAGCGTCGTGGCAGGAGAGATAGGGAGGGTATTGACGATCAAAGTTAAAGTAGACCCGATATCTCTCCTAGGTCTACCGAATTTATCATCTTTAGACGGGCATAGGAAGAAACTATTTAACATTCTTACTTACTGTACATAGAAGAAAATTCTGATGAATTGGATGTCTAAGGAAATTAATTCTGGAGCACGTTCCCTTGGATTTTTTTTTACAAATATGGTGCACCACAGAACAGACCTTTTTTATAAGACATAGCAGCCATTTTTGAGTTATTTGGACACAGATCTGTCTGCTATCTTAATCAGGGCATTCGTTTAACCAGGATGGGTAGGTTCGCTCACCCCTGGACCCTGGAGGGGTGTCTCCTGAGTTAATACAGGTACATATACAATGCTCTCGTTTTTTTGTTTGGGAGCTTTGCACCGAACATTGTTATTTTGTGTTATTGTGTGTCCTTTTGTTGTTTTTTTATTTTATTAGTCACTTACTTATTGGTGTTGTTTTGCACAGTGTTTGTTTTGTATTATAGGGTAGGTTAGGAGTTAGTAGATAGTAATTGAATTGTAATTTGCATTTTTTTATTATACTGGTATTTGTCATATTTTCAATAACTTTATATTTTTGTAAAGTCAAAAAAAAATTTTTTTTTGCTAATAAATATATTTACAAAAAAATGTGCCTGGTCTTTTGAATGAGAAACTCATCATATTTGGGATTGTTTATGAAACAATAAATGGGCACTTTAGAAAGGACGTGAGATAAACTAAACTTTCAAATGAAAAATGAATCTGAAGATGGTGTTAGTGTGAGTGTCAACTGAAATCTTACAATATACCAACTTGCCCATATTTCAGGTAGTAATCCAGAGATTGGCAACCTGGACATTCTGTTTTCTGATTTCACTCTTAACTGTTCAACCTCTTTCGGCAGAACCTCCTTTAAAGACCCACTAATGTCACTGGTCAAAGTGCGGATGACAACGATGATGATAGGAGCTCTACCCCCTTCCAAATACTTTTCTAGCCCTGAGGAGATATCCATAACCCTGGCACTGGATATCAGTCCATCTTGCTTGTCAATAATGATAAATCTAAAACTTTAGTATTCAATTCACTTCCAGTTCAGCTCAAATTAATTTCAATGGATTTTAAATCCCTCAAATTTTGAAGACATAGCTTATATATCTTGATTTTCCAAGAAAATTAGGCACATAAGTTCACAGGCTGAGAGGAACACAACATCCATTTTAGTAAAGCATACAACTTGAACTGATAGAATAATGAAAATTGAGATGTTTGTATTATTTTAGCTTAAGTGCCATACAACTTCAAAAAAAAAACTGGAATTGCATTTTGTTTACCTGTGCTTTGATGTTTAAAAAATGCATCCTTCCTGCCAATGCTGCAATTTGGATCAGAAACAACTGTGCTAAGCTCAACTATGGGTAATCAAAAAGGAATTAAGGGAGAGCTCGCTGGAATGGGCTGGGAAAGGAGTTGTCAAAAAGTGTGGCGTTGGAAAAGCATAGCAGGTCAGCCAGCATCCAAGCAGCAGGGAATTCGATGTTTTGGGTATAAGCCCTTCATCAGGAATGTGGGGGTGGGGGGGAAGGTGGGGAAGCTAAAAGATAAATAGGAGGTTGGGGGTGGGAGCAAGGTAACTGGGAAGGCAATAGGTAGTTACAGGTCAGGGGTGATAGTGAAAGGTGAGAGGGGAGTGTGGAGCAGATAGGTGGGAAGGAAGATGGACAAGTAGGGCAGTTCAAGAGGACAATGCCAAGTTGGAGGATTTGGAATGAGTTGGGTGGGGGGAAGGGAGACAAGGACACTGGTGAAGTCGACATTGATGTCATGTAGTTGAAGAGTCCCAAGGCAGATGATGAGGCGTTCTTCCTCTAGTTGTCGTGTGGTTTGGATTTGGTGGTGGAGGAGAACTGGGACTTGCATGCCCTTAGCAGAGTGGGAGGGGGAGTCGAAGTGGTTGGCCACAGGGGCGGTGGGGCTGTTTGGTGAGTGTGTTCCAGAGATGTTCCCTGAAACGTTCCGTGAGTTGGCGTCCTGTCTCCCTAATGTAGACGAGACCACATTGACAACAACGGATACAGTGGATGAGGCATTTGGATGTGCAGGAAAATCTCTGCCGGATGTGAAAATATATTTTGGAACCTTGGATGTACGTGAGGGATGCAGGTTTTACACCTCTTGTGGCAGCATGGGAAGGTGCCAGGAATGGAGGGTGAGTTGGTTAGGGGGCATGGACCTAATGAGGGAGTCACAAATGTAGGAGGTAGAAATGGGGGAACGATAATTTGCTGTACCTGGAGATTAGTGCAGTGGAAGGTGAGGACCAGGGGGGTTCTATCCTTGTTGTGGGTGGAGTGGTGGGGTTCAAGGGTGGTGGTACGGGAAGTGGAGGAGATACGCTGGAGAGCATCGCTGATAACGTGGAAGGGGAAATCGTGGTCCTTGAATTAGGAGGACATCCAAACTCATAGTCCCAGAACCCCACACTGCCCAGATCCACCTCTTACCCAAAATCCACAAACCTGACTGCCCTGTTTGACCTATTGTCTCATCTGCTTCTGCCCCATTGAACCTATCTTCTCATATTTTGATACTGTCCCCCTTGGCCCAGGAACACCCACATATACTTGGGACACCATCCACACCCTCCACCTCCTCCATGACTTTCATTTCCCCAGCCCCCAAAGCCTCATCATGTAAATGTCCATCTGCCATGGCAAAGGCCTCGAAGCCCTCTGTTTTTTCCTCTCCCATCAACCCAACCAGTACCCCTCCACTGACACACTCATTTGATTGGCAGAACTGGTGCTCACCTTCAACAACTTCTTCTTCGAATCCTCCCATTGCCTTCAGAACAAAGGGCATGGACACCCACATGGGCCACAGCTATGCCTATCTCTTTGCAGGATATGTGGAACAATCCATCTTCCACAGTTACACTAGCACTATTCCCCACCTTTCCCTCCACTACATCAATGACTCTATCGGTGCTTCTCCGTGCTCCCACAAAGATGTTGAACAGTTCATCAACTTCACTGATACTTCCATCCTGACCTTACGTTCTGCTGGACCATGTCAGACATCACCCTCCCCTCCCTGAACCTCTCCGTCTCCATCTCCAGCAATTGCCTCAATACGGACATCTATTTCAAACCCACTGACTCCCACAGGTACCTGGACTACACCTCCCCCCAACACCAGCACACACCCCTGTTCCCCCATCAACCCCCACCTCCACTCCCTTCCCCCCCAGAAAAACACAATCTCTTTCTCCTAATTCCTCCAGCTCCACCATATCTGCTCCCAGGAGGAGCAATTCCACTCCAGGACATCTCAGATGGCCTTCTATTTCAAGGACCACAGTTTCCCCTCCAATGTGATCAACAATGCCCTCCAGTGCAAATCCTGCACTTCTTGAACCTCTGCCCTCAAACCCCACCCCTCCAACCAAAACAAGGATGGAAACTCCCTGATTCTCACCTTCCATGCCACCAATCTCCATATACAGTGCATGTCCGCCCTCCCCTCCCCCATCCTCCACTTCCTTGCCATCTCACCTCCCACCACACCTCTGTCCAAGGGTCCAATGGATCTTTTCATATCCAGCAAAGATTTTCCTGCACATCCAAACACCTCATCTACTGTGTCCATTGCTCTCGATGTGGTCTCCTCTACATCAGGGAGACAGAACGCTTACTCATGGAAAGTTTCAGTGAACACCTCTGGGACACACACCAAACAACCCCACTGCCCTGTGGCCGACCACTTCAATTCCCCCTCCCATTCTGCCAAGGATATGCAAGTACTGGGCCTCTTCCACAGCCAAATCCAAGCCACCTGATGGTTGGAAGAAGAAGGCCTTATCTTCTGCCTTGGGACCCTTCGACCACATGGCATTTGCATTGACTTCACCGGTTTCCTTATCCCTCCTCCTGCCACCTCATCCCAGATCCAACCTTCCAACGTGGCACTGTCCTATTGAACTGTCCTACCTGTCCATCTTCCTTCCCACCTATCCGCTCCACTCTCCCCAGTGACTTATCACAACCCCTGCGTCTACCTATCACCTTCCCAACTACCTTCACCCCACCCCCACCTCCTATTTACCTCTTAGCCCCCTTCCCTCCCTCCACATTCCTGATGAAGGGCTTATGCCCAAAACATCAACTCTCCTGCTCTTCAGATGCTGCCTGACCTGCTGTGCTTTTCCAGTGCCACACTTTTTGACTCTGATCTCCAGCATCTGCAGTCCTCACTTTCTCTTGGGAAAGAAGTTGAGCAGTTAAGATGGTTGAGGAACAATGGCTGATGTTCAAGAAGGTAGTTCATGGCTCACAGCAAGGATATATCCCAGTGGGAAAGAAGGATTCCAGGAAGGGGATAAGCCAACCAAAGTTAACCACGGAAGTTAAAAGTAGCTCCAAGTTAAAATGAAACAATGTGGCAATGTTTAGTACTAAGACAGAATATTAGGAAAGTACAAAAAATGAATAACAGACTAAAAAGAGAGGGAGAAGTTGTCAATTTTCATCAATGACATAGACGAGAATGTAGAGGGATAATAAGTAAATGACATAAAGATTGGCTGAGTGGTTGACAGTGAGGACGAAGGTCTTCAGTTACAGGAAGATTTGGACAGATATTGATATAGAGTTGAAGTGCATGGCGCTGGAAAAGCACTCCGGTCAGGCTTCATCCAAGGAACAACATTTTGGGCATAAGCCCTTCATCAGTAATGAATAGCCTGATCTCCAGCATCTGTAGTCCTCACTTTCTTCGTGATATCGATATAGGGTTGGGCAGATTGGGGCAGATAGAACTTAACCCTGATAACTGCGAGGTGATGCACTTTGGAAGAAGCAATGAGACAAAGAAGTTCTCAATGAATGGCAGGACACTAGGTAGCTCAGAGGAAATTTGGGGTGCTTGTCCATGAAAGCGGCTGGACAGGTTAACAGGGTAGTTTAGGCATATGGACACTTGCATTTATCAATCAAGGTGGAGATTATCAGAGCAGGGAGGTTATGTTGGGGCTGTACAGCTCCATTGATCCGGCCACAATGAACGAACTTTGTTCAGTTTTGTTTAACACATTATAGAAAGGATGTGATTGCACAGGATTGGGTACAAAGGGAACTCACCAGGATGTTGTCTATAATGGAGCTTTCCGCTCTGAACACAGGCTGGATAAGCTCACATTGTTTCCTTAAGAGCAAAGAAGGATGAAGGGGAACCTGATAGAGGGGTATAAGATTATGAGGGACATGGACAGAGTGAACAGAAAGCAACTGTACTCCTTAATTGAAGAGTCAAGAACAGGCACATGAAGTGAAAGGCAGGAGATTTAAAGGGGATTTGAGGAAAGGTTTGTTCATCCTAAAAGTGGTGAGTGTCTGAATTGCACTGGTTGGAGGGTAGTTGAAGTTGGTAACCTCACAACCTTTAAAAAGTATTTGGATAAACACTTGAAGTGTCATAATTTTCAAGGCTATGGGCCTAGTAGTGAAGTGAAACTGGAAGTCAAATTCATGTAGGTAGCATGAATTTCAGTGGTAAAGACTGATGGTCCAAAGAATGTCTTCTATACCATATGATTCTAAGATAAACTTTAAGGTAATTTTACAAGTAATGTCAAGCTAGATAGCAAGAATTTCTTTAAATATATTAAAAGGAAAAGAGAAGTCAAAGTGAACACAGGCCCCTTCGAGAATGAGGCTGGGAAATAATAATGGGGAACCAGAAAATGGCAGAGGAATTGAATAAATAAATCAAACATTCCAAAACTACTAAATATTCACGGGGCAAAAGGAGGAGAGGAAATAAACGCAGAAGCTATCACTAGAGAAAAAGTGCTAGGGAAACAAATGGGGCGAAAGACTGATAAATGCCCTGGGTGTAACGGAATGCATCCTAGGATAGTAAAGAAAGTAGGTACAAAGAGGTGTTTTGGTAGCAATCTTCCAAGAATTTGTTGACTCTGGGAAAATCCCTGAGGACTAGACTAGACAACTGCCAATAAAACACATTTATATCAAAAAGGAAACCTTTAAAAAGGACAAAACACAGGTATCTTAACATTATTAGGATATAATACCACAGCATTTAAAAATATGTATGTTCGAGCAGAGTCACCACGTCTTCATGTGGGTCCACATTAGGAGTCAACTTAGAATGGAAATGAGGTGACATTTCTTCAGCCAGAGAATGGTGGGCCTGTGGAATTCATTGCCATGGAGTGCAGTGGAAGCTGGGACGTTAAATGTCTTCAAGGCAGAGATTGATAAATTCTTGATCTCGTAAGGAATTAAGGGTTACGGTGAGAGTGCGAGTAAGTGGAGTTGAAATGCCCATCAGCCATGATTAAATGGCGGAGTGGACTTGATGGGCTGAATGGACTTTCACTCTTATGTCTTATGGTCTTATGAAGGGAATGCACGTCTGACAAACTTACTAGAATTCTTTGAGGAAACAATAAAAGGATGGATAAAGGGAAAGCAGATAAAGCATTTGATAAGGAACCAAACATTAGACCACTTAATAAGACAAGACCCCGTGATGTTGGTGGTAATATATTCAACTGGATATAGAATTGGCTAACTAAAGAAGACAGAGAGTTGGGATAAGGGGGGGGCACTTTCAGGATAGCAACCTGTGACTAGTGATGTGTCACAGGTATCGGTGCTGTGGCCACAATTATTTACAATATATTCATGACTGAAGTGAATGTACTATCGTCAAGTTCGCAGAAAACACAAAAAGTAAGTGGAAAGTCAAGTGATGAGGATAGCACAAAAAGTTTTCAGAAGGATTTAGACAGTTAACTGAGTGGCCAAAAACTTGGCAGATAGAACATAATGCAGGAAAATGTAAAGTTATGCACTTGGCAGGAAGACTAAAGGAGCTGAATACTATTTAGATTGGATTAGATTCCCTACAGTGTGGAGACAGGCCCTTCGGCCCAACCAGTACACACCGACCCTCCAAAGAGTAACCCACCCAGACACATTTTCCCTCTGACTAAATGGAGAAAGATTGCAGAAAGACCATAGCAGTGGATTTTGTGGTCCTTGTCCATGAATCACAAAAGCTCACCTGGTAATAGGGAAGGCGAGCGAAATGTTGGCATTGGTTTCAAAGGGAACGGAATTTAAAAGTAGGGAAGTTTGTTAAAACTCCACAAGGCACAAATACTGTGAACAACTATGGTTCCCTTAGCTAAGAAAGAATATACTGGCTCTTCAGTGGAGGCTCACCAGGCTGACCCCAGATATGGAGTGATAGTCTTATGAGGAGAGCTTGAATCGTTGGGTATGTACTCACTGAAATATAGAAGAACGAGAGGTAACCTTATTCAAACATAAAAGATTCTTAGGGGATTGGATAGGGTGGATGTGATCCTCTTGTGGGTGAGTCTAGATTCAGAAGGCATAATCTCAGAGTAGGGTCTCACATTTAAAACATTTACTTTCTTCTCAGAGTGTACCGAATCTGTGGAATTCTTTACTGCAGAGGGGTGTTGACGCTGGGTAATTACGTATACTCAAGGCTGAAATAGACATTTTTAATCTAAAGGGAATCAAAGATTACAGGGAAAAAGTAGGACAGTGGAATTGATGACTATCAGATTAGCATTGATCTCATTGAATGCGCTACGTCTCCTCTCCCATCTTACGGTCTTATAAACTAGTAATCTGTGTGAAGTTACTGGCTGTGAGATGTGACTACAATTGACAGCAATGAAGGTGTTATTTGTATTTGAATCAATTTCTATGAGCTTAAGAAGATTGTATTCTATTCTCAGCATCAAGTCATAGGAAGGATTTGTTGGCTTTGGTGGGAGTGCAGCATGAATTTACCAGATTGATATCTAGATGTCTAGATGCAACAATTACATTACAAGGAGAGATGATATAAACCAAAGTTTTATTTCTCAGAATTTGGAAGGGCAAGGAGCAATGACATTTTCACGACATAAAAGGGAACTGATAGGGTGAGCAGACAATTTCATTACCAAGGGAAATGAGGAATGAAAGTTTGGTTAAAAATTTAAGCCTGGATTTTCAGGAATGAGGTTAAACTGAATTTTAAATTAAATTGAATTAGCTTTGTTGTCATATACTCAAATGAATACAATGGAAAGTTTACAAGTTGCCACTCACGATCACATCTTAGGTACAAAAGTACATATGTACAAATTTTCAGTACAAGTTCTTAGGAAAAAATTTAGAAAAGAAATAAAACATCCAGAAATACAGATTGTAGGAATAACCTAGAAAATAGAGAATTAAGAAGTTCAGAACAATGATCTTTCTAACCCAGTCCACGCTGACAGTTAGCTTCCCGTCCAGGCCGGGTCTTGATTCCAGACCATGCTGGGGTTTAACTTGAGATTCTCAAGGCCAGGAGATCACTCTGGAGTCACCTTGAAACCAGAGGTCCAAACTGAGGCCATGTGGGGCCAAAAGACCACTATGGGCTGTTGAAAGACAACCATGCTGGGCCGAGAGACCCATACACTGGGACACTCAGAGATCATCACGCCTGGTTGTTGAGAAAGACCACCATTCCAGGATGACAGATTGCCATGCTGGTTGAAAAATTGCCACACCAGGCTGGGAGGCCACCATGCCAGGCTAGGAGGCTGCTATGCCAGGCAGGGAGGCCACATCACCAGTCAGGGAACCTGCTACTCCATTTTATCCTTTACCAAGCTGGGTATTTTATTCCAGTTAACTGGCTGCATAATCGCAAATTCCAGAAACTGCAATCTAATTGAGGTCACCCACAAGAATTGTCATTGTTCAGCATTAGGCACATATACAAAAAATGAAAATTATTTCAAAGTAGTCCTGAATAGAACAGGAGGCCATCAAGTGCCCCAAATTCAATGAGTTCATGATAAATCTGTGATCTAGTTCCTTATACTTATATTTGCCTTACTTCTTTAATGGACATGGAAGATGCCTCCCTGGTTCTGCGCTGAGGCTGGGAGTCCGAGGCTGGGTGTTTGAACCGACATTGAGGCAGGGAGTCCAAGGCTGAAAAAAAGGAGAGAAGAAAGAAAACACAAAAGAGAGAAACGAGAATGTACAGAGTGGACAAGCTCCAGCTGAAGCATCCCACTCTGCCACCATCTTGGACATGAGATTAGCAAATACTTATGTACACAAAGGGTGATAGAACTGTTTTTCACAATAGCAATTGATGCTACTTTAATTAGTTGTTTTAAATCTGAGATTGATAGATTTGTGCTAATTGGAGTTATTAAAGAAGTAAGGCAAATATAAGTATAAGGAACTAGATCACAGATTTATCATGAACTCATTGAATTTGGGGCACTTGATGGCCTCCTGTTCTATTCAGGACTACTTTGAAATAATTTTCATTTTTTGTATATGTGCCTAATGCTGAACAATGACAATTCTTGTGGGTGACCTCAATTAGATTGCAGTTTCTGGAATTTGCGATTATGCAGCCAGTTAACTGGAATAAAATACCCAGCTTGGTAAAGGATAAAATGGAGTCCAAGCAACACATGCAGTTTTATTCACAAAGTTCCATGCTTACAAGCGTAAACCTCCTAACTCCTCCAACTACTGCTTCAATCTGTATCTATGAATATAGGAAGTATGGTTAGTAAGTTTGTAGATGACATGAAAATTGGTGGTGTGGTAGACAGTGAAGAAGGTCATCTTAGAGTATGAGGTCTTGATCAGATGGACCAATGAGCCAAGGAGAGGCAGATGGAGTTTAATTTAGATAAATGCGAAGTGTTACATTTTGGTCAGTCAAATCAGGGCAGAACGTATACAATTAATAGTAGACCCTTAGGGAATTTTGCTGAACAAAGAGTCCAAAAGGTGCAGGTGCATACTTGCTTGAAAGTGGAGTCACATGTAGACAGTGTGATGAAGAAGGCATTTGGCATGCTTGCCTTCATTGGTCAGTACGTTGACAACAGGAGTTGGGATATCATGTTGTGCCTGTAGTAGACATCAGTGAGGCCAGATTTAGAATACTACATTCAATTCTGGTCTCCCTACTATAGACAAGATGTTGTTAAAATTCAAACAGTTCAGAAAAGCTTTACAAGGATGTTGCTGGGATTGGAGGGTTTGAGCTATAGGGAGAGACTGAATAGGTTGGGGCTTTTACCCCTGGAACATCAGAGGCTGAGGGGTGACCTTACAGAGGTTTATAAAATCATGAGGGGCATAGATAGGGTGAACAGCCAAGGTCTTTCTCGCCAGGGTAGGGGAGTGCAAAACCAGACAGCATAGGTTTAAGGTCAGAGGGGAAAGATTTAAAAGGCACCTGAAGGGCAATTTCCTCATGCAGAGGGAGGTCCGTGTATAGTCCTAGCTTCCAGTGGAAGTGGTGGAGGCAGGTACAGTTATGAGATTTAAAAGGCATGGAGCAGCACAGTGGCTCAATGGTTAGCATTGCTGCCTCACACCACCAAGGATCCGAGTTTGATTCCAGCCTCGGGTGACTGTCTGCATGGAGTTTGCACAATCTCCATGTCTCCATAGATTTCCTCTGGGTGCTCTGGATTCCTCCCACAATCCAAAGATGTACAGGTTAGATGAATTGGCCATCCTAAATTGCCCATAGTGTTCAGGAATGTGTAGGTTAGGTGCATCAGTCAGGAGTAAATGTAATGTAATAGAGTAGGGGAATGGATCTGGCTGGTTACTCTTTGGAGGGTTGCCGTGGACTTGTTGGGCCAAAGGGCCTGTTTCCACACTGTAGGGTTTCTATGCATCTGGATAGACACATGAATAGGAAATTAGAGAAATATGGGTCAAATGTGACAACGAAAGTTTAGGATATCTGGGTGGCAAGTTGGACAAGTTGGACTGAAGTGTCTGTGCAACTCTATGCCTTGATTAACGAGGGGGTCCTCTAATCAATCCATTCAGAGTTTTACTACCCATCTTTGGAGGAGGTGGAGCTTGAACCTAGGCCTTGTGTCTCAAAGGTAGCAACATTACCACTACACCACAAGGGGACTACTACACCACATAAAGGATTCTGATGAATGCCCAGTTAATTCCCATCACCTGCATACATTGAAACAATTCATATACAATTTACAGAGAAGTAAACTTCAGAGGACATAAACTGGTTAAGCACAAGTATGTTATAAGAGAGATGACAATTTTATGAGAAGAACTATGCTTGCATGATTAGAGATGTATAGCTGAGCAAACAAAATGGAGGCTAAATAAGTTTGATGAAGGTAGGAATAAAATCAAAAGTACAATGCATTATGGTTTTTATCAGGGCTGCAGTATCCTAAATATGAATTAAAAATAAAACCAGAAATCAGACCATTAATTACAAAAGAACAACGTAATTCAGTATAGGTGGAAATTACTTAATAAATTTGCAGTATGAGTCTGCATTGAATTCTGAAAAAGAATCAAGGGATTGAGCATATTAGATTTCTACATAACGGAAAAAAAACAGTAAAATTTATATGCAATAGATTTACAGCCATAATCAAGAAGCAATTGTAAACAATTATGGCTATCCTAAGATAGAATGTGTTAAGACAAATGTGGTGGGGTTCTGAAAATATGTGCAGGATGATTTTGAGGATTTCAGATATGTATTCAACTGCTCAAATCTCAATGTTAGCAGATTTACATATTAGTTAAAACTAGAGGTAAAGATCGACTCATCATTGACCTACCGGATTATCGGCTACTTTCACATTAGAGATAACTGAAGGCCACCATGCCTTAGACAAGGGGAGAGGTTGAGATGCAGAGTTATTCATTCTAGCAGATTCCGAGGGCGATTCCGCCCTGAAGTCTGTATGAAGTCTGTACATCCTCCCCATGTCTACATGATTTCCTCCTGCAGTCCAGAAATGTGCAGGCTAGGTGGAGTAACTGTGGAAATGCATGGTTACAGGGATATGGTAGGGAGGTGGATCTGGGTGGGATGCTCTTCAGGGGTTCAGTCTGGACTCGATGGGATGAATGGCCTACTTCCACACTGTAGGGATTATATGATTCATGATTCACAGTAGCCTCAGCCACTGTAGGAATGTCAGCACTGTTTGCATCACTTTACATTGCAAACCAGCCATCGAGCCAACTGAGCTAAAACTAGTGTACTGTGGAAATTGGTAACTTACAATAAAATCATCCAAGAGTAGTAACTCTTTTCGCCACCTGATGGCAGAACACGTAGCTTTAGTACTTTATACACCTTCATGAAGAGAAGCATTTCTCTTGTAAGAAAAGTGCAACCTCATTAAATGATAATTTGCATTCATTGATCTGTGCGTAACACTGGTCAGCCTGACTGACATGTATATTTCTGCAATTCAATGAAACCAAATTCTGGAACCAGTAGGATGGTAGAAATGAAACCATCAATGTGCAGTGGCATGGTTGTGTCGAGGCTGCAGTTTCATAAATGTGTCCAAATTAAAACTGTGAAATCAAAGCATCAATTACAAAAGAACACTGTAATATAGCATAGGTGGGAATTATTTAAAAGATTTGCAGTTCACATCTGCATTGAATTCTGAACCTGGGGATTGAGCACATTAGACTCCTATATAGCAGAAAACAAAATAGTAACATTTGTAGGCATTAGGTTCACAGTCATAACCAAGTTGCAATTGTAAACAATTGTGGCTGTCTTAAGTGTTAAAACAAATGTTAAGGGGGCAGCATGGTGGCTCAGTAGTTAGCACCTGCTGCTTCACGGTGCCAGGGACCTGGGCTCAATTCCTTGGGTGACTGCCTGTGTGAAGTTTGCACATTCTTCCTGTGTCTGCATGGGTTTCCTCCCAGAATCCAAAGATGTGCAGGTATTACCCAGAGTGTTCAGGGATGTGTAGGTTAGGTGCACTAGACAGGGGTAAACGTAGAGTAGTAGGGGAATGAATCTGGGTAGGACACTCTTTGGAGGGTCAATATGGATTTGTTGGGCCAAAAGACCAGTTTCCAAACTGTAAGGATACTATGATTAAAAACAATCTCTACAGTTCTGGATGTAGGTTTGCTCGCTGACCTGGAAGGGTCATATTTAGATGTTTCGTCACCATACTAGGTAACATCTTCAGTGAGCCTCCAAACGAAGCACTGCTGATGATTCCTGCTTTCTATTTATATGTTTAGGTTTCTTTGGGTTCGTGGTGTCATTTCCTGTGGTGATGTTATTTCCTGTTCTTTTTCTCAGGGGGTGGTAAATGGGTTCCAACTCAATGTGCTTGTTGATAGAGTTCTGGTTGGAATGCCAATGTAATTGTACATTGGACAAACAGGCAGAAAACTACCCACCATGATACATGAACATCAACTAGCCACAAAATGACATGACCTCTCTCACTAGTATCCTTACATACAGATAAGGAAGGACACTACTTCGTTTGGGACAACACATCCATCCTAGGACAAGGCTAACGGAGACACACATGAGAATTCCTAGAAGCATGGCATTCTAACCGGAACTCTATCAACAAACACTTTGAGTTGGACCCCATTTACCATCCCCTTGAAAAAGAACAGGAAATGACATCACCACAGGAAATGACATCACCAACCCAAAGAAACCCAAACATATAAACAGAAAGCAGGAATCATCAGCAGTGCTTCATCCAGAGACTCACTGAAGTTGTTACCGAGTATGGTGACAAAACGTCTGAACCTTGCAGCTCAATGAGCAAACCTACGCCCAGAATCTCAACCTGAGCTACAAATCTTCTCAAAACTCATTAATCTCTACAGTGTGGAAATTGGCCATTCAACCATCAAGTCAACACCGACCCTCCAAACAGCATCCCAACCAGTCCTACTCCCCTACCTTATCCCTGTAACCAGGCACTTCCAAACGCAAATCTATCTAGCATGCACGTCCATGGACATTACAGAGCAATTTAGCCTGGCCAATCCACCCAAACTGCACACCTTTGGATCAGCTAGATCTCTGAAGGTGGCAGGGCAGATTACTAGGATAGTCAAGGCGAAATAAGGACACATGTTTTTATCGGTTGCAACATTGCTTATGTTGGGAGACCACACTATAGGAAGGATGTGATCATTCTAGAAGAATTGCAGTGGAGATTACTAGGATGGTAAGTAAAAAAAAAAGAGAAACTGCGGATGCTGGAATTCAGAAACTAAAACAGAAATTGTTGGAAAAACTCAGCAGGTGTGGCAACAGCAGTGGATAGAAAGCAGAGTTAACATTTTGGGTATGAAAATTATCACTGGACCTGCTGAATTTTCCAGCAATTTTCTGGTGTTGTTTCAATAGGATGTTGCCTGGGATCAAGCAGCTTAGTCATGAAGGACGTCTGGACAAGCTTGGGTTGTTTTCTTTAGAGCAGAGAAGGTTGAGAGGGGACCTGATTGAAGTGTATAAGATTATCAAGAACAGGGTGGATAGGAAGCATCTCTTCCCCTTAATTGAAGGGCCAAGAACAAGGGGACATAATTTTCAGGAAGAAGGCAGGAGGTTTAGGAGGATTTGAGGAAAATCTTTTTCACCTATTAGGTGGTGGGTGGCTAGATTGCACTGTCTGGGCAGGTAGGTGAGAAAAATACTCGGATGAACATTTGAAACATCATAATATTCAAAGCTATGAGTCAAGTGCAGTAAAGACTAGTGTACCATTACAGTAATTTTTTTGTTGATGAGCCAAAGGACTATTAGAGAACAAGATTTACTCAAATTTGGAAAAATATGAACTAATTTATGATACACAGCACAGCTTTGTGTAAGGAAGGTCATGTCTCATAAACTCGATTGGGTTTTTCTGAGAAAGTGACAAAGGTAATGGATCACAATAGGGCAGTAGATGTTGTCTACATGGACTTTAGCAAGGCCTTTGACAAGGTCCCGAATGGCAGGTTGATATAAAAGGAGACGTCACATGGGATCTACTGTGAGCTGGTAAGATGGATACAGAACTGATTTAGTCATAGACGACAGAGTGGCGGTGGAAGGGTATTTTTCTGACTAGAAATCTGTGAACAGTGGGGTTCTGCAAGGATCAATGCTGGGACCCCTGTTGTTTGAAAGATATACATTTGATTTGGAGGAGAATGTAGGTGATTTGAATAGTAAGTTTATGGGTGACACAAAGATTGAGGGAGTTGTGGATAGTGAGGAGGATTATCAGAAGATACAGTAGGATACAGATAGGCCAGATAGAGATTCTATGACTCTGTGGAGACTTGGACGAAGATATGGCAGATGGAATTTAATGCAGGCAAGTGTGAGCTGGTGCATTTTAGAAGGTCTAATCAGGAGGGAAGTATACAGCTAATGGCAGAAGCCTTAGAAGCGTTAACATACACAGGGATCTAGGTATACAATTCCCTGAAAGTGAAGTGGATATGGTCAGGAGGGCATATGGAATGCTTGCCTTCATTGGTCAGGGCATAAATATAAAAAGTCACAAATCACGTTGCTCCTGTGTAGAACTCTAGTTAGGTCACCTTTAGAATTTTGGGTACAGTTCTGGTTGCCACACTACCAGAAAGATATGGAAGCTTTGGAGAGGGTACAGAAAAGGTTTAGCAGGATGTTGCCTAGTTTGAGGAGGGGGGGGGGGGTATTAGCTATAAGGAGAGATTGGACAAGCTTGGTTTGTTTTCACTTAAACATGAGAGGCCAAGGGACGACCTAATGGAAATTTATAAAATGATGAGAGATATCATCATCAAACTGTGTGGAGTTTGCACGTTCTCCCCCTGTCTGCATGGGTTTCCTCCGGGTGCTCCAGTTTCCTCCCACAGTCCAAAGATGTGCAGGCCAGATGAATTGGCCATGCTAAATTTTCCGTAGTGTTAGGTAAGGGGTAAATGTAGGGGTATGGGCGGATTGTGCTTCAGCGGGTCGGTGTGGACTTGTTGGGCCGAAGGGCCTGTTTCCACACTGTAAAGTAATCTAATCTAAAGTAATCTAATCTAATCTATATGGAAAGAATGAACAGTTGCAGTCCTTTCCCCATGTAGAAATATCAATTGCTTGGGGATGTAGGTTTAAGGTAAATAGGGAAAATTTAAAGGAGATGTGAGAGGCAAAATTCTAGAGCGAGGGTGGTAACTGCCTAGAATGTGCTGCCAGAGGAGGTGCCAGCAGATAGAATAGCAATGTTGAATGTTTAAGAGGCATCCTGACAGATACATGAATAGGCAAGGAATGGAGAGGTACAGGCCGCATAGAGGCAGACAACCTTTCCTTTAGAAGAAAGTCAAATGTTGGTGAAGTCTTGGTGGGCTGACGTGCCTATTCCTTGTTCTTTGTTCTGTACTGCATGATCCTATGATTTTATACTTCTACATTCCATGTCCATGAGGATGTAGCATGCTTTGGATGTCCAAAAAGAAATACAAATTGATTTTTTTAACTTCAATACAACTCTTTGATTCAAATGGTATTATTGCACTTTCTCCAGATGCCTGGCTCCACTTTGAGAGCTTGGAGAGCTGGCACACCTAGTTAGATGTCCTTTGCCTGTTATAATGTTTGTGACAAATCTGTACATAACACAGCAGCATGTAGCCCAATGCTTAATAGTTTATTTTATTTGTATTATCTATTTCTTTTGCCGTGTCTAGGTCTGCAGTATACTTTCCTTGATCTATGAAACATTCAAATATTATTCAACATAAGCCCTATTAGTAAAGATGAAAGTTGTCATCGAGTATTTGAAAAATTGTTTGAGTTACTTTGAGTATTGCGCATCATCCATTGTTAAATCACATAATTCATTTTGATTGGAGAAGTCTCGTACTTGAGCATAAAAATTACTCGAATGTATGGACATTTGATTTTCACACAATTACCTCAGCGTACAATGGGATCTTGATAAGATAGGCCAATGGGCCGAGGAGTGGCAGATGGAGTTTAGACAAATCTGAATTGCTGCATTTTGGAAAGACAAATTAGGGCAGGATCAAAAAAAATAATAGTAAGGTCCTGGGAAGTGTTGTTGAACAAAAAGACCTTGGAGTGCAGGTTCATAGTTCCTTGAAAGTAGAGTCTCAGGTAAATAGGATAATGAAGAATGCTTGCCTTTATTGGCCAGAGCATTGAGTATAGGAGGTGTGAGCTGAAAATGCGTTGCTGGAAAAGCGCAGCAGGTCAGGCAGCATCCAAGGAGCAGGAGAATCGACATTTCGGGCATGAGCCCTTCTTCAGGAATGAGGAAAGTGTGCCAAGCGGGCTAAGATAGAAGGTAGGGAGGAGGGACTTGGGGGAGGGGCGTTGGAAATGCGATAGGTGGAAGGAGGTTAAGGTGAGGGTGATAGGCCGGAGTGCAGGTGGGGGTGGAGAGGTCAGGAAGGTGGTGCTGAGTTCGAGGGTTAGGACTGAGACAAGGTGGAGGGAGGGTAAATGAGGAAACTGGAGAAGTCTGAGTTCATCCCTTGTGGTTGGAGGGTTCCTAGACGGAAGATGAGGCACTCTTCCTCCAGCTGTCATGTTGCTATGGTCTGGCGATGGAGGAGTCCAAGGACATGCATGTCCTTCCCTGCAATTTGCCCTACACCAGCTCAGGACAACACTCTCACAGACTTGCAAAGGACCTCTACTGTTCTTCATCCACAGAAGAATTCATGCACTAAACAAACAGTTCTTCCTAGCCATATCGGAAATTAAAGACAGTAATAACCAAAAACTTTCATGTACTTACACCCACACTCTGGGTTCCTCAACTGTTCCAGAATCTTCCATCGGCTTCCGAAATCACTTGGGCGCCATTAACCACGCGGTCGTTGCAGCGTCCGCGGCATCAACCGCCTCCGGGAATCATGATGTCACCTCCACCTCCACTGACCTTGCAGCCTCCGCAATCGCAGCCCAGACAACCACCTCCACAATCGCCAGGAATACCATCGCCGACAGATTCGTGGCCTCCACGGGGTGCACGGCTATTGGGACAACACCGTTTCTGCCGTCGCCACAGCCACTTCTGCCCCTGGGTTGCTGTCAACGCAGCCACTTCTGCCCCCATGCCTAATCCCACCCCCACTCCCAGCTCCAGCCCCAAACCAGGTCCTAGCTCCCAGCCCTGCCATGTTTTCACCATCCCTCCAGAACTACCCCTCTCTGAGGATGAAAGATCAGTCCTCAGCAGAGGGCTCACCTTCATTCCCCTACGCTCTCGGATTAACGAGTTCAACACGTGGCGAGACATCAAACAATTCTTCCGCCGCCTTCGTCTCCACGCCTACTTCTTCAACCAGGATTCTCGCCCACCCTCTGACGACCCCTTCTCCCACCTCCAACACATCCCATCCACCTGGACACCCCATGCTGGCCTCTTACCTGTCCTCGATCTCTTCATAGCCAACTGCCGCAGCGACATTAACCGCCTCAACTTCTCCACTCCAACCTCTCACCCTCGGAACGTGCAGCCCTCCACTCCCTCCGTTCCAACCCCAACCTCACTATCAAACCGGCAGACAAGGGAGGCGCGGTAGTAGTTTGGCGCACTGACCTTTACACCGCTGAGGCTAAACGCCAGCTCACAGACACCTCCTCCTACTGCCCCCTTGACCATGACCCCACCTCCCACCACCAAACCATCATCTCCCAGACCATCCATAACCTCATCACCTCAGGGGATCTCCCATCCACCGCCTCCAACCTCATAGTCCCACAATCCCACACCGCCCGTTTCTACCTCCTACCCAAAATCCACAAACCGAACTGCCCCGGCCAACCCATTGTCTCAGCTTGCTCCTGCCCCACCAAACTGATCTCTGCATACCTTGACACGGTCCTGTCCCCCTTAGTCCAAGAACTCCCCACCTACGTTCGGGACACCACCCACGCCCTCCACCTCCTCCATGATTTTCACTTCCCCGGTCCCCAATGCCTTGTCTTCACCATGGACATCCAGTCCCTGTACACCTCCATCCCCCATCACGAAGGACTCAAAGCCCTCCGCTACTTCCTTTCCCACCATACCAACCAGTACCCTTCCACTGACACCCTCCTTTGACTGACTGAACTGGTCCTCACTCTGAACAACTTCTCTTTCCAATCCTCCCACTTCGTCCAAACCAAAGGAGTAGCCATGGGCACCCGCATGGGCCCCAGCTATGCCTGCCTCTTCGTAGGATATGTGGAACAGACCATCTTCCGCAGCTACACTGGCACCACCCCCCACCTTTTCCTCCAATACATCGATGACTGTATCGGCGCTGCCTCGTGCTCCCACGAGGAGGTTGAACAGTTCATCCACTTTACCAACACCTTCCACCCCGACCTCAAATTTACCTGGACCATCTCAGACTCCTCCCTCCCCTTCCTAGACCTCTCCATTTCTATCTCGGGCAACCGAATCAACACGGACATTTACTATAAACTGACCGACTCCCACAGCTACCTAGACTACACCCCCTCCCACCCTGCCCCCTGTAAAAACACCATCCCATATTCCCAATTCCTTCGTCTCCGCTGCATCTGCTCCCAGGAGGACCAGTTCCAATACTGAACAACCCAGATGGCCTCCTTCTTCAAAGACCGCAATTTCCGCCCAGACGTGATCAACGATGCTCTCCACCGCATCTCCTCCACTTCCCGATCCTCGCCCTGGAGCCTCGCCCCTCCAATCGCCACCAGGACAGAACCCCACTGGTCCTCACCTACCACCCCACCAACCTCCATATACATCATATCATCCGTCATCATTTCCGCCACCTCCAAACGGACCCCACCACCAGGGATATATTTCCCTCCCCTCCCCTATCAGTGTTCCAAAAAGACCACTCCCTCCGTGACTCCCTCGTTAGGTCCACACTCCCCACCAACCCAACCTCCACTCCCGGCACCTTCCCCTGTAATCGCAAGAAATGCAAAACTTGCGCCCACACCTCCCCCCTTACTTCCCTCCAAGGTCCCAAGGGATCCTTCCATATCTGCCACAAATTCACCTGCACCTCCACACACATCATTTACTGCATCCGCTGCACCCGATGTGGCCTCGTCTATATTGGGGAGACAGGCCGCCTATTTGCGGAACGTTTCAGAGAACACCTCTGTGACACCCGGACCAACCAACCCAACCACCCTGTGGCTCAACACTTCAACTCCCCCTCTCACTTCATCAAGGACATGCAGGTCCTTGGACTCCTCCATCGCCAGACCATAGCAACACGACAGCTGGAGGAAGAGCGCCTCATCTTCCCCCTAGGAACCCTCCAACCACAAGGGATGAACTCAGACTTCTCCAGTTTCCTCATTTACCCTTCCCCCAACTCTCGAACTCAGCACCACTGTCCTAACCTGCAATTTTCTTCCTGACCTCTCCGCCCACACCCCCACTCCCACCCCCACCTACACTCCGGCCTATCACTCTCACCTTAACCTCCTTCCACCTATCGCATTTCCAACGCCCCTCCCCCAAGTCCCCCCTCCCTACCTTTTATCTTAGCCCGCTTGGCACACTTTCCTCATTCCTGAAGAAGGGCTCATGCCCGAAATGTCGATTCTCCTGCTCCTTGGATGCTGCCTGACCTGCTGCGCTTTCCCAGCAACACATTTTCAGCTCTGATCTCCAGCATCTGCAGTCCTCATTTTCTCCTATAGGAGGTGGGAGGTCATGTTGTGGCTGTACAGGACATTAGTTAGGCCACTTTTGGAATATTGTGTGCAATTCTGGTCTCCCTGTTATGGGAAGCATGTTGTGAAACTTGAAAGGCTTCAGAAAAGGTTTTCAGAATGTTGCCAGGATTGGAGGGTTTGAGCTATAGAGAGGGGCTGAATAGACTGGGGCTATTTTCCCTGGAGCACCAGAGGCTGAGGACTGACCTTATAGCTGTTTATAAAATCATGAGAGGCATGAATAGTGTGAAAAATCAATGTATTTTCTTCAGGATAGGGGAGTCCAAAACTAGAGAGTACAGGTGAGAGGGGAAAGCTTTAAAAGGGACTTACAGAGCAAATTCTTCTTGCAGAGGGTGGTGCGTGTATGGATCGAGCTGCCAGAGGAAGAGGTAGAGGCTGAGGCTAGAACAATTACAACATTTAAAAGGCATCTGGATGGGAATATGAATAGGAAGAGTTTAGAGGGATATGTGTCAAATGCTGACAAATCGGACTTGATTTATTTAGGATATCTGGTCGGCATGGAAGAGTTGGACCGAAGGGTTTGTTTCCATGCTATATATCTCTAAATCTCCATGACAAGAGTTTTTGTGCTATTTTTTCAATCTTTTTCCCCAGTTAGTCTAGTGAACCACAAAAATGAACATTAACTTCAAAATAGATACTGAAGGCTTTTCAGCAGAAATGTCAACATGAAAAGCATGTTGTTTGCCTTTAACCTTCTGGAGTTTATTTTGATAGTAAATATGTACAGTTATTAACAGAGGTTTAAATAAAGCTATTCACCTGTGAGACAGATGTACTCTTTTTTAAAAATGAGGCCAATGTTCGTCTATCTTTTGCTAATTTCTGTTCCGACCTTAATGTCAGCTGATTTCATAATAACAGAATCAGAGGATCATGAGGTAATGTAGAACCAGAATTCAACACTTATTTATTTTAAATATTTTAAAAATTGTAACTAATGTAATGTTTTTTCTAATTGATGTGGTAGGTTGGATATGGAAGCCGTTCACCAAATTATCAACCATTAAAAACGTTACTAAAGGTCTGTGTCATTATTAAAAGATAACCTTCTATCTATGGATTTCTTTGCATTACAGAAACCAATTCTGAAAGTTTTAAATTTTGAACCAATCATAAGACAATCATGGAAATCAGTTCTTAGAAATAATGCCAAATAAATTTTATCGTAACAAAGCTGTATCTCCATTCTCTGGTGTAAACATATTTCTTCTAACATCAGAACTTGATTGTAATAAACTGCTTTGTTGATTCTGTTAAGTTCACTATAATCGGGGTTGATATGTTCAGTAATGCTTGCTAGATAATGCAACAACATTTGGATTCTGTTGTTGTTTATTGCTCATGATTGCATGGGCTAATGTCGAAATCATTAATTAATTGAGTCATTAGATAAAACAGAAGGTGATTTCTCTCTTATTTTACCCTGAACTGTTATTGCTTTGTTTTGCATATAATATTTATCAAAAATACATTTCTTGTTAGCAGCCAATGTATTTATATATTCATGAAAAATGTTATTTTTTTTAATAATAGAAAAGAAGCACAAATGGACTGCGAAACAAAGTAGGTCTTATTTGTCAATTTTTAAAAAAATGATACTTCTCTTCTTTGCCGAAGCAGGTTATACTGTGAGTGCTTAGTTAGGTTTAGAAGTAGAATGTAAGGGTAATATCTAGCTTCCTTTCATTGTCACAATATGTCTTTTAAACTCCTCTCCTCTCTGTCCTCTATTCTAATCACCAGCAGCATGTGTGAAGACCTCCTGGACATCTCTGTCACTAAGAATTATTACTATTTAAACAATTGCCCCTCCTACATCTCTCCCTTCCTCTGTCTCACTCAGCCTCTATGGTACGCTTCTGTCCCGACCCTGAACTTACATCTTTCTTTGGTTTCTCTGCTATTTCCTCTCATGCACTTTCTAGAATCTCCTGCTTCCTCAACATTTCTGTCATTAAACTGCTGACTACTCAACTTCCCTTCTTGGTTAGATGATACTGTTACTGGTTCTCTCTCTTCAGGTATGGTTCCCCTTCTCTTCCAAATCGACAGTCATCATTCTTCTTGGACAATCAATCCTTGAAACTATGACCTCATTCCTGGCTTCCCTTTTATCTTCAAATTTCTTAACACATTAGAAATCTGTGTCCTTAATTCCCAGAATTCCATGTTGAATCCTCCAAACAGTTACTGCTCCTTGCAAAATATAGATATTTTTTAAATGTCTCAGTTTTTGAAATCATGAAGGGGCTGGATGGAGTTGATAGGGAAAGTCTGTTCCGTCTGACTAAAGAATTGAGAATGAGAATAGGTTAAAGCTCATTGGTAAGGGAATAATTAGATTAGATTAGATTAGATTAGATTAGATTAGATTAGATTACTTACAGTGTGGAAACAGGCCCTTCGGCCCCAACAAGTCCACACCGCCCCGCCGAAGCGCAACCCACCCATTTCCCTACCTTTACCCCTTACCTAATACTATGGGCAATTTAGCATGGCCAATTCACCTGGCCTGCACTTCTTTGGACTGTGGGAGGAAACCGGAGCACCCGGAGGAAACCCACGCAGACACGGGGAGAATGTGCAAACTCCACACAGTCAGTCGCCTGAGGCGGGAATTGAACCCGGGTCTTTGGCGCTGTGATGCAGCAGTGCTAACCACTGTGCCACCGTGCTGCCCAATTAGGTTCTGGAAAACACTGCCTGGAAGTGTCATGGAGGAAAGTTAATTGTGACCATCCTGGAAGGTATTAGATCATTATTTGAATAGAACACACTTGTAGTGAAAAGGCAGGAAAACGCCACTGAGATATGTTGATTCTCATTCAGAGAGCTGATACAGACATGATGGGCTGAACAGCCACCTCTGTATCATATCAATTCTGTGATTCTATGAATATCGAAATGGCTCTTCATCAAAGTTATGGGCTATGGCCTAGAAGACTATGACACAAGTAAACTATCTCTCCTTGTTCATCTAGACCAGTCTGCAGCCTTTGAAGTGACTGTCAATAACATCCTGCTCCAATACTTCTCCACCCTCATCCAGTTAAGTGGGACTGGAGTTGCCTGGTTTGCTGTTGTCTGTCAAATCTTAGCAAAAGAATGAGTTGTAATCTCTTCCCCTGTCCAGCTGTACATCACTGTCAGTCCTCTTAACTCATCCGCTGTATGTTCTATGCCAGGTTGCTTGCCAGTCATTCAGTTGTGGATTTGCAGAAATTTCTTCCAGCTAAACAATGGGAAGAACAAAGCCGCCACCTTTGGTCCCCACAACATACTCTTTGCCTCAGCTATCTATTTCATCTCTCTCCCTAGCAACTGTCTGGGACTGAACTGGGTCTTCTGGAACCTTGTCAGATTTGACTCTGAGATGAGCTTTTCACCACAATGTACACCATCATTAAGTTAATCTTTTTCTCCTCTTTAATATTTCCTAACTCCACCCCATCTACTGCTGGAGCTCTCATTAATGCCTTTGCTACTTTTAGATTTGATTATTCAAATACTTCTTTGTGTGCCCCCCTCCCATTTTCCACCCTCAATATTCTTAAGGTTGAGCTCTACTGCCTAGGTTCTTATTACATCAAGTCAGGCAGCATCCAAGGAGCTTCGAAATTGACGTTTCGGGCAAAAGCCCTTCATCAGGAATAAAGGCAGTGAGCCTGGAGCGTAGACAGATAAGCTAGAGGAGGGTGGAGGTGGGGAGAAAGTAGCATAGAGTACAATGGGTGAGTGGGGGAGGGGATGAAGGTGATAGGTCAGGGAGGAGAGGGTGGAGTAGATAGGGGGAAAAGGAGATAGGCAGGTAGGACAAGTCTGGACAAGTCAAGGGGATAGTGGTGAGCTGTCCCCATGACTTCCACATCCATCAAAGTTTTACTTGCACATCCACTAATATCATTTATTGTATCTGTTGCTCCCGATGCGGTCTCCTCTACAATGGAGACACTGGGCGCCTCCTAGCAGAGCACTTTAGGGAACATCTCCGGGACACCCGCACCAATCAACCACACCGCCCCGTGGCCCAACATTTCAACTCCCCCTCCCACTCTGCCGAGGACAAGGAGGTCCTGGGCCTCCTTCACCGCCGCTCCCTCACCACCAGACGCCTGGAGGAAGAACGCCTCATCTTCCGCCTTGGAACACTTCAACCCGAGGGCATCAATGTGGACTTCAACAGTTTCCTCATTTCCCCTTCCCCCACCTCACCCTAGTTCTAAACTTCCAGCTCAGCACTGTCCCCATGACTTGTCCGGACTTGTCCTACCTGCCTATCTCCTTTTCCACCTATCCACTCCACCCTCTCCTCCCTGACCTATCACCTTCATCCCCTCCCCCACTCACCCATTGTACTCTATGCTACTTTCTCCCCACCCCCACCCTCCTCTAGCTTATCTCTCTACGCTCCAGGCTCACTGCCTTTATTCCTGATGAAGGGCTTTTGCCCGAAACGTCGATTTCGAAGCTCCTTGGATGCTGCCTGAACTGTTGTGCTCTTCCAGCACCACTAATCCAGAATCTGGTTTCCAGCACCTGCAATCATTGTTTTTACCTCTTATTACATCAAGTCCCATGCATACACTAGTCCTAAAATCACTGGCCCACAGAGATTCCTGGTCAAGTAAGGCTTCAATTGTAGAATTTTCACCCTTGTTTACGAATGCTTCATGATTTCATCCTGCCTATCTCTGTAATTCCTACAGCCTCATGGTACCAAAAAAAATCTGAGCTTCTCCGATTCTGTTTTTGCATGTATCTTGATTTTAAACATCCCACCATTGTTTGCTATGACTGAGCTGTCAGGACTATCAGCTCTGGATCGGTCTCTCTAATCCTCTCTACTTCTCTATCTCTCTTTCCACCTTTGAAAACTCTCCGTAAATCTACCACTTGGAACAAGCTTATGGTCATCTGGCTAATATTGCCTTATATAACCACTTTATAACAGTCGTTTGAAGCACCTTATTATGAATGAATATACGCAATAAATGATGAATAAATACAACTCGATTTTACTAAGCATCAACTAAGATGCTTACTTCTTCCAAATAAATAACATAAATATCTGCAGGTAATTAATTTGATGTTTAGTTCATTTTGATAATGTCAATGCTATCTCTTGACAGTAACTATTTGATATCGGTAACTGAAAGAAAAAAAACCTCAAGCTGGTGTATAAATTGTTAAGATATTAAGTGCTATTCTCACAATTCTTTGAACTCCAGTAGGACAACAGTTGCTGTGATTTGTTCAGTTTCCCTGAAAAAATAAGGTGTTACTAGTTGGTACAGATCTACTTTTCTTGTTCTGGGATGTGTTCAATCAAAAACCTCCTGCAAAAATATCATAGTTTGAACACAGACCCTGAGGAAATTTGTCACCTCTTCAGTAGTGTTCATATGTTACTACAGGATGGGAAAAGAAAGGTAAGTGATGTGATGTTAGGTTTGTGCAATTGATTTCACCTTGAGTAGGGCCTGACTCTTTACAATTATGACTTAGCAGGGATTTCCTGGATGGATCTTGGTGGAAATTGTTCAGACCAATGACTAGAAAGAATCTCTTTTACTAGGCATCCATCACTTCTGCTGGTTATATTTGCGGAGAAAAGCATGTTTCTCTAACAAGCTACATGATATGAGAGCCAGCCTGGCAAAGCCCCAATATAAAAGCATCTTTTTGATCTTATTTACAATGGACCATTGTAATTCTTCACTAGTTAAAACCAAATACTCTATTTTTCAGGACAGAGAAAAGATTCAAGTCTACAGCTTGAAGATCAATTCCAAAATTACATCTCGATTCGCTCACAATGTGATAACAAGCCGTGTGGTAAACCGAGCAACTAAATCCAAAGAAGCCCTCTTTGAAGTTGAGCTGCCCAAAACAGCTTTCATTACCAACTTTACAATGTGTGTATCTGCTATAATTACCTAGCAAAACACCAAATTAGAGTTAAAATGCAATTAGTGCATCCGAGTTACTTTTGTGTACCTGACCATTTTTTAAACATACAATCACAGACTCTTTCTATCTTTTACAAATTTTAATGGCTTTTTCATTTATGCTGCCTTTGATTGTAGTCTTCACTGCATATAATGGATACATTTTTGTTAACACAATTTGCCCATTATATGTGGCAAATGGTTAAAATACCTGAACTGAGCTGCTTGAGCTCTAGACTTTCTGATTGCTACTTGTAGCTGTTAAGAATGCGTAGAGTACTGATTGGAGATGCTAAAATCTCTGACAAGTGCTCACACTATTTATAATTACAAGACACAGCCAGAAAGTGAAGATTTAAAGACCGAACTTTACTTAACAAAAAAAAATCAGTGGATCATTTCTATCAGCTCTGTCACACAAGTATGAAATACTGAATTTGTAAAGTTGCTTGCATATCTGTATGACCTAGCCTCTATTTTGACCTTTGACAAATGCATCAGATAGCTCACATTGCAATCAGCAGTTTTTTGATTTAAAAGTAAGTCAATTTTACATAGTTTAACACGTAGCAGGCATACAGAGTTGAGAGACAAGGGTAAAACACATTGGACACTCAGTGAAATTTGGTTTGATGATCAGCCTATCCTGATATCACTTTATATGGTTCAGTATCAAATTTTGCTTGACCACATTCCTATGAAGAGGTAAGTTACTCATCGCAGTATTCCTAGCTCCTGACCTGCTCTTGTAGCAGCTGTGTTTTTGGAGTAAGTCCAGTTGAGTTTATGGTCAATGGTAAACCCTAGGATGTTGATAATAGGAGATTCAGTGATGGTAACACCACTGAATGTCAAGGGTCAGTGGCTAGATTGTCTTATATTGATGATGGTCACAGACTGGTATTTACGTGGCATAAATGTCAGCCCAAGCCTGGATACTGTTCAGATCTTATTGCATTTGAACACGGAGCGCAACAGTATCTAAACGTGATGAATATTATGCAATCATCAGCGAACATCCCCACTTCTGACCTTACGATGTAAGGAAGGTCATTAATGAAGCAGCTGAAGATGGTTGGGTCTAGGACACCTCCCTGAGGAACACTTGCAGAGATGTCCTGGAGCTGAGATGACTGACCTCCAACAACCACTACCATCTTCCTATGTACCATGTATGATTCCAACCAGTGGAGAGTTTGTCACCTAATACCCATTCATTCCAGTTTTGTTAGGACTCCTGAATGACACACTATCAAATATAGCCTTGATGTCAAAGGCTGTCACTATCACCTTACCCCTAAAATTCAGCTCCTTTGTCCATGTTCGAACCAAGGCTGTGATAAAGTAGAGGGGAATCAACAGTTAAAAACATCCATTTTAAATCTCCATCTTGCAATAATAATTTGTCTTGTGTGTTTAAAATAGCTAGTGCTGTCACAGTGACCATGAGAATGAATGTAACAATTTTGGTATAACCTTGCAGCTGTTCTCTCTCACAGAACTTAAAGTGAATAAAATGCGTAGCTTAGGAAAGCAAATCTTAGCAGGTCTTATAAACTTAATGGTAAGGTCCTAGGGAGTGTTGCTGAACAAAGAGACCTTGGAGTGCAGGTTCATAGCTCCTTGAAAATGGAGTTGCAGGTAGATAGGATAGTGAAGAGGGCATTTGGTATGCTTTCCTTTATTGGTCAGAGTGTTGAGTACAGGAGTTGGAAGGTCATGTTGCGGCTGTACAGGGCATTGGTTAGGCCACTGTTGGAATATTGCGTGCAATTCTGGTCTCCTTCCTATTGGAAAGATGTTGTGAAACTTGAAAGGGTTTCGAAAAGATTTACAAGGATGTTGCCAGGGTTGGAGGATTTGAGCTGAACAGGCTGGGGCTGTTTTCCCTGGAGCGTCGGAGGCTGAGGGGTGACCTTATAGAGGTTTACAAAATTATGAGGGGCATGGATAGGGTAAGTAGGCAAAGTCTTTTCCCTGGGGTCAGGGAGTCCAGAACTAGAGGGCATAGGTTTAGGGTGAGAGGGGAAAGATATAAAAGAGACCTAAGGGGCAATGTTTTCACACAGAGAATGGTACGTGTATGGAATGAGCTGCTAGAGGAAGTGGTGGAGGCTGGTACCTTTGCAACATTTAAGAGGCATTTGGATGAGTACATGAATACGAAGGGTTAGAGTGATATTGTCCAGGTGCTGGCAGGTGGGACTAGATTGGGTTGGGATATCTGGTCGGCATGGATGGGTTGGACCGAAGGGTCTGTTTCCATGCTGTACACCTCTATGACTCTCTATCTGCTATGATGCAGGAGAAAGGCACCAAATGTAGAAACAGTTTAAATCTATAGGTATGTTTGGTCTATGAGAATAAGACTAAAATTTATTGCTAATTATGAGAATTTAATTAGAGAAAGAAACATTATATGATGTGGGAAAGGGAACATGCGAGATTGTAATGCAAATAAGGGCTATAAAATATGCAGCCATCTTGCTAAAAAGAAGGGATCTCTCAGTAGTCCGTCCAGAGTCATCTTGATTGATACTCAGGATGATGACAATTGATCTCTCAGCCGACTTGATAACAATAAAAGAGTGCTATTTTGCAAGCTACGAGTGGTTCGAGAATTTCTCAGTTTACATATGGTGCCGTGACATAGATCCCAACATTGGGAATGTTTCTCTCGGCTGATTAAGTGACCGAAAATTTGTGTCGGACTCACTGTGGTGGGGCGCCTTACGTATTTTACCTTAAGACCACTCCTTGTGTCCAAACAGATGATCTGCCCCTCGTCTAGTGAGACTTGCACTTTGAAGGAATCAAAAGAACCACTTGGTCGTCAAGTTTTAGATAAATTTAAGTCTCTTTTGTTTTTGTTTAATATTGTCTGTTGAAATTTGATATGTCCGGGTGAAATGTCTCTTTTGTTTGCTGCAGGGTGACCTTGGCTTTTCTGTATTCGGCGTAGAGAGCTGACTCCTTCAGATATGGCCAGTTGAACTTTTTAGATTACTATACTGTAAAAGGAAGGCAGTTTTGGTTAATTTCGCACTCCGTACTGTTAATATGGCTAGTGAAAATTATGAGATATTAGACACTCCGTTGTGTTAATATGGTCAGTTGAAGTTATGAGGTTATAGAAAAAGGAGGACAGGTTGGTTGAATTTTGTTTTGTAGAGCATGGAGGTATAAGTTACTATGGCACAGTCCCTCGATGTAGTTGGAAACGGTTATCCCTTTTAGACTATGTGTGAGATGATACCTGATCAGGAAAATGATTTACAGTGTTTGGAGGCCTCTCCGATTAATAAGACATTTTGTTAAATCCTTTGTGTGAATTAGACTACTTGAAAATTCTTAATTTACATTTTAAAGAACGTCCTGTTTGAATCATTAAATGATTGTGATTATGTGCATGTGAGAAACACCTTTCATAGAACGTGGAACTGGTTCCAAAACTATGACTTGTTCAAAAATAAGGGTGAAATGGACAAAATAATCTAAGAAACTTCCACCTGATAGCACATTTAATTGTGATCACACTAAACAATTGGCAGAAATTTTGTAAAGAAGAATATTTTGTTTACATTAGTTCGTATGTCAGTAACTAGGGCTTAATAGGTGTTCTCGTGCTTAGGGATAAGGCATCTATAGCATGGCTGCCAGTGGTGTAGTGACCAAAATCAGGGATGTACAATAGGCTAGAATAGGAAAAGCAGAGAGTGATTTCATACGCTAGCCTGCTGGAAATGGTTACAGAGACAAGGGAAGGCTGATTCCTTGGAGATATAGGCATTTTAAAATGGAAATGTTATTTCTCCTCAGTTAGCAGAGGAATGATGGTTCAATTAAATTTGCAACAAATTAAAATGGAAGCAGAAAACGTTTAAGATGAATTACAGTTTTTATTGGGTGGAAGGAGCCCATTCAGAAGAATATTAGAATAGTCTGGTTTAGATGTAACAAAGGTACAGATATGGGTTTGAGCACAATCTGAACTGATGCAGAATCTGAGCTAAGCAATGTTACAGAGATGGAAGTAGGCAAATTAATGTAGATATCCGAGGAGCAGAAGAATCGACGTTTCAGGCAGGAGCCCTTCATCAGGAATGAGGCTGGGAGCCTTGGCGGTAGAGAGATAAATGGGAGGTGGTGGGGCTGGGAGTGCAATAGGTGGATGGAAGTGGGGGAGAAGGTGATAGGTCAGAGAAGAGGGTGGAGCGGATAGCTTGGAAGGAAGATGGACAGGTGGGATAGGTCATGAGGGCGATGCTGAGTTGGAAGGTGGGAACTCAGATAAGGTAGGCAGAGGGGAAATGAGGAAACTGGTGAAGTCCACACTGATGCGTTGGGGTTGAAGGGTCCCGAGGCAGAAGATGAGGCGTTCTTCCTCCAGGTGTCGGGTGGTGAGCGAGTGACAGTGGAAGAGGCCCAGGACCTGCATGTCCTCAGCAGAGTGGGAGTGGGAGTTGAAATGGTCGGCCACAGGGCAGTGGGGTTGATTGGTGTGGGTGATGCCGAGATGTTCTCTGAATAAAAACCAATAAATGACATGTGTGGATGTGCAATAAAAACTGTAATTCATATTGGACCTGACCAGGTAGGCACGGAGAGAATGGTTTTTGCGGAAAGCGGATAGGGATGGGGAGTTAAATATATCCCTGGTGGTGCAGTCCATTTGTAGGTGGCGGAAATGTCGGTGGATGATGCGATTTATACAGAGGTTGGAGTCATCAATGTACACTGGGACCACTCCCCTCCTTTTCCTCCGCTACACCGGCACCATTCCCCACTTTTTCCTCCTCTACATTGATGACTGCATTGGCGCTACCTCGTGCTCCCATGAGGAGGTTGAACAGTTCATCAACTTCACCAACATATTTCACCCCGACCTTAAATTCACCTGGACCGTCTCTGACACCTCCCTCCCCTTCCTGGACCTCTCCATTTCCATCAACAATGACTGACTCAACACTGACATTTTTTACAAACCCACCAACACCCAAAGTTACCTGAATTACACCTCCTCCCACCCTACATTCTGCAAAAATGCTATCCTGTATTCCCAATTCCTCCACCTCTGCTGCATCTGCTCCCAGGCGGACCAGTTCCACCACAGAACACACCACATGGCCTCCTTCTTTAAAGACTGAAATGTCCTCTCCCACATGATTGAAGATGCCCTCCGACGCATCTCATCCATATCCCACCCTCGAACCACACCTCTCCACCCGCAGCAAGGTCATAACCCCCCCTGGTCCTCACCTTCCACCCCACCAACTGCTGCATAAATCGCATCATCTGCCGATATTTCCATCACCAAACAGACTCCATCACCAGAGATATATTTCTCTACCCATCCCATCCGCTTTCCACAAAGACCGTTCCCTCTGCGACTACCTGGTCAGGTCTACGCCCCCTAACAACCCATCCTCCCCTCCTAGCACCATCCCCTGCCACTGCAGGAATTGCAAAACCTGCACCCACACCTCCCCCCTCACTTCCAACCAAGGCCCAAATGGAGCCTTCCACATATATCAAAAGTTTCACCTGCACATCCACACATGTCATTTATTGTATCCTTTGCTCCCGAAGCGGTCTCCTCTACATTGGGGAGACTGGACGCCTTCTCGCAGAGTGTTCCAGGACACCCACACCAATCAACCCCACGCCCCCATGGCCGAACATTTCAACTCTCCCTCCCACTCTGCCGAGGACATGAAAGTCCTGGGCCTCCTCCATTGCCACTCCCTCACCACCTGACGCCTGGAGGAAGAACACCTCATCTTCTGCCTCGGGACCCTACAACCCCGCGGCATCAATGTGGACATCACCAGTTTCGTCATTTCTCTTCCCCCCACCTTACCCCAGTTCCAACCTTCCAGCTCAGCACCATCCCCATGACCTATCCCACCTGTGAATCTTGCTTCCCACTTATCAGCTCCACCCTCCTCTCCGACCTATCACCTTTACCCCCACCTCCATCCACCTATTGCACTCTCAGCTACCTTCTCCCTAGCCCCACCCCCTCCCCTTTATCTATCCACCCCCGAGGCTCCCAGCCTCATTTCTGATGAAGGACTCCTGCCCGAAATGACGTTTCTCCTGTTCCTCGGATGCTGCATGACCTGTTGTGCTTTTCCAGCACCACACACTGTCGACTCTGATCTCCAGCATCTGCAGTCCTCACTTTCTCCAAATTAATGCAGATAGGTGATTAAAATCAGAGTTGGGGCAATTCTCAGATCGCAAACTGTCTTACTCAGCTTAACACTGCTGCCAGAGATGGAACCAGTGATGATGGAATGAAGTTTTTTTAAAAATATATTCACTCAGGATATGTGGGCAGTATTTATTGCCCATCCCTAGTTGCACTTGAGAAGGTGGTGGTGAACTGCCTCCTTGAACCACTGAGTCCATATACTGTAGGTAGACCCACAATGCCATCAAAAGAGGGAATTTCAGGATTGTGACCAAACAACAATGAAGGAACAGTGACATATTTCCAAATGAGGATGATGAGTGGCTTAGAAGGGAATTTGCAAGTGGAGGTGTTTCCAATATCTGCTGCCCTTGTTCTCTGAGATGGAAGTGGTTGTGGGCTTGAAAGATGCTACCTGAGGATCTTGATAAATTTCCACAATGCATCTTTTAGGTAATATACACTACTGCTACTGAGCATCAGTGGCGGAGGTAGCGGATCCCTATGGATATAGTATAATCAAGCAGGGTGCTTTGTCCTGGATGATGTCAAGCTTCTTAAGCGTTGTTGGAGCTGGACTCATCCAGGCGAATGGAGAGTATTCCATCACACTCCAGGCTTGTCCTTTGTAGATGGTGGACCGCCTCTGGTCAGTTAAGAATTGAATTACTCGCTGCAGTATTCCTAGCCTCTGACTTACACTTGAAACCATTGTATTTATATGGCAAGTCCAGTTGAGTTTCTGGTCAATAGTAAGCACCAGGATATTGGTAGTGGAGTGGAGTAGAGCAAACACAATGATTTAAGCCTTCCCAGTATTTAGATGGTGAAAGTTTCTGCTCATCTTGTATTAAATGTTAGATAAGCAGTGTGAAAAACTGGTCCAGATTTGGAAGCCAAAAGGAGTGAAAGTAAGATAGAGCTGAGTGTCATCAGCAAACACAGAACAAAAATATATGTTTTCAGATGAAACCAGTAAGGTTAGCAGCAAATGGAAATATCCAGAGTCACAAATTCAAATCTACCTCAGTTGAGGAATTTAACTTATATTATTTATTAAATGAAAAGCTAGGGTTGATTAGGGCCAGATTGAAAGTGAGTAGAGTTGAAAATTAGCACTGTTTAGATCAGAGTAGTGCTGGAAAAGCGCAGCAGGTCAGGCAGCATCCGAGGAGCAGGAAAATTGACGTTTCGGGAAAAAGCCCTTCATCCAGCACCACTCCGATCTAAACTCTGTTTTCCAGCATTTGCAGTCCTCACTTTTGCTCCCTTGAAAATTAGCACTGACAGCTGGAATGCAAGTTCCCCAGTTTCATCCTCTTCTTGGTCATTTTAGCCTCAGAGAAACCAGGGATCACATATCTACCTGTTCCAAATTAACAAGTTAATGAAGTTAAAAATTGCCTTCCAAACATATCCATATAAATTCTATCTCATAGCTCATAAACAAAACAAAATGGGCTTCTCTCAACTGGAATGGCTAACAATTTAGGGTCATTAAGAATGAGACCAAAGGGGACCAATGTGAATATTTCAATCATCTGTCAATTTTTGTAAACTGCAGGGGTCTGTTTCAATGCTAGAGGTGTCTATCTAGCCAGGAATCAGAAAGGTGTACAGGCTTTCACAATCTTTACGGGAGTCTCCCTATTTTCCTGAGGTGGTGATCATCCTGCTGCCTGACCTGCTGTGCTTAGTTGAAGAAACATGCCTCTTACTTACCTCTCATTGAATCCTGCTATTCTTCTCAACCTGAAAGGCCTATGATTAGTCTTCCAGTTTTAAAAACCTGCCCACCATCTTTCCCCATCCTGGGAAAAATCACTAATGAGCATTTTTTATTCTTCTATGAGATGTGTATGACTACAAAACGTCAGCATTTGTTATCCATCCTGGATTATCCTTGAACTGAATGGTTTTCTACATCAGTTCAGAGGGCAGATAAGTGAACTATATATGGCTTCAGACTAACATATAAACCAGACAAAGAAAAGATGGCAGATTTATTTTTTGAAAGGGTATTAGTGAATGAGATAGTTTAATTGTCACAATTACTAACATTAGCTTTCAATTCCAACTTATTAATTGAATTTAAATTCAACCAGCTGCCATTGGTAGGGTTTGAATTTGAGTTCCCAGAGCATTGGGTTGGGCCTATGGATACTAGCCTATTGACAATCCCACTCTGCTACTGTCTCATCCACCACCAAACTCCACCTTCTGCACCCTTTTGTCTCCCAATGGGAAAGGGTTTGGAACTTGGAAAATGTTCTGGTCTTTGTTATTTTCCTCCCTAATCCTCAGTGGTAGAATCCGCCCCTAGCTTTGTTCATGGTAACCTGAAGCCCTTAGATCTAAACATCTGCATCAATGATGTCCTTTAAAGCAGAAAATCTGCAGTTCTTACCTGTGTCTTTTATGTAGCACCAGAAGCAGAACAACGTTATTGAGATTTTACTACTCTCTGAAATAGCTCGTAAGTCACTTAAACCTTTTCAGTGCAGTTTGTGGAATTAATAAAAATGATCCCAGATGGACAATACAGCCTTTCTAAAGGTACATCCTGCCTAACTCAACCCCACCACATCATCCTCACTAACATGTCAAAATTGGATGACATCTCACAGACCAGTTTTACTTACAGAATTGTGCTTTTCAGCTAGACCCATATTGTGGTTAACTTTTGTCTTCTGAAAAGGCCTGGCAAGCTGCTCTGTGATACTAGAATGGATAAAAAATGCTGGTGCTACCAAGGATGCCATACATCTTCTGAATTTTTTTTAAGAGAACATACAGCTGGAAATGAGTGAGGTAGCTCAGTAAATCAGCTTCAGAAACTGCTGTGTGATATTTTACCAACCACATCAGCAGACTGCATCTTGCACTAAGGAGATGCACTGCTGATGAGTGCAGGACAAGAGTATAGTTTGAGTATCATTAACAAGGATACTTTCTGCTGCTGCCTCTTTTAACTCTGCACAATGCCAAAAGTTAGAATTTTTAAAAAATAAACCTCAACTTTGCCTTTCTGTCAATTTTACCTTGAATTGCTAGTGCTTTAAAAGGTAATGAAATTAATACACAATCTGGCAATCCAGGAAATGCATTGCTATCGTCAGGGTTGAATGAAACGTGATTTAAGATTGTGCTTCAGCCATGTTTTTGATTTGTATATTAAGTAATGCAGTTACTCATTTATCACACAAATTAGTTTTCAAAAAGATTACAAAGATAACTGCACAGATTGATTTGAGCAACTGATAGTTAAGTATTAATTTTTTAAAAAAGGTAATTGAATGTTCAGACTCTAGTTTGGATTTTTGAAGGATTTTTTTCAGAAGTTCTAGCACATACATTCTCAAAACATAAATTAACATTTACATATTTGCTTCTCATGAATTTAGTTATGAATTAAATCCCAAAGATTAACAACCAATCTAAAGAAACAAAACTGATGGTTCTGATATTTTTAAAGGATTCTATTCTATTAATAGCAAACAGAAATTTAATTCTCAGTTCTTCATATTGAAACATTTCAAACATTGTGGATAAGTTTGCAGAAAATATCCAGGCTGCAAACTGATTGATGTTTCAGTTTGATCACAACTGCCATGAAAAATTCAACTTATTTTTTCTTTCTTTGTTCTCTCTCCTGTTCAGCCTATGTGGAAGATCAACCAGAGATTTAACAACAAGCTGCATTCTAATTTACTAATACACTTCCTGATTCCTTCCTCTGTAGGACCATAGATAGAGTGAAGTATTCTGGAGAAGTGAAGGAAAAAGAAGTTGCTCAGCAACAGTATGAAGTTGCAGTTTCCCAGGGGCAGACTGCAGGATTGGTAAAGTAAGGGCAAAATTACACTCTTAAAATTACAGATTAATTGGTAAAGAATACTAAAATATGAAAATAATTCATAACATGGGGACGCAGGGGGCTGGTGCTGTGGAAACATGACCACCTCCCCATTCTATCCCTCACCCCAGATAGTTCAGCGGTTACAAGCTTTCCAAGTTGAATTAATTTTCCATGCTCTACTTTCAAACCAAAGGCAACACTCGTTGATAACATCTATTGTTTAACTTGTTTTCTGGTGGACAAAGAGTATCTGGAAGAAAAATGGAAAAGTTCCAAGTCTCAGTAAATATTGCACCAGCCAAAAAAGTTAATTTTGAACTAATCTATGAAGAATTATTAAAACGCAAATTGGGAAAATATGAAATGATCCTCAGAGTAAAACCTAAGCAGCTGGTCAATCATTTCCAGGTAAATTGTTATTTAATATTCTATAACTAAAATATTTTAATTCCAACCTGATGTGTACTTAATAAAATTGTAATTAAAGTCCTTCGTTTTTCTGTTAAATTATTTCTTTTTGTTTAGATTGATGCTCATATTTTTGAACCAAAAGGCATTGCCTTTCTCAATGTCCATGGAACTTTCTTAACAAATGATCTGGATCAAGCTATGGTGAAGAACAGAACTGAAACCAAGGTCTGTAATTCCAAATTTGATGGTGGCATTTTTGACATTTTCCTTTATAAGATGTTAAGAATAACAATAACTGAAATTAAAATCAAATTGAATTTAGGCTCATATTTCCTTCAAACCAACCCTGGAGCAACAGCAAAAATGTCCTGATTGCAATGAAACACTGTTGGATGGAGACTTGATCATACAGTATGATGTCAATAGAGACCTGTCTGGTGGGGACATTCAGGTGAATAGATGACAAATTAAAATAATTTCTACTTGCTCATGTTGTGTAATATTTCACTAATTGCTTCATAATGTTATTTCAGATTGTGAATGGCTACTTTGTTCACCATTTTGCACCTGCAAATCTACCAAGAGTGCCTAAGAATGTTATCTTTGTGATAGACCGCAGCTTTTCTATGCGTGGCCTCAAATTCAGACAGGTATTGCAATTTGCCTAATTCATTAAGTGATCAGTAAATAACCATTAAGTGTTCCATTAACTTAAAGCTTTTACTGAAAACATTCGGCAAACCTGTGAAATATTTCAATGTCTTCTATAGTGCTATTTGTGTCAAAACGTTGACTCCAAAATAAATATATTTGCACAGTGACTTTATTGTTGCATTGATGCTAAAATTGAGAGGCTGGATTTGCATGCAGTAGCACCGTGATGGTGAGAGAGATGGTCAATTATGTTTTCATGCAGAATACAAGTGGGAACTTACATTCAGATTGAAGAGGTCAGGTTTTAGAGTATCTGAGTTTTGGATAGATGGATCCCCAAGGTAACCATAACTGTGAAATTCAGTTCAGTGTTCAGAAATTACCAATAGGTAAAGGAAAAAGGAGGCAAGGGATTGTGAGCTGAGAATAGCTTCGTAGCTATTCTATATAAAATGATGTATGCATTTTAGGGCCAGAGTAAACTACAACTCAGCAAGAGGATTTCAAACATCTTAAAGTTCAATAGGAAACTTTTTTGTTAGTTTAGAGTAAATTAAATAAAGTAATGTTTAGTTAATGTTTTTGATTACTGCTACCATAAAAGGGTGTGATGCAAAGGTAGAACTGACACCCCAACCAGTTCCGTCATCGTATTACTGAATGGCAGAATACAGCTGAAAGCCAAATGGCTGACTCCTTTTCCTAAGTTCTGTGCTCCTTTGTTAATACTTGAAAATTTGGCAGGTGAAGTTTCTGGTCAGTCACTGAAATTCAAATAAATTTTAAAGATTCTTGGTCTCTGAAGTGACCATAATTCATTCAGTGACAGTAAATGTGGTGTGGACTCATTATCATTATTTGCTTGTGAATTCTTGGCTACAGATTAAGTTTAGTCATACAAGATTTTTACACTGGATCACAAAGCTGGGAATCGTAATATCCCAGCCTTAGTTTTAATCTGGATCTTCAGTAGTATAATTTTAAAATTCTGGTCTCTTAGAGAGAGTGAGGAAAATTGGATTCTCAGCCATTAATCTGGTTCCACGTGGAATATTTTACAAAGAGGAGGAAACAAATGTGGAGAGAGGAATATCCCTAACCTGAGATGATAACATAAATATTATTTCCTCATTTGTAGACAAAGCTGGCTCTACTTAGAATATTAGGAGACATGAGCACACAGGATTATTTTACAATAATCAGTTTTGATTCTACCATTGAAAAGTGGCGAGATTCACTAGTTCAGGCAACTGCGGAAAATGTTTTGCAAGCGAAAAGATACATCATCTACTTACAACTTGGAGCAGGTGAGCATATAGGGCTGAATTTTATGTTCTTCCCCGTTGTTGAATTTTGCCACAAAGAGGGCATTTAATTGGGGTTGGTGGAGGTTGAGAGAACCTGCCATTTAAGCCCAGTCGGGGAAGGCATGTCGATGACCCTTCTGCCCTATTGCTAATTGAGACCTTTAAGTGGGCAATTAAAGTCCCATTAAACTCAATTTAGCTGCAAATAAGTATTCCCAATGATTTCCGTTGTAATTTTCAAATTGATTTTTTTCAAATGTAATGTTTCTCAGCGGATTAATGAGCCTTTAAACTAAGACACCCTCTGACTGCTTGGGCGAATGCAAAAGTCCTCATTGTATTACCCAAAGAAGAGCAGATAGTTGTGTCAGCATCTTGACCAAGGTGTTTCTCTCAATTTGGTCAATTCATTAATTTGCTGTTTGCTACAGCCTGCTGTTTGAAAATTGGCATCAATATTTGCCAACATAAAAAAAAATTGCACTACAAAAGTAATCCATAGATTGTAAAATGATTGGGACATCTCTTGTCATGTTAAGGTACTATATAAATGCAAGTACTTTCCTTATCATAATTCAAGTCCTTTGCAGCTAAACCTTAATAGAAATCTGCCAAAAATAATATGCCAAAGCCTGGATCTGTTCAGACTGATTATTGATGAGGGCAGGAAAGTGAACAATGACACAGCCAATTTTATTATGGTACCACATTTAATCATTGATAAATATATTTGAAACCCATTTACAAAATGTAGAGTTGTTACTATGAAAAGGTTTACTTAGTGCTCTAAATTAATTATAGCCTGTTGCCAATGTTAAAAGCATAAATAATTGAAAATAGCATTGCATTTGGGTTAATGACATACATATTAATATTCTTTTTGCTTAAATAAATATAATATTAACAAATGTTGCACAGTTTGATACATTTGAAATTTTGTGCTTGAATCAGATTTCATCACCTTCTCAAGGGCAATTAGGATGGACTATAATTGCTGCCACATATCCCTGAATGAATGAATAAATAATTTCTAACAAGAGCAGTTCTGTTTTTAAATAGCTGTTACATTTTGAGTAAGTTATCCTCAGTTAAGTTATAAAAAAGAATACCAACATTCATTTCCTCTGTGTCACACATGAGATTTTGAGACTAAAGTTCCTGTATCAAAAAGTTTAGCAAACAAAGGCAGTCATTTAAGGCAGTAGTAAGTATTCATGACATGTGACCAATCTTGGCAGGAAAACTGAAAAAGTAAATCAAAGAGATGCATAGTGTTCAAATGGCAATTAAATGTTGACCTCATCCACTGTTTACTTAAGAACAGTTAGGCTTTTCAGCCTCAAAATCACCTTAGCAGCAAAATAAGGCATTTTGCAAAACAGTTTGATATGACCCTATGACTGTTTATAATCTAATTTACAATGAGCCATTCCATAGAAGACCACTATGATATATATAAAAAGATTAAAATCAATTCCTCGTACCCCAGAGTTGCAGTTTGTCATACTTGTTGGTCACTGTGTCACAGATAATTATGAATAGGAATTTTAAAAAAGCAGGGAAAGATTTTGATGGTGTCACAGAGGGGCATTTCCCATATGTATTTTTCATATTTAAGTGCACAAGATATTCATTTTTGAATATAAGTTTATAACATAAACTGATTACTTTTCTCTTTCATTCCAGAAACAAACATAAATGATTCTCTGTTACTAGCTATAAGTCTTCTGGACACAGCTCACAAACAAAAGCTGCCTGAGAGAAGTGTCTCCATGATAATTCTTTTAACAGATGGTGATCCAAATGTGGGTTAGTTTAAGATACATTTTCTTCCTTGATACAGATCTGAACTATCAAATATGATAAAGCCTTTGCACTATATTATGCATTTTCTGAAGGATATATGGAAATATGTTCTGGTCATAAACTTCAAATCTTACAAGGCCTGAGTAATATCTTTATTTACAGTGAAGTTAATGTGAACCAGTTGCTTAATTATTATCATATCACTATTGATTTGACCATCATCACATTAGATAGTAGGATGAATTTTTGCATCTAAAGATGTGCGTTTCTAATCTTCGAAAGTGGCTATTACTTTGAAAATAGTGAAGGGAAGTCAGAGGATGATTTATGGAGTGCAGGTTCATACTTCCTTGAAAGTGGAGTTCCAGGTAGACAGGATAGTGAACAAGGCATTTGGTGTGCTTTCCTTTATTGGTCAGTGCATTGAGTATAATTGGGAGGTCATGTTGTGGCTGTACAGGACATTGGTTAGGCCACTTATGGAATATTGCGTTCACTTCTGGTCTCCCTGCTATAGGAAGGATGTTGCGAAACTTGAAAAGGTTCAGAAAAGATTTACAAGGATGTTGCCAGGATTGGAGGGTTTGGGCTATAGAGAGAGGCTGAATAGGCAAGGACTACATTTCCCTGGATCTTTGGAAGCTGAGGAGTGACCTTATAGAAATTTATCCAATCATGAGGGACATGGATAAGGTGAATAACCAAGGTTTTTTCCTGAGGGTTGGGGAGTCATAGGTTGAGACTAGAGGTCATTGGTTTAAGATGAGAGGAAAGATTTAAAAGGGACTGAAGGGACAACTTTTTCACACAGAGGTTGCATATGTGGAACAAGCTGCCAGTGGATGTGGTGAAGGCAGATACAATTACGACATTTAAACCACATCTGGATTCCAATATGAATAGGATGGGTTTAGAGGGATTTGGGCCAAATGTGGGCAAATAGGATGAGATTAATTTTGGATTTCTGGTCGGCATGGACAAGTTGGACTGAAGGCTTTGTAACCATACTGTGCAGCTCCAAGACTCTATTAGTCTATATTAACTCACCATATTATACTTTTGCAATTGGTTATATACTTGAGAATTTGAGAAAGTACATTTATTTAACCTTTCTGCGCCTACAGAAAATTGATTTATTTCTTAAAATGGCCTTTAAAACTAAATGTAAACTATTAATAAGAGAAAGTCAAAAGAAGTCATTAAATAAGATAAATTTGTTCACTTATATCACAGGAGAAAAGGACCCAGTGAAAATCCAAATCAATGTTAAAAATGCCATACAGGAGAGGTATAGTTTGTACTGTCTTGGCTTTGGTTTTGACGTTGATTACAGTTTCCTGGAAAAAATGGCACTGGATAATGGTGGCGTGGCTCGACGTATTTATGATGATTCAGATTCAGCCTTGCAGCTCCAGGTAAGTAGATGATTCATAAATAATCATTAATAAAGACCCATTCACAACTTAAATCAGATCTCATACAATTCCTCATTCATGATAGAATAAGAAAAGGTGAATTTTGCTTTTACTTTATCAGGAAGGAATTTTATGTGGTCAGTAGGAGAAAATATAAAATGAACTTAGGACTGGATTTGACCAAAAATTGGCCACTGTTCAATTTTGGTAAGTTTCATCGAGGGTTTCTCTTGATCATATCAAATGAGATTTCTCACACTACAACACTTGAGCCTGCACGCTTGGTCTGAGGTTGCCATCTGAGTCAGTGCAATATCCACAGTCAGGAAGAACACCCAGCAATACAGGACCTCTGTGAGGATAAATACCACCATCTTCTACTTGCTACCTCATGCTCACTCGATCCCTGCTATTGCATTCACCTCACACTGATGCTCATGGTCCACCACTCTCAGTACTGCATGCACATCTTCCCACACTTCCTATCACTCATCCCAACTTCCTACACTACTAACCCTGCAAGAATCTACATTGCTTATTTGTTCTTTTGGGACACCTCACCACTTTTCCCTAATCTGCATTAGCACTAACAGTTGTGCCACCCACTTTAATATCACTCTTTATCTGAATTTCTCTCATTCAAGGAGAAAATGATCCACAATGGGGTAGAGAGAGAGAGAGAGAGAGACTTGGCTCCTCACCAATTTGATGAGAGGATCCTGGCCCTGGCCAGTGATAACTACAATTGCTCACGTAATGATGCCAAAACCACCTGTTATGAAGAAGTATCATTGGACCCAAAACATTAACTCTGCCTACTCTCCACAGATGCTGCTATGTAGATGGCAAAGTGGCACAGTGGGCAGCACAGTGGCGCAGTGGTTAGCACTGCTGCCTCACAGTGCCAGAGACCCGGGTTCAATTCCCACCTCAGGCGACTGACTGTGTGGAGTTTGCACATTCTCCCCGTGTCTGCGTGGGTTTCATCCGGGTGCTCTGGTTTCCTCCCAAAGTCCAAAGATGTGCAGGTCAGGTGAATTGGCCATCCGTAGTGTTAGGTAAGGGATAAATGTAGGGGTATGGGTGGTTTGCGCTTTGGCGGGTTGGTGTGGACTTGTTGGGCTGAAGGGCCTGTTTCCACACTGTAAAGTAATCTAATCTAAACTGCTGAGTTTACCCAGCAATAACAGTTTTTGTTGAAGAAACATTAACTTTATCTTTTGCATATATGGACTAAGAATTCACAAAAATAATATTTACAATTTCTTTATTAGAATCTTAATAATTAATTCAAATACTTTAAAGAAATGGCTTTCAAATATCTCTTATATCTTTAGTTTTTTTTGTAGATGGCTCCCTATATTTGTTTTCCCACAGGGTTTTTATAATGAAGTAGCAAATCCCTTGCTTTTGGATGTCGAGATGCAATATCAGGAGAATGCCATTTCAGAGTTAACAGAGGCCAATTTCCGACAGTATTATGATGGATCTGAAATTGTCGTAGCTGGCAAGATAGCAGACAACAGTCTTGATACATTCATGGTAGAAATTACAGCTAAAACTGTAAGTACCAAAACTCCTCATATGTATTCTGTAATGTTTCATTGGAAAATCGGATTTGGAGCAAAGCCAATTTAAATTGCTACATTGTTTCGTCCCACGTTTAAAATCTTGTGTACATTTTGAATAGTATCTTAAATAAAAATATGAGCTACAGTTTTCATACAGAGTTAATGTAGCAACTTCATATGTGGTAAATGTGGAGCAGTTTTAGCCTCAAGGTCTGACAATCAAACACTTTAGGAATTATTCAGTTATTTTTGTGGTTTTGATTAGTTTGGCGGACATGATGGAATTAGGGAACAGTGGGTGTAGGCAATACAGCTCTCAGCATCTCCTTAAATAGTGCCATTAATAGCAAAAATAAACAGCATCTGTATATTTAACGTAGGAAATGATCCAAGAATTCCATGGCACACTCCAAGTAAAAAGGGCTTAAGCGTGTGTTTGTAAAAGGTGATCAAAAGCAAGTTTGGTTTTGAAAACATGCTTACAGGCTGCAAGAGAAGAAACAATGCAAAAAGAATCTTGGAATTATAGATGAGAGTTCTGCTATTGATAGTGGAAGGACAAAAAAGGATGCTCACATGTCCAGAATTATGCAAGTGTAGAGGAGATAGCAATGAAGAATATCATGGACACCTGCTGTTTTGAATCCATGTTCTAACTTAGAGAAGAATACTGTGAAGTAAAGCTAAAGAATTGGTTCATGCTTTGTGTGGGAGCTTTCATCACATCCCTGCCATCCTCTTTTGTCTGTATCTCTTTATTCTTGGCTTTTCCTCTTACTCTCTCGTGCCTCAGGAGCAGATCTTCCTTTGATATATTTTGGAGTGTTTTCTCATCTTGCATTCCTATATCAGTTGATATTTTTGTTTCTCGTTCAGATGCTGATCAAATTGAAAGAAAGCTTTTCATTTTTACAGATCTCTTTCAGATCTTAAAAGTATGGTTTATACAGAATGAAAAACTTTGAATAGCAGTGATTGTTTTTGGGTGGATAAATACAGCAGCCATTAAATGCACAAAATTAGTTTTCCTCGGTCCCATTCACAAATGCATTTGGTTGCTGCTGTAGGCCTAAACACATTGCTGTAATATTCTACTTCTCTTTAATTTCCATCTTTTCTGGCTACCCCTCCTACACCCTTGTCTATTGTTTTGTCTCCTTTTATTTCTCCCTTGTCAGATACACTACCCGCCCATGTCAACATTTCCATACTCCTTTATCTTTCTATTCTCCTACCACTGACCAGGTCTGACTTGTTTTATAAGACTATAGCTCCCTTCTGTATCTCCCTTGACATCTTCTGAAGGGTACTCCAGAAAGATACTTGGTGCTACTTCACAATATATAGCAACCACAACAGTTCCATTCTGCCCTTAAAAGTATTTTTTTGTTACCTGTGATATAACAATCTGTGAATTGCCTTGGAATATATTGTTACATTAACAACATTATGTAACAGAAGGTTATTGTTGAGATAAATATATACCCATCTAATATGCTTTCAATTACTGAAGAGATCTGTTTACTATCTTATGTGGGATACAGCAATGCCAACACTTCCTCCAGCTACACAAGGAGGTGCTCATGTTTGAAATGGGCCTTTCGCCCTTGATTTTCTAACTCAAGGACAAGAATGCTACCAACTATGCTAAGCTGTCAGTGCATGAATAATATGACTTAATTTTATTTGAAAGTTCCTGCATTCAGCTCGTTTTATCTCTTACAACATGTCATAGTTGATTCTACATAAATTAGACAATCTCCTCATGAACAGTATGAATTATTTTTATGGATTAAGATTGAAATCTGTAATGTCAGTGATTTTGATAATATGATTCTCTTGCAGGCAAGCAGTAATTTATCTCTTGAAGAGAAAGTCAATGTGTCAGAGGCAGAGAGGATTCTGCAATATCAGCAATATGTTTTTGGTGACTTTACTGAGAGATTGTGGGCATACTTGACTATTCAACAACTCCTAAATCAAAGGTAAAGTAGAATTTCTTATTCTACAAAATTGCATTTTTGTTGATTAACAAGAAAAAAAAGGCTGAGTTCATATTTGAAAAGTTATGTGTAGTTTAACATAGAAAATATAACAAGTTTTTATTGTAAAAGAATTTTAGCCACTCTAAGTTAGAATAGAAATGAAGAATTAAATTAATTCCTCAACATCTCTGCAGCTGACAATACAAAAAGTATATAAGATATTTAAAAGAGAGAAGCAGAGGGAGTATTGAGTGAGTCTGGAGAAGTAGTAATGATTATTTAAAAATGCCGGATGAACTTCATTCTTCACGGTGGAAGACATCAGTAGCATACCAGAACTTAAAGCAAGTCCAGGGCAGAGGTGAACATAGTGGCTGTCACTAAGGAGAAAGTGCTGGAGAAGCTAAAAGGTCTGAAGGTGGATAAATCATCCAGGATAATTGGACTGCACCTCGGACTCTGAAGGAGAAAGCTGAGGAGATTGTGGAGACATTAATGATCTTTCAGGAAGGATTGCAGTCAGCCAGGGTCTGAGAGGGTATTAAATAGCTAATATAACAGCTGTGTTTAAGAAGGGAGGGAGGCAGAACACATGAAACAACAGGCTGATTAGCCTGACCGCAGTCATTGATAAGACTTAAGCATCCATTATTAATGATGAGACTGTGGAGTACTTGGAAATGCATGGTAAAATGCCATGCCTGACAAATTCTTCGAGAACATAATGAGCAAGTTAGACAAAGGAGAGCGAATGGTCATGATCTATTTGGATTTCCAGAAGGCCCTCGACAAGGTACGTGCAGGAGGCTGCTAAATAAGACAAGAGCCCAAAGTGTTGGGGCAAGGTGCTGGCTGACTTTCAGAAGGCAAAGAGTGGGGTTAAAGGGTCTTTTTCAGGATGGCTACTGGTGACTAGTGGAGTTCTACAGGGGTCAGTGTTAGGACCACAACTATTCACATTATACATTAATGTTTGGACAGAGGAGCTGAAGGCACTGTTGTGAGGTTTGCAGATGACACAAAGATAGATGGAGGGACAGGTAGTGTTGTGGAGGCAGAAGAAATTAGACACGTTAGGAGAGTGAGCAAAGAAGTGGCAGATGAAATATAAACGATTTTCTTAAGTTAACATGAAGATTACGAAGGCAAATACAATGTTAGCAATCATTTCGAGAAGGCTAGAATACAAGAGTGGAAATTGTACGGCTGAAGCTGTATAAGGTTGTGGTCAGACTGCATTTGGAATATTGTAAGCAGTTTTGGGCCCTGTATCTAAGGAAGGATTTTCTGACCGTGGAAAGGTTGCAGAGGAGGTTGATGAATTATTCTGGGAATGAAGGGCTTGATGTATGAGGAGTGGTCTGTATTCTATGAAGTTTAGAAGAATGAGGGGAATCTCACTGAAACTTACTGAGAGGCCTGGATTGAGTGGACATGGAAAAGATGTTTCTACTAGTCGGAGAGATTAGGACCTGAGGGCACAGCCTCAAAATAAAGGGACAACCCTTTAGAGTCATAGAGATGTACAGCATGGAAACAGAACTTTCGGTCCAACCAGTCTATGCCGACAAGATATCTAGTCCCACTTGTCGGCACCCGGCCCATATCCCTCCAAACCCTTCCTATTCATGTACCTATCCAAATGCCTCTTAAACGTTGCAATTGTACCAGCCTCCACCACTTCCTCTAGCAGCTCATTCGATACACGTACCACCCTCTGTGTGAAAACGTAGCCCCTTAGGTCTCTTTTATATCTTTCCCCTCTCACCCTAAACCTATGCCCTCTAGTTCTGGACTCCCTCACCCCAGGGAAAAGACTTAGCCTATTTACCCTACCCATGCCCCTCATAATTTTGTAAACCTCTATAAAGTCACCCCTTAGCCTCCGACGCTCCAGGGAAAACAGCCCCAGCCTGTTCAGCCTCTCCCTATAGCTCAAATCCTCTAACTCTGGCAACATCCTTATAAATCTTTCTGAACCCTTTCAAGTTTCACAACATCCTTCCGATAGGAAGGTGACCAGAATTGCACACAATATTCCAACAGTTGCCTAACCAATGTTCTGTACAGCCGCAACATGACCTCCCAACTCCTGTACTCAATACTCTGAATAATAAAAGAAAGCATACCAATTGAGAATAGAAAGCATAGAATTGAGATGAGGAGGAATTTCTTCAGTCAGAGGGTGGTGAATCTATGGAACTCCTCTCTACAGAAGATCGTGTAGGCCAAATCATTGAGTGTATAGATAGGTAGAGAAATAGATAGATTTTTGATTGGAAAGGGATTCAAGAGTTACAGGGAGAAAGCAGGAGAATGAGGTTGAGAAACATTATCAGCTATGATTGAATGGTGGCGTAGACTCATTGGACTGAATGGCCTAAATCTGCTCCTCTACCTTGTGGTCTTATGATCCCAGGAAGAAGAAACAAGAATGGTTATTTTAAGTTCTAGACTAAAGATCAGAGGTTTTGAATTGAAATCCCACCATTGTAGCTGCTGAATACAAATTTAATGAATTAATTTTTGATATAAAGTATTTGTGTTAATAATTTCAGTCCAGTGAAGCAACACAGATGCTGACATTCAGGTTGAATAGTGAAAATTTTAGTGGCGTTAAGCAATCTCACAAATAGTGGATCAAATCAAAATTCTGCAGTAATACTACATTTAAGTCATGAGTGGGGTGAACAATTGAGCAAGTAAATTGAGGAGGAGACTACGTGAACATCTGCACTCCAGAATGTAGCACAAGGGTGAAAAAAAAACACTAAATAATTGAAACCATCTTTAAGTAGAAGTGCTGAATGGATCGTATATCTCAGCCTCTTCCTGAGATTTCCAACATCACAGATGCCAGGTTACTGCCCATGGGATATCAAGGAGGTACTAGATACAGGAAAAGGCCATGGGCCCTCAAGGATTTAAAATTTATTTAAATGGCATCCGTGAAGGGACCAAAGATACTATCGCTAAATTTGCTAACAATACAAATATGGGTAGAAAAGTAAGTTGTGAAGAGGACAGAAGGATGCTACAAAAAGGTACAAGTTGTGAGCGGCAAAGATGAGACAAATATAGAATAATGCAGAAAATGTGAAATTATTCATTTTGGCAGCAAGAAGAAAAATTGTTATTGCAGTGGTTAAAGATTTCAAAGCTCCGCAATATAGAGTGAACCACATAAGATTAGTACGCAGATACAGCAAGTAATTAGGTAAGCCAATAGAATGTTATCATTTATCATGAGGGAAATTTAACACAAAAATTGGGTAGTTATGCACGGTACAGTTGAGACTGCATCTAACATTCTGTGTGCAGTATTAGTCAACTTATTTAAGAAAGAATGTAAGTGTTTTGAAGGTGGTTCATAGGTTTACCAATCTAATACCTAGAATGGTGAGGTTGGGGGTTGCCTTATGAGTTAGAAATGAAAGAGATTATTTGATTGAAACATCCTAAGTGGTCTTGCTTTGGTGAAAGTGAAGAGAATGTTTCCTCTTATAGGAAAAGCTACAACTATTAGGTCATTGTTTAAAAAAATATAGTGTGGCCCTTTTGAAACTTCAGTTGAAATATTTGCTCTGGTGGAAGTGGTGGAAGCAGAGTCCTTTTTTTTAGAAGCAGAAGTATGCAGAGTCTTGATTGCAAAGGAGGTGAATGTTAATCAGGGTCAGTGGGATTGTGGATTTGAGGTTGCAATGAAACCAGCTGTGATCTTATTGAATGATGGAGGAGCTGAATGGCCTACTCCTTCTTCTAATTTGCATGTTGGTACATATGGATCAACATTACCTTCTGGTTTTCTGTTGATTTTTAGGGGTTTGCTGATCTATTATGTTTTCAGTAACATAAGTACAGGTAATTAACAGTCTACAAAATGCAAAAAAGAATGCAATGATTGAACTGATTTCCCAGGAATTACTATTTATGTAACAAGAAGGAATATAATTTGCAAATAGCTTCCTAAACACCTTCATAAAAATGTATGTAAGATGCTGACTGGCATCCAGATAAACAACTTGCTGATTATCCACAGTTTTGCTTTCTGTCCCTCTACACATTTAAAATAAAACATCAATACCCTAATTGCCTCCCCTATATGTTCCCTCTGTGTAGTTTCCTCAGTATTTTGAAATTGTGGTCACAACTTTCGTTAAGCTTGATCAGTGGTGGATAAAGTTGCATATGCATAAAATACCTACCCGCCAATTCATTACTGAGCCTTCAAAATGCGAAAAAAAAATGAAAAACAATGATGTGATACTGCTGAAGTAATTTAAAAGTCCCAGTTGGGCAGCAAATTGATTTATTTTTTGAAATGAGCCTCAGGGGTAAAGAGAATTTTGAAGATGACTGTTCAGAACTTCTAGAAATTTAATGTAGATCTTGGAGTACACAATCAAGCTTGATTAAAAATTTAGTTCACAAATCTAATTAAGGCAAATTGAATCAGTAGCTTTAATCTTTAAGTCATGCAAGAAATACCTGCATTATTTCTACCCACCATGCAGATGTAATGGCTCTGGTATTGGGCTAGTGACTGAGAGACCTAAGCAAATGTTCTAGATCTTTCTATGGCAGTTGAGAACTTAAATTCAATTAATTAAATATCGGAAGGATGTTGTGAAACTTCAAAAGGTTCAGAAAAGATTTACCATGATGTTGCCAGGGTGGAGGGTTTGAACTATAGGGAGAGGCTGAAAGGCTAGGACTGTTTTCCCTGGAACGTCAGAGGCTGAGGGGTGACCTTATAGAGGTTTATAAAATCAAGAGGGGAATGGATAGTGTAAATAAACAAAGTCTTTTTACTGGAGTCGAGGAGTCTAGAACTAGAGGGCATAGGTTTAGGAAAGGAGGGGAAAGATATAAAAGGGAGCTAAGGAGCAACCTTTTTACACAAGTGGTGCATGTATGGAATGAGCTGCCATTGGAAGTGGTGGAGGTGGGTACAATTATAACATTTAAAAGGCATCTGGATGGGTACATGGATAGGAAGGGTTTAGAGGGTTATGAGCCAAGTGCTGGCAAATGGGACTAGGTTAGGTTAGAATATCTGGTCAGCATGGATGAGTTGGATCAAAGGGTCTGTTTCCATGCTGTACATCTCTATGACTCTATGACTTCTGAAACCTTGTCCAGGTGTGCCCAGGCCTCCAGCCAGGCTGTACAAATCCAGCTACATCTCTGGCATCTATTGGACATATAGCAAAGTAACCCAGTCTGTTCTGTCCACAAAAAGCAGGAAAATTTTCAGAATAAAGCCAAAATAGTGCAGTTTCTGGAAATCTGAAACAAATACAGTGAATGCTGGATAAACTCATCAGGTCTGGCAGCATATGTGGAGAGAGAAACAGACTCTTCATCTGAAGAGTCATACCAAATGTAAAACACTAACTCTGTTTCTCTCGCCACAGGTGTTGACAGACCTGCTGAGTTTCCCTAGCACTGTCTGTGTTTCAGGTCAAATTCAATCTGGTCACCTACTACCTTTCATTCTTAGACAAAAAGGTCAGGTCCAAAGTTACCTTTGGCAACATGACAGCGTTTGATCTTGTAGTGAAATTTGAATCAGTAAGAATGAGGAAGAAACTGGTTGGAATCATGCTATGAAAATAGTTGTGGTTGAACAGGGCCAGTCATTTCAAACCCAGGATGTTAGTACATGAAGTCCTCAGGATAGTATCCAACAATAAAACGTCTTTAGCTGTGAATATTGTGACTACTATAAATGTGAGTTATGAATATTTTCATGGGGGATAGAAACATTAGTTCAGTTTTTTTACCTGGTATAGATTACCCAAAGAAATACAATCAAATCATGATTCAAATGTTGTGTCACAAATATTTGAAGAAATACTTAATGGTTTGGGGATAAAATAATACACATTTTTAGTCTAACATTCCCAAAAGCATGAAGTATTAGAAAGTTAGCATTAAACTTTAAAGATCAAAATTAAAGACTATTATCAGAAATGTCCTAGTGATTGGGCTAAAGGAATTCCTTTGTTACCATTTGCCATCAGTAATGCCCTGAATGAGTCAACGGGAATCAAACCATCTAAACCAATATGTGGGCAAGATGTGAAAGGTCACCTTAAATTAGTTTTTAAAAATCCAAGGCTCATAGTTCACTTCTAAACTTTGTATGAAATTTCTGAGAAAAATACCATTCAGAATGAAAATGTACGTGTAACCTTTCAAAGATTAATCAACTAAATCATTGAAGGATTATGCAATTGTCTTGCATATATTGATGATTCAATTGTTTTGTTGGAGGATTATTTTATAATGCTGAAACAAGTTGTTTGAATATAAAGTATTCATTTGGTTATAAACTTGGTAAAAAAAAAAGTTGCCAAGCTAAAAGTTATTTTGATAAGGCTAATTCGAATCTAGAGCAGTAAAAAAGGGCTACCTTGGATTTTTCCAGTGCAAGATAAAATGAGAGATTTTGCAGGATTCAGACTTAAATACATTCTACTGGAGGTTTGTTCCAAATTTAGGCACTGTATTGGTTCCTCTGATAACGTTTTAAAGAGTCAAGAAATCTGAATGAAGATAAAAGTATTAGACTGACAGCTTGAAAACTGTACTAACGACTGCACCAGTTTTTAGCAACACTGAATTAAGCTAAATGATTTAAACCAGCTGTCGATGCCAACTCATCAGTTTGTATGCAGGAGAATGAGATTGAGATTGAATAGCCAGTCAGTGACTTTTCTTGCCAGTGAAACTACATAACTGCAGAAAAAGAGATTTGAGTTTTGTTTTGGCTCCATAATGTTTTTAAGGGATTTTGAACCAATGATACTTAAGGAACAGGAACACATTTTCAAGTCAAGGTAGTGAGAGGAACTTGCATGTGGTGGTGTTCCCATGGTTCTGCTGTTCTAGTTCTTCAAGGTGGAAGTCATCGTGAGTTGGAAGGTGCTGCCTAAGGAGCTCTGAATTTCTGCTGTGTATCTTGTAGGTAGTACACACTGTTGTTACTGAGCTTCGGTGATGGGGGAGTGGATGTTTGTAGATGTGTTGCCAATTAAGCGGGCTTTTTTTATCCTGGATGGTGTCAAACTTCTTGAGTGCTGTTGAAGCTAATAGTGCATTGGGTGTACATACATCACACAAACTGCAAGAACTCTGAAGGCAGTTATCCCCACTTTCTCAAACTTAATTAGTGATAGGCAATAAATTCTGGCCATATCAATAACACTCCTATTCCATGAATGAACTGAATTAATTTTTAAAAATATGTTTGTACAGCTGTAATCCCCCATAGGGGCTCATAATGTTTAAAAGTATATTAGCATTTCTAGTAATGGGATAATTGGAATTGCACAATATGATTGTAAGTTTTAAGACTTCTATCTTGACAAACAAACTAAAAGAAACGTTGACTAAACATTACCTAATAGGCACCAAATACTGTGATCTACAGAAAAGGTAACCCTTATTCATGTCTTCAAATGGTCTAAAACCCCTAAACCACACAAACAGAAAGCTCTCCACAAGATTATAGACTTTTCAGGAAATAATCTGAAGTCAATGCCAGCATCTACCATGTTCATTTGTTTCACCAAGTGACAGGTTGAGTGACCTTTGAAAGATACTTCTCTCAATAATCAGAGGATTCTCAATCTGACTGCCAGCAGTAAGGTCCACTCTGGCAATTTTTCCTCCCTGCCTCATCATAGCAATTCTAAAATCTAAAATTGACCAGAGTTTAAAAAAATCACACAATGCCAGGTTATAGTCCAACAGGTTTATTTGGAAGTATAAGCTTTCGGAGCTCTGCTCCTTTGTCAGCAGCAGGATCATAGGACACAGAATTTATAGCAAAAGATCATGGTGTCATATAACTGATACAATATATTGAACAAACCTAGATTGCTGTTAAGTCTTTCATCTTTTAGAATGGGTTCAGGCCCAATCTGGGTTTGTTCAATATATTGCATCAGTTGTATGACACTGATATTTTGCTATAGACTCTGTGTCCTATGATCCTACTCCACTACCTGATGAAGGAGCAGCACTCCGAAAGCTTGTACTTCCAAATAAACCTGTTGGGCGATAATCTGGTGTTGTGTGATTTTTAACTTTGTTCACCCCAGTCCAACACTGGCACCTCCACACTTTGACCAGAGAAAATCTTCCCTCCCACATTCCAACTAACAGCTCACAAATTGTTAGGAGCAATATGCATTAGAGATGAGTTAACCTGTAAAAATCCACATGAATTTCCAGCTGGAATTAGAATAAGGTAGAGTTTTAATTAACTTTATAAGTAATAATCATTTAAGATGCATTTTCCATTCATTCTTACACAAGACAATAGTCAGGTTAAATAGCAAATTGGTTAAAACGCATAACCACACTCTGATGCGTGAAAATGCAACATGGCTGAACCTGCATTAACCCTGAGGCTTTATTTGGGAATGGAATGTGAAAATGATCCCATACCACACTGAGAAGACAAAGCAGTGGAGTTTAGTCAAGGATGTGAACAAAGCGCTGGCTTCAGAGAGTAGATAGGTTGTCAGCTGGGAAAATAGGGAGTAGGAAGACCAGGGGGTAACTGGCACCTTGCCACTTTTGTGCTTCAGAATTTAAGTAATGTACTAACTACATTACTTACAATGAATAAGTATCTGATGAATCATCATTGAGTTGGAGTGCGACATTGGAATCTTTTTCTCGAGTAGCCCAAGTTTAGCCCAGTAAATAATCATTGACCTGTACGTTGAGGCTCCAAGATTATTTTGTAAAATAATCTGCCACAACTCAAATAAGCCTTCTCCTTTCTGATGACCTGACTAGCTGAAGGCTTTGACTGCCCGAGATATTTCATTTTCATCTTTCTTTCGCTCCAAAAACTTTGAGACAGAAAATAAGTTCATTTGTCCCAACTGCTCCTACCTTTGTTTACAGATGTGAATGTTTTCAATTAGTCTGAACTTGGGTCTCAGATCTACATGGTAATCAAAGCACACAGATTTGTTCTCAGGCACATCTGTCACAGATCATATCACCATCTTGACTACTCAATTTTTCCTTGAATTAGAGATAGTCAAATACATGACCATCTTATAAAACCTTGCCCTTGTAACAATATGAATGGGGATGACAATGAAATTGTCAGCATCTTGGTCAAATAGTCTACCCCACTAAAACCAATCTCCCCAGTGAAGAATATAAATTGGGAAAATTGTCCGTCTTTGAATTATACCTTAGCATCAGTCATTGCTTTCAGAAGAGGAGGAAGGAGAAAACAAGATGGAAAGCCGGAACGGAGAAAAATTGATTGCTTTTTTGTCTTGGAATAGTGCATAACCTGTGCAATCTGTTACACTTTCAGAATTTCAGCGGATGCAGGAGAAAATAAAAAACTAACAGCCAGGGCCTTGGAACTTTCATTGAAGTACAGTTTTGTAACACCACTAACTTCAATGGTTGTGACAAAACCTGAGGAGAACAAAATGGATGTAATTGCCATGGCTGACAAACCCATTAAAAATGGTATTCATTTTTATTTAGTTCTTTGGGTTTTAAATTACTGTTTTTAGAATTTCATTTATACTTTGGCAAAGACGTTAGTCATAGTTTAAACAAAGGAAATATTTATTGCAGAAAATGCAGAATGACCCTCAAAAATACCATTAGTGATTGAAGCCCATGCACTTAGAAGGCTTAAAGTATATTCCTTTTGTTATTTTAAAGCTACAGTCACATTAATGAAAATGATTCATTCATTGGTATTGTCATAATAATTTTTTTAGACATGTATGCAAATATGTGTACTTCCAGGAAAGAAACAGTGAAACATTATAATATTTCTTAAAACTGCAAACTTAAGCATTTGCACGTACAATATCTTCAAACAGAGGTACTGAATAGATTATCGGTTTAGGCCTCCTCCTAAGAGCCCCTGCATCACAAATGCCAGTCTTCAGCTAATTGAACCTATTTATGAAATATCAAGAAACCACTGAAGGCACTGGATGCTGCAAAGCGTATGGTGCCTACTATTTGGAATAGTACTAAAGAATTGTGTCCCTAGCTGAGCTGTTCCATGAGCCACAACATTAGTCACAACCCAGCATGTGGAAAGTTGCCCTGATATGCCTGATCTGGGAGAAATAAATTGTCTAAAACAACATTGTTTGGGGCACAGATTCAAAAAGAAACCAAGTCTAGGTTTGTTTATCACCTGAACTGAAAATTAAGATATTTAATAAACACCTAGCCCCAAATTTCCATAAAGTAATTTATGCTGGATTTTGTCCTTAGTCTGAGATTTATGCCCATCAACCTTCTACTGAACATTGGCACCTAAATAGAAACATATTTGCCTCAGTGAGTTCACCAGTCACTGTAACTGATTTTTCATATGTGATTTTGAGCATCTTCCACTGGAAGTTTTAGCAGAGACATCTAAAGAAGGGAGTGTATGTACAAAGGCAAAATGGTTGAGAGTTTTAGTGAGACTGACCTCCAATCACTCCCAGATGGGGGTGCCACAAAAGGAGAATGAGGCTGTTGGGTTTCATGTGTAGGAGCCCAAAAGGTGTTTTGAACCACATGAAGATTGTGGAAGCGGCACTGAATGTCACATCTTTCACCTCCAGGATTGTAAACCAGTGCTATAAGGAGTCCAACGAGCTGATAAAGACATGATGTAGAGAAGCCGGTGTTGCACTGGTGTGGACAAAGTTAAAAATCACACAACACCAGGTATAGTCCAACAGGTTTATTTGGAAGCACTATCTTTTGAAGTGCTTCAGATAGATGAAGGAGCAGTGCTCCGAAAGCTACTGCTTGCAAATACTGTAAACCTTTTGGACTATAACCTGATAAAGACAGGCAAGGTCATACACTGGCTGCTCTCCCACTGTTTCAGGCTATTAATGCACTTTATCTACTTGTATAACCAATTCTTCACTTTAGGTAAGGAATTTTAGGGCAAAGTGAGCAATAAAATATTGACTACATAGTTGACTATGTTCCTATCTCAAAATTGGCAGTTTTTTGCATACAGAACTTTGAAATGCTTTCCATTAATCTAACATTGACTGAATAAATTGTCCTTTGCCAATTTAAATTCAAATCACCTCATCCACTCAACGTCATTGCAGGAAAATCTTGTTCATAATATCTGTGTGCACCACCATACGTTCGCATATTATACTTTGAACTCAGGGAAGGTTGAGTTCCTAAAGAAGAATAGCAATTTGTGCACACAACATGAGCATTAGTATACTTTCTGTTCAGAAATGTGGAAACTTGTCCCAGTAAAACTGGACAGTCATTTTTTGTTTCCATGCTATGATGTCAAGCAAACAGATAGTGTGTTCTCCAAAAATAAACAATCGTTACTTGACGACAAATATTTGGCTGGACCAGACTCATATTGATTTTCAAGAAAGCTCTCTGCTGTCTGACATGAATCCCATGCATAAAAGTTGAGTTTGGTTGTGATATTCACAACTATAGCTGGATGATGTGAAGGTAGTAGACCACAGCCAAAATTCTTCAAATGGTAGCTGAAACTCATTCCTTATTGTGTTTTTCATAAAATGTTCTATGAGTATTTCGTTAAGTTTTTCATACCAGTGTATGGTCTATGTAGCCTCTAAATACTTCATTGGTAGGAACTAATGTTTTTTTAAAAGAAGCATCCTCATAACCAGCTGATCCATTTCATCAACAATAGGGAGAGCGCCATGGAACTTTTGAATTCGAGTGGAGTTAAAATATTCCAATGATTTTACAGGCAGTCAGAGATAATTCCAGAATTGTTTAGAGGCAGTGTCACAAAAGAGCAGCTAGACTTCACCTAATTTACTCAATTCCATGAAAAATGAAAATTAAAAAAGTAAAGACTTCAAGAACTCTTTCTTAGTTCCAGTAATCTGTAATTAATGTTTGTAAATGCTTCAGCATCAACATGTTTCTTATTTTTTCTCCAGATTAAACTATCAATGGTAACAATTCCCCTTAGAACCCCATTTTAACCTACCTCTGGTACATTGTGCCTGTAACTTTGTAGTTCTAGCAGGGTAACACTTTCTGACCTTCAGTTATATATTGATAGCAACCGGTAACCTTGTGATTGGATTGTGGGAGCATTCAAACCATAGTAGGAAACACCAATCTTGAGGGAATAATGCTGATGTAAGTGGCTTAATTTCTCCAATTTGTAGAACAATAAACTGATTTACTCCAACTCCAAGCCCTAGAAATACTCACAACCATGAATATTTACATTGTTTGACTTGCACAATTTAGATAATTAGATTAGATTAGATTAGATTAGATTACAGTGTGGAAACAGGCCCTTCGGCCCAACAAGTCCACACCGCCCCGCCGAAGCGCAACCCACCCATACCCCTATGTTTACCCCTTACCTAACACTATGGGCAATTTAGCCTGGCCAATTCACCTGACCTGCACATCTTTGTGACTGTGGGAGGAAACCGGAGCACCCGGAGGAAACCCACGCAGACACGGGGAGAATGTGCAAACTCCACACAGTCAGTCACCCGAGGCTGGAATTGAACCCGGGTCTCTGGCGCTGTGAGGCAGCAGTGCTAACCACTGTGCCACCGTGTCTTGAGCTTTTATAAGTAGACCCTATTCATTTATCGCTTGCAGAGGTCATTTTTAAAGGCATAAAACAAAAGTGATTAGACGATCGGCTGGATAGCCCTTTGCCTCTGTTCATTTAGTAAGATTGTGATTAATCCTTAGGAACTCAACCTTCCCTGAGTTCATCAAAGAAAAATATGTGAATGACTGGTGCTGCACACAAATATTGTGAATAAGATTCTTCTGCAATGAAATTGAGTGATTTAGGTGAAGTCTAGCATTTGAATTTTAAATGACATTGAACAATTAATGCAGTCAATGTTAGATTAATGATAAGTGTTTCAAAGTTCTATATGAAGAAAAAACTGCTATTTTAGCAAAAGAAATATGTAGTCTACTATGTGGCCAATGCAGTATTGCCCACTTTTCCCTCATGTAGCTTGACTTTCCTGCCTAACTGTAATACACTTTGATTAGCCTGGATTCCCCAAATTTTTACCAATCTTATACTTGAATAAACATAATGACTGAGCATCCACAGTAGTCTGGCTTGGAGACTTTCAAAGATTTATGATTATCTGAGTGAAGAGATTGCTTTTCACTTCAGTTCAAAATGACTGTGCCCTTATTTAGAGACTATAATGCCTAGCTTTTGGCACTCTGGACAAATAAAAAAATAAGATCTCATAATCAGCTCTGTTCATCCTTCTGAGAATTTTATATATATCCTGAGCACTTCCCATTCTTAAAACTCCAGAAAGTATAACACCAATGCTACTCCCTCTCTCCTCATAAGAAAGGCTCTTAATCCAGTGAAACTTCATTGCACTGTCTTTCCTTATCCTTCCTTAATTTTGAAGACCAAAACCATACACAATGCCTCTAATGTGGTTTCATCTAAGCCTTATACATTTGTGGCAAGACTTATTTATTCTTGTTCTCCAACTCCATAGCAATAAAAAAAACAACTTGCTGGAGAAACTCAGCAGGGAAAACAGAATTCACATTTTGAGTCCAGAGATGCTTCTTTAAAACTGATGGCATCCAGGAAAAAGTGGTATTCCTGATGATGACAGCCCTGGGAAGGGGGCAGGATGAGAATAGCAGATGCAGGAAATCCAATTCCAGCACGGTTGTTTGCAGTCATCACTACGTTCAAATAGGTTCCATTTTCACATTTCCAATGGTCTTACCCTGCAATGTGGGAACAATGGTTTTATGGAGAGGGTCTAAATGCTTGTGAAAAGCAAACAAAGTTTGTTTGAGTTTTGATCTGACACCCAATATAGAATCTGTTTGACTTTAATTTCTGTGAGTTTATAATGCAAGCAGTGAAGTGAAATTTAGCACGATATGTAATTCTACTGATGCTCCAAATGCACTCTCAGGAGATGGTTAAAAATCCCATCAGTCTTCCTGAAGGAGTATTCCCATTAAAGTCCTGTTGGATATTTATCCCTGAGACAACACAAAGTAGTAGATTGTCTGATCATTATCACATTGCTGTTTTTGGAGGCTTACTGCATAACTTGGTTGTCACGCTTCCCTACATTACAACAGTGAAGACACTTTAAAATGCTTTATTGGCAGTAAAGTGCTTTGTGGCATATTTCTTTTTCATTGTGAAAGGTGCTCTATGGATTTAGTTCCTTTTTAATGAAATGGGAAGAATTATTAAAAAAAACTTCAGCATTATTATATTTTCACATATCATGTAATGTAGCCTGAAATTTGATATAACCCAACAGTTGCATCTAACTTGTTGGATTAAAAAAAATGTTTAGAGAATGGGTTTTCTAATGGTGATATGGAGAATAATACAAATGAATCTAAGGAGAATCTCAAAATGTTTTCTTTGGTCCAGCCAAACGCCAGAAACAGCAGAATAGAAAGTATTCCACTGTATCACCAGGTTTTCATCTGCGACAAAGGGGGACCCTTTTGTCAGGTGCTTCCCCTACATTAAATTTTGCATCATCTGGTAAGACTTTTTTTTCAAATAAATGTACTCTCGTTTGCAAATTTTCCTATAAGCAATATTCATTGGGAAAGAAGACAATATAAATTTTAGTTACTGTAAAGTAACAATTAGTGGTCAAGGAAAGTAAAAATACATTAGTAATATTTCAAATAATTGGATATTTTTGGTGGGAGAGAAATTATGAGCAGTATTGCACTCGTATGAATTCTTGACTTGCTTATGAAATTCCTCAATGCTGTTTGAGCACAGATGCCTGTGCTCAAAATATGCTTAAAGCAATATATAACTTCAACCGTATTTTGTTGTCTTTACTCCTCAAATATAAGTTAATTACAGTATTTTCTCAATGTAATGAAGATGGCCAAATTTGAAACTTATTCTTCAACAAACTTATAATACAAAGAAACAGTAAAAAGCTTATTTTTAATGGTAACTTTATAAAAACTGCACTTAAATAAGTTCTTTAACATCGATTACTTGGTGTCTTCCAATATCCTTGCATGAATAAAAATAATCAACATTTCTGAAAGCCTTCTGCACTGACAGAACAACCTTTGGAATTTTAATATGAATTATACAATGAAACTTTCCCTCATATAATCTCATCATGTTAAATGAACATCAACAAATAGAACTGCAACACACATAATCCAAAATCAAGCATTTACCTAGTTTGTGGTCAATAGTTGAAAATCATTTCCTTGTCTCAGATTTTACTAAAGCAACATCATGAATTCTAAAATACATGCAAATTCAATGTCACTTGCACAAGTAAGATTCAGCACAGAAATGTTCATGATTTTCAAATATGAAATGGGATTTAGTTACTGAAAAGAGAGATTAGTTGCCGAAACTTTTCATCTTGCGCTCATCAGGTCAATTTCAAGCAGATCAAGTTTTAAATGATCACAATAACTTAAACTGCAGGAGAAAAAGAAAAAGATTGGTTGTCAAGTTGATGTCAATTGTCCAAGGTGTTGCTGTTGAGAAAGCACATCCTAAGCTCTTTAAGCTTGGGGGTAATTCAAAAAATTGACAAGGAGCTTGCTGTTCTTCTCCATGCTGTTTTTGAAAAGCCTAGGATTCCATATGCACCACTTTCTCAGTCTGCCCCAACACCTTCAAAGATTTTTGCACATTTATCACCAGGTTTGTCTGCCCTTCCAACTCCTTTAGAATTTACTTCATAGTTCATATTGCTTCCACCTATTTATTTGCAACATCAGTACACTCATTCTATTTGTTTGTTACCTTAGCTGGCATCTGTGAGGCAGCATGTTAATTGAAATTCCCTTACAATAACAGAAGCGATTGTGTACTTCTCTCACTGTCCTATCTTCCAATGCTACTGCTACTTCCAACAATACAACATCCCAGGAAAATTTATGAGCATCTTCTATGATTTATTTACCTTGAATCACTGCCCTTGATTATATTATAGGATCAAGCTCAGTATATTCACCTGAGAGCTTTGTAACCATGCAAATTTGTCTCTTGCCAACCTTCACCCTTATCCTCCATAGCAGAAAGGTACTTATGTCCTTTCCTTTGCCTATATTCATCTCAAGCTGTCAAATGATCAATCCTGTGAAATCTTTGCCCATCCCATAGTGTGGAGAATATGAGAGGCTCGGTAACATACAGTTTCTATTTCTCTTCAAGCCATACCTTGATTAAAAAATTCTCTTGTTCATTTTCTAATCATTCTGCAGTCTTCCCTCTCCCCACCTCTGCGATTATATTTAGTTCCACAAACTCTGGGTACTCATCTAATTTGATTTGTTTCTGTTTGTTCCACTAAATCTTGTCATCCCACAAAGTTAACAATCAAATACTACCCTTGATCGCCTCACTGATTCAGTCCAATTGTATCAAGGTGCTTCATTTCTATTTGATGCAAACTCATTTATTTATTTTATTTGGAAAAATACTTCTGACAGCACCACACGCAGTCAAGTTCTCATGTGTAGATATAACACATTCTAATCAAATTCTGTCATGACAAGAGGAACAAAGGGAGTTGATTATTAAAAACAGATATTTTAATTTCTTTTTCAGTCATTTCCAGTGTCAGAAGCAAATTAATTCTATAAATTTGCTTTCATCATTATATCTTACTGAAAATAAAATCTTGAGTCGTCAGTAGTTGATTTTAAAAGGATTTAAGCCTAAAATACCAGAGACTAAATATTCATTTGACTTTTTCTTTGTGCATGGGGTATTTCTCAATTTGTGAACTGCCTTTGCCAGTTCCGTTGGATTTAAAAACATGCAAATTTGATGCTACTGCTTCATTTACTTGATTATAGCATATTACTGAGCAGCTTCCAAGCTTGGCTGCCCTCTTTGCACTGCCTCTGTGCTCAGAAGGTGGGACAAACTGCATTGCGCTGAGAGGACATTCCCTGTTCTTAACGAAAAGTTCCGTCTCTTAAAAGGAATAAAACAAAGAACGGAAGTTGCATGGAAATCTGAAACAAAACAGAAATTGATGGCAAAACTCAGCAGATCTTTAGGCAGAAAGAGTTAACATTTTGGATCTGATGACTCTACACCAGAACTGTATGAAGAGTCACCAGATCCGAAATGTTAAGTCTGCTTTTTCCCCACAGATGCTACAAGACCTGCTGAGTTTTGCCAGCAATTTCCGCTTCTGTCTTTTAAAGGGAAGTTGCATTTGCTGTAATGTAAAAGATAGAAAATGAAGCATCTAGGACAGAGGGATTCCCGAATTGTGATGCAGCAATAAACATTAATGTTCAAGATAGGTATGAAAAGTGACACTCTGATTGGCAGTGTGTTAGAACCCATGTCATCCAAGGAAGCTGAGAACATTGCAGATAGCAGTATGCTTTTTGTTTTATGTCCCTTCACATCTCATTGCACACCATCAGTCTGCAACTTGGCAAGCTAAGCAAGCTGCTGATTGTATCATCATGATGGGTCTATTACCTTAAATTTTCTCCCACTACCCACCCTTTCCCTTCAAATCCTGCTTTCGGATTTTGAGGAACTGCTGTTTGACCAGCCATAGCAGCCTGGGAGGGAAAAAAAACAGCATAGGACATGCATCCCTTGACCTGAAAGTCACATTCCAGCCCTCAGTGCCACATTTATTCTAATTCTGCCTGGATACCAAAGGCAGTCATTTTCACCTCATCTTGAGTTCATCTCTTTTGCCTGAGATCAGGAGTTAAATGAACCTGATGGAATTATAAACTGGGTATTGGTGAGTAAATTATTGTTAAATAAATGTTGCTTGATAGCACTCTAATTAACAGTAGATATTTTCTTATCAACCTGTTCAGAGATGTTAGTGCACACCTCTGGAGCAGGTGAGACTTGAACCTAGGCCTCCTGGTCCAGAGGTAGGGGTATTGCCACTGCACCACAAAAGCTCACTTTAAATGTAAAAGTTGATATTTTAATCAGCTTATTCAGGCATGTTGTGATATCTGTCTGGGGCAGGTGGGTCATGAACTGAGGCTTTTGGCCCAGAGATAGGGACACAATCACCAAGTCATACAGGCCCTTAAATTGCAAGTAATTAGGAAATTGGATTTTTCCTGATTTTTGTGTACAAGACATGCCTGGACAATTACCCTCATTTTTGGGAGATACTTAGCTGTGGTTGTACTGGAACAGCTTTATTAGGTGCGCAGCTAGGTCTTGAAAGCACATCTTCATTACTGGATGCAAGATAATGTCAGGTTCCATAGCAATTTCTCTTTGCTTTATGATAATTGTTTGCTGAGTATATGAAAGATATTTTTGAGCCTGTGTGGTCCAGATGAGAATGCTAACATTGCATTAGCCAGTTGTACCATGTGACATTAGACTAGAGCAAACTTGCAGCATTCTGGCACAAACTGGGCTGCCAGTAGAGCTTTGCTTCTCTAAAGGGCACATGGTTTGAGCCATGCAAGAGACAGGCATGCAGCATTTCTCGGATAATCAGCTCAGGGTGGACATAGCACTGTAGGGAGTGACGCTATGGAATACCATTCCCTGTCCTAAATCCTTAGTCAAGCCATGGTGCATACCTGTAACAATCAGTATTCTTGACTGACATCACCTCTAAGCAGATGCATAGCAGACTATCATGTACTATAGGTATTTTGAGTTCTCTGAGCCAGTAGATCTGTTCCAGAGGTAACAAATTAAATAGAAGATGATCTACTATCATTGAGTACATTATCAGCCATTATTTTTTGTTCTTTTGAAAATACAAATATATTTGGGTTTTAATGACAATGTTGATTTTTGTTTTAATATCAAACAAATCTTCAGGAATATTTGAAAGAATTTATTCATATTTAGGTTTTGGAATTGCACAGCACTCCAAGCACTATTAGGAGAAATTATTTTATGACCTTCACTGTAGCTCTTGTTTGATTTTTTGAGACACAATGATGCAACATTAACAAATATGTTGATGGTTAATGATTACATTTGACCAGTGCAGTGACCCTAAATACATTTGCAGTTAAGCAGAAAAGTTAGTTATTTTTATTATTTCAGAACAGCATTGACCTTTTAGTCACAGATGTTTTTCAAATTACTTTCAGAAATGAAAGCTTATAAAATGTCAGAACATCTAGAATATCTACATGCAGAATGTTATAATAATAATCGAGATGTATATTAACAATATGTTTTAATTAGAGGTTTACATTAACCATTTCAGGGATATATCATAGATTGGATTGTATAAGAATGAATTTATTTACAAATTTTTCCTGAGAGTTAACTGGTTCACTCATGCAAAATCTAACAAGCAAATTTTTAAAAATCTGTAGTGGTTTAAAAAAAACACAAAGATTATTTTTAAAATATACTTGTTTATACTTGGGATGTGGGCATCACATTTATTACCCATCCCTTGAGAAGATGCCAATGAGCTACCTTCTTGACATACTGCAGTCTGTAATATAACATCTTTTTCTGTTTCCATTTGTACTGTGGGGGCTGGAAGCCTGTTGAGATTGTAACATTTAAGTACGAGGTGTTCAACTGCTGGTTACATTTGATCTTACCCAAAAGCAAGAGTGGAACTTGTTGTAAGGTTTTTAATAGATCACTCAATCAATTCAAAGGTCAGTGAACAGCAACTCAGGGATCAGACATGTTGTAGTCAGCAACAGACAAGAGAGAAGGTGACACCATGTTGTAAAGTGCTGCTGTTAACTGGCTTCATGCAATTGGGGCAAAGGCCCATCGGTTGTAGTGTTCTACTCAAAGAAATTGTGCCAGCAATTAGATATTAGAGTCGTGTTTATGTAGCCCATGAGATGCAATCTCAGATGGAAGTTAGCTCATTTGAAAAAGAAGAGGCAGTGTGTGTTGGAGCCTTGTTGAGAATTTTCTTGAGAAAATTTAGGCAAAGTACAAGTTCATCAAAAAGTTGAAATTGTACAGCAATTAGACGATTACAAGGAGTCTCAGGAAGGAATGTGTTCTTGGAGAAGAGATTGAATGGCCAACTCACGAGCAGCTGTTAAGGCAGTCTGTGACATAGAGAATTTGATGGAGTTTCAAGGCTAGATCATCAAAAATGAAGAAGACAAGGACTAAGCGAGAAACTGAAAGAAGAGCAGATGCTGGAAATCAGAAATAAAACAGAAATTGCTGAAAATTTTTCAGCAGGTCTGGCAGCATCTGTGGAGAGAAATCACGGTTAATGTTTCAGGTCCCTTCATCAGAACTGATGGTAGCTAGGAAAAGGTTGGTTGTTATGCAGAAGGTAGGGTGGGGTGATGGGGAGGGCAGGTGGAATGGATAAGGAGTAAACGATAGGTGGAGCTAGCCCAAAGAGACAGAAGCATAGTTGGACAGACAAAGGAGTGGATTGTGGTCAGTCTAGCAAAATGAATGGCCACTAATGGGGACTATTAGTGGCTAACAATAGGTAATGTGTAGGCGAAAGTGAGTACTGCAGATGCTGGAGATTAGAATCAAGAGTGTGGTGCTGGGAAAGCACAGCAGGTTAGGCAGCATCCAAGAAACAGGAAAATCAATGTTTTGGGCAAATGGGTTTTTGCCCAAAATGTTGATTTTACTGCACCTCAGATGCTACCTGACCTGCTGTGCTTTTGCAGCACCACACTCTTGACACATATGATAACTAGGCCTGGTGTGTGGGGGTTGGCGATAAGGACATCGGAGAAGGTGCCTCAAGCTCTAAACTGGTTGAATTTGATATTGAGTCAGAAGGCTGTAGATTTCCCAAGTGGAAAATGAGGTGCTGTTCTTCCAGCTCAGCTGAACTTCACTAAGACAAAGATGTTAGCAAGGGAGCAGGTGGTTGTTGAAGTGGCGGGCAACTGGAAACTCAGAATCTTTTTTTTGGCCAGAATATAGGTGTTCTGGAAAGGGGTCACCAAGTCTACGCTTCGTTTTCCCATTATAGAGGAGACCATGTTTGTGAGCAGCGAATGCAGTAGACTAGATTGGGTGAAGTGCAGGTAAAGAACTGATTCACCTGGAAGGTGTATTTGGGCCTTTGGATAGTGCGGAGGGAGGAAGTAAATGCACCTACTGCGGTTGCAGGGGAAGGTGCCGTGGGGCTGTTGGAGGGGTGTTGGGAGCGAAGGAAGAATGAACCAGGGTGTCCCAGATGGAACAGTCCTTGTAGAAGGCTGACAAGGAGGGGAGGGAAATATGTGTCTGGTGGTGGCATCCCGCAGTACGTTGTGGAAATGGCAGCTAATGATCCTCTGGATGTGGATACTGGTGGGGTGGTAGGTGAGGATAAGGGGGACTCTTTCGCTGTTGTGGGAGGGAAGACAATGGGTGAGGACTGAAGTGCATGAGATGGGTCAGACCAGGCTGAGGGCCCTGTCAACAATGGTGCTGGGGAATTCTCAGTTGAGGAACAATATGGGTATTTCAGAGGCCCCCATGTCAAAGGTGGCATCATCAGAACAGATATGACTGAGATGAAGGAACTGGGAGAATGGAAGAGTCTGTCCAGGAAGTAGGGTGTGACGATATATATTCAAGGTAACTGTGGGAATCAGTTAGTTTGTACTGAATATTAGTGGCCAACCTATCCCCAGAAATGGAAACAGATGTTGAGGAAGTGAAGAGAGAAGTCAGAGATGGACAAGGTGAAGGTGAGAGCAGGGTGGAAATTGGAAATGAAATAGATGTACTTCTCCAATTCCAGACAAGAGCGGAAAGTAGCACCAATGATATCATTGATATGTCAGAGCAAGAGTTGTGGGTGGGGGCTGGGAAAGGATTAGAGCAAGGAATGTTCCACATACCCCATAAAGAGATGGGCATAACTGAGGCCCGTGCAGGTACCTATGGCCACCCCATTACTTGAAGAAAGTGAGAGGAGTTAAAACAATTGTTCAGAGTGAGGATGAGCTCAGCCAGGCAGAGTAAGGTGGTGGTAGCATATTGATGATTTAATTAGATTTACTCACTCTCAGTATCACTAAACTCTGGGTAGATTGCTGAATAATTCATGAAACTGTCTTGACTGTATCTGCTACTTGGGGTGTTTCACTTCAGTTTCTGTTAACCCATATTATCTCAAGCTAGAATATAAACTGTAAATTTGTATTGTAGATTTGTGTTACTTTTCTAACTTGGTATAGTAATTTTTTTGTTAAAATTCATGGAATACCGTGAGTTCACTCTTTACTAAGCACCCAGGATTTCAAATGTTAAGCAAAAAACACTTACTGATCTCTAATCTAGTCATAACATAAATTTACTGGTTTCACCTGGAATTATAACATAAAGTTGGTAGTCTTGTCTTATTGGAACATAAATTGAGGACTCTTGCCCCTTGCAGATGTAGAAACAAAATGAGTGTTAGGACTTTGTTTATGTTAAAAGTGATAACATTTTCATAGTCAATTTTTCTATACTTCTTGTAATGGCTTTGTTGTTGCTATGACTTTTCTGGAGAGAGAATACTATTCCTAAGTGATTTGCAAAAAAACACAATTTTAACAGTTTAATAGCATTAGAAGAAAAATTGGAGTAAGGGTTAAGAGCAGGGACAGAAAAACCTGATGTAACTGAGGTAGTAACGGAACATGTCGGGTAGGAAGGAAGAAAAATTAACTGAAGCACTGTACAGCGTTTCAGCTTATTTGATTAAAATACAGTTGTAATTGAGATAGAAATGATATTAAGATTCTCAAGAAAAAGAAAAAAAATTAGGAATTTGTAAAAGAAATAGAAATTCGAAAGCTTATACTTTAACTCCAGAAACAGAGATTAGCAAGGGAAGAAAGGGTAAAACACCCGAGAACTCCAAAGAGAGAAAGAAATTAAATGATATAAATTGGCTGAACAAAAATTTAGGTTATGTAGCTTAACAGAAGGTGTTCTAGTCAAAAGGACATAGAAAAGGATGGAGGTCATTTTCACCTATTGTAAGATATTTCATTATCATGTATATAAGATGATCTCTTTAATCTGTGTAATTAGGTTTCCCAAAAAATTTGTTAATACTACAAATATTTCAAGTTTATAGCTCAGAAACATACAGCCCAACAAAGTTCTGCTAACATTTCATGCAAGCTTCCTCTCATCCCGTTCCACCTAATGCAATCAACATATCCTTCCTTTCTCTTTCATAACTCAAGGTTATTTAGCTTTCTCTTACACATAGCAATGCTATCACTGCAGCTAAGCTTTGTGGTAGGACATTCCTACTTTTTACAACTCTTTAGGAAGTTTATTCTCTGTTTGATTTAGGGATTGCCAGAACCCTAAATTTAAGGCTTCTAGCTTTGGTCTTTCCCACAAATGGAAACATTTTCTCCATGTCCATCCTATCAAGTTCTTTCACTACTGAAATCATCACAGGACCCTCAAATTGTCTCCATTCAACCCTCTCCCTCCCTCTCAGCACTGCCTTTTCTTGACAAGAATACTCCAGCCTCTTGAATCTTTCTTGCCAGTTATAACCTCTCAGTTCTCATTTTACATCACAGATGGAGTACGCTATTAGATTTTACTGTTAAGGAAATAAACTCTTGGCGTCCTGTTGTCACCTGTCAGTCATTAAGGAGTAACAGAACCACAGCAACAGCATCACGCTAATAAAAAGGTTTTTATGTAATGTCACTATAAAACAGTAGTTTGATTTCACAAGTTCAAATCCTCAGCAAGAAAGTAAAGCTTGAGTGACTTACATTATTATCTGAGCCACGTAGTTAGTTTACTGCTTCATAACTCACTGAAGAACTGTAATATCTAATCTCAATATAATTTGATTGTAAGTTGCATTAATTTGTTTTATTTATTTTTAAACAGCTGACCATTCAGTAACTAGTGGTAAGTTGTTCATGTTTCTTTCTAACCATTAAGCAGACACAGTGCACATACAATAAGTTATTTTGAAATGGCTTTAACAGCTTAATTGATAGGTTTTGATGATATTAGTCATATTTCTGACAGCTTCCAAGCACCTTTACTACCTGTCTCGCCTTCCCTTTATAAATCCGGTTTGGGCTGCAGAAGGATGGAGATGTTATTTCTCCATCCAGATATTCTGGGCTGAACATTATTTCCAAGACAGGAAGGGAGGAGAGTGTTTTTTTGAAACCTGGAAGAACCGGATCTGTTGCCATTGTATATCTCTGTTTCTAAGCCTTGCAAGATTGAGAGGCTGGCTACTGGGAGCCTAGGCCTTTAACACAAGGATGCAACAGGCAAATTGAGAGAAGGGAGAAATTCAGAGGGATGTGTGTGTGTGCTGGGTGACAAAATTGGAGGATGGAAGTAAAATTGAGGTTCAGTGCAGGATATGATTGGAAGCAAAGGACATTAGAAGCCAGATGGAGAAGCGATTAAAATAAAGGGTAAGGGTCAGCTTTCAATTCACAATGGAGTAGAGATCAAAGGTCAGAAAGACAATTGGAAACCAGGGAGATGACAAGTGGCTGGATCAAGGAAGCTCAGAAGTCCTGTTGGATATATCTAAGGTATCTGGGAAATCAGGAATCAGGACAATGATCTGAAAAATCTAGGGAGAGTGAAAGCATTGTAACTGAGAAAGTCGAGGGGTTGATTTTTGATTTGATGTATTACTGTCACATATGACAAGGTACAATGAAATGTGCTGTCTTACGTGCTTAACAGACAGATGTACTATACAAGTGCATCAAGGTAACAGAACAGAGTGCAGGCTGGGAGTGACTGATCAAAGTGGATGGTCAGTGAGGCAGATAAACTGGCTGTAGTAGCTAATTAGAAAGACACTTAGCTCCTTGATTCTGCAGCCCTCACCTCCCTTTAGTTGCAGGTTTCCTGAAGCCTGGGGAGATTTGCTTGCTGGGTTAAATTTAAACTGTGGTACAATTTGAGACATTTAGCAGCATCATAACTTTTAAACTGACAACATACCATCCCTTCCTTTTCGATTTAAAATCAGAAATATAGAAACATAGAAAATGGGAATAGGAATAGACCCGTCAGCCCATTGAACCTACTCTGCCATTACATAGAAACATTGAAGATAGAAGCAGGAGGTGGCCATTCGGCCCTACAAGACTGCTCTGCCATTCATCATGATCATGGCTGATCATCCAATTCAATAGCCTAATCCTGCTTTCTCCCTATAATCTTTGATCCCATTCACCCCAATGCTATATTTAGCCATCTCTTGAATACATTGAATGTTTGGGCATCAACTACTTCCTGTGATAATGAATTCCACAGCCTCACCACTCTGCTTGAACAAATGTCTCCTCGTCTCCTCATCTCCATCCTAAATGGTCCACTCCAAATCCTCAGACTGTTGCCCCTGGTTCTGGATATACCCACCATCCTCCCTGCCCCAATCCTATCTAGACCTGTTAGGATTTTATAAGTCTCTGAGGATAACCACCCCCGACCCCCAACCCCCACCTCACTCATCTGAACCCTAGGGAAAACAATCCTATCCGAGTCAATCTCTGCTCATACATCAGTCCTGCCATCCCCAGAATCAGCCTAGTAAACCTTTGCTGCACTCCCTCGAGAGCAAGTGCATCTTTCCTCAGAAAAGGAGATCAAAACTGTGCACAATATTCTAGGTGTGGCCTCACCAAGATTCTGTATAACTCCACTGCACATGCTTGCTCCTGTACTCGAAACCTCTTGCAATGAAGGCCAACATATCATTTGCCTTCTTTATCGCCTGCTGCATTGCATGCCTACCTTCAGCACCTGGTGCACAAGGACACCCAGGTCTCACTGCACACTTACCTCTCACAATTTACAGCCATTCAGGGAGTAATCTGCCTTCTTGTTTTTGCTTCCAAAGTGAATAACCTCGCATTTATCCAAATTACACTGCATCTGTCATTGATTTGCCCACTCACCCAACCTGTTCAGATCATGTTGAAGCATCTTTGCATCCGCGTCACAGTTCACCCTCCCACCCAACTTGGTATCATCTGGCAGTTTGGAGATGTTAAAATTTGTTTCCTCATCTAAATCATTAATATATGTGCCTGTAGCACCCCACTAGTTACTGCTTGCCAATTTGAAAAGGACCCATTAATTCCTACTCCTTGTTTCCTCTCTGCCAACCAGTGTCCTATCTATCTCAATACACTTCCCCCAATTCCATGTGCTTTAATCTTGCACAAAAATCTCTTATGCAGGACTTTGTCAAACACTTTCTGAAAATCAAAATATACCACATCGACTGACTCCCCCTTATCAATTCTACTAGTTACACCTTCATAGAATTCCAACAAACTTGTCAAGTATGATTTCCCCTTCATAAATCCATGGTGACTCTGTCTGATTCTGACACTACTTTCTGAATGTTCCACTATAAAATCCTTGATAATGGATTTGAGAATTTTCCCCACTATCATTCCCCATTCATTATGATCATGGCTGATCATGCTACTCAGTAGCCAGTCGTCCTTTCCCTCCATATTCTTTGATCCCTTTAACCTGAAGGGCTCTCCCCAATTTGTTCTTGAAATCATACAATGTTTTGGCCTTGACTGCTTTCAGTGATAGGAAATTCCATAGGGTCGCTACTCTTTGCATGAAGAAATTTCTCTTTTCTCAGACTCCTAAATGGTTTGTCCTGTATCCTTACAGTGTGACCCCTAGTTTTAGACTCCCCTGACATTGGGAACTTTCTTCCCGTGTCCAGCCTATCCAGTCCTGTTAGAATTTTATAGGCTTAAAATCCCTCTCATTCTTCTGCATTTGATTGAATATGATCCTAACTGATTCAACCCTCTCCTCAAATGTCAGTCTCGCCTTCCCTGGAATCAGTCTGTTAACTATACTAGCTCTATTGCAGGAACATCCTTTCTCAGATAAGGAGACCAAAACTGCAAACAATATTCCAGGTGAGGCATCACCAAGGCCCTATATAATTGCAGCAAGACATTCCAGCTTCTTAACTCGAATCCTCTCATCATCAAGGCCTCCTTCAATGTCTGCCATACCTGTATGTTTACCTTAAGTGAGTGGTGTAGAAAGGACATCCAGGTCTCATTATCCGGATGGCTATAAATTGCACAATCATTTGCCTTCCTGTTTTTGCTACCAAAATCTGTAACCTTATATTTATCCACAATATGCTGCATCTACCATGCATTTGCCCACTCACTCAGCTAGTCCAAGTCACAGAGAAGCATCTCTGGTCTTCCTCACAGCTCAGCCACCCACTCAGCTTTGTGTCATCCACAAATTTGGAGAGATTGCATTTAGCTCCCCCAACCTATGCATTAATAGATATTATAAATATTTGGCATCTTAGCACTGATCCCTGTAGTACCCCACTAATCACGACCTGCAACTTAGAAAAAAATTCAAAAGTAGATTTGTGGGCTGTGGATTTAAGTTATGAGTAAGATTTTTAACATTTTAACATGCACCCCTCACACAATTATTCTACCCATTGTATTGTCTCAATCCTTCATCCCTCAGCTAGATTAGATTAGATTTAGATTAGATTAGATTAGATTACAGTGTGGAAACAGGCCCTTCGGCCCAACAAGTCCACACCGACCCGCCGAAGCGAAACCCACCCCATACCCCTACATTTACCCCTTACCTAACACTACGGGCAATTTAGTATGGCCAATTCACCTGACCCTGCACATCTTTGGACTGTGGGAGGAAACCGGAGCACCCGGAGGAAACCCACGCAGACACGGGGAGAACGTGCAAACTCCACACAGTCAGTCGCCTGAGGCGGGAATTGAACCCGGGTCTCTGGCGCTGTGAGGCAGCAGTGCTAACCACTGTGCCACCGTGCCGCCCACTATATCACATTGCAGAGGATCATGGACATGAAAACATCTGTGGAGAGAAAAACAGTTTACATTTCATGTGCAATATTAATTTTCTGAAACTGTTCTGTTTTTCGAATCTCCCACATCTAAAGGATTTTGCTTTTATTTTAGTACATAAAACAATGTCTTTTTTGTGTATAAAACAAATAGGATACAGCATATTTCTCTCTTTCTTTGCATGTTTTTCCCCTCTATTCTGATGTCTGCCCTTAGAAAATGTAATAAACGTTGATTTATAATGGCTGTTAACATTTTTTAACTTTATTTTTAAGTTGATGGTGATCCACATTTCATTATCCAACTACCGAAACAATTGAATGCCATCTGTTTCAACATAAATGGGAAACCAGGTTCAATATTAAATCTTGTCACAGATCTACAGACAGGTAACATAGAGTTTATTTTAAGCAGAGCATTAGAATAGAAACCAATCATAAAATAAAATGCATTGATATAGTTGCTTTGGAATGCTAAATGAAATAACTCCACAGAGGTCGGTACCTTTCACCAAGTCAACCTTTATTTACATGTGGAGAGTCCTTGACATTGATCCAGTTCTTAGAGTGAACAGATGTCTGGCACTGATTGGAATCCCTGATTGGATCTACTTAACAGCCCCAATCAAGAAACCCATATTCTATGAGATCCACCTGGCTGACCTCATTGCAATCACTACACAAAATGCCATAAGATATTTCATCGGCAATTATTTGTTTTTATGCAAATAGAAGAACCAATTTCCACACAGCAAGGCCTCTAATATAGCAATGAGAGAACAAAATGAAATGAAAGATAAGCCGTTGCCAGGATATCTAGAAAACTTATTTGCTTTTGTTTGGCTTGTTTTTACATCCACAGAAACACTAGATTTTCTATTGCATTTACAGGAAAATAATTTCTACAGCACATTTCCAAGAAAGATAATAGGCATTGTTCTAAATCTCTGCAAAAGTACATTAAATTTTATGATTCAATGAAAAGGAGGGAAATTCTTATTTGTCTCTCCTTACTGTCAAAATAATTACATTGTGAAATGTTTTTCTTAACACGTTCTTGTGAAAAATGAAATCATATTATTTTGCAGCTATTATATCTTTATGGAGAGATTAGTTACTAATTTTTCCATTCTGCTACATTAATTAATACTTATCCAGAAAAGGATACATACAAACGCTGCAGGTTGACACAAAATTTATATACAAGGAAATGTTGGGAATTAGTAGCACCATTACTAGAAAATCTCCGACACTATTGCAGATGGGGAGTGAAAAAACATGTTATTTTGTAACTTTTTCTATTGTCTTCACTTCGCTATTTCTCTCAGTTTCGCTTTCTCTCATATCTCCTTCTTTTGTTTCTTTGCGGTTTACCTTAACAAATACATTTTTGTTTCTATATTGTTTATTTATTTTGGCTGGACCATGGTGACAAAGGGTATGCCAAATTAGCCACTGCTCCTTTCTTTCTTTTTATTTGGGCTCAGCCACATGCTGGTGCCCATTCTAGCTGTTGTCTTCCCAGTAGATAATGTCTCCCATTTTCCATTCTATGCACTTTGCTTCATCTTTTTAACTATTTGCCTGAATGTTTTTTTGCTCCCTCTCACTTTTCCATTCTACCTCCATTCTTCCTGTTGAGTTATCCAAATAACTACCATAACTTTGGTGTTTTAATAATCATCAGCATTAATCAAATGTTTTATTTGTACATTGGGTTTATTGTTTTTCATTTATTTTTTATACATTTGTCATAAAACTACAGGTATAAATGTAAATGGACAATTAATAGGAGACAAGAAAATCGAAAACAACCAAACATTAAATACATACTTTGGAACATTTGGGATTGAAAACAGGAAAATCAACATGAAAATGGCAGTGACAACTGAAATAATCACCATCTATTATAATGAAGAAAATACTATTATCCCTTGGTCAACTACAGCAATGTTAACATATGAGAGGTATTGTCTGCAATAATAAACTGCCATGTGTTTGCCCTAGTACCATCTGTCGCAGGCACAGGGATTTTATCACAATCAGTCATCTGACTGGGTGGCTCACGATCAGAGATTCATGCCAGTAGAATCTGAGGCGTGTTTTGTGGTCAGTCCTGTAGGGTGAGCACAAGGAGTTGGGGAATTTGAGTATCTTTAACTAGGGAGTTATGAACACATCATTCAGACATCTGGTCACTCATGTCTAGTGCTGTTAGTTGAAGTTGGTATAGGTCTAAAAAAAAAACAGCACTGGGTTTCCGTCCGTTGATCTTTCGGGAAGGTTCACAGGGATTAAGATTCAGCAAGGGCAGCGTGGGAGTGGAGGAGTCAAGGCTGATGAACAAAATGCAGAGATAGTTAAAGTACTAGGGAGAGAATGAACACAGGAGAAACCCAAGTTCAACGTGAAAATTCAGAGCTGCATTGAAGAGTATAGTGGGCTTTGGGAGCAAGAGTTATGACCATCCCTGTGGCCTCCACAGGAAGAACATAAAGGAGCAAATTGACATCACAAGATGTAATGCTGAAGTTCAAGGGCAGGAAAGATAGGTGTAAATAAGTTTAATGTGGTGTTTCTCACCATTGGGCACTATGGTTGGAAAGGGCTACCTGAGTAGTTTGGGTAATGGGGAACAGATACATATGAGGGAATTGGGGTGGGGGGGGGGGTTAAAGTGGCAGTCACACTGGGCCTGGTGCTGATGGTGTCCAGCATGATTTATGTTACCAGCCATCACATTCTCTTCTCTAGGTGCAAAGTGATCCTAGGTCAGACAGAGACAGTGTCAGTTTTGGGTGAAAGCACAGATCCATGTTTGCTGAATACTAGTACATTGCAATAGTAATACATGATGCAGGCATTTACAAAGAGCAGTTAAATTGACTTCACACAAATTGCCTTACCAATTTCATTTACATTCAGAGTGAGGCAGCTCAGAGATCAGATGCTGGTCAAAGCCAACTTGATAGTTGCAAATTGTTCCCAGATGTATCAATAGTATTGAAGTTGGCAGCAATTATGGTATAAAAGGCCAGTGCTGGCTGAAGCGAAACCACTATTCATTCAACTTTCAAGGGTCCCATATGAATGACACAACTTCATGTCCTCATCTGTCATGTAAGTGTAGTGAGCTGAACACAGTGTTATGTTCAGTATTTGATGTGGCTGTAGGACTGGGAAGGTGGTATTGTGCTGAAGTAGTTCCTTTTCACTAGCATGTGGCGGTCACTCAGCCAGAGTAGCACTTCAGCAACTGGCTATACACGCTAAGGAGGAATATCCAATGCAGATGTATCTCCCATTATCCATATCCACCAAACTCTCTAAAAACCTTGACTAAACTCATATATGGCCAATGAAACATAAGGTTGAGCCTTTTAGATCTCTAACTTGAGTGCAGTCGATACGGTGTTCTCATTGGCTTGCCAGTATATACACTTGCACAGTAAAATTTATGTAATAAAAACTGAGAAGCTACTTCCCATTGCAGATAAATTCCCATTGTGTTAAATTGATTATATCACAAGTTTAAAATTTCACCGACAATAACATCAAGTTATCCAAAACTGGAGAGAAAGAACAGCAGCACACATATTTTTAAGTTCATAGGGCAGCATGGTGGCTCAATGGTTAGTACTGCTGCCTCACGGGGATCTGGGTTTGATTCCAGCTTTGGTAGTTTGCATATTCTCCCTGTGTCTGTGTGGGTTTCCTCTGGGTGCTCCGGTTTCCATTCATAGTCCAAAGATGTGCATGTTAGGTAGATTGGCTATACTAAATTGCCCATAGTGTGCAGGATTGTGTAGGGTGGTTTAGCCTTGGTAAATGCAGGGTGTGGGTGGGATGCTTTTTGAAGAGTCAGTATGGACTTGATGGGCTGAATGGTCTATTTCCACACTGTAGGAATTCTATGATTGTTAGGATGTGAGTGACATGAGCTACACCAGCATTTGTTGTCCTTGAGGAGGTGATGGTGAGCTGCAATTAGGGATGGGCAATAAATGCTGGCCCTGCCAGTGATGCCACATTCCATAAATGAATTTTTAAAAAATGAGTGCTGCTTTTCTCTCTGTTCAGCACGGGAACATTTAATCTAAAACAACAGCTGCAAAACTGCTTGAGATAATATACCCTGTAGTCATTCACTTTACTTATGCTTTTATGAAGAACTGAAACAATTTTGGATCAATTATATTTGAACACAAAAATTATCTCTATCCAGCTGTGCAGTATCCATCAGGAAAGAGAAAGATCTTACAATAACAATGGGGGATGGTGCAACATTTGTTATTGTGCTGCATCGCGTCTGGAAAAACCACCCTCTGCACAGAGACTTCCTGGGATTTTATACAATTGATAGCCACAGGCTTTCAAATATGACTCATGGATTACTTGGTATGCAGCACATTCACTTTATCACCTATACTGTCAAGAGAGAACTTTACATAGCATCTCAGGATGCCTAATGCACTTGATACCCAATTTTAATGTGTATTCAATGTTGCAATGCAGGGGAATGTGGTAGCAATGAGCATGCAGTAACATTCCACAAATAAAAATTACATTGATTAATGTTATATTGATGTCATAGAGGACACTGCGAGGTCTCACCCTGTTTTTCTTTGGATAGCTCCAGCTAATAAATGAAAACAAAATAACATTCATACCACACAAATGCCAGGAAACAATTATTACCAACAAGACAGAATCTAGCCAACAAGAAAATTTAGGGTGGCACAGTGGCTCACAGTGCTGCCTCACAGCACCAGGGACCCTGGTTCAATTCCAGCCTCGGGCAACGTCTGTGTGGAGTTTGCATGTTCTCCCTGTGTCTACATGGGTTTCCTCCCGCAATCCAAAGATGTGCAGGTTAGGTGTCTTGGCCATATAAAACTGCCCATAGTGTTCAGGGATGTGCAGGCGAGGTGCATTAATCAGGGGTAATGTAGAGTAATAGGATAGGGGAATAGATCTGGGTGGATTACTCTTCGGAGGGTCAGTGTGGCCTTGTTGGACTGAAGGGCCTATTTCCACTCTGTAGGGATTTTCTTCTATACCCATCCCTCTTTGACATTCAATGTCATTATTGTTGGTGAATTTCCCCATTACAGCATCCTAGGGATTACCAATGACCAGAATCTGAGCAGAACTAGCCATATAAATAGAGGCTACAGGAACAAATTCTGAGGTGAGTAAGTCACCACCTGAATTGCCAAAGCCTGACTACAACCCACATGACACGAGTTAGGAGTGTGATGAAATATATCACTCTTACCTGGATGAGGGCAGATCTAACAACACCCAAGAAACTTGATGCCATCAAAGACATGGTAGCCTCCTTGTTCAGTACTTCATCCACAACTTTAAGCATTCACTTGCTCCACCAATGATTCTCAGTTGTCCCACAGAAAAGATGTACTGATGTAATACGACAAGGTGCAATTAATAGTACCTTCTATTCCAAAGATCTCTGCTACCTGGGTAGGCAAGAGCAATACAGGATCATCACCATCTGCAAAATCTGAACCATACCACCCCTGACCTGGGGCTATATCACTCTTCTTTCATGGATGCTCAGTTAAAATCTTGGATCTCTCTTTCTAATAGCACAGCGTACCTGTAGCACAAAAACTGTAGTGGTTCAAGAAAAATGCTTTGTCAGCAATGCTCACAATTCTGAACAAACAGAAACCATCTTTTAGATCCTCTCAGGCAGCATATTTTATATTTCATCTAAGATACTTCAACTTTGTCAATGTAGCACGGTCTCAGTACTGTGCTGAATGTCAGTCTATATCACATGCTCAAAACTCAGGATTGGGGCTTAAACCTTTGACTTTATTATTCAGAGATTAGTGGCTATCATTGAACAAAGATTTATACCAGTTGTAGCCAAGTTTCAATTTTTGAGTGGGATATTTTATATTTCTTATTATGCACTGATGGATTTGTGAAAATCTAATCTTTGCCAGTACTGATTTTATTTAATGTTTGCACAGGTCAATTTTACCATGATGTTCCTTATAAGGTGTATAACATTCATCCTGGATCAGACCCAGAAAAACCAGAAGCCACAATGGTTGTAAAGGGTCATAATCTGATAGTAACAAGGTAGAAGTTTAAGTTGTGGTTTATACTTATATACTAAGAATATATTAGAATTTATTTATATATTAGAATTTATTTAGAATGATATTTTGGAAATTGTAATCATTTTATAATTTTGTCTTTTTTTTTACAGAGGATGGCAGAAAGATTATCGACTTAATTCAAAGTGGGGTGCCAATATCACATGCTGGTTTGTTCACAACAATGGGAAAGGATTTATTGATGGGACATACACTGACTATGTTGTTTCCTCCTTATTTGACTAAACATTCCATACAGCTGACCAATTTAGTAAAAAGCGACAGTGAAAAATTATACTTTTTCATAGATCATATCAAGATATTGCAAAGCGTTTTGCAAAATAAATTAAGCTTGAAGTGTGATGACTAATTTTATGTAAAAAAGAAGTCACTGCTTTTCAAATGATACCACATGATCATAACAGCCACCTGAATGGACAAATGTGACAGATGTACATACCCAACATAGGAAAATGCTCAGCTGAAAAAAAAATCAAATCCCATCATGCAATTAATCAATTCCTCGCTACATGGGGTTATGTTGTTTCCAGAGTCCATGTAGTCACTTGTGAGAGATAAGTGAATTGATAACAACCTTGGACAATAACAGAAAAAATTAATCTGGACGATTCTTCTCTGAACAAATTTTCCCAACCTAATTAACTGAAATAATTTGTCATTGAAGCCACAATCTTGTTCTATCATTATTTTACAATGCTCAATCAAATAGCCTTGGAGTTCTTATCTTCACGAGAGTTTTGTTCAAGGAAAAAAATAACATACTTCAATTATAATGAATATTCCCATGGATGCAGCACTGTTCCCTAAATAACTTTAGATATAGCTTCACAACATTGAATGAAGAATTTGAACTATATCACCAAGGTGTTTATCTTTTAGCAGTGGATTCCGTTTACTATTATGCAATGTTTATGCTCAATATCAGAAGAGTTTAGCTTCAGTACTTTGATTGAAATTCAGTCCAGTACAATTGTCAACAGTTTTCATTGAAACAGCAGTTTACAAACCAAAGGTTATAATGTTCACAAACAATAGTCACAAATTTATACAATGATTATACTGTTCACTTGCAAGTCTAGCAAAAATGAACCCATTGCAAAGTAATTAAAACATCTCAAAACCTTTATCTTTTATTATGACCTACCAATTTAAAAAAAAAATCATGTCATTTTTATAAGAGCCACACAATTATCTTCTTGTTTCATCCATCTTTATAGCATCTCTGAATGACATTCAGAATTTCACTGGCCCAAGGCATTTCATGAGATATGAAGTCATGACTAGTTGATGGGGCAGAATCCATGAAAGATTCTATTAATTCTTTTTTTTAGCTTAGAATCAATCTAAACATTATGGCACAGACAGCAGCAGACAGGGGGCTAACACCTTCAATACATTGTTTGGGCGGACACCAATTGTTAAAGTTAACCTGAGAATGTAACTTTTAAAAAAATCTTTGTGATTTGCATATGAAAGAAGTGAAACTACCATGGTCATTCTTACAGATGAGAGACTTAACAGACAATCACGGTATTTTTCGCCGTATAATTTCAGTTACATCACACTGTAAACTTTTGCTATAAACTCTGTGTCTTACAATTGTGTACTCCACAACCACCTGATGAAGGTGCAGTGCTCCGAAAGCAAGTGCTTCCAATTAAACCTGTTGGACTATAACCTGGTTTTGTGTGATTTTTAACTATGACTATTTGGAACTGCTTGAGATATACAATCTTTTCAGGAAGTGGAGAATAGAAATTTCCTTCCTCAGAATTTGAATTGGATTCATCTGAGATCCCATAGATTGAAAAGCAATGTCACTGCGCATCTGAACTGTCTCTCTTTCTCCTGCATTATTTTCCTGTAATTCATTTCTTTGCATTCTCTTACTTGCTCAAACTCACCTCATTTAATCTTTGTTTTTGTTATCCTATTATTTGTTTTGCTCTTGGTAGGAGAAGAGTTCTTTTAGATGGCAGAGTAATATCAGCTCCTTACTCCGCAGAACAGTTCTTTGTGAAATCCTAATGGCTTTATAAAACCCTCCAAACACACCGCACCCCCCCCACCCCACTTACCATTTAATATTGAATTAACTCCAAACCTAAAGAGTGGAAGCGGTTAAAATTGACCAGTTGACCTTCTATATTATCTCATTATTTTCAATTTTAATTTGCTTTTCTAAGCTTGTGGTAGCTTTAGGTTTTTGGGAAGAAAATCATGCTGAGAGGGTTGGAAAAATTGTTGGAAAAACCCCACTGGTTCACTGATGTCCTTTACGGAAGGAAACTGCCATCCTTACCTGGTTTGGCCTACATGCAACTTCAGATGAACAGCAATGTGGTTGATTCATAACTGCCCTCTAAGCAATTAGGGATGGGCAATAAATACTAGCCTAGCCACTAATGCCCTCATCCTGTGAATGAATAAAAAAATGGAAATACGCTTTGTAAATGGAAAATGACTGCAACCACACCCTGTGTGGATGGAGTAGATGTTTACTTCTAAGCATACAGGCTCTACTTGTGAGAGATGTGAAGCTCATTATGGGACAACTGCATTTATCAGGGACATACACTGTACAAGTTGAAGATGTCAGTAATCATAGTGCCCTGCATGTGAAATGCAAGTGGTGTCCAACTCTGTGGGATACCAATGCTGGTCACAAGTAAACTGGACCATGTCAATGGTCATAGTCATCTCTATGAAGCAGAAGTAATCTCAACAAACCTTAAAAAGCACCTGTGGGCCACAATTCATGAAGATAATTCAAGATTTTATCAGCTGCACAAGGAAACAGAACTGATTTTCTTTTATTTCCTTTTCTTTTACCTTGAATTTAAGAATTCACCAGCAGGCTCTTATATACAATGTTGCCTTTCTTAGATAATGTCGGGGTAGGGTGATAAAGTATCAGTAATCATACAATCCTTCCAATCTTACAGTTTCCTTCCGTAAAGGACATCAGTGAACCAGTGGGGCTTTTCCAACAATTTTTACCACCCTCTCAGCATGATTTTCTTCCCACAAACTTAAAGCTACCACAAGCTTAGAAAATCAAATTAAAATTGAAAATAATGAGATAATATATAGAAGGTCAACTGGTCTACTTTAACTGGCTTGTGCTGCAAGTACGGAGTAAGGTCCCTATGTCAACGGTCCTTGCAAAGGAATTTCATTCTTAGATTAGATTACTTACAGTGTGGAAACAGGCCCTTCGGCCCAACAAGTCCACACCGACCCGCTGAAGCACAACCCACCCAGACCCATTCCCCTTTTCACCTAACACTACGGGCAATTTAGCATGGCCAATTCACCTAACCTGCACATTTTTGGACTGTGGGAGGAAACCGGAGCACCTGGAGGAAACCCATGCAGACTCGGGGAGAACGTGCAAACTCCACACAGACAGTCGCCTGTTCCACCATGCCGCCCGACATTCCCTCTTTCTTGGAGTCCTCTATGTCCCACATTATAGAGGAGTATCTAAACCATCAAGGACCAGATGCCTACAAGGGTGGTTACAGGAAGACAAGGGCATCCCTCTACAACTATGACACCATTGCGCAACCTCTGACTGAGGCTGAGTGTAGATACAATGCAGCCCATTCCTCCACCAGGGCAATGGTGCAGCAGATGATAGGCACACTGAAGATGGGGTTCTGATGCTTTGATAGGTCTGGGTGCCTTGCAATACACTCCAAACAGAGTGTGCTGCATTATCCTCGTATGCTGTGCTCTGCACATCTGAACAAGGGAAAGAAGGGATGTGATGGACTCTGAATAGATGGGTGAGCAGCAACAGTCTTCCAAGTAGGAAAATGTGGAATTGAGCAGGAAAACATCACCTTCACCATAATATAGTGAAGGTCATGACTGCAACAAGACAGGCAAAACTTAATTGACACCCACTTCAAATAGTCGAGAGCTTGGTGTATTGATCCATCATTGATCTCATGGCCGGTATATATACCCCCCCTACTGTTATGATCAAACCAGGGGATCAACCCTGGTTCATTGCAATACTAGGAGCAGCAGCATGCATATTTAAAAATGAGTTGTCAACCTGGTAAAATTACAACACAGAACTACGCTCACATCAAACAGCAATGATAAACAGGCTTAGGCAATTTCACAATACTGTAAATGGGTTGAATCTGGGCTCTGCAATCCTGCCACATTCGTCATGGATGGTGTGGACAGTTGAACAAATCACTAGAGGACAAGATTCCACAAACAGCCCCATTCTCAACAATGGAGGTGCTCAGCACATCAGTACAAAAGATCAGGGTGAAACATTTTCAATTATCTTCAGCCAGAATTGCCAAGTGGACGAACCCCAGCATCGCAGACACCAGCTTTTGGTCAACTCAATTTAATCTAAGTGTTATCAAAAACTACCTGAAGGCAGTGGTATGGGCTCTGACAACATTCTGGTGATAGTACAGAACACTCATTCTCCAGAACTAGCTGGGCCTCTAGCCAAACTGATCCAGTACAATGACAGTACTGACAACTATAGACAGTGTGAAAGATTCCCAAGTGTGACCTGTACAAATAAACATACTGAGTAATTAAAACTCATCAGTCTATTCTCATACATCAGCAAAGTGATGGAAGTTATTGTCTACTGTGTACTAAGCATCACTTAATGACTCAACAATAACCTGTTACTGATGCTTAGTTGGAATTTCACCAAGCTCACTCATATTGACCTCATTATAGCTTTGATTCAAATATGGACTCATGGACTCAAGTGGAAGGGTTGGTGACTGTCTTTGACATCAAAAACATTTTTTGATTGAGTGTGACATCAAGGAGCCTGAGAAAAATGGGTTACTGAAGATGTCACTTGAGGGATGGTGTTGGAGGGAGGGGTTCAGATTTGTGGGACATTGGGACCGGTTCTGGGGAAGGTGGGACTTTTACAAATTGGACAGTCTACACCTGAACCAGACTGAAACTAATATCCTTGGGGGAGCTTTTGCTACTGCTGCTGGGAAGGTTTCAAATTAATGTGGCAAGGGGCTGGGAACCAGAAGAGAAGACTACTAGACAGTGAAGTGGAAACTGGAGACTGTAAGAATCATAAAGTTAGCATTACCAAGAGGAAGAGTAGGCTGAGAGCAGATGAACTGGCGGCCTGAAGTGCATATACTTTAATGCAAGGAGTATAATGAGTAAGGCAGATGAACTTAGAGCTTGGATTGGTGCCTGGGAGTATGATGTTATTGCGATCACAGAGACTTGGTTAAAAGAAGAGCATGATTGGCAACTAAATGTTCCAGGATACAGATGCTTTAGACACTACAGGGAGGGAAGTAAAAGGGGAGGAGGAGTTGCATTGCTGGTCAGGGATGCTTTCACGGTTGTGCTAAAGGAGGACATTATAGATGGCTGGAGCAGTGAGGCATCAGTGAGGAGCTGAGAAATAAGAAGGGTGCAGTCACATTGGTTACATTGCTGTATTACAGGCCTCCCAACAGTGAGCGTGAGGTTGAAGAACAAATAGGTAAACAGATTATGGAAAGATGTAGAGGCAACAGGGTGGTGGTCATACAGTCATAGAGATGTACAGCATGGAAACAGACCCTTCGGTCCAACCTGTCCATGCTGACCAGATATCCCAACCCAATCTAGTCCCACCTGCCAGCACCCGGCTCATATCCCTCCAAACCCTTCCTATTCATGTACCCATCCAAATGCCTCTTAAATGTTGCAATTGTACCAGCCTCCACCACTTCCTCTGGCAGCTCATTCCATACACATACCACCCTCTGTGAGAAAAAGTTGCCCCTTAGATCTCTTTTATATCTTTCCCCTCTCACCCTAAACCTATGCCCTCTAGTTCTGGACTCCCTGACCACAGCGAAAATACTTTGTCTATTTATCCTATCCATGCCCTTCATAATTTTGTAAACCTCTATAAGGTCACCCCTCAGCCTCCGATGCTCCAGGGAAAACAGCCCCAGCCTGTTCAGCCTCTCCCTGTAGCTCAGATCCTCCAACCCTGGCAACATCCTTGTAAATCTTTTCTAAACCTTTTCAAGTTTCACAACATCTTTCTGATAGGAAGGAGACCAGAACTGCACGCAATATTCCAACAGTGACCTAACCAATGTCCTGTACAGCCGCACCATGATCTCCCAATCCCTGTACTCAATTCTCTGACCAATGAAGGAAAGTATACCAAACGCCTTCTTCACTATTCTACCTACCTGCGACTCCACTTTCAAGGAGCTATGAACCTGCACTCCAAGGTCTCTTTGTTCAGCAACACTCCCTAGGACCTTACCATTAAGTGTATAAGTCCTGCTAAGATTTGCTTTCCCAAAATGCAGCACCTCGCATTTATCTGAATTAAACTCCATCTGCCACTTCTCAGCCCATTGGCCCATCTGGTCCAGATCCTGTTGTAATCTGAGGTAACCCTCTTCACTGTCCACTACATCTCCAATTTTGGTGTCATCTGTAAACTTACTAACTGTACCTCTTATGCTCGCATTCAAATCATTAATGTAAATGACTAAAAGTAGAGGGCTCAGCACCAATCCTTGTGGCACTCCACTGGTCACGGGCCTCCAGTCTGAAAAACAATGATCCACCACCACCCTCTGTCTTCTACCTTTGAGTCAGTTCTGTATCCAAATGGCTAGTTCTCCCTGTATTCCATGAAATATAACCTTGCTAATCCGTCTCCAATTGGGAATCTTGTCGAACGCCTTACTGAAGTCCATATAGATCACATCTACTGCTCTGCCCTCATCAATCTTCTTTGTTACTTCTTTATAAAACTCAATCAAGTTTGTGAGACATGATTTCCCACGCACAAAGCCATGTTGACTATCCCGAATCAGACCTTGTCTTTCCAAATAAAAGTACATCCTGTCCTTCAGGATTCCCTCCAACAACTTGCCCACCACCGAGGTCAGGCTCACCAGTCTATACTTCCCTGGCTTGTCTTTGCTGCCTTTCTTAAACAGTGGCACCATGTTTGCCAACCTCCAGTCTTCCAGCACCTCACCTGTGACTATCGATGGTGGTGATGGGAGATTTTATTTTTCCCAATATTGATTGGGATACACTTAGTGTCAGAGGTCTGGATGGGGCAGAATTTGAAAGGAGCATCCAGGAAAGTTATCTATAGCAGTATGTCAATAGTCCGACAAGGGAAGGGACCATATTGGACATGGTGTTGGGAAATGAGCCAGACCAGGTGGTATATGTTGCAGTGAGGGATTTCTTTGGGAATAGTGAGCACAATTCTGTAAGTTTTGGAATACTCGTAGACAAAGATGAGAGTGGTCCTCAGGGATGAGTATTAAACTGGGCCAAGGCCAATTATACCAAAATTAGGCATGAGCTGGAAAATGTGGATTGGCCACAGCTATTTGAAGGAAAGTCCACATTTGATATGTGAGAGGCTTTCAAAGATAGGTTGAAGATAGTGCAGGGTAGACATGTCCCTTTGAAAACAAGGGATAGGAAAGGTAAGATTCGTGAATTGTGGATGACAGGAGAAATCGTGCGACTAGCCAAGAGGAAAAGGGAAGGTCCAGGCAGCTAAGAACAGAACGGGCTTTGGAGGAATATCGGAAGAGTAGGACCATTCTTAAACAAGGAATCAAGCAGGCTAAAAGGGGTCATGAAATAGCTTTGGCGAGCAGAATTAGGGAGAATCCCAAGGCCTTTTATTCTTACATAAGAAGCAAGAGGGTAACCAGAGAAAGGGTTGGTCCACTGAAGAATAAGGAAGGAAGGTTGTGTGTTGAACCTGAGAAAATGGGTGAGATTCTCAATTATTACTTTGCATCAGTGTTCATTGAGGAACAGGAGGTGATGAATGCTGAGATTAGAGATAGAAGCTTGTTTACTCTGGATCATGTTGACATAAGGAGGGAAGATGTGTTGGGTAGGCGAAAGGATATTAAGGTGGACAAATCCCAAGAACCAGATAGGATCTATTCCAGGTTGCTGAGGGAGGCAAGAGAGGAAATAACTGGGGCCCTGACAGATATCTTTGTTGCATCCTTAAACGCAAGTGAGGTGCCAGAGGACTGGAGAGTTGCTCATATTGTCCCCTGTACAAGAAGGGTAGTAGGGATATTCCAGGTAATTACAGACCTGTAAGCCTGACATCAGTGGTGGGAATGTTGCTGGAGAAGGTACTGAGGGATAAAATCTATTTATATTTGGAACCGAATGGGCTTATCAGTGATAGGCAACATGGTTTTGTGCGTTGTAGATTGTGCCTTACCAACTTAATAGAGTTCTTTGAGGAAGTGACCAAGTTGGTAGATGAAGGAATGGCTGTAGATGTCATATACATGGAGTTTAGTAAGGCGTTTGATAAGGTTCCCCATGGTAAACTAATTGAGAAAGTGAAGTCACATGGTGTACAGGATGTTCTAGCTAGGTAGATAAAGAATTGGTTAAGCAACAGGAGACAGAGTGTAGTAGTTGAAGGGAATTTCTTGAAATGGAGAAAGGTGACCAGTAGTGTTCCACAGGGATCAGTGCTGGGACCACTGTTGTTTGTAATATACATAAATGATCTGGAAAAGGGCATTGTTGGTCTGATCAGTAGGTTTGTAGATGACACCAAGATTGATGGAGTAGCAGAAAGCATAGGAGACTGCCCAAGAATACAGGAGAATATAGATAGACTGTAGAGTTGGGCAGAGAAGTGGCAGATGGAGTTTAATCCAGGCAAGTATTTTGGGAAGTCTAATTCTAAAGCAAATTATACTGTAAACGCAAGAGCCTTGGGAAACGTTGATGAGCAGAGAGATCTGGGAGTTCAGGTCCATTGTACCCTGAAGGTGGCTGCACAGGTGGATAGAGTGGTCAAGAAGGCATATGGTATGCTTGCCTTCATTGGACGGGGTATTGAGTATAAGAGCTGGCAGGTCATGTTAAAATTGTTCAAGACTTTGGTTTGGCCGCATTTCGAATACTGTGTATAGTTCTGGTCACCACATTACCAAAAGGATGTGGATGCTTTGGAGAGGGTGCAGAGAAGGTTTATGAGGATGTTGCCTGGTATGGAAGGTGCTAGCTATGAAGAGAGGTTGAGTAGGTTAGGATTATTTTCATTAGAAAGGAAGAGATTGGGGGGGACCTGATTGAGGTCTACAAAATCATGAAGGATATAGACAGAGTAGGAGAAAGTGAGGACTGCAAATGCTGGAGATCAGAGCTGAAAATGTGTTGCTGGAAAAGCGCAGCAGGTCAGGCAGCATCCAGGAGCAGGAGAATCGACGTTTCAGGCATGACCCCTTCTTCAGGATTCCTGATTCCTGAAGAAGGGCTCATGCCCGAAACGTCGATTTTCCTGCTCCTTTGATGCTGCCTGACCTGCTGCGCTATAGACAGAGTAGATAGAGATAAGCTTTTTCCCAGGGTGAGGGATTTAATAACGAGAGGTCACGCATTCAAGGAGAGAGGTGAAAGATTTAAGGGGGATATGTGCGGCAAGTACTTTACACAGATGGTGGTAGGTGCCTAGAATGCGTTGCCAGCAGAGGTAGTAGAGGCAAGCATGGTAGATTCATTTAAGGTGCGTCTAGACAGATGCATGAGTAGGTGGCAGCAGAAGGATACAGATGCTTAGGAATTGGGTGATAGATTTAGACAGTGGATTTGGATCAGCTCAGGCTTGGAGGGCCGAAAGACCTGTTCCTGGGTTATAAATTTTCTTTGTTCTTTGTTCTTAAATGCTGTAATTGTACGAGCCTTCACCACTTCTCTGGCAGCTCATTCCATACATGCACCACCCTCTGTGTGAAAAGGTTGCGCCTTAGGTCCCTTTTAAATTTTTCCCCTCTCACCCGAAATCTATGCAGTCTAGTTCTTGACTACCCCCCCCCAGGGAATAGACCTTGTCTACTTACCCTTTCCATGTCCTTCATGATTTTATAAACCTCTAGAAGGTCACCCCTCGGCCTCCAACGCTCCAGGAAAAACAGCCCCAGTCTATTCAGCCTCTCCCTGTAGGTCAAATCCTCCAAACCTGGCAACATCCTTAAAAATCTTTTCTGAACCTTTTCAAAGTTTCACAATATCCTTCCAATAGGAGGGAGACCAGAATTGCAGACAATATTCCAAAATGGCCTAACCAATGTCCTGTACAGCTGCAACATGACCTCCCAACTCCTATACTCGATGGTCTGGCCAATAGAGGAAAGCATACCAGTTGCAGTTACTTCATCAACAACATTTCCTTTATCATAACATAATGGGTGGGGATGATTACATAATGTTCAGAACTATTTATGACTGCTCAGATACTGAAAGAGTCCATGTCCAAATGCATCAAGACAAGGCTTGGGCTGAAAAGAGCCAATTAACATTTGTGCAGTGCAAGTGCCAGGCAATAAGCATCTCCGGCAAGAGAAAAATCCAACTATTGTATATTTACTTTCAATAGTGTTACCAAATGGGAGTTAACATTGACCAGAAACAACAGGACCAGTCACCTAAAGACTGACCCTATAAAAGCAGATCAAAAGCATGGAATTCTGCAGCAAGCAATTTATCTCCTGGCTCCACAAAGCCTGTCTAACATCTACAAAGGCATAAGACAGCAGTTTAAAGGAATATTCCTCATTTGCTGCTATGAATGCAACTCCCACAATATTCATGAAACTTGACACCACACACGATCTTCAACATTCACTCCCTGCACCATCAACAAACAATGGCAGTATGTACCAAGTACAAAATGCATTGCAACAACTCACCAAAATTCCTTAAACAACTCCTTCCAAACCCATAACCTCTGTCACCTAGAAGAGCAATGGCAGAAATATACAGTATCCTCAAATTCTACACTTAGCCACAAACCATTCTGGCTTGGAACGTATTGTCACTCATTCACTGTTGCTCGGTCAAACTTTGCATCTCAATAATTTACAAAGCCAACTCACCATGAGAATGCAGCACTATGGGCTGGTAAGACTCTGGATTAGAGTGGTGCTGGAAAGCACAGCAGTTCAGGCAGCATCTGAGGAGCAGGAAAATCGACGTTTCGGGCAAAAGCCCTTCATCAGGAAAATTCTGGCAACTTGACATTCTCTCAGGCAATAGGGCCTAACCAGTGATACAGACATCTGTGAAATAATTTTAAATATGTTCTGTGAAATGATGTGCTGCTGCAACTAAAAAATTATTTTATACTTCAGTACTGACCCTTAAATATAGACTATTATTTGTCCCTGAACATGCATGTTTGATACTTCGTCTAAAAACTTCTCTGTTTGCTTTAATTACACAGTTTACATCATATTCTCCATTTGGTGAGTTTGTTTTTGGCAATAGTAGGAGTCAAGTCAATGCTGCTGTTGTTTATTAACAGAGTTCAGAATAAAACCTCGTTTCTTCTACCCCGCTTGACACATAGCATTGACCAAAATGAAGGCAATGCTGTCCTTTCTTTTGCTAATTTCTATTCCAGCACTAATATCCTCTGATTTTATAATAACAGAATCAGAGCATCAGAAGGTAATGTACTATCTATACAATTAAATTTCTATAATAACTTGCTTAATTGGCTGACTGTTTAATTTGTTATTTTTTTTATTTTGAGCAGAATGAGTATGTGAACCCTTTATCAAATGTTCTGGAACTGACTGGAAGAACCCTGAAGGTATTTTGCAGCTAAACTGTACATGTAAAATTCTGTGCCTTACTTAATCTCTGTGAAAATGTTATTGCAAGTAAAATATAAAATAATTAACTGTTGATTACTTTCTTTAAGTCTGGGTTTTTCTCACTACCAGTCATTTCAAAGTTTGTTCTCGCTGGCCATGATTTGCAAGCCTCAAACACAACAAACTATTTTCAAACTACCTATTTCTTGAGATAAAAGGATGCATGAAACAATCTATGTAACCTTTTCCAAATTATATCGCTTGTGACAGTAAATTTATGAAAGCGCATGAAAGATTCCATAATTATAAGCATAATGTAGCATTTAATTTGCTTTAATGTGAACACTGCTTCATTTGAGTGAGTCTTGTTTTACTTTTCTTAGTTGGCAATAGCTGTCAGTACAACTGCAAACTGAAACTGAAGGCGATGTTTATCACTAAAGAATCTAGTATTACAATTTTTGTTTTTATTATAGAGTTCGCCTGAGATAATTTTATTATCAACTGCACAAAATAATACCACATATGAATTTTGAATTCATATATCCCAGTTCTTTCATTTCATACCATAATTACAATGAATGCTTGCAATTTTTGAGAAGATTTGTAGCTCAGGTTGAGGTTCAGGTTGTATGTTTGCTCACCGCACTGGTAGGTTTGTTCTCAGATGTTTCGACACCACGCTAGGATCAGTGAGTCTCTGTTGAAACGCTGGTGTTCTGTCCTGCTCTCTATTTATGTGTGTAGGTCTGTTAAGGTGGGTGATATCATTTCCAGTTCTTTTTCTCAGAGGTTGGTAAATGGGTCCAAATCAAATTGCTTATTGATGGAGTTCCAGTTTGAATGCCAGGCCTGTAGGAATTCCCATGTGTGTCTTTGTTTAGCCTGTCCTAGGATGGATGCGTTGTCCGAGTCAAAGTGGTGCCCTTCTTCGTCTGTGTGTAAGGAAACTATTGACAATTGGTCATGTCTTTTGGTGGCTAATTGGTGCTCATGTATTCTGGTGGCAAGTTTTCTGTCTGTGTGTCGGATGTCGTGTTTGTTGCAGTCCTTGTAGGGCATTTTTATATGACATTAGTTTTGCTGGCTGTTGGTACAGGATCCTTTAGATTCATCAGTAACCGTTTCACTGTGTTTGTAGATTTATGAAGTATCACGATACCAAGGGGTCGGTGTGGTCTGGTCATCATCTCCAAGATGTCTTTGATGCATGATAGTGTGGCTGGAGTCTCTGGGCATGTTGTGTCTTCTTGTTTGGGTTTGTTTAAGAATCAGCAGACTGTGCTTATTGGGTACACATTATTCTTGAATACATTATGTAGATATTTTACTTCTGCTGCTCATAGTTCCTCTGTGCGGCAGTGTGTTGTGGCCCATTTAAATAATGTCCTGATGCAGCTCAGTTTGTGGGTGTTGGGATGATTGTTCCTGTATTTGAGTATCTGGTTTGCATGTGTTACTTTCCTGTAGACACTGGTCTGCAGTTCTCCACTGACGGTTCATTCCACTGTGCTGCCTAGGAAGGGGAGTTTGTTGTTGTTCTCTTCCTCTTTCATGAAATTTTGTCAGTAAGGATGTTGATAATGATATTGTAGTTACTACTAATTTGTTCCATCTCATGATGACAAAGGTATCATCCACATCCACATAGAGGGTTGTTCATTCTCGTCTCTGCATAACTGCTTCTGCTTCTGCTAAGAATCCTAATATTGATGATCCCAGGGGTATACTATTGATTTGTTTGTAGGTCTAGTCACTGAAGGTGAAGTGGCCAGTGAAGCACAAGTCTAAAAACTTGAGGATTCTGTCCTTGCCTATGGAGTTGGTACTGTCTGGTGTTTGTGTCCTTGATTCTACTAGTAGAGAGGTCAGTGTTTCTTTGGCCAGGCTGATGTTAACTGATGTGAATAGGGCGGTTACATCAAAGGAGACCATGACTTTGTCATCTTCTATGTTGGTGTTTTTGATCATGTTCAGGAATTCTTGGCTGGAGTGGCATGAGTCTTCTACGAGGTATTTAAGTTTACGGTGAGGCTCCTTTGCTAGTCTGTATATCGGTGTGCTAGGAAGTGAGACTATGGATCGGAAGAGGTTTGTGTATCTTAGATAATCCGTAAAAGCAGGGTATGTTGGTCCATCAGGTTTCATTCTTTGGAGATCTGTCTTGTTAATTTTGCCTGTTTGTGGAGTTTCTTCAGTGCTGTTATGTTATGGTTTTTTAGCTGTGGAGTTGGGTCCATCGCCACCTGTTGGTAAGTGTCAGTATCTGTGAATAGTGAGTTCGCCTTTTCAATGTTTTGTGTGCAGTTTAGGAAGACGGTCATGTGCCCTTTGTTTGCCGGTAGGATTACAATATTTCTGGGTTTTTTCTGTGTCCATCAAGAGCTTTCCTTTCCTTGTTGAGGGTGTTCCTTCTTTCTTCCTGCTTAGTGTTGGTGCTACTGATGGCCTGCTGGGTTTCTTCTATAAGTCCATTGTCTTTCAGGGTTGATTCTAGTGCTGCTAGGAAGTCCTTTTTGTCTGTCTCTGAAGTTGTAGTTCATCCCTCTTACGAGGACAGCTTTTTCCGTGTCTGTTAGTGGTTGGTCCAATAGGTACTTTATGAATGGCCACAGAATGTTGCAAGAAATGATTAATGATGCCCACAATCAACTCCACAAACATGAACGCGAAGGTTTGCACCAAAAAACTTTGTACACCAACGTGACTGACTAGGAATGGACAAGTACTTTAGAATGAACCTTCATTGTCAAACAACAGCAAACCCATGACAAAGAAAAAACTAGTTCTACCAGAAAAACTGGACAAGCTCGCACAAAAGAACAACACAGAAGCTTAAGAAGATAAAGAACCTATTGGACTGACCACTAACAGACACGGAAAAAGCCATCCTAGTAAAAGGGATGAACTACAACTTCAGAGACGCGGACAAAAAGGCTATCCTAGCAAAACTTTAATCAACCCTGAAGGACAATGGACTTACAGAAGAAACCCAGCAGGTTATTAGACAGACAGTAGCACCAACACTAAGCAGGAAGAAAGAAGGGAACTCTCTCAACAAGAAAAGGAAAGCCCTTGAAGGACTCGGAAAAAAGCAGAAATATTGTAATCCTACCGACAGGCAAAGGGCACATGACCGTCTTCCTAAACTGCACACAAAACATTGAAAAGGCGAACTCACTACTCACAGATACCGACACTTACTGATGGACCCAACTCCACAGCAAAGACAGCATCCTCAAGTTAATAGACCTGTGCCTCACTACCCACTTCATCTTCACAAGACCTACAAACAGATCAATAGTACACCCATGGGATCACCAATATCAGGATTCTTAGCAGAAGCAGTTATGCAGAGACTAGAATGAGCAGCCCTCCCCACGATCCAACCTAAGCTTTGGGTCTGTTATGTGGATGACACTTTTGTCATCATGAAATGGAACAAATTAGAAGAAACCTATAATATCATTAACAATATTCTTACTGGCATAAATTTCACCAAAGAGGAAGAGAACAACAACAGACTTCCCTTCCTAGATGTCACAGTGGAACGAACAGTCAATGGAGAACTGCAAATCAGTGTCTACAGGGAAGAAACACACACAGAGCAGATACTCAAATACAGGAGCAATCATCCCAACACCCACAAACTGAGCTGCATCAGGACATTATTTAAACGGGCCACAACAAACTGCAGCACCTAGCAACTAGGAGCAGAAAAAAACATATACAGTGTATTCAAAAATAATGTGTACCCAATAAGCACAGTCTGCCATTTCTTAACCAACAAACCCAAACAAGAAATCACAACATACCCAGGGACTTTAGCCATGCTACCATGCATCGAAGACATCTTGGAGATGATGACCAGACTACACCGACCCCTTGACATCAATGGTGGCCCACAAACCTACCAACACACTGAAACGACTACTGATAAACCTAAAGGACCCTGTTGCAGCAGCCAGCAAAACCAATATCATATAAAAATGCCCTGCAAGGATTGCAACAAACACTACATCCGACAGACAGGCAGGAAACTTGCCACCAGAATACATGAGCACCAACTAGCCGCCAAAAGACATTGACCCTCTCTCACTAGTATCCTTACACACAGACGAAGAAGGACACCACTTCGACTGGGACAACACATCCATCCTCAGACAGGCTAAATAAAGACATGCAGAGGAATTCTTACAGGCCTGGCATTCAAACTGGAACTCCATGAATAAACACATTGATTTGGAGCCCATTTACCAACCTCTGAGAAAAAGAGCTGGAAATGATATCACCCACCTTAACAGACCAACACACATAAATAGAAAGCAGGACAGAACACCAGCGCTTTAACGGAGGCTCACCGATGAGGATAGTATGGTGACGATACATCTGAGAACAAACCTACCAGCTCAGCGAACAAACTTACAAAGTACAACACACGTTTCAGTTTTTTGTGCTCAAATAGCAGATTATAGCCCAAGGCATTGGGAAGAATTTCTTTTTTTTTTCATTTAACTTATTTTTCAAAGCGACCTATTCAACAGATGTTACTACATACCTCTAGAGCAGGTGTGACTTGAACCTTGACCTCCTGGTCCGGGGTAGGGTCACTACAACTGTGCCACAAGAAGGTCTCCTAAAGTGAGATTTCTCAGGGACTTTAATGTGGGATTTTCACATCCGAAGCGGGAATTATACCCCTAGCCCAATAAGCCACTTTGGGGCACTTGAATATATTCTTACACTGCAGTGGAAAATCAGCCTCGAGTGAATTCATGAGAGGTACCTATTCATTCACCAACTTATGTCACTGAATGTAAAGTTGTGACTATTGATATTCATTAATTTTCACCAGTCAAGTTACTTTCTTAGAGTTAGGTTATAGAGTCATAGAGTCATAGAGATGTACAGAATGGAAACAGACCCTTCGGTCCAACCCGTCCATGCCGACCAGATATCCCAAGGCAATCTAGTCCCACCTGCCAGCACCCGGCCCATATCCCTCCAAACCCTTCCTATTCATATACCCATCCGGATGCCTCTTTTCAAAATATAAATACTGATCAGCTTTCAGTATTTGATTGTATCAAGACCTGTTGTACATTACATTTGGCATAGGGCACAGAAAGAGGTGTATTTCCCAACTTGTGCATCTTGATGTGGAGATCCCGGTGTTTGTCTGGGGTGGACAAAATCAGAAGTCAGGCTACACCAGGTTTAGTCCAACAGATTTATTTGAAATCACAAGATTTTGGAGCATTGCTCTTCATTACTTCACCTGAAGCAACACTCTAAAAGTTTCTGATTTCAAATAAACCTGTTGGACTATAACCTGGTGTCGTCTGACTTCAGACCTTGCACACCTTGATGTTTACATTCCACTCAAGCCTCCTCTTGTTTTAAATTTTTAACTCTGTCTTACTTTCTCCTTCATATGTAGGGCTAATTTCCCTTGAAATTGATAATGTACACTTGAACCATTCCCTGCAGTACTGAGTTCCTCTCTGGAGAAATTCCTCTGAATTCCCAATTTGATTTCTTGATGACTATCTTGTATGGATTGCTTCTAGATATGCCTTTCCTCTCTAGAAGAAACACTCTTTCTATACCCATTCAATCAAAATCACTCAATTTTAACAAGCCCTGTTCAGTCACACTTCATCTATTCACTCGGACAAAAGAAAGCCAGTCTATTAATCCTTTCCTACATATAATCATGCATTTCTGGCATCATCCTTACAATCTCTGCACCCTCCCTTGTGACTCTCTATCTTTCTTGTAACCATAACTACATGCAGTACAAATGTGCTCTAAGTAAAACTTAACACAGGTTTAGGACTCAGTTGGTTGGACAGCTGGTTTAAATTGCAGATTAATGCCAACAGCATGGGTTCAATTCCTTTGCTGACTGTAGTTACTGTGAAGTCTCCCCTCATTTGAGGCATTGAGACGGTCAGGTTAAAACCTCCACAGTCATCTCTCTCAGAGGCTAAATAGGTTGGCGTTGTTTTCCTTGGAGTGTTAGAGGCTGAGGGGTTATCTTATAGATGTTCATAAAATCATGAAGAGCATGGATACGGTAAATAGATAAGGTCTTTTCCCTGGAGTGGGGTAGTCCAGAACTAGAGGGCATACGTTTAGGGTGAGAAGGGAAATATTTAAAAGGGACCTAAGGGGCAACATTTTCTCACAGAGGGTGGTGTGTGTATGGCATGAGTTGACAGAGGAACTAGTGGATACCAGTACAATTACAACATCTGAAAGGCATTTGGATGGGTATCTTCATAGGAAGGGTTTGGGAGGATATGAGCCAAGTGCTAGCAAATGGGTCTAGATTAATTTGGGATATTGGTCGGCATGGACGAGTTGGACCGAAGGATCTGTTTCTGTATTGTACACCTCTATCACTATGACTCTTGAATGAAAGAACAGCCCTATGCTCCAGTAGGTGACTTTAACTTTAGCAATAAGTTCCTTTATTTTAAATTATTTCCCTCTCTAAATGAAGGCTTGTGCTTGTTTGTTTTGTGATGAACATGCTAACCTGTAATGTAGCTTTTAGTTGACCACACCATCAACTTTTTGTCCTTTAACACCACCTAGATATGCACCTTCCAAGTAATCTGATCTGCCTGTTCTTCCACCAAAAACTTACTATTTCATATCTGTGCTGAATTTCATTTGCCAATTATTTTCCATTCTGAAATTTATTACTGTCTTCAACTTTTTGCAATTCTCCTCGATAATGACTAATGCCACCATGCTCCTCCACCCCATATGTCATGCCATCGATATTCTACTTTTGCAATGAGGAAATCTGTACAGTGCTCTTTTTTACTTTATGTTTATAAATATTGAACATATAATCTTTAGTTTAATTTAATTTCTTTTGTAATTCCATTGGTTTGTACAATTTGTGTATATAACTGATGCATTTATAACATTGATGTGTTTATCCTTTGGCAACAGAAAAGAAGCATCGGTGAACATGGCAAAAACGTAAGCTTGATTTCGCTGACTATTTATTTCAGCATCAATTTCCATTTACTTTAACACGTGGCTTTTTTTTAAATCAGCTACATTGGTTTCTCTTCTGTCTCTGCGCAATGGTTTGATTGACTCTACTTTGACATATTGGAGCTGCAATTTTGTAAGATCTATTTGAAGATACCATTTGTACACTATGACCAATTAGAGGAAGAACAGTACTGTTTTATTGTTCCACAACAATAACTGATTTAATTTAAATTGGATGTTTTTAGTTCTTGTCTCAATCATTGCTCATTGAAACAATACTCCTTAATCTCTTTTAGCCTGAGAGCGGACTTGAAATTTATAGTATGAAGATTGACTGCAAAGTTACATCTCGGTTTGCTCACAATATGGTAATCAGCCGGGTAGTGAATCGAGCAAATGAATCAAAGGAAGCTTTCTTTGAAATAGAACTACCCAAAACAGCCTTCATTACCAACTTCAGCATGTGAGTATCAATTACCTTGTTCAGTCAAAGTAATTATTTAGTTAATAATTTATACAAAGAGTGTGCAAGTTTATTTGCATAGTGTCAAATTTTATAAGTGTATTGTGTATAAAACTAAAGGTTAAAATAACTACATGATTCTACCTCAACAAACTAATTTTGTTTAGCTTAGGGAAGGGAAATGTCATCAAAATGAAAACACTTTATAAACAGAGGTATGAAATATAAAATCAAAGAAGTTATGATGAATCCTCTAAAACTCTATAAACACTTGACAGGTCAGGCAACACATGTGGAGAGATAAGTATGCTTAACAGTTCAGAGGAGAAGTTGGACTAGCTGATTTGCTGTCATGGTGAGCTGGCATGAACATGAAGGGCCTAATGGCTTGCTCTGGGCTGACCATTAGTTGATTTGGTGATCCTGAATTTTATTATGTGAAGTAACTCCAGAGGCCAGTATCCTGTCACCAAGTCACCCTTTATTTAAATGTGGAGAATCCTTGACACTGATCCAGCTTCCTCAGAGCCAGCTCTCAGAGTGAACAGAACCTCAAACACTTCTGTTTATTTTTTTTCCTTTTTTTCTTTTGGAGGTAGGCTCAGGCAGCAGCAGCAGAAGTAGGCCCAGGTACAGGTGGGGCCCAGGCAGCGGCAGTGGAGAAGGGCCCCAGATGTAGGTAGGCCCAGGCAGCAGCAGCGGTGCTGGGGTGCAGGTGAGGTCCAGGCTCCAGTAGTAGAAGCAGGCCCAAGCATGTAGCAGCAGCAGTGATTATAGTAGTTACCTGTGCAGCTGAGCACAGCTTCAAATAAGCAAAAAAAAAAGAAAAGCCAGAGAACAACAGTCACAATAAAACAGAAGAAACAAAAACTTCAAAATAAACTCCTCCTCAATGGGAAGACACCAACAGAATCAGTCTCCTTTCCTCTTTCATACAGGAAAAACACTCCTGTTCTTTTTTTTCCCCCCAGCACCCATGATATGTGTGTGCAGGTGTGAGATACAGTGAAAGACAACAGGTGTACAAATCTTTATTCAATTTCCACCACCAGGAAGAAAGGAAACACCCAAGTGGTCAGTGACAAGCAGTGTCCTTCTTAGAAGCCAATGCTGCGTAATCAAACAGTGAAGGGGAGGGCTGGGATCAAATCAAAATAGAGTTGTATGGGGAAATAATACACTCTACTCCCTGTGGTGCCCACCTCTCCCTGAATAGTTCAAGGGTGTTGCTGGACACCACGTGCTCCTTCTTCAGAGACACCCGGGCCCTGAACACTCCTGTCAGTCAGGGCTCTATGTTTGGATCAGAACAACAGCTCCAACCAGGGAGCTCATATTCTATGAGGTCCATCTGGCTGACCTTGTTACAATCAATACGTCAATCCCCCTCTGAGTCTGAGGACATAGGCCAGTTCTTTTTATTGTAGCTCCTTCTGGGACATTGTAGCATCGGGTCAGGTTCCTCCATCTTTGCCTCTGATACAGGCTGCAAGTAATGCACAGTAACTCCCATCTTGTCTGGAGCATCTTAGAAGAAATTCATTCTCCTCTTCAGGTGGCAAAGACTTTGAGGTGGTGACATTCGCCTGTGTCCATCTCAGATTCCCAGGTATCTTCAACACTTGACAGAGAGGGAGAATCCATACATTCCAGAAAAGTCAGAAAGGAAATCGAGGAGCTGGAAAATGCTCCTGCACCATTTGTGAATTTGCAGCTTTTAGGTGGTCCACATGTTTGTTCAGGAATGTCGTATCTACCTGAACTTTGTATGCCACTGGTCCTGACTATGTGTTGACAATGCCTCTTCGCCATGCAAGACCATTCCTGTGGTCCCTACACCAAACATCGTCCTTGAAATAAACTGTCTCTTTTGCTTTGCGGAGTCTTGTGTCCAGCGTTGGTATTTGTGATTTCATTTCACCCTCCACCTCAGGACCAGGAAGATTAGATTTAACCTGGTACAGAGTCTTCTCCCCATTAGCCGCTCTGCTGGAGCTATCCCTGAGGGGTCGTCCTACAATAAAATTGCAACCAGGACAATTTGACATCCAGTGAAGCTGTACGCTGTTTCTTTAAACCTACCTTCAAAGTTTGGACAGCTCTTTCTGCCATACCATTGGATGACAGATGGTATTGAGCTGTCCTTACATAACGAATATGATTTAACTTTAGGAAATAATCAGATTCTCTTGCTAATAAACAATGGCCCGTTATCTGTGACAAACACTTCCACGGTTCCTTGCATTGCAAAAGATATGCTCAGTTTTTCTATCCTCATCTCCTAGGTTGACAAATAAACTCAATGCAGGTCCAGCCATTTTGATTGGGCATCCACAGTGACTGAGAACATTGAGCACATGAAAGGACCTGCAGAGTCGACATATAATCGAGTTCAGGGTTTATCCGGCCATTCCCACAAATGTAAGGGACATGCTGGCAGTAAGTTTTGTCCTCGTTGCCACTCTGGGCACTGTCCCACAAATGCAGTTATCTCTGCATCCAATACTGGCCAGCAGACATAAGTTCTTGTCAACATCATCATTTTCAAAATCCCTGGATGACCCTGGTGGGGACCAGCTAGTATCTGTCCTTTGCTCAGGACATTCACTCTTTCTCCTCATAAAAATATGCCTTTCTCTGGTCTCTCCAGATGTTAAATGGTTTCAATTCTGGTTGTGGTTGCCCTTTGCTTTCCCCTATCACCACCAGCTATTTCAGGAGAATTAGATTAAATTAGATTATTTACAGCATGGAAACAAGCCCTTCGGCCCAACAAGTCCACACCGACCCTCCGAAGAGCAACCCGCCCAGACCCATTCCCCTAGATTTACCCCTTCACCTAACACTACGGGCATATTAGCATGGCCAATTCACCTAACATGCACATTTTTGGACAGTGGGAGGAAACCGGAGCACCCGGAGGAAATCCATGCAGACACGGGGAGAATGTGCAAACTCCACACAGTTGCCGGAGGCGGGAATTGAACCTCGGTCTCTGGTGCTGTGAGGCAGCAGTGCTAACCACTGTGCCACCATGCCTCCCACTTGTTACTTGTTGCTTTTCCTCTGCCCAAATATCATTTGTCTGGAAACAGTAATGCATTATTTCCATGTACTGGGCTCAATCTTCTATGGCAGGATTGAATGAGTAAAGCTTGCCAAATAATGACATAATGGCAAAAATGCCAACTCAAAGACAACTGTTGTGAACAAATTTCTTCAGGAACAAATTTCGCCACTGAAATAATACCACAGAGGCTGGTATCCTGTAACCAAGTCACCCTTTAATTATAAATGGAGAATTCTGGACACTGATCCAGCTCCCTCGGAGCCAGCTGTCAGACTGAACAGAACCTCTGATATTCCTGTTCATACCTGTTATCTAGGGCTCCCTGTTTGGACAAGATTAACAGCCCAGTCTGGAAGCTGGGTCTTGTGCTGGAGATGTATCCAACTAAGTGATGCAGCATGAACTTCACCATAGATGAAGGTGTGAGGTCTAAAACAGGGTTGTTGGAGCTATTCATGCAGTCCCATGCAAGGATGGCAGGACCGTACTTGGTTAGGGTAGATTGTGGTGTTACCACAGAGGCAGCCTTACTGGCACCTCCATGGAACCCAGCCAACAGGGAAGCATCAATATTTACTAGCTTATTTCCCAATGCAGTACAGGCCTCTTCTAACAATGATAACATGCCAGGAACACAAGTAAGAAGCACTCAGATGGCCCTTAACTGGTCATGTAAGGGACTCATCTTGTCTCTGTAAGGGATGCTCTCCTTACAATTTCCCCATTTCCAGTATGATTTGATGACAGAAAATGACATTTTAGGTTAACTCTGCCTTCCAACCCATCTCCAAGAGATCCATAATGTTCTGTCCGCCGTTTAAGATTCAATAGCAGAACACCAATAAATATTGGCAATATTGTTAATTCATCGAGAAGACATTACTTAATTCAGCAATCTTTCAATTTCGCATTTATTATTACAAAATCATTTGTATTTATTTGAGACATTATTGGCTAGTTTCCTCTTGTTTCCTTTTCAACTTATATCATTTGCAAAAAGATGGAATGGCAAATATTGCTAAAACCAAGTCCAAAGGGGTGAATACAGTCCTCTCTTTTCACTCTTGAAATTGGTGTAACAAAATTTTGACCTTTTAAATAATTTATTTTCCAAAATTCAATATGCATTGAGACACATATTAAAGCTATGAAGAACACATCCTACAGATCTTATTGATGTAAGTAAAATGTAGAAGTTAATTTATTAAGTCTCATTTCATTGAAGGACAAAACCTTTTTTAAAAGAAAAAAAATCTCAATTTCCACACACAAACACTAGCATTCAAGCAAACAGTGCTTGATAGGGTCTGGATGGGTAGAAGTGAAAAGCAATCACAGTTTCAGAGACAGGTATATAGAGCATATTTCTGCATCTTAAAAGATCTTGGTTGGCAGGTGGTTTTCTATCAGGGCTGATCACTTTTGCAGAATGAGGCACACCACTTTCAAAAATATAGAGTTCTTCTCGATGTTACCAGATATTACTCAATGTTATTAGATGTCTCTTTGTGATGTTATTGCTTTCTGTAGCAACAAACACAAGATTTCTCATGGGAGGTGGGTTTATATGTGTGAATCCTTGCTGTTGACCCACAATGGGGACAATTCATTTTTAAAACAGTTTTTATGGTCCATTGTCAGAGTTTCCTGTCATCATTTGATAAAGCTAAAGGAAGGTGGAGGAAGGTACCAATCCATAAACATAGTTGACAATCCCCATCTACGGACATATTTGATGTTTCACTGAGAGCTATACATTCCAGACGAATTTTAATATTCAGGTCACTATACCTTATATGATCATTTCAAGCTATTTAATGCCCTATTTTTAAGCCTTGTCAATGAGATTTAAAAATTAATAGTTTGTATTTCATATCATAAAAAAGGTAAAATCACCATATCCACAGAGCACCACAGTTTTGTGCTCTCCTGTTAGAGGGACAATGGTGGTAGCTTAACCTGAGGGTCACCTCACCTCATTGTGACAATACTATAAAGTCAGTACAATATCAAATTGAATTATTGAATTGTGCAAATCCATAGGAAATTTGGGACAAATTGGCAAAATGTATAATTTTTCCTTACATTACACCCTCCCTGCTGAAATGCTACACAACTGTCAATTTAAGTCTTTCATAAGAATTGACACCTGATTGTAATTTGCTTGACTTTAAATATGAACTGCTAATTCTATCCAGTCCAGACTAGGATACTTCTCCACTCATTCTCTATTTGTTAGTTTTTTTAAAAAAGAGGTTTGCAACTGATGTTGGCTCCTCTGTTGTAGATCCCATGCTCTTGAAATTGTCTCTTTCATAGTTTCTAGTTCTCCTTACTTTATGCCTCCCAAGTTTCATTTCAATCTTATCTCTGATTTTGCTGTGCCCTTAAAATAATGTTTCCTCTTTCAATTTGTTACGTGACTCCAAGATATTTACACCGTCAATGCCTCTGGAATTTACCCCTCCCAGTTTTTTTGAAATCTTTCCTTTTTTCTCTCCATCTCCAAAATTCATCTGTCCAAGGCTCTTCATCTCTTTGTCTCAGAGATCTACGTGACTCTGTGTTTAAGACAAACCTCTACTCTATTTTTTGCATCCACTGTACAGTGTTTACCCAATTTTTTCAGGATGATCCTGCTGTGTGGACAAATATGTCTTAATGTGTCATTAATTAATTTAAAAGTATTGCAAAGTATATATTCCTTCTTGAACAGAGTAAGTATTATTAAAATAGTAGATTAAAAGAAGAAACCAGTGGAGGATATATGAGTTAAAATAATGAATTAGACCCCTGTTATACCATCCATGTGTTTTCTCTCCCTCTAGGACTCTAGATGGAGTGACATACGTGGGAGCTGTAAAAGAGAAAGAAGTTGCTCAGCAACAGTACCAAAAAGCAGTTTCACGGGGACAGACTGCAGGACTTGTAAAGTAAGAACAATTTCCTAGCATTTAACTAATAACCCCCATTTTTCACTAGTTTATTCCCCACCCTATTTGCCAAATGAAACACCTTGTGATAATGCCCATGTTAGTCTTAATTACAAAGAGGTAAGAATAAATACATGAAATTCCAGTTAGCAGTGCCCACTCCCACTTCCAACATACAATCACTTGTCCATTATCGTCATCTCTTACCAAGGCAATTTTCAATCCACCTGGCTAACTCATTCTATGCACTCATATTTTTTCAAATTTCTCCAATACTATGGTGAACCCAGCAGGAAATCCTCTGAGAATGAAATTTCAGAAGTTATAGGGTAACAATGCTATAAAATTCTTTCCCATTCTGGATGCCTGCATGTAGAGATTGGTTGCAAATACTGAATGTTCACAGAAGCACTCCACCTATTTAATCAGTTTCTGACAAGTATATTATTAATGCTGGAAAAAACACTTTTACTGACTGGAACCAACCAATCTAAAGGGGCAGATCAAGAAGATTTTATTGGAAAATTGGGCAGAGACCCATAATGTCAGAGCTCCACCCACTTTATGCATTATAACTATTTCTAGGCAAGATGGAGGGGCATGGTACAGTTTAGGAAACAGTACCCTCATTTGAGATTGATTCAAGGAAAGCACAATGTGCTCCCCATTTCTCAAAATACTGACATGTTGAATGCATAGGTTCTGTAGAAATACCTTACCTCTGGAAAAAATAACGTGTGTATTTTATTAACAGTACAAATGATTCCTGGATCAAGCAATTAATTCACATTAAATCTTCTGCTTAGATATTTCCATAAATATACTAGTGACGTTTGATGCAATTCTTACATTTAATTTAATTGATATTATTAAGCTCTGATAACAACAGAACAATAAACAGAGGGTATTAACTACACAGAATTGACCTACTTGAGTAATTCAGACAATGTACACTGATACGGAATTATACCTTAACAATATTTCCTACGATCCAACTGAGTTCCTTCAATTAACATTTCAAACAGATTATCCTTTCTTTGTTGGATCTTATAGAACATAGAACATTACAGCGCAGTACAGGCCCTTTAACCCTAGATGTTGCACAGACCTGTGAAACCAACCTGAAGTCCATCTAACCTACACTATTTCATTTTCGTCCATGGGTCTATCCAATGACCATTTAAGTACCCTTAAAGTTGGTGAGTGTACTACTGTTGTAGTCAGTGTGTTCCACGCTCTCCCACTCAACCAAATTTATGGTAGGCAAATTGGTTGCTGTCTTCGCTCACAGCAGCGAACACAATTCAAAGGTAATTCAGAAGCTGAGGTTTAGGATATCCTAAGTCATAGAGTCTTAGAACAGCACGGAAACAGACCCTTCAGTCCAAGTCATCCAATCTGACCAGATATCCTAAATTAAACCAGTCCCATTTGCCAGCATTTGACCTACATCTCTCTAAACCCTTCCTAATTGTATACCCAAACAGATGCCTTTCAAATGTTATAATTGTACCTGCCTCCATCATTTCCTCTGGCAGTTCATTCCATACACGCATAACCTTCTGCATGAAAACTTTGCCCCTTGGAACCCTTTTAAATCTTTTCCCTCTCATCTTAAACTTATGCCCACTAATTTTGGACTTTCCTATCCTGGGGAAAGGACCTTGGCTATTCACCCTATCCATGCTCCTCATGATTATATAAAGTTCTACAAGGTCATCCCTCAGCCCACAACACTCCACAGAAAATAGCCCCAGCCTATTCAGCCTCTCCCTATAGCTCAAACCTTCCAATCATGGCAACGTCCTCATACATCTTGCAAGTTTTTCTTATGCTCCACTCAAAACTGGATAGTTTTATCCCTCATCGTAATTATATAATTCTCACAAAACAACAGTAATATCATAAGAGGTTAAGGAATGGTTCTACCTCGATATATAACAGGTATAAAACTAATCCATTATCTTCCATGTACGTAACACCAATTTTTTAACTTTTTTTTTCTAATTTCCAAAGAGCATCTGGAAGAAAAATGGAGAAGTTCAAAGTGTCAGTAAACATTGGACCAACAAAAAAAGTCACCTTTGAACTAACTTATGAAGAATTATTAAAACGTCATTTGGGGAAATATGAAATACAAATCAGAGTAAAACCTAAGCAGCTTGTCAAACATTTTCAGGTACATTTCTAACATTATTAATATATTTTAATTATGTCTCTTATTTCCTGTTTAAGGATGATTAAATTCTCTTACATTTTGAATCGCTGTTTCCAGATTGACGTACATATCTTTGAACCACAAGGCATTGCCTTTCTGGATTTTGATGCAAAATTCTTACCAAATAATCTGACTTCAATTGTGAAAAAGACACTGACGGCAACAAGGGTAGGTACATGTCATTACTTAAAAAAAAATCTTTAGCTAAATAGTTACTGCAAAAATTGACTGCATCACTGCTTCTTCAGGGCCATGTTTCCTTCAAACCAACTCTTGAGCAACAACGCAAATGTCCTGATTGTGATGAGACTGTTCTGGATGGAGACTTCATCATAAAGTATGATGTCAATAGAGATCTATCGGCTGGTACTGTTCAGGTATTTGAACATTATACTTAAAATGGACATCTCATAGGGCCTTTTACTCTGATTTATTAATGTTGCATTCTTTTTCAGATTGTAAATGGATATTTTGTCCACCATTTTGCTCCAGCAAATCTAACCAGAATCCCTAAAAATGTCATCTTTGTAATTGACCACAGTGGATCTATGTCTGGTACTAAAATGCGTCAGGTAAGAAAAGCTTTTAATATAGGCTGAAGGATAGACATCCCTGTTATTGCTAATCTCTTTCTTTCCCAAGTCTTACTCAAAATGCAGCCAGATGAAAGAATAATTTGATTCACACATTTACTGACATGAGAAAGAAGGAAAGGCTTGCAACTATAGATACTTCATAATTAACATTCAAATATTTTATTATACACCTCTATAGCAGGAGGAACTTGAACTCAGAGGTAGTGATACTACCACAGCACTGCAAGAGACAAAGCTTTCAATAACAAACCAGAGTTCACAGCCACAGTATGTGCCAAATGTCTTACAACCATCAGTCATGGTTGTAATATATGCAGATCTTTGTTCTATAACAATATTCTCAAATACGTAGGATCATACAGAGTGGACTTTTCTGCAACCAAAGATGAAAAGTGCAGCACTGGAAAAGCACAGGTCAGGCAGCATCTGACGAGCAGCAGAGTCAATGTTTCGGGCATAAGCCATTCATTCCTGATGAATGGCTTATGCCCGAAACGTCAACTCTCAAGCTCCTCAGATGCTGCCTAACCTGTTGTGTTTTTCCAGCACCACACTTTTTGACTCAGAGCTCCAGCACCTGCAGTCCTCACTTTCTCCCATTCAACAAGGCCAATTATCTATTCTTAAATTTATATTTCAAATATTAACAGAAGCATTTTAAAAATGGATAAATGTATCCTGTTTTTAATCCAGGAAGACATCTGCATTTATGTTTAGTTTAGTCAGTGTTGGGTTAAAGTAGCTCTTTTTTTTACTATTTATTCAAAATGCGGATGCATCAAAACTCTCTGTTTATCAGTGTGATTACAACTTAGTTAATAATTTTATAGTGCCTCTGAAACAATGTCACATAGGCTGACAACTCATCACCAAGTCCCCTTTTATTTATACGTGGAGAGTCCTTGACACTGATTCAATTCCCTCAGAGGCAACTCCCAGAATGAACAGGATATGTGACACTTTTGTTCTTTTTTTTCTTTTTTTTTTGGTGTACCATCTCTTGTTTTTTGTGGAGAGTCCATACACTGATCCGGATCTCTCAGAGCCAGCTCTCAGAATGAACAGGATGCCTGACAATCGTGTTTATTTATTTTTTTACCCTCACAGTACCACCTAATTGCGGTAGTGCTTAATTTTCCCCCCCGCACCCATGTTGCCTGTGTGCAGGTGTGAGACACAGTGAAAGACAACAGGTGTACCATCTCTTGGTTTTTATTTTATTATTACCCCCACACTACCGCCTAACTGCGGTAGTGTTTTTTATTTCCCCAGCACCCATGTTGTATGTATGCAGGTCACACTTCTGTTCTTATCTGTCAGTCAGGACTCCCTGATTGGACCAGATCAGTAGCCCTGATCAGGAAACTCATATTCTATGAGGTCCACCTGGCTGACTTCATTAGAATCACTACAACCTCTAACAGTATTCAATTAACAGCTAACAATTGCAAAGTATGAGTGACAGAGAGCCAGAAGATAAGGTAATATTATTGTAGTTGGCCAAAAGCTTTGTCAGAGGTAGGTTTAAATAAAATCTAAACAAGAGACAAATTCTATCTAATAGGAGATAGTGAATCAAATCTTAGTGTATGAAACTGTCAATGTTGCCATCATTATTTAACTGACACAGACAGCAACTTTTGGATATGCTCAGAACTACATGGAAATTCAGACGTTGTTGTCAGTGAGTTTAACCTCCTCCACAGGATTCACTCTGGAGTTTCCCAAAGATTGCAACTTCCATATCATTCATTCATGAGTCACAACTCCATTTTTAACAGTGTGCTAAAATCATAACTGATGCTAAACAGCCAATTGCTTTTGTCTTTGTAGAATGTCAAATTTCTCCAAAGTAGTTAAAACATTCCACATATTCTCAAAGACAAATTCTTTTAAAAGCCTGTCTATCGTATTTTAACTTCTATTTTAATTCAGTCATTCAGTATAATATTTGAATATTTAACTTAAAAGTGAAGGATTTTAAGTGCCTTTGAAATCCAATGTCTGGTTTGCATTGCATAAATAAAACAAAATTGTAATTATCGTACTGCTTACTGACATTGCTGCCCAAGCACTTTGAAACATAATACAAACATATGAATAGAGAATGAGAATAGACCACTTGACCCCTCGAGCCTGCACTGCCATTCAATAATGTAGCATGAGATTTGAACACAGGGATGGCCAAAGATCATGAAGCAAAGATTCTTTATTTCAGTTATTCCAATGCCAGGTTGTTATAAACATGAACGGAAGTCAAAGATAATAAAAGACACAGCGCTTACAAGGAATTAGGCCCATAGTTTACATCTGGTTGACAAAATCCCTTGTCTATCTGATCCTTCACCCCATGAGGCTTATGTACTCAAAAGACATTCTTTTTCTCTAGAGAGGGTCTGTTTGACTGCTCCAGCTTCCCTATTCAGCACCCTCCTGCATTGTCACACCTGTTGCTGGAAATTTCATTTAAAACTTTCTTGCTTGAGACTTAACAACCCAGTAACCACACAGAGTGCACAATGACTTATTGCTAAGTAGTTGTGTGATTAGCAGGTTCAATTGCTTCCTGATGACAGGAATGTGTGGGTCCACATTAGTGGCAGTGCTCTTTTTATGTATCACAGCTGGGAATTGATAAATGTTGTGGTGATATCCACTATTTGCTCAAGGATCTTCTCAGCTTCTTATCTGTACTGGTACTTTCCAAGGGATCCAGGCTCTGTGGCGGGTCACCCATACTGGGGTCTGAGATGGTCAGGTCTTTAGGAGTTACATGATCAAAATCCTGGTGCTTCAGATTTATTCTCCACTTCAGTTATTCCAATGCCATTTTCAAGGGTCGCAGTGGGCTTCCCTACTGTGGATGTATACCTCAACACACTCCAGGAGTCCTTTTCATTAACCACTTCATTTGAGCCAAGATGCACTGTCACTTCAGGTTCAGTAATACTAAGCTACTTGCATCAGCACCCACAGACAACTGGTCTCAACAATCTCCTAATCGTAAACTATTTTCTGAGTCTGTACTCCAATCATCAATGTAAGTGTGACACTGTGTCCAATTGTTCAATAACTCTGTGGGGTTGAAGATTCCAGACATCCTGCATCTTATTGTGTCCGCTCGCATTCAAAATTTGGAGGAATACTCTTGTACTGATTGGAAGGCCTGTGTCACTAGATTTGCAATTGTTCAATGTTTTCCAACTCAGCACTTCTCTCTTAGTCCTCCTGGTTTCCATCTTGAATACCTGACCTAGCCCAGTATGATGCTCAGCTATCAACACGTTGGGCTGTCCATCTCCATCTGAAGTCCTATTAAGACAAAGAGATGGTCCACAGGAAAGACTGGGTCTTGACTAAAGAACAGATAATGCAGACAACAGCCCATAGATGAATGTGGGGCACTATTATAAGCATAAACAAACTCCTTCACCTTACCCTCAAGAGGCAAGGTATGCACATGGACAAACAGAGTAGAACTGAATGATTTGCTCTGTCTATTACCCTCTGGAATTTAGAGGGTGGTGGGTGATTCTTGATAATGTGATAGACCTAGCAAAGCTCGTGTAGGTATTGCTTTTGAAGATATGCCCCGATCACTGTGAATCTGACTGGGAAGACGAAAACAATCAACCCAATTACACACTAAGATTCTGGATATAATTGAGGCCTTTTGGACAAGAATAGGAAAGACCTGTGTGAACTTGATGAAGACACCCATGAGTATGAGAATGTGTTGAGAACCATTATTACTGGGATCAAAGACAGTAAAATCCATTGTAAAGATCTCTAGTGGTTTCTTCTCAAACAGATATCTCATGCCAGAGTGAAGTTATCTCTGTGCTATGCTCAAGGTATACCTTGCTCAATTATGACAAATGTCATCAACATCAGCAATCACTGCAGTCAATAACACAGCTTTCCGGTTAGGGCAATCACCTTTTCCATTGCTTGGTGTCTAACTTGACCATGAACTGCTATCAATAGTTGACCCTTGAGGCTATCAAGAATGATGAGTTGCTTCCCCTCTTTCTCCTTTATATGGACCTGCTAATAGAAGATGTCATCTTTCTCCTTGATCCTTTTCCAGCAGTTGACAATGACCCGGCATGTTTCCAAGTCAGGATGGTGAGTGGTTTGGAGGAAAACCTGCAGGTGGCGGTGTTTCTGATGTCCTTCAAGATGAAAATGGAAAGGGTTGGGAAGGTGTTGTCTAAGGATGTATGGTGAATTTCTGCAGTGCATCTTGTAGATAGTACACAAGCATCAGTATTGGAGGGAACGGATGTTTGTGGATGTGGTGCCAGTGAGGTGGGCTGCCTTATCCTGGATAGTGTCAATCTGCATGAATGTTATTGGAGTTCCAGGCAACCTTCCAAGTAAGTGGGGAGTATACAAGCACGCTCCTGGCTTGTGGTGTGGCAATTGGCTGTGTTGGATTTGTCTTGCTTTTTGAGTACAGGACATATCTGGGCATTTTCCACATTACTGGATAGGTACCAGTGTCGTAACTGTACTGGAACAGTTTGACTACAGGAACGACTCAAATTCTGGAGCACAAGTCTTCAGAATGCTAGAATGTTGTCAGCGTCCACAACTTTTGCACTATCTAGGGCTTCCAACCATTTCCTGATACCATATGGAGTGAATCGAATTGGCTGAAGACGGTTTTGAAGAAGGGTCACTGGACCCCAAACATTAGCACTGATTTCTCACTACAGATGCTGCCAGACCTGCTGAGCTTTACCAGCAATTTCAGCTTTTGTTTGCAGCTGATAACTAGTATCTGTAATGCTGAGGACCACTGGAGGAGTTCAAGGTGGGTCACTGGCCCGTTGCTTCTGGCTAAAGATTGCTTCAAATGCTTCAGTCTGATCTTTTGCGCTGACATGTTAGGCTCTTCCATCATTGAGAATTAGGATATTTGTGGAGCCTCCTCTTCCAGTGAATTGTTTAATTGTCCACCAATATTCACGATTGGATATGACAGGATTCCAGAGCTTAGATCAGATCTGTTGGTTGTGAGATTACTTAGCTCTATCATTAGCTGCTTATGCTGTTTAACATGCAAGTAGTCCTGTTTTGTTGCTTCACCAAGTTGACATCTCATTTTCAGTTCTGCCTGATGCTGCTCCTGGCATGCTCTCCTGCACTCTCTATTGCACCAGGGTTGATCCCATGATTTGATGATAATGGTTGAGTTGGTGATATGCCAGGCCATGCTGGAGACAATTCTGCTGCTGTTGATGGCCTATAGGGATGCAGAGTCTTGAGTTGCTAAGTCTGTTTGAAGTCTGTCCCACTTAGCACAGTGTTAGTGCCACACAACATGATGGAGGTTATTCTTAAAGTGAAAAGTGGGCTTTGTCTTCACAAGGACAGTCTGGTGGTTACTCTTACTGATACTGTCATGAACCGATGCATCTGCAGCTGGCAGATTGGTAAGGATGAGGTCACATATACTTTTCCCTCTTGTTAGTTCCCTCATCGCCTGCCGCAGTCCCAGTCCAGCAGCTATGTCCTTTAGGACCTGACCAGCTCGATCAATGGTATGCTACTGAGCCACTCTTGGCGGTGGACACTGAAACCTCCATCCAGAGTACATTTGTGCACTTATCACATTCAGTCAGTGCTCCCACCTGCCAGCACCCGGCCCATATCTCTCCAAACCCTTCCTATTCATCCATCCATCCAAATGCCTCTTAAATATTGCAATTGTACCAGCCTCCACCACTTCCTCTGGCAGCTCATTCCATACACGTACCACCCTCTGCGTGAAAACGTAGGTCTGTTTATATCTTTCCCCTCTCACCTTAAACCTATGCCCTCTAGTTGGACTCCCCGACCCCAGGGAAAAGACTTTGCCTATTTACCCTATCCATGCCCCTCATAATTTTGTAAACCTCTTTATAAAGCCTCCGACGCTCCAGGGAAAACAGCCCCAGCCTGTTCAGCCTCTCCCTATAGCTCAAATCCTCCAACCCTGGCAACATCCTTGTAAATCTTTTCTGAACTCTTTCAAGTTTCACAACATCTTTCCGATAGGAAGGAGACCAGAATTGCACGCAATATTCCAACAGTGGCCTAACCAATGTCCTGTACAGCCGCAACATGACCTCCCAACCCCTGTACTCAATACTCTGACCAAGAAAGGAAAGCATACCAAATATCTTCTTCACTATCCTATCTACCTGCGACTCCACTTTCAAGGAGCTATGAACCTGCACTCCAAGGTCTCTTTATTTAGCAATACTCCCTAGAACCTTACCATTCAGTGTATAAGTCCTGCTAAGATTTGCTTTCCCAAAATGCAGCACCTCGCATTTATTTGAATTAAACTCCATCTGCCACTTCTCAGCCCATTGGCCTATCTAGTCAAGATCCTGTTGTAATCTGAGGTAACCCTCTTCACTGTCCACTACACCTCCAATTTTGGTGTCATCTGCAAACTTACTAACTGTACCTCTTATGCTCGCATCCAAATCATTTATGTAAATGACAAAAAGTAGAGGACCCAGCACTGATCCTTGTGGGACTCTACTGTTCACAGGCCTCCAGTCTGAAAAACAACCCTCCATCACCACCCTCTGTCTTCTACCTTTCAGCCAGTTCTGTATCCAAATGGCTCCCATGTAGAATGATATGGAAATACTCTCTTTTGTCCAACCCATCCACACTGACCAGATATCCTAAACTGATCTAGTCCCATTTGTCTGCATTTATCCCAAATGGTTTTCAACCCTTCCTATTCATATACCGATCCTTTTAAATCTTGCAATTGTTCCCATTTTCACAACATCTTCTCCAGCTCGTTCCATATACACACTATATTCTGTATGGAAAAGTTGACCTTCACTTTACTTTTAATTCATTCCTCTCTCACCTTAGACTATGCGGTCCAGTTTTGGACTCCCCTACCCTGGGAAAAAGACCTTGGCTATTCAACTTCTCCATGCCGCTCATGATTTTATAAACCTCAATAAAGTCACCCCTCAGCTTCCAATGCTCCAAAGAAAAAAGTCCCGGTCTATTAATCCTCTATCTATAGCTGAAACACTCCAATCCCAGCAACATCCTTGTAAATCTTTTCTGAATCCTTTCAAGTTTAACAACATCTTCCCTTTAGCAGGGAGACCAGAATTGAATGCAGTATTTTAAAAGTGGCCTCAGCAATGTCTCACACACCCTCAATAGAGGAAAATAATAGCCTAGTAGTATTATCACTGGGCTGTTAATCCAGAGACCCAGATATTGTTTTGGAGTCCCAGGTTCAAATCCCACCATGGCAGATGGTGGAATCTAGCTTCAAAACAGCATACTGTTTGCTGGCTCACTGTTGTTTAATCAATGGCTGCTTATGATTAGATTGTACAGAAGCTATTTTGTTGGTTATAAAAGTTAATGGTGGGAGCACTTCTGTCATCACACTTATTCATGAGTAACTCAAGTCCTCGAAATTCATCAACCCATGTCATAGAAAACAATTTAATAACAAAGCAATGAGGACTCATTTTGGCTCATGATGCTCTTTCATCATCTTTTTAAAATGTGTTTGCATTTTGTATCCACCTCCAAAATACAACCATTATCCACATGGCTCACACCTTCTATTTTTTCTCTCATATCTCTTCCCATTCTTTTCAAAATTCTTCTCTCCATACGTTTTTTTTATTTTTGGTGCTCATATCTCAAAGCCAGTATCAGGAGTCTGATTGCTGCAGGGAAGTGGAGAGATTAAAATGAAATCAAGGAAAGCAAGTGTGGTACAAGTTGCTTGGTTTAGGGTATGCAAAGTTTGATTTATAGGTAAGTAAAGAAAAGGTGCTTAGGCTAATTAGTATAGAAGAATTCAGAGGTGAGAGTCAAAATTCCCTGGAGAAACATAAATGAGCTAGTTATGGGCTGATGATTGTAATTAGTTTTAAAGTTTCAATCTGAAAAAGCTTCTATTTTATGCATAATTTCTCGTGATATATAATTTCTTGTGAAATAAATATAATGAAATATAATTTCCACCACAGAGACACTGCTAAAATAACATTATCAAATGTAATTACTAAAAGATTTCATGTTATACCTCATCACATAACATTTGGCCAAAAAATTAGCATCTCATCAATTTGTTGTTTCTCGTTGTTATACCAGACAAATGACATTTTCTTCTTTTCTATACTTAATAGCCTCTCTTGTTTTTGATGTTTTAATCATATGGACTTTTCAATTTATATCTGTGACCATTCTGGTATCAACAAAAAAGCATTGTCTCACTACCTGTTGACAACTTACACTTTCCTGATTATAAGGCTAGAATTGGAACCAGTACCACTTGCTACTTTCTTGATTTGGAATAAGATAAATTATTGCTTCACCTTGCCACTGATTTCAATGTTGGTCCACTGAAACTGCAACTTTTTGCTCATGATACTGGTGTCTTAAAGGAGATGCTAATGCCTTTACCTCCTTTTACCAAAATGCAATCTTATAACAGCCATATTTCCCTTCTCCTCCAGCTAATTCCTGAACACAATGTCAGTACAATTGAGTATTCTAACTAGTGAAGGACATTTGATGTATGGGATCCACTGTCCTTGCTATGTGCCACAACTGGCAGATGTCAAAAACAAAAAAATTCATCTTTTTCACATATTTCATCATTCTCATTGAATCTAACAGTACAGAAGAGGCCCTTTGGCCCATTGAGTCTGCTTTTTGTTGAGTCACTTGGTACTGTGCCCATTTAGAAGAACGTTACATTTGGGGATCATAGGGTTAAGAAGGATTGGGATCTTGAAAACAGTTGAGTTGATAGTTTTCATCCACAAGCAGTCTCTTATGACCGGCATCACATATTTAGAACTGTGAGCAAAGGTGTGAAGGTGAATGTCTGGTGCCTCAAAACCAAATAGATATGAGCATGTGAGACTCATCAACCTTGCTTGTCAACTTGCCTTAGAGAAGGAAAACTCTAAATTTAATTTCCCAGCTATGGGCTATGTTGTTACATCTTTGTCAGTTGATAATCTAGAATATAAACAATGCCATTGAACTGGATGACGATATAGAAAGAGTGGATGGGGCTTTTCAGGGTTTTTTTTAGCAGCTCATTGTCATCATCATTCCTCAAAATTGTGCCATCTTCCAGGCTTCATGACTTATATGCCCTCAAGTGACTCAGTAGAACAATCTTGGAGCCATAGGCCTTTTGGCTAAAAGGACAAGAACTGAGAAGAGGCAGGGTTTCAAACCAGGTTAATTCGCTTTCTCATCCCCTTTCCCTCACTTCTCTGCATCAGGGTTCATGCTGTCAGTTTATGATCACAGATCATGGCAGCTATGGAGTTTATATGCTCCTAAGGAATACACTATTCCTACTATATACTATTCCTTTCTTAGGAATAGTACTACCCTCCCCAAACCAGGGAGGGGAGAAAGGAACACAAAGGCAGCACGATGTCTCTGCATCTTCCAAATCACTGCTCCTAGCTGATGTATCAAAAAAGTAGAGAAAATTCAAATTCATAAGATGGTAAGATGTAGGAGCAGAAGTAGGCCAATCAGCACATCGAGTCTACACCATCATTCACTGAGATCATGACTAATCTGATTATCTTCAACTCTACTTCTTTGTCTTTTCCCTATAACCATTTATTCCCTTATTGAATAAAAGTTTATCATCTCAACATTGAAAATGCTTAATGACCCCAACCTCAACAGCCATCTGTGGTAAAAAAAATTCCAAAGATTCAGAAGAAATTCCTCTACATTCCACCATTTCCTTCACATCCGTCTTAAATGGATGACTCCTTATTATAAGACTGTGCTCTCTGGTCCTAGACTTTCCCTCAACTGCATCTATCCTGTCAAGTTGCCTAAGAATCAATAAGTTTGCCTCTCATTCTTCTTTCTTCTAATGAGTACAGGCCTACTCATAGCATAATCCATCCATAGTATTAGCCTAGTCAACCTTCTCTGGACTACCTCCAATGCCAGTATATGTTTGCTGAGGTAAGGAAGTCAAGACTATTCACATTATTCCAGGTGTATTCTGACTAATGCTTTGTATTGTTTTAGCAAAACCTTCCTACTTTTATATTCCATTTCCCATTAAATAAAGGCCATTATTCCAATTGCCTTTCCTTTTACAGGTTGAACGTCAATGTTAGTTTGATATGACTCATTCATGAGGATCCTCAAATCTTTCTGTTTTATACCTTTCTGCAATCCTTCTCAATTTGGATAACATTTAGCTGTTCTATTCTTCCTGCTAAAGTGCACAAAGTCATATTTTACTCCATTATATTTCATCTGCCATTTCTTTGCCCACTGTTCAATCTACGTATATCCTCTGTAGAGGCTTTGTGCTATCCTCACTTCTTGACTTTCCAAATATTTTTGTTTCATCCACAAATTTGAATATAGTACATTCACTTCCCTCTTCCAAATCAATAATATGTGGCCCCAGCACTGATCCCTAATGGCGAGTAACAGGTTACCATCCTGAAAACTCCCTTATATCTGAAGTATCTGTCTTCTACAGACTAACCAATCTTCGATCTATTGAAACTCAATTCTATCTGCTTTTTCTTCCCTCTGCATTCCCTGAATTTATTTATTGACTTTTATTCTCGAAGATCAGTTTTGATCTACGCCAACTAGACTTGCAAGTAATAAGTGACCTCCCTATTCTTTGTAGTAAAATGTATTATCTCACATTTATCTGTATTAATTAACTTTCTAACTATTAGCCCAATCATTAAGCATATTAAAGTCTTCTTGTAATTTGTTGTGGACCTCCTCAGCATTAGCAAACTCCCAAATTGGTGTCAACGAGGCAAAAGTGAGGACTGCAGATGCTGGAAATCAGATTCTAGATTAGAGTGGAGCTGGAAAGGCACAGCAGGTCAGGCAGCATCGTAGGAGCAGGAAAATCGACGTTTCAGGCAAAAACCCTTCATCAGGACTGAAGGCAGGGAACCTCCAGGGTGGAGAGATAAATTGGAGGGGGTGGGGGTGGGGAGAAGGTCGCAAAGAGTACAATAAGTGGATGGGGGTGGGGATGAAGGTGATAGATCAGGGAGGAGGGTGGGGGAAGGTAGCAAAGCGTATAATGGGTGGATGGGGTTTGGGATGAAAGTGATAGGTCAGAGAGGAGGGTGGAACGGATAGGTGGGAAAGAAGATTGGCAAGTAGGACAGGTCATGAGAGTGGTGCTGAGCTGGAAGGTTGGAATTGGGGTAAGGTGTGGGGAAGGGAAATGAGAAAACTGGTGAAGTCCACATTGATGCCCTGGAGTTGAAGTGTTCTGAGGCAGAAGATGAGGCGTTCTTCCTCCAGGCGTCAGGTGGTGAGGGAACGATGGTGAAGGAGACACAGGACCTGCATGTCCTCGGTAGAGTGGGAAGGGGAGTTGAAATATTGGGCCAGGGGGCGTTGGGGTTGATTGGTGTGGGTGTCCTGGAAATGTTCCCTAAAGCGCTCTGCGAGAAGGTGTCCAGTCTCCCCAATGGAGAGGAGACCGCATCAGGAGCAACGGATACAATAAATGACATTGGTGGATGTGCAGGTGAAACTTTGATGGATGTGGAAGGCTCCTTTGGGGCCTTGGATGGAGGAGAGGGGGGAGGTGTGGGCGCAGATTTTGCAATTCTGGTGGCGGCAAGGGAAGGTGCCAGGACACGAGGGTGGGTTGTTGGGGGGGGCGTGGACCTGACCAGGTAGTCATGGAGGGAACGGTCTTTGCGGAAAGCGGAAAGGGGTGGGGTGGGAAATATATCCCTGGTGGTGGGGTCTGTTTGGACGTGGCAGAAATGTCAGCAGATGATGCGGTTTATGCGAAGGTTGGTGGGGTGTAAGTTGAGGACCGGGGGGTCCTGTCCTTGTTATGGTTGGAGGGGTGGGATTTGAGGGCAGAGGGGCGGGATGTGGATGAGATTCGTTGGAGGGCATCTTCAACCACGTGGGAAGGGAAATTGCGGTCTCTAAAGAAGGAGGCCAGTTGGTGTGTTCTGTGGTGGAACTGGTCCTCTTGGAGCAGATAAGGCAGAGGTGAAGGAATTGGGACTACGGGATAGCATTTTTGCAGGAGGTCGGGTGGGAAGAGGTATAATCCAGGTAGCTGTGGGAGTCGGTGGGTTTGTAAAAAAATGTCAGTGTCAAGTCGGTCGTCATTGATGGAGATGGAGAGGTCCAGGAAGGGGCGGGAGGTGTCAGAGATGGTCCAGGTGAATTTAAGGTCGGGGTGGAACGTGTTGGTGAAATTGATGAACTGCTCAACCTCCTCGCGGGAGCACGAGGTGGCAGCGATGCAGTCATCAATGTAGCGGAGGAAGAGGTGAGGAGTGGTGCCACTGTAACTACGGAAGATGGACTGTTCTACGTAGCCAACAAAGAGACAAGCATAGCTGGGGCCATTATGGGTGTCCATGGCTACCCCTTTGGTCTGGAGGAAGCGGGAGGATCCGAAGGAGAAATTGTTAAGGGTGAGGACCAGTTCAGCCAATCCTTCTACACCTCCACCCGCCATGACCAGGGCCTCCAAGCTCACCGCTTCTTCCTCTCCCAATGTCCCCAACAGTACTCTTCCACTGACACTCTCATTCATTTGGCTGAACTGGTCCTGCTGTGCTTTTCCAGCACCACTCTAATCTAGACTCCCAATTGGTGTCATCAATATTCTATTTCACATTTTTCTAAATGCCAACTGGTGTAGGTCAAACCTAGAATCATAGAATCTTACAGTACAGAAGGAGACCATTTGATCCATCATGTGTTTGCTGGCTCCTGAAAGAGCTAAATCAGAAATTGCTGCAAAAGCTCAGCAGTTCTGGCAGCATCTATGGAGAGAAAATCAGATTTGGGTCGAGTGATCTTTCCTCAGAACTGTAAATGCTACCCAGCTAGTATCGTTCTCCTGCCCCGTTTCCGTAGCCTTCTAAATTCATCACCTTCAAAATACATTCAGCTTTCTGTTGAAACCTTCCATGGAATCCACCTCCATTATTCTCCCACGTGGTGCAATCTAAATCCTAACAACTCTCTCAATTATGAAGTTTCCCGTGATCTAATTTCTAGCCCTCTTGCTAACAGTTTTGAAATTGTCATCCTTAGTTATTGACATAGCAATGAATGGAAACAGAATATTCTTCTTTAACAAATCAAAACATTTCATAATTTTGAACACATCAAAAGGTCACCTCTTAATATTCTCTGGTCCAAGGAGGAATAAGCACAATTTCTCTAATCTTTCCTTGCTTCGAAAATCCCTCATTCCTGGTAAATTTTATTAAAATAAAGTTCCTTTGTACTCTCTCCAAGGCTCTACCATCCTTCCATAAAGAAGATGCCTGGAAAATAGAACAGCACAGCATAGTAGAGGCACCTTGTCCCTTGATATTGTGCCGATCTTTTATCCTACTCTAAGATCAGACTAACCTTCATTGTATTACTTTCCATGTGTCTATCCAAGAGTCATTTAAATGTCCCTAATGTATATGACTCTACTACCAATGCTGGCAGTGCATTCCATGCACCCACTACTCTGTGTAAAGAACTTACATCTGACATCTTCTTCCGATCACCTTAAAATTATGTCCCCTCATGATAGCCATTTCTGCCCTGGGAAAAAGTGTCTGGCTATCCACTCTATCTATGCCTCTCATCATCTTGCACACCTCTATCAAGTTACCTCTCATCCTCTTCGCTCCAATGAGAAAAGCCCCAGCTCCCTCAACCTTTCTTCATAAGACATGCCCTCCAATCCAGGCAGCATCCTAGTAAATCTCCTCTGAACTCTCTCTAAAGCTTCCATATCCTTCCTATAATGAGGCAATCAGAATTGAATACAATATTCCATATGAGGTCTGGCCATTTATTTGTAGAGGTGGAGAATCACTTCGAGTCATAGCGATGTACAGTCATGCAAATAGACCTTTAGGTCCAACTTGTCCATGCCGACCAGATATCCAAGTGCCAGCACTTGGCCAATATCCCTCTAAACCCTTGCTATTCATAAATCCATCCAGATGCCTTTTAAATGCTGCAATTGTACCAGCTACCACTTCTTTCTCTGGCAGCCCATTTCATATACACACAACCCTCTGAGTGAAAAAGTTGCCCCTTAGGCTCCTTTTATATCTTTCTCCTCTCACCTTAAACCCATGCCCTCTAGTTCTGGACTTCCCCACCCCAGGAAAAAGACTTCCTCTATTCATCCTATCCATGCCCCTCATGATTTTATAAACCTTTATAAGGTTACCCCCCAGCCTCCAATGCTCCAGGCAAAACAGCACCAGCCTATTCAGCCTCTCCTTATAGCTCAAAGCCTCCAACCCTGGCAACATCCTTGTAAATCTCTTCTGAATCCTTTCAAGTTTCACAACATCCTTCTGATATGAAGGGGACCAGAACTGCATGCAATATTCCAAAAGTAGCCTAACCAATGTCCTGTACAGCTGCAGCATGACCTCCCAACTCCAATACTCAATACACTGACTCAATACCAAATGCCTTCTTCACTTAGTATTTATCTGCAATGCTACTTTCAAGGAACTATGATCCTGCACTCCAAGGTCTTTTTGTTCAGCAGCAGTCCCTAAGATCTTACCATTAAGTGTGTAAGTCCTGCTAAGATTTGCTTTCCCAAAATACAGTGCCTCACATTTATCTAAATTAAACTCCATCTACCACTCCTCAGCCCATTGGCCCATTTGATCAAAATCCTCTTCTATGCTGAGGTAACCTTCTTCGCTGTCCACTACGCCTCCAATTTTGGTGTCATCTACAAACTTCCTAACTATACCACCTATGTTCACATCAAAATCATTTATATAAATGACCAAAAGTAGTGGACCTAGCACCAATCCTTGTGGCACTCCACTGGTCACAGGCCTCCAGTCTTAAAAGTAACCCTCCGCCACCTGTCTTCTACTTTTAAGGCAGTTCTGTATCCAAATGGCTAGTTCTCCCTTTGTGTTTATATTCTATGCTTCCATGTATAAATCTAAGGATTCTACAAACCTACTTAACAACTTGTCCACTTGCCTAACCACCTTCAGAAAGTTTTACATGTGAATCCTAAGGCCCCTCTGCTCTTGCACTTCCCTCAAAGTTGTAGCATTGAGCCTGTATTGTCTGTCCTATTTCTTCTATCAAAATGAATTATATCACATTTCTCTGCATTGAATTTCATCTGCCAAATCTGTCCATTTGGCCAACTTATCAAAGTCCATCTAAAGCTGCTCAGCATCATCCTGACAATTCACAATTCTCCCCTGGTTTAGTATCATCTGCAAATTTAGAGATTTTGTCCTCAATACACATCTCCAAATGTTTATATAAATCAGAAAATATATGAATATCTAAACCTGTTCAACTTTGCTTTTTATGACAAACTCTTCATCCCAGGAATCAGCCTTGTGAACATATTCTGAACTATTTGCAATACAAATATAGCCTTTCATAAGTAAGGAGACCAAAAACTGTACATAACTGTTCCAGCACCACTCTAATCGTGACTCTAATCTCCAGCATCTGCAGTCCTCACTTTCGCCTCAACGGTTGTAGCAAGCCATTCCTAATTTCATACTTCAAAGCATTTGTAATTAAGGCCTACACTTTACTTGTCTTCCTAATTAATACTTACTTTCTTTTTGTGATTCATGTACAAGGACACCCATGTCCCTCTGCACTGCAGAACTCCAGAGTATCTCTCCACTTAAATATTATTCTGCTTTTGTATTCTTCTGCTTTTGTATTCTTCCTGCCAAAGACAACAACATTATCCTGCATCACACTCAACTTGCCAAATATTTTCCCACTCAGATCCTATCTTATAAATTCCAAGAGTCATACAGTACAGAAACAGACCCTTCAGGCCACCATATCAATGCTGACTAGCAAACATTGATCTACACTAATCTCATGTAACTGCTCTTGGTCCATAGTCTACTATGCCATGAAATTTTAAGTAGTCAAACAAATGCTTCTAAAATGTTAAGAGTATCTTCTTCACCACCTTCTCAAGCAGTACGTTTCATATTCCTACCATTCTCTGGGTGACAATATTTTTCCTCAGATCTCCTCGACACCACTTACTCTTTAGCCTGAACTTGTGCCCTCTGATTTTAGGCAAATATAGACATATGGGGAAAAAATGTTTATGATCTACACTGTCTCTGCCTCTCATAATTTTGTATACCTCAATCGGATCCACCCCCCACTCCCCTGATTCAGTCTCCCCACTGCTCCAAGGAAAACAAACCTGCCTATCCAGTCTTTCCTCATAATTGAGATATTTTTCCCTGGCAACATCCTGGTGAATCTCCTCTGCACCCTCTCCAGTGCAGTCACATCCTGCTTATAGTGTGGTGACAGGAACTGCACACGGTATTCCATTTGGCATGACCAAAGTTTATAAAATTACCACAAGACTTCCTTGTCCCTATATTCTATGACTTGGCTAATGAAGGCAACCATCCTATCTGCCTTCTTCACTGCCCTGTCTACCTGTGTTGACAACTTCAGGGATCTATGGACTTATACACTAAGGTCTCTTTGTTCCTCAGTATTACTTAAGGACTCACAATGTATTCTGTATGTCCCTCCTTTATTAGACCTCCCAAAATGCACCACCTCACACTTATCAGGATTAAATTCCACCTGCTATTACTCTGCCTATTTTACTAGCTTATGTGGCCTGAAATCACTTATGCCAGCTAAAACTTTTACTGCTTCTTCCTTATTTATCTAGAACCTCACCATCCCAACCAAAATCCTGGCTACAATACCTTTCTCCACTGTAAACAGAAATGAGAAACATTTATGTAAGGCCTCACCCACATCCTCTGGCTCCATGAACAGATTGCCCTTTGGGAATCTCTAATAGGTCCACTCTTTCCCTGATAATCCTCTTTCTCTTAATGTACTTATAAAATGCTTGGGTTTTCCTTAATCCTATCTGCCAAAGATATTTCATGGCTCCTCCTAATTGCTTTGTTGAGCAACCCCCTTCACACTTTACACATTTCATGGGCTTCCCCCTGTTCTTAATGCCTTGTACCTGACATATGCTTCCTTCTTTTTCTTTATCAACTTCTTAAAATACTTGACAGTGTTCCCTGGGCTTGCAGACCTTCCCCTTTACTCTTAGAGGAACACACTGGCCCTGAATTTACATTATACTACTTCTCAAAGGTTCTTACTTTCCAAATGTCAGCTTAGCTGTAAGTAACTGTTCCCAGACTAAGTTTGCCAAATCCTGTCTAATAAAATTGAAATTAACATTCCCCCAATATAGACACTTAACTTCTGCATTATACTTAACACTTTATATATTGAATTTGAATCTTACAGAGTTATAGTCACTATTCCCAAAATGCTCACCCACTAAAACTTCAACCACTTGATCAGCTTCATTCCTTATAATTAATGCTAGCACTGCCTTATCTCTAGTAGGACCCTCTACGTACTGGCACCAAAAGCTGTACTGGATGCACTTTAAAAATTCCACCCCATCTAATCTTAACACACTATGATGATCCCAATTAATGTTAGCAAAGTTGAAATCCCCTGCAACTATAACGCTATTCCTCTCACACCTGTCCGTAATTTGCCAACATATCTGCTCCTCTATCTCCCTCTGTTGGGAGGCCTGTAGTATAGTCCCAGCAAAGCAATCATCTCTTTTTCATTTCCAAGCTCTAATTAGATGCTCCCATTTGAAGACCTGTCTAGGATATCCTCCCTCATTACTGTAGTAATGGATTCCTTCATAAATAATAATATAAAGGATCGAGGTTAGTCACGCACAGGTGTTATCAACTCTAGAAGAAGTGAAAGTAGACAAGTCCCCTGGGCCAGATGGGAGTTATCTGAGGATTCTCTGGGAAGCTAGGGAGGAGATAGCAGAGCCTTTGGCTTTGATATTTGAGTCGTCATTGTCTACAGGTTTAGTACCTGAGGACTGGAGGATTGCAAATGTTGTGCCCTTGTTCAAGAAGGGCAGCAGAGATGACCCAGGTAATTATAGACCAGTGAGCCTTACTTCTGCTGTAGGAAAGGTTTTGGAAAGGATTATGAGAGATAAGATTTATAATCATCTAGCAAGCAACAATTTGATTTCAGATAGTCAACATGGTTTCGTCAAGGGTAGGTCGTGTCTCACAAACCTCATTGAATTTTTTGAGAAGGTGACCAAGCATGTAGATGAGGTTAGGGCAGTTGACGTGGTATACTTGGACTTCAGTAAACCTTTGATAAGGTTCCACGTAGTAGGCTGATGGAGAAAATGCAGAGGCATGGAATTGAGGGTGACTTAGCAGTTTGGATTTCTGGAAGAAGGCAGCGAGTGGTGGTTGATGGAAAATATTCAGTCTAGAGTCCAGTTACTAGTGGTGTGCCACAAGGATCTGTTTTGGGACCACTGCTGTTTGTCATTTTTAGAAATGACTTAGACGCAGGCGCAGGTGGATGGATTAGTAAATTTGCAGACGACACTAAAGTCGGTGGAGTAGTGGACAGTTTGGAAGAAAGTTACAGGTTGCAGGGGGACTTGGATAAACTGACGAATTGGGCTGAGAGGTGGCAAATGGAGTTCAATGCAGCAAAATGTGAGGTGATGCACTTTGGGAAGAATAACAGGATGGCAGAGTACTTGGTCAATGGAAAGATTCTTGGTAGTGTGGATATGCAGAGGGATCTTGGAGTCCATGTGCATAGATCCCTGAAAGTTGCCACCCAGGTGGATAGTGCTGTTAAGAAGGCATACAGTGTGTTAGGTTTTAGTTGTAGAGGGATTGAGTTCCAGAACCGCAATATCATGCTGCAACTATGTAAAACGCTGGTGCGGCCACACTTGGAATATTGTGTACAGTTCTGGTCGCCCCATTACAGAAAGGATGTGGAAGCATTGGAAAAGGTGCAGAGGAGATTTACCAGGATGTTGCCTGGTCTGAGGGAAGGTCTTATGAGGAAAGGCTGAGAGACTTGGGTCTGTTCTCATTGGAAAGAAGGCGACTAAGGGGGGATTTGATAGAGACATACAAGATGATCAGAGGATTAGATAAGGTAGACAGAGAAAGACTTTTTCCTAGGATGATGACGTCAGTTGTATGAGAGGGCACAACTGCAAATTGAGGGGTGATAGATTTAAGACAGATGTCAGAGGCACGTTCTTTACGCAAAGGGTCATAAGAGCATGGAATGTCCAACCTGCTTGCGTAGTCAACTCAGCTACATTAGGGAGATTTAAACAATCCTTAGATAAGCACATGGATGATTTTGTGATAATGTAAGGGGACGAGCTGAGAACAGTTCACAGGTCGACGCAACATCGAGGACCGAAGGGCCTGTTCTGCGCTACATTGTTCTATGTTCTATAATGGAATGATCCCACTTCACTTACAATCTGCCTACATCCCACTTGAAACCTCTATACTCTAAAATGTTGAGCTACCAGTCCTTTAGCCATGGTTTAATGATGGCAACAGTATCATATTCCCACGTGCTGACCAATGTTGCAAGTTCTCCACCTCACTTGAATTAAAATAGATATAATTTAGCTTTCTGGACCTTCCATATGTCTTTTCTGCCTACTGAATGTCCTGGGATTCCTTTTATATCCAATTGGACTTTGCTCCCAACTTTACATCTACTCTGTACCCTTCTATTACCAAATTAGTTTAAAACCTCTGCACAAAAACTCAGCAGGTCTGACAGTCTCTGTGGAGAGAAAGGAGAGTTAACTTTTCAGGTCCAGTGAACCTTCCTCAGAATGGAGTTCTTTTGTTTTTTTTTTAAATCGCTATATCTTTTTGTGGACTCTTGATATCCCCCACAGTTTGCTTACCACCCATACTTGTGTCATCTCCAAATTTGGCCACAAGAAGGTGATGGGTAGGCTGACTTTATGGCTTCTTATTCCTTAAATAGAAAATATTCTGACTCCGACCACCCTGACCATCTTACTGACTGTTTCCAAGACTCTGTACTGGTATCTGAGGCTGCCCTTGACTTACTATGCTGGTACCCCTTGAGCAAACTCTATCACCTTTGATTTGACTGAGGACCGATCTTTTCCCGAGGATGGGGAAGTTTAAAACTAGAGAGAACATTTTTAAATGAGTGGAGAAAGATTTAGAAGGGACCTGAAGGGCAATTTTTTCACACAGAAGGTGGTTTGTATGTGGAACGAACTGCCAAAGGAAGTACGAGATGCAGGTACAGTTACAACATTTAAAAGACAGTTGGACAGGTACATGAATAGAAAAGGTTTACAGGGATATGGATAAATGTAGGCAAATAGAACTCGTTTAGCTTAAGAAACTTGGTCAGCATGGATGAGTTGGATGGTAGGGTCTGTGTCATGCTGTATGACTCTATCACCAAGACGAGCTTCTTGGCTTTGTGTCTGTGCTAAACAACAAGGCAAGTCAGAAGTAACATGGGCCTGTTATCTCTAGTCAGGGACAAAATGCAAAAAAGCCAGGCAAGGCAATAGAAGATAGAGATGCTGTAGCATCCAGATAGGCTCAAAGTGAGTGAGCATTAACAGCAAACAAAGTATCTGGAGATGTAGCCTGATTCAGTTCAAGAGCTGGGTCTGCAACACTGAGCCCTCACTCAAAAGATGCATAAAATATAAATTGAGATGCTCCTGATATCAAAAAAGGCCTCTCCAGACTTCTCACAGAATTCTATCACAAATCTGTCCAATCTGATGTCATTCAGCCATCCACAAGATTCCACTCTTTGCCTTTTTAATTTTTAAATCTTGAATAAAAAAACTCCATAAAAAGTGCTTATTCAGTTTGTCATCTCTAAAAGGATAAGTTTTGCAGAATGTATTGACAGGAGATTATTTACAGCAATAGGTATAATAGTTCAATAACCCTTATACAGAGCACAGGTTTATGATTACGATCTCCAACTTGCGCAATCCTTTAATCTAATAGTGCACAGGAAGAGATGTATTCCTAATTGCAAATTCCACATAAAAATATTAATCACAGGTTTAAGGATTCATTCAACAATGTTTACTTGTGTAAGTTGATATGTCTGAGGCTAGAGAAATGTACCATTGACCTCATCCCACTATGCCACAAGTCACAAAATAACAGTTTTTCCAGTTACCAAGATGACCTTAGCTCTAGCAGATTTTAAACAAAGTCTATCAACAGGATTCGTAATAAACATAATTATGGCTTTATCATCAAAACAAAACTTATTCAAAAACAATGCAAGAATTAGTTAACATATAGTCATTAATATCACCAAAACACATGTGAAAACACACATAAACATTCTTTGAGAAGAACAGTGATCGGCTTTCTGAAAACAAAAATACACTGGCCCAGGGGTTATTCTTGATGGGAAGAGGATAACAAAGGGTGTTCTAAGTTTTGTTGCATGATTTTCTGGCACATGTGGTCAAGTCACTAATCATGCACCGTTTTTTATGAAGTCTTGCTGACTCAACCTGCTCAGGGTTACAATCTTGAGATTTTTAAAATTCATTCTTTCAAAAGAAGTGGGTTCACCCTGAACTAATGCAGATAGATTTCTTTTCAGAACAGAGAGAGATCAGCTTGTACACATTGAAGGAACCACAATTCCTTAATCTTCTACAACTACATAATCTAGCTAAGTAATTTCATGTTACTTAAATTGATCTGTGTTTTTTGTTCTCTGTTTCTTACTCACTTCCAAAATTTGTTTGAATATTACAAGCTAATGTTTGGAGTCATCTGATGTACAATTTGTTCATTTTATGAACATTGCACCATCTATTTAAATGCAAATATCAGTAGGTTATAGAGGTAGACTTCAGAGGCAAATTATCCATTCTTAGTTCAGAAATGGAGAGTAAATAATAACAATTGCTATACCTCTATAACATGTTTTGCGAAGCTAAGTCAGTGAAAGTTATTTTCAAATAATTTGGTCTAAATTAGTATTGTGTTGTGTCACTCATTTCACTTTTCATTATATTCCAGCACATGTGACAATAAATCTAATTTAATCTAAATCTAAATCATTTTGGTTCAGATGTATGTCATTGGGGCCATCTTCATGGCAGAATAACATGGTGAGAAAATGGCACGAAACCCACTATGGCTCTACAGTTAACATGATTGTTAAATTTGAAGCTCTTAAATTACAGTTGCAAACCAATGTTTTGTCCCTTCCAGACAAATGAAGCCCTTTTAAAAATTTTAGATGACATGAACACAAAAGATTACTTTGCAATTATTATATTTGATGATACTTCTGAAACTTGGAAAAACTCGATATTTCAAGCAACTCCAAACAATGTGGCTGAAGCTAAAGTTTTTGTACGAACCATTTCAGCCAGAGGAGGTAAAGATTACTACATTCATTATACAACTATATAAATATCGGAAGTGTTAATAATAAATAGAATAAGACAAAGCATTATATATTGTAATTACATTACTATAGTAATATAAGAATAATATTAACTAATTGAAACATGTAAGATCCTGAGGGATTTTGATGAGGTGAATCTGAAACGGATGATTTCTCTTGTAAGAAAATCTAGAACGGTGGGGGGGGGGGGGGGCGCGGTGGTCACCGTTTAAAAATAAGGGGTAGCGCATCTGAGACAGAGATAAGGGTGATTTTTTTTCTTACAAAGAGTGGCAAGTTTTGGATCGCTCATTAACAGATGATGGAAGCAGAACCTTCAAATCTTTTAAAGGTAGAGAGAGATAGATTCTTGAGTAGGGGAAGGTGTTGGCTAATGGTATTAACATTGGATTGTTAATCCAGGGACATAAGTAATATTCTGGAGACCTGGGTTCAAAGCCCGTCATCACTGATGATGTAATTTGAATTCATTAAAAATCTTGAATTAAGAGTCTAATGATGACTAGGAATCTACTGTTGACTGACGAGAAAAAAAAACCATCTGGCTGTCTAATGTACTTTTGGCAATGCAGTCTTAACTGTGAACTGCCCTCTGGGCAACCAGGGATGGGTAATAAATGCTGGCCTAGCCAGTGGTGCCCTCATCCTGTGAATGAATAAGAAGAAAAAGAGAAGCAAGGAAATGGGTGGTTATCTGGCATGGACATGAATGAGGAGTAGAGGTTACAATCAGATCAGCTGTCATCTTACTAAATGGTGGAGAAGGCCTGAGGGAACAAATAGTTTACCTATATTCCTAATTTGCATGTTCATGCATGTCCTATGATTTACTGTTTGTAGTATCAGCATCTGAAATAACGGGGACAAATGTGGTTAGAATTGGTTTCACTTTGTCAGGCAGAATTATTTAGAGAAAACAAAGTAAAAGGGGAAAATGTAGATAGGGTGTGATACAGCCTTGTCTTTCATAAGAGCCATGTTCATAGTGTTGTACAAATTATTGGTTCGGAATCGATTAATGTTGAAGGTGGAATTATGCTTCACCCAAACACATAACCTTGGTTGAGGAACTGGGAGTCTAGCACAAGGTTGCAAGAGAGATAGATGTGTCTTCTCTGGCTCCTGATAGTCATAGAACATAGAACATTACAGCGCAAGACAGGCCCTTCGGCCCTCGATGTTGCGCCAACCTGTCATACAAATCTGAAGCCCATCTAACCTACACTATTCCATGTACGTCCATATGCTTGTCCAATGACGACTTAAATGTACTTAAAGTTGGTGAATCTACAACCGTTGCAGGCAAAGCATTTCATACCCTTACTACTCTGAGTAAAGAAACTATCTCTGACATCTGTCCTATATCTATCACCCCTCAATTTAAAGCTATGCCCCCTCGTGCTCGCCGTCACCATACTTGGAAGAATGCTCTCCCTGTCCACCCTATCTAACCCTCTGATTATCTTATATGTCTCTATTAAGTCACCTCTCAACCTTCTTCTCTCTAACGAAAATAGCCTCAAGGACCTCAGCCTTTTCTCGTAAGACCTTCCCTCCATACCAGGCAACATCCTAGTAAATCTCCTCTGCACCCTTTCCAAAGCTTCCACATCCTTCTTATAATGCATTGACCAGAACTATACACAATACTTCAAGTGCGGCTGCACCAGAGTTTTATACAGCTGTAGCATAACCTCATGGTTCCGGAACTCGATCCCTCTATTAATAAAAGCTGTATGCCTTCTTAACAACCCTGTCAACCTGGGTGGCAACTTCCAAGGATCTGTGTACCTGGACACCGAGATCTCTCTGCTCATCTACACTACCAAGAATCTTACCATTAGCCCAGTATTTTGCATTCTGGTTACTCCGACCAAAGTGAATCACCTCACACTTGTCCTAATTAAACTCCATTTGCCACCTCTCAGCCCAGCTCTGCAGCTTATCTATGTCTCTCTGTAACCTACAACATCCTTCGCCACTATCCACAACTCCACTGACCTTAGTGTCATCTGCAAATTTACTAACCCACCCTTTTACCCCTTCATCCAGGTCGTTTATAAAAATGACAAACAGCAGTGGACCCAACACCGACCCTTGCAGTACACCACTGGTAACTGGACTCCAGGATGAACTTTTCCCATCAACCAGCACCCTGTCTTCTTTCAGCAAACCAATTACTGATCCAAGCTGCTATATCTCCCACAATCCCATTCTTCTGCATTTTGTACAATAGCCTACTGTGGGGAACCTTATTGAATGCCTCACTGAAATCCATATACACCACATCAACCAGTTTACTCTCATCTACCTGTTTGGTCACCTTCTCAAAGAACTCAATAAGGTTTGTGAGGCATGACCTACCCTTCACAAAATCATGCTGACTATCCATAATCAAATTATTCTTTTCTAGATGATTATAAATCCTATCTCTTATAACCTTTTCCAACATTTTACCAACAACTGAAGTAGGCTCACTGGTCTATAATTACCTGGGTTGTCTCTACTCCCCCTCTTGAACAGGGGAACCACATTTGCTATCCTCTAGTCTTCCTTGCAATTGTGCCAAACAAGTGAATGAAACTTATACCTATTGCCAATGTGCAATAAAATGCATCCTGTTATGTAAACAAGTGCCTTCCATCATTAACATTCAATAGTGGTTTATCCTTTACTACTTTTAATTAGAAAGACCCTTAGAAAAGAGGTTTTGTGGCAGTAGTCTACCTCAACCACAGGCCACTGTATTTGGTAATGTAACATCTGGCATGGTGATTAATGGTGGGCATAAATACCTTAAGGTAATAATGGTGAAAAAAAAAACAATTTATTTCAGAAGAAAAATACGACAGAAGAAAAGTTTAGCACTTTAAGAATGTTACTGCTCTGAGAAGACTCAGACAGTCAGTCAGCAGTTGAAAGCAAGTTGCAATCAGCAGTAGTCATTGAAGCACCAGCAGACCACAAGCAGCACTCAAGAAGAAAACCATCACCTCAGAGCTAGTAAAATGCACAGGAAAAATAATATGGGCTAGGAAGATAAAAACTAGTCATACTAGAAAGTTACAGAGCCCTGCAGAAGAAGGGTTTGTGGCAGCACTTTGGAAATCCATAAGTAAAGTTAGAAACTTTGATAAAGGGATACAATGAGAGTGCAATAGGCCTGGTTGGGAAGGATAGGTGAAAAGAAGTAGTTACCCTTTAATACAAGCATTGCTGCCATCGCGAGCAGGCTTCGCAAGACACAGTTACAATGGTAGAGCAAGGGTCAAAACATTCATTATTACCAAAGCCACGGTATTGGTAAGTTTGCAGAGTACTTTTAAGGTGACAAAGAAAATCAAAAGACTTTAAATATAGACTCAAATGAGAGATGAAAGAAGAGTATAAAGATTGTGATGACATTGAAATGTTCATGATTTAAACTGATTTAAATGTGAAGGTTTATTAGGGCTGCTGTCACAGAGGTTTATTGAAAATGAGTAAGAGATCATACATTGTGTTTTAGGACGTGGAAGGTGAGAAACTATCTATTTGCAATGAAGAAGTGGGAAAACTCCATCTGGGCTGCAGAAGGCAGAAAATCTCAGGAGACTGGGATGTGAAATGGTTTGGGTAAAGATGAGAAATAGTAGGGGAAAGTGGAAATGAAAGCACAAACAGATCAGTCATGATCTTATTGAATGGTTGAACAGGCTTGAGGAGCCAATGGCCTACTTCTGCTCTTAATTTAGGTGTATGTACCTTAAACTGCTGTCATTCACCACTACCCTGACATGATATGATGTGTTAGTTCTATGATTTGTGTTCAGTCTACAGCAGCTGATGATAGGACTCAGATATGTACTTTTAGCCTCTGAGTCATAATTAATTATATACAGTGCTAGTTTCAAATAAATAACCTACTTTTTGATCCACTTCATACACTGAAATGTATCTACCCAAAGAAGTGGCAAATGATGGTTCAACCAGCCAAAGCCAAACTCACTGCATGCAATAATTCTGAGCTTTCATCCTTAGGAACCCATTACACTCAAGTGTCAGTACATCAACTCACCCTGGCCATCCTCGATACTTTGGGCTGTGAGCACCGCAGGTCCAGTGATTACCAGCCTACTGTTATGCAAAGATTTCTCTGTGGTCACCATACATTAATGGTGAGGATCACAGAGCACCATGGAAAGCCCATATTAACACTAAGAGAAGACCACATAATTTTCCAATGTTGATCACCTTCCAAAAGGCTGTGAGACACAATTTGAACGTATTTGCTTTCCTGTGGAACCAATGTGGAATCATTCTTGAGCAGACAAGTGTCAGTAAGATCCACTAGCCATCACTTATCTATACTGCCAGGAATATAAGATGCATTGCTCATAAAAAGGACTGTATAAAAGCTGATAATGGTTGATACGTGGGTAATAAATTACACAATCTCAACAGCAGACAGAAAGTTTGAGTACAACACCCCAACCAACAGTACATGGAATCCAGCAGAAAGCATCTGTATATACCTAAAATCAAGATTGTATCAAGTATGAACACCAAATGGCATGACAGTACAATGGACAAGAATCAAATCAGTGGTGATTACTTAAATACATTTTCTAATTAAATGGTTATTCAACGAAGCAACTGGTGCAAAATTGAAAGATTTCCTGATTCTCTAAGATAATCATTTTCCCATACTTCATAATTTTGTCCAGTGAAATGTTCTTGTTTTGTTTTAAAACAGCAAGTCAACTGACATTTTAATGAATGAAATTCAATTGCCTAATTTATATTATGGTGGTGTTATTGAGCCATGTAAAATTCTGCAAAATTTTAAATGTCAAGAAAATCTTTTGTTATAGGAACAGATATAAATGCTCCAATGTTGAAAGCAGTAAGACTTCTGGACAAGTCCCATCAAGACAAACTTCTGCCTGAAAGAAGTGTCTCCATGATTATTTTGTTAACTGATGGTGATCCGAACTCAGGTTAGTGAAAATAAATGCCATTTATTTCTATCTTTTAAAAATCTGATTGCAGAACTAAAGCTTGAAACTAGACAGAGGCACAGTAAATCTGTGATGGATGAAATAAGAAACAAAACAGAAATTGATGTAGAAACCCAGCAGCTCCAGCAGTACCTGTGGAGGGAAAGCAGATTTAATATTTTGGGTCCGGTGATCCTTCTTCAGAAAGTGAGGGTCTGAAGAAGAGTCACTGGACCTGAAACGTTAACTCTGCTTTCTCTCCATAGATGTTGCCAAACCTGCTGAGTTTCTCTAACAATTTCTGGGTTTTTTTCAGATCCCCAGTATCAACAGTTCTTTGTTTTATTATGGAAGATATAAGGCTTTGCACTCTAATTATTGTTTTGTTGTTGGTTAAATGTTTATTTCAATACTGATACCTTTAGATAATAAAAGAGAAATGTAAAAGTCAAGTCTCTTTCAAGAAATTGCCATGTTAGAGGAATTTTACGTTAAAAATTTGGATCAACATTGGAAATCTTTCTGAGGTCACTTTCTTACGCAACTATCTATTAAATCTCATTGCTTTCAATCTATTAGGGTTGGAAGAATGTAAATATTGTTCCTTCAGCTATTAAACACAAGTAGCTCCTTCATGAACACAGCCCTCCCAAAAAGTTTGACAAGTAATCATTTTTGAAGTTTAAAAAGTGCCAATTTCCTCAGAGACAGATCCACAAACAGAATTGTGACTAGAGGCTTAAGATCTATTTTGTGATGTCAGTTGAAAGGTAAATATTGGTCAGGACTCTGGTGGGAACTTCCCTGCTTTTCTTCAAATTAGTGCCATGGGGTCTTCTATTTCCATCTGGGACAAAGTAATGTCTCTCATCTGAATGAAAGCTCAGATGACTGCAACACTCCCTCAGTCAGCCTCTTGTTAAGGAGGAGTCAGAGTCTAGTTGTAACACTGTTTGCCCTTAAATTCCTTCCATTTCTCTAAAGACAGGTCACCTTAACACAGGTTGAGGTAAAGATGGACTTCAATCACACATTACTTTAAACCAAGGGTAATATATTCAGAATAATGAGATTAATACAAATGATTTGAAAGAATTTTTCTAGTATCTATTTGTGCATTGATATAAAAGCTCAGCTGTCCAATGGGAACTAAATGATTTCTGAAGTATATGTCATTTGACATCATCATGAGTGACAAAAGTACTGCAATATATAGTTACTCCAAAAATGGAATCTAAACAACTAAGAACATACTGTTATGACATGGCAGTGATACCTTCTGTTAATTAAACCAAATACCCAGAAAAGTTCACCTCGCCACGTAATCTCAAAATGTGAGTGACAGAAAACTCCTAAACTTCTACCATTTAAAGAAAATAATATCAATTTATTCTTTAACTCTAAAAGTGAACATTAAACAACAACTATTCACAGATATAAGCCCCCCTTTCTCTTAACTGCTTATTACCTCCTCCAACTCTATAACAATATGCTGTTCCAATAAGACACTTATTAAAATTACATCAACTTAATTTCAAAACCACACAGCAGCTATCATCTTCGGTGTCTTTCATCTTCTGACTGAAGATCTCCCTTTCTTTTTACTGCAAATATGTTTCATATGAAAAGTTATCTTTGATAGAGAGTGTTTTCTAATTTCTTGGGTCTCTTTCGATGGCAGTTGCTCTATCTTCAATCTTCAAAATGCCTGTATTTTTATATCCCCAACATTGGATTGTCTCATTGGGTTGATACTGACAAAACAATAAATTCAAACACGATTGGGTTTTAGTATCCTGGGACATAATTTAATCTGATCGGCTAAAATCAAATTGCTGTCAAAACAGCAACCAACTCAGGTATCCATTTCACAGCCAAATGTTACAAATTTTCAATTTTCCAGTACACTCTGGGATTGCCATCTAGTCATATCACACAGGTGCTTGTAAGCTCTCAGTTCAGAACAGCATTCACTCTCTCTTAAAGATACAGAACTCGCCTTCAACTTTATAACAATACACACAGAAAAACTAGGAGCAGGACTAGGCCATTTAACTCCTCTATCCTGATCCACCATTCAATTGCTGATCTAATTATTCCACATGCCTGCCTATCCCCAGTAACCTTTCACTTCTTTGCTTACCAAGAATCTATCTCCTCTACAAAAATATTCAAAAACTCTGCTTCCATTACATGTTCAGTAAGGGTGTCTCAAAGACGAACTAACTTCCTTGAGAAAAACTATCCGTCCCATCTTCCCACCTTACATGGGCAATCCCTGAATTTTAAGCAGTGACTCTTAGTTCTCGATCCTCTCACAAGTGGAAGCATCCTTTCCACATCTACCGTATCAAGATCCCTTAGGACCTTACATGTTTCAGTCAAGTTACTGCATACTCTTCTAAGTTTCAGCAGATACTCCAGCCCCGCTTCTCAAATGAGGAGAACAATATTACATACAATACTCCAGATGTGGGTCCTACCAATGTCTAAACTAAAACATAGCCTCACCACTTTATGATTCAATTTCCCTTATGATAAATAATAACTCAATAGATTTCCTAATTATTTGTACCTACATAATAATCTTTTGTGATTCATGCACTTGGACATGTAGGTCCCTCGGTAGCTCAGAGCTCTGCAATCTCTCACTGTTTGGATAAAATGCTTTTTTTTTATTTTTCCTGCCAAAATGAGCTATTTCACATTTTCCCACATGATTTCCCTTTCACAAAACCATATGACTTTTTCTGACTGCATAGGAATTTTCAAAGAGCCCTGCCATAGCATCTTTACTAATAATATCTGGCAGATGTTAAGCTAACTGGCCTGTAGTTTCTTGGTTTCTGTCTCCCTTCATTTTTAAATAAAGGAATTATATTCACTGATGTTCCTAATGTAACCAAGTCTACCCTTCTCGTCATCTTGATTGAACCCTTCACAAATCTGTGAAGAATAGAAATACATGATTCATGATTTTATTCTATCTTAGACGAGCATATTCAGACTTAGAAGTCAATTCACTAAATGATTCGTTACAAATAAATTACATTTGCTTATTTATTATTACAGGAGAATCAAACCCAACAAAAATCCAGGAGAATGTTAAAAGTGCCATCAATGGCAGGTACAATGTGTATTGCCTTGGGTTTGGTTACGATGTTAAATATAGTTTTCTGGAAAAAATGTCACTGGACAATGATGGTGTAGCACGGAGAATTTATGAGGATTCAGATGCTCCCTTACAGCTCCAGGTAAAATGATTATTAAATACTCACTTAGTATGGACCAGAATTGCCTCAGAGATGGTCCCATTGATGTTGTAACTTCACTGAATATGCACCTGAAATCCAGCCAAGCCAGTGAACTGGGTTATAACCATACCTCCAGTGACGTTAGAGCAGCAGGGTGAAGACATCACTGAGGAATTTCATAATATTTCATCATCTCTTCCCATGAACCATTTGATATACTGGGTGGTATTACATTATGTCTGCTACTGATTTGTACTAAAAACTGCTAGACAGACTGTGACTATTTAATCCAAACTTGGTTCTAATTGTAGAGTTGCATACAAACATAAGAACTTAGAAATTATGAGAAGGAGTTTGACTTCAGCCTGTTCTGCCTCTCAGTAAGATTACTGTGATCTTATCATGTACTCAACTCTACTGTTTGCCTTAACTATTGCCCTTCACTCCTTTTTGGATCAAGGATCAAACTTGAATAGATTCAATGGTGTATCACCCATTCCTCTTTGAACTACTGAATTCTTAAATTAAAATTGCCAAGAGAGAAAAGAAGGTCCTCTTCAACTTCATTTTGAATGGAAGATGCCTTATTTTGAAACTGTGTCCCCTAGTTATAGACTACCCTATAAGGAAAAGCATCCTCTCAACATTTACACAGCTAAGCCTTCTAGCAGCACTATACTGTATATTTCATTGTGATCACTCTCATTCTTCTAAACTCCAATGAGAATAGACACAATCTGTTCAACCTTTCTCTTCAGACAACTCGATCATCCCAAGACCTAGCCTGGTGAACTTTCTCTGAACTGCTGTATATGCAAGTAGATCCTTTCCTAAATAATGAGCTCAAAATTGTACACAATATTCTATAAGTATTTTCTTACTTGTGCAGTTGTGAAAAGACATCCTTATTTTTACACTCCATTCCTCTTGCAATAAAGGTCAGCACTCCATCTGCCTTTGTAATTATCTGCTATACCTACATATTAATTTTGTTGTGATTCATATATAAGGATGCCAAAAGCCCTCTGTACTGTTTCCGTTTAAATAATATTCTGCTTTTCTACTTATCCTGTCAAAGTGGGCAACCGCGCATTTTCCCATATTCTCTATCTCCAAATTTTGCCCATTCACTCAACCTATCCAGAGCCTTTTGAAGACTTTTGATGTCCTCAGAATATGCTTTCCTAGCTACCTTTATATCAGCATCAATTCTGGCTGAAATACACACTGTCCTTTCATTGAATTTATTACTATAGATTGTAAATAGTTGATGACTCAGTACTGATCCATATGGAAACCCACTAGTTACAATTTACCAACCTGAAAATGATCTCTTTGTCCAGACGCCTGTGTATCCAAGTTAATATATGTCCCTCCATAATATGGGCAGCATATTTCAGGTTTATAGCTCTGGCATAATAACAGATATAGCTATCACACAGCTATTTAATGTTTCGAGGATCTGATTGGTTGGTAGCTCTGTAGTCCCAGCTGGGCCACTGTCAGTTATTTCTTGGGCTAGGGCCAGTCCAGGACCAGGTAAGTGTAATGGTGGATGGTAGCTTCTCTGGAGAGGGGAGTGATATCAAGTTGGTTGGGAAGGGGTTCAGGTCTCAAAAGGGAGACTGGAAACAGCAGGGAGCACCAATGGGACAGGATTTGTGCTCAATGTAGAAAAAAAAGCTCAAGGGAGATGCAACCTTCCTTCACACCCAAGGCCCAAATGGGTACTCTGCCAGAGTTGGCCACAACTTTGAACTCCTCTCTCTGGCCTCAAAGTTCTCCTGAGCTGGAATGGAAAACTTAAGCACAAATAATTGGGCAGAAATAGACATCAATGGGGCAAGGACAGACAGACTGCTCTAGGCCTTGCCAGCTTGGATAAAATTGCAGTCAGATTGAGGTGGCTGGGATGGCAGCAATAAGGCTATCTGGCAATTTTATAGGACAACAACCATCAACATATCTGCCAGCACAAATTGTGCCCTGCAAATTCTTAGCTGGTATGGTAAACTTTCATGTGTTACCTTCGCAAATGCCTTTTGGTGATTCAAGTACACTGTATCTGCTAGTTCCCCTCTCTTCACTCTAGTTGTTTTATTCTCAAATACCCTATAAAGTTGTGATTCACCTTTCAACAAATCATGTTAACTGTGCTTGATTAAGAACATAAGAAATGATGGAGGATTCAACATGGCAGCAACCCAGTAGGTCTGCTTTGCTGAGCTCTGCACCAGAACCCAGACAAAGTGGGGCACTCACCCTCCCTCACTGTTTAATTTGTTGGAAAAAAACTATCTCCCAACCCTTAGAATTAGTTAGTATCAGTTCTGAGCAGTTTGGTGAAGTTTAAGATGATGACTAAGGGAAAAAGAGAACGGGGATCGCATCAGGCAGGGAATCCCCCTACCTCCAACAACGGATACACCCATGGCCGCAGCCTCGGCCTCTGTGACCGCCCCAGGGGACTCACCTGCAGAGCACAGCCTGATCTCAGAGTTTGTGAAACTCCGAGAGAAGATCGATTCATTGGTGGAAGATACCCGGGCCAAGCTCAAATCGATCTCGCTCATGCTGTGAGGCGTAACCTGGAGATCCAGCATCTCGGTCAGCGTGTCAGGCGTGCAGCTTCAGAAACTGCGACCGAATCCTCAGTGGGTCAGGTTCAGGCCCTGGAACGCCGAGTGCAGGCCTTGAAGGAGCAGGTTAATGACTTCGAAAATCGAGGTCGTCAGAAGAACATCTGTTTGTTGGGGATTCTCGAACAGGAGGAAGAAGGCCAGCTTGTCAGCTTTCTGCAGCAATGGCTCCCACAGTTTCTAAGGCTGGAGGTTGAGGTTAGCCAGATGCAGGTTGAGCGGACCCACCAGGTCTCCTTAGCGCAGGCCCGGAATGGACCAGAGTCCCCGCCCCACCCTAGTGCGACTCCAACATTATAGAGACAAACAAGCCTCTCGAGCACTGGGGAAGGATCCCCAGGCTATGGTATATAAAGGATCATGAATCATGCTTTTTCAGGACTTTTCCCCAGTTGTGATTCCCAAGAGGTAAAAAAAGTGGCTGCGGGACCTGAATATTCAATATATCGTTAGATATCCAGCGATACTGCATTTCAGACATAGAGGGTCCGTGTTCAACTTTGATTCACCGGAAAAGGCAAAGGACTTTTTTTTTGTTGTTCTACCAGGAGTGCCTAGGATTATAGTATGGAGGGGACGGGTTGGCTGTCCACTTCTAATTTTCTTGTCATAAGATATTGGTATTTTTTCTTACTTTATGTTGTCTGGGGTGGGGGCATGGCTCCAGCTCGAAGGAGTCATGGTGGGATTAATGGGTGGTATGAGCACCCCCTGTGGACAAGGGGAAAAGTCTCCCTTCAGTTATGTTGTATGTTGTAGAAGTAGCTGTTCGAAGTTTTGATTAGTAGTTTTGGAAGTTGCATTTTTAAACTTATACAAACTGTTTATGGTTTTCACTCGGCGCGCTATGAGTAGGAATTTTCCTCCCAGGGGGGTCACGGGCTGTTTCGGATAATTGTGGCTAGCCATTCGTTTAAATGTTGGACCTGGAATATTAAGGGGTGTCACTCACCAATTAAGAGAAAAAGATACCGTCAATCCTTAGAAAAGCGAGGGTCAATGTAGCCTTATTACAAGAAATGCACTTAACCAATAAGAAGCATTTGAACTCAAAAAGTAGAGGAGTTGTTATTCTCATCTGGAAGAACCTCCCGTTTCAAATGCTCGGCCAAATTAAGGATGAGTGTAGGCAATTCATAATACTTAAAGCTTTAATACATGGAGAGGAATATGGGATTCTGAATATATATTGCCCCGTGGCACATTCCTTTAAATTCGTAACAGATGCACTCCCTAAATTAATGGCCCTTGGGGCAAGTCATACTATTATAGGGGGAGACTTTAATCATATTATTGACCCCGAGGTGGACAGGATGCCTCGGGGTCTTGTGGGTATATCTCTGAAAGCCAAGCAGTTGGCAGATTTGAATAGGGAGTTGGGGCTGGTGGATATATGGAAATATCTTCACCCGAATGGTAGGGATTTTACCTTTATTCCTAATCCATACAAGTGCTATACTAGAATTGACATTTTTTTTGTCCCATCAACCTTTTTGAACTCGCTAATGTCTTGCAGAATAGGGAATATAGCAGTTTCTGATCATGTGGCAGTGTACTTGGAGGTCATGGCCGGTGGTGGTGGGACGGGCTCCCGGCACTGGTGCATGGACCCTTTCCTCCTGAAAGATAGCAAGTTTATAGAATTTTTTTGCGTGAGTTTGAAATTTTTTTGGGATATCAATTCAGGTGCGGCCAGCAACCCATCAGTGTTGTGGGATACTGCCAAGGCCTATGCATGGGGTTTGATTATTTCTTACTCTGCAACCCGGAAACGACAGAGGGGAGAACAGCAACGTTTGCCTGAGGCTCGCCTAAAGGCGGCTGAGTTAGCATACTTTGATAGGCCGTCTATAACTAAGTTTCAGCGGAATACAGCCTTTAGGGCTACTTTGAATGCTGCACTTACCCAAATAGCAAAGAGGGAAATCCCTTTTGTGAAACAGAGATTATTTCAGTATGGTGATAAACCGGTAGATGTCTAGCGTGCTTGGCCAGAAAGGAGAATGCCCCCCAATCTATCACATCCATCAGAGAGATTGCTGGTACTCTTACTTGCAATGCTAAAAAGATTAATGCAGCATTTAGAAAGCTTTATTTTGAGCTATATCAGTCGGAGGGCTGTGAGGATAGAATGATGAAGATGGAGTCCTTTTTTAAGACCTTGGACCTTTCGGGTGTAACCTCAGAGCAGGTATCCTTTTTGAGTGCCCCACTGACCATTCAGCAAGTACTGTAGGCAGTGAGGCTGCTCCAGAATGGTAAAGGGCCTGGACCAGATAGATTTTATAAAGAGTTTATCGACAAGCTGGCCAGACCACTCTTGGATATGTACAATTATTCATTCAGTTAGGGCTGCCTCCCATCTTCTTTGAGAGAAGCAAATATTTCTCTTATTCTTAAGAAAGGAAAAGCCCCAGAAGATTGAACTTTGTACAGGCCCATATCGTTACTGAACGTGGATTTTAAAATCCTGTTGAAAATGCTGGCGTTAAGGCTGGAGAGGGTATTACCTTTCATTGTGAAGGAGGACCAGACAGGTTTTATTAAGGGTCCGTAGGTCTACCAACAATATTAGAAGAGTATTAAATATGGTCCAAATATGGTAAGCCAAGAACGATCCCGGGTTTGGTAGTCTCCCTGGATGCAGAGAAAGCATTTGATCGGGTGGAATGGCTGTATCTCTTTTATGTCATGGAACGGTTTGGTCTTGGAGAGGTTTTTACCAAATGTGTGGCAGTGCTGTATAGTGATCCAAAAACAGCGGTTCTCACTAATGGTATAAGGTCAGATAATTTTAGTGTCGGCAGAGGCTGCCATCAAGGGTGCACTCTCTCTCCACTATTATTTACATTGGTGATCAAGCTGTTGGCGGAAGCCATCTGGACAGTCCCCAATATAACTACCCTGGAGGCATAAAATCACTCTATATGCGGATGACGTCCTTCTCTTTTTAACCGATCCAATGACATCTGTGCTCCACTTAATGTAAGTGATTCATCTATTTGGTTTGTTTTCAAGGTATAAAATTAATTTCATGAAATCAGAGGCCATGCCTGTGGGGGGTCTTATTAGTATATCCAACTTTGGGGATGGAATCCGTTTCCCCTTCTGGTGGTCACAAGGAGGTTTTCTCTATTTAGGCATCTTTATTACCCTGGTTTTTAGTGAATTATGTAAAGCCAATTATGGGCAGCTGCTAGAGAAGATAAGGCAGGATCTTCGGCGCTGGGTAGATCTTCCGATATCTTGGTTGGGCAGAATAGCTCTGGTTAAGATTAAGTTCTTCTTTGCTTGTTATATCCCCATGAGAATGCTCCCTTTGATGCTGCCAAAGCAAGAACTGTGCATGCTTTACAGCTGCCTTGAATCCTTGGATCTTTTATTTGGCATCATAGACCACCTCTTATTAAGCTGGATGAATTGCAGCTTCCGCAAGAGTGGTCGGGGGAGGGGTGAGGGGGGGGGGGGGGGGGGGGGGGGCTGGTGGCACTGCTCTACATTTTCCGGACTTAAGGAAGAACCAACTGAGTTCCTTATTATCCTTTGTAGCTGAATGGGCCTGTCACGATCCACGATCAATCTGGCTAGACATTGAGGCCTCCCAGACAAAATGCCCTCTCATTAATTTGTTGTTTATGGACAAGATGAGAACTGTTAGGAATCACTGCAAAAACCCGATTGTCCTGTACACAGTTAAAGCATGGAAAATGATGTGGCGGGGCGAGGGCAACTTACAAAAAACTTCCCCTTTTACTCCCATAGTGAGAATGTTGGGATTCCAGCTGGGTTCGATGGACTCTGGCTTTAAGCTCTGGGAGTCGAGAGGAATCTCCTGTTTTGGAGATCTATTTGACATGGAGATCATGATGTCCTTCAAACAGCTGAGTCAGAAGTTCGAGCTACCTAGGAAAAATCATTTTCATTACTTTCAGGTTATAGACTTCATACAAAAAAAGACTACATTGATGGTCAACCCCTACAAGTTGGATGTGGAGAGAAGAGTGCTCCGGTTAGCACTCTCTATCACTTGTTAGATAGTAATGTCTTGAAGGACATTGAAAGGCTATATAAAACCTGTACTCAAGAAGTAGGGGTGGAAATCTCCTCAGAGATGTGGGAGGATATCTGGGAAAATGTTAGGAAGATTTCAATTTGTAATAGGACCCAGGCTATTCAACTGAAGGTACTTCACAGGGCTCACCTGGCACCGGAATGGTTTGCAAAATTTAAGAGAGGAGTGTCCCCAATGTGCCCTAAGTGTAAAATGGAGATTGGTATTCTTACTCACTGCTTGTGGTCACGCCACAAGCTCCACAGGTATTGGGATGACATAGCGAGTGTTTTGGCAAAGGTTTTGGGAACTGAGGTTAAGTTGAATCCGGTATCACTCCTTTTGGGTCTTCCAAATTTTCCCTCCCTGGATGCACATGGGAAAAAATTATTTAATGTTCTCTCTTTCTGAGCTGAGTGCCGGAAAATCCCCCAGGAATCTTGAGTTGGCGTAGGATAGTCATGGAACACATCCCCTTGGACTTCCTTACGAGTATGGTGCACCTGAAAACGGAATTGTTTTACAGAACATGGCGGCCCTTTTTGAATTATATTGATGCAGACACATCGACTATATTAGCCTTTGTATAGCCGTGAGAATTGTGTCTGTCTGTCTGTGGGCCCATGAGGGGAAGAATCCCAAACAAATATGGGTTTACTTACTATTGCTCCCAGTGGTGGGGAGCATGGATGAGATTACGCTGAGTGCAGTAATTCAATTGAATATAATTTAAGTTACCTTGTTATAACGTGTTTTAATTTTATTTCATCTATTTATTTTTCTTCTTTCTTCTTGGTTATTTATTGAATTGTAGTTTTTATAGAGTTTTTTGTGTTTCAGTAATCTGTGGAGTAGTAGCTTGTTTTCTATTATTGCTATTATATTACAAAGTTGTCATACTATTTTGTACTGGTTTTGTAATTTTGTAAAATGCCTAAAATCTTTTCTTTAATAAAAATACTCATTAAAAAAAAAATAAGAAATAGGAGCAGGAGTAGTTTATCTGGCCCATCGAGCCTGCTCCAACATTCAATAAAATCATGGTTGAATTTTGTGTGGACTCAGGTCCACTTGTCTGCCCACTCACCATAACTCTTGATTCCTTTACTGTTCAAAAAATCCATTCATCTTTGTCTTAAAAACATTCAACGAGGTAGCCTCAAGTGCTTCTCAACAATCCACAAATTCACAACCATTTGGGTGAAGAAGTTCCTCCTCAATTAAGACCTAAATCTGCTCCCCCTTATTTTGAGGTTTTGCCCCCTAGTTCTAATTTCACCTGCCAGTGGAAACAACCTTCCTACTTCTATCTTATCTATTCTCTTCATAATGTTATATGCTTCTATAAGATTCCTCCCTCATTCTTCTAAATTCCAAGTATAGTCCCAGTCTATTCAATCTCTCCTCATAAGGCAACCCTCAATTCCGGAATCAACTTAATGAACCCTCTTATGATTATATCGTAACTTTGCAAATATCAGTGCTATTATATACTTAATAATGGATTCCAGCATTTCCCAATGACAGGTTTTAAGCGAATTGGTCTGCTTTGTGTCTTTTATCTTTCTTGAGTAAGAGTGTTATAATTGCAGTTTTTCAATCTACCAGAATCTCGAGAATTTTGGGAGATTACAACAATGCATGTACTGTCCAAACAACTACTTATTTTAAAATCCTAAGTTGCAGGTAAGGGAACTTGTCAGTCTTTAGTCCCATTAGCTTTCCCAGTATATTTTCCCCAGTGATAGAGAAATGTAAAATAATCACCTATCACATTTGGTCTTTGAATTTCTACCATTCTTGAAGTATTTTTTGTGTATTTACTATGAAGACAGATACAAAATATTTGTTCAGTCTCTGCTATTTCCCCATATTATTTTTTCAGTATCATCCTTGAACACAATGTTTACTTTAGCCACTTATACATTTTTAGAAGATGATTAACTCTCATGTTCTGAATTGCAATGTTAAAGTTAAAATGATAATTCTTTCTCCCCACTGCCTGACTTGAGTTTTTTTTTCCTAGCACTTTTTGTTTTAGATTTCCAATAGTTGCAGTAATATGCTTTTGCTTACAAGTTGTTTCTCTTATTGTGTCATGCTGCATGATAAGCAGTAAGATTTTCAGGATCTTTGAATGGGAAGGAAGGAACAGTATTGTGAGAAATAGTTCTCTGACGTGTGCTTCAGGAGGTCTAAAATACATCATGGTGTAGTCTTGTCTTGACTTGACTTCTATCTACAGGTTTGCCATCTTCATTCAATTCGAACCAGAACCTTTGTTTACACCATGTCAACCTACCAATGTTGTGATACTAGGTTTTTCATTCTGGAGTGCGATGAACCTCAGCTTCTTCCCAACACTTGTGGCATCATGAAACTCAGTGCTGTGTCATTAAATTGAAAGCCTCCATTGTCCAGGAATTCTGCAGTTCATTTCCCCATCCCTTAGGAGTACACATATTTCACTGTTGTGATGTTCAAAATGATCAGTAGTTATGAATGCAAGCCAAGTGTGCAGCTGAGAACTAAAGCTGAGTAGAAAAATATACAAATTCTCAATATCAGGAGCAAATTATCAAGCAAATATATTTAGACCTCAATTTTATTTCAGAGGGTGTTTAAAGGATAACGACTCCGCATTATATTAAGTATTTAGAAATTCTTTCTTCTTTTCACAGGGCTTTTACGATGAAGTGGCAAATCCCTTGCTTTTGGATATTGAATTGCACTATCCAGAGAATGCCATTTCAGAGTTAACTCAGGCCAATTTTAGGCAGTATTATGATGGGTCAGAAATTGTAGTGGCTGGCAAGATTTCAGATGATGACCTGAAGTCACTCATTGCAGAGGTCTTTGCACAAACTGTAAGTACTCTCTAAAACCTACTCTAGTTCATTTATTTACATTTTGGAAGAATCATAGAACACAGTATTACAGTGTTGACAGAAAATAGTTCTGTGCCTATCTTGGCTCATTAAAGTTCAAACTGCAACACTATTTTCATCTCCTTTTTTCAAATCTTACCCAAATATTTTCTTACAATTAATTATCTACATCTCATTTGAATGATATCGTACTAATTTCTGTTTCCATAATTCTTTTACTGGGAGTTGAAAGATTATAAAAAATAGAAAATATTATATTTTATAAAATGTAAAATTTCCCATGATAAAAAATTCCCTGTATTGTAGATTTTTTGGGTAGAACAGACGACCATTTGGCTCATTCTACTTGCAATGGTTCTTTGAAAGAGCTAATAAATTAGTCCCTTACTCCATTAATAGTTGAGAGTGTGGTGCAGGAAAAGCACAGCAAGTTAGGCAGCATCCGAGAAACAGGAGTATTGATGATGAAGAGCTCTTGCCCAAAATGTCGATTCTCCTGCTCCTTTGATGCTGCCTGACATGTTAGGCTTTTCCAGCACCACACTCTCGACTCTGATCTCCACCATCTGCAGTCCCCACTTCCTCCATATCCCATTAGTAGCTCAGCAATATTTTTTCTATTTCAAATACTTATACAATTCTCTTTTGAAAACAATTAATGAATCTGCTTCATCGCTGTCAGGTAATGTACAATCATAACAATTCGCTGCATTAAAAATGGTTTCTTCCTGTCACTTTTGTTTCTTTTACTAATTCTTTTGAATCTATGTCCTCTAGTGACTGACCTAAGTGCTATTGGCAGTGTTTCTTTTTTACTCGATCAAAACCCTCTGATTAAATGTGTGTGTGTACAAATCAAAACTTTTCAGGTTCTTAAGTCATTCATGAAATCTAAATTTGAATGTTGTACTCTTCCCTTCTCATAGAATTATAGAATTTTACAGTACAGAATCCATTTGACCCATCATGTCAGTACCAACTCCTGAAAGAGCTAGCCATCCAGTCCCATTCACCTGCCCTGTATCTGTAGCCCTCTAAATTCATAACTTTCAAATATATATCCAGCTTTCTATTGAAACCTCCTATGGACTTCCTAAGAATGTATTTACTCTCAAATCTCTTGATTTATATTTTTTTAATATGATGTGACATCACTTGCTGGGTCAGCATTTATTGCTCATTCCTAATTGCAGTTAAGAAATTACCTGACACAACCACCTGATGAAGGAGCAGTGCTTTGAATGCGAGTGCTTCCAAATAAACCCGTTGGACTATAATCTGGTGTTGTGTGCTTTTTAACTTTGTACACCTGAGTCCAACACCAGCACCTCCAAATCATGGCTGTTAAGCAAGTGTTAGTGAGTTATCTGTTGAACTTTTGTGTAGGTAAACCCACAGTGCTATTAGATAAGGATAATGAGGATAATACCATTTCAAGTGAGGAGGGTAGATGATTTTCAGAGTTACTTTCAGGCAGTGTTTGTTTCCATGAGCCAATTAGTCTTGTTTTCCTAAGTGATAGTAGTTATTGGTCTGGAAGGTACGAGTGAAGAAGCATTTCTTTAAAAGCTCATTTGATGTATTATCTGCAGATTGTTGATTCCTATATACATATATCTGATCCCTTTCCAACTCACTGAAACTAACTTTTTTGCAGTTGAATACTTTCACGTTTAATTTTGCATTGTTCTTTCTCATAACTACATTAAATATGGAAAAGAAAAATAGAGTACGAGAGTAAGCTTATGGGGAACATAAAAACTGACCGTAAAAATTTCTACAGGTATGTGAAGAGAAAAAGGTTGGTGAAGACAAATGAAGGTCACACATTAAGAAACAGGAAAACTTACAATGGAGAACATAGAAATGGGCTGACCAACTAACCACATACTTTGGTTCTGTATTCACAAAAGAAGCCACAAATAACATAGTAGAAATGTTATAGAACATAGGATTGAGTGAGAGGGAGAAACTGAAAGCAATCTGTATTGTTAGGGAAATGGAGTTGGGGAAATTAATTGGATTGAAGGCTGTTAAATCCCTAGGCCCTGATAATTTACATCCAACAGTAACTCAAGAAGTGGTCCGAAAAATAGTGGATGCATTGGTGGTCATCTTTCAAGATTCCTAAGACTCTGGAACAGTTCCTTCAGATGGGAGGATAGCTAATGTAACTCCTCTATTTAAGGAAAGAGGCAGAGTGAAAATTGGGAATTATAGACCAGTCAGCCTGACGTCAGTAGTGGAAGAAATGCTAGAGTCCATTATGAAGTAATTAACAGCTGAGCATTTGGAACACAACGGCAAGATAGGACAGAGTCAGCTTAGATTTATGAAACAGAAATCGTGCTTGACAAATGTACAGGAATTCTTCAAGGATGTAACTAGTACAATTGATGAGGGGGGAGCCAGTGGAAGTGGTTCATTTGAATGTTCAGCAGACTGTTCACAAAGTTCCACATAAGAAATTAGCATGGGATTGGAGGTAATTTAATAAGATGGTTAGAAAACCAGTAGAGAGACAGGAAACAAAGACTATCAAGTGGTATATTTCTGAATGGCAAGCAGTGACTAGTAAGGTAGCTCAGGTATCAGTGCAAAAACTCCCAACTATTCACAATACATATTAATGATTTGGATGAGGGAACTAATATTTCCAAATGTGTATAAGACAAAAAGCTGGGTAGGAAAGTGATCTGTGAGAAGGATGCACAGATGCTTGGACAAGCTGTGTGAGTTGGCAAATGCATGGCAGATGCAGTATAATGTGGACAAATGTGAGGTTATCCACTTTGGCAGCAAAAACAGGAAGGCATGTTATTATCTGAATGGCTATAAATTGCAATGGAAACCTAATGTGCAATTCGATCTGGGTGTCCTCATAAATAAGTCACTGAAGCTAAGCATGCAGATACAGCAGACTATTAGGAAAGCAAATGGTATGTTTGCCTTCATAGCGAGAGGATTTGAGTACAAGAGCAAGGACATCTTGCTGCAATTATACAGGGCTTTGGTGAGACCACACCTGAAATAGTATGCAGCAAGGATTTACCAAACTGATTCCCTGGGATGGCAGGACTGACATATGAGGACCGGTCGAATTGGGTGGAATTAAATTCACTGGAGTTCAGAAGAATGAGGAAGGATCTCATAGAAAACTGTAAAATTCTAACAGGACTAGACAGGATAGATGCAGGAAGAATGTTCCCAAAGACTTCAGAGTTCAGAACCAGGAGTCTCAGTCTAAGGATAAGGTGATATCATTTAGTACTATGACTAGGAGAAATTTCTTCACAGAGTGGTGAGCCTGTGGAATTCAATTGAACAAGCGGCTGAGGCCAAAACATTTTATGATTTCAAGAATGATTTGGATAGAGCACTTGGGGATATGGGATCAAATGATATAAAAGAAAAATGAACACGCTATTGAATTGGATGATTATCCATAATTGTAATGAATAACAAAGCAAGTTCGAAGGGCCAAATGACCTTCCCTGCTTTTTTTTAATGTTCTATATTTCTAAATTGGGTGATGTTCTCAAACTGCTGCTTCATTCGCCTTTTACATATCAACACAACTACAGCAGGATTTTTTCCACATTATTGGTCCCTTAACCGGCTCTATGATATCTGGGTCAATCAGTCCCTTGAACTTTGCTTCAACTTATCCTATCATATCAAAAGGTGTTCCACGTATAGGCCTACTTACAAGCTCCATGCTTTATTCAATAATTAATCTCTCTTGGCTGTTGTGCAAATTGACAATTCCTTCCAAACTCCTCTCTGAACTTGGCATAGAATTTCACATTTAATCCAATGTGCAGCTCCCCAAAGGTTTAAGCAACTTCTCTGCTCTGAAGAGGCCCATCATCATCTTCAATCACGAAGAAACCTTCTCATCCCCGGGCTTTACATCCACAGGGTAACATGGAACAGTTTGAAGTGCAACTTTTGATGCATAAAGTTAGAGCTTTCAGACACATTTCTGAGACGTCCACTTGAGTATCTTTAGTTCTTTCCACAGCCCTCTGTGAATGACACTGTCACTGCTTTAATTTACAATAATGCTCACTATCACATCACCAAATATTGGAACAATGTCAGAGTTGCTTCCATTGACCAAAAACATGTATTCATAATTGATATTCATGTCCTCACTCTGTACATCTCCTTCAACTCATCTCATAATTGTTCCACATACTTCCAAAGCACAGTTAATCTGCTATGTAGTCAGGCAATTTAAATGCATCAGAGTCTCAAATCCAACAATGGGCTCTCTGATTAGTTAGTTGGTTCTAGTAAAGTTGTTGAAGGATACATTTTCGGTAGGGCAGTTATAAACCCCAAATCAACATAAAATTATAAGAAAATAATAATTGTTCTCATTACATATTTAATAAATTCTATCGGCTTTCAGTGTTCAGATTGATGAAAATAACTAATGCATCTTATGCCTAATATGAAATAATGAAAACACTACAAATTGCAGAATCTTTAAAAACATGATTAACAGCAAATATGAACTTAAGTCATCAAACAAAGAGTAAATGTTAATGCACTTTCCTAATCTATTTTCGACAAGGTTCAACTTAACCCTGTAATTTTCTAACAGGCCAATGAAAACCTAACTCTAAAAGCTGAAGTGCAGGTATCAGAAGTTGAAAATATCACTCAGCAGCAGCTATACATTTTTGGTGACTTTACTGAGCGACTGTGGGCTTATTTGACCATACAACAGCTCTTAGAGAAGCGGTAAAGTAACAAAAGCTTTCTGTTTATGAGACAGTAATTTTAAAAATGTTATTGAATGATAGCTGATCCATCAGCACCTAAAAGATAGGTTGATGTTTTGGTTGCTAACCCTTTGTAACACCTCATTCTTATTAACTGCAGCTGTTATCAGCGCAAAATGGTTGTAACCATCTCAGTATGATTATTTTTTGACAAAGGGTTAACATATATTATAATAATTTGGGAAGTTAGATTCTACGGTAGAGTTTTTTTTTGATTTAGTGCTATGAAGATGACTTATTTATTTAAAGAAGTTAGGAAGCCATTTTTCAATAGTGAGCTCAAACATCATTTCCAAGAAAGCATGTGACTTAAGTTAAAAGTCTAGCAAGATACCTGGAGTTTTATTTGATGAAGTGTTTGCAAAGTTAAACATCTGTGATAACAGAAAAAAGGTCATGGGCCACAATCAGGTTTCAGTTGAGAAGAAATGATTCATACCAGCAAAAGAGCAGTTGAGCTTCTGGCAGTCTCCAGGATAACAGAGCTGAAAAGACATCTCCAAGCAATCAGAAGTACAAAAACATTTTAAGTTATTTAGCATTTCAAGTAGACAAGGCTTTTCTTAAAGTTTACCAAGGAAATGTCAGTCAATTAGATAATGTCTGTGTATCACAAGAAACGACAACAATTGAGAGAATCATATCCGGTGGCTGCGCAGAAAGTCTGAAAGGAGACAATCTTACTAGACCATTAAGGAATTAAAGAATTAAGATAGTATGATATTTCACTGGGGTTAGGTGTCTTTAAAGGATATTGCTGGGAAACATGTTGAATTTTTCCTAAGGTTAGATCTTTCTAAAGTGTCATATACATAGCTTTGTTTTTTTTTTCTCTTTTGTGTAGTAAACTTACGTTATTTTGTTTAAAGTGCATTTGTAGCTTTGTAAAATATGTCTCGTGACTGATCATAATGGTAATCAAATTGCAAAAATAAAACTTACAATTTATCGAACTAGGTTTCCTTCTAAGATCTGACATGTCAAGTATTACTAAAAGCTTGGATCATAACAATTCAAAGAGAAAATCACAAAAACAGTGAAAAATTATTGCAATGGCAACAAATTATTTAAATGGCAGTACAAGTATTTGCAATAGTAGATAGAAATACATTGCAAAATTAATTATTATCAATTGTTGCATTCAGGGTTTCGGCAGAGACAAATGAAAAAAAAAACCTAACGGACAGAATCCTTGAACTATCGCTCAAGTACAGCTTTGTAACCCCATTAACATCAATGGTTGTTACAAAACCAGAGGAAAACAAGAATGACAGCTTTGTGGCTGACAAACCGTCAGAAGATGGTAATGTTTGAATACAATTACTTTTCATTCAGTCTTGATTTTGCAGATGACATTCACCTAGTGTATTAGTCAGCATATTCTGTGTAGATTAGATTTAAAAAGCTACATATTTATCTTAATGGATTGATTAAATTTTCATTTACTCATCTATTCAAGCTCTCATTTCAAAAGTAAAAACATTAATAAAACAAAGTTCATATTCAATAAAATCAAAACGTAAGTTGCACAAATCAAAAGCTCTCTAAATAAGACCAGTGTATGAATATTAAAGGCAGCAAAGAGAATTAATTGCATTGGATGAAGGTAGTTGATTTTCCATGACATTGTTCTTAGATATAAATATACCCTTTTAAAATGAAAGCAATAATGCTATACAGTCATAATGTATTAGTATAAAAAGTCATAGCTGAAGTATTTGTAGCATCTTAAGTCAGAAGTGCTGGTGGATGATTCATTTCAGTCTCCCTAAGCATCATCATAGCCAAAATGATTCACTCCGTGTGATATCAAGAGAAGACAGAATACACTGGATACTTCTATTCATGCTGGCAACATTTGGCACTTATACTGAAGGCTTTGCTCTAAAACCAGTCACAGCCATAGCCAAGTTCTTCAAGTGTACTTGCAACATTGGGTATCAACCTGGCAGTGTAGAAAGTTGCCCAAGTATGTCCTGTCCACAAAAAGCAGAGCAATCCAAATTGCCCATCTACTCTCAATCATTACCAAAGTGGAACATGTCATCGACAGCACTATAATAAACTGGTTGTTAAGAGGTTCCACCAGATACACTCAGCTCCTGATCTCATTGTAGCCTTAGTCCAAACATGGACAAAGGAATTGAATTCAAGAGGGAAAGTGAGGGTGACTGCTCTTGACACCATCTCTGCATTTGACTGACTGTGGCATCAAGGAGCAAAACAGAACAGGAGCCAACTGGAATCATGGGAAAAGTCTCCACTGTTTGGAGTCACCTGAATAAGGGCAAATGTTTGTGGTTGTTGGATATCAATAATCTTAGCCTCAAGACATCACTGCAAGAGTTTTTCTGGCTAGTGACTTAGGCCCAACCATTTTCAGCTGCTTCAGCAATGACCTTCCCTTCATTGTTCGATTAGATGTTTGCTAATAAGTCAAAATGTTTAGTACCACTGTTACGGCACGGGCAAACTCTCCTGCTTAATTTAAAACCAGCAACACAGAAATGATTTATCCCATGCAGTAATCTGTAAAGATTTGAGTGGCCAAGAACTATGTAAGGTAAAAATTAACAACTTTATTTCTTAAAGTATAACAGAGAATAATTAACTAACCACTATTTACAATTTCTTTCTCTAGCCCATCTTTTAGCATCCCTTCTATAATACTAGTCCGATAAAATTCCCAATTAAGATTTACAAAACAACACTTCTTATCTCAAAACCAGGCAGCTGTAGGTTCTTGTCTTCGGATCTTCCTGTGTCTTCTTTTCTCTTTGTAAAGAATTTCTGCATCACAGGTTACTGATTGAAAAGGTACTTTTAAGAGAGATATTTTTTCAAGCAGTCTGTTATATGCTAGCACTTGGCAGTTGTCCTCTCAACTGTTCATTTTCCCCCCGGTCTTATACCCCAGAGCATTGGATTGTGTCATTGGCTTTTAAGATTCATCAATATACTCAATTCAAACTTGATTGGAAATTGATTTTGTCTCCAGGCAATGAACTAATCGAGTTGTTCGACCCAGTGTTACATTGTTGCCTTAATGAGAACACTTGGTGCTGTGTCCGGTAGTTCTGCTGCTTTTAACTCTCTTAAAGGTACATCCACATCTTCATAACACCATTCACAACTCTTGAGATACAGATGTAGTCTGTGCCCAAATGCAGCAATACCTGGACATCATTTATCAGTTTTGGCTAATAAGTGGCAAATGATATTCATGCAACACAAGTGCCAGGCAAGAACCATTGCCATCATTGAGACCTTCACTATCGACATCCTGGAGGTTACCTTTGAACAGAAACTGAACTGGCCGAGCCATTGAAATGCTGTGGCAGAGGCTGGGAGTTCTGCAATGGGTAACTCAACTTCTGATTCCTCAAAGCCTGTCTCCAACGATAAGGCACAAATCAGAAGTGTGATGGAATATTGCCAATTTGCCTGGATGAGGCTCCAACAACACTAAAAGAGATGGAGACCATCCAGGAGAAAACGAAGTCCACATGATTGGCACCCCATCTAACACCTTCTACATTCACTCCCACCACCATCAATGTACAGTGGTAGCAGTGTGCATCATCTACAAGGTTCACGCGACAATGACAAGGCTCTACCAACAGCAAGCCTGTACTCCTTGGTAGACAATCAATTACTTTGTTTGATTTACATATACAAAGTTATTGCAATGCAACATTCAATTTAGTCTGCTGCCAGGGAAATACATCAAACAAAATTATAACTTAGAAAAATGTGCTGGACATTTAACCAACCCCTTGGCAATAAGCTTTCCCAGAGGCCATTAATCCATATACAATTAAGAGCCACATATTCTACTCTGCAGGTCAGGAACTATCACTTTCCTCAGAGATTGCCCAATTTAGTACTACGCTTGCAGAATCTCAGGGAAGGATTAGACCTTCTTTTCCACAATATCCATGGTTCACAGAAAAAGTACCCTAGCAACAAAGACCACCCTTAACAATGGTACTGCTCATACTTAGCAACCATTAAGCTCCCCCTTTCCCCCACACTACCAGCCCTAATTGCTAGCGATTTGTGAGGTTACCCCTCTCAGAGGCTGTTTCTCTGGTTTTGTTGCCTCAGCAATGACCACTGTGTTGCTGAGGTTACTGAGCTGCCCACTCTCTGATAGGCTGTTGCCCTTAACTTACAGTGTTACTCTGGGTTTCATTTCTAACGAAGCAGGGCCTCATCCTGCTTTCAGCCCCATTAGCAGGACTTCTGCTGTCACAATGTTCAGCCCAATTTATTGGCAATTATTGAATGTCTGTACATTTCGAGATATTGAAATTTTATCACAGGAACTGGAATGCGGGCTCTGTGAAAATGTTTGATTTGCAACCGCACATTGTATCAAATCTCTACTATCAATTGAATCTGTCATGACAGATCTTTGAGTTTTAAGATTTCTTGGGCAGACTGGAGATCGATTACGTGTCACTATACAGTGCCTCAAAAGCTAGGCTACACTTTCCCATTTTCTTGTGATATAATTTGGAGGTGCTGGCGTAGGACTGGGGTGTACAAAGTTAAACATCACACAACATCAGGTTATAGTCCAACAGGTTTATTTGGAAGCACTAGCTTTCGGAGCACTGCTCCTTCACCACCTGATGAAGGAGCAGCGCTCCAAAAGCTAGTGCTTCCAAATAAACCTATTGGACTATAACTTGGTGTTGTGTAATTTTTAACTTTTTTAGGTATAGATTGTCTGTGGTGCTGAACAGTTGGCTTTTCCTGCTGACGCACAATACCAGCCCAGGTGCTGCTGTTTCTTTGTGCATCCAAAGCAAGTCAAAGGACTCTATGTTTGTTCTTTTAGTGACAGCCTTGTTTAATATCTCCAATCAGGCTCAAGGCCCAGTCCCGAAATTAATGGGAATATCTCATTTCAACCTTACCTGTGTGTATTTCCTGGCCAAATTAATTGGCAACTGGTCAAGCAAACACTATACGACTGTTTCATTTTATTAGCAATCAGAAAGTTGCAGTCTTCACTTATGGCTTCAGTTAAAATAAAGTTAGAATGAAACCACACAGCTGTGGAGGTGCTGAATGTTGGCCAGGACAAATGGTTCTGGAAGTCAAATATGCCTTGTGCACTATACAATTCAAATGCCTGGCTCTCGGATTTTCATGAACCAAGATAGTTCTGGCATTATTGTTTGACCAATCATTTTCTCTCCTCCAACTTTGATGTCCATATCCTCACTCCTACTGTCTCCCAACTCAATGTACTTTGAAATTACATTCATTTTTATTTGGTTACACTCCCATGAATCATCTTGGAATGTTTTTCAACATTAAAGAAACTTTATAAATGCAAATTAAATGTCTTTGACTGTATTCGCTTTCCACAGATGCAACTCAACATGATGAGCACTTCGAACGTTCTCCGATTTTACATAAATGGAAGTGTCTGTTGTACATCTGTGATTCTATACTCCTCTAACATAAGAACATAGGAGCAGGAGTAGGCCATTCATGCTTGTTTTTTCCCTTTTCCTCAGCGTGTACTTTTCTGTACATTTACACTCTCTTCTTGTAACCACGCAGAGACTGGTAGCAACTGGAAAATGCAAAACAATCTCTCTATACATGGCAGATCTATTTAAAAGTATAAGTATATATATGTTCTAATTTCTTTTTCAGAAAAAGTCCCAATACAACAAAGGCAATACAGTTATCCAGGACATGCATATAGTAAGTAAAACAAAAAATTGATCTTAATTTGGTGGTGCTACTAGAAATTGTAAGCTGCTATACAAGTGTAAGAAATTCATTATTAAGATAAATATATGAAGGAAAGCATAATTGCAAGCAGGTGTCACCTCAGTAACCAAAGTGTAAAGCATTGGGTCTGGTAGCTCAGTGTGCAGGACAGAAAAGGACATCTACCAGAACCAATATAGCAAAGGAAGCAAGTATACCAATGGAGTGGAAATGAGAATACCATCAGAAACAGATGAAGGGAAATTGTATGTTGCATTACACATTCACAGTGGTCTCAGCTGTATTCCTCAAAATTATAATTGGTTACATGACTGAAAGAACATTATTTGTTTGTAACTTGAAGATGATATTGAAAATATCCAATTTCATGAGTTGCGGACTTTAGAAATATGACTTTTGGTTTGGGTGTTGTGATTTGTAAATGTAAAATAAATAGAAAGACGTGATTGAGAAATTGTTAACAACCCTGATGTAGATGCAAATCAAACAAGCTATTTTAATTACAATTAAAAAGTAATCTGTTTTATTCAATAAGGTCAACATTTTTAAGGGAGATCCATAAACAATAGATGATTTATCTTTTGACTTTGGTTGGTATGGACCAGGCCAGCGCCCCTTAAAAAATTTCAAGAAAGTAGACTGGACCCTAACTTTGCTAGTTGATTTAAACTGGTCTAAAGTGGATATTCCAGGAGTGATTCAGCTGATCCAACCACTTCGTTTTTAATAAACAGAATTTATTTGAAAGATTGCCAAACGAAACACAAACCGAAGAGAATAGAATATAGAATAACTTAACCGATCCGAAAACCTAACAGATTATCCTAACTTAATGAAGCTGTTCCAAATTCCTGCAACAATCCCCATAAACACCCCTTGGCAAAAAAGGTAAAATCAAACACGGGGTCTTACAGGAGAAATGTCAGAGAAATGGCAAGAGATTCAGCATGGAACACCTTCTTCCATATAACTTTTCTTTGACCAGCAGCCTCAAATTGGTTCTGAACAGCCAGACTGCTAAAATCGAAACCAAACTAGGGTAAAGCTGGGCTGGGAGAAGTGGCCACTCCCATATCATTTACACGTGTTTTTTCAACTTAAAAACTTCCTCAAGTAGATCACCCCAGACATTTCGGAACTTGTGACTTTATGACCTCCATAAAAAAAAAAGGACAACATAACCTTGTTAAAGGAGCAGCATCATCACAGGTATAATCATGATGTCCATATTAAACCAATAAAGCATTCAATTATTCATGTCAATTGTGGATTAAAGGAAACTCGGAGCAATTTGCAAATATGGGTGTTTCTTTGCAAAGCAGAAGGTCTGGAGACAGTGCAATTATATCCAATAGAGATATTAATCATTCATGTGGGTTACAAAATCAAACTGTTCTGTTGAAAGGGATAAAGAATATTCTACCTGGTGTCATGGAATGATCTTTGGCAGTCAGGACAATTTCTTTATTTTAAACATAGCTGGGTGTTTCATAGTTTGGCAGCAGTTGGCTTCCTCAGTCAGGAGAAATTGAGGACTGCAGATGCTGGAGATCAGAGTTGAGTGTGTGGCGCTGGAAAATCACAGCAGGCCAAGCAGCATCCGAGAAGCAGGAGAATCGACATTTCGAGCAGAAGCCCTTCACCAGGAATTATTCTGCTCCTTGGATGCTGTCTGACCTGCTGTGCTTTTCCAATGTCACACTCTCAGCTTAGTCAGTCAGCAGGAGATGTGGGAACAGAAGCTGTCAACCTGCCATGGAACTACAAACACAGGAGTTGTCAGGAATCAAGAGTGTTCTTAATTTTAAATCATTAAGCAATAATGCAATAAGGCCTTATGCATGAGGTCTTAAAGGAAAGTTGGAGAGTTGTATAGCTAAAAGCTAATGGAAGGATCCATGTAAAAACCTTGTAACTCATAGAATAAATGGAACATGAAAAAAGACCAAAGTGAATTCCAGAGAGCTGCTCAGTTAATCACTCAGTTTTCAAATTTATTTTTAAACATTAATGTTCCTTTAATAATCACAGCATTAGCTAAAATGAAAAATAGGTTGAATAAGTGAACGAGGTTGTCCTTTAAAACCACTGTTGTGTTAAAATGTTGGTTGCAGAGGGGAAGTATTTGGAGTCTCATTTATGTGAATTTAGATTTTATAAATTGTAGTGTTGGTGGAGAAATGTTTCCTTTGCTCTGTTGTTTACAATTTCCTCATGCCACTATTAGCCATTGCCTGTGGGAAGAGAACTGTTGTCAACCAAATATTTGATCTGACAGTTGATCAAAAGAGTGATTTTTTTTTAAACCAATCATGGCTTGTATTTTTGTTCTATGGAGCTTTTTGTCTGTTAAACTGACATTATTAACATCTGATGCCTCTGAGCCACACTTTCAGCTGTAATACACATGAACCAAGGTGTACTGCAAAACAACCTTCCAAATTGTTAATTTTTCAGAATTTCCAAGTTATTTAACAATCTATTAGCTAACAATTAAGTTTAGAATTTAACAATGCTCAAGATGTTACATAATTCTATTAGAAATAATCTTCTAAAGTTAGCATTATGAGAAAAATGTTGGACTCAGATTTTTTAAAATTGTATCTATACATCAAAGTTTTAATGTTTTCCAGCAACATCATTGGCCAGCCCAAGTTTTATCAGTAAGTAATTTACGTACATTTAGATTTTAAACTGTTTCAGTTCATTGTAACAAGTTATTGTACACATGCAACAGTTACTTTGTCAAATATAAATTATTGATAATTGCAAGCATCTTTTCTTCAATTACTTTCAAAAGCAAAGGTTTCTTAATTGACACAACTAACAAATATATATATTCTCGATGTTCACCAACGAACTATCTTAAGTTCTTTAAGTATTGACCAAACATTAATTTTCATATTTTTTTCTGCAGGTAAAAGACCCAGTTTCACTTATGGTAAGATGCAGCTTAAGCATTGCTTTATGTAGTTACATTAGTAAAATTTACAAATGTGTATAAATACATACAAAATTGACAGAAAAAAAGCACTCCACCAAGCCTCTCCCATTCTCATGACAACCAGAGCACCGTGTTTAAATCAACTAGGAGAAAGTGAGGACTGCAGATGTTGGAGATCAGAGCTTAAAAATGTATTGCTGGAAAAGCGCAGCAGGTCAGGCAGCATCCAAGGAGAAAGAGAATCGACATTTCGGGCATAAGCCCTTCTTCAGGAATGGCGTTTTTACGGGGGCCGGGTGGGAAGAGGTGTAATCTAGGTAGCTGTGGGAGTCAGTCGGTTTATAGTATACGTCCGTGTTGAGTCGGTGGTCCGAGATAGAAATGGAGAGGTCTAGGAAGGGGAGGGAGGAGTCTGAGACGGTCCAGGTAAATTTGAGGTCGGGGTGGAAGGTGTTAGTAAAGTGGATGAACTGTTCAACCTCCTTGTGGGAGCACGAGGTAGCGCCGATACAGTCATCAATGTAGCAGAGGAAAAGATGGGGGGTGGTGCCAGTGTAGCTGCGGAAGATGGACTGTTCCACATATCGAACAAAGAGGCAGGCATAGCTAGGGCCCATGCGGGTGCCCATGGCTACTCCTTTGGTTTGGAGGAAGTGGGAGGATTGGAAGGAGAAGTTGTTAAGAGTGAGGACCAGTTCAGTCAGTCGAAGGAGAGTGTCAGTGGAAGGGTACTGGTTGGTTCGGCGGGAAAGGAAGAAGCGGAGGGCTTTGAGGCCTTCGTGATGGGGGGTGGAGGTGTATAGGGACTGGATGCCTATAGGGAGGGCTGCCTGACCTGCTGCGCATTTCCAGCAACACATTTTTAAGTACTGTGTTTAAATGCTCACTTGGTTCCTCCATCCTGGTAGCCATATAATTTCTTGGAAAAGACAAAAGAATGAAGAAAATCTCAGGGCCAGTAAGAGAAAATTGCACAAGCAAATTCCTCATAATTCCCTTCAATTTAGGGAATCACACAGACAAATCTATAAAGATACTTATCTTCTACGATCTATGCCCAGTCAGAAAGCACTTGAACGATGAACCTGATCTATATGGACATCAGTAAGGCATTCAACAAAGTTCCTAGACTGGTTAGCAAAGTTAGATCACACGAATAAGGAAGAACTAGCTATTTGGATATAAAATTGTATAGAATGTAGAAGAAAGATAGTGGTGGTAGAGGGTTGCTTTTCAGACTGGAGGCCTGTGACCAATAATGTGCCATATGGATTGGTTCTGGATCCACTGCTTATCATCATTTATATAAATGATTTGGATGCGAACACAAGAGATATGGTTAGTAAGTTTGCAGATGACACCAAAATTGGAGGTGCAGTGGACAGCAAATAAGATTACAACATGATCTTGATCTGATGGGCCAGTGGGCTGAGATGTGGCATTTGGCGTTTGATTTATATAAATGCGAGGTCCTGCATTTTGGAAAGGCAAATCAGGGCAGGACTTACACACTTAATGGGAAGGACCTTAGGTGTGTGCTGAACAAAAAGAGACCTTGGAGTGCAGGTTTGTATTTCCTTGAAAGTGGAGTTCCAGGTATACAGGATAGTGAAGAAGGTGTTTGGTATGCTTGCCTTTATTAATCAGTACATTGACTATAGGAGTTGGGAGGTCATGTTGCAGCTGTAAAGGACATTAGTTATGCCACTATTAGAATACTGCTTGCAATTCTGGTCTCCCTGCCATAGGAAGGATATTGTGAAACTTGAAAAGGTTCAGAAAATATTTACAAGGATGTTGGAGGATTTGAGCTATGGGGAGAGGCTGAATAGACTGGGGCTATTTTCTGTGAGAGTGTCGGAGGCTGAGGGGTGATCTTACAGAGGTTTATAAAATTATGAGGGGCATGGATAGGTTAAATAGATAAGTTCTTTTCCCCATGGTGGAGGTGTCCAAACCTAGAGGACATAGGTTTATGGTGAGAAGGGAAATATTTAAAAAGGACCTGAGGGGCAACATTTTCATACAGAGGGTGGTGCGTGTATGGATTGAGCTGCCAGAGGAAGTGGTGGAGGCTGGTACAATTACAACATGTAAAAGGCACCTGGATGGGTATATGAATAGGAAGGATTTAGAGGGATATGGACCAAATGTTGGCAAATGAGATTAGATTTCTTTTGGATATCAGGTTAGTACGGACCAATTGAACCAAAAGGTCTGTTTCTGTGCAGTATATCTCTATGACTCTGTGACTGCAACTTCCAATCATAATCCTCCACACCAGCTGGCAATATATTCAAGAGACTAACTAATCTTTTGGAAAAGAAGAACGGTCCTACATCAATTCTCCTTAACCACATGTCCTTAAGCTGTTAAATTGTAATTTAAATTCTAGGTACTTTATTGGTCTCTACCCATGTCGACACTGCTTCAAAATAAACAGACAAAAAAATCTTTGAGCCTTTTAAATAGCCAAGGATCCTAAAACTGGAAATAGTCTTGAAGGACTCCTTTCCCAAAGGCAAATCATCACTTCATTATGTGGACAAAGTACTTCACATAACCCATGCTAGGAACTTACTGTGACAAAATTATTTTATTTAATTTTCATTGCATAGTTCTGCCAATACAATCTAATATCTTATCAACTTTAGCTACAATTTCTCCACTCTGGTTGCATAGAAAATTTACAAACAGAGCATAGGAGCAGGAATAGGCTGATCATCCAACTCAATAGCCTATTCCTCCTTTCACCTCTATCCTTTGATCCCATGAGCCTCTAATACTGTATTCAACCTTTCCTTGAAAACAATTTTTTGACCTTGACTGCTTTCTATGATAGCAAATTCCTTTGACAGAAAGTGAGGACTGCAGATGCTGGAGATCAGTCGAGAGTATGGTGCTGGAAAAGCACAACAGGGCAGGCGGCATCCGGGGAGCAGGAGAATTAATATTGCGGGCATAAGCCCTTCATCCTGATGAAGGGCTTATGCCCGAAGTGAATTTTATTGGCTCATCACTCTCTGCATGAAGAAACCTTTCCCCATCTCAGTCCTAAATAGTTTATTCCACATCCTTAGCATGTGATCCTGGTTCTATACTCCCCAGCCAACAGGAACATCCCTCTTAGATCCACCCTGTCTAGTCCTGTTAGAACTTTATAGGTTTCTGTGAGCTACACTGTGCCTTGGTACATGTGACAATAAATTCAATTCAATTCAATAGCTTCTCATTCTTCCCAATGGCAGCGAATATAATCCTAACTGATTCAACATCTCCTTATTCATCATTCCAGTAATCCCATGAATCATTCCAGAAAACTTTCACTGCACTCCCTCTATTGCAAGAACATCTTCCTCAGATAAGGAGGCCAGAAGGCACCTCTCGCTGCCACCATTGGGAATGAAGGAGGAGTGGACCAGGTGTCCATAAGGAAAAGGTGCTTGCAGAGGATTGACGGGGAGAATATGTATCTGGTAGTGGCATCCCACTGAAAATGGCAGAAATGGTGGCTAATGGTCCTCTGGTTGTGGATGCTGTTGGGTTGGTGAGGACAAAGAGGCCCCTATCACTGTTGTGGGAGGGAATGGAGGGGATGAGGGCTGATGTGCGGCAGATGGGTTGAACACAGCAGAGGGCCCTGCCAATTATGGTGTTGGGGAATCCTTGGTTAAGGAAGAAGTGGACATTTCTGAGGCCCCCTTGTCGAAGTTGGTATCATCAGAACAGATGCAACAGAGACAGAGAAATTGAGAGCATGAAATAGAGTCTTTACAGGAAGCAAGATGTGAGGATGTGTGGTCAAGGTGACTGTAGGAGTCAGTTGGTTTGTAGTGGATATTGGTGGGCAGCCTACTTCCAGAAATGGAAACAGAGACGTTGAGGAAGGGAAGAGAGCAGTTAGAGATGGACAGGTGAAGGTGAGAGTGGAGTAAAAACTGGAAGTGAAATTGATAAAACTTTCCCATTATAGACAAGAGAAAGAAGCAGCACCAATGATATAACAGAGAAAATGTTGTGGATGAGGGCCGGAATAAGACTGGAATAAGAAATGTTCCACATACCCCACAAAGAAACAGGCATTACGGACCCATGTGGGTACCCATGGCCACCCCTCTGACCTGAAGGAAGCGAAAGGAGTTAAATGAGAAGTTCTTCAGGGTGAAGACGAGCTTGGCCAAGTGGAGGAGGATGGTGGTGGATGGGGATAGTTCAGGCCTTTTTTTCCACGATAAAGTGGAGAATACTGAAATATTGCTGGGAGATAGATATGTAAAGGGATTACACATTCATGGTAAAGAGGAGGGGGCTGGAGCCCACAAACTGGAAATTCTGAAACTGACGTGAAGCATCAGAGGAATTGTGGATGTAAATGGGAAGGGACTGGACAAGGGGAGAAAAAAATTGAATCGAGATAGGAAGCGTTCTATGGGACATGCATGGGCAGAAACAATGGATTTGCCCGGGCAGTCCTGTTTGTAGATTTTAAGAAGGAGGTAGAAGTGAGCTAAGTGGGTTTGGAGACTATGTGCTTCAAGGCAGAGGCGGGGGGAGATCAACAGATGAAATGAGGTTAGTGACCATAGTGGACACAGTGGCCTGATGTACCTTGGGGCAGCCATTTATAAAAGAATTTGGGAATTTATGAACCTGTAGCTCCAACAATTTATTACTACTAAATCTCTGCTTCGTGTGATTTTCTGAGTTCCTCACTCTCTTCCATTTCATGATTTATTGCTGCTTCTGGTATATTATTTTTATCCTCTATAGTGAAGATTGATGCAAAATATCTGTTCATCTGCTGTTTCCTTGTTTTCATTATTAACTTTCATTCCATTCTTATTTCCTCTATGACTAATGCTCGAGTTCTCAATTCTTTGTTTAAAATGTTTATAGAGGTTCTTACTATCTATTTTCATATTTCTGGCAAGGTTTCTCTCACGCTGTTGTTTTTCTTTGCTTATTAAGTTTTTGGTCATATCTTGCATATTTTTTAATATTCTGTTTCAATCTTATGATTTTCCACTTGTCATTGCAAAATCATATGCATTTCCATTTAATTTTGACGTTGTGGTTAACATTCCTAGTTAACTAGTTAACTATGGATGTTGGGTCTATCCTTTGTAATTTTTGTTACTCTTTGGATAGTGGAACATAGGTAGTTGAGCAGTCAGTTTCAAGATTCTTGGCTGTGCAAGTTCGCTTAAGTTCTTTTGTCCTATTCTTTTTGAACTGGCTTGCTGACTGGTTCTCACCAGCAGTGCAAGAGATTCATTTACCTTCAATGCAGGGGAGACTACTGGATGGTTTGTTTACTGTGACTTTCACAGCACATTCGTATCAAGCCCAGATTAGTACACAAGTATCTCAGCCCACTGGAATATGCAAACATAAAAGCCTACTAGCAGATACAAGCAGACTTTTAACTCCTATCCTGAATGTATTCTTAAAAGGCAAAAACACAAACACACCTGTTGTCCAGACTGCTGTTTTTGCCTATCATGATCATAGTCTGAAATATTCACGGGAAATTATAGTTCACTTTGTCACATATTTCTCCCTATGAAGATCCCTTGATAACTTCCTGCTTCCTCCAGTGTTCCTCTCCAGATATCCACTAAATTTATCAATCATCTTTTGGCTGCATCTCTCTTTCTTAAATATCGCTAATGGGATGAGGCCGAAGGTAGCCAGGTCAGCATTTTTCTCCATCTGTAGTTACCCACATCTTCCACATTACTACAGGTCTGAGGTCACATTTAGGCCATACCAGGAAAGGATGGCAGATTTACTTATCCAAAGGACATTGTTTTTATGACAATTGACATGGTTGCTGTCAGGCTAGCTTAATTATCCAAACATTTTATGAATTCAATCACAACCATCTGCTGTGGTAGAATTCAAACTTATGTCTCGAGACCATTAGCCTGAGTTTCAGATTGTTAGTCCAATAACATTACCAGTATACCCCCATTTCCCTCTGGATATTTAAAAACACATGTTGCATTTGAAAGTTCAATATGTTCATAAATTGTCCCAGGGTTATAATCAATGGTCATGATAACAGGAGATCTATGAGTTCAGGTACATAATTCTTTGAAATTTGCATCACTGGTAGACAGCGTGGTAAGAAGGCATTTAGCATGCTTGCCTTCATTGCTCAGCTCTTTGAGTATAGGAGTTGGGATGTCGTGTTGAGGTTGTACAGGTTGTTGGGGAGGCATCTTCTGGGGTACTGTTAGCAGTTCTTGTCATCTATTACAGGAAGGATATTATTAAATTGGAGAATATTCATAAAAGATTTGTGAGGATGTTGCTGGGAATGGAGGTTTTAAATTATAGAATTACGTTGGATAGGCTGAGACCTTTTTCACTGGAGCATAGGAGGTTGAGGGATGGGTGACTTTATAGAGGTTTATAAAAGCTCCGAAAGCTAGTGTGCTTCCAATTAAACCTGTTGGACTATAACCTGGTGTTGTGTGATTTTTAACTTTGTACACCCCAGTCTAACACCGGCATCTCCGAATTATAAAATCATGAGGGACATAGATAAGGTGAATGACAAGCATCTTTTCCCTACATTGGAAGAGTTCAAAACTAGGGAGTGAGAAGAGAAAGTTTTAAAAGGGACCTGAGGGACAACCTTTTTATACAGGGAGTATTCCATATGTGGAATGAATTGCCAGAGGAAGTGGTGGATGTAGGTGGGCCAAATATAGTCAAGTGGGACTAGTTTAGTTTAGAAACATGGTCAGCATGGACTAGTTGAACTTAAAGATCTGATTCCATGCTGTATGATTCTATTATTCTATAACAGCAACATACTTTTCTCCCTCAACCTGTACCACTCCCTGCAAATGATACAGAGGAAGGTATTTTCTTGGCTAACAAATGAGTCAATTTTTTATGGGGAAGGCAGTATTGAACTAAGTTGGATCAACCATGATTTTATTGAACTGTGGAGCAGGCTTAGTGCTGGAATGACCAATTCCAGTTCCTTATCTGTCTGCTTGTATATGCATAAACTGTGTTGGCCTTACCAAGATTCATGTCACTTCATTTATTTAGATTAAATGACCTTTGTCATTATGCAGTCTGCATTTCTTCATATCTAAATCTCTGTTTTTGATTCTAATTTTCCTGTCTTAACATGTTCAGATTTTGTTGCTATCTGCAAGCATACAAACAACATTCCCAATGCCATTGTCTAGGTCATTAATAAAGACAGAGAGGAGTAATGGACCCAGGGGCTATTGCAGGGGCCACCACTCGTAGCATAATTCCCAACTGAATTTGATTAATTAACTATTTTGGCTGTCAGGTTTGTGACAATTCATTAGACAGCATTTAAAATTCCCACTGTTACCACTGGAATCTATTTTGAGAAGTAACCTATTACAAAGTTTCTTTAACATTTTCTGAATGGAACCAAGAGTAAAGGTATCCTGGATTGATTCATCTTGTTTGTTAATTTGGTAACTTGCTCAAAAATATTGTTCACTGCCTCCAACTTACCATCTGGAATTTAAGCATCATGTACTGGACTGACCTTTGGGAAATAATCATAATATGACTAAGTTTGAAGCTGCTATACGTACATGTTTGCAACAAAACCAGATATTGCCAGAGAAAGTTTTGTATCAGCTTTCTAGCATCTGCAGTCATTTTATTTCTGAACTTTTTAGTCCTCTGAAGGATCTTCAGACATAGCTGTAAACGCTTTTACTATTGCTCCCACAATTGCAGTGTATTTTCATTTCCAGAGATCTCTTGGCAATTCACATATTTTTCTGTCTTTCTCAATTGCATGTGATGATTTCCCCTGTGAGATAAAAGCTAGTGTTGAATGACTTCTTTGTTTTATTTTACTTCAAAAATGAAACTGTGTCCCTTTAAAGCCCAAACTCTGATCACTGTTAATATCCACGGCCTACCAGAGGCCAATTTCTATTTGGCACATCATAAGATTCATTACAGGGTAATTACTTTAAATCCTGGCTCCCTGCCATCAGAAAATGCAAATGAAAATACCTAGCTTTTATTCAAGACTGTTTTACAGTTGTAACAATGTATGAAGTTGAATTACATATAACAAGTTTTCAGTCCATAAAATAAGTGACAATGACTTCATCTTTGACATCTTTTCAAGTTGACAGTGATCCTCATTTTGTCATTTCAATAAACGATCATAGTGATGCCATTTGTTTCAACATTGATGGTAAACCAGGAGCAATCCTAAATCTTGTCACAGATCCATATACAGGTAGGTGTAATCTTTGTTACAAGTTGTCTCAAGGAAAGACAAAATAGCTTCTTAACAGAAACATTTTGAGTTAACAGATCATAATGACATTAAAGTTGACCTTTGCAGAATTTTATTGTTTGATGTGCCCACATTCCTGGCTGATAAAGGAATATCTATCGGCATGGTGGCTCAGTGGTTAGCACTGCTGCCTCAAAGTGCCAGGCATCCAGGTTCGATTCCAAACTCCGGTGACTGTCTGTATGGAGTCTGCATATTCTCCCTGTGTCTGTGTAGGTTTCCTCTGGGTGCTCCAGTTTCCCCCCACAATCCAAAGATGTGCAGGTTAGGTGAATTGGCCATGCTAAAATGCCCAAAGTGTTCAGGGATGTGTAGGTTAGGTGTGTTAATCATGGGTAATTGTACAGGAATGGGTTTGGGTGGGATACTCTTTGCAGGGTCAGTGTGGACTTGCTAGGCCAAAGGGTCTATTTCCACACTGTAGGAATTCGATGATCTGAAGCAAAGCATTTAATCTAATAGAAGAAAAGATGAGGAAATGTAGGAGGAGGCTATTCGGCCTTTTGAGCCTGCTCCGCCATTCATCACGATTATGGCTGATTGTCCAACTCAATAACCTAATCCTGCTTTCTCCCCATAACCTTTGATCCCATTCACCTCAAGTGCTATATCTAGCCATCTCTTGTATACATTCAATGTTTTGGCATCAACTACTTCCTGTGGTAATGGATTCCACAGGCTCACCACTCTTTGAGTGAAAACATGTCTCCTAATCTCCTTTGTAAATGGTCTACCCCAAATCCTCAGACTGTGACCCCGGTTCTGGAAAATTGTCCCTGCATCTATCCTGTCTAGTCCTGTTAGAGTTTTACAAGTCTCCATGAGATTCTCCCCTCATTCATCTGAACTCCAGTGAAAACAATCCTAACTTAGTCAGTCTCTTTTCATATGTGAGTCCCGCCATCCCCAGAATCAGCCTGGTAAACCTGAAGTATATAATTTTATGAAGTGGCCCAAGTATTTTTATTTCATGCAAATCTTATGAATTATTTATTTGATGTTTATTTCTTCATTATTTCCTCATATTTTTACTTGTGGGATCTTTGAAAAATCTTGCTGGCTATTCACAATAATGATCATTTGGATTCATCTATTAGCTTCATGAAAAAGTGATATTTCAAAAATGTAATTTGTTGTTGTGACAATTAATTAGCTTTAATTAATATGTTTGACATTTTCATGCAGATTTTGTAGTAAATGGAGAATTGATTGGAGAGAAGAAAATAGAAATTAACAAGAAAATAAATACATACTTTGGAAAGTTTGGAATTGTGAACAACAAAATGGATGTTAAAGTTGAAGTATCAACTAAAACAATTACAGTATTTCATGGAGAAGATAAGATTGTTTTCCCCTGGTCAGCAACTGCATCTTTAACAAAAGAAAGGTACAGTTGTGCAGTTTTATAGTTTGTATTTCTGGAACTAAATGGTGCCATCATAAATATAAACACAGCCAAGAAGGAAAATGTTCAAGCGGTTTGATTCTAACAAAATGCTTTGCAAAGTCAAAGTACTTTATATATGAATGTACTTTCATAGACATAGGTTTTTTTTGGTTTTTTTTGCATTTTTAAAGTTATATTAGTTATAGTGTAGCACGGTGGCACAGTAGTTAGCACTGCATCTTCACAGCGTGAGAGACCAGGGTTTGATTCCAGCCTTGGGCAACTGTCTGAATGGAGATTGCATATTCTCCCTGTATCTGTGTGGGTTTGCTCCAATTGTCTCCCACAGTCCAAAGATGTGCAGGTTAGGTGGATCGGCATACTCAATTGCCCTGTAGTGCCCAGGGGTGTGAGGGCTAGGTAAGTTAACTATGACTAAGAGGTTAGGGGGATAGGATAGGATGCAGTTTGGTGGGTCAGTGCAGACTCAATGGGCCGAATAGCCTCTATCTTTACTGTATAGATTCTATATGTGGTGAAAAGAGCTTGGCAAAAATACAAAGAATGACCAAAATGTCACCATTGCATAAAAAAACGAAATAGTAATATCGCTGCAATAGCAGCTCGAAGTGAAGATTTATAAACAGTAAAGTAAGAATAAGAATAACCTGAAGTAAGGTCAATCAGACCTATTATTAAGGAACTCTGAACAACTTATTTAGAAGACCCGACAAATTTAATCTAGTTTGATAAAATTCTGTTTGCTGCATTTATTCAAGTTCTTGAGGAAGCAACTGGAAAGGTAAATGAATGTGGTATGTGGTATGCCTCACTTTCCAAAAGATAACTGAATACGTGCCATTCAGGGGGCTAATATGACAGAAAGCAGTGCACAGAATTGGGTTTAATGTATTAGCAGAGATAGAGATTTGGTTAATGGAAGAAGCAGAGTGTAAGGATAAATGGAATATTCTCAATGGAGCAGGTTATAATTTGTGGAATGCCACAAAGATCACTTCTGACGCCTCAGGTGTTTACAACCCATATAAATGGTTAGATAGACACTTTGTTTAAATATTCATTTATGGAATATGGTCATCATTGGCTAGAACATCAATTATTGTCCATTCCTAATTTTTCTTGTGAGAAGGTAGCAAACTGTCGTCTTGATTCCCTCACATCCACTTGGGTTGAGCACACTCATAGTGCTGTTCGGAAGTGGGTTCCAGGATTGTAACTCCATATCATTAAAGAACAGAAATATAGTTCCAAGTCAAGATGGTGTGTAGCTTGCACAAGGGATGCTTGTACGTAGTGATCCTCTCATGCATCTGCTGTTTTGTTCTTCTAGATGGTAGAGGTAACATGTTTAGTTGGTGGTGTTGAAGGAGCCTTAGCGACTTGCTACAGAGCATCTTTTAAATGATACACACTGCTGCAATTGAGGGAGTGAATGCTGGACATGGTGGTTGGGTACCAATCAAGTAGGTTGCTGAATCCTGAATGGTGTTGAGCTTCCTAAGTGTAGGAGCTGCATTCAGCCAGGCAAGTGAAAAGTATGCCTTCACTCCTGACTTGCCATGAAGTTGGTTGACAGCATTTGAGGAGACAGGAAGTGAATTACTCACCTCAGACTTCCTCGTCTTTGACCTGTTCTTATAGCCACTGTGCTTATATGGCTGGTTAGGTTCAGTTTCTGGTTAATGACTGTTCTCCAGGATGTTGACATTGGGGGTTTTAGTTATGGTAACGCCAGGGAATGTAGATGGGAAACGGTTAGGTGCTCTCTTGTTGGAGATGGTCTTTGCAGGGCACTTGTGTGGTATGAATATTACCAGCCATTTATCAGCACAAACTCTTGCTGAATATGGACACAGCCTGCTTCAGTATCTCAGGGGTCAATAATAATGCTGAACATTGTGTTATCATTAGCAACCAACCGTGTCTGACTTCATGATTGAAGTAAAGCAATTGATGAAGCAACTCAAAATAATTGCATCCAGGATACCAGCCTCTGAGCCAGGAGACACAGTTTAAAGTCCTGCATTCTCCAGAGGTTCATAATAACATTAGTAAAAAGGCTGGTTAGAAGATGAGGAACCCCGGCTGTGACATCCTAGGACTGAGATGATTGGCCTTTAAGAAGACAACTGTTTTTCTTGTGCTCAGTTTGACTCCAAGCAGTGGAGAATTTACCCCTGATTTCCATGGACTTCAGTTTTGATAGGACACCTTGATGTCATACTCAGTCAAATGCTATGCTGATATCAAGGAAAACTCTCTCCCTCAGCTGTTTTACACATCTTTTCAAAAAGGCTGTAATAAGGAAAGGATTTCAGTGGCCCTGACAGAACCTATATTGACTGAATGTAAAGGTTACTACTGATTAAGTGCCATTATAGCATCATTCACAAATCCTTCCTTTGCTGAGGAACCTTGGAATGCAGGTTCATAGCGCCTTGAAAGTGGAGTCGCAGGTAGATAGGATAGAGAAGAAAGTGTTTGGTATGCTTTCCTTTATTGGTCAAGAGTTTTGAGTACAGGAGTTGAGAGGTCATGTTGCGGCTCTACAGGAAGTTGATTAGGCCACTTTTGGAATATTGCGTGCAATTCTGGTCTCCTTCCTATAGGAAGGATGTTGTGAAACTTGAAAGTGTTCAGAAAAGATTTACAAGGATGTTGCCAGAGTTGGAGGATTTGAGCTATAGGGAGAGGCTGAACAGGCCGGGGCTGTTTTCCCTGGAGCGTTGGAGGTTGAGGGGTGACATTGTAGATGTTTATAAAATCATGAGGGGCATGGATAGGGTAAATAGGTAAAGTCTCTTCCCTGGGGTGGGGGAGTCCAGAACTAGAGGGCATTGGTTTAGGGTGAGAGGGGAAAGATATAAGAGAGACCTGAGGGGCAATCTTTTCATGCAGAGGGTGGTATGCGTATGGAATGAGCTGCCAGAGGAAGTGGTGGAGGCTGATACAATTACAACATTTAAAAGGCATCTGGATGGGTATATGAATAGAAAGGGTTTGGAGGGATATGAGCCAGGTGCTGGCAAGTGGGACTAGATTGGGTTGGGATATCTGGTCGGCATGGACGACTTGGACCAAAGGGTCTGTTTCCATGCTGCACATCTCTATGACTCTATGGCAGCAATTGGCTGGGTTGGATATGTCTTCCTTTTTGTGTGTAGAGCCTGTGCAATTTTTCATGTTGCTGGGTAGATACCAGTATAATAGCTATACTGAAAGTTGGAGGTGGAGTTCCTTTTGGAGCATGGCTTTAGTACTGTTACCAGAATATTGCTTGGATCCTTGGCCTTTGCAGTATCCATTACATTCAGCTGTTTCTTAATATCACATGCGGTTAATCAAATTGGCTAAAGACTAGCAGCTGTGATACTGTGGTCTCAGGAGAAGGCCAAGATAATCCACTTGCTACTTCTGGGTAAAGATGGATACAGATATTTCAGCTTTGTGTTTTGCTGGCTCTCCCATTATTAAGGATAGGATATCTGCGGAGGCTCCTCTTGCTATCTGTTTAACTGTTCACAAGGTCTGAATGCAACATGACTATAGAACGTAGATTTAATCTAAATAAAACAAAGAAATTAGGAGCAGGAGTAGGCCAGTCAAACCTGCCATGACATTCAATATGATCAAGGCTGATCTTATATACCAATGTCATATCCTTGCTTACTCCACGTACCCCTTGGTTACTTCAAAAATCAAAAAATTATTAATTTTTTTCTTGAATTTATTCAAAGGCTTGATCGCCATAGCCTTCTGTTGTGGAGAATTTCATAGGTTTATTACTTTTTAAATGAAGAAATCTTTCCTCATCTCAGCCCTAGTAACCTAAAACACTGTGACTCCTGGTTCTAGAATCCCCAACCACCTTCCCTACATCTACCCTGTTCAGTCCCGCTAGAATGTTGTACATTTTAATCAGAGTTCCTCATATCCTTTTAAACTCTAGTGAATACTAGGCCCAGTCAAATCAATCTTTCTTCATAGTGCAATCCTGCCATCTCCAATATCAGCCTGCTGAACCTCTGCTCAATCTCAAGTATATTCTTTCTTAGGAAGGAAGAACATAACTGCATGCAATACTCCAGGTGTCATCTCACCAATACCACCATATAAGTGTAGTAAGACATCTCTACCTCTGAAATTAAGTCCACTTGCAATGACCACCAATATACCATTTGTCTTCCTAATTTTTTGTTGCATCTGCCTGTCGACTTTTATTGACTGGTGTTCAAGGATACCCAGATTCCTTTTTACTTTGATATTTTGGCTATGGAATTAACCGACTTTGTTGCATGCTGATTCCACTGTTCAGCATGCAAGAATTCCTGTGTTATAGCTTCACCAAGTTGACAACTCATTTTTATTTATGCTTAGTGCTGTTCCTGACAAGCTCCTTTGCACTCCTCAGTGAGCTAGGGTTGATCATCAGCCTGATGGCAATGATAGTGTGGCAGACATGTCAGGCCGTGTGGTTACAGATTTTGTTGGAGTACAATTCTGCTGTTTCTGATAGCTCACAGTACCTTATGGATACTCATTGATTTGTCAGATATGATTGAATTCTAGCCAGTTTAGCATTGTGCTAGTTCCACACTGCATATCAGAAGGCATTCTCAATGCGAAAACAGGACTTCATCTCCAGAAGGATTGTGCAGTGGTCACTCCTACTGTCTTGGATAGATGCATCCATGACAATTAGATTGATGAGCATGAGATGAAGTAAGTTTTTTTCCCCCTTTTGTTGGTTCCCTCATCACATCCTGCAAACCTAACGTGTATCTTTTAGGACTTTTTAACTGGTGGTGCAACTCAGCAACTCTTGGTAATTGTTGCTGAAGTGCCACCGAGAGTAAGTTCTATGCTCTTGTCCCTTTAGTGGCAGGAAGTGAGAGTAGTGAGGTGGGGGGATAGTGGGTATAAGACGATAAGCTGAAGGAGATTTCTTTGCAGGTGTCTTCCTTTCCAACTGGAGATGTTACCTTATTTCTTGAGACTTCATGGGGTCCAGTGTCAATGTTGAGGTCTCCCAGTGCAACTCTTTCTTTTTGAAATATATCTGTTTACAGATAAATAGACTAACAAATCAGAATGGAACCATTATCCTTGCCCACATTCAGTGGTGCAGGGTGAGGAAGTTACAACAGACACTATTTAAAGTAGGTCTTTATGAATGCATATAAAGATTATTAATAATGGATTATCGGAACAGATAATTGAATGATTTGCATAGATTCAATATTCAGTATATTAAAGTTTATATACAATATAATTTATCATTTCTAACATTTATTTCCTAGCTTCTCAATTTCAATCATAAAAGAAAGGAATCTCACACTAACAATGGGAGATGATGCAACATTTGTTATTGTGTTGCATCGCGTCTGGAAAAATCACCCTCTGCACAGAGACTTTCTGGGATTTTATACACTTGATAGCCACAGGTTTTCAAGTATGACTCATGGATTACTTGGTATGTATTCACTTCATTAATTGCTCATAGATAAACATACTACCACTAATGGCTTCCCCTTGAGCTGCCAGTCCCTAACCTCTGGTATTTTCACCCTGAAGTTTTCTGCGTTTTCTCCAAGATACTGCTATCTTTTCTCTAGATACTGCTAAAAATTTCAACCAAGCTTTGATTCTCAGTCCTAGCATTATCAAATCGTGCTCTGCATCATCTTTTAGAGTCATAGAGATACATACAGCACGGAAACAAACCCTTCAGTCCAACTCGTCCATGCCGACCAGATATTCCAATCCAATCAAGTCCCACTTGCCAGCACCTGGCCCATATCCCTCCAACCCTTTCCATTCATATATCCATCTAGCTGCCTTTTAAATGTTGCAATTGTACTAGCCTCCACCACTTCCTCTGGCAGCTCATTCCACACACGTACCACCCTCTGCATGAATAAATTGCCCCTGAGTTCTTTTTATACCTTTCTCCTCTCACCCTAAATCTATGCCCTCTAATTCTGGACTCCCCAGCCTCAGGGAAAAGACTTTATCTATTTATCCTATCCATGCCCCTCAAAATTTTATAAACCTCTACAAGGTCATCCCTCAGCCCCCAACGCTCCAGGGAAAACAGTCCTAGTCTATTCAACCTCTTCTCTTGCTCAAATCCTTCAACCCTGGCAACATCCTTGTAAATCTTTTCTGAACCCTTTCAAGTTTCACAACATCTTTCCGATAGGAAGGAGACCAGAATTGCATGCAATATTCCAACAGTGGCCTAACCAATGTCCTGTACAGCCGCAACATGACTCCCAACTCCTGTACTCAATACTTTGACCAATAAAGGAGAGCATACCAAACGCCTTCTTCACTATCCCATCTACCTGCGACTCTTTCAAGGAGCTATGAACCTGCACTCCAAAGTCTCTGTTTAGCAACGCTCTCTAGGATTCTGTTCGCTGAGCTGGGAATTTGTGTTGCAGACGTTTCGTCCCCTGACTAGGTGACATCCTCAGTGCTTGGGAGCCTCTTGTGAAGCGCTTCTGTGATCTTTCCTCTGGCATTTGTAGTGGTTTGAATCTGCCGCTTACGGTTGTCAGTTCCAGCTGTCCATTGCAGTGGTCAGTATATTGGGTCCAGGTCAATGTGCTTATTGATTGAATCTGTGGATGAGTGCCATGCCTCTAGGAATTCCCTGGCTGTTCTCTGTTTGGCTTGTCCTATAATAGTAGTGTTGTCCCAGTCGAATTTATGTTGCTTGTCATCTGCGTGTGTGGCTACTAAGGATAGCTGGTCGTGTCGTTTCGTGGCTAGTTGGTGTTCATGGATGCGGATCGTTAGCTGTCTTCCTGTTTGTCCTATGTAGTGTTTTGTGCACAAAATATAGTGTACAAAATCCCATGCAAGGACTGGAAGACAGCTAACGATCCGCATCCATGAACACCAACTAGCCACGAAACGACACGACCAGCTATCCAAAGCCATGTTGACTATTCCTAATCAGTCCTTGCTTTTCCAAATACATGTACATCCTGTCCCTCAGGATTCCCCTCAATAACTTGCCCATCAACAACATCAGGCTCACTGGTCTATAGTTCCCTGGCTTGTCCTTACCACCTTTCTTAAACAGTGCCACCACGTTAGCCAACCTCCAGTCTTCCTGCACCTTACCTGTGACTATCGATAATTTAAATATCTCTGCAGGAGGCCCAGCAATCACTTCCCTAGCTTCCCACAGAGTTTTAGGGTATACCTGATCAGGTCCTGGGGGTTTATCCACTTATATGTGTTTTAAGACATCCAGCACTTTCTCTTCTGTAATATGGACATTTTTCAAATGTCATCATCTGTTTCCCTACAATCTATATCTTCCATGTCCTTTTCCACAGTAAACACTGATGCAAAATACTCGTTTAGTATCTCCCCCATCTCCTGCGGCTCCACACAAAGGCCGCCTTGCTGATCTTTGAGGGGCCCTATTCTCTCCCTAGCTACCCTTTTGTCCTTAATGTATTTGTAAAAACCCTTTAGATTCTCCTTAATTCTATTTGCCAAAGCTACCTCATGTCCCCTTTCTACCCTCCTGATTTCTCTCTTAAGTATACTCCTACTGCCTTTATACTCTTGTCAGGATTCACTCGATCTATCCTGTCCATACCTGACATATGTTTTCTTCTTTTTCTTAACCAAACCCTCAATTTCTTTAGTTATCCAGCATTCCCTATACCTACCAGCCTTTCCTTTCATCCTAACAGGAATATACTGTCTCTGGACTCTCATTATCTCATTTCTGAAGGCTTCCCATTTTCCAGTCACCTCTTTACCTGCAAATGTCTGCCCCAATAAGCTTTTGAAAGTTCTTGCCTCATACCATCAAAATTGGCCTTAGAACTTCAACTTTTGGATCTAGTCTATCTCTTTCCATCACTATTTTAAAACTAATAGAATTATGTTGCTGGCCCCAAAGTACTCTCCCAGTGACACCTCAGTCATCTACGCTGCCTTATTTCCCAAGAGTAGGTCAAGTTTTGCACCTTCTCCAGTATGTGCATCCACATACTGATTAAGAACATTTTCTTCTGCATGCTTAATAAATTCCTCTCCATCTGAACCCTTATAACTATGGTAGCCCTGGTCTATGTTTGGAAAGTTAAAATCCCCTACCATAACCACCCTATTATTCTTACAGATAACTGAGATCTTTTGTTTTGGATATGCATGGGAAATTACTTTAGGACATTAAAATGCAATGAAGTACTTTATATTTACAAGCTACTGTTGTGTGAAGACTAACGGGGATACAGCTCTTGTTCAATCTTTTTACAGATTCCTTTGCAACACAAAGCTAATCTTTCTCATTGCCATACTAAATGATACTTCTGCAGGATATATGTCCCAAGAACAGCAATTTCCATACTTCACTGAAACTGTGAAGTTACTACCACATATTCAGTCTTGTGTCACTACATAGTGTCAAAAAATTAAATGTTCATGTCAATGTTCACCCATTTGTGAAATACATAATGAAAGGAATGGTTTAGTTTAGTTGAGTTCATTTCAATTCCCAACTTCATAAATATTCCACAGCCATTTTTGGTCAATATTTAAGTGTAATTTTAACTAAATTAACAAATTTATTTGTTAATATTTTACTAAATCAAATTACCACTAAAGTTCTTGCATTACTCATTGGAGAAAAGTGACGTTCTTGATTTAGTCACAAAATTTACCAACAACTTGAAATTAATTCATCCCTTATAAATCTTCACTGGTAGAATATAATAATATTTATTTTCCTTCTGCACTCAGTATATTAATGTTTATTGTGACTTTGCAATCAACTTAATTTGTTATTATTTTGACACAGGTCAGTTTTACCATGAAATAAGTGCTGAGATATATAATATTCACCCTGGTTTAGATGAAGGCAAATCTGATGCAACAATGATCGTAAAAGGTCACAAACTCAGAGTAACAAGGTAATGCTTACTAAGATAACATTAACACTTTTTGTGTCTTCGGTGTAACAGCTGTAACTTGTTTGTAAATTTCTTATGCAACTTTTTGATATTTTAATTTTAGAGGGTACCAGAAAGACTACAGATTTGATCCAAAGCGTGGAACCAATGTCCCATGCTGGTTCGTTCACTACAATGGCAAAGGATTTATTGATGGAAGCCCCACTGACTATGTTGTTTCTTCTTTATTTGACTACCTATATTCATAACTTGAGAGCAGATGATGAAAGTTTATCTCTCGAATGACTCGATTGCACAATTACTTTATATTTCAAATACAAAAACAGATTAAAAATCATATATGTAAGCACTTCCTGTCTCTTCAATCATAAGTTACAATGTTTCTTCAGAATAATTACTGCCTATGTAAAATGACCAGATTAGGTTTGTTTGTTAAAAATGGGTGCCAGGTACGCTCCTCTACTGATCCACTATGCTCCAGTCTCTGAAAATGTGCAGCGTCAAGATTATTTTCAGATTTCTACCCTATGCACAGCAGCACCATGACTTTAGATGTAATCTCACAAGACTTGATTCATAAAAACCTTCTTCAAAGGCCACCATCCAGTAGGGAAAGCTGACAAGCTTGAGGAGATGGAACGGCCAACTAATTCCGACAATGTGTAGTTTTCACTGTGACAACATTGAAAGCACCGCTAAAGAGTCTGGGGCATGAGAGAGCAATGTAATGAAAAGGACATGAGGCTAATAGTGTTAGATGGCTTTTCTTATACATTAGTATTCATTGTGATACCAGTCTCCATGTGAGACTGATGCAATATCAAACCTGTAAGTGCAGATCATTGTGAACTTGTCAGTTTGACATGTAAAGGTCAGACTGGTTGTTACTATAACTCTTGCCGTGCACTCACCTCCTGTTATGAACACAGTGGGGTTTACATACCCTTGAAAATTTTAAATATCCAGTGAAATTGCCTAATAACTAAATTAGTTATCTCAATTTCCTTCCTCTGTTTCCATAGACCCCTTGACATCGTATTAGGTCAGCAAATTTTCCTGAAGCTCCTACCTCAAACCTGTTCCACCAGTAAATTAAAAACAGGAATTCTGGTGTCAATTCTGTAATACTGTCCACAAATAGCCAAATGTATTTTCATCATACGGCAAATAATTGAATATAAGGTGGGTATTGATGCCAGTGCAGTAGGAACGCACTTAAAGAACACGTCAAAAAAAATTGGTATGCTGATTTCAATGTAATAGCTATTTTGATTGACAGAGGCAGTGATACCTATGCAGGCATTAGCATAGTTCTAGCACTGAACAGAAAAGAAAGTGGCCAAGTAATGAATTGGCTTCAGTACTACTTACTGCAATGCACGAACATTTGGACCAAAAGAACACTAGGTTTGAGTGGACCATATCACTGCATAAGGTTCCGTTGTGTAACAATCGTGTACAACTCCAATATAGATATGAATTTGAAAAAAAAAGTGCATTTTTAGAGTTATCGAGTAACTTAGCAATACAAAATGGTTCCAAAAGCATTTTTGATAGTAAGCTAAATTATTTGGCAAACTGCAAAAGCAATACTGAACAATCTGTCCCTCGTACTAGCAGGAAGCAAATGTATGTATCTTCCAATGTATAAACAGGTCTGATAATATGAGTTTTTAATAACTACATAATGAATTGTTCTAATAATGTGCATAATCTGAAGACATTATACTCACCAGATATATTCTTGCATTTGTAGACAAATAAATCAATTTTATTTTAAAGTCTTGTCAATTTGTGTGTATTGTTGTGTCGCTGCTTTATAGCCAATCATTTCTGAATTAAATTAATAGAGTAAAATTCCTCAAACTTCTTTTGATGAACACAGTTTCATTTTGCATTATAGTTAGTTCTCCATCATTTCCTTTGAATACGATTTGATGCACTGGTTTCATTAAACATCAAATCATAGACATAGGAGGTCACTCAGCCCATTGTGTCCCCAACAGTTGACAAGTAGCCATCCAGCCTGATCCCACTTGCCAGTGCTTGGACCATGGCTTTGTAAGTTGCAGCAATTCAAGTGCAAACCCAAATACATTTTATATATTTTCAGTGTTGTCCTTGTACTACCTCATGGAAAAGTCAGTTCCAGATTCCTACCATTCTGTGAATAATAAAAATCTTCTTGAAATTTGTTATTTAATTTACCATAATTTATTTTTAGGGTGATTTTGCAGCAATAATAAACTTCTGTTGATATCCAGGTGCCCTCTCTTACTTTCCCAGCCTTGTATTATTTCCCTACTTTCCCATTCTATGCTCATATTGTCTTTTATGCTTTGTTGTTTCCTTCCTTCAAAGCCTTTCTATCTTCTCTGTCATCATCCTGTTGCATTATGTTGTACTGGTAAAAAGCATGTATTTTAGTGGAGTAAACATTTTTATGAGTCATTAATTATTGGTCAATTTTAATTTGAGCATTGAATTTTTTTAAAAATTATTATCAATAGTCCAGAAGACAGCAGCAGAAGTAGGCCATTCACCCATCAAGTCTGCCCAACTATTCAATGAGATCATGGCTGATCTGATAATCCTCATCTCCACTTTCCTGGCTATTCCCAGAAACCCAGATTCCCTGAGTGGCTAAACATCTGTCTACCTCATCCTTGAATATACTATAAGAATCCAGCCTTGGCAGCCTTCTGTGGTAAAGAATTGCACAGATTTGCTACCCTCAAAGTAGAAATTTGTCTTTATTTCTGTCTTAAATTGGCAAACCCTCACTTTGGGATTATGACCTCTGGTCTTGGACACTCCCATCAAGGGGTATTCCCTCAAGTCCCTAAGAATTTGGTATGGTTCATTACGGTTGCCTCTCATTTTTCTAAAATCCAATAAGTGCAGGGTCAGAAGTCACACAACACCAGGTGGAAGGGGCTGCACTCCAAAAACTTGTGTGCTTTCAAATAAACTTGTACTATAAACCTGGTGTGATGTGACTTCTGATTTTGTCCACCACAGTCCAACACCAGCACCTCTATACCAAAATGTACAGCCTCAACCTACTCAAACTTTACTCAGAAGACAGTCCATTGGATTAGTCTAGTGAACCTTCTCTAGAATACCTCCAATCACACTGTGTCTTTCTGTAGATAAGTAGCCCAGAACTGTTCACAGTATTCTAGCTGCAGGTGTATTAGTGCCTTGTACAGTTTTACCTAAACCTCTGTACTTTTATACTCAATTTCCTTTCAAAGAAAGGCTAACATTCCATTTGCCTTCTCTATTACCCACTGAATTTAGATGTTAGTTTTTTTTGAGGACAAGGACTCCTAATCATTCCGTTCTGTAACTTCCTATAGTTTTCTCCATTTAAATAATATTCAGCTTCTCAATTCTTCCTGCAAAAGTGCATAGCCTCACATGTTCCTGCATTATATTCCATCTACCAAGTTTTTTGTCCACTCATTTAACCTGAATATATCCCTCTGCAAACTCTGTCATTCCCACCCATTTTTGTGTCATCCACAAACTTGGCTATAATCCATTCACTTTCCTCATTCATGACTTATTCAAGAAAAATAAAAACCAAAACAACTGTGAATGCTGTAAATCAGAAACAAAAACAGAAATTGCTGGAAAAGCTCAGCAGATCTGGCAGCACCTATGGGGAGAAATCAGAGTTAACATTTTGGGTTGAGTGACCTTTCCTCAGAACAGTTCCTCACAAGTTTTTCATCTGATTAAGTATGGCAAGTAAATATGGAGATGCACTTCATTCATATCAGCAGTAGAAGTCAGTAGGGAAGAGGAAAAAGATACCAAACAGAATAATATCAGGACACAACTCCGTTCACCTAATTCTCAATTTAAAAACAGTCATATGTGCAGCCATCAAACTGAATGGTGCTGTTCATGTTGACATGGAAGGACCATTTGAAATTGCAAAGTGTTGGATGATAGCCAATTTTTTCTAGAGCCTGTTACAGGCCTGCTCAGTCAGAGTGTCAAATGTTTTTGTAAGGTCCACAAAACCAAAGTGTTTTTGAACTGATGTATGGATGATGGTTATATCTACCAAATATCAATCTGCTATGAAGCCACATTGTGCTTCCATATCCACATCCATCCTATCCACTGGTCAGTGGAATCTTATCAGAATGATCCCGGCAAAGACTTTCCCAGTGACATTGAGAAGTGAGATATTTATAAGTGTCACAATATCCTCAAATGCTTTTGATCTTGTATAGCAGGTGCTGTTTGCATCATATATATATATATCCTGTGGGCCAGCCTTCTCGACAGCAGAGAAAGAAAGGCTGGTGGAGGTAAAGCATCAGGTGGAAGTTTCCATCATTGAGCAGCTCAGCTGATATTGCACCTTTTTCAGGTCAGTTCCTTGCAGATCGGGAGTCAATGTTTTCTCAAGCCATCCCATTAAGTTTTCAATATCAAGCTCATACCTGACTGCTAGCTGTGGAAAATCAATAAGCAAAGACAGAGAGATTTCACTTCACATATGTATAGTTCACTGACTGATTAGAATCATGCAGCCATTCAGCACAGAACACTTCAGTCCACCAAGTCAGCACCAAACTATTTACAATCCTACTTTCAAGCAGTTAGCTAATAGCCTTGAACGTTATAGCATTTCAAGGGCCTGTCCACGAATCTTTTAAAAGTAGAGAGGGCTCTTGCCACCTGTATGCTCCCTTGCAGAGCATTCCAGATTCCCACCATCTCTGGGTTAACTAATTTTTGTTTCAAATCTCCTCTGAATCTCCTGCCCTAAAATTATATTGACACTTCAATTACGGTGAGCTGTTGTTTCCAATTCACCTTGTTCATGCGCCTCATAATATATACACCTCACTCAGAACCCACCTCAGCCTTCTCTGCTCTAAAGAAAAATGTACCTACCCAGCCCCTCTTCATAGTTAATATGCCCCATCCAGGAAACATCATGGTGTATCTCTTCTGCACCCCCTTCAGTGCAACCACATCCTTCCTATAGTGTGGTGATCAGGACTGCATAAAGTATACCAGTTGTGACCTAAGCAAAGTTTTGGACAAATTCAAATGAACCTCCCTGCCATTATAATTTATGCCATGACTGATAAAGGTAAGTGTCCTACATGCCTTCTTAGCCACCCTGTTAACATGCCTTGCTGCCTTCAAAGATCTGTGAACAAGCACACCAAGGTTCCTCTGAGTTTCCTAGTGTCCTGTCATTCATTGAGTACTCCCTTGTTTGTTATTTCTTTCAGAGTACATCGCCTCACACTTATAAGGATTAAATTCCTTTCGCCACTGATCTGTGCATCTGATCAACGTGTCCATACCTTCCTAACAGATAAAACTTTCTTACTCACTTTTAACCATTTGGTCAATCTTCATGTCACCTGAAAACATATTCTTCATCCCCACATTCACATACCAGTTAACCAATAAACATGCCAGTACAAGTTCGGGTAACTGCACCGAGAAGTAAGGGAATTTTTAATAGTGGTAATTCATGTATCTGAAGTTTTCATGTTCTAGATGGCTATTAAAATATTTTCAAGTGGTTGAAATTATCAAGTCAGACATGGAAAACATGGTTAATGTTTTGCAGTGTTAACAAATCAAGTTGAGGCATGATACTAAAGTATGCAATTTCTAAGATAACACATCCATGTGTACAACTAAAACATTCAAAACTATGCAGACATGCAGATAATTAGATCAGTACAGTAGCATAAACAAAACTTTTAGAAAAGAGATTGCAGCCAGAAAGAGAGAGTGATGATTGAAAAGCACAGCAGGTCAGGCAGCATTCAAGGAGCAGGAAAATCAACATTGAGCATAAGCTCTTAGTCAGGAAACATAAGCCCTTCATCAGCCCCTGCTCAAAACGTCGATTCGTCTGCTCCTCGAATGCTGCCAGACCTGCTGTGCTTTTCCAGCACCACACTCTCAACATCTGCAGTCCTCACTGTCTCCCAGCAGCCAGAAAGACCAGGACATGGTGTATGCACTTCAAACATTGGGCAAACTGTTACATATCAACACAGTAAAGGTAACCAAATCATCTATCTTGTGAGTGTGGCTCATGATTCTGGCACTAATACACCTCCTGACAGCTTGAACATACATTTCGAGCCTAGGGCAGCAGTCTACTGGAGGGATCCAATTCGACTCTTTCTTCATTTGTCGCTGCACTGCGGATCTTTCTGTCGACTGTTCTGGTTTATTGGTTGTCTCACTGGGCTTGCTGCTGACTCCTTGGGGTTTGTGGAAGAATTCCTGGAGCCTCAATCGCCTGATGAATTCCTCTGTGTTTGCTGTGAGACTACCATTTTGATAATAAGGGAGAAATTGAGCCCTAGGCTGAGAACTTCATTTTCATCTGGTTGAAGGCTGTGGTCAGACAAGTTGGCGATAGATTTCTCTGCAATGGTACCAGCTTCAACCGTAGTATCAGAGGAGGCTTAGTTACTGCTGGTGGTGATGTAAGTTTCTCCAGTTTCAGTTCTTGGGGTGCATGTAGATGGTGTAGTTCCGTTGCCTCATCTGCTTGGCAGTTTCTTGTAGCTGGTCTGCTGTATCATGAATGCAAGCTGAGAATATGGATTCTATTTTGATTTCAAGGTTGGAGCATCTGCTGTAGTGCTGATGTGCGAGATGATTGAGGAGTGTGCGAGAAGTGCAACGGCACAGTCTCTCAGCATAGTCTGTGTTGTAGGTCGGCTTGAGTGGGTTTGTGATCTCTAGTCCTTTCGGGAACTTCTTTGCTTTCTTACATCTCTGAAGAAACTTGATGTCTGTGTTGATATGTGTGATTTTCTTGGAGATCCTCTCTACTTTGAGCTGCCAGTTTGTAGTGCCAATGGGAATCATGACGCAGAGATGCCAGTATTGAACTAGGATGCACTGGACCAGAAATCACATGACACCAAGTTATAGTCCAACGGGTTTAATTGAAATCACAAGCTTTCTGAGTGCTGCGTCTTCATCAATTCTGATGTGCCATAGCAAAAAACCGCAATAACCTCCTCAGAAGACATACACAGGATACAACAAATAGAGTACCCTTCATGGTCCAGTACTTCCTTGGAGCGGAGAAACTACGTCATATTGTTCACAGCCTTCAACATGCCATTGATGATGAACATCTCGCCAAGATCATCCCTACACCTCCACTTCTAACCTTCAAACATCCGCCAAACCTGGAAAAGACCATTGTTCACAGCAAACCACCCAGCTTTCAGGGCAACATTAACCACAACACCACACAAACCTGCCATGGCCACCTCTTCAAGACATGCCAGATCATAAATGTGGATACTACCATCACCACCCACTATGTACATGGCAGATACTCATGTGACTCGGCAATGTTGTCTATCTCATGCATTACAGGAAAAGATGTCCCGAAGCATGGCATATTGGCGAGACCATGCAGACGCTATAACAATGAATTAATGGATAATGCGCAACAATCACCAGACAGAAATGTTGCCTCCCAGTTGGGGAACACTTCAGCGATCAAGCCTCTGATCTTTGGGTAGGCATCTTCCAGGGTGGCCTTCAAGATATACAGCAACACAGAATCACTGAGCAGAAGCTAATAGCCAAGTTCCGTACAAATGAGGATAGCTTCAACTGTGATCTTGGGTTCACATTCGCTACATTGACATCACCATGCTATTCAGTTTCTGTAAAATCTTGCTTACCATCCTGTTTTGACACCATCATCTTGATAACTTGTTATGATCTCTCTACCTTAATTAGGTTGTACAATTTTGGATTATTTGCTACTTTGGTTAGACCCTTGGTTTGTGACTTTTAAACCTATTATATTATTCCAGTCGTCTGGTTTTAAATTTTTTGTATTTGTCTCACTGCTTCAATTAGTTGGAGTATAGGTCATCCCTTCATACACTATTCAGCTGTTGACAGTTTTCTCACACCATCTTATCTTGATCACCTGCACAGACCTGTTATACAGCCTGTCGACACTCCACTCACACCATTTGTTTGATATCTCTGATTATAAATTCTGTGCTTCTCCTCAATTCACCTGACAAAGGATCAGCTCTCTGAATGCTTGTGATTTCAAATAAACCTGTTGTGTGACTTCTGACCTTGTCCACCCCAGTCCAACACCAGCACCTCCACATAAAAATTGTATGAGGGTAAGACTTGTCCCTTGCCACCCCTTTTACCTGGCATTACAATGTCCTCTTGACAGCTGGAAATCTGTTCAACTAAGTTGGATCAACCATGATTTTATTGAACTGTGGAGCAGGCTTAGTGCTGGAATGACCAATTCCAGTTCCTTATCTGTCTGCTTGTATATGCATAAACTGTGTTGGCCTTACCAAGATTCATGTCACTTCATTTATTTAGATTAAATGACCTTTGTCATTATGCAGTCTGCATTTCTTCATATCTAAATCTCTGTTTTTGATTCTAATTTTCCTGTCTTAACATGTTCAGATTTTGTTGCTATCTGCAAGCATACAAACAACATTCCCAATGCCATTGTCTAGGTCATTAATAAAGACAGAGAGGAGTAATGGACCCAGGGGCTATTGCAGGGGCCACCACTCGTAGCATAATTCCCAACTGAATTTGATTAATTAACTATTTTGGCTGTCAGGTTTGTGACAATTCATTAGACAGCATTTAAAATTCCCACTGTTACCACTGGAATCTATTTTGAGAAGTAACCTATTACAAAGTTTCTTTAACATTTTCTGAATGGAACCAAGAGTAAAGGTATCCTGGATTGATTCATCTTGTTTGTTAATTTGGTAACTTGCTCAAAAATATTGTTCACTGCCTCCAACTTACCATCTGGAATTTAAGCATCATGTACTGGACTGACCTTTGGGAAATAATCATAATATGACTAAGTTTGAAGCTGCTATACGTACATGTTTGCAACAAAACCAGATATTGCCAGAGAAAGTTTTGTATCAGCTTTCTAGCATCTGCAGTCATTTTATTTCTGAACTTTTTAGTCCTCTGAAGGATCTTCAGACATAGCTGTAAACGCTTTTACTATTGCTCCCACAATTGCAGTGTATTTTCATTTCCAGAGATCTCTTGGCAATTCACATATTTTTCTGTCTTTCTCAATTGCATGTGATGATTTCCCCTGTGAGATAAAAGCTAGTGTTGAATGACTTCTTTGTTTTATTTTACTTCAAAAATGAAACTGTGTCCCTTTAAAGCCCAAACTCTGATCACTGTTAATATCCACGGCCTACCAGAGGCCAATTTCTATTTGGCACATCATAAGATTCATTACAGGGTAATTACTTTAAATCCTGGCTCCCTGCCATCAGAAAATGCAAATGAAAATACCTAGCTTTTATTCAAGACTGTTTTACAGTTGTAACAATGTATGAAGTTGAATTACATATAACAAGTTTTCAGTCCATAAAATAAGTGACAATGACTTCATCTTTGACATCTTTTCAAGTTGACAGTGATCCTCATTTTGTCATTTCAATAAACGATCATAGTGATGCCATTTGTTTCAACATTGATGGTAAACCAGGAGCAATCCTAAATCTTGTCACAGATCCATATACAGGTAGGTGTAATCTTTGTTACAAGTTGTCTCAAGGAAAGACAAAATAGCTTCTTAACAGAAACATTTTGAGTTAACAGATCATAATGACATTAAAGTTGACCTTTGCAGAATTTTATTGTTTGATGTGCCCACATTCCTGGCTGATAAAGGAATATCTATCGGCATGGTGGCTCAGTGGTTAGCACTGCTGCCTCAAAGTGCCAGGCATCCAGGTTCGATTCCAAACTCCGGTGACTGTCTGTATGGAGTCTGCATATTCTCCCTGTGTCTGTGTAGGTTTCCTCTGGGTGCTCCAGTTTCCCCCCACAATCCAAAGATGTGCAGGTTAGGTGAATTGGCCATGCTAAAATGCCCAAAGTGTTCAGGGATGTGTAGGTTAGGTGTGTTAATCATGGGTAATTGTACAGGAATGGGTTTGGGTGGGATACTCTTTGCAGGGTCAGTGTGGACTTGCTAGGCCAAAGGGTCTATTTCCACACTGTAGGAATTCGATGATCTGAAGCAAAGCATTTAATCTAATAGAAGAAAAGATGAGGAAATGTAGGAGGAGGCTATTCGGCCTTTTGAGCCTGCTCCGCCATTCATCACGATTATGGCTGATTGTCCAACTCAATAACCTAATCCTGCTTTCTCCCCATAACCTTTGATCCCATTCACCTCAAGTGCTATATCTAGCCATCTCTTGTATACATTCAATGTTTTGGCATCAACTACTTCCTGTGGTAATGGATTCCACAGGCTCACCACTCTTTGAGTGAAAACATGTCTCCTAATCTCCTTTGTAAATGGTCTACCCCAAATCCTCAGACTGTGACCCCGGTTCTGGAAAATTGTCCCTGCATCTATCCTGTCTAGTCCTGTTAGAGTTTTACAAGTCTCCATGAGATTCTCCCCTCATTCATCTGAACTCCAGTGAAAACAATCCTAACTTAGTCAGTCTCTTTTCATATGTGAGTCCCGCCATCCCCAGAATCAGCCTGGTAAACCTGAAGTATATAATTTTATGAAGTGGCCCAAGTATTTTTATTTCATGCAAATCTTATGAATTATTTATTTGATGTTTATTTCTTCATTATTTCCTCATATTTTTACTTGTGGGATCTTTGAAAAATCTTGCTGGCTATTCACAATAATGATCATTTGGATTCATCTATTAGCTTCATGAAAAAGTGATATTTCAAAAATGTAATTTGTTGTTGTGACAATTAATTAGCTTTAATTAATATGTTTGACATTTTCATGCAGATTTTGTAGTAAATGGAGAATTGATTGGAGAGAAGAAAATAGAAATTAACAAGAAAATAAATACATACTTTGGAAAGTTTGGAATTGTGAACAACAAAATGGATGTTAAAGTTGAAGTATCAACTAAAACAATTACAGTATTTCATGGAGAAGATAAGATTGTTTTCCCCTGGTCAGCAACTGCATCTTTAACAAAAGAAAGGTACAGTTGTGCAGTTTTATAGTTTGTATTTCTGGAACTAAATGGTGCCATCATAAATATAAACACAGCCAAGAAGGAAAATGTTCAAGCGGTTTGATTCTAACAAAATGCTTTGCAAAGTCAAAGTACTTTATATATGAATGTACTTTCATAGACATAGGTTTTTTTTGGTTTTTTTTGCATTTTTAAAGTTATATTAGTTATAGTGTAGCACGGTGGCACAGTAGTTAGCACTGCATCTTCACAGCGTGAGAGACCAGGGTTTGATTCCAGCCTTGGGCAACTGTCTGAATGGAGATTGCATATTCTCCCTGTATCTGTGTGGGTTTGCTCCAATTGTCTCCCACAGTCCAAAGATGTGCAGGTTAGGTGGATCGGCATACTCAATTGCCCTGTAGTGCCCAGGGGTGTGAGGGCTAGGTAAGTTAACTATGACTAAGAGGTTAGGGGGATAGGATAGGATGCAGTTTGGTGGGTCAGTGCAGACTCAATGGGCCGAATAGCCTCTATCTTTACTGTATAGATTCTATATGTGGTGAAAAGAGCTTGGCAAAAATACAAAGAATGACCAAAATGTCACCATTGCATAAAAAAACGAAATAGTAATATCGCTGCAATAGCAGCTCGAAGTGAAGATTTATAAACAGTAAAGTAAGAATAAGAATAACCTGAAGTAAGGTCAATCAGACCTATTATTAAGGAACTCTGAACAACTTATTTAGAAGACCCGACAAATTTAATCTAGTTTGATAAAATTCTGTTTGCTGCATTTATTCAAGTTCTTGAGGAAGCAACTGGAAAGGTAAATGAATGTGGTATGTGGTATGCCTCACTTTCCAAAAGATAACTGAATACGTGCCATTCAGGGGGCTAATATGACAGAAAGCAGTGCACAGAATTGGGTTTAATGTATTAGCAGAGATAGAGATTTGGTTAATGGAAGAAGCAGAGTGTAAGGATAAATGGAATATTCTCAATGGAGCAGGTTATAATTTGTGGAATGCCACAAAGATCACTTCTGACGCCTCAGGTGTTTACAACCCATATAAATGGTTAGATAGACACTTTGTTTAAATATTCATTTATGGAATATGGTCATCATTGGCTAGAACATCAATTATTGTCCATTCCTAATTTTTCTTGTGAGAAGGTAGCAAACTGTCGTCTTGATTCCCTCACATCCACTTGGGTTGAGCACACTCATAGTGCTGTTCGGAAGTGGGTTCCAGGATTGTAACTCCATATCATTAAAGAACAGAAATATAGTTCCAAGTCAAGATGGTGTGTAGCTTGCACAAGGGATGCTTGTACGTAGTGATCCTCTCATGCATCTGCTGTTTTGTTCTTCTAGATGGTAGAGGTAACATGTTTAGTTGGTGGTGTTGAAGGAGCCTTAGCGACTTGCTACAGAGCATCTTTTAAATGATACACACTGCTGCAATTGAGGGAGTGAATGCTGGACATGGTGGTTGGGTACCAATCAAGTAGGTTGCTGAATCCTGAATGGTGTTGAGCTTCCTAAGTGTAGGAGCTGCATTCAGCCAGGCAAGTGAAAAGTATGCCTTCACTCCTGACTTGCCATGAAGTTGGTTGACAGCATTTGAGGAGACAGGAAGTGAATTACTCACCTCAGACTTCCTCGTCTTTGACCTGTTCTTATAGCCACTGTGCTTATATGGCTGGTTAGGTTCAGTTTCTGGTTAATGACTGTTCTCCAGGATGTTGACATTGGGGGTTTTAGTTATGGTAACGCCAGGGAATGTAGATGGGAAACGGTTAGGTGCTCTCTTGTTGGAGATGGTCTTTGCAGGGCACTTGTGTGGTATGAATATTACCAGCCATTTATCAGCACAAACTCTTGCTGAATATGGACACAGCCTGCTTCAGTATCTCAGGGGTCAATAATAATGCTGAACATTGTGTTATCATTAGCAACCAACCGTGTCTGACTTCATGATTGAAGTAAAGCAATTGATGAAGCAACTCAAAATAATTGCATCCAGGATACCAGCCTCTGAGCCAGGAGACACAGTTTAAAGTCCTGCATTCTCCAGAGGTTCATAATAACATTAGTAAAAAGGCTGGTTAGAAGATGAGGAACCCCGGCTGTGACATCCTAGGACTGAGATGATTGGCCTTTAAGAAGACAACTGTTTTTCTTGTGCTCAGTTTGACTCCAAGCAGTGGAGAATTTACCCCTGATTTCCATGGACTTCAGTTTTGATAGGACACCTTGATGTCATACTCAGTCAAATGCTATGCTGATATCAAGGAAAACTCTCTCCCTCAGCTGTTTTACACATCTTTTCAAAAAGGCTGTAATAAGGAAAGGATTTCAGTGGCCCTGACAGAACCTATATTGACTGAATGTAAAGGTTACTACTGATTAAGTGCCATTATAGCATCATTCACAAATCCTTCCTTTGCTGAGGAACCTTGGAATGCAGGTTCATAGCGCCTTGAAAGTGGAGTCGCAGGTAGATAGGATAGAGAAGAAAGTGTTTGGTATGCTTTCCTTTATTGGTCAAGAGTTTTGAGTACAGGAGTTGAGAGGTCATGTTGCGGCTCTACAGGAAGTTGATTAGGCCACTTTTGGAATATTGCGTGCAATTCTGGTCTCCTTCCTATAGGAAGGATGTTGTGAAACTTGAAAGTGTTCAGAAAAGATTTACAAGGATGTTGCCAGAGTTGGAGGATTTGAGCTATAGGGAGAGGCTGAACAGGCCGGGGCTGTTTTCCCTGGAGCGTTGGAGGTTGAGGGGTGACATTGTAGATGTTTATAAAATCATGAGGGGCATGGATAGGGTAAATAGGTAAAGTCTCTTCCCTGGGGTGGGGGAGTCCAGAACTAGAGGGCATTGGTTTAGGGTGAGAGGGGAAAGATATAAGAGAGACCTGAGGGGCAATCTTTTCATGCAGAGGGTGGTATGCGTATGGAATGAGCTGCCAGAGGAAGTGGTGGAGGCTGATACAATTACAACATTTAAAAGGCATCTGGATGGGTATATGAATAGAAAGGGTTTGGAGGGATATGAGCCAGGTGCTGGCAAGTGGGACTAGATTGGGTTGGGATATCTGGTCGGCATGGACGACTTGGACCAAAGGCTCTGTTTCCATGCTGCACATCTCTATGACTCTATGGCAGCAATTGGCTGGGTTGGATATGTCTTCCTTTTTGTGTGTAGAGCCTGTGCAATTTTTCATGTTGCTGGGTAGATACCAGTATAATAGCTATACTGAAAGTTGGAGGTGGAGTTCCTTTTGGAGCATGGCTTTAGTACTGTTACCAGAATATTGCTTGGATCCTTGGCCTTTGCAGTATCCATTACATTCAGCTGTTTCTTAATATCACATGCGGTTAATCAAATTGGCTAAAGACTAGCAGCTGTGATACTGTGGTCTCAGGAGAAGGCCAAGATAATCCACTTGCTACTTCTGGGTAAAGATGGATACAGATATTTCAGCTTTGTGTTTTGCTGGCTCTCCCATTATTAAGGATAGGATATCTGCGGAGGCTCCTCTTGCTATCTGTTTAACTGTTCACAAGGTCTGAATGCAACATGACTATAGAACGTAGATTTAATCTAAATAAAACAAAGAAATTAGGAGCAGGAGTAGGCCAGTCAAACCTGCCATGACATTCAATATGATCAAGGCTGATCTTATATACCAATGTCATATCCTTGCTTACTCCACGTACCCCTTGGTTACTTCAAAAATCAAAAAATTATTAATTTTTTTCTTGAATTTATTCAAAGGCTTGATCGCCATAGCCTTCTGTTGTGGAGAATTTCATAGGTTTATTACTTTTTAAATGAAGAAATCTTTCCTCATCTCAGCCCTAGTAACCTAAAACACTGTGACTCCTGGTTCTAGAATCCCCAACCACCTTCCCTACATCTACCCTGTTCAGTCCCGCTAGAATGTTGTACATTTTAATCAGAGTTCCTCATATCCTTTTAAACTCTAGTGAATACTAGGCCCAGTCAAATCAATCTTTCTTCATAGTGCAATCCTGCCATCTCCAATATCAGCCTGCTGAACCTCTGCTCAATCTCAAGTATATTCTTTCTTAGGAAGGAAGAACATAACTGCATGCAATACTCCAGGTGTCATCTCACCAATACCACCATATAAGTGTAGTAAGACATCTCTACCTCTGAAATTAAGTCCACTTGCAATGACCACCAATATACCATTTGTCTTCCTAATTTTTTGTTGCATCTGCCTGTCGACTTTTATTGACTGGTGTTCAAGGATACCCAGATTCCTTTTTACTTTGATATTTTGGCTATGGAATTAACCGACTTTGTTGCATGCTGATTCCACTGTTCAGCATGCAAGAATTCCTGTGTTATAGCTTCACCAAGTTGACAACTCATTTTTATTTATGCTTAGTGCTGTTCCTGACAAGCTCCTTTGCACTCCTCAGTGAGCTAGGGTTGATCATCAGCCTGATGGCAATGATAGTGTGGCAGACATGTCAGGCCGTGTGGTTACAGATTTTGTTGGAGTACAATTCTGCTGTTTCTGATAGCTCACAGTACCTTATGGATACTCATTGATTTGTCAGATATGATTGAATTCTAGCCAGTTTAGCATTGTGCTAGTTCCACACTGCATATCAGAAGGCATTCTCAATGCGAAAACAGGACTTCATCTCCAGAAGGATTGTGCAGTGGTCACTCCTACTGTCTTGGATAGATGCATCCATGACAATTAGATTGATGAGCATGAGATGAAGTAAGTTTTTTTCCCCCTTTTGTTGGTTCCCTCATCACATCCTGCAAACCTAACGTGTATCTTTTAGGACTTTTTAACTGGTGGTGCAACTCAGCAACTCTTGGTAATTGTTGCTGAAGTGCCACCGAGAGTAAGTTCTATGCTCTTGTCCCTTTAGTGGCAGGAAGTGAGAGTAGTGAGGTGGGGGGATAGTGGGTATAAGACGATAAGCTGAAGGAGATTTCTTTGCAGGTGTCTTCCTTTCCAACTGGAGATGTTACCTTATTTCTTGAGACTTCATGGGGTCCAGTGTCAATGTTGAGGTCTCCCAGTGCAACTCTTTCTTTTTGAAATATATCTGTTTACAGATAAATAGACTAACAAATCAGAATGGAACCATTATCCTTGCCCACATTCAGTGGTGCAGGGTGAGGAAGTTACAACAGACACTATTTAAAGTAGGTCTTTATGAATGCATATAAAGATTATTAATAATGGATTATCGGAACAGATAATTGAATGATTTGCATAGATTCAATATTCAGTATATTAAAGTTTATATACAATATAATTTATCATTTCTAACATTTATTTCCTAGCTTCTCAATTTCAATCATAAAAGAAAGGAATCTCACACTAACAATGGGAGATGATGCAACATTTGTTATTGTGTTGCATCGCGTCTGGAAAAATCACCCTCTGCACAGAGACTTTCTGGGATTTTATACACTTGATAGCCACAGGTTTTCAAGTATGACTCATGGATTACTTGGTATGTATTCACTTCATTAATTGCTCATAGATAAACATACTACCACTAATGGCTTCCCCTTGAGCTGCCAGTCCCTAACCTCTGGTATTTTCACCCTGAAGTTTTCTGCGTTTTCTCCAAGATACTGCTATCTTTTCTCTAGATACTGCTAAAAATTTCAACCAAGCTTTGATTCTCAGTCCTAGCATTATCAAATCGTGCTCTGCATCATCTTTTAGAGTCATAGAGATACATACAGCACGGAAACAAACCCTTCAGTCCAACTCGTCCATGCCGACCAGATATTCCAATCCAATCAAGTCCCACTTGCCAGCACCTGGCCCATATCCCTCCAACCCTTTCCATTCATATATCCATCTAGCTGCCTTTTAAATGTTGCAATTGTACTAGCCTCCACCACTTCCTCTGGCAGCTCATTCCACACACGTACCACCCTCTGCATGAATAAATTGCCCCTGAGTTCTTTTTATACCTTTCTCCTCTCACCCTAAATCTATGCCCTCTAATTCTGGACTCCCCAGCCTCAGGGAAAAGACTTTATCTATTTATCCTATCCATGCCCCTCAAAATTTTATAAACCTCTACAAGGTCATCCCTCAGCCCCCAACGCTCCAGGGAAAACAGTCCTAGTCTATTCAACCTCTTCTCTTGCTCAAATCCTTCAACCCTGGCAACATCCTTGTAAATCTTTTCTGAACCCTTTCAAGTTTCACAACATCTTTCCGATAGGAAGGAGACCAGAATTGCATGCAATATTCCAACAGTGGCCTAACCAATGTCCTGTACAGCCGCAACATGACTCCCAACTCCTGTACTCAATACTTTGACCAATAAAGGAGAGCATACCAAACGCCTTCTTCACTATCCCATCTACCTGCGACTCTTTCAAGGAGCTATGAACCTGCACTCCAAAGTCTCTGTTTAGCAACGCTCTCTAGGATTCTGTTCGCTGAGCTGGGAATTTGTGTTGCAGACGTTTCGTCCCCTGACTAGGTGACATCCTCAGTGCTTGGGAGCCTCTTGTGAAGCGCTTCTGTGATCTTTCCTCTGGCATTTGTAGTGGTTTGAATCTGCCGCTTACGGTTGTCAGTTCCAGCTGTCCATTGCAGTGGTCAGTATATTGGGTCCAGGTCAATGTGCTTATTGATTGAATCTGTGGATGAGTGCCATGCCTCTAGGAATTCCCTGGCTGTTCTCTGTTTGGCTTGTCCTATAATAGTAGTGTTGTCCCAGTCGAATTTATGTTGCTTGTCATCTGCGTGTGTGGCTACTAAGGATAGCTGGTCGTGTCGTTTCGTGGCTAGTTGGTGTTCATGGATGCGGATCGTTAGCTGTCTTCCTGTTTGTCCTATGTAGTGTTTTGTGCACAAAATATAGTGTACAAAATCCCATGCAAGGACTGGAAGACAGCTAACGATCCGCATCCATGAACACCAACTAGCCACGAAACGACACGACCAGCTATCCTTAGTAGCCACACACGCAGATGACAAGCAACATGAATTCGACTGGGACAACACTACTATTATAGGACAAGCCAAACAGAGAACAGCCAGGGAATTCCTAGAGGCATCGCACTCATCCACAGATTCAATCAATAAGCACATCGACCTGGACCCAATATACCGACCACTGCAATGGACAGCTGGAACTGACAACCAGAAACGGCAGATTCAAATCACTACAAATGCCAGAGGAAAGATCACAGAAGCGCTTCACAGGAGGCTCCCAAGCACTGATGATGTCGCCTAGACAGGGGACGAAACGTCTGCAACACAAATTCCCAGCTCGGCGAACAGAACCACAACAACGAGCACCCGAGCTACAAATCTTCTCACAAACTTTGAACTCTCTAGGATCTTACCATTAAATGTATAAGTCCTACTAAGACTTGCTTTCCCAAAATGCAGCACCTTGCTTTTATCTAAATTAGACTCCATTTCCCACTCCTCAGCCCATTGGCCCATCTGATCAAGATCCCGTTGTAATCCAAGGTAACATTCTTCGCTGTCCGCTACACCTCCAATTTTGGTGTCATCTGCAAACTTACTAACTATACCTCATCCAAATTACTTACATAAGTGACAAAACGTTGTTGACCCAGCACTGATCCTTGTGGCACTCCACTGGGGTCACATGCCTCCAAATTTTGAAAAACAACCCTCCACCACCACCCTCTGTCTTCTACATTTGAGCCAGTTCTGTATCCAAATGGTTAGTTCTCCCTGTATTCCATGAGATCTAACATTGCTAACCAGTCTCCCATGGGGAATCTTGTCGAATGTCTTACTGAAGTCCATATAGATCACGTCTACCATTCTGCACTCATCAATCTTCTTTGTTACTTCTTCAAAAAACTCAATCAAGTTTGTGAGACATGATTTCCCATGCACAAAGCCATGTTGACTATTCCTAATCAGTCCTTGCTTTTCCAAATACATGTACATCCTGTCCCTCAGGATTCCCCTCAATAACTTGCCCATCAACAACATCAGGCTCACTGGTCTATAGTTCCCTGGCTTGTCCTTACCACCTTTCTTAAACAGTGCCACCACGTTAGCCAACCTCCAGTCTTCCTGCACCTTACCTGTGACTATCGATAATTTAAATATCTCTGCAGGAGGCCCAGCAATCACTTCCCTAGCTTCCCACAGAGTTTTAGGGTATACCTGATCAGGTCCTGGGGGTTTATCCACTTATATGTGTTTTAAGACATCCAGCACTTTCTCTTCTGTAATATGGACATTTTTCAAATGTCATCATCTGTTTCCCTACAATCTATATCTTCCATGTCCTTTTCCACAGTAAACACTGATGCAAAATACTCGTTTAGTATCTCCCCCATCTCCTGCGGCTCCACACAAAGGCCGCCTTGCTGATCTTTGAGGGGCCCTATTCTCTCCCTAGCTACCCTTTTGTCCTTAATGTATTTGTAAAAACCCTTTAGATTCTCCTTAATTCTATTTGCCAAAGCTACCTCATGTCCCCTTTCTACCCTCCTGATTTCTCTCTTAAGTATACTCCTACTGCCTTTATACTCTTGTCAGGATTCACTCGATCTATCCTGTCCATACCTGACATATGTTTTCTTCTTTTTCTTAACCAAACCCTCAATTTCTTTAGTTATCCAGCATTCCCTATACCTACCAGCCTTTCCTTTCATCCTAACAGGAATATACTGTCTCTGGACTCTCATTATCTCATTTCTGAAGGCTTCCCATTTTCCAGTCACCTCTTTACCTGCAAATGTCTGCCCCAATAAGCTTTTGAAAGTTCTTGCCTCATACCATCAAAATTGGCCTTAGAACTTCAACTTTTGGATCTAGTCTATCTCTTTCCATCACTATTTTAAAACTAATAGAATTATGTTGCTGGCCCCAAAGTACTCTCCCAGTGACACCTCAGTCATCTACGCTGCCTTATTTCCCAAGAGTAGGTCAAGTTTTGCACCTTCTCCAGTATGTGCATCCACATACTGATTAAGAACATTTTCTTCTGCATGCTTAATAAATTCCTCTCCATCTGAACCCTTATAACTATGGTAGCCCTGGTCTATGTTTGGAAAGTTAAAATCCCCTACCATAACCACCCTATTATTCTTACAGATAACTGAGATCTTTTGTTTTGGATATGCATGGGAAATTACTTTAGGACATTAAAATGCAATGAAGTACTTTATATTTACAAGCTACTGTTGTGTGAAGACTAACGGGGATACAGCTCTTGTTCAATCTTTTTACAGATTCCTTTGCAACACAAAGCTAATCTTTCTCATTGCCATACTAAATGATACTTCTGCAGGATATATGTCCCAAGAACAGCAATTTCCATACTTCACTGAAACTGTGAAGTTACTACCACATATTCAGTCTTGTGTCACTACATAGTGTCAAAAAATTAAATGTTCATGTCAATGTTCACCCATTTGTGAAATACATAATGAAAGGAATGGTTTAGTTTAGTTGAGTTCATTTCAATTCCCAACTTCATAAATATTCCACAGCCATTTTTGGTCAATATTTAAGTGTAATTTTAACTAAATTAACAAATTTATTTGTTAATATTTTACTAAATCAAATTACCACTAAAGTTCTTGCATTACTCATTGGAGAAAAGTGACGTTCTTGATTTAGTCACAAAATTTACCAACAACTTGAAATTAATTCATCCCTTATAAATCTTCACTGGTAGAATATAATAATATTTATTTTCCTTCTGCACTCAGTATATTAATGTTTATTGTGACTTTGCAATCAACTTAATTTGTTATTATTTTGACACAGGTCAGTTTTACCATGAAATAAGTGCTGAGATATATAATATTCACCCTGGTTTAGATGAAGGCAAATCTGATGCAACAATGATCGTAAAAGGTCACAAACTCAGAGTAACAAGGTAATGCTTACTAAGATAACATTAACACTTTTTGTGTCTTCGGTGTAACAGCTGTAACTTGTTTGTAAATTTCTTATGCAACTTTTTGATATTTTAATTTTAGAGGGTACCAGAAAGACTACAGATTTGATCCAAAGCGTGGAACCAATGTCCCATGCTGGTTCGTTCACTACAATGGCAAAGGATTTATTGATGGAAGCCCCACTGACTATGTTGTTTCTTCTTTATTTGACTACCTATATTCATAACTTGAGAGCAGATGATGAAAGTTTATCTCTCGAATGACTCGATTGCACAATTACTTTATATTTCAAATACAAAAACAGATTAAAAATCATATATGTAAGCACTTCCTGTCTCTTCAATCATAAGTTACAATGTTTCTTCAGAATAATTACTGCCTATGTAAAATGACCAGATTAGGTTTGTTTGTTAAAAATGGGTGCCAGGTACGCTCCTCTACTGATCCACTATGCTCCAGTCTCTGAAAATGTGCAGCGTCAAGATTATTTTCAGATTTCTACCCTATGCACAGCAGCACCATGACTTTAGATGTAATCTCACAAGACTTGATTCATAAAAACCTTCTTCAAAGGCCACCATCCAGTAGGGAAAGCTGACAAGCTTGAGGAGATGGAACGGCCAACTAATTCCGACAATGTGTAGTTTTCACTGTGACAACATTGAAAGCACCGCTAAAGAGTCTGGGGCATGAGAGAGCAATGTAATGAAAAGGACATGAGGCTAATAGTGTTAGATGGCTTTTCTTATACATTAGTATTCATTGTGATACCAGTCTCCATGTGAGACTGATGCAATATCAAACCTGTAAGTGCAGATCATTGTGAACTTGTCAGTTTGACATGTAAAGGTCAGACTGGTTGTTACTATAACTCTTGCCGTGCACTCACCTCCTGTTATGAACACAGTGGGGTTTACATACCCTTGAAAATTTTAAATATCCAGTGAAATTGCCTAATAACTAAATTAGTTATCTCAATTTCCTTCCTCTGTTTCCATAGACCCCTTGACATCGTATTAGGTCAGCAAATTTTCCTGAAGCTCCTACCTCAAACCTGTTCCACCAGTAAATTAAAAACAGGAATTCTGGTGTCAATTCTGTAATACTGTCCACAAATAGCCAAATGTATTTTCATCATACGGCAAATAATTGAATATAAGGTGGGTATTGATGCCAGTGCAGTAGGAACGCACTTAAAGAACACGTCAAAAAAAATTGGTATGCTGATTTCAATGTAATAGCTATTTTGATTGACAGAGGCAGTGATACCTATGCAGGCATTAGCATAGTTCTAGCACTGAACAGAAAAGAAAGTGGCCAAGTAATGAATTGGCTTCAGTACTACTTACTGCAATGCACGAACATTTGGACCAAAAGAACACTAGGTTTGAGTGGACCATATCACTGCATAAGGTTCCGTTGTGTAACAATCGTGTACAACTCCAATATAGATATGAATTTGAAAAAAAAAGTGCATTTTTAGAGTTATCGAGTAACTTAGCAATACAAAATGGTTCCAAAAGCATTTTTGATAGTAAGCTAAATTATTTGGCAAACTGCAAAAGCAATACTGAACAATCTGTCCCTCGTACTAGCAGGAAGCAAATGTATGTATCTTCCAATGTATAAACAGGTCTGATAATATGAGTTTTTAATAACTACATAATGAATTGTTCTAATAATGTGCATAATCTGAAGACATTATACTCACCAGATATATTCTTGCATTTGTAGACAAATAAATCAATTTTATTTTAAAGTCTTGTCAATTTGTGTGTATTGTTGTGTCGCTGCTTTATAGCCAATCATTTCTGAATTAAATTAATAGAGTAAAATTCCTCAAACTTCTTTTGATGAACACAGTTTCATTTTGCATTATAGTTAGTTCTCCATCATTTCCTTTGAATACGATTTGATGCACTGGTTTCATTAAACATCAAATCATAGACATAGGAGGTCACTCAGCCCATTGTGTCCCCAACAGTTGACAAGTAGCCATCCAGCCTGATCCCACTTGCCAGTGCTTGGACCATGGCTTTGTAAGTTGCAGCAATTCAAGTGCAAACCCAAATACATTTTATATATTTTCAGTGTTGTCCTTGTACTACCTCATGGAAAAGTCAGTTCCAGATTCCTACCATTCTGTGAATAATAAAAATCTTCTTGAAATTTGTTATTTAATTTACCATAATTTATTTTTAGGGTGATTTTGCAGCAATAATAAACTTCTGTTGATATCCAGGTGCCCTCTCTTACTTTCCCAGCCTTGTATTATTTCCCTACTTTCCCATTCTATGCTCATATTGTCTTTTATGCTTTGTTGTTTCCTTCCTTCAAAGCCTTTCTATCTTCTCTGTCATCATCCTGTTGCATTATGTTGTACTGGTAAAAAGCATGTATTTTAGTGGAGTAAACATTTTTATGAGTCATTAATTATTGGTCAATTTTAATTTGAGCATTGAATTTTTTTAAAAATTATTATCAATAGTCCAGAAGACAGCAGCAGAAGTAGGCCATTCACCCATCAAGTCTGCCCAACTATTCAATGAGATCATGGCTGATCTGATAATCCTCATCTCCACTTTCCTGGCTATTCCCAGAAACCCAGATTCCCTGAGTGGCTAAACATCTGTCTACCTCATCCTTGAATATACTATAAGAATCCAGCCTTGGCAGCCTTCTGTGGTAAAGAATTGCACAGATTTGCTACCCTCAAAGTAGAAATTTGTCTTTATTTCTGTCTTAAATTGGCAAACCCTCACTTTGGGATTATGACCTCTGGTCTTGGACACTCCCATCAAGGGGTATTCCCTCAAGTCCCTAAGAATTTGGTATGGTTCATTACGGTTGCCTCTCATTTTTCTAAAATCCAATAAGTGCAGGGTCAGAAGTCACACAACACCAGGTGGAAGGGGCTGCACTCCAAAAACTTGTGTGCTTTCAAATAAACTTGTACTATAAACCTGGTGTGATGTGACTTCTGATTTTGTCCACCACAGTCCAACACCAGCACCTCTATACCAAAATGTACAGCCTCAACCTACTCAAACTTTACTCAGAAGACAGTCCATTGGATTAGTCTAGTGAACCTTCTCTAGAATACCTCCAATCACACTGTGTCTTTCTGTAGATAAGTAGCCCAGAACTGTTCACAGTATTCTAGCTGCAGGTGTATTAGTGCCTTGTACAGTTTTACCTAAACCTCTGTACTTTTATACTCAATTTCCTTTCAAAGAAAGGCTAACATTCCATTTGCCTTCTCTATTACCCACTGAATTTAGATGTTAGTTTTTTTTGAGGACAAGGACTCCTAATCATTCCGTTCTGTAACTTCCTATAGTTTTCTCCATTTAAATAATATTCAGCTTCTCAATTCTTCCTGCAAAAGTGCATAGCCTCACATGTTCCTGCATTATATTCCATCTACCAAGTTTTTTGTCCACTCATTTAACCTGAATATATCCCTCTGCAAACTCTGTCATTCCCACCCATTTTTGTGTCATCCACAAACTTGGCTATAATCCATTCACTTTCCTCATTCATGACTTATTCAAGAAAAATAAAAACCAAAACAACTGTGAATGCTGTAAATCAGAAACAAAAACAGAAATTGCTGGAAAAGCTCAGCAGATCTGGCAGCACCTATGGGGAGAAATCAGAGTTAACATTTTGGGTTGAGTGACCTTTCCTCAGAACAGTTCCTCACAAGTTTTTCATCTGATTAAGTATGGCAAGTAAATATGGAGATGCACTTCATTCATATCAGCAGTAGAAGTCAGTAGGGAAGAGGAAAAAGATACCAAACAGAATAATATCAGGACACAACTCCGTTCACCTAATTCTCAATTTAAAAACAGTCATATGTGCAGCCATCAAACTGAATGGTGCTGTTCATGTTGACATGGAAGGACCATTTGAAATTGCAAAGTGTTGGATGATAGCCAATTTTTTCTAGAGCCTGTTACAGGCCTGCTCAGTCAGAGTGTCAAATGTTTTTGTAAGGTCCACAAAACCAAAGTGTTTTTGAACTGATGTATGGATGATGGTTATATCTACCAAATATCAATCTGCTATGAAGCCACATTGTGCTTCCATATCCACATCCATCCTATCCACTGGTCAGTGGAATCTTATCAGAATGATCCCGGCAAAGACTTTCCCAGTGACATTGAGAAGTGAGATATTTATAAGTGTCACAATATCCTCAAATGCTTTTGATCTTGTATAGCAGGTGCTGTTTGCATCATATATATATATATCCTGTGGGCCAGCCTTCTCGACAGCAGAGAAAGAAAGGCTGGTGGAGGTAAAGCATCAGGTGGAAGTTTCCATCATTGAGCAGCTCAGCTGATATTGCACCTTTTTCAGGTCAGTTCCTTGCAGATCGGGAGTCAATGTTTTCTCAAGCCATCCCATTAAGTTTTCAATATCAAGCTCATACCTGACTGCTAGCTGTGGAAAATCAATAAGCAAAGACAGAGAGATTTCACTTCACATATGTATAGTTCACTGACTGATTAGAATCATGCAGCCATTCAGCACAGAACACTTCAGTCCACCAAGTCAGCACCAAACTATTTACAATCCTACTTTCAAGCAGTTAGCTAATAGCCTTGAACGTTATAGCATTTCAAGGGCCTGTCCACGAATCTTTTAAAAGTAGAGAGGGCTCTTGCCACCTGTATGCTCCCTTGCAGAGCATTCCAGATTCCCACCATCTCTGGGTTAACTAATTTTTGTTTCAAATCTCCTCTGAATCTCCTGCCCTAAAATTATATTGACACTTCAATTACGGTGAGCTGTTGTTTCCAATTCACCTTGTTCATGCGCCTCATAATATATACACCTCACTCAGAACCCACCTCAGCCTTCTCTGCTCTAAAGAAAAATGTACCTACCCAGCCCCTCTTCATAGTTAATATGCCCCATCCAGGAAACATCATGGTGTATCTCTTCTGCACCCCCTTCAGTGCAACCACATCCTTCCTATAGTGTGGTGATCAGGACTGCATAAAGTATACCAGTTGTGACCTAAGCAAAGTTTTGGACAAATTCAAATGAACCTCCCTGCCATTATAATTTATGCCATGACTGATAAAGGTAAGTGTCCTACATGCCTTCTTAGCCACCCTGTTAACATGCCTTGCTGCCTTCAAAGATCTGTGAACAAGCACACCAAGGTTCCTCTGAGTTTCCTAGTGTCCTGTCATTCATTGAGTACTCCCTTGTTTGTTATTTCTTTCAGAGTACATCGCCTCACACTTATAAGGATTAAATTCCTTTCGCCACTGATCTGTGCATCTGATCAACGTGTCCATACCTTCCTAACAGATAAAACTTTCTTACTCACTTTTAACCATTTGGTCAATCTTCATGTCACCTGAAAACATATTCTTCATCCCCACATTCACATACCAGTTAACCAATAAACATGCCAGTACAAGTTCGGGTAACTGCACCGAGAAGTAAGGGAATTTTTAATAGTGGTAATTCATGTATCTGAAGTTTTCATGTTCTAGATGGCTATTAAAATATTTTCAAGTGGTTGAAATTATCAAGTCAGACATGGAAAACATGGTTAATGTTTTGCAGTGTTAACAAATCAAGTTGAGGCATGATACTAAAGTATGCAATTTCTAAGATAACACATCCATGTGTACAACTAAAACATTCAAAACTATGCAGACATGCAGATAATTAGATCAGTACAGTAGCATAAACAAAACTTTTAGAAAAGAGATTGCAGCCAGAAAGAGAGAGTGATGATTGAAAAGCACAGCAGGTCAGGCAGCATTCAAGGAGCAGGAAAATCAACATTGAGCATAAGCTCTTAGTCAGGAAACATAAGCCCTTCATCAGCCCCTGCTCAAAACGTCGATTCGTCTGCTCCTCGAATGCTGCCAGACCTGCTGTGCTTTTCCAGCACCACACTCTCAACATCTGCAGTCCTCACTGTCTCCCAGCAGCCAGAAAGACCAGGACATGGTGTATGCACTTCAAACATTGGGCAAACTGTTACATATCAACACAGTAAAGGTAACCAAATCATCTATCTTGTGAGTGTGGCTCATGATTCTGGCACTAATACACCTCCTGACAGCTTGAACATACATTTCGAGCCTAGGGCAGCAGTCTACTGGAGGGATCCAATTCGACTCTTTCTTCATTTGTCGCTGCACTGCGGATCTTTCTGTCGACTGTTCTGGTTTATTGGTTGTCTCACTGGGCTTGCTGCTGACACCTTGGGGTTTGTGGAAGAATTCCTGGAGCCTCAATCGCCTGATGAATTCCTCTGTGTTTGCTGTGAGACTACCATTTTGATAATAAGGGAGAAATTGAGCCCTAGGCTGAGAACTTCATTTTCATCTGGTTGAAGGCTGTGGTCAGACAAGTTGGCGATAGATTTCTCTGCAATGGTACCAGCTTCAACCGTAGTATCAGAGGAGGCTTAGTTACTGCTGGTGGTGATGTAAGTTTCTCCAGTTTCAGTTCTTGGGGTGCATGTAGATGGTGTAGTTCCGTTGCCTCATCTGCTTGGCAGTTTCTTGTAGCTGGTCTGCTGTATCATGAATGCAAGCTGAGAATATGGATTCTATTTTGATTTCAAGGTTGGAGCATCTGCTGTAGTGCTGATGTGCGAGATGATTGAGGAGTGTGCGAGAAGTGCAACGGCACAGTCTCTCAGCATAGTCTGTGTTGTAGGTCGGCTTGAGTGGGTTTGTGATCTCTAGTCCTTTCGGGAACTTCTTTGCTTTCTTACATCTCTGAAGAAACTTGATGTCTGTGTTGATATGTGTGATTTTCTTGGAGATCCTCTCTACTTTGAGCTGCCAGTTTGTAGTGCCAATGGGAATCATGACGCAGAGATGCCAGTATTGAACTAGGATGCACTGGACCAGAAATCACATGACACCAAGTTATAGTCCAACGGGTTTAATTGAAATCACAAGCTTTCTGAGTGCTGCGTCTTCATCAATTCTGATGTGCCATAGCAAAAAACCGCAATAACCTCCTCAGAAGACATACACAGGATACAACAAATAGAGTACCCTTCATGGTCCAGTACTTCCTTGGAGCGGAGAAACTACGTCATATTGTTCACAGCCTTCAACATGCCATTGATGATGAACATCTCGCCAAGATCATCCCTACACCTCCACTTCTAACCTTCAAACATCCGCCAAACCTGGAAAAGACCATTGTTCACAGCAAACCACCCAGCTTTCAGGGCAACATTAACCACAACACCACACAAACCTGCCATGGCCACCTCTTCAAGACATGCCAGATCATAAATGTGGATACTACCATCACCACCCACTATGTACATGGCAGATACTCATGTGACTCGGCAATGTTGTCTATCTCATGCATTACAGGAAAAGATGTCCCGAAGCATGGCATATTGGCGAGACCATGCAGACGCTATAACAATGAATTAATGGATAATGCGCAACAATCACCAGACAGAAATGTTGCCTCCCAGTTGGGGAACACTTCAGCGATCAAGCCTCTGATCTTTGGGTAGGCATCTTCCAGGGTGGCCTTCAAGATATACAGCAACACAGAATCACTGAGCAGAAGCTAATAGCCAAGTTCCGTACAAATGAGGATAGCTTCAACTGTGATCTTGGGTTCACATTCGCTACATTGACATCACCATGCTATTCAGTTTCTGTAAAATCTTGCTTACCATCCTGTTTTGACACCATCATCTTGATAACTTGTTATGATCTCTCTACCTTAATTAGGTTGTACAATTTTGGATTATTTGCTACTTTGGTTAGACCCTTGGTTTGTGACTTTTAAACCTATTATATTATTCCAGTCGTCTGGTTTTAAATTTTTTGTATTTGTCTCACTGCTTCAATTAGTTGGAGTATAGGTCATCCCTTCATACACTATTCAGCTGTTGACAGTTTTCTCACACCATCTTATCTTGATCACCTGCACAGACCTGTTATACAGCCTGTCGACACTCCACTCACACCATTTGTTTGATATCTCTGATTATAAATTCTGTGCTTCTCCTCAATTCACCTGACAAAGGATCAGCTCTCTGAATGCTTGTGATTTCAAATAAACCTGTTGTGTGACTTCTGACCTTGTCCACCCCAGTCCAACACCAGCACCTCCACATAAAAATTGTATGAGGGTAAGACTTGTCCCTTGCCACCCCTTTTACCTGGCATTACAATGTCCTCTTGACAGCTGGAAATCTGTTCAACTTAACAATAACCTACAAAGAAATCTTCAAGTATCATTTGCTTGGATCTCATGATGGAAATTGTCCTGGGGCAGAATTCAGTACCAGAAATGCATATTCCCCTAGTTATTGGAGAACCAGTGAAAAACATGTGTTCTTGAGGAAATCTGACACTGGTTAAGTGGATGAAAGCATTTAACTGGCCAGTGTCGGGTCTTCCAAGCAATCACGTCTCTCCCTACAGGTAAGAAATTCTAGCCTTGACAATGGTTTTCCAATCAGAGGCTAGCAAAATAAATTGCTTTCAGCATCACCCAAAAACTGCCTCCAAAACTGGGCACCTTAATTGGGCACTGATCAAAAGACCACATTCCACCCCTGCCGCCCGTCCACAATTATGAGATCTGACATGGTTTCTTGGGCAGCTTGGGAGCAATGGCAGGCTGGTACAAATACCAGGGCATCAATATGGACTTCACCAGTTTCATTTCCCCTCCCCCCACCTTACCCCAGTTCCAACTTTCCAGCTCAGCACCGTCCTCATGACCTGTCCCACGTGTCAATCTTCCTTCCCACCTATCCACTCTACCCTCCTCTCTGACCTATCACCTTTACTCCCATTCCATCCAACTAATGCACTCTCAGCTACCTTCTCCACCAGCCCCACCCCCCTCCCATTTATCTCTCCAATCCTGAGGCTCCCAGCCTCATCCCTGATAAAGGGCTCTGGCCCGAAACGTCGATTCTCCTGCTCCTTGGATGCTGCCTGACCTGCTGTGCTTTTCCAGCAACACACTCTCGACTCTGATCTCCAGCATCTGCAGACCTCACTTTCTCCTGGTACAAATACGTTTATGTCCATGAGCTATGACTACATCCCAGTGGGCTCAGGGATAAATGCCATTGAGTGGCTCACTAATGAGCCTAATTGTCATTTGCCTCTGTACGTTGTTTCCAATTTAATTAGTAGGGTGAACACAATCTTCCCCATGCTGGGTATCAGATTGGCCCCAGGCACAATTCTCCCATTCCCCTTCCACCACACTAATCCCACCCAAGTCTTTGGCATCTCCCCTAAATTCAGGCCCTGGTGCTTTAATAACACTGTTGAACACCTCAATACCGTTGACCATCAATGTGTATTAAAGCTTGATTTTTTAAAAACCACTCAGACCTGAATTAGGCATGATCTTTTGTTTCAGAATTAACAACCATTTTTGTGAATGTTGTGATAAAAGATACACACACCAGTACATATTACTATCCTTTGGGAATTGAGGTTTTAAAATAGAATGGCTATCCTGTTGAGTTTATGACAGATCAAAGAACATTGGTTGAACCCTGAATTTTAATTCAGAAAAATCAACAATTCAGTTCAGAAGAGAGAATTGTTCTCCTAGAGATAAGAGTCAAGTTTTCACTTCAGGGGAACCAGTCACCCTAGCAGATGTGGTTTTTAGTTTGTGAAGCTTTCAAAATTTCAACATGTGTGCATGCACCACATCCACAGACGTTCACTCCCTCCAAAACAGATGTTCAGTAGAAGCAGTTAGTACATCCACAAGATGCACTGCAAAGGTTCACCAAAGTTACTTAAACAGCATCTTCCAAATCCACTACCATCTAAAGGGAGAAGGGCAGATAAATATGAAGACTACCAATTGCAAATTCCCCTCCAAGCTACTCACCATCTTGACTTGAAAATTTATTCTTGTTTCTTTACTGTTGCTGGGTCAAAATAGAATAAAACATAGAACTGTACATCACAGGAACGGGGCCCTTTGACTTACAATGTTGTGCCAAACATGACACCAAATTAAACTATTCCCTTCTGCCTGTCCTTGGTCCATAAAGCTGCAACATGAGATCCTGACTCTTGTACTCAATTCTCTGACCAATAAAGGCAAGCATGCCATACATCATCTTCACCGTTCTATCTACTTGTATGGCCACTTTCAGGGAGCTGTGCACTCAAACCCCAAGATCCCTCTATACATTAATGCTGTTCCGGGTCCTGCCATTAACTGTATACTTCTAGTTAATATTTGATCTCCCAAAGTGCAGCACCTCACACTTACACTTCACCTGCTATTTCTCTGCCCATATCTGCAACTTATTTATATCCTGCTGTATCCTTTGACAACCTACTATAGTATCCACAACTCCACCGATCTTTGTATAGTCTGCAAACTTACTCACCCACCCTCTACATTTTTATCGAAGTCATTGTTGTATATATCACAGACAGCAGAGATCGCAGTACAGATGCCTGCGGAACACCACTAGTCACGGACCTCCAGCCTGAAAAACAACCCTCTGCCTTCTATGGGAAAGCCAATTCTGAATCCATGGATCCCATGCATCTTAATCTTCTAGATGAGCCTACCATGAGGGACCTTGTTGAAAACCTTACGAAAATTATTGTGGACAACATCCACTGCTCTACCTTCATCGATCACCTTTGTCAACGCCTTGAAAAATCCAATCAAATTAGTAAAGACATGACATGGCCTGCAGAAAACCATGCTGACTGTCCCTAATTAGGCCATGCTTTTTCAAATATGTGTTAATCTTATCTTCAATAGCTTCCCAACCACTGATGTAAGATTCATGAGTCTATAGTTTCCAGGATTATCCCTATTTCCCTTCTTGAATAGAGGAACAACATTAGCTACTTACCAGTCCTCTGGGACTTCTCCAGTGACTAATAAGGATATAAAGATCTTGGTCAAGGCCCCAGATATCTCCTCTCTTGCTTCTCTAAGTAACCAGGGATAGATATCACTGGGTCCTGGGAATTTACCCACCATAGTGCCTTTGAAGAGATCCAACACCATTTCTTTCTTGATCTCAAAACGCTCTAGCATATTAGCATGCTCCACACAAATCTCATTATCCTCTATATCCCTCTCCTGGGTGAATACTGATGCAAAATGTTCATTTAGGATTTCACCCACGTTCTCTGCCTCCAAGCACAAGTTCCATCCTTTATCCTTGAGTGACCCTACCTTCTCCCTAATTATCTTCTTTAATATTTTTACAGAATGCTTTGGAAATCTCTCTCACCCTAACTGCCAAGGTAATTTCATGGCCCCTTCTTGCTCTCCTAATTCCCTGCTTGAGCTCTTTCCTGCTTTATTTATATTCCACATGGACCCAGTCCAATTTTAGTTACAAAAACCTTACATATGCTTCTTTTTTCACTTTGACTAAATTCATGTTATCCAAGGGTCCCTTACCTTGCCATCCTTGTCCTTTCTCCTTACTGGAATATGCCAGTCCTGAACTCTCATCAGCAAGTGTTTAAACAATTCCCACACATCAAATGTGGACTTGCCTGAGAACATCTCCTTCCAATTAACGCTACCTAGCTCCTACATAATACTGACATAATTTGCCCTCCTCCACTTTAGTAACTTACTACAAGGTCCTGACTCATCCTTATTCATAGAGACAAAAAAACCTGCAGATGCTAGAATCCAAAGTAGACAAGCAGGAGGCTGGAAGAACACAGCAAGCCAGGCAGCATCAGGAGATGGAGAAGTCAACTATTCTTCCTGAGGAAGGGTTATACTCGAAAAGTTGACTTCACATCCTGATGCTGCCTGGCTTGCTGTGTTCTTCCAGCCTCCTGTTTGTCAACCTTATTCATAACTAGCTTAAAACCTAAGGAGTTGTGATCACTACTTCAAAATGCTCTCCCGCGGAAAGGTCAGTCACCTGGCCCTGCCCATTAGCCAGTTCAAGGTCCAGTATGGCACCTCCTCTAGTTCAACTATCCACATACTTTTGAAGAAACCCTCTTGGATGAACTTAACAAATTCTGCCTCATGTATGCATCTTGCTCGAAGGGAGGTGCAGTCCATATTGGGGAAATTAAAGTCACCCACTATGACAACTCTGTTTTTACTGCATCCTTCAATAATCTGCCTGCATATTTGTTCCTCAATGTCTTGGTGGCTGCTGGGGGGGGCTAATCGTAAAATCCTATCAGAGTGATTGCACCTATCTTATGCTTGAACTCTACCCATATTGCCTCAGTAGATGAACCCTCCAATATGTCCTTTCTGACTATAGATGTAACATTCGCTCTGATTAGCTGTGTGCGAATGGGCAGCCCAGTTGCTCAGTGGTTACAGTTGGCATGGTAGCTCTAGTTGGTACTGCTGCCTCACAGCGCCAGGGACCCGGGTTGATTCCACCTTTGGGCGACTGTCTGTGTGGAGTTTGCACATTCTCCCGTGTCTGCGTGGGTTTCCTCCGGGTGCTCCGGTTTCCTCCCACAGTCCAAGAATGTGCAGGTCAGGTGAATTGGCTGTACTAAATTGTCCATAGTGTTCAGGGATGTGGAGGTTAGGTGCATTAGTCAGGGGTAAATATAGGGTAGGGGGAATGGGTCTGGGTGGGTTACTGTTCAGAGGGTTGGGCCAAAGGGCCTGTTTCCACACGGTAGGAATTCTATGATTTTAATACTCCTTGCATTGAAATAAACACACTTCAGCCCATTAGTTCCATTGTGTTATTTTACCCTTTTATGCCCATCCTTTCTTTCTGAGTTACCAATCGTAACATGTGCCTTCCCCTTAATCTCTTCACTTGTTGACCTGCTGCTCTCGTTCCCAGTCCCTGCCACTCTAGTTTAAATCTTCCTGTGTAACACTAGTGAACCTCCCTGTGAAGATATTGGTTCCCCTTTCCCAGAAGAGACTGCCATGATACAAGAACCTGAAACCCTGCACCAGCATCTTAGCCATGCATTCATTTGTCCTATCTTTCTATTCCTTGCCTCACTAGTACATGGCACTAATAGTAACCCAGAGATCACTACACTTGAGGTCCTGCTTTTCAGCTTCTTTCCTAACGACCTGTACTCATTCCACAGGACCTCTACCCCTTTTTCGATCTATGTCATTGGTACCAATGTGCACAATGATCTCTGGCTGTTCACTCTCGCCCTTAAGAGTTTTGTGCAACTGCTCAGACACATCCTTAACTCTGACACCAGGCAGGCAACACACCATTCTAGAGTCTCTAATGTGGCCACAGAAACACCTGTCTGTGTGCCCTTAACTAGCGAGTTTCCTTCAACTATTGCTCGCTTGGATCTTGCCCGGCCCTGCCCTACAGCACAGTCAGTTGTGGTGCCACAGGCCTGGCTAATGATGTTACACTTCCCTGAAAGGCTACTCTCACCACTCCAGTATTCAAAATGGTATATCTGTGAGAGAAGGGATCAGCCATAGGAGACTCCTACATCACCTGCCTACCCCTCCTGATGATCTGGAAATGTGTTGCTGGAAAAGCGCAGCAGGTCAGGCAGCATCCAGGGAACAGGAGACCCGACCTCTCCGCCCCCACCCCAGTCTGACCTATCACCCTCACCTTGACCTCTTTCCACCTATCACATTTCCGACGCCCCTCCCCCTAGTCCCTTCTCCCTACCTTTTATCTTAGCCTGCTGGACAAACTTTCCCCATTCCTGAGGAAGGGCTTGTGCCCGAAACGTCGATTCTCCTGTTCCCTGGATGCTGCCTGACCTGCTGCGCTTTTCCAGCAACACATTTCCAGCTCTGATCTCCAGCATCTGCAGACCTCACTTTCCCCTCCTGATGATCACCTATCTACCTGACTGAACCTATGGTGTGTCTATGCTCCTCAGTGTATCCAACTGCCAACTGAACAATGCAGTCTGTGAGGAGCTGCAGCCAGTCACACTTAGAGTCATAGAGATGTACAGCACAGAAACAGACCCTTCGGACCAACCCGTCCATGCTGACCAGGTATTCCATCCTAATCTAGTCCCATTTGCCAGCACTTGGCCCATATCCCTCCAAACCCTTCCTAATCATATACCCAATCAGATGCCTTTCAAATGTTGCAATCGTACCAGCCTCCACCACTTACACTGGCAGCTCATTCCATACACGCACTACCGTCTGCGTGAAAACGTTGCTCCTTAGGTCCCTTTTATATCTTTACCCTCTTACCCTAAACCTATGCCCTCTAGTTCTGGACTCCCCCACCCCAAGGAAAAGACTTTGTATATTTATCCTATCCATGCCTCTCGTGATTTTGTAAAACTCTATGAGGTCACCCCTCAGCCTCCGATGCTCCAGGGAAAACAGCCCCAGCCTGTTCAACCTCTCCCTCGCGTTCAAAGCCTCCAACCCTGTCAACATTCTTGTAAATCTTTTCTGAACCCTTTCAAGTTTCACAACATCCTTCCGATAGGAAAGAGACCAGAATTGCATGCAATATTCCAAAAGTGGCCTAACCAATTTCCTGTACAGCCGCAACATGACCTCCCAACTCCTATACGCAATGGACCAATAAAGGAAAGCATACTAAACGCCTTATTCACTATCCTATTGACCTGCAATTCTACTTTCAAAGAGTTATGAACCTGCACTCCAAGGTCTCTTTGTTCAGCAACACTTCCAGGACCTTACCATTAAGTATATAAGTCCTGCTAAGATTTGCTTTCCCAAAATGTAGCACCTCGCGTTTATCTAAATCTCAGAGTGTTTTGTGCCATTTGAAATGTATTCTTTAATGTACTCTTAATTCTAGTTTTACCCTATAGAACTACATGCTCTTCCACTACATTTGTAACTCTGAAGAATGGAGGTTGATTAGTGAAAGTGCAGGGCAGCCAGCCTAGGTTTAAGACTGACAGGGCCTGGAGGAACCAAGAGCTTCGGCTGTCTCAGAGCTCTCATAAGAAAGCCAGAACTTCAAATATGAGGATGAGTAAGATTTCTGGAATTTGCGATGCCAGTACCATACTCAAATGCATCTCGGTCTTCAGCACTATTAGGATTGCAAATTCCAGGCCAAAGCTTCATCAAATAGTCAAAATTAACAAAGCATTACATGTAGTCAGTATTTACTCAACTCTTCCATCTGTATTATGAACATGCAACTGTACTGTGCAAGAAGGTGAACATCTAAAAGGAAAGGCAATGTCATCCATTCTGCACCAGATTTGCAAGGCATTTTCAATTTTCTCAATAAACTATAAGAAACCCCTTGAATGTTGCCAAAACAAATTCATTAACTCCTATTTGGTCATCTATGTGGGGCAAATACTTTGGAATATGTTAAGCACTTCACATACTTTTGTAACCAACACCAAAAGACCATCAATGACAAGGAGATCTAATATCAGATCGGATCAGCCTTCTGCAAAGTACAATAACAAGTATTTGACAACAAAACCACATCAGTGATAGCATCCAAAAGGCGGTGGATGGGTGGTGTTGGAAAAAGAAAGAGATTGGCAGCTAATGCAGACAACAACTGCCATCTGGAGGATGAAGAAAACAGAAAACTTGCAGAAAGCAACTGGGCAACACTGTGCTGTCAGCGTTTGTTTCCGGACATAAAATATGTAAACACAGCTGAGGATGTGAGATCCAAAAGTAAGAAACAATCTAAAGTATGGCTGATTTATCAAATTGCTTCCAATTACTAACTTCAAAATTAAATATTACGTGCTTCAGATTTGTGATTTTCTCCCTAATAACAGAATCAACTAACAGTGAATGATCTCAAACTCTTCGACAATTTTCTCATTTACCTCTACGAGAATACAACTCCAAAAACATCTTGCAGTAACAGGTTACCAGAGTTTGGCTATCAGCACTCATATGTTGGGCCAATAGGCTTTAGGATTTAGGAGGGAGACAGGTGATCTTATTGAAATGTACAATATTCAGGGTCTTGGCTGGGTGGATGCTGCAAGACTTTCCTTTTGTGGGAGGATCTAGAACAAGGGGAAGGAGGGGCCAGTCTCTGCTTGAATGTCACCCGTCACCGTTATGTTTCAATAGTTCCATATGTGCAGACATAGTCGTCAGGGATACTAGACTGCTCCCTGATCTCCCACATCAGGTAGGAGGAGCAACCACTGCCCTAAATGCTATTTCTACCCCTTTAAACTAAAAAAGATGGAAGAATCTTACCTTGTTCGTCTTACTCACTGAAGCCCAGTATTCACCTCAGCCTGCACTTATGCCAACCACCAGCACCAAGTAGTTAAATGCAATCCTTAGAAACAGACCAAATACGTTGTAGGCTACAACAAACTTCCTAACAGCCAGTCTCAATATCTCTCTTCTCTTTATTTTGTTTAGAAGAGTATGGAAGAATGAAAACACTGCAGTAATGAAATCCTGTAACTCCCTCTCTAACCGCATTGTGGGTGCACCTGAACGGATAGCAGAGTTTCAACAGGCAACTCAGTATTACCTTCTGAAGGCAATTAGGGAAAGGCAGTATATACAGGGTCAGCCAGCAATGCCCACATCCATGAATTAATTTTAAAAGAAATCTTCACGTTGTCAGAACTGAAAATACATATAAGTCATCAGAATTGAAGAGGTTGATAACAGCAGACTTGGAAATAAGCTAGAAAATTGTCTCCAACTGAGACCAAGAAGGAGAGCTGAAAAGAATCAGTTAAGTACGAACTTAAAGAGTTGTGAAAGGAGTGATATTTCTCGAGGAATAGATATCGGTAACAGAGGTTGCTCGGAAACAGGTTGAAACTTGGTTTTGTTGTTTATGTTAAGATGATGGTTCAGCCGCATTTAGAACACTGTGTACAGTTCTGGTCACCACATTACCAAAAGGATGTGGATGCATTGGAGAGGGTACAGAGAAGGTTTACGAGGATGTTGCCTGGTATGGAAAGTGCTAGCTATGAAGAGAGGTTGAGTAGGTTAGGTTTATTTTCACTAGAAAAAAGGAGATTGAGGGGGGACCTGATTGAGGTTTACAAAATCATGAAAGGTATGGACAGGTGGATAGAGACAAGCTTTTTCCCAGGATGAAGGATTCAATAACGAGAGGTCATGCTTTCAAGGTGAGAGGTGGAAAATTTAAGGGGGATACACGCAACAAGTACTTCACATAGAGTGTGGTGGGAGTTTGGAACGCGTTGCCAGCAGAGGTGGTAGAGGCAAGCATGGTAGATTCATTTAAGATGCGTCTGGACAGATGCATGAATAGGTGGGGAGCAGAGGGATACAAATGCTTAGGAATTAACCGATAGGTTTGGACAGTATATTTGGATCAGCTCAGGCTTGAAGGGTTGAAGGGCCTGTTCCTGGGCTGTAAATTTTCTTTGTTCTTTGTTCGCTATCTCTTCTTAAATTGTCCTGTCTACATAATATAGCCTTTTTCCCTCTTTTTTGTGATAAACTAATGATCACTTGTTTGAGAATAATTTGCGGTATTGTGTGACTATGTTCCAGTAACCAACTTAAGTTAGCTTAATTAAACCTAAGTTAAACATGATCTATCACTCTAGTTTCACTCTGGAATCTAATCAGTCCATTTGTACCATCAACTGGGACCATAACATTACCTATGGGAAATACACAAATAATGAGCCTGGCTTCCAATAATTATGTAATAATATCTGCAGGGTGTTTTAATTCATGCCTCAAAAATGACATAAACATTTGGTCCCTGTGTCATTCTGGTCCATCGGGCATACAGATGAAAAAAATAAGGGTAGACTTTTTTGTTTCAGTACCGTGACAGTAAACTGATGCATTAGATTGTCCACTCTTTATATAAATCTGGTTCAATGATTCTGGGGGTTGAAAATTGGACAAGTTCTATAACAGATATACAATTCGTGCCACAGGATTATTGCCCAAGAAGCAAAGGCAATATTTTACCCACAAATTATTTTGAAACCAGTAAGACTATCGATATTGAAGAGTATGAATTAAATAGAACTTGTACTACAACTACAGCTAAAATATTTCCTGTCAATAGCCACCAATGACTGGATAGAACCATTGGAAAGTTACAGTAAGGAAAAGACAGTCATGCTCATTGAGGAGAAGTGGAATTGAAACCACCAAAACTTTGCTTTGCTATAAGTAAGAACAGGATTCCTAGTTTGAACTGCATTACAATGTATAAAGTACAAATATTTTCAGTCCACCTAATTCCACTTCAGTGGGCTAGTAAATTCATTTTACTGATGTGGTATGATATAAATTCTAAAGCTCTGAATAACTTTTTTTTGGAGTTCATTGATCAATATAGAAAGAATTAATTTGATTTTAATTAGTCATTTACAAGCTGTTCAAGGGGACATGGCTGTACATACATTCTATACATTCATGAATAAACTAAGTGCCCTCTCATGTTTGTTGTATTTATCTGGCATTTGCCACAGTAGATATTTTAAAAATCCATTGTATTACGATCCCTATAGAAACTAATAATCTTTGACAAGATATGTGAATTTTCAATGATCAATTTAAAGGAATTGCACAGCACAATTGTAACTTTGAAGACTCTTAATGTAACAAGCTGGAGTGGAAGCAAGTCATCCCCAATCCTCAGAAACTGCCTGAGGAATTAGGAAGAAGTTCAGTCAGTCCCAGCCTTTTACCTCCTTTAATGTACTCATGTCTCCCCATTTTGCCAAATCATAAATTCAAATGAATACTGAAAGAAGTTTTAAGAAAACATTCAAACCAACCAGCAACAGTTCAAAAGATATAGGAGCAGAATTCAGATGTTTGATCAATCAAGTCTGATCTGCCATTTGATCTTGCTCATATCTTTCCACACTGTAAGTAATCTAATCTAATCTAATATGTTTCCCAATCCCATTCTCCTGCCATTGCCCATAACCCTTAAACCCCTTACAAATCACAAGTCTATCTATTTCTGTCTTAAATACAATCAATGACTTGGGCTCCACAGCCCTCTCTGCCAATGAGTTCCACAGATTACCATCCTCTCACTAAAGAAATTCCTCCTCATCTCAGTTCTAATGTTTGTCTCTTCACTCTAAGGCTGTGCCTTTGGGTTGTAGCCTCTCCTACTAGTGGAAACATCTTCATGACCTCTCTGGCAAATTTTCTTCTTGGCCTTACAAAGGCAACTCTTCAAGATAGAGAAGCATTCCTTTCATCAACAGGCAATCCTTTGGAATCTGTCTGGTAATTAACAGAGAACTCTCAGCTTCTCCTCTTTGCTGACCACACCAGCTGTGACCTTTGTCTCTTTGTGAGACTTCTATTTCTCTCCCTCTCTTATCTATCCAACACCTTAGAGTTCGAAAATCTGTCCACCGTTAATTAAGCTACTTTTGCCTATCTTGTCAGGTATGGATACTTTGCACTTTACTTCTATCAAATCTCACTCTGAGACTCTGTCCACATAATAACCAAGCCACTCACCTTTGCTGTCATGCAGAATTCAAAGCACTTTACACCATTTAACCTGGAATTAAAAAGAAAATCTCATTGTAATCATCTCATAAAACCTCACATCTGCAACAATCCTTTTAGGGAAACTGGCATTGCTTGATTTGCTACTGTAAATGGCTACATCCTTTTGAGTTTGTGATATCAACTTTGTGCCCTTTCTTTCTAAACTGCAGTTTATATAGTAATTTGTAACAGTTTATATTAATGGATACACGAGGGTGAATTTCAGTCAGTGTAATTGAGTTAAGCTTTATTTTACCTTTGTTTTATCTTTTCCCATTTGAACAGTTTACATTCTCTTCAATCACAAGCATGAAATGGATTATTTTGTGTCTGTGCCTGCACAGTCAGGCCCTGAGAAGAAGCATTTTGATTCATATTCTTCACTCACCAGTGACGGTGCAGTAAAATTGTATTGAGGTAGAAGATGAGCCATTATCTCTTTGAATGGCAAAGTACCTCCAAGAGCTGAGTGGCTTTCTTACATTCTTATTTCTTAGTACCATTCAGTCAGGGGAAAAGATAAAGCAAAAGTAAAATAAAGCTTAACTCAATTATACTGACTGAAATTCACCCTCATGTATCCATTAATATAAACTGTTACAAATTACTATATAAACTGCAAAGTTGATATCACAAACTCAAAAGGATGTAGCCATTTACAGCAGCAAATCAAGCAATGCCAATTTCCCTTCTAGGTAAGCAAATCTTAAATGATTTTAAACAACTAGATTTCATGTTTGTAACATTTCAGTTAACAGAATCTATCTGGTCTCCATTTCTTTATTTGGGCAATACACTTTTAACCCCTCTCATATTCAAAATATTATATTATGTGGTAATAATTAATCTTTCCAAAGCATCAAATTGTTACTTTACTAAACCCTCTGAAACTGTTGTCAAATAAAATATGATCAAAAATTTGATCTTCATGGCTTGATTTAAGTACTGTATGTCCTCCTCACTGCACTCTCCACAACTTACAAAGCAATCAGATTAGTACACCCCATACCTTCAACCACAGAATTAGCACTCCCGCTATCTCTTAACCATACTAAATTCCACAAGTTTGCTGACAACTGCAGATTGATTGATAAATTTAATTTCTTGCTTTTCAATTCTGTTATTTTCACTGTCTCACTTTACTTGGCAGTTTTACTCAGCTTTACACCCTTGTATTTGTCTTTCACATTCCTGATAGTGAATCTGCCAAATCAGAGTCTACATCAGAGTGGTGCTGGAAAAGCACAGCTGGTCAGGCAGCATCCAAGGAGCAGGAAAATCGAGGTTTCGGGCAAAAACCCGTCATCAGGAATCATGTCATTACTTGATGAAAAACAGTTAAATAATGAGATTCTTTTCCTGGAGTACTCACTGAACCCTTTGAATGTAATAACTTCATAAACTTCCCCAAAATCATTTCACCTGTGTTAGGCTTTACAATACTTGCTCAGGTGATACTTTTATTTCCTTTAAGTCTCCCCATTAGATTAGATTACCTACAGTGTGGAAACAGGCCATTTGGCCCAACAAGTCCACACTGACCCTCTGAACAGCAACCCACCCCCCTCCCGTACATTTACCCCTGACTAATATACCTAACACTATGGGCAATTTTGCATGGCCAATTCACCTAACTTGCACATCTTTGGACTGTGGGAGGTAACTCACACAGACATGGGGAGAATGTGCAAACTCCACACAGACAGTTGCCTAAGGCCAGAATCAAACCCAAGTCTCTGATGCTGTGAGGAAACAGCACTAACCACTGAGCCACCATGCCACCCTATATACTCTGGTTCCTACACTGTAAAACTATTTGACTTTAATCTTTAAATGTGCCTCTATCCATACCTAATTTTATTCTTTGTATCTATATTTTACCTAATTTTATCTAATAATAGCATCATGTTTTTACTCAGTAACTTGCAACAATATTCATTTGTGGGAATTGTATATTGCTGGCAGGACCAGCCTTCCCTCTTTGCCCATGAAAAGGTGGTGATGAGCTACTTCTTCAACCTCGTCAGTCTAAATGAGGACGAGGAATTGACACAAGCTTGGCATTTTCCTGTGTATTGTATTGCCGACTACAATAAACTCAACTTTGATCTGGTTTGAAAATAAATTTCTGCTGAGAGTCAAGGGGGGCTAAATTAGCTATTTCATTCATAGTACGCTGTCTATGCTACAGACGTGCCTTGTGACTGTGACAGTCATAAATGCATTCAGAGAATTTTCCAGCTGTCACAATGTTCTTGCGCCAACCCAATGCTATTTTATGCAGGATATGAGGACATCTGCTTCACATTGCTACCCATGAAAGATTATTCATCCTGGCTTAATGAGGATTCAGCTGTACACGTCTGTCTGCACATTATCCTTTTCCCTCACTTGACTGAATAAATCTTTTTGGGTAGAAAAGATCAAGACATATGATAGTCATGTAGCATGATGCTCTGGAAGCTACATCAATTAAGTTTATAGCAACAGATGGTGTCTAACGTATGATAGAGTTGCACTAATCGCTCAATTGCACCCAATATTAACAATCTAATATTGTAAGGAACAACAAAACGTGATACGGCAACCAAGTTTGGTAGAACAAGGGTATCCAAACTCTAGAACCAAAATTCTTTAAACACCATTGTATTAGTCCAATTTGAATTTTATGAGGTTGAAGCCATGGATGGAGGTGGACAGAGTACCTCCAAGGTGATATTGTGCCCTAAACCAGAGCCCTTAAATATTGTCAACAGCTCGAAATGTGTGGTAAATAAAAACCAAAAGAACTGCAGATGCTGTAAAACAGAAACAAAAGCAGAAATTGCTGGAAAAGCTCAGCAGGTTTAGCATAACTGAACTTTTGAGGAACGGTCACTTGACCCGAAATGTTAACTCTGATTTACCTCCACAGGTGCTTTCAGAACTGCTGAGCTTTGAAGATAAATCAGAGATAGCGTTTCAGGTCAAGTGACCATTCCTGAGAAATTCAGATATGCCAGGCCTGCTGAATTTTCAAAGTTTGTGCGAAGATTTGTAGCTCGGGTGCTCGTTGTTGTGGTTCTGTTCGCCGAGCTGGAAGTTTTTGTTGCAAACGTTTGGTCCCCTGGCTAGGCGACATCATCGGTGCTTGGGAGCCTCCTGCTAAGCGCTTCTTTGATGTTTCCTCCGGTGTTTATAGTGGTCTGTCCCTGCCGCTTCCGGTTGTCAGTTTCAGCTGTCCGCTGTACTGGTTGGTATATTGGGTCCAGGTCGATGTGTTTGTTGATGGAGTTTGTGGATGAATGCCATGCCGCTAGGAATTCCCTGGCTGTTCTCTGTCTGGCTTGCCCTATGATAGTAGTGTTGTCCCAGTCGAATTCATGTTGCTTGTTGTCTGCGTATGTGGCTACTAAGGATAGCTGGTCGTGTCGTTTTGTGGCTAGTTGATGTTCATGTATGCGGATTGTTAGCTGTCTTCCTGTTTGTCCTATATAGTGTTTTGTGCAGTCCTTGCATGGTATTTTGTACACTACATTAGTTTTGCTCATGTTGGGTATCGGGTCCTTCGTTCTGGTGAGTTGTTGTCTGAGCGTGGCTGTTGGTTTGTGTGCCGTTATGAGTCCTAGGGGTCGCAGTAGTCTGGCTGTCAGTTCTGAGATGCTCCTGATGTATGGTAGTGTGGCTGGTCCTTTTGGTTGCGGTATGTCCTTGTTCCGTGGTCTTTCTCTTAGGCATCTGTTGATGAAGTGAACAGTGCCGTCACGTCGAATGATATCATGGTTTCTTCTTTGTCTTTGTCGACGTGACGTCACTGTTCACTTCGATTGACAAAACCCTAGCCAGAGAAACAATAGCCAACCTACTGGACATACAGAACAGAAAACAGGACGCTGAACCTATCAACAAAGACGGCATACTTAAACTACTGGACTTGTGCCTCACAACACACTTCACATTCAACAACCAGATATACAAACAAATCAACGGAACACCCATGGGATCACCAATCTCGGGACTCATAGCAGAGGCAGTTATGCAAAGGTTAGAACAAACAGTCCTACCACAAATTCAACCCAAACTCTGGGTCAGATATGTCGATGACATGTTTGTAATCATTAAAAACACAGAAATAGAAAAAACACACCTGATCATCAACACCACACTCACAGGAATCCGATTCACGGGAGAAGAAGAAAAGGATAGCCAACTCCCATTCCTAGACGTGATGGTACAGAGAACACCGAACGGAGAATTCACTACAAGGGTATACAGGAAAGCCACACACACAGACCAAGTGCTAAACTATGAAAGTAACCACCCCAACACACACAAACGAAGCTGCATCCGGACACTATTCAAAAGGGCCACAACACACTGCAGTACACCAGAACTGCAAAAAGAAGAGGAACACCTATACATGGTATTCGCCAAAAACAGATACCCGCGCAACTTCATCAACAGATGCCTAAGAGAAAGACCACGGAACGAGGACATACCACAACCAAAAGGACTAGCCACACTACCATACATCAGGAGCATCTCAGAACTGACAGCCAGACTACTGCGACCCCTAGGACTCATAACGGCACACAAACCAACAGCCACGCTCAGACAACAACTCACCAGAACGAAGGACCCGATACCCAACATGAGCAAAACTAATGTAGTGTACAAAATACCATGCAAGGACTGCACAAAACACTATATAGGACAAACAGGAAGACAGCTAACAATCCGCATACATGAACATCAACTAGCCACGAAACGACACGACCAGCTATCCTTAGTAGCCACACACGCAGACAACAAGCAACATGAATTCGACTGGGACAACACTACTATCATAGGGCAAGCCAGACAGAGAACAGCCAGGGAATTCCTAGCGGCATGGCATTCATCCACAAACTCCATCAACAAACACATCGACCTGGTCCCAATATACCAACCAGTACAGCGGACAGCTGAAACTGACAACCGGAAGCGGCAGGGACAGACCACTATAAACACCGGAGGAAACATCAAAGAAGCGCTTAGCAGGAGGCTCCCAAGCACTGATGATGTCGCCTAGCCAGGGGACCAAACGTTTGCAACAAAAACTTCCAGCTCGGCGAACAGAACCACAACCTGCTGAATTTTCCAGCGAATTCTTATTTTGAATGATATTATGCGGAATTTGGATTCTTGTTTTATTTTCTATTAAGCTTGCTATTTTCCTATGAACATAAAAATAAATTTCTTGGGGACCAACTGGTAAAAATTACAATTAATAATGTTTCTATAAGACGAAGCGTTAAAACTCACCATTGAGTGTATGCACCACCTGGATGGTAAAGTGGTATTTATTTGAAAAAACACAAATTGCTTGAATATTATTCCTGTCACATTTGACGCCCTACCAGCCTCGTGTCAAGATGTGCACGCCCTCTCACCCCAGACCACACCCCGCAGGCCTCGCGCCATCTTTGATGCAGGTGGTTGGCCGAGGGCGTCGCCAGTTGTTCCGCCAGGCATTGCATTGCTAGTACGCATGCCCACAATCCTAGGTCCAGAACAGGGTCTCCGCCCCTCAGCACTCCCCCCGCCCCTTCCCGCCCAAATATGATCTCCGCCCCGCCCCCTTGCAGCATCAAGCGCATGGCCCCGCCCACATACGGACCCCGCCCCCGCCTCCTATTCTGCCTTCCCCGCCCCCGATTCCCCTGCACCCAACCAATCTCCAGGAATGTGGTAAACAAGCTGGTTCTGAAGATCCACAAGCAAAGGTCGACTGAGCGATGTCAACTTGTGCATTCGGCAACAAAGATAATTCGCTCACTCCTGACCGCTACCTACAAACCAGACTGCGGTGTGTGTCTCAAAGAAAATCTTCGCTTTCAACAATTTCCCTGCAATTGTTAGGTGTAGGGTCAATTAACAGAACTCAGAATAAAACTTAGTTCCTCATAGTTCCATTGTCAGAATAGCATCGTACAAAATGAAAATAATGCTGCTTTTTCTTTTTCTGATTTCTATCCCTGCGTTAATATCCGCTGATTACATACTAATGGAATCATACCGGCAGAAGGTAATCATTTACTACGAGTTTCTAAATCCGCTAATTTACTGCTTAAATTTAACGCTTCGAAATATTTGTCATAACTTTCTTAATTCGCTGCTTAATTTTGTTTTGATTTGAACAGAGGCATGCGAACTCTTTGTCAAATGATCAGAAACCAGCCGGAAGAGCCCTGAAGGTTGTCAACCAGTCCGTGCATGTAAAAAGAAATGTGCATTTTAATAAGTTGCGAAATGTTACTCAGTAAAATATAAAGGCTGAGGTAAAAACAATGACTGCAGATGCTGGAAACCAGGGGCTATTGATCATATACTTTACATCCGAGCTTTAAAGAGTTATTCTCACCCACTGTGATTTACAAGCTTCACACGCTTTTACTGAAACTAAGTTGTGACCAATGCAAATAACAAAGAAATAAAATACTAAATGAAATCCCGGACTAGATTAAACCGAGAGCGATATAAATGAATCCTCGTGAGGTTTCAGTTATGTAACCACTGTCTTGAATCGAATTTAATTTAAGGTTGGGTACTACTTCGATTCGCTGAGAGTTGTTATGTACTCGATTGATCAGCTGTCAATGCATAGAGGTCGACCTTTCCACTAAAGGATGAATTATTATGGTGTCTCTGTTGCAGGTTTAACACTAAATGTTTTGATTATCAATTGTTCAAGATTAATTTGACAAAGGAGCATCAAGAAACTGATAATGGAATGTAAACTAGCATTCTCGTGTTTGGCCAAGTGTTTCATAAATGGGTTTCATAGAAGATTTCGCTCCTTGAACGTTAATAACTTTTCTCACGCGATTCTCTGCTGCTTTACTCATTAATTTTATATCCGGTCTCCAGAGTGTAGCTCAGCACAATCTTCTGGTCAGCTCATTGGTTCGAGGACCCTCTGGTGTTCAAATCATTGTTTGAATACCAACTAGGCAGAGTTTCAAACAATGCTAGCGACGAACTTCTGTTAACATGTTACTGTGCAATTTTCAACGATGTAGCTGAGAAAGAGAAGTTGGCCGCCAACGTTATCTACAGAGACCTGGAGATCCTGATGGGCAGGGTTTTTTTATTTCAAAAATATAGTTTATTCATAAAATTATGTGGATCTCTATATAATTGGTCATGCCATTCTTGTGCACACATTACATTGCTTTACACACAGACATTGAAATTTATTTTTCCTATATACAAGTCTGTACATTTACTGTCCAGCTCTTCTGCTGAGGCGTCAGCGGAGCCCAAATGACTGGGTGGGCCCTCTGTTCTTCTTAGGCAGGCAGATGTTACACGGTGGTCTTTCCACACCGCGCCTTGGCGGCAGCTGCCCCAAGCTTCAGCACATCCCTCAACACATAGTACTGGACCTTGGAATGTGCCAGTTCTGCAACACTCAGTTGATGTCAACTCCTTCAGCTGGAAGATCAACAGGTTTCGGTCCGCACAAAGAGACTCTTTCACCGAGTTGATGATCCTCCAGGCACAGTTGGTGTTCGTCTCAGTGTGCGTCCCGGGGAACAGACCATAGAGCACTGAGTCCCGCGTCACGGCGCTGCTCAGGACAAACCTCGACAAACACCACTGCATTCCTCTCCAGACTTCTTCTGCATAGGCACATTCCAGAAGGAGGTGTGTGACGGTCTCGTCCCCCCCGCAGCCGCTTCGAGGGCAGTGTGTGGTGCAGCAGAGAGTCCAGGCCCGCATAAAGGATCCCACAGCCAGAGCCCTTATCACCACCAGCCAAGCCATGTCTTGGTGCTTTGTTGGAAAATTCTGGCACTGAGGCATTCTGCTAAATGACTTTGACAGTCTGCTTAGGGAACCGCTCGAAAGGATCTGCCCTCTCCTTTTCCCGAAGGGTCTCAAGGACACTATGTGCTGACCACTTCCTGATGGACTTGTGGTCAAAGGTGTTTTTCTTCATAAACTTCTCCACAAAGGACAGGTGATACAGAACGGTCCAACTACTTGGAGCATTCCGCGGCAGCGAGGCCAGGCCCATCCTTCACAATACCAGGGACAGGTAGAATCTCAGGACATAGTGACACTCAGTATTTGCATACTGGGGATCCATGCACAGCTTGATGCAGCCACACACAAAAAGGTGGCCATCAGGGTGAGGGTGGTATTGGGTGTGTTTTTTCCCCCGTTGCCCAGATCTTTATACATCGAGTCCCTTCAGATCTGGTCCATCGTTGATCTCCATATAAAATGGAAGATGGCCCGAGTGACTGCAGTGGCACAGGTTCTGGGAATAGGCCAGACCTGTGCCATGTATAACAGCAATGACAGTGCCTCACACCTGATGACCAGATTTTGGTGGTGAAGAGGATGGCCATCCTCTTTCCCCAGGAAAGAGGAGACAATGTCACCGGATGCTGTCAGCCTAAACAGAATTAGCCATCTTGGTCAGTGTGATGTTTACAGTCTGGAGGAAGGTGCAGCAAGATGGCAACACAGTTAATGACTTTCTGCACTCCACAGGGGTAAGTACCATTTCTTCTCTCTTTTAACCTCACACCCATTCTAACCTTGCTACTGTACCCACATCTATCAAGGCTTATGACTGTTACTATTGCATGCAGCATCTTCCCTTTTTGGCTCTGACCCATTATTAGATTAGGTTACATTACATTACAGCGTGGAAACAGGCCCTTCGGCCCAACAAGTCCACACCGACCCGCCGAAGCGCAACCCACCCATACCCCTACATTTACCCCTTACCTAACACTACAGGCAATTTAGCATGGCCAATTCACCTGACCTGCACATCTTTGGACTGTGGGAGGAAACCGGAGCACCCGGAGGAAACCCACGCAGACACGGGGAGAACGTTCAAACTCCACACAGTCAGTCGCCTGAGGCGGGAATTGAACCCGGGTCTCTGGCGCTGTGAGGCAACAGTGCTAACCACTGTGCCACTGTGCTGCCCATAAAGCAAGGGGAAATCTGACAGATCCGATTATATCCAGGTGGTTTTCCTTTAGAAACCGATTTAAAAGCCGCGACACTGCGATGGCCGGTAATCGAACCCGGGTCAACTACTTAGAGAGCAGCTATGCTCACCACTATAGCACCATCACCCTGCTAGCACCCTCTGATTATATTGCTCCCAAACTACGAACCCTACCTTGCACTCTTTACTCTCTGACACTTCACCATCTTTTCTGCACTTGATTCACCATTAAGAACTCCACCAGTCACTTTTATCTCACTCAATCCTTCCTTTGTCTCATTGCAGGAGAAAAAGTCCATAATAGGGCTGAAAGCACCAAGACAGCCAGCTGACATTTGTCTCTTCACACCACACAAGGACAAAATCCATGAGCTTATGGGAGAGGACCATGACCCAAACACTGAGGGCTCCAAGTACCTCACAACCAAGTAAGCTTCATTGTGCTACACTGTTATTTTTTCCCATTATCAGCGACTATGAACATAATATAACGATGCTCAAGACCATTCCTTTGCTGAAACTCATTCCTTCTCGTGTCTTATACAGGCTTAGTAGCATCAGGACAGCCTCTGCCAGTATCAAACATCCCTTGTTGATTTCAGCTCTTCCTCCAGCTCTGAGGAAGAAGATGCAGATCCCTCAGAGGACGTACCAGCAATACTGTCTTCGGCACCTTCTACCAACTCTGATTATCTCACCACGGTCGGTATTTAATCTGGAGTACACTTGGGAGCACATTCTGATGAGCACATGACTGTCAGAGAACAAACACACACTCAACTTCAGGCAGTGTCACATCACATGTCAGCCATTAATAACTTCACTCAAATGCAAAAACAGACACAGAAGCAACAGGTACATTTATTTGAGATCCTCAGTAAATTGGATCAAAAGATTGGAGGAGTCCACCAACATTGTCAGTTCTATGTTGGCTGCAGGACTCATATACCTGTCTCCATGGACAGTTCCAGACATCAGTTCTGGAAGTCACTGCCACACACAGAGATCAGCACAGAAGAGAATAAAATTGAAGGGAATGCAACCCAGAATTCTCTACTCAGTACACTCCAGACATGCTCAACCCCTCATCTTCCATTCTATCTACAGTCCTCAGTTCCAGGTAAGTTGAAATCAAGGATGGTAAAACCACTGGGCAGGACATTCTCTGCACATCTGGCTCTCTAGCTGTACAAACCCTCAGGATCATCCACCCAAATCTTCAAGGCCAACAGATTTCACTACAGTTGAAAAGTGTGGCACTAGAAAAGCACAGCAGGTCAGGCAGCATCCAAGGAGCAGGAGAATCGACGTTTCGGGCATAATCTCTTTATCAGGAAGGGATTATGCCTGAAATGATGATTCTCCTATTCCTCAGATGCTACCTGACCTGCTGTGCTTTTCCAGTGCCACACTTTTCGACTCTGATCTCCAGCATCTGCAGTCCTCACTTTCTCGTAGATTCCACTTGTGAGCAGGCAGCCTCCACCTAGCGGCACACACTGGGCCTGCACCAGACCTTTGAGGGCAGGTGGATGGCATGGGTGACACTTCATTGTAAATTAACTATCACATAGTACAGTGTGGGGATTTGGTAGCTTAGTGATAGTGTCACTGAACTAGTAATCCAGAGTCAGAGTTGAAAAGTGTGGCACTGGAAAAGCACAGCAGGTCAGGCAGCATCTGAGGAGCAGAAGAGTCGACATATTGGGCATAAGCCATTCACCTTGAATAAAGTAATTCAGAGTGCAAGGCTAATGTTCTGGTGATTTAAACTCTAATCCCATCATGGCAGCGGTCCACTGCAGACCGTGATGACAACCAGCAGTCAGGCCACATGAAGGACTGCTGCACTGGTCTGTTGTGCAGAGTCCTTGGAGAGAGACTGTGATATTTGTCTTCTTAACTTTGCTTCTTGGTCTTCGGTATATGGTTATACGGTATATCATTGTAATGTAACATTTTTTTCCTCCTTTCTCTATTCTGTAACTAAGGATTGTACCTAGGTACTCTGTACCTAAGATAGCACCATGTGTTGGTGACATTGTTGCACTAACTAATCTTGTCACTGAAGAGGCTGTACCTAGGTACCTTTGTACCTAAAATGGCATTGTAAGTGGCAATGTGTAAACTTTTCACTGTACTCATATGAGTACTGTACATGTAACAATAAAGCTAATTAATTACTTCATTCAGTTATTCATTCATTCATTAGTCTAATGATGGTCATGTAACCAATGTTGATGGTTATAAAAACCTATGGTTTGCTAAGGTCTTTTTACAGAAGGAAATTTGCTATCCTTTTAATCTTGATGGTTAGATTAGATTCCCTACAGTATGGAAACAGGCCCTTTGCCCAACAAGTCAACACTGACCCTCCAAAGAGTAATCCACCCAGACCCATTCCACTACCCTATATTTACCCCTGACTAATGCACCTAACACTATGGGCAATTTAGCATGGCCAATTCACCGACCTGCACATCTTTGGATTGTGGGAGGAAACCGGAGCACCTGAAGGAAATTCACACAGACACGGGGAGAATCTTAAGTCTTTGGAACTCTCTTCCTGAGAGGGTGGTGAAAAGAAAGCCCCAAAAATGTTTAAGACAGAGGTGGATGGATTTACATTAAGCAAGAGATTGAAAGATTATTAAGGGTAGGCAGGAATACTGATTGGAGTTGACAGTTGGATAAGCCATGATCTTATTGAAATGCGGAGCAGCCTCAAATGGCTGCTCCTTGTTTGTATTGCTGTGCTTGTTTTATATATAAATTTTAGCTATAGTATTTCATGTTGTTTAACAGAGTGAATAAAAAATTGCTGAAATTCTGTTTCCAATTGTGCATAATCAAGAAAATGTGCAATTTAACCCGAACGTGTAGACAATTCAAGCAACTAGCAGGAAGTTTTTTTGTGTGTTTAAATAAACAGGATTATTTTCTTCTCCTGGATAAACGTATACTGCAAGCCTAATAAGAAAGACATCTTTTACTCCTGAAAGATAATTCAAGTGAATTAAGCACTGAAGCCATTTCAGGATTCTCTAGAAAGGATAGATTTTCTGCAGGTCACAAGGTTAGTTGCTTGTTCACTCACCACCAGAAGGTTGGTTTGGAGCATCAGTGAACTTAAAAGAAAACTAGCTTGAGACTTTACAATTTAACATTCCTCCAATTCTTTAAAATAGATGCTTTTGCTTTTAAATTGTTGCTACTGCTGTCCTACTGCAGACAGCATTTAAAGATCAAATGTTGACAAACAATGTTGCCACACCATATGGCTTCTCACAATACCACAATTTCCAAATTTGGTAATTGTCTTAGTTGATTAGTCACATCCTCATTTATTGTTTGAAGACATTCACCCTGAGACAATTAAGATAATCTTTGCTCCAAAAAAAACCATTAAATTTGGGAATGTCATTCGATGGACTTGATATGTATGTATCTTCACCTGGACTGTACTCTTTTGTCTCTGATAAAGTGAATCAGTTTTTGAATATACAGGTCAGATCATCGAAGCACATTGACATTTCGTGTGAAAAGTGGACAATTTCAAATAGTGCACATTAAAATAAACTTTATATATTAAAAGTTAGCATTTGACATGCAATTATAGGAAATGATAGTTAAATCACAAAGAATTGGAAAGAAGTCTGGGGTGTGTACTAGTATTTTATTAAAATGTCCAGAGATCCTATTTATTGTAATTTATAATGAACTGTTCCAAATCAATAAATGTGAAATAAACTCTTTAACTGCAATGGTGCATGAGCCTCTTATCCTTGATATACTGTTAATTCATAAAGTTATCGAACTAAATGTGAGATTATAATATCTACTTATGTTTCTTATTTCACGTTAATCAGGCTAAAAGCTAGTTTCTTTACTAACAAAGTGCAAGAATTATGAATAAAGTCTTACAACACTCTGAGCATTTGTATCTAGGTTGTGCATTGAATACTGTACTTCGTACTTTACAAAAAAGTGCATGCTTAATTTTATATTTTTATATGTATTAAACATTAATTTTATGGAATATAACTTCATTTTAATGCTGCATTTTCTTGTATGTATAACAAATGCATTTTATTACATGTATTCGTCCTTCTTCTTGGCTGAGAACAGAAAAGGAGCATTGAGGAACTTGCCAAAAATGTAAGTTTGATTTCTCTGGTATTATTTATTACAATGTGTTTTTACTTCAATATACTAGGTGAATAAATGTAAGTTTGCTCACTGAGCTGGAAGATTTGGTTTCAGACATTTCATCGCCATACTAGGTAACATCATCAGTGAGCCTCTGGTGAAGTACTGGTGTTAGTGACCTGCTTTCTATTTCTGTGTTTAGGTTTCCTTAGGTTGGTGATGTCATTTGCTGTGGTGACATCATTTAATGTTCCTTTTCTCAGAGAGTGGTAAATGGGGTCAAAGTCGATGTGTTTGTTGATAGAGTTCTGGTTGGAATGCCATGCTTCCAGGAATTCTCGTGTGTGTCTCTGTTTGGCTTGTCTTAGGATGGATGTGTTGCTCCAATCGAAGTGGTGGCCTTCCTCATCTGTATGTAAGGATACTAGTGAGAATGGGTCATATCTTTTTGTGACTAGTTGATGTTCATATTTCCTGGTGGCTAGTTTTCTGCCTGTTGTCCAATGTAGTGTTTGTTTCAGTTTTTGCAAGGTATGTTGTAAATGACATTAGCTTTCCTTATTGTCTGTATGGGGTCTTTCCAGTTCATCAGCTGCAATTTTAGTGTGTTTGTGGGTTTGTGGGCTACCATGATGCCAAGAGGTCTGAGTAGTCTGGCAATCATTTCTGAGATGTCTTTGATGTACGGGAGAATGGGTGGGGTTACTGTACACTATTTTTCCGCTTGTTTGAGTTTGTTGCTGAGAAATCAGCGGACTGTGTTCATTGGGTACCCATTCTTTTTGAATGCACTGTATAGATGATTTCCACTGCTCTTCATAATTCCTCTGTGCTGCAGTGTGTCATGGCTCATTGAAATAATATTCTGATGCAGCTTTGTTTGTGGGTGTTGGGATGATTGCTTCTGTAGTTCAATATTTGGTCAGTATGTGTTGTTTTCCTGTAGATGCTGGTTTGAACTTCCCCATTGGCTGTTCATTCTACTGTGACATCTAGGAATGGCAGTTTGTTGCTGTTTTCCTCCTCTTTAGTGAATTCTTTGCCAGTCAGGATATTATTGATGATTGTGAAGGTTTCCTCTAATTTGTTTCATTTAGTGATGACAAACTCAACGTTTGGATTGGATGGTTGGCAGAGCTGTTTGTTTGAGTCTCTACATTACTGCCTCTGCTAAGAACCCTGATATTGGAGATCCCATGAGTGTTCCATGGGTTTGCCTGTAGGTTTTGTTATTGAAAGTGAAGTGGGTGATAAGTCATAGGTCCACTAACTTGACAATGTTGTCCTTGCTGATGAAGTTGGTGGTGTTTGATGTATGTGTCTTTGGTTCTTCTAATAGTGTAGTCAGTGTTTCCTTGGCCAAGTTGATGTTGATGGATGTGAACAGGGCTGTTACGTCAAAAGAGACCATTATTTCATCCTCTCCTATCTTGGTGTCTTTGACGGTGTTCAGGAATTCTTGGGTGGAGTGGATGGAGTGGTGTGAATCTTCTACTAAGTGTTTTGGTCTTTGGTGTAGCTCCTTGGCTAATCTGTACATTGGTGTTGCAGGTATGGGTCTGAGGGGCTCCTGGTTTGTGAATTTTGAGTAATACGAAGAAGCGTGGTATATTGGATCCGTCTGGTTTCATTTTTTGAAAGTCTGATTTACTTAATTCTCCAGATTTCTGAAGTTTTTTGAGTAGGGCTGTGATTCAGTTCTCTAGTTGTGGGGTCGGGTCTATTGCCACCTGTTGGTAAGTGTCAGTATCTGCAAGCAGTACATACACTTTCTCAATGTAATCTGTTCAGTTTAAAATGACCATCAGGTGTCCTATGTCTGCAGGTAGGATCACAATGATTTTATCTTTTTTGAGTCCTTCTATTGCTTTCCTTTCCTGTGTATTAGTTGTTTCCTTCCTTTTTCCTGCTTAATGTTGGTGTGACTGTCTGTCTAATGGTTTGCCAGTTTCTTCTGTGAGTTTGTTCTCTTTCAGTGTTGTTTCTAATGTTGCTAAGAAATCTTTCTTGTCCGCATCTTGGAAGTTGTAATTTAATCCTCTTAGATTAGATTAATTTACTTACAGTGTGGAAACAGGCCCTTCAGCCCAACAAGTCCACACCGACCCACTGAAGCGCAACCCACCCATACATTTACCCCTTCTCCTAACACTATGGGAAATTTAGCATGGCCAATTCACCTAACCTGCACATCTTTGGACTGTGGGAGGTAACCGGAGCAGACACGGGGAGAATGTGCAAACTCCACACAGTCAGTCGCCTGAGGCGGGAATTGACCCCGGGTAAAAACAATGACTGCAGATGCTGGAAACCAGATTCTGGATCAGTGGTGCTGGAAGAGCACAGCAATTCAGGCAGCATCCGAGGACAGGCAAAATCGACGTTTCGGGCAAAAGCCCTTCATCAGGAATAAAGGCAGAGAGCCTGAAGCGTGGAGAGATAAGCTAGAGGAGGGTGGGGGTGGGGATAGAGTAGCATAGAGTACAATATGTCAGTGGGGAAGGAGATGAAGGTGATAGGTCAGGGAGGAGAGGGTGGAGTGGATAGGTGGAAAAGGAGCTGGGAAGGTCGGACAAGTCCGGACAAGTCAGGGGATCATGTTGCTGGAGGTTAGAAACTAGGATGAGGTGGGGGAAGGGGAAATGAGGAAACTGTTGAAATCCACATTGATGCCCTGGGTTTGAAGTGTTCCGAGGCGGAAGATGAGGCGTTCTTCTTCCATGCGTCTGGTGGTGAGGGAGCAGCGGTGGAGGAGGCCCAGCACCTCCATATCCTCGGCAGAGTGGGAGGGGGAGTTGAAATGTTGAGCCACGGGGCGATTTGGTTGATTGGTGCGGGTGTCTCGGAGATGTTCCCTAAAGCGCTCTGCTAGGAGGCACCCAGTCTCCCCAATGTAGAGGAGACCGCATCGGGAGCAACGGATACAATAAATGATATTAGTGGATGTACAGGTAAAACTTTGATGGATGTGGAAGGCTCCTTTAGGGCCTTGGATGGAGGTGAGGGAGGAGGTGTGGGCACAGGTTTTACAGTTCCTGCGGTGGCAGGGGAAAGTGCCAGGATGGGAGGGTGGGTCGTAGGGGGGCGTGGACCTGACCAGGTAGTCACGGAGGGAACGGTCTTTGCGGAAGGCGGAGAGGGGTGGGGAGGGAAATATATCCCTGGTGGTGGGGTCTGTTTGGAGGTGGCGGAAATGTCGGCGGATGATTTGGTTTATGCGAAGGTTGGTAGGGTGGAAGGTGAGCACCAGGGGCATTCTGTCCTTGTTGCGATTGGAGGGGTTGGGTCTGAGGGCGGAGGTGCGGGATGTGGACGAGATGCGTTGGAGGGCATCTTTAACCACGTGGGAAGGGAAATTGCGGTCTCTAAAGAAGGAGGCCATCTGGCGTGTTCTATGGTGGAACTGCTCCTCCTGGGAGCAGATACGGCGGAGGCGGAGGAATTGGGAATACGGGATGGCATTTTTGCAAGAGGTAGGGTGGGAAGAGGTGTAATCCAGGTAGCTGTGGGAGTCGGTGGGTTTGTAGAAAATGTCAGTGTCAAGTCAGTCGTCATTAATGGAGATGGAGAGGTCCAGGAAGGGGAGGGAGGTGTCAGAGATGGTCCAGGTAAATTTAAGGTCAGGGTGGAATGTGTTGGTGAACTTGATGAATTGCTCAACCTCCTCGCGGAAGCACGAGGTGGCGCCAATGCAGTCATCAATGTAGCGGAGGAAGAGGTGGGGAGTGGTGCCGGTGTAATTACGGAAGATCAACTTCTCTACGTAGCCAACAAAGAGACAGGCATAGCTGGGGCCCATACGTGTGCCCATGGCTACCCCTTTGGTCTGGAGGAAGTGGGAGGATTCAAAGGAGAAATTGTTAAGGGTGAGGACCAGTTCGGCCAAACGAATGGGAGTGTCGGTGGAGGGGTACTGTTGGGAACGTCTGGAGAGGAAAAAACGGAGGGCTTGGAGGCCCTGGTCATGGCGGATGGAGGTGTAGAGGGATTGGATATCCATGGTGAAGATGAGGCGTTGGGGGCCGGGGAAACGGAAGTCTTGGAGGAGGTGGAGGGCGTGGGTGGTGTCTCGAACGTATGTGGGGAGTTCCTGGACTAGGGGGGATAGGACAGTGTCGAGGTAGGTAGAGATGAGTTCAGTGGGGCAGGAGCATGCTGAGACAATGGGTCGGCCAGGGTGGTCAGGCTTGTGGATCTTGGGAAGGAGGTAGAACCGGGCAGTGCGGGGTTCCCGGACTATGAGGTTGGAAGCTGTGGGTGGGAGATCTCCTGAGGTGATGAGGTTCTGTATGGTCTGGGAGATGATGGTTTGGTGATGGGGGGTGGGGTCATGGTCAAGGGGGCGGTAGGAAGAGGTGTCCTCGAGTTGGCGTTTGGCTTCAGCGATGTAGAGGTCAGTGCACCAACTACCACTGCGCCCCCTTTGTCCACTGGCTTGATGGTGAGGTCAGGATTGGAGCAGAGGGATTGGAGGGCTGCGCGTTGTGAGGATGAGAGGTTGGAGTGGGGGAAGGGGGTCGACAGGTTGAGGCGGTTAATGTCCCGGTGGCAGTTGGAAATGAAGAGGTCGAGGGCAGGTAATAGGCCAGCGCGGGGTGTCCAGGTGGATGCAGTGTGTTGGAGGTGGGCGAAGGGGTCCTCGGAAGGTGGGCGGGAGTCCTGATTGTGAAAGTAAGCTCGGAGGCGGAGGCGACGGAAGAATTGTTCGATGTCACGGCGTGTATTACAAATCTTCTCAAAACTTGCTAAGGCGAGGTGAATTTTATCAGCATGTTAATTTGTCTTCTTTATTTGGTTATTTATAGAGACTATGATTTTGTGAAGTGTTACTATGGTTAACATTTTTCCAAAGTGACCTTTGAAAGTAAAAACAGAAGCATTATTAAGTTGCACAAGAATAATACGTAGCACTGATTTACTTTGAGTTTGATCTGTTTGGATGTTTTAGTTGCTTGCATCAGTAATTTCTCATTAAAATGTCACTCCTCAATTTCCTTCAGCCTGAGGGGAAGCTTGAAATTTACAGTATGAAGATTGAGTCCAAAGTTACTTCGCGATTTGCTCACAACATGGTAATCAGCCGAGTGGTAAATCGAGCAAATGAATCGAGGGAAGCTTTCTTTGAAATGGAACTACCTAAAACTGCATTTATTACCAACTTCAGCATGTCAGTATAAACTCCATTATTCAGTTAAATTAATTAATTAGCATGAAATAACTTTAATATTTTTGAATATATATAATATATATAAATTATATTAATTGTATATAAGACTAAAGATTTTTTTTTAACCTTGCTTGATTTTTATCCCAACAAATACATCTTACTCATACAAAATTGGGATGTTCAAATGTTTGTTATTCTCTGTAAACTGACCATCATTCAAACTCTGCTGAACGTGTCTCAACTGCCTCAAGTCCTGTTCATTTATCACCAATACCCAAATAACTAGGCTGATTTCTGCATTTCAGAGGGTTAAAGTCATCCGTGACAATATAATATTCTATAAATAAAGGCATAAAGGACAAAAGCAAGAACATAATATGAATGATGAAATAGTTTGGGTCTTAAATGCAATATTGTGTCTTATTCTGGGCATCACACTTTTGGAAAAATATGGCATATTTATGGAGGGTGCCAAAAATAATTAAGAATGGTTCCAGACATGAGGGACTTCTGCAATCAGAATTGCTCTTTCGGAGAGGGGGTAGGAATAAGATTAAACAAATTGCCTTTTTCTGTGCCGTAAATATGCTATGGATTTAGATTTTGCTCCTTGCAAAGTTATTGCTACTGTCTAACAAATTTAATTTTGTTAGACAGTAGCAAAACCTTTGCAAGGAGAAAAATTTTTTACAACAATAACAATGACTTTTTTATAGTGACTTTTATGTGAAAACAGATCCATGGCTACATAACAGTAGCATTAAAAATCAAAGTAACAATGAGTGACAGAAAGAAATATTCAGCCAAATGGCCACAAGCTTGTTCAAAGAAGTCAATTTTAAAAAGTGACTTCAATGAGGAAAGGTGGAGAGTTGGAGAGATGCAATCGTGTGTATTCCAAATCTTAGTGTCTAACCAACTGAAGATGCAGTCACCAGTGGTAGGACAGTTTTTAAAATTAGGGAGGTTCAATTGGGCCAGAATTGAGGACCACTAATATCTGAGGGTTATTTGGCTGGAGGAGATCACAGAAAGGTGAGAGGGTAAGGCCAAGGAGGAATTTAAAGACAAATTTCAGAATTTTAAATTCAAGACATTGCTTGACCAGGAAACAATTTTACTTTTAATATGCTACATGGGATGACTGAATTGCTGGCTAGGCCAGCATTTATTGCACATCCCTAATTGCCCAGAGGGCAGCTAAGAGTTAACCATATTCTTGTGGGTCTGGAGTCACAATCAGGTCAGACCAGGTAAGGCTAACAGTTTCCTTTCCTTAAGGACATTAGTGAACCAGATGAGTTTTTCCAACAATTGATAATGGCTTCATTAGACCGAGTTAAAAAGCACACAACACCAGGTTATATTCCAACAAGTTTATTTGGAAGCACTAGCTTTTGGAGCGCTGTTGTTAACCACCTGATGGACAAGCAGCACTCCAAAAGCTAGAGCTTCCAAATAAACCTGTTGAACTATAACCAGGTGTTGTGTGATTTTTAACCTTGAACACCCAAGTCCAACATTAGCATTTCCAAAACATCATTAGACAGTTAATTCCAGATTTTTATTTAAATCAAATTCCATCTTTGCCGTGGCAGTGTTCGAACATTGGTTCCCAAAACATTTCTTGAGTCTCCGGATTAACAAGCCAACAATAATGCCACTAGATCATCACCTCCCCCTCTATAGATCAGCAAGCACATGGTGAGAAATGAACAGGACTTGATGCAGTTGAGACGCAGTCAGCAGAGCTTTGGATGATGGCCAGTTTACAAAGAATAGTGTGAGACAGCAGCATGTGGGTATATTCAAGTCTAGTGATAATGAAGTTATGAACAATGGTTTCAGCTGAAGATGAGCTAAGACAGTGTGAAATGAGCTGATATAATGGCAATGGAAACAGGAAGTCTAAGTCATGTGAAGCATACAAGGTCATAAGCTCCTCTGAGTGATGTGACACTGAGGTTACGAGCAAACTGGTTTAATCTCAGACATTGTCAGGGAGAGGGATGAAGTCAGTAGTCTGGTAACCATGTTTATAGCAGGTACTGAAATCAATAGCATTAGTCTTTGCAAACTTTTATCGAGGAATTTTCTGCTCATTTACTACTGGAGATCAGATTAGTCGTTCAATTGTTTAGCAACAGTGGAAGATATGGTAGAACTGGTAGTAAGTTACGTACATGTGAAAAGTAATATTAAGCTTTTGTAAGATGTTGCAGGGGGCAGCAAGTAGATGAGAAATAGGAAGGACAAAAATAGACCCTTGGAAAATGCCAGACATAATACTTTTGGGGCAGCAAGTGAAGTTGGTGAAAATGAATCTCTGGCTGCAATTAAATAGATAAGAATAGAACTAGGTGAGAACAGTTTTACCCAACTAATATCCTTGGAGAGGAATTGACAGAATAATATGGCCATATATCAAAGGCTACAGACAGGTTAAGAAGGACAAGGAGAGAGGGAAAATGTAACTTTATCACAATCAAATTGGACGTCATTTATGACGTTAAAAAAAGCAGTTTAATACTGTTGCAGGAATGGAAACCTGATCCAAGGAATTCTAACATAGATTTCCAGGAAAACTGGGAACAGGTTTGGAAGACAATGACACATTGGAGGATGTGGAGAGGAATGGTTGTTTGCAAGGACAGTATGGCCAAGGCTTGTTCATCTAAGATGAAGTGTAATTATGGCAGATTTAAAAAGAAGAGTGTCAATGCATTGAGGAACAGTAATAATCAGCAAAAGTTATCTCGGGCCGGGAGAGGATGATGAACAGCAGCAATTTAGTGGGGATAGAATCATGGGAGATGAACTCAGAGGACAAGAGGGAAGATAGAAAAGAAACTAAAGATGCAAATTTCGTGTTGGGGCATGCATTGGAAGAATTTTAACAAAGTGAACTAGTATAAGAGAGGGTTACACAAAAGCAATTGATTTGAGTGGTCTCAACTTTAGAGACGAGGAAGACAGAGAGCTTCTTGCACTTACTATTGGAGGTTAAGGTGGAGTGGGCAGGTTAGATGGATTTAAGCAGATGGTTTGCAGTAGGATAAAGAAGCCTAGATTTTGTTTTTGCATTACAAAATGATTCTGTAATGGTGTGCAAGTTTAGTGATCGAGAGCTGGATCTGATAGGGTCTTAATTAGTCCAGCCAGATTTGGATGATTTAGCCAGTTGTCTTTGAAGTCTGTTTGTGCAGTTAAGTACAGATAAGACACACCCAAATTTACTTACAAATAAACTGTTCAGAATTCAGTGGGTCTGTTTGAATTTCCACAGTGACTGCATCTCTGATCTTATGATTTTCAGTGTGAACAGTGGACAAGAGTAAAGTAGCAATGGGAACTAGGTAATAAACTATTTTGAGAAGAAGTTACCCCTTCAGATTCAGCCAGAGAAAACTTTTGCACAGAAATTGGCAACATTTGGCAATGCAACAGATATGAAAGAAAAATTAATCTTCTAACTGGCTAACTTGTAGCTATTAGTACAAAATAATTTTATGTTTTCATTTTTCATCAAGATGTAAAACCTTCACAGCACAGATGCTGGTCATTCTGCTCAAGTTCACTCATCTCTTTTTCAAGGAATCCAATCAGAGCTATTCCTTCACTCTAACCCATTACTCTACGTTGTTATTTCCATGAAGTGCCTATCCAAAGTCCTTTGAAATAATCTATTGTCTTCCTGCCTCCACTGTCTCTAAACAGCATGTTTCATTCATCTTTTGAGAATTTTTTGGCTTTACTTTCTCTTCTAAATTCCTTTTTGGTTTTAAAATCTGTACCTTTCTATTTTACATGACACATACTGAATATTGAATTAAATCGGTTTTGAATACTTGAGCATCTGTTCACTTGCATTATCCTTGACAAAATAATTATAATCTTCCTTTAGATTATACCTGCTTCCTGAGATGTTAAATGATATCAAGATTTTGGTGCTTTCAATACATTTTACACTTGATTAAAATTTTGGTTGAATATAGATTAGACTTGAGCAGTTCTGCATTCTTTACTGGAGCTTTTGCAATTGATATCAATTCCTGCAGCCACACTTGCCATTCTGCTGAGTTGACTCTTCCATGGTTGAGTTTTTTTTGTTGTTTTAGTTCCCTTTAAGACCCCATTCTTATCATGTGCTTTCTCTCTCTGTAGGACTTTAGATGGAGTGACGTACCTGGGAGCAGTAAAAGAAAAACAAGTTGCCCAGCAGCAGTACCAACAAGCAGTTTCACGAGGCCAATCTGCAGGGCTTGTAAAGTAAGAACAATTTCTAAGCATTTAACCAATGACATCCATTTTTTCACTAATTTATTCCCCATACTCCTTGGAAGAGTGTTCACTTCAATATTGACTGCAAAGGAGCTGGAATAGCTACATGAAACTCCAGTGGTAATGTCCCTTCTACCACCCCAAGACTGTCACTTGTCTATTTATCATCATTGCTTGCCAAGGTAGTTTTTAATCCACCTGGTTAATGTTTCATTAATTCAATGCAGTCTTACCTATTTACAAAGTTTTCCAGAATGAAGGGATCACTATTGCTCTGAGAACCCACAAGCTAACAGAGATTGAAGATTCAGAGTCTAGGGGGTCACAACAAATACCTGCACACATTGCTGGTAATGCAAAATCGCAGAAAGATCGCACTCAATGTAGTAAGTGGTTTCTGACAAGTTTGTTATTCATACCAGATAATGTCATTTTATATTCATAAGAATGTAAAAATAAAAAGATTATTAAAGAAAATGTATGCCCCTTTTTTTAGAAAATGGGAGAATTGATAATGGAAAACAAGGAAATGGCAGAGCAATTAGACAATTACTTTAGTTTTGTCTTTGAGAAGAGACAAATAACATCTCACAAATGCTAGCGAAATAGTATGTTAGCCATCATTGCAAGAGGATTTGAATACATGAATGGCTGAGAAATTAGAGTATGAGAAGGCTAACCAGAAATATAAAATAGATAGTAAGAGCTTCTATAAATATTTCACAGAAAAATGTTTACAAAGTGATCTATAGTAATTAAAAAAGTAGGCCTGAAGAATTAATAATGGAAAATAAGGAGATGGCAGGTATTTTACATCAGTTTTCACTATAGAAGATATAACTAATGTCCCAGAAACAGCTATAAATCAGGAAAAGGAAGACTGGAAGGTGCTTTGGAAAATTACAATCACCAGAGAAGTAGTTCTGAGTAAATTGTTGGAGTTGTGAGCTGATAAGTGTTCATGTTCTCATAGACTTTATCTTAGAATCTCAATTTGTCTAGTAAATTGTTAATGCATCCTAAATTTGGATGCAGATACGTAATTAAGAAAACTAATAGAATTTTAATTTGCATTTGGTTATGCATTATTTCAACTAGGCACTGGTGAGATGACATCTAGGGAACTATATATTGTCTTGGTCACCTTATTTAACAAAGGATGCTAATGTACTGGATACAGACTAATACCTGGAAAGAGCATATTGTCTTTTGAGGAAAGATCAGACTGGTTAAGCTTATCTCCACTGGAGCTTCGAGTAAGAGGTGAATTAAGTGAAACATACAGAAATCCTGAAGTATCTTAATAGGTTGGATGTGGATACCCCCTTATGGGAGAATTATAAGCCAGGGCTTACTGTTTAAAAATAAGGATTACTTGTTTAAAACAGATGAGGTGTTTTGTTTTCGTGGGGGTCATGAGGCTTTAGAATTCTTTTCCTAAAAAGATGGTGGAAGCAGTGTGCTTGAATAGTTTGAAGGCAGAAGTGGATGATTCTTATTAAAAAGTGGATAAAACATTTTCAGGGTTGGCAGGGATGTGAATTTGAGATTACAGTTAGATTAGCCACAATCTTATGGAGTGGCCCAGAAGTCATGAGATTCTGAACAGCCTACTCCTGCTCCTTGTTCATATGATGGATGGAGAAGGGTGACCACAATGTCATGATTTGCTTGAATAATTCATGATTCATAACTGATTGAATTATATGTTGATAATATTTTCTGTGTTTCACTGCAAACAGATTATCTGGTAGGTTATTTGATTGCTGTTTTTTGGATCTTTTAGTATGAAAGTTGGTTGCTAACTATGCACTACTCCTTCACAGGTAAAGTGATAAAAGAGCAGCACACTGAAAGCTTGTGATTTCAAATAAACCTGTTGAAATATAACCAAATGTTGTGTGACTTCTGACCTTGTTCACACAGTCCAATACCAATATCACCACATCATATTCAAAAGTAATTCAGAGTCTGATAAATGGTTAAGGATATCCTGAAGTTTTGAAAGAGACAGTATAATTGCAAATTTTTCATTTGCTGTACCCATAATTGATTATTTGTAATTCATTCCTCATCATAATGATGTAGGTGTCACAGTGCAACAACAAAAGGTCTGAAGAAGTCAATGACATTACCTTTACTTCAATATATCACCAAGATTCCATCATCTTCCATGTATGAAAGAATAATGTAACTTGTGTTTTTATGATTTCCAAAGAGCATCTGGAAGAAAAATGGAGAAGTTCAAGGTGTCAGTAAATATTGGACCAACGAAAAAAGTCACCTTTGAACTAACATATGAAGAATTATTAAAACGTAATCTGGGGAAATATGAAATGCATATCAGAGTAAAACCTAAGCAATTTGTCAAACATTTCCAGGTATTTTTCTAAAGTAGTAACATTATTAAAATGTTTTAGTTGAGACGGTTCCTAATTTTCTTATGAAATGACAATTAACTTTTTCTACATTTGGAATTGCTGTTTCCAGATAGATGTACTTATTTTTGAACCGCAAGGCATTGCCTTTCTAAATGTTGATGCAAAGTTCCTAACAAATAATCTGACTTCAATTGTGAAAAAGACTCTTACTGCAACAAAGGTACGTGGCTTTGCATAAAATAAATTTTAGTTTATCAATAACTATTAAAAATTAACATTGAGTCACTGCTTTGTTCAGGGCCATGTTTCCTTTAAACCAACTCTTGAGCAACAACGCAAATGTCCTGATTGTCATGAGACTATTCTGGATGGAGACTTCATCATAGTATATGATGTCAATAGAGACCTGTCTGCTGGTAGTGTTCAGGTAATTGAACGTTATATTTAAAATGGAAGTTTCATAGGACTGTTTATTCTGATGATCTTTTGATTTTATGTGATGTATTTTTCAGGTTGTAAATGGGTATTTTGTACATCATTTTGCTCCTGGTAATCTACCTAGAATACCTAAAAATGTTATATTTGTGATTGACCAAAGTGGATCTATGACAGGGACTAAAATGCGTCAGGTAAGAAAAGTTTTTGGTCCTGAATAATATGGATGGAAAGATAATTTTTTCTTGCATTTTAAAATTTGTGCTTGCATCTCCTTCTGACATAGAAGCAAGTGTCTTGGAATTGAGCTATAGCTGATCATGGAATCATAGAATCCCTACACTGTGCTAAACTAAAAATCATTCCATGATTGTTCTGAATTGAAAACAAGCTAATGGTCCCTACTATGTTTACTGTACCTGTCATAAATATCACTTTTCCATTAACACTCCATGGGTTTGCAGTCACCTGCTTTTTGACACAAATTGGATTGGGTCACTGTTTGAGAAGAACTATCTGACCTAGTGAAAACATTTCACAAAAGTAACCAACATCTGTATACCCTTATTTTGACATTTAATGGTTATGAAAGATAACATTGTGTATTAGAAAAGAAAGATTGGAAAGAATCTGTCTGCAACCCTCAATATCTGAGTCCTTGCTCCATCTTGCATTGACATCAAATCACAGTTCCTTATGCTCAGCAGCTATTGTTAGATGATTAGTTATTTTGAATCCACAAGCATACTTCCTGCAGGTGGGAATCTGGAACAGTCTCAATATTCACTAGCTTCAATGTACTGCAATCCCAACACATAGCCAACTCTGCCATCTCTAGACTTTTTTATTTATTTACTCAATGTCTGAATTTTTTTCATATAATCATAGAATCCTTACAATGTGGAAGCAGGCTACTTGGCCCATCGAGTCTACACCAGTCCTCCGAAGAGCATCCTGCCTGAGGATGGAATCAAACCTGGGTCTCTGACACTATGAGACAGCAGTGCTAACCACCATACTGTCCCCATGATTATTTTTGTAACGTCATTTATAGATATATTAATGAAGTAATTTATGTAATCCAGGTATTAGTTCAGTAAGGCAATAAATAAATTACCCCAGCAAATAGTTTCTAGAGCTATTGTAAGCTGAATTTTGTGGCCAATGCCAGGCATATTTGAGGGAAGTGGCTAGCCTACTGCCTTCCTGCTCATCTCCAAGCTGTCACTCATAACATAGTATGCAGGATAAACATTAGATAGTCTGCTTGCCCTTTAAAGTGCCTAATTCCTCCTTTGTCCATAATACAGTCAGTTTAGGAAGACAGAGGAGACAGAGTCATCCACTATTACACCAATTCTAGTAAAAAGATGGAAAGACAGGAGCAGCACCCCCTTCTGTACAATTCACAGGCACCTAGCCCAAGATGTTTCAATCTTTTAGCCTCCAAACCTGAGGGGAAAAAAGAAAGCTGAGTCTTGCTCAAGTACAGCATCCTTATTGTTTAGTGTACACCTACTGCAGAGTTTTCAAGGGTGAAATATCAATTTCATGGGGGATGATAGTGCAATTCTCACTCATTAAGGCCACCCCAATGTTTTATTGCTACAAGGCAGCCTTTATAAAGCCAGTCAAATATAGCTACCATGAAGAGTGTAGAGAGTGTGGAGTGGTGGAAGTGTGTAACATGCTTCTTGAAAAATTCAGCTGCCTGTCTCAGAGATGCAAACAAACCAAAATTCTCACCAACTGATCAGCTACGGGCAGCACAGTGGCACAGTGGTTAGCACTGCTGCCTCACAGCGCCAGAGACCCGGGTTCAATTCCCGACTCAGGCTAAATTGCCCGTAGTGTTAGGTAAGGGGTAAATGTAGGGGTATGGGTGGGTTGCGCTTCGGCAGGGCGGTGTGGACTTGTTGGGCCGAAGGGCCTGTTTCCACACTGTAAGTAATCTAATCTAATCTACTTGCTGTCTTGTACCATCACTCTGACTTGTGTTGTCTGACCTTTGTTGCTTGTAACCCCATTTCTCATTTCTGACCCCCAGTTGTCTGCTGCTCTGAGTGCTTGGGTCTGTTTCCCTTAGCCTTCACCTCTGTCCCACTTTCACTGGTACTTTCTCTAAGTCATTCAGCATTTAATTACACTTCATATGGACCATCTTCACAACATAGCAATATGGCAAGAAAAATGATGAAGCCTGTAGTAGTAATGTATTGGTGTAATTTGTAAAGTTAATATGTTCACAGATGCAGGCTGATGTTTTATCTCTTTCAGACAAATGAAGCCCTTCTAAAAATTTTGGATGATATGGGCACAGAAGATCATTTTGCCATTATTACCTTTCATAGCTCTTTTAAAATATGGAAAAATACCATTCATCAAGCAACTTCAAACACTGTGACTAAAGCTAAAATGTTTGTGGAAACTATTATTGCCAGAGGAGGTAACAATTGCTACTTTAATCAATAAAATGAGAATTTCTTATACTTTATTTTCCAATAGTAAAGTTGCCATAATCTCAGACTGCTGCAGTCTCAAAAACTACTGAGGATCACCTCAGGCAAGGAGTAAGATTGAGAAGATGGGATCCTGATGGTAAGCTCAGCAAGTACAGGAATTCAACCTGCATTCTTGGCATCACTCTGCATTGCAAGTCAGCGAACTGGGCTAACAGCACCCCATATCTTTCAATACCTGTTCATCAAAGCAATGGCCTAACAGTATTATCACTAGACTATCAGTCTAGAAACTCAGCTTGGGGACCTCAGTTTGAATACCATCATGACAAATAACAGAATTTGAGTTTGATAAAGAATCTGGAATTTAGGCTCTAATGATGACCATAAAGCCATTATTAATTGTCAGGGAAAATCTATCTGATTCACCAATATCCTTTGCAAACAAAATTGCCATTGTTTTTCTGGAATGGGCTACATGTAAGATAAAAACAATGATTGCAGATGCTGGAAACCAGATTCTGGATTAGAGGTGCTGGAAGAGCACAGCAGTTCAGACAGCATCCGAGGAGCAGTAAAATCGACGTTTCGGGCAAAAGCCCTTCATCAGGAATACAGGCCTGAAGGGTGGAGAGATAAACGAGAGGAGGGTGGGGTGGGGAGGAAGTAGCATAGAGTACAATAGGTAGTGGGGGAGGGGATGAAGGTGATAGGTCAGGGAGGAGGGTGGAGTGGATAGGTGGAAAAGAAGATAGGCAGGTAGGACAAGTCATGGAGACAGTGCTGAGCTGGAAGTTTGGAACTGGGGTGAGCTGGGGTAAGGGGAAATGAGGAAACTGTTGAAGTCCACATTGATGCCCTGGGGTTGAAGTGTTCCGAGGGCTACATGTAACTCCAGAACCCCAGCAACATGGCTGATTTTTAAGTGTCCAATGGGCAATTAGGGATTGGCAATAAAAGTTAGCCGAGCCAGAAATGCCAACACTCCATGCGTGAATTTTTTAAAAAGGCGTTACTTTTTATTTCCTGTTCAGATCTCTTTTCCTTTACTCCATCCAGGCCATCAGGTCACAAGCTGGCCACTGGGTGATAAGATATGAAGAACAACATGGATAGGTTTGATGAGCAACTTTGGTAGAGTTACGTGTAAAACACCCATGAGGTGTTTAGATGGTACCTGTCATTGTTGGATATTAAATGTAAGCTGGGAAGTCTGAGAAAATGAGAATTGCAATAGTGGTGATATTAGGAAATGCAAAGGAGATGGACAAAAATACTGATTTTGGGAGCATGAGCAGAATTTGGGAAGGAGTAACATTCATGCCATACAATTGTCAGGCAGTGACTATCTCCAACAAGAGAGAATATAAGAATTGTCCCTTGATGTTCAATTCCATTATCATCACTGAATACCCCAATACCAACATCCTGGGCTTATCATTGCTCAAAAACTAAATTGGACCAATCATATAAATACAGTGGCTACAAGAGCAGGTCAGAAGCTAGGAATTCTGTGACAAGTAACTCACTTCCTGTTTCTCAGGTGCCAGTTTACCCTCCATAATGCATAATCCAGGAGTGTGATGGAATACCCTCCACTTGTCTGGATGAGTGCAGCTCCAACAATAATCAAGCTAGACATATCCAGCACATAACTGCCCCCTTGATTAGTATCTCATGCACCACCTTCAACACTTGCTCCCTTCACTATTGGTGCACACTAGCAGTAATTCAGCAAGGATCCCTCAATAGAATGAAGCTAAGTCCAGATGTCAACCATCTTGAAGGACAAGGGAGTAGTTGAATAGGAGTACCACCACCTGCACATTCCACTCCAAGCCTCTCATTTCAAACTAAGCCACCATTTTTTCACTTTTTCTGGGTCAAAATCTGTGTAATACCTTTCTAACAACAACATGGGTGTCCTCACATCCCAGGAATTTCAGCAGTTTAAGGAAGCAGCTCATCACTTCTTTCTCCAGGGCGATTAGAGATGGTGATAAATGCTGGCCTAGCCAGGAGTACTAGCATCCACAGCAATCTCTTCCCTGGCAGTAGAGATGTCTCTTGGAGTGATTTCTGATCCAAATAGAATTGCCTCCTTATCCTATCCAAAGCCTTATTACAGAGTTTGGTTGATCTCTCTGGCTGACTGTATTTATCCAACTCTTGTCAACTCCACTGGTGCATTAGGGCATCCCTCCCCTGTCCTGCCTTAACTGAGTAGATTTAAAACTTTAAATGTAGCTGCATTTATGTTTCCTTTTTAATAAGTTTCAATAGCCAGTGATCCAATGCTGATCAATATTGGTGACAATGATCACATTTTATTCGGCAGAACTGCAACTTGTGACATTGTTGTCTGAGAAGCATTTTATGAAGTAAAATTGAGATTTATAATATGCCTTTTATGCTTTTGGTTAAAGTCACAGTAACAGTGCCTGAACCCCTGCGCAAGCACTTGACTTTTCCTCCAGGTGTCTTTTCAAAGTTTTTTCCACCTGCTTCCTATATGTACTGTGCTTCTTGTATTTTGTTTAGTAATACAAAACAACTAAAATTCACTAAAGCAGTTATTGACTGACACTTATCATCTTATTAACCAATGACAGAAATGTCCTGCAGACTATTTCATTATGGTCTAATACCCCTTAAATTACATTTCTTTCTATTGTTGGAGATATTATAGGATAAAAGATCGTCTTGTTACACTGACTGGCGGCATCTTCTCCTACCCAGTTTTAAACTAAGGCACACTTCTCTCTTAAATCCCCATCACATTCCAATTCATAGTCAGAGTCCCATGGAACATAGGGGTCTTGAAGTGCAGCACTAGTTTGCCTACGTCCGGGCTCAAGTCCCGCTTGCAGTAGATGTGTGTTATAATATGTCCTCAAAAATTGATCCAAAATAATTTCCAGTGGAACATAAATGCCACTGCTAGCCTTTGTTTTTCTTATTGTTGCTACTCTTTTAATTTATTTTTAATTAGCCATAATCTTGCGCTTTTCTTATCCTGACTACACAATAGTTAACCATGCCTGCCAGGCATAAATGTTTTCAAATTAGTAAGTATGGACACAGGTAAATATGCACACATATTTATCGACATTCTTGAAATTATAAGGCAATAATACTTAAATTAAATGTTTTCCCTGTAAGGCAATTTGTGAATAAAATTGAGGACTCCAAATTCATTTTCCCACACTTTGCAATTTTATCTAAATGAATTTCTCTTGATTGTCAGTTGACACTTTAACTTCTGAAATTTAGTTGAATAATTTACACTTTGCGAAGCCAAATATATTTTTACAAGACCAGGTATTCTTTTTTTTCTTTTGCAGGAACAAATATAAATGATCCAATGTTAAAAGCAGTAAACCTTCTAAATAAGGCCCATCAAGACAAACTTCTGCCTGAAAGAAGTGTCTCTATGATTATTTTGTTAACTGATGGTGATCCAAATGAAGGTTAGTGAAAATAAATGCCTTCAATTTCAGACTTGTGAGCTATTGCCCATAATACAGTAGGTGGGTAAAACAGCTCTGCCAGTTTGCATACTCTTAGAATAACTGAAATCCCTAATTTCACCCAGCCTCCACAATGCAGTGGCCAGTAGAAAATGGGGGACTCAGAGGGCTGCTTTCCCATGAACTCGAGTGAAATGAATGAAAAGAAGGAGTGGTATAATAGTAAGGAAAAGTTGCTGCAACTGTACAAAGCATTAATGTGATCACAACTGGAGTACTGCTACAATTTTGGTCACCTTACTCGAGGATGGATGTGGCGTACTGGAGGTGGTTCAGAGAAGGTTCATTAGATTAATTCGAGAGTTGAGGAGTTTGTGTTAGGAAGAGAAATTAGGCAGTTTAGGCCTATACTCCCACATGTTTAGAAGAATGAAAGGAGATCTAATTGAAGTTTATAAGATGGAGTCATAGAGATGTACAGCATGGAAACAGACCTTTCAGTCCAACCCATCCATGCCGACCAGATATCCTAACCCAATCTAGTCCCACCTGCCAGCACCCGGCCCATATCCCTCCAAACCCGTCCTATTCATATACCCATCCAAATGCCTCTTAAATGTTGCAATTATACCAGCCTCCACCACATCCTCTGGCAGCTCATTCCATACACATACCACCCTCAGCGTGAAAAAGTTGCCCCTTAGGTCTCTTTTATATCTTTCCCCACTCACCCTAAACCTATGCCCTCTAGTTCTGGACTCCCCGACCCCAGGGAAAAGACTTTGTCTATTTATCCTATCCATGCCTCTCATAATTTTGTAAACCTCTATAAGGTCACTCCTCAGCCTACAACGCTCCAGGGAAAACAGCCCCAGCCTGTTCAGCCTCTCCCTGTAACTCAGATCCTCCAACCCTGGCAACATCCTTGTAGATCTTTTCTGAACCCTTTCACGTTTCACAACATCTTTCCGATAGGAAGGAGACCAGAATTGCATGCAACATTCCAACAGTGGCCTAACCAATGTCCTGTACAGCCGCAACATGACCTCCCAACTCCTGTAATCAATACTCTGACCAATAAAGGAAAGCATACTAAATACTTTCTTCACTATCCTATCTACCTGCAACTCCACTTTCAAGGAGCTATGAACCTGCACTCCAAGGTCTCTTTGTTCAGCAACACTCCCTAGGACTTTACCATTAAGTGTATAAGTCCTGCTAAGATTTGCTTTCCCAAAATGCAGCACCTTGCATTTATCTGAATTAAACTCCATCTGCCACGTCTCAGCCCATTGGCCCATCTGGTCCAGATCCTGTTGTAATCTGAGGTAACCCTCTTCGCTGTCCACTACACCTCCAATTTTGGTGGCATCTGCAAACTTACTAACTGTACCTCTTATGCTCGCATCCAAATCATTTATGTAAATGACAAAAAGTAGAGGGCCCAGCACCGATCCTTGTGGCACTCCACTGGTCACAGGCCTCCAGTCTGAAAAACAACCCTCCACCACTACCCTCTGTCTTCTACCTTTGAGCCAGTTTTGTATCCAAATGTCTAGTTCTCCCTGTATTCCATGAGATCTAACCTTGCTAATCAGTCTCCCATGGGGAACCTTGTCGAACACCTTACTGAAGTCCATATAGATCACATCTACTGCTCTGCCCTCATCAATCTTCTTTGTTACTTCTTCAAAAAACTCAATCAAGATTGTGAGACATGATTTCCCACACACAAAGCCATGTTGACTATCCTGAATCAGTCCTTGCCTTTCCAAATAAATGTACATCCTGTCCCTCAGGATTCCCTCCAACAACTTGCCCAACACCGAGGTCAGGCTCACTGGTCTATAGTTCCCTGGCTTGTCTTTACTGCCCTTCTTAAACAGTGGCACCACGTTTGCCAACCTCCAGTCTTCCGGCTCCTCACCTGTGACTATCGCTGATACAAATATCTCAGCTAAAGGAGATTAACAAAGTCAAATTAGAAAACATATTTCTTTGCATAAGGCAATCTGGAATGAGAGGTCATAGTTTTTAGGATAAGGAGTAGATGACTTAAAACAGAAATGAAGAGGAACCACTTCTCTCAAAGGTTTGTGGATCTGTGGAATTCACTACCGTGGAGTGTGGTAGATGCTGGGACATTGAGTAAATTTGTGGATGAGTTAGACAGAGTTTTAATTAGTAATGAGTTGAAGGGTTTTGGACAGCAAGCAAGGAAGTAGTGTGGGGGCTGAGATGCGATCAGCCATGTTTGTATTAAATAGAGGACAATACTTGAGGAGCTGAATTGCCCAATCCTAGTCCCAGTTGTTATGTTCCTTTTTGAGAGGGTGTTCTATGCACATTGTGGCACTAAACTCCAATATTTTGCCCCTCCCCATTTTTTGTACCTTTCCCTTTGGCCTCCATACTCTGGCCCTATACCTGAACCTACTCCTGCAAGCTCCTTAATTCCTCCCCACCCAAATTTGAAATCCTTATAATTGTCTTCCTACAAACTGAATATAATTCCAGCAATGCCCATTGGTGACTTCTTGAGGGTGGGACTTCCAATTCCTAAGGACTGAACTAAAGTTTGAAACTGAACTGAAACAGGTTAGACCTGAGATTGATGGTATCAGACCTTACATTCTGGTGCTTCCTTTTCTGCTGATTTTAAAAAATGTGATGATTTCATGTTTCATAACCAATACCTTCAGGTAATTAACGGAATAATAGAAATAAAATATCTAACATTGCTTTTAGAGAAATGCCTAACCAGATGGATTATCTATTTCACAAATTTGGGGAATTTAGAAGACTCCCTAGGTCACTTTCTTAAGTAATCTGAATTAATTCCAATTGCCTTCAATCTGTTTATGCTTTAATGGGACCCAAAAGTATGAGAGCTGCCTTTCTGAGTACACTTCCGGCTCTGAGAAAAATTTGGCTGGCCTTAATACCTTTTCATACCCACAGGATTTCTATTAGCGGTTAATAAATAATTAATTATTTCTGAAATTTAGTCACTGCCAATTACCTTCAGACAGATTCCACAAAAAAAGTTGTTTGTAATCATAAAATCTGTTGTTTTGTATTGGTTGAGAGACAAAATTAGTCTGGATAACAATGAGAATTTTCCAGTAATCCATATGCTTTCAGCACCTTATCGATACCCACTAGCCATGGGTCAAATATTTTCTAAACAGCTTGTTAAAGGATGTTATTAAACAGCACTGAAGCAGGTGGACCTTGAACATGGGCCTCCTGGCTAAGAGATAAGGACATTACTACTGTGCCATGAGGGCCCTCACTTTTAATCATCACAATCAATATGATGCCATGGAATTTTTAACACACCTGAGGCAGTTTATTATCTCATCTCAAAGACAACATCTCTAACATTGCATTGACAGCCTATATTAAGGTGCTTCCATCTCCAGAGTGTGATTTAAAGCCACAATCTTCTAACTCAGAGGGTAGAAAGTTCCCATTGAGTAATGTGTAACACCTTATATGTGTGTACTCCCTTCCTTTTTCCAGAGGCAAGTTGAATCGATGCTGGGTTAGGCAGAGTTTGACTTTAGCCCAAACCTGCTTTCGACCAGGATATTAGAACATACAGACTAATGTGAAGGTACTGATGTTGGACTGGGATGGACAAAGTCAGAAGTCACATGACATCAGATTATAGTCCAGGAGGTTTATTTGAAATCTCAAGTTTTTAAGTCACTGTCGAAGGCACAGTGCTCAAAAAGCTTGTGATTTCAAATACAGAAAATGACATGATGAGAGTGCCTTGCATTATCACAGAAGAATTCAGCTGTCAAAGAGAAGTTGACCTATTGAGGAACATGTCATGAAATACCTGTCTCAGTAATATAAATACTGCACATATGACTTAGTAATTCTATAAATGGGATCAATCTTCTAAATAACCCAAGTCAACCACCTTCTGCTTTCTGACAGAACATATGAACAAGTCTGTGAAAATAGAAATACCTGCATAGTTCATTATCAAGTCTTAGAATTGGATCAAGTTTGGTCTGAGAACACAGTTCTCCAAATGTTTGGCCAAAAAATAAACTATATTTGCTTTTTTTTTATTATAGGTGTATCAAACCCAACAACAATCCAGCAGAATGTGAAAAATGCCATCAATGGCAGGTACAATGTGTATTGCCTTGGGTTTGGTTTTGATGTTAAATACAGTTTTCTGGAGAAAATGGCACTGGACAATAATGGTGTAGCACGGAGAATTTATGAGGATTCAGATGCTCCCTTACAGCTTCAGGTAAAATAATTATTAAATATTTAAATATGTTGGCTTATTTAGCATGGCCCAGGATTGCCTCAGAGCTGTTTCCACTGCTCTCACAGTTTCAGTGCAAATGCAGCCAGTTGCAAGTGACCTGGATTATAAACACACTTCTGCTAGTTAAAATAGCAGAGTGGGATCATCTCTGAGGGAAATTAATCTAGATATTAATCCAGCCAGGTAGCACGAAGGCAAGTTTATGATGGACACAGGGTTTATAGCCTGACTGATTTTGCTCACCATTATTTTTAATGTTGCACATAATTGGATGGGAAGGATATGCTTCATAACACCATCATAACAGTTCAGTATGGTAGCAGTTTCACTTAGATTTGCATTTGCACCCTGCTGCAATATATGGTAAGTTTCAGACAATTGTAAGATTGAGAGAATTCTGTGAATAGGACAGCTATCATAAAGTAATGCAAATATGAGGAATGATTTTGTGGTAAGTGTACTTTGGACAATTATAATTTTAGTACTTAATTTTATTCTGACATATTTCTACAGGTTTGCCCTCATGTTCCGAAGTTGAATCCAGGGTCTCTAGATTTCATTGCAGTTTTCACACTGTCAGCTGAAACTGAGTACAAATCTTGTCCAAAGATGTGCAGGTCAGGTGAATTGGCCATGCTAAATTGCCCATAGTGTCAGGTGCATTAGTCAGAGGGAAATGTGTCTGGGTGGGTTACTCTTTAGAGGGTCGGTGTGGACTTGTTGGGCCAAAGGGCCTGCTTCCACACTGTAGGGAATTTATCTATCTATCTAATCTTACAAATCCTCAACATTAGGAGTAAACAGACTCACAGGTTCATTTGAACTCGTGTTTCAGTGTTTTTTTTCTGGCTCTTTAATGTCATGATTAGTTAAAAAGTATGCCAAATTCCTAAATTTTCTGATTTTTTTCACAGGGCTTTTATGATGAAGTAGCAAACCCCTTGCTTTTGAATATTGAATTGCAATATCCTGAGAATGCCATCTCAGATTTAACTCAGGCAAATTTTAGACAGTATTACGATGGGTCAGAAATTGTAGTGGCTGGCAAGATTTCAGACAATCACTTGGATTTTCTCACAGCAGAGGTCATTGCTCACACTGTAAGTACTCACTATCAGTTATTCCAATTAACTTATTGACATTCTAGATCAATCATATATATTGCAGTAGGAGGTTGTTTTGCTCATTATGCCCGTATTCACCCTTTATGAGAATAATATGCTTAACTCTATTTTCCTCCTAATTTAAATCATGGCTTTACAAAAGTATTCTTACGTTTATTTATCTATTTCCCTTTTTTATTATCATGAATTCTGTTTCCAATGGCTCCCTGGGAGCTGTAAGGGGTGAGGTGAGAGTGCCTACCCTTGACATAGTGGCAGCATTTGACTGGATATAACATCAAGGAGCCCGAGTATAACTGGAGTCAATCTCTGCACTGATTGAAGCCATACCTAGTACAAAGGAAGGTAGTTGTGTTGGAGATAAGTCATTTATGTATCAGCACACTGCAGGAGTTCCTCAGGGTGATGTCCTAGGTTCAGTCATTTTCCATGACCTTCCCTCCATTATGAGAAGTGGGGATGTTCACAAATGATTGCAGAATGTTCAGCTCATTCTGTGACTTCTTACGTACTGAAGCAGCCTTGCTTATATGCCACAAAATCTGGACAATAACTAGGCTTGATAAGTGGCAAGTATTATTCACACCATACAAGTACCAGGCAATACAGAAATTTCTAGAAAAGCTCAGCCGGTCTGGCAGCATCTGTGGACAAAAGCAGAGTTAATGCTTACTTCTGTTCTGAGGAAGGGTCAATGGACTCAGAGTTTTTCCAGCAATTTCTGTTTTTGTGCTCGGCAATGATGATCTCCAACTAGAATCTCCAATGAATGCCCCTTGATGTTCCATGGTATTACTAAGCCACTGTCCCCTCCATTATCAACATTCTGGTGGTGATCATTGACAAGAAGCTGAACTGGACAATTGAGACAAATCCTGTGCCTACAACAGCTGGGCAGAAACTAAGAGTTCTGCAACAAGTAACTTGCCTTTCATTGTCTCAATGTCTGTTCACAAGGCAGAATCCAGGAGTGTGATGGAAACTCTCCACTTGTTATCATATTCTTGTGGTATCTTTCTGAACGTAGAATTACCACCGTCATACTGGTTTGGTATATACCGCAGGTTCAGTTTACTTGAAAATTTCAAGCTGATTTACTTAACAGACAAACTGATAACTTGCAGTAACAGAACAAGTTATATTCATAAACTTTATCTAGCACTCTGTAGCCTGGATTTCTCCTGGTTGCTGGTCATGTGGTGTCTCCCTGATCCTTAGCTCATGGAGGCAGCTCTGAAGGCAAAAATAAACAGATGCAGCTCCAACAACATTCATGAAGGTTGATACCACCGAGGTGAAAGTAGCCTGCTTGATTGGTACTACATCCACCACATTTACTTCCTCCAACATTGACTCAGTAGCAGCAATGTATACCATCTACAAGATACACATAGGAATTCACCATGGCTCATTAGTCAGCACCTTCCAAATCCATAACCACTACCATCTAGAAGGGCAAGGGCAGCAGATGCAAAGGAACACTAAAGCCTGCAAGTTCTGCTCCAAGCTACTCACCATTTTGACTTAGAATTATATGCTCTTCTTTCATTGTCTGCCTTCTGAATAATACTGTAGGTGTATGTACACCCCAAGGAATACAACAGTTCACCTTCAAATTGTAAGATTGTTACAGAACAAAACAAACAAGGCATGATGTGCCTTCCCAATCTTTTTACTGTAAGTTTCAACCTAACACCTTAATTCTTCAACAGGCCAATGAAAACCTAACTCTAAAAGCTGAAGTGCAAGTATCAGAAGGTGAAAATGTCACTCAGCAGCAGCAATACATTTTTGGTGACTTCACTGAGCGACTGTGGGCTTATTTGACCATACAACAGCTCTTAGAGAAGCGGTAAAGTAACAGCAGTCATCTGTCTATGAATGTAACAACATAAAAATGTATTTATATACAAGCAATAATAGCTAGACTTATATTGCTGGCCCATTAGCACTTGAAACGTAGAATGAAATTGTGCAAAATGACTAATAACAATTTAGTCACTATAATTATCTGTTTTGATTATTTGTAGAGTCAAAATGTATGAAGAGTTAAATGTGCTAACAGAAATATTTGTTTAAATCACAGCACAAATATTTAAGTGCTGGATAACAATACATTGCACAATTAATTGTTGCCAATTGTTACCATCAGGGTTTCTGCAGAGACAAATGAAAAGGGAAACCTAACTGACAGAATTCTGGAACTGTCACTGAAGTACAGCTTTGTAACCCCATTAACATCAATGGTTGTTACAAAACCAGAGGAAAATAAGAATGAGCGCTTTGTGGCTGACAAATCAACAGAAGATGGTAATGTCTGAATAAAACTACTTTACATCCAGCCTTGATTTTAAAATTGATATTCACCCTTTATATCAGTCAGAAAAATTAGTAATTAAATTTTACAAAGAAATTAAATTCTGAACCGTGCAGGGTTTTCCAAAGACAATGAAAAGCAGCTAAGAGATTTAGTTATATTGAAGAAAGATAACTGATCATCCAAGTTCATTAGAGGCAAGTACACTGCTTCATAATTGAAAAAAAAATGAAACACTATTATTAGACAATAATGTTGCTATTTTGTTCTGTGGATCACCAAAAGACATCAGAAAAATGTGAGTCCCCATTTTCCTTTTTTTACTTTACTTTCTAATTATTTTCTGAAGAATATATTTTCTATTCTTTCTTTCATATTCCTTACCGCACAAAGAACTTCTGCTGTTATATAGATCATTGAGTTCAACTCTAATTCTCTAGCTCTCTCTCATTGTGCGTCAATTTCAAGTGGCTGAAATTGATGATGGACTCAGTATTAGATTGGTACACTCATTAAAGCAGGCATTCTATCTACTATTTATGCCAAATTGTTTCCAATATAGTAACATGGACCTACTGTCAGCAAAGGATTTTAAATTGCAGAATATTGGTCACCATTGTCCCAAGAACAAATGAGCCACCTGCCACCTACAGCACCATTAATTTGGTAACAGAGAAGATGACAGACTCAGTAGATACTTTGAATGAGCAGAAATCTAGCAGATGGGATACTATGTGGGAAAATTCAAGGTTTTCATTTTGGTAAGAAGAATGAAAAAACAGAACTGAGAAAGTTTATGGAGTTCGATGATGTAGATCTTGGATTTTTTGGTGCATGATTCACAAAATGCAGGAACAGCACATAATCCAAAAGGCTAGTAGTATACTGTCCTGTATTACAAGAGGAATTGATGTAAAATTAAAATTGCTATCCTTTGGTTATACTGCTAGATCACATCTTTGAACACTGTTTGCAGTTTTGATTTCCTTGTTTGAGGAAGGATATAAATGCATTTGAGGCAGTTCAAGTGAAATTTACTAAATTTATACCTAGAATGAATGGGATGAGTTCTGAGAATAGTTTGTACAACATGGGTTTATTTCTATTAGAGTTTGGAAGACCATGCGGGACTTGATTGAAACAGTTTGAGGGTTCAAAAGCCTACTTTTACTGCTCTTAGGTATGCTTGCATTCCTCTGGTTGGAGCCTTCCTATTCTGTTTCCTTTTTATTAACCACTCCTCAGTCTATGCCTGTATGTTATCCCATCCAAATGATCTAATTGTAACCCTGAAATGTCTCCTTTTGCGTTCTTGTGTTCAAATCAATTCACAGTTTTACACTTCCATACTCCTTCAGTCCTATGATCTAATGGGAACTTAACATGCCTCTGAAGTCTTTTGTGCATCTACCATCGTCTTGGCCCATCAACAGTATGTCCAAGCTGTCCAAGCACTACTCTCAAGAATTCCTTCCTTAAATCTCTCCACTTGGCCATATCCTCAAAGAACTAAATAAAATCCTACCTTTTTGACCTAACATAGTTACATGTCCCATTTCTGCTTCTTTGGATTTGCATTCATTTTTGCCAGAGTGCACTCCTGTAAGATATATTTTACGACATAAAAGGTTCCATATAATTTAAACAAATTGTCATTTATCTATTTCTACCTCCACAGTTTCTATGAAGAATGCCTGAATATTTTCTGTTTTTCTAAAATATATATCATTATTCCAAAATCAATATTCTGTAAATATCATGTGCTCTTTCTCTTGCTTTCTTTTTCAATATGTGTCTGTTTTCTATATTTGTTTAAATCTCTCTTCCTCTTGCATATCATGTGGTCACAAGCAATTGACTAAGAGCTGTAAACAAAAAGGGTCTACTTTTACAAAGTACGTAATGCTTTAAAACATGGATCCAACAACATTATATGGATACATGTTGGACACAGGTGCACTTTTTAAAAATATGTAAGTATATGTGTTTCACATTATTTTCCAGAAAAACCCAGCGCACAAAAAACACAACATGGTGCTCCAAGATATAAAAGCCGTAAGTTTTTGGAAACCAACATTAATCTTATTTCAATGTGTATCTGAGAAATACGGTAACATGCCATTGAAGCGTGTGAGATTCTTTGTCGAAAGAAATACGTGAATGAAGCCAATGCACTTCCCTCACCAAAATATAAAATCTTGGTTGTGGCAACTCTGTAAACAGAGAATGACAAAGGAATATCTGCCAGAGCCGAAGTGCTTCTACAATCACTACTAATTTCATCCCTTTACCCCAACAATTGGGCAGAATTTAATGCCCTTCAATAATGAATTTGGAGTTGAGGATGAGGATGCAGGTGGATGCAGGTAAGGAACATCAGGTCATTCCTCCTCTGCCTGTTTTAGTCCAAAATGATTTGTAGAATGTTTTCCTGTCAAATTATTAATGGAGGTCTTTGACTCATATCAGCAGCAGACCGGGGAATCAGACCAAAGCTTCAGGGAAAGAGGTTCTTATTTAAAACTCTGCTGCAAAGGCTGAAGAAGTACAGTTTCACTCTAAACTCACTATTCAATAGATCAGAACATAACTGGAAAAAACATTTTTATTTTACAAAGTCAGATTTTGAATTTAAAAAAAAATCAATCAACCAGATTTCTTAATGAATCCAGTTATGAGTTTGTTGCAAAGCACATACTCTCTTCTCTTTTCTCTTTTCTCTTCTTTTCTCTCTTCTCTTTCTCTCTTTACACTCTCTCTTCTCTCTCCCTCTCTCTATCGCCTCTCTCTGGGAGAAAGCCTGTGATATACCTAAAAATTAGCATAAACAGAGAGAGGTCTGAGTAGTCTGCAGCTTGATGTGTTTTTTTTGCAGTGTGTTTTTGTGATTTGAAGTCTGTGTTCAGTGATGTTCTTCACAGATCAGTTTTGGGGCCCTTGCTGTTTGTGGTCTACATAAATGATTTTGAATTGAATATAGAATGGTTGATCAGAACGTTTGCAGATGATATGAAAATTGATAGGGTGGTAAACAGGGAGATAAACTTAGATTACAGAGGGATATAGATAGGTTGGACAGATTGGGCTAATCAGTGGCAAATGGAATTCACTCTGAATAAATGTGTGGTGATGTACTTGAGCAGGACAAACAAGGCAAGGGAATATATGACAAATAGCAGGACCTTGATTGCATCAAGGATCAGAGGGACCTGAGTCCACATGTCCACTCATCCCTTAAGGTAGTGAGACAGATACCTAAAATGATTAGGAAGGCATATTTTCCTTTGTTTGCTGAGGCATAGAGTTTTAAAATCAGTAAAGTTCTGTTTATATTGTATAAAACATTGGTTAGGCCAAAGCTAGAATATTGTGTGCAGTTCTGGAATCCACATCATAAGATGGTTGTGATTGCACTGGAGAGGAGATTTACCAGGACATTGCCTGAGCTGGAGAGAGATTTAGTTATGAAGCAAGCTTGGATAGAATAGAATTGCTTTCTTTGGAGCAGAGTAGACTTTGATTGAAGTGTTCAAAATTGAGGGGCATAGATAGGAACAACAGGAAGGATTTTTTCCCCTTGGTGGTGACATCAATAAACAATAGGCATACATTTAAGGTGATGAGGAGATTTAGAGGAGATGTGAGAAAAGTTATTTCACCAGAGCATGGCAGAGATTTAGAACTCACTGTCTGGAAGGGTGGTAGAGGCAGAAACCCTCAGAACATTTAAGAAGTATTTAGGTATGCACTTGTGATGCCAAGGCGTACTAGGGGAGGAGCTAAGTACTGGAAAATGGGCTTAGAATAGTTAGGTGCAAATCTTTGACCAGCGGGCCTTTTTCTGTGCTGTAGACCTCTCTGACTCTTTTAGAAAATATATTACACTTGGCACTACAAACCTGCTAGGCTCACCTGTTTCAAAATTGGATCAATGCATCCAACTTTAAATATACAACACCAAACCATATAAGGAGCTATTAGCACAGATGACCAAAACTTTATTTTGAAGTGCCTTAGAGGACAAAAATGTGGAAAAAAGAGCAGTTAGGGAACACAGGGTTTGTATTCCAGTGTTTGGAGTCTCAGCAACTGAAGACATTACCACCAATAGTGGAGTATATAAAATTAAGGATGCACAAAACACCAGAAGCAGAGAAGCACAGATATCTTGGATTGTGAGTGTGGAGGAAATTAAAAAGGTGGGGAAGGGCAAAACAATGGAAGGGTTTGCAAATGAAAATGAATTTTAATATGAATTACTTGCAATATATGTTTTTAATTGACACATCCAGCAAATATATTCATTTCTATGCCACTCAGAAGACATTGCAGGGAGCTTCTGCAACAAAATACTTGAAGCTACTTTGGTTGTTGATTGTACATTAATGTTAATCCTCTTTTCTGCAGGTGTTCGTGCCTTCACATCTGGTAAGACACAATTTAAACATTTGTACTTTATGTAGTAGTATTAATAAAACTTCCAACTTTTTACATTTTATATTTAAAATTGATGGACTCAAAAAGACCATCAAGCGAACCCCATATTAAATGACCACAGTATCATTTTAAACACTTCCTCTTCACCTCTGAACTTGCAGCCATATAATCTCTTGGGACAAGAAATGGAGAACAAAATTTCTCTAGTGTCCAGAAGGCCATATGGACAAATATATTACGACACTTTAGTCAAACATAGTACAGTCTGTACCCCAATGAAGATCTGGCTGGCTTACACAAAATTAGACAGTTATTGTGGGATTTTCCCTCATTTCCGTTGCTGGCTCTGAGAGGTATTTGCCATCTTTGCCAATATGTAGTGCTGTGTAAGGGTTGTTTGAGGCAGTACACTACTACCAATTATCCTTTGTTTATATTAGCCTTAGAATCTATGAAGGGGGTACTCCATTGTAGCATCTTTATGACAGAGGCATTTGTCTTGATATACAAGACAATTTATTACATGATAGCAGTAAATGCAAGTCCCATACTAGCCAAACATAGTGACTAAGGACTCTCAGGACTTGTATAAAATATATCTGCTCTATGCAAAGGTTAGTGTTTCAATCCAAAGGCTCTGTGATATCAGAGTGGGTGAAACAAATGTAACTTTTTCAGAACCATTACCGAATACAACATCTCCTCTTTATTTTTTCTGTCTAAAATTAATACACTATACAATCCTGTGTAAAATTTTATTATCTCCACCGCGAACCTATCTTCCATCAAATTTCCAACTTTACAAATGCAGATGGTCTGGACATTTTACAATTTTCCTAAAGTGCACTCTTTTTGGACTTGGGGATAAATAGTAGGTCTTTTGCTTAAGGATTGTTGACCATGGTTCTGATCCATGTATCATTGAATGTAATACTGAGTACTGAATATAATAGTGTATTAATGTGCTCATTAGACATTAGTCTTTCTCTGACCTTAAATTTTTGTGAAATTAGCATATCTCCTTACAGTTCTTATCACTCTGTTTATTAATTATTACAAAATTGTTTTAGATCTGTATCATATCAATGTTGCTTCTGATCTGCTGTTCTTTCAGTTTGCTTTTGTATGCATCAATTTTTAAATTCCATTGTTGTTGAGCTTACTAGACTCTGTGCAGTATTTTCTTTGACAATCTTTTTAAAACTCTATTATTGCAATGCTGCATTGAATTATTCAATAAAGTATTAAATTATATTATTGGCTGTGAAATTTTAGCTTATTTATGGAAATAATAGTACATACCCTAGCTCTAACAAGAAGTCCAGAAATGAGTTGTATAGTATTCAAGTTTTCTTCCTTTTCAGTGCTGACTTTGCATAACAAACATAGATTAGATTTTAAACATAATTAATTCCAAGTTTGTTTGAATTCCATTTTACTTTAGAATTGCTTATCTGTTTCCCATGTTTTAAAACTTTAATTCCCAAGTATAAAAGTTATGTGAAATACATTATGAACTAGATATTCACAACAATATTGATAGCCTATCAGAAGCCAAAGTCCAGTAAGCACATCATCGGATTAGGTGTCAAAGTCAATTGCTTTTAAGCCAGTCTCCCTGCCAAATTCTGATCACATGAAAGAAAGTACTTGCTTACTTTGCTGATTGTTTTGCATCTGTAAAAAAGAAATGTGAAGTTGATGCAATATGGACTTAAAACTTGTCTTAAGTAGAAGTGGCGATGATTTAAATGTTCTTACAATTTAATATCTTTTTCAAGTTGACAGTGATCCTCATTTTATCATTTCAATAAATGACCACACTGATGCTATTTGTTTCAACGTTGATGGTAAACCAGGAGCAATTCTAAATCTGGTCACGGATCCATATAAAGGTAGGTGTAACCTGTGTCACAAGAAAAGGAAGGTAGCTGTGTATTATTACCAAACAGAACCACCTCATATTAACAATGGCCTTAAAGCTGGCCATTATGCAAGTCTTCTGGTTGACCTGCCCATCTCCCTGCCTTATGAAGGAAGATCCAAGTAAAATGTTTACTAATTTAAAGGAAAAAATATGAGGAAATAATAATACCATAGTTACTTGTAATAAACAATAAATCAATGATTCAGATTTATCATGGTGCTTTTCCACATTTGTGTAAATGACAGATGCAGCCAGGATTTGAACTTGCAATATTTATAATGAACATTTAGCATCATGCTTCCAATTTTATGAAGTGGCCTATCCAATTTTATTTTATTTTGTGCAAGTCTTATGGATATTTCACTAAATATTTCCTCTATTTCATATTCCCCCACACCCTTACTCATGGATTCTCTGAAGTAACCACCCATTGCTGAAGAATATTGGGTATGGCTCCTTATATCTACAATTAAAAAAAAAAGTTTATTCCTGATATCATGGCCATTTCATTGAATATTAACATCCTTGTTGTCTTAAAATTCATTGGATATTATTGTTGTCTGGCTTTTATTAAATTAGTTATAAATCAAGGAGCTCTTTCTGGAAATATTACAGCTGCTGTAATGAAGAATTAAAACATCATCATAATGTAGAGTATTAATCCCTTTTTTCAGCTATCAATAAGTTTGTTGGTTCATATGATAACCCGTTTGCTGGTTACTCTCTATAGCAATTATTTTCATTCATCATTTGTTTTATGTAGATGTGATTGTCCAGATTTTAATTTGAATGGGGCATGATTATGATGCATTAATGTTTTTAAATTTAATTAGATTTTGTTGTAAATGGACAGCTGATTGGAGTGAAGGAAGTAGAAAATAACAAGAAAATGAAAACTTACTTTGGAAAGCTTGGAATTGCAAGTAATAAAATGGATATAAAAGTTGAAATATCAACAGAAATGATTGCAATCGTTCATGGAGAAGATGAGGTTACTTTCCCCTGGTCACAAACAGTGTCTCTAACAAAAGAAAGGTACAGTTTATTTAGTTATACTGCAGCATTGCTTTTATGATTCAGAAACAGTTGGTGGTGATATCAGTATGAATCCAGCCAAAAAACAATGTTCAACTATTTTAATTCTCACAAAATGCTTGTAATGTCAAAATCCTTGTAATGTCAAAGTCTTTTCACTGATTTATGGGTTGCTTTTACAGTTATATTTGTTCCAATATGTGAACAAATATGTCAATACAAAATATAGGTAAAGACTAAGATATCATCCATCAGACAAAAGAGAATACCAATATTAGTGCAATAAAACATAGGTGAAGATTCATAATGGTGAAATACTTGAAGCACAGTTAGTTTCATTAGCATTAATTAAAAATACAAAGGACATGAAATGAAGATAGTTATAATGCCTTGTTATAATTATCACATCAGAATTGATGCAAAGTGCCTTGCAGGCAACAAGTGGTTACTTCTGCCATTGAAGGTGGTCAGGGCTTTTGCCTGAAACGTTGATTTCGAAGCTCCTTGGATGCTGCCTGAACTGCTGTGCTCTTCCAGCACCACTAATCCAGGCCTGTTTGTCAGTCTGTTTGTAAAACAATGTGTCTCAAAAACCTAACAGATGGATTTCAATGAAACTTGACACACAGAGTCTGGTCTGTGAAAGAACTGATTGGTTTTATGACAAAGATGCATATTAGGATCCTGGGATTTCGTAATGAATCTACAAACATCGGAAAATACAGTGAATTAACATTTTGTTAAAATTATATGCAGTTTTGATTTACAATCTTGATTGTTTTAAAACTTTTTGGATTGTCTCAACTGTTGTGATGTAATTTATTATAGCTGTCAAAATGTGAGCAGAAATATTAGATCAGGTTGGTGGATGTGGATTAACTAGAGGCCTCATCAGGGAGAAAAACCCTTTTTAAATATTCTCTGTTTAGAATTATATTAACCAAACACCATTCAGATTGGGAAATACTTCAAATTCTTCCACAGCCCATACTCTGTGCGTTAAGTTTAATTGAAATCCATCCATTAGTTTTTGAGACATATGGTTTACAAACAGGCCTGCCCATCTTCAATGGCGTTCATAACAAGAAAAGCCAAGTAATTGTAATAATGTAAAAAGGAACACAGCACAGATTTGAAAGTTTAAAGAAATATTTTACTTGATTAAACAATTTTCAAGAATCGCCCTTTCAGAACATCAGCTCTGCCTATAAAGGAACAGAATGTGATGGCTTACTTCAATCTAAAGAAGAATCATTAACTGTTCCATTCATTGTCCAATAAGTCCTCTGCAGGAAGATATATGATACACTCTAATAAATTGCATGGGAGGGATATAAATGCAGAGAAAGTGAGGACTGTAGATGCTGGAGATCAGAGCTGAAAATGTGTTGCTAGAAAAAGTGCAGCAGTTCAGGCAGCATCCAAGGAGCAGGAAAATCGACGTTTCGGGCATGAGCCCTTCTTCAGGAAATTCCTGAAGAAAGGCTCATGCCCGAAATGTTGATTCTCCTGCTCCTTGGATGTTGCCTGACCTGCTGCGCTTTTTCCAGCAACACATTTTCAGCAGGGATATAAATGCAACCTCAATATTGTGTAAATCCAATCAGACTAGCTTAAAGGGACCAATGTAGGAGACAAGAAACAGTTGACTACTCAACTTTAGGTTTCCAAAAGTACACTTGGCCTGGAAATGCAGAATTTCAGTTGTTTCTCCCACAGATTGTGGCTAATGGATTATCCAGAAATCATTGAACCATTAAGCAGGTAGCTTCTATGCCCCTTCCAATCTGCTAAATAAAATCTATCAAAAGTCTAGTTTCAATCTAAATACTCAATTGGCTAGAATTAATATAGTGCATTGCAGCAAGAAACACAGTGGCCAGATTCACTTAATGATAGAACAGGGCCCAAATCAGTCTCTCAATGGCCATAAAACCTCCCTTGTGTAAATCAGAGGACAGAAGGGGCTAATACAGGCTGCAAGCAGTGGGATATTAGTTATGCTTATTAATGATCTAATTGATTTCCATTATTCTTGAATCCAAAATAATTTAGTTCCCTTTTCCCACAACACCCAGTTTAAGGTCAACATCCCATCTTCACTACTCTTTGTTCTCAGGTCATATGGTGATCTGGAGCCTCTGATGCTGATCTCAATAGAGAAACAAGCAACTCTCAGCAATCAGGACTTCTACCTGGCTGTAGTGGGCTGGTGAATTCCAGCCAAAAATTGGATGTACTTTAACAACAACAAAGCTAATGTAGAATAGGAACTCAAAAGGAAAATAGCTGTTCTAGTGAGTGCACATCCTTTTAAGTTTTAATCCAAAACCAACCATTGCTGTAATGTTGCCAGGGTTGGAGAGTTTGAGCTACAGGGAGAGGCTAAATAGGATGGGGCTATTTTTCCTGGAGAGTCAGTTGATAAGGGATGGCATTATATAAGTTTATAAAGTCACAAGGGGCATGGATAGGGTGAATAACCAAGTCTTTTCCCCAGGGTAGGGGAGTCCAAAACTAGAGCGCATACGTATAAGGTCAGAGGGGAAAAATTTAAACCTTTTAATGCAAAGTGTGTTTGTATAGAATGAGCTGCCAGAGGAAGTGGTGGTGGATAGTACAATTACGACATTTAAAAGACATCTGGATGGGTATATGATAGGAAAGGTTTAGAGGGATATAGGCCAAATTGCTGGCAAATGAGACTAGATTAATTTAGAATATCTGATTGGCATGGACGAGTTGGATCATTGTTTCCATGCTGTACAGCTCTATGACTCTAGTCGATCTTTGTTTTTACTACAGAGACCAAAAAATCAATGGAAAAGGCAACCCTAACTTGAGAAGTTGGACAATCCAGAAATTTAATGTAAAATCTGGATTTGGCTTCCATGCCCACTCACAAGTCCAATTCCAAACAAAGAATAAATATTAAGAATATCTATTTTTAAAACGTTGACTCTGACTCTGCCTGATAAGGAGAGTGTCAAGAATGTTGAGCTGAAACAGAAGATCAATCATAATAATTGACAGATCAAGGCTTCAGAAGTCATCTTGTCTCATTACCCTCCTTTCTTTCTTTCCGTTCTTACCCCTACACCCCATCGCTACCATAATATTGAATGGTTTTTGATTAATTGTATGCTTATTAATTGTCTAAAGATGTTCAAAATAGATAATTAGAATGGACAAATTTTAAAAAGTATTATTTGTATTCAACATTCAGGATATCAAAGATTAAGCATGGCATAATTTATATTCTGTAACATTTATTTCTTAGCTTCTCAATCTCAATTATGAAAGAGAAGAATCTCACACTAACAATGGGAGATGATGCAACATTTGTTATTGTGCTGCATCATGTGAGGAAAAACCACACTGTACACAGAGATTTTCTGGGATTTTATACACTTGACAGCCACAGCTTGTCAAATGTGACCCATGGATTGCTTGGTATGTAGAGTATTCACTTCATTAGTTGCCCAGTAATTTAAAAGCTCTTTTACTGATGACTGTGCCTTCACCGCTGAGACCCGAAACTCTCATCTAAAATGTTTCCACATCTCTCTTTGGTTTCTTTCTTTAAGCCATCCTTTAGAACCTAACTCTTTGACCAAGTTATCATTAACTACCTTAATGTTTCTTTGTGTCATTTCTTGCTCTATAATGTCTCTGTGAAGTCCCTTTGGATGTCGCATTAAATTAAACATGCTGTATAAATACAAATTGCTGTTGGTATTGTAAACATTGAACATCACTAACAAGACATATATTTTTTGAGTAAATTTTACAAATTCCTTTTTAACAAAATCTAGTAGACTGCAATACCATATTCAGTAATGACTGCAGGATATATGTCCCAATTTACACCCTTAACTGAAACTGGCAGTGAATTTGGAGCCATCTATTCAGTTTTTGCCACTGGATAGAATCAAGAAATGAAAAACTTGCACCAGTCCAGTTACTCACTCACGAAGTAAATTGTGAGGAAGAATACTCTACCCTGTTTAAAGGAGATTTAAACTTTGGAACTTATGATTAATGGAAATTATGTGTGTAATTTCCCCCTCCACCCAAAATGAGGGAGATGATGGGAAGAACAAATAATTGGGCAAGTTGGACCCTGGAGAGATATTTGCTCCATCTCACCCTCCCAGGAATTAAGCGCTAGGAGAGAAAATCTATTGCTAGCAGTTAAGGCTCTTAGTGATCAATGGACACTGAAGGGCCTCAACCTACCAGTGACCTATAAACGTATCTTCACAGCATGCGAGAAAAAAGGGTATTTTCTTGATTGAGAAACCAGGTTACCTGGCTCTTCCATTTACCCAATCTAGGGCTAATTGAAGCAGGGTTAGGGAGTCAAGAGCAGCTGCAGAAAGCCTCCTGTCCTCTTATTTCCAGATCCTTACCCCATGAGATGCAAAATAATAAAAATGTACCTTCTCGACATAGGATCCATGGAGACTAGGCCTCCAATGACAATCTGCCCAATGACAGCTGGTAGTTTCTGGTGAGGTGATACTCCAGTGTCATGACCTGTGATTCACTGAGAAGCTCACCGGTGAGCTCTTAAGCTGATTGGCACTCTATGTAGTGAGCTTTCCTCATGGTGGGGGAGTCAGTGCCACTGAAAACACCTACTCCTATATAGGCTACAAATTCTTAGCCACAGTTCTGCCATTTTTAAAAGTATCTGTTTGCATGAAATGTAATGGTCATGTGAGGGAACCTATCCATCAGCTGGAATGCTCGTGGCAAACCCTGTGGCCTTTTCAGGAGGCCCATTGGTATTTGACTTACAGTGGTGACCACTGCCAGTACCACTGTGTATGCCTCATTAGGGATCAATAATGATAGCCCAGAAACAGATAAGTGGGAAAGAGTTTGTTGGATGGAAGTCATTGTGAGCGGTTTGAGAAAAAGGGCCAATTTACAGGGCGAAGGTGGAGTTTGTCCAGGGTCCCTCCATTCTGGCTGTTGACTGCCTCTATAAAGCACAGAATCTCTGATGAGGAGGGACCACCAAATCAGTCCTGAGGACTAGCAAGGAATGCAAAGGTATTCTTTGCTGTTCCCGTTTGGATTTGCCCATCTATAACTGAATATTAGTGGTTGCAGAATGAGACTTGTAAGTGGCTATTTAAGTGCCTCAAATGGCCTTCAGGATATAATGCTGCCTTCTAGCTTGCCCTTCTTCACTAAATTAGAGGGAAGCAGGGGGCAATTGGATCTCTACCCCTTTCCTTCACAGAACACATCCCAACCTTCAACTGCCTCTGAACTCCTTTCCAAGGAGTTAAGCATTAATTTCCACTCTGTATTTAAAATAAATCTTAATTGAAATATCAAAAGTAACTATTAATTTTATACTAAATTACTAGTAAAGTATTTGTACAAGGCAAAGCATTACAAAATGAGAAAACTGAAATTTTTGGTTTAACTTTATAGAAACAACTCCTAAATCTATTCACCCTTATGAGTCCCCACTGCTGGATAAATTAAGTTTTCTTTATTCTCCATGCAACCCTGCACTTCTGACGCACTAAATTTAATATTCCAGTCAATTAATTTATCTTTATTTTGACACAGGCCAGTTTTACAATGAAGTAAATGCTGTGATACGTAACTTTAGCCCTCGCTTACATCAAGACAAACTTCGTGCAACAATGATTGTAAAAGGTCACAAACTTAGGGTAGGAAGGTAATGTTGAAAAGCCCTTTTGATACTTTCAATCTATCCTACTTAATGGTTGTCTGTACATTTCTTCCATGGGCTTTATTGATTTTTCTTTTCATTTTTAGGGTGTACGAGAAAGATTACAGGCTTGATTCAAACCGAGGCACCAATATCCCATGCTGGTTTATTCGCTCCAGTGGGAAAGGATTTATAGACGGAATTGCCACTGACTATGTCGTTTCTTCTTTATTTGACTCACTGCATTCATAATCTCAGAGCAGATGATGAAAGTTTAACCTTTTTGTATCCCTGGCATGACTTTATTATTCAGTCGCTGATATGATGAATACATATAGTTTAACAGTTATAAATCTGCAAGTACTTCAATTATGTATTTCCAAGTTTGTAATTTACTCGCCTGTGTTATCTGGTCAGATTTGATTTGTATATGTCAAAAATGGAACCAATTGTTACAAGGTGAATTCCATATTGACCCAACAGAAATTGAATCTTGTAGTTTCTGAAAATGTTTTGGCCTTGGTATCCAATTCCACCTTCCGATCATATTCATGGAAGGAGCAGGATTTCAGGTGCAATCTCACAGGAGCTGGTCAATTAAGCACCTTTCTCTGAGATCACAGTTCAATTTGAGAAAGAAGGCAGCTGGAGGAGGTGAAAGTGCTAATCATTACCTGCAATGTAATGACAGCCAACAATCCATATAGTTGCAGCAAGAGAACGCTGCTGAACAAGTTGGGGCATGAGGAGCAATGTAGTGAAAGGGAGGTGAGACTAACAGCACCAGAAGGCTTCTGTAAAGTTTCTGTTGTGGACAGCAGTCTTCCTGTGAGACTACTGCATTGCAGGTCAAACATCTATTAATACTAAAGAATTTGGAGGAGAAATTAAGTACCATCACTCTCACTAAAGAAGTAGTATTGGACAAACCATTGAACTAAATGCAAACAAGGCCCTTGAATCTGATGGCTTGCATCCTAGAATCCTAAAAGAGGTAGCTCCAGAGATAGTGGACAAGTTTGTTGTAATTTTCCAATAATTGTTAGATTCTGGAGAAGTACCAGAGGATTGGAAAACTCCTAATGTGACACCCCTATTCAAAACGCGGGTGGTTATAGTTTGATTAGCCCAAGCGTCTATTGTTGAAAGGTACTGGAATCAGTTGTTAGGGAAGTAATTTCAGAACATTTGGAAAGTCATGATCTTATCAACTGGAGTCAGCATGACTTTATGAAAGGTAAATCGTGTCAACAATGTTTTAAATTAGATTCCCTTCGGCCCAACTAGTGACACCAACCCTCCGAAGAGTAACCCACCCAGACCCATTCCCCATCTTTATCCCTGACTAATGCATGTAACTCTATGGGCAATTTAGCATGACCAATTCACCTAACCTGCACATCTTTGGACTGTGGGAGGAAACCAGAGCATCCGGAGGAAACCCACACAGACACAGGGAGAATGTGCAAATGTCACACAGACAGTTGCCCGAGGCTGAAATCCAACCCTGGCGCTGTGAGGCAGCAGTGTTAACCACTAGGCCACGTGCCACCCAATATTAAGAGCTTTTAAGAGTTTTTTGAGAAAATCTCAATCAGAGTGGATAGGGTAAAACCAGTAGCTGTGTTGTATTTGAACTTCCAGAAGATTATAGGAGGTAGTATATTGGTTTGGATAGAGAATTGGCTCACAGGCAGGAAACAGCGAGTGGGGGTAAGGGCTTATTTACAATGCATACTAGTGACCTGGAGGAAGGAAGTGAATGGACTATAGCTAGATTTGCAGACAATGCAAAAGTAGGTGGAAAAGCAAGTTGTAAGAGGGATACAAACAATATACAGAGAGATACTGATAGGTTGTTAGTGTGGAAAAAGTTGGCAAATGGAGGGAAAATGTAGAAAAATGTAAAGTTGTTCATTTTGGAAGGGAGAACAAAAGAATGTGGGAAGCTACAGAAGTGATTGTGGGTCCCCTTGCTGAGATATTTGAATCATCGATAGCCACAGGTAAGGTGCCAAAAGACTGGAGGTTGACTAATGTTGTGCCACTATTTAGGAAAGGTGGTAAGGAAAAGCCAGGGAGCTACAGACTAGTGAACCTAACATCAATGGTGGGCAAGATGTTGGAGGGGATTCTGAGGGATAGGATTTACATGCATTTGGAAAGGCAAGTACTGAGCAGGGATTGTCAACATGACTTTGTGCATGGGAAATCATGTCTCACTAACTTGATTGAGTTTTTTGAAGAAACAAACAAAAGGATTAATGAGGGCAGCGCGGTGGACGTGACCTATATAGTCTTCAGTAAGACATTCGACAAGGGTCCACATGGGAGACTGGTTGGCAAGGTTAGATCATATGGAATACAGGGAGAACTAGCCATTTGGATAAGAAGTGGTTCAAAGATAAGAAACAGACAGTGGTGGTGGAGTGTTGCTTTTCAGCCTGGGGGCCTAGGCCAGTGGTGTGCCACAAGGATTGGTGCTGGGTCCATTGCTTTTCATCATTTATATAAATGATTTGTATGTCAACATAGGAGGTATGATTAGTAAGTTTGCAGATGACACCAAAATTGGAGGTGTGGTGGAGAGCAAGGAAGGTTACCCCAGAGTACAACGGGATCTTGATCAGATGGGCCAGTGGACTGAGAGTGGCAGGTGGAGTTTAATTTAGATAAATGCAAGGTGCTACTTTTTGGAAAGGCAAATCAGGGTATGACTTATACATTTAATCGATTAGTGGTGCTGGAAGAGCACAGCAGCACTCTTCCAGGACCACTAATCCAGAATCTGGTTTCCAGCATCTGCAGTCATTGTTTTTACCTTATACATTTAATGGTAAGGTCCTGGGAAATGTTGCTGAACAAGGTAACCTTGGATTGCAGGTTCATAGTTCATTGAAAGTCGAGTCACAGGTACACAGAATGGTGAAGAAAGCGTTTGGTATGCTTGACTTTATTGGTAGGTGTAATGAGTATAGGAGTTAGGAGGTCATGCTGGGCTGTACAGGACATTGATTAACCACTTTTGGAATACTGCATCCAATTCTGCTGTCCCTGGTATAGGAAGGATATTGTAAAACTTGAAAGGGTTCAGAAACGATTTACAAGGAAGTTGCCAGGATTGGAGGGTGTGAACTAAATAGGCGAGGGTTATTTTCCCTGGAGCGTCTGAGGATTATGGATGACCTTACAGATGTTTATTAAATCATGAGGGGCATGAATAAGGTGAATAGCCAAGGTCTTTTCCCTGGGATGAGGGTTGAGGACATAGGTTTAAGGTGAGAGGGGAAAGATTTAAGAGGGACCTGAGGGGTAACTTTTTCACACAAAGGGTGGTCCGTGTATGGAATGAGTTCCCAGAGGAAGTGATAGAGGCTGGTATAATTACAACATTTAAAAGGCATCTGGATGGGTATATGAATAGGAAGGGTTTAGAGGGATATGGGCCAAATACTAGCAAATGGGATTAGATTAATTTGGGATATCTGACAGGCATTGATGAGTTGGACCAAAGGGTCTTTTTCCATGCCATATAATTCTATGACTCAATAACATTATTCAAGTGGAGAAAAACTGCAGAAAGCTACAACACAAAGGGACTCGGGCTATTTGGTCCTCTCATTATAAGGAAAGATTATTTCATTGGAGGCAGTTCAGCGAAGGTTCACTCGAATGATCACTATCAAGGGATTGTCTTATCGTCAAATGTTAAACAGGTTGGGTCTCATTGGAGTTTAGAGAGATGATTTTGCTAAAACATATAGGAATCTTAAGGAGGTTGACAAGTTAACTGCTGCGAAGATGTTTCCCCTCACAGGAGAGTCTAGGACCAAACAGCATACTTTCCAAATAAAGGGGTGCAAATTTAAGACTGAGATGAGGAAGAATTTCTTCTCGAAGAGCATTGAGAGTCTTTGGAACTCCTTGCCACAGAGAGCTGTGGTGGCAGAGTCCTTATGTATATGTTAGGATGAGATAAATTCTTGATCAGTAGGTGAATCAAAGGTTACAAGGAAAGGGAAGGAAAGTGGAACGGAAGGCATATTGGATCATAATCCTGTTGAATGGTGGAGCAGGTTCAAGGGGCTGAATGGCCTACTCTCATTCCTATTTCTTATAATTTAATGATCTTAGGCAGGCATGTGCTAATTGCCATTTTTTGTCATCCAATGATCAGATGTTCTGGACCTATCAAACTGCTTGAACATTTTGATGTGTACTCACCACCTGTGAACTGAAGGGAATTTGTGTGTCTTCCAGGCTAAGCCAGGCTCCATTTTAAGGTTTTGCATGGGTTTTAGTGACTGTATAATTGTAATGCTGAATAAAGTTACCAACAAAGTGCTTAATCACTGAAAAATTGTTATACATACAGAATGTACTATTTCAAATTTACACAAATAAATCAATTTTATTTCAAATTCATTTCTATCCGTACGTGCTGTTGTTATTGCAACTGTTGAGTCTGCATTTTCTGATTTTATATTCAATTCCATTATATTACAATGAATAGAATGGTAGCTCCCTATTTCTGTTGTGACAAACATTTTCAACTTTAGATTAGATTTAGTTCTCCTGCTTTTTTTCTTTAAATGTGATTTGGGATACTGGTTTCATGTTCTGCATGCATGAGTTCCTGTACTGCTAACTTGTTTGATTTCTTTTTTATTCACTGAATGTTTCTCTTCGCTCTTAAGTCTCTCTAGTCTACTTGTTAATCGTATTTTTTCACAGCTGTTTCTAAATTAAATCTTGCATGCATTTATTGCCCATTCTTAGTTGCCCTTGAGAGGTTGGTGGTGAGCTGCCTTCATGTACAATAGTAGACTCACAATGCCATTAGGGAGACAATTCCAGGAATTTGACTCAGCAACAGTAAAGGAACAGCAATACATTTCCTAGTCAGGATAGTAAGTGACTTGATGGGAAACATGCATATGGTTGTGGTGTCATATATCTGCTGTATATGTCCTTCTAGATGGAAGTGATCATGAGTTAGGAAGGTGCTGTCTAAGGATCTTTGATTTCCTGAAGATGGTACACACTACTCCTACGAAGCATTAAAGATGGAATATGTGGTGTCTATCAAGTAGGCTGCTTTGTCCTGGATAATGTCAAACTTGGGTGTTGTTGGAGCTGCACTCATCCAGAGAAGTGGGGAGTATTCCATCACACTTTTGACTTGACCCTTGTAGAGAGTGGACAGATTTTGGGGAGTCACTTAAGGTGAATTACTTGATCCAGGATTCTGAGCCTCTGACCTGCTTTTATGGCCATTGTGTTTACATAGCTAATCCAGATCAGTTTCTAGTTAATGGTGACTTCCAGAATGTTGTTTGTGGGGGATTCGGTGATGGTAATGCCATTGAATGACAAGGAGGGTTGATGATTAGATTGTCTGTTATTGGAGATAGCCATTATCCAGCTTCTGTAAGGCATGAATGTTGCTTGCCAGTTTGTTCCGCCCAAGCCTGGATATTGTCCAGCTCTTACTGTGTTTAGATATAGACTACTTCAGTATCTGAGGAATCTCTTCATGTCATTATCATTTTTATTTGTTGATTTGCATGATATGGAAATTGCTAACAATTCCAGTATTTGTTGTCAATCACTAATTTGCCTTAAGAAGGTAACAAATGAGCAGTGTAAGATTTTGGAGTTCAATTTAACTTTATATTGTAAGATGTAAATCAATTTTTCCAATTATAGTCTAAGCTGACGGAACCAATCTAAATGTTTACTAGTCCCGAATAGCTACAAGACCTATTTCAGATACAAATATGTTTTCCCAGGTTTCACATAACTTTAAAGTTTATAAAGTCTAGAACAAGTACAGAAGGAATTATGCTTAATAAGAGCAGTGGCTCCTTATTTCTTTTTCATGACATACTTTCCTACCTTTCTTGGTTTCAATTGCAAATTTAGCTACCAGGCCTTCACTATCCTAATTGAAGTAATTGATGTAAATTGTGAAAAGTTGAGGTCCAGCGAGACTCTACTCGTCAGATCCTGCCAATCTGACAAACACCAATTTACAAATACCATTTTCTGTCAGCTAGCCAATCTTCTCTCCATGCTGCTATGTTACCCCAAACCATGAACTTTTGAATTCCACAAGAACCTTTTGATGTGTCACCTTACCAAATGCCTTCTGGAAGCCCAACTATAGTATATCTGCAAGTTCTCCTTGTTTCCATGAATGTTACTCCTTTAAAGAACTCCAATTAACTGCTTAATCCATTTCTCAAATCCTTGCTGACTTCTCCTGATTATCTTGAGCTTTTCTAAGAGCACACTCGTGGCAGATGGAGTTTAATTCAGATAAATGTGAGGTGCTGCATTTTGGGAAAGCAAATCTTAGCAGGACTTATACACTTAATGGTAAGGTCCTAGGGAGTGTTATGGAACAAAGAGACCTTGGAGTGCAGGTTCATAGCTCCTTGAAAGTGGAGTCGCAGGTAGATAGGATAGTGAAGTATCTTTGGTATGCTTTCCTTTATTGGTCAGAGTATTGAGTACAGGAGTTGGGAGGTCATGTTGCGGTTGTACAGGACATTGGTTAGGCCACTGTTGGAATGTTGCATGCAATTCTGATCTCCTTCGTATCGGAAAGATATTGTGAAACTTGAAGGGGTTCAGAAAAGATTTACAAAGATGTTGCCAGGGTTGGAGGATCTGAGTTACAGGGAGAGGCTGAACATGCTGTGGCTGTTTTCCCTGGAGCGTCGGAGGCTGAGGGGTGACCTTATAGAGGTTTACAAAATTATGAGGGGCATGGATAGGATAAATAGACAAAGTCTTTTCCCTGGGGTTGGGGAGTCCAGAACTAGAGGGCATAGGTTTAGAGTGAGAGGGGAAAGATATAAAAGAGACTTAAGGGGCAACTTTTTCACGCAGAGAGTGGTGCGTGTATGGAATGATCTGCCAGAGGATGTGGTGGAGGCTGGTACAATTGCAACATTTAAGAGGCATTTGGATGGGTATCTGAATAAAAAAGGTTTGGAGGGATACGGACCGGGTGCTGTCAGGTGGGACTACATTGGGTTGGGATATCTGGTCCGCATGGACAGGTTGGACAAAAGGGTCTGTTTCCATGCTGTACATCTCTATGACTCTATGACTGATTCTAACACCTTCTTCCATGACAGACATCAAGCTAACTGGCTTATAGTTTCCTAATTTCTGCCTCCCTCACTCCTTGAACAGGGCAATTGTACATGTTACTTTCTAGTCCAATGGAATCCTGCCTGAATGCAAGTACTATCTCATTAGCAACCTCTTGTAAAAGGTTCTTATCTTCTTACGACGTGTCTTGCTATTTCTTTCTCCCCATGAACTTTCATTTTTCCTTTAGTTTTCCTGCTAGTTTATGTTGCACAGTTAACCAAAATTTATTTCAGTCTTAATTTATAATAGGAGATCTTGTGGCAGCAATGATAACCCTTCCTAAGTCAGAAGCACTGAGTATGCATCCCACTATGGAGTTTGTGTCATGCAAAGTACTGCGGCCAAACAGGTTGATTATCTAATTCTTTCAGTACATCTATGACAGGCTGTAAGAATTGGGGAATTTCATGGTTAGCCATGTGGCACCATTCAAGCTATAACTTTTTATGACAGGCTAGAGCTCTGATCCAGGAAAATCCAGCAAAGTAAACAGACGTGCATGCTTTACACGTGTCATGCCCCAGTAGGCATGAGAAAAGAATTATTATTCAAATGTACATTGTTGTGTTTTTTTTAATGTTGTATTGAGGATCATGGTGAGATTAATAACAGTTACTGTAAAGATATAACAAATTGATTATCAACTTCTGTAGTGTGCAGTTTGTGCAGCGAAGTGTGAAAATCTGGAATTTGCTGTCCATGTTTCCCTGTTCCCAAGCATTCTTTCTGATAATAGCACTTCATCTTTTAGCCTCAGTATTGGCTCTGATGTAAGGGTGTGCAGTTGCAGTACCTGCATACTAATTATCCACAAACATACCAGTTCAAGTTAGGACATGAACAGTCAGGAGTGAGTGAATTTTTAGAAGTGTGCTAAGTGATCATTCATTATATCAATATTTCTAAGGCCTTCCTGTCCAATATGCCAATTAGAATGTTTTCAAGTGATTTAATTTACCAAATTGAAGTTGGACGACATATAATCTCTTTGCTATGAAATTCTAAGACACTACATATGATGTGTGTGGGAAAGGCATTCAGAATTTTGCATGCCTGAAACAGAACTATATTTTAAAAGAGCATAATCAACTGTGGGATAGAGATTATAAACAGAAAGAGACATGGTAAAAACACAATCAGAATAGCCTAGTGATACCACAGTGTACGTGCAGCCTGAAGTGGTCAAATAGTAAGTGAGTAAGGCTTGACTCTCTTCATTCTTCCATCTGCCACCATGAATAAGTGTGGTGCTGGAAAAGCACAGCAGGTTAGGCAGCATCTGAGGAGCAGGAGGCTCGATGTTTCAGGCATAAGCCCTTCATCAGGAATGTTGTGGGGGTGGGGGGAGCCAGGTGGCAGAGAGATAAATGGAAAGGAGTGGGGCTGGGGGAAAGATAGCTAGGAGGGCAATAGGTAGATGAAGATGAGGGGGGGCGATTGGAATAGGTCAGAGCAGAAGGTGGAGTAGATAGGTGGGAAGGAAGATAGACAGGTAGGACAGTTCAAGAGGGCGGTGCCGAGTTGGAGGGTTGGATCTGGAATGAGGTGGAAGGAGGGCAGATCAGGAAACTGGTGAAAGTGACATTGATCCCATGTGGTTGGAGGGTCCTAAGGTGGAAGATAAGGTGTTCTTCCTCCACGCATCAGGTGGCTAGGATTGGTGGTGGAGGAGACCCAGGACTTGCATGTCCTTGGCACAGTTGGAGGGGGAGTTGAAGTGGTCGGCCACAGGGCGGTGGAGTTGTTTGGTGATTGTGTCCTGGAGATGTTCTCTGAAACTTTCCGCAAGTTGGTGTCTTGTCTCCTCAAGACCACATCGAGAGCAATGGACACAAAATGAGGTGTTTGGATGTGCAGGAAAATCTCATCCAGATGTGGAAGGATCCTTTGGGGCCCTGAATGGAGGTGAGGGGGGGAGGTGTGGGTGCAGGTTTTACACCTCTTGTGGTGGCAAGGGAAGGTGCTGGGAGTGGAGGGTGGATTGGTGGGGGTTGGGGGCCTAACGAGGGAGTCGCAGAAGGAATGGTCTCTGCGGAATGCTGATAGGGGTGGACAGGGAAATATATCTCTGGTGGTGGGGTCTGACTATAGGTGGAAATGCATGGAGGATCATGCATTGTATCCGAAATTGGTGGGGTGGAGGTGAGGACCGGGGAGGTGGGGGGGGGGGGGGGGGGGCGGGTTTCTATCCTTGTTGCGGTTGGACGGGTGGAGTTCAAGGGCGGAAGTGCAAGAAATGGAGGAGATGCGCTGGAGGACAATTATAGAAGAAACAAGATTGTTATTCATCAATGTGCAGTAAAGTTTGTTATTTAAAACTGGTAGGGCCTGAATCACACGGACATTATAGGTACAGAAATAGCATCCCTTAATTGTGATGGTAACCATAGGAAATCCACAAACAGAAGTCCAACAGCCAAAAGTAGTGTATTTTTACAATCAGAGGAGCCTATAAGTGGGTTTTATTTAATCCCCCCTAATTGCATGATACAAATGGAAGAGTGAATTTTTAGATCTAGCAACTTAATAGCTATCCGGTTGAATAGATTGTCTAATCTTTACATAACACATTTCAATGGAATGAACATCAAGTTGGACAATTCATGTCACCAGATGATTGCAAAAGAGATAAAATATTACCACAACTTGTTTTAAAATCATTAAAGCTACTGTTGGTGAACTGTACAAATTAAATGGCAGATGCAACTCCAGTTAATAGCTGTTGATAACTGAATGAAGACCATGGCAATTTAGGGCAAACTAGTTGAGGGTACTATGAAGGACTTTCCTTCTCAAACTATCCTGCCACCTGAGGAGTGGTGACCCTCAGGTTAAACCACCACCAGTCCCTCTCTAACGAGAGTGCAACCCTATGGTCTACTAGGACTATGGTGATTTTAATTTAGAGCATATTGGTTGAGGAGGTAGTGGGATAGAAACCAATTGTTTTGATATATAATGATGATACTCACTGTAGCCGAGCATGGGCTAATGATTTCCATGTGATTCATTATCCCAAGGCTTACAGTAAAATCCAGCTCATTACTTTGTGGGATCATGATTATATTGCTGAAACAAGAACCTTCCAGATTTGAACTTGACTTATAGATTCATTGCAATTTATGAAGTAAACAATGATTTTTGATTAACCCAATATCACTCCAGTGTGTAAAGAAATTTAAGTATGGATGTGGAAGATACAAACCAATTGAATTTTCAAAGCAATGATTAAATCATTCTGGGGACCAAATGATATTTATTAGACTATCCTTACTGAATCCATTTAAGTTTAATGAATTATTTATGGGATGTTTTTCAAAATATGGCTTGTATAATCAGTTGGATAATGTAGGTGCATTCCTGTGTGCACTTCAAGTATCACACATGTGCTGGCAATGGTTGTAAAAGATTAACCAAGAGATACAAGTTCTTACTTGAACAGTTTATATTGTCCTGAAGTATGAGTAGAGAACGGATATGGACATACGTAAAAAGTGTTGTCTTTTGTATTAATCAACTGCGATGGGGAGCTTTTTTTCAAAACAAGTTTGGATCTCTGTTCTTCATTCAACTCTATAACAACCTGTGAGCAGGGAAGATAAAATAAAATTATGAATAAAATAAAAATGTATCCCAATTACTTTGATTGAAACTCAAAGTTTACATTAATAGAATCTATTTAGAAAATTGAGGATACAAAATTCATCAAGGACATTATCTCAAAATATAGGATCGTGCATTCAAGATAGATGTATGGAGGAATTCCTCTATGAGGATTGTAAAACTGTAAAATTATTCACTGTGGAGAACGGCCTAAGCTAGGTTTAAGGAAATCAAGGAGTATGAGGATTGGCTGCATTTGATGATATTGGTACATGTGTGCTTTGCACCATTTTACTTAATGCATGCAAATTTAAACAGCTTCTGTCTGTCCTCCTCTAGATTCTCTCCCCATCCCTGGTTCTCTCTTCTCACAACTCCATCTGATTGTCTTCTCCCACCCCTATTTTCTCCCTCCCCTCCGACTCTCTCCTCCTGTGACCTCTCTGCCGCTGAACCCCATTTCAATACAGTATGATACTTGCATGTGGTGTTGTGTACTGCATCATCTGGATATGTTCACATTCATATTTCTAAATTAGCGTACATGCGTTGTTGCCTGTAGTTGTGGGCATCAGCAAACACTGCCATGGGAATAAGATGGAAAGTGGAATTGAGGATTATCAGATCGGTCACAATTTCATTGAATGGCTGAGCATGTTCAGTGGGTCGAACAACCCACTTCTGTTCCTATGTCTTCTGGTCTTATATTCAAAACATAAAGGCAGTATAGCCAATTAGATCAACAGATCACAATGCCAATGCCAATAGATAAGCAAATCTTAAATAACTAAACATCTAAAGTTTGATTAATGCTAAATTTCTTACATTTGTAGCATTTACATTATCAGAAACAATCTGATCTGAATTCTTTTTTGTCAGTGAACACAGTATTCATAATTCAATGGTTTTATATTTCAAACATTATATTCCCAGATGAATCATTTTAATCTTTAATAAGCATCACATTGTTGCCTTAATAAACTCTCTGCAACTGGTGTCAACATGTTGACTAAAAACTTATATTTATAGTATTTACTTCTCCACTGCATGTCTTCTCCACATCACCCTCTTCAACCTAATATCTTTCAGAATATTGCATTCCACATATTTCCCCACATAAAATTAAATCCATCCCGCATAAGCTATTAGTTTGACAACTTCAGAAGATTTAGTGAAATATCCAGTTCTTTGCTTTCAATTCCCTTCATATCACCCTCTAGAGAGTCAGATTATTGTTTTTGGAGTCATTCTGACTCCATGAAAATCCAGGCCTGTCTCTCTAGTTCAATAATCCTCATCATTGATACACCATGACATATACCTTCCTGATCAGTCCTCGGTGTCAGTACCTCACTTCCTCTATGAAAGACAAACCTTTAACAGATTATACTCTTAGCCTCTGAAGTCTTTCACTAAGCCATTCCTCAAAACCTCCTTTGTTGTATTGGGCTCAACTCCAATTTCTCAGATATTTCTTTCTTCCTCTATTCTCTCCATCAACTGTGTTATAGAGTCACAGATGAGACCCCTTGACTCATTGATTTGTGCCAATCTATCTGCTAACTCCACATTAAACTCCATTTAAATGCCTACGAACATCAGGAATACTTCAGAAATTTAAACTGTTGTATCATTCAAATGGTAAATATTCACCAATCTGTACATTTATTAGACTGATCTCAGGTAAGACAGGATCAAATCAACTCCTAAATCAACACCCAAATCAACTTATTCTTCTCAAAACTATGTGCCTCTTGTATTGTGTAATATCCATTTACGCCATATACTTAGAGAATTTGACACAAATGCGAAATGTTACAGTGCAGATGGAGGCTATTTGATCCATTGAGTGGAATCCTCTCAGCCCCAGAATAATGTGAACAAAGAACAAGGAAAATTACAGCACAGGAACAAGCCCTTCGCCCCTCCAAGCCTGCACTAATCCAGATCCTATATCTAAACCTGTCACCTCTTTTCTAAGGATCTGTATCCCCCCTGCTCCCTGCCCATTCATGTATCTACCCAGATACATCTTAAATGATGCTATCGTGCCCGCCTCTACCACCTCAGCTAGTAACACGTTCCAGGCACTCATCACCCTCTGTGTAAAGAACTTTCCACGCATATCTCCCCTAGTAATTGAGTGTCCACTATAGGAAAAAGCTTCTTGCTATCCACCCTATCTATACATCTCATGTCCCCCCTCAATCAGGTCCCCCCTCAACTTTCATCTTTCTAATGAAAATAATCCTAATCTACTCAACCTCTCTTCATGGCTAGCGCCCTCCATACCAGGCAACATCCTAGTGAACCTCCTCTGCACCCTGTCCAAAGCATCCACATCCTTTTGGTAATGTGGCGACCAGAACTGTATGCAGTATTCCAAATGTGGCCAAACCAAACTCTTATACAACTGTAACATGACCTGCCATCTCTTGTACTCAATATTCTGTCCAATGAAGGAAAGCATGCCGTATGCCTTCTTGACCACTCTATTGTCCTGCATTGCCACCTTCAGGAACAATGTACCTGAACACCCAGATCTCTCTGTACATCAATTTTACCCAGGACTTTTCCGTTTACCGTAAAGTCCACTCTTGAATAGGATTTTCCAAGTTTGCCTGGATTGAACTCCACCTGCCATTTATCTGCCCAGTCTATCTATATTCGAGTGTATTCTCTGGCAGTCCCCTTCACGATCTGCTACTCCATTGTGCTAGTGCTAGTGTTATAAGATTGTGGGTAGTGATGAATCAATTGGTAAACTGCTCAGATCAGGAAAATTTGATTCTTGACAGAAAGGAAGTCCAATTTTCCACCCAAGGATTTAATAGTAAGGCAAGAATCTTGTTAACGGTTGGCAAGAGACCAATTTGCAAACAATAACCTCATTATTACCTAATCTTGCCTAAATCATGCATCTTGCTAATTTACCAGTCAATGAAGAGAAACTAGACAATTTCTCTCACAAAAGATTATTTGTGTACCTGGCAACTCCAGGTTGCCCTTGATACCTCAGGCCATTCTCCAAGGGCAATGACTGCCTGCATTGATCATCCACAGAAATTGGCATTGGACACACAACAGCTCATCTTATCATCATGGCAAACTTTCAAATCACTTGGAACACAATTCACCATTCAGTACTGCATTTTGGAGTCCATGAACACCTTTCATTGTTGTGCTGTTGCCAGAATAGTTTGTTCATATGGTCAGGCACCTAAATCAGGCATTGAAACAGGGTGGAGCTCAAAGCTCTTAACTTGATTTCTTCACACTCTCTCACTTTGCACTTACTTGGATGCTCCCAGCTTTGCTTTATTTTTCCTAGCCTCTGTGAGTATTGTCATCTGATTCGGAATGTATGGCCTAACTGTATTTCTACTGCGCTTTTCCTGTTACCACAGACTCAAATCCAGGCAGCTTGTCATGTTTGCTGGCAATGAACAATTAAGGGTTGGATGTCTTGCTATATGGCACCATGCTATGACAATGTTACACCTACAGTGAGTGCTAGCTGCTCATGCAGCAAACACACGTAATGTACTTCAACCAACTGGCCATATCTGAAACTCGAAGGAGAGTAGTCCTCAGTTGGATCCAGAGAGGCATACTGCAATCTGTGAGATTCCAATGCAGAAAGTCATGAGCATCATATGATGTCTGTTCAGCTCTTTAGGCATGTTCAGTCAGTGGGGCAATCGGAGGATCCATATCATTATAGTTGGGGGAGTGGGCCATGGTCAGTCCTACAGATTCAATTCAACCAGCCTCAGGAGTAGTAGTAAGTCAGTCAGAGAGATGCACAGAGATGAATCAGGGGTTTAGTTACTCATCAGTTAGGTCTATCTTTCTAAGTTGGTCAGGGGTTGGATCTGTCAAGTGGTCTGACCATTGAAAGTAAATGGGAGTATCAGACATCACTCTGGTGGTGGGATATTTCAGAATTCAGTTGTGATTATTGGAGACAGCATACTAAGATGCACAGGCAATAATAATTGTGAAGAGGGCAAATCAATACATGAGGGTGGGAGACATAGAGCAAGAATTACTATTGGCAGGTGGAATGCAGGGAGATCATCATTGGGTATCACCACCCTGGCTTCAATAGGAGTCAGTGCATAATTATACTTGGTAAAAACAATGACTGCAGATGCTGGAAACCAGAATTATACTTAGCATGACACAAGTTTATGCCTGAGGCTCAGGGATTAAAATGGGGAGCCAAGCAGTTAAGTAAAAGAGTTGGATGGGACCAAAGCTGATGGGGTAGACAGGAAGGAAAAATCAGAAAAGAACATGAAGATTTAACAGTCACTGAAACTGAGGGGCTGATCATGCAACTCACTCCAGAGTGGGCAAAATAGTTTATATTCTCTCTTTGATGAGCAGGTTGTACATGTGAGGCCCTTCAAAGGCAATAGCATTAAACAAACATTCACACAAGTTTATGCCTGGGGCTCAGGGATTAAAATGGGGAGCCAAGCAGTGATACCTGTTATCACATAATTCTGCATGTGAACCATATGCACTGATGTACTGTGTCAGCTAAAATGTTTGGTCATAAACAATCTTGACCATCTCATTGAACATTGCAAATTAATCCTAGTATTGGTTACAAAGCACAATTAATGTTGGGTGAGCTGCAAAGATTCACCCTAGTCTCACAATTTGGAATCCCCTTCGAAAGTTTTGTGATCCAGGAGCTGCTCACTTCACATCTTAGACTAGCAAATGTCCAACCATTATAATGTATGCAATGCTACCTTCCTTGGGTAATGTGATCATTGGGATGGGGGGAGAAGTTTTCATTTTATTCATACGTGAGGAATAAGAGAATGATTAGGGAGAAGGTAAGGCCGATCAGGGATAGCAGAGGGAACTTTCGCATGGAGTCTGAGCAGATAGGCAAAACCCTAAATGAGATTTTTGCTTCAGTTTTCACCAAGGAAAGGGACCTTGTTGTGAATGAAAACTTTGAGGAGCTGGGATACATTCTTGACCAGATCAAGATTGATGAAGTTGATGTGCTGGAAATTTGGAAAACATTAAGATTGATAAGTCCCCAGGGCCAGACCAGATTTATCCTAGGCTGCTCTGGGAAGCGAGAAAGGAGGTTGCTAAGCTGCTGGCGAGGATATTTACTTCCTCACTCTCCACAGGAATCATACTGGAGGATTGAAGGGAGGCGAATGTTGTTCCTCTTTTCAAGAAGGGTAATAGGGAAATCCCTGGCAATTACACACCAGTCAGTCTTACGTCTGTGGTCAGCAAAGTTTTGGAAAGAATTCTGAGGGATCAGATTTATAATTATTTGACAAAGCATGGTGAGGCAGTCAGCATGGCTTTGTGAGGGGCAGGTCATGCCTCACAAATCTTGTTGAGTTCTTTGAGGAGGTGACAAGACAGGTCGACGAAGGTCGAGCAGTGGATGTGGTGTGTATGGACTTCAGCAAGGCATTTGATAAGGTTCCCCATGGTAGGCTCATTCATAAAGTCAGGAAGTATGGGATACAGGGAGACTTGGCTATCTGGATTCAGGATTGGTTGGCTGACAGAAGGCAGAGAATGGTTGTAGATGGAAAGTATTGTGCCTGGAGGTCAGTGTTGAGTGGGGTTCCACAGGGCTCTGTTCTTGGGCCTCTGCTCTTTGTAGTTTTTATAAATGACTTGGATGAGGAGGTTGAGGCGTGGGTTAGTAAATCTGCAGATGACACAAAGGTTGGAATGCTGTTGATAGTATAGAGGGCTACTGTAGGCTGCAGCGTGACATAGACAGGATGCAGAGCTGGGCTAAGAAATGGCAAATGGAGTTCAATCTGGATAAATGCGAAGTGATGCATTTGGGAAGGTCGAACTCGAATGCTGAATATAAGATTAAAGACAGGATTCTTGGAGGAACAGAGGGATCTGGATGTGCATGTACATAGATCCCTCAAAGTTTCCACCCAAGTGGATAGAGTTGTTAAGAAAGCAGATGGTGTTTTGGCTTTCATTAACAGGGAGATCGAGTTTAAGAGCTGTGAAGTTTTGCTACAGCTCTACAAGTCCCTGGTGAGACCACACTTAGAATAAAGATACAAAGACTTTGGAGAGGGTGCAAAGAAGGTTTACTAGGATGCTGCCTGGACTGGAGTGCTTGCCTTATGAAGAAAGGTTGAATAAGCTCGGACTTTTCTCTCTAGAGCGAAGGAGGAAGAGAGGAGCCCTGATCGAGGTATACAAGATAATGAGTGGAATAGCCAGAGACTTTTCCCCAGGGCAGGATTGATGGTACGAGGGGTCATAGTTTTAAGGTATTAAGAGAAAGGTATAGAGGAGATGTCAGAATTAGATTCTTTATGGAGAAAGTTGTGAATGCATGGAATGCGTTGCCAGCTGTGGTGGTGGAAGCAGAGTCATTGGGGATATTTAAGTGACTGCTGGACATGCACATGGATAGCAGTGAGTTGAGGGGTGCTTAGGTTAAGTTATTATATTCTACATTGGATTAAACCTTGGCACAACATCGTGGGCCAAAGGGCCTGTTCTGTGCTGTACTTTTCTTTGTTCTATGTTCTATCACCACTATACTTACAATCTCAGACTGTCTTTGTGTCAAGTGGCCTGTGTAGTACATTTCTGAAACATGTCAACAATGTGCACAGTCCACAAGGACGGATCCTATTTTAAAAGGCAAATTAATGGACAGAGATGGAGCAAGAGACAGAGTTTTGTCAAGATTTTTGTTTGCTGGCGTTGGAAAGGGCCTCAGTCTAGTTGCACCGAGCTGAGGTCTACCAGCCTCTACATGAGGATACGTGGGCTTTATCATTCATTTCATCGAGATCAGCAAGCTATGTTTCTAATAAGTATGAAAATACTGAGTTGAACAGAGGTATTCTTTCAATCTTCATACAGAAAATTGTCAGAATATCCACTCAACATTCTGTTCCTAAAATGTTTTACCTACATTGGGAAACTGGCAGAGGCCTGGGTGTGGATTAAAATAATTAAGTTGTCAGTTAAATTAATTCTCAATTGCAGTTGTGGATGAATAACAATTAGTGCCAGTGCCAATCAGTCACCTGAAACAACTTTTAAAAAAATCAATATTGAGCTTCATATACAGAATATTCTTTGGACCTGACTGTCCAGATTTCACAATTTGTCCAAAAACATTGTTGTTTACTTTAAATTGCATTGCTGTTTACATTGTAACCTTTGTTGGGTCAACACTTTTCAGTAATTGTGGGAGTAGGGTCAATATCACTGTTGCTCATTAACAGAACTCAGAATCAGACCTCGACCCCGATAGCTCCAACCAGAGCATTTGTGCAAAATGAAGTCGGTACTGTCCTATATTTTAGTAATTACTATTCCAGCATTATTATCTGCTGATTACATAATAACAGAATCAGAGCATCATCAGGTAATGTGTTATTTAAAGCACCAAATAGTTAAAATAACTTTATTCTTAAATTCATTGACTTGACGTTTAGATATTTTACTTTTGTTTTGAGCAGAGAGATGATACAAACTATTTGTCAAATGTTCTGAAGCTGCCAGGAAGAATACTGAAGGTATATTTAGCTAATTTGTACATGTAAACTTATTAAGCTTAATTTAATAACTGGAAAAATTATTTCAATTAAGACACGAAAGTATTAACTATTGATTATGCTTCATGTCTGAGCTTCTTTCATCTGAGTCATTGTCCCGATCAGTTGGGATTTGCAAATCACAAATCTATGATTGATTTTGAAAAATGCAAATCAGTGTACCAATCTAGGTAACCTTTGCAAATAAAATCCTGTGTGAAAATAAACCAAGGGCAATCAATCATCATTGAACTCTCAGGTTTGACTTCAATCACCATCTGACATCCAATTTGCCTTAATAGTACATACATCTTCAATCCTGTGTGATTCTTTATTTTGCTTCATTCTTGATTGACAACAGTTGTCAATGCAGCCACCAACAGCAGACAGTCTTTGCACCAGAACGTTACTTATTATGGTATCTTTATTTCAATAATGTTTTAATCAATTATATTAGATAGAATGTATCATTTTTAATTTTTATCAGTTGCTTTGGACAGTATTTCAATAAAATTGAAAATTCAGGTTTTGATCAAAAATAAAAAGCAGTTGCAACCTGAGATATAGAGAGGTATTTTATTATTAGTTTCAAGTATCCAATTTATTATTACTAACAGTACATTGTCCAGTTTATTAAATGATAATATATTCTGAGACTGCCATGGGACATGAGCCTCCGTGGATTCATATGGTGCAACTGATGATTCACAAAATTACATTTGCAGTTTAATTTTATTCCTGATGTTACAATATTTGTGTACTTTTGGTATTGCAAATGCAGTTTATAACATTTTTTCATTTTTTTTCTTGGTTGGCAACAGAAAAGAAGCACCAAGGAGAATGGCAAAAAGGCAGGTTTGGTTTCTATTTATTTCATACTATTTATTTCAGTTACATTTTTTTCACTATGCACAATACCCCGGCTATGTATCTTTCAGACCAGGGTTGACAGCAAACATAGACCAGGTATCTTTTAAGTATTAATCTTATTAATTTTAATTAACTAAATTATAGCTGGGAGAACAACAGCGCATCCTTCTATATATTTCTCTCTCTGCACATCTGTGTCTTTGTAACTCGTTTCCAGTTCTAACCTGCTTAGTTGACTGAGAACCAATCTTAGCTCCTGGTGGTCTGCAGATTGTAGGATCCCACAGCCATAAAAATAGAGTTCACAATCACTATGAAATTCTTTGCTGTGACATTATGACATCCTGGGATATCCCAATTTTAAAAAGTTTTTTTTATCCTTGCATTCTGCAGTTACTTTAAAGACCCAAAAATAAAATGACATGGTCCTTAGAAATTGGTATTTGTTTTAAATGTGTTGAGACTTTTGTCAGTTCTCGTAAATTGTCTTTTTTCTCTCAATAATAGTTTGATTTTGTTTTAAGTGTTTAGATTCTGTAAAATACATTTCAGATTATATTATTTGCACACTATGATCATTTATAGCAAAAACCTTGGTTGTTGGTTGGCATTTTTCCATCTGCATGAGATGATGAGGAATGAAAACTCAGAACTTTGGTGAAATTAGATAAGATCATCCTCTGCACTCCTTTTGATGATTAAGAAAATAATTAGAGCGTCACAGAATCATACAGCACAGAAACAGAGCCTTCAGTGCAACTCATCAGCACCAACCAGACATCCCAATCTAACCTAGTCCCATTTACCAGCACTTGGCCCATATCTCTCAAAACCCTTCCTATTCATATACCCATCCAGATGTCTTTTAAATGTGTAATTGTACTGCCTCCTGTGGCAACTTGTTTCATATATGCACCATATACGCAGCTGTATTCCTGATGAAGGGCTTTTGCCCGAAACGTCGATTTTACTGCTCCTCGGATGCTGCCTGAACTGCTGTGCTTTTACAGCACCTCTAATCTAGACTCTGGTTTCCAGCATCTGCAGTCATTGTTTTTACCATATACGCACCAACCTTTGCATGAAACAGTTACCACTCAGGTCCTTTTTAAAACTGTCTCCTTTCACCTTAAACCTATACCCTCTCATTTTGGACTCCCCCTACCTGAGGGAAAAGACCTTGGGGATTCACTTTATCTCTGCCCTTAATGTTTTGTAGAGATTTATCTCAATAAGATAACCTCTCAGCTCCAGGTAAGAAGCCCCAGGCTAATTTAAGCCTTTCTCTCTGTAACTCAAACCCTTCGGTCAAAGCCACATTGTTTTAAATCTTTTCTGCATCCTCTCAAAGTTTAACAAAATCCCCTATAGAATTCTGAAAAATAAAGTCTTCTTAAGCTTCTGAAACTACATGTCATCATGTTTGCATTCTCCTACTCACAACTGGGTGACACCATTTGTATTAATCATCAGCTGGAGTTTCCCATTTGTTGTGATTGATATGGAGGACTTTCAAGCCTGCACCCTTGCTTTGGGTGGACTGCTGACCTCTTGTCATGGGATTCTTCACCAAAAAGAATATTTTTGAAGATGTGACAATTTTCCATCCTGTATGTGTGTCCAAGCCAGTGATGTCTTGCTTGATTAATATTACGTTACTGCATAATTTCCAAACCAGACAGAGTGTTTATCTTTAAGGCAACAGTGATCTTCTAGTATAAAGAATTTCACCTCACCCTCATTGTACAGAACATTGAAGTCAGTACAGTTTGTAATTAGTCAGGGATGTGAGTGTTGCTGCTGTCGTGTTATGAGGCTGCAACATCAGCAAACATAGAACCTAAACTATGTGCATATGTTATCTATCTTATAGCACTGTAAATTGTTAGTGTTGTTAATAAACATAAAAAATCTCTTAACAAAAGCTCAGACTTTGTGGTATATATTACGTGGGCTATCATACAGGAAAGCACTAAGGTCGTGTCATGCTGGCAGTGAAGTTTGACCCAAAAAAGCACATTAATTAATGCTAACATATTGGCAAGGACTGTTTTATTGGTGACATGTGCTGTCAATGATATTTCAGAGGCACCAGAAATGGAAGTGATTGAGTCTTTGTTCTTGGTAGCTACAAATTGTCTATACATTGTTTCTGTACAGCGATGTGTTGAAGATACAGGTCTTGTAGATAAACATTTTGGTGTTATGAGTCAGTTTTTTTCTTGTCAGTCTTATAGAACATAGAACATAGAACATAGAACAATACAGCACAGAACAGGCCCTTCGGCCCACGATGTTGTGCCGAACATTTGTCCGAGCTTAAGCACCCATCCATGTACCTATCCAATTGCCACTTAAAGTTCGCCAATGATTCTGACTCTGCCACTCCCACAGGCAGCGCATTCCATGTCCCCACCACTCTCTGGGTAAAGAACCTACCCCTGACATCTCCCCTATACCTTCCACCCTTCACCTTAAATTTATGTCCCCTTGTAACACTCTGTTGTACCCGGGGAAAAAGTTTCTGATTGTCTACTCTATCTATTCCCCTGATCATCTTATACACCTCTATCAAGTCACCCCTCATCCTTCTCCGTTCCAATGAGAAAAGGCCTAGCACGCTCAACCTATCCTCGTACGACCTATTCTCCATTCCAGGCAACATCCTGGTAAATCTTCTCTGCACCCTCTCCAAAGCTTCCACATCTTTCCTAAAGTGAGGTGACCAGAACTGCACACAGTACTCCAAATGTGGCCTAACCAAAGTCCTGTACAGCTGTAACATCACTTCACGACCCTTGAATTCAATCCCTCTGCTAATGAACTCTAATACACCATATGCCTTCTTACAAGCTCTATCCACCTGAGTGACAACTTTCAAAGATCTATGAACATAGACCCCAAGATCCCTCTGCTCCTCCACTTTACTAAGAACCCTACCGTTAACCCTGTATTCCGCATTCTTATTTGTCCTTCCAAAATGGACAACCTCACACTTGGCAGGGTTGAACTCCATCTGCCACTCCTCAGCCCAGCTCTGCATCATATCTAAGTCCCTTTGCAGCCAACAACAGCCCTCCTCACTATCCATAACTCCACCAATCTTCGTATCATCTGCAAATTTACTGACCCACCCTTCGACTCCCTCTTCCAAGTCATTAATAAAAATTACAAACAGCAGAGGACCCAGAACTGATCCCTGCGGAACTCCACTTGTAACTAGGCTCCAGGCTGAATATTTACCATCTACCACCACTCTCTGACTTCGACCGGTTAGCCAGTTTTCTATCCAATTGGCCAAATTTCCCTCTATCCCATGCCTCCTGACTTTCCACATAAGCCTACCATGGGGAACCTTATCAAATGCCTTACTAAAATCCATGTATACTACTTCCACTGCTCTACCCTCATCCACATGCTTGGTCACCTCCTCAAAGAATTCAATAAGACTTGTAAGGCAAGACCTACCCTTCACAAATCCGTGCTGACTGTCCCTAATCAAGCAGTGTCTTTCCAGATACTCATAAATCCTATCCCTCAGTACCCTTTCCATTACTTTGCCTACCACCGAAGTAAAACTAACTGGCCTGTAATTTCCGGGGTTATCCCTATTCCCTTTTTTGAACAGGGGCACAACATTCGCCACTCTCCAGTCCCCTGGTACCATCACTGTTGACAGTGAAGATGAAAAGATCATTGCCAACGGCTCTGCAATTTCCTCTCTTGCTTCCCACATAATCCTAGGATATATCCAGTCAGGCCCGGGGGACTTGTCTATCCTCAAGTTATTCAAAATGTCCAACACATCTTCCTTCCTAACAAGTATCTCCTCTAGCTTACCAGTCCGTTTCACACTCTCCTCTTCAACAATACGGTCCCTCTCGTTTGTAAATACTGAAGAAACGTACTCATTCAAGACCTCACATATCTCTTCTGATTCAATACACAGTCTCCCACTACTGTCCTTGATCGGACCTACCCTCGTTCTCGTCATTCTCATGTTTCTCACATACGCATAAAATGCCTTGGGGTTATCCTTGATCCTATCCGCCAAAGATTTTTCATGCCCTCACTTAGCTCTCCTAATCCCTTTCTTCAGCTCCCTTCTGGCAATCCTGTATCCCTCCAATGCTCTGTCTGAACCCTGTTTCCTCAACCTTATGTAAGCCTCCTTCTTCCTCTTTACAAGACATTCAACCTCCCTCGTCAACCAAGGTTCCCTCACACGACCATCTCTTTCCTGCCTGACAGCACATACATATCAAGGACACATCGTATCTGTTCCTTGAAAAAGTTTCACATTTCCACGACATCCTTCCCTGACAGCCTATGCTCCCAACTTATGCTCCTCAGATCCTGTCTTACAGCATCGTATTTAGCCTTCCCCCAATTGTAAAACCTACCCTGTTGCACGCACCTATCTCTCTCTATAACCAAGGTGAATGTCACAGAATTGTGGTCACCATCACCAAAATGTTCACCCACTAACAAACCCATCACTTGTCCCAGTTCGTTACCAAGTACCAAATCCAATATGGCCTCCCCTCTGGTCGGGCAATCTACATACTGAGTTAGAAAGGCTTCCTGTACACACTGCACAAACACCGCCCCATCCAATCTACTTGATCTAAAGAGCTTCCAATCAATGTTTGGGAAGTTGAAATCACCCATGAGTACTACCCTGTGGCTTCTGCACCTTTCCAAAATCTGTTTCCCAATCTGTTTCTCCACATCTCTGCTGCTATTGGGGGGGCCTATAGTAAACACCCAACAAGGTGGCTGTACCTTTCCTATTTCTGACTTCAGCCCATACTACCTCCAAAGGCAGATCCCTCTCGAACTGCCTTTCTGCAGCCTTTATACCATTTCTAATTAGCAACGCCACCCCTCCTCCTTTTTTACCACCCTCCCTAATCTTACTGAAACATCTGTAACCAGGAACCTCTAACAACCATTCCTGTCCCTCTTCTATCCACGTTTCCGTGATGGCCACAACATCGTAGTCCCAGGTACCGATCCACGCCTTAAGTTCACCGACCTTATTTCTGATACTCCTTGCATTGAAGTATATACACTTGAGCCCATCTCTGTGTCCGCAAGTACTCCCTGTCAGTGCTACCTTCTCCACAGCCTCCCTACATTCTTGGACATCCTGACAAACAGCTAACCTACTTGCTGGTCTGCAAGTCCGGTCCCATCCCCTTGCCAAATTAGTTTAAACCCCCCTGAAGAGTGCTAGCAAACTTACCTCCCAGGATATTGGTGCCCTTCTGGTTCAGGTGCAACCCGTCCTGCTTGTACAGGTCCCATCTTCCCCAGAATGCAGTCCAATTGTCCAAATACCTGAAGCCCTCCCTCCTATACCATCCTTGCAGCCACGTGTTCAACTGCACTCTCTCCCTATTCCTTGCCTCACTGTCACGTGGCACCGGCAACAACCCAGAGATGGCGACTCTGTCCGTCCTAGCTTTTAGCTTCCAGCCTAACTCCCTGAGCTCCTGAATGACCTCCCCACCCCTCTTCCTACCTATGTCGTTGGTGCCAATGTGCACCATGACTTCTGGCTGCACACCCTCCTCCTTAAGGATTCTGAAGACACGGTCTGAGACATCTCGGACCCTGGCACCCGGGAGGCATCAAACCATCCGAGAGTCTCGCCCATGTCCACAGAACCGCCTGTCCGTCCCTCTAACTAAAGAGTCTCCTGTAACTAGCGCTCTCCTCCTCTCCCCCTTTCCCTTCTGAGCCTCAGAGCCGGACCTCGAACCAGAGACCCGGTCACTGTAGCTTATCCCTGCTAGGCCGTCCCCCCCAACAGTATCCAAAGCGGTATACTTATTGTTGAGGGGAACGACCACAGGGGATCCCTGCACTGCCTGCTTCCTCCCCTTCCCACCTCTAACTGTTACCCAGCTACCTCTGTTCTCTGGCGTAACCATGTCCCTGTCGCTTCTATCTATCACCCTCTCAGCCTCTCGAATAATCCTCAGTTCATCCAACTCCAGTTCCAGTTCCCTAACTCGTTCTGTGAGGAGCCGGATCTGACTGCATTTCCTGCAGATGAAGTCGGCAGGAGTATCGGTGGTCATCCCTACCTCAAACATCCTGCAGGAGGAACATTCCACTGCCTGCGCTGCCATTACTCTATACTTCGTCTCCAAAACAAGAACACTGAGTAGCTTACCTGTGGACTTTAAAGTTAGGTTAGAGGAGGAGGATGGGGGGTCGAGGTAAGTTCTTAAATATCAATCACTTACCTTCCCGACTAGCTCTGCGCTCCAACTTCACTTCCGCCCAGCTCGCGCCGTTCTCTGCTGTGAAAAGACCGTTGGCATCGAGGTAAGTTCTTAAATATCAATCACTTACCTTCCCGACTAGCTCTGCGCTCCACTTCCGCCCAGCTCGCGCCGCTCTCTGCTGTGAAAAGAGCATGAAAGTTTGGACAAGACACTTTTTAATCACTAATATCCCAGTAGTGCAGCTTACAGTGCTAATTTAAGACAGATTTTCTAATAATATTAGTCTCTTTCATCAATTGCTTTTCCATGAAAAATTATACTTTTTCAGGGAAGGGATCTTGAAATCTATAATATGAAGATTGATTCCAAAGTTACTTCTCGATTTGCTCACAACATGGTAATCAGCCGGGTAGTGAATCGAGCAAATAAGTCAAAGGAAGCTTTCTTTGAAATGGACCTACCCAAGACAGCCTTCATTACCAATTTCAGCATGTGAGTATCAGCTGAAGTATTAAGCAAATTAGCACAAATGAATTGTTTGCATCTTTGATTATTTTCTTGTATAAACCTGGTAAATTTGTGGAGACTGTAGTTTGAAAATGTCTGTATTCAATATTGATTCCTTGCTGATGGATTTAGAATGTTGCCATTAAAGGGTGTAAACAGCATGAACACTAAACTAACATCTTGTTGAACTTGTTAAAGAAAAACTCAAGCAAAAGGAAGAGATATAAAAAAGGGCAGAAATCCTATGTGGGTACATTCTTTGTTTCCTTGGAGCTTAGGGTTTAATGGAAGATTGTGCAAATATTGCACAATAAGCAAAAGTAGTCAACCTCTGTTGTGCTGTGCCATTTTGTTACAGTTTACAGTGCTGCAAACTAATAAATGAAGAATACAGCTTTAAAGCTGAATATTATACAACAGTATAATCAGTAGATGGAGAGCATAACATTACTGAAGCTCCCAACATCTAGTTCTTTTCTACTGTTTTAATACACTATGTTCAAGATCACTTGCCAATTGAAGTGTAAGAAATTTGTGTAATAGAAAAATACAAAATAAGAAATAAGAATAGGTCTACCAATCCATTGTTCTATTTACACCATCACAGATCCTACTTGTGATGAGGCAGCTCATTCTGGCAAGGTTAGATTGTCCTTGATTTTTTTTCAGTGAGGTCGTAAACAGCACAGACTCTGAAAGGTCTGAGAGTTTGGATAGATTTTAGGATCCATTTGTTTACAAATAGCAGATACTGCCTCAGAGAGAAGGCTTTCAAGCTTAAAAAAAAGCTTGTATAATGAAAGAGGAGTGGCCAGTCCTAGCAGCTGAGTTTTTGATTCAGTTCAGTAGCAGTTTGTGTGAAGCAAAGCTGCTGAGGGCAAGCTCAGGCTGGACCCTCTCTCCTTCTAACCTCACGCCTGTAAGCCCTTGTTATATTTTGGCTTTTGTGTCAAAGGGTTTTTATTTTGATGTTGCAAGTATTTCGGAATAGAAACAGTAAATTGGGATAGCCTATTGTGTTCGGATATGATAAATTATTTTGGTATTCTATTTTCTGTTCTTTGTGTTTCATTCACTTATCTTGTAAATATCTTCTGTTTTTGTTTAAAACTAAGTAGTCTGACCAGTTAATTCTCTCCTGGAATAGCCACTGTACACTTGTTTAAATCACATAGCAAAGTTAGGGTCTGGGCTACCTTCTTAAAATGTTTTGAGGGGTCTGGACTGATCCATAATATACCATACTTATTTAGAAGTTCATTTTTATCTAACTTTTCAACAGAAAGAAGGCAGGTTGGGAGTTAAAACACGATAGGTTAGTTGCTTCCTTTGACCTTGCCCTATTTTTGTCCGTTATAGTCTTAACCTGCAAGGATCTTCAAGCAACTGAGGCACCAGCCTAAAGCAGGCAGAAAGGCTTCATTCATGTATGCAAATTGGAACCAACTACTGATGTAGATGGTAATGATTCTGAAGGGTAATGTTGGAGACTGCTTTAACTTCCACCCAAACTGAACGTTATTAGGATTTGGATGGGAAAAGGGTGAACAACTTAGAATCTTCGAAAGTGAGAATTAGGTTCTTAGGTCTCCTCATACTTGTAGCAACTTACAAATGTATCTTGTACCTGATTTTCACCATGTAAGAAACTACATCTTCATCATAGTCATTTGGTCCACTCACAAGAATAATCATAGAATCTCTACAGAGTGAAAGCAAGCCATTCAACACATCAAGTTCACACTGAGTGCATCCCACCTAGATCCACCACACGCCACACACCCCCACCCCCAATATTTCCCATGGATATTCCACCTAACCTATACATCCCTGAACACTAAAGGTCAACTTAGCACATCCAATCCACCTAACCTGCACATCTTTGGACTGTGGGAGGAAACCCATGCAGACTGTGGGAGAATGTGCAAACTCCACACAGACAGTTACCTGACGGTGGAATCGAACCTGGATTCTTGGTGTTGTGAGGCAGCAGTGCTAACCACTGAGCCTCCGTGCCACCCCATCTTGTTGAAGACAATAGCAACTTCATGTTAAGAAACATTGTTGGTTTACCTCTACCACTGTTGTTCAAGTAAGGCTTTAGTCATAGTCAAGGGAAGAGGATTGTGGCAGTGTTCATACTGGGAGTAGGTAGCATCATAAGGCCTCTTACTTCAAATCTGGTGAAACAAGCACAGAAGTATGAGTTAATAGACCTGGGAGGAGCAATACTGATTAGACATTCATCAAAGAATCAAACAGGCAAAGACCCACCTTACCTTCCCCCTCACCTCCATCCAAGGCTCCAAGAGCCTTCCACACCCATCAGAGATTTACTGCGCTTCCACACTTGTCATTTATTGTATCCATTAATCTCAATGTGGTCTCCTCTACATTGGGGAGATAGAACGCCTACTTGCAAAACGCTTCAGAGAGCATCTCTGGGACACACGCATGATGCAATCTCACCACCCCATGGTTGAACACTTTAACTCCCCCTCCCACTGCCAAGGACATGCAGGTGCTGGGCCTCCTCCATCGCCAAACCCAAACCACCTGACGCCTGGAGGAAGAACGCCTCATCTTCTGTCTTGGGACCCTCCAAACACACGGGATCAATGTGGATTTCACCAGTTTCCTCATTTCCCTTCCCCCCAGCTTATCCCAGATCAAACCTTCCAACTCGGCACCATCCTCATGACTCGTCCTACCTGTCCATCTTCCTTCCCACCTATACGCTCCACCCTCCTCTCTGACATAAAACCATTACTCCCACCTCCATCCATCTATTGCACTTTCAGCTACCTTCCCCCAGCTCCACTCCCTCCCATTTATCTGCCCCCCCCCCCCCCCCGAGGCTCCCAGCCTCATTTCTGATGAAGGGCTTTTGCCTGAAACGTCAATTTTCCTGGTCCTTGGATCCTGCCTGACCTGCTGTGCCTTTCCAGCACCACTCTAAACTTGACTCTGATCTCCAGCATCTGCAGTACTCACTTTCTCCAAAGAGCCCCATGAGTATAGGCCAAAATCCCTGTTGGGCAAAGGGGAGGAAACTTTAAATTAATGGCGCAGAATGGGTTGACTGAGCCAGAAGTTCAAAAGGAGTGCTTACTTACCACTTACAATGAGTATTGCGTTGAAGCAAGCTGGTAACATGAGGCATGGCTACGAAAGGGAAAACAGGAACCTTAGAAGGAATTGAAACTGACATTTCTACGCTGGAGAATGACACAAAGCCAGAAATAAGGTGACAAATAGGCAATTTGACATCCTAAACTGACTGAAGAAAATGATAGAAAGACTTTTGAGGCTGTGATAAAAATGGGAGATCCATAACTTAAACCAAGGTTCAGGTGGAATAAATGTATTAACGTCATAGGCGCCAAGCTATGTTTGGGTAAGTCATGGGACAGTCTGGCATTGTTGATAGGGCTGTGAAATATAGGAAAACATCCACTTTGTCCATGAAGCAGGAAATATCAACCTTGTCTACAGAAAGGAGAACCTCTATTTTGCTCACAGAAAGTGGGAACCCTGCATTTTGACCACAGAAAGTGGGAAACATTTATTTTAACTACAAAGGCTTGGGTAATATCTCAATAGCAGTACAGAGATACACTATAGCTAAATTACAGGGTTTAAAAAGTCTTACAATGCATACAATTCCATGTGAGCCAACATTGAAGTGTGATGACCAATGTCCACAGATTTAGGACACAGTCAAGATGAAACTATGTAGCACAGAAATTCAGAATATTGCAAAAGAAAAAATATTTGTTTCAACAGAGCAACCATCTTCCATGACAGGAATTCATGAGTTTAAATAACCCCCAGAAAATGTTATGAGGCAAGTTCCACTGCAAACAAAATCCAGGAAATTAAAAATCCTCCATATAAGACAATGGGCTGACCACCTGTTTTACCATGAATGTCAACCTCAGTGAAGGACATCCAAGGTGTAAAAGATCCTTCATGTACAGAAACTTTACAGACCATGCAGAGTCAAGAACCGAATCAAAGTCAACAATCCTCAAGTCAAAAATATATCAATCTTCCTAGTCCAAAGAGGATGTCTTCCAGAAGAATTGTGAAATCCCCAGACTGCCTGAATTTGGGAAGTATTGGGACAAATTGGAGTAGCAGCAAATGAAATTATATACATGAATGTATAAATGTTAAATACAAGAAAAAAAGCTGGATTGAAATGTTATACAAGTTAATGATTCCAAAAGGATTCATATTGGAGTCCGCATCAAGGTCCGCCCATCTGTTGATGTCACAAAGACTTGGGTGGGGAAAGACAGAACATCTTAGGATTTTGTATACCCTGGGTCTTCTCACTGTTTTGTTATGATGGTTTCATTTTTCATAATTTTTGTGGACTTCAGTTTGCAGAGTTGTGGGGTTACCTAGACATTTTTTTTAACAGATCAATGAAGAGTCACACTGGAACTTCTTTTAACAAGATATTTCTTGGAAACCATCTGGTTCCAGACAATTTCTGGTCCTGCTAAATTGAACTTACTTCATGCAAAATAACTAACTTTTTTTATGGCTTTGTGTTGTGGCTATTCTGTTTGAACAGTGTTTTGCATACTTGGCAATGATTTTGAATTCCAGTTGTGGAAGCCAACTAGAAGGAAAGAACTGCTTAGCTTGAGACATCTGTTTTAAGGCATCGTTGTAGTGAACTCAATGTTAAATCTGATTGCCTTCTTGAAGAGTAACTGGAAGAATCTTAATATTGTGTTTCCTGAGCATGCTATGCCTGCCAGAGATATCTGCCTACGTTAGTCACAACAGTTTTCACATGCCAGAATGCTAGACTGACAGTCATCTGAACATACTGCACCTATCTTTCTTTACTTCAAGAACTAAAGTTATTGACCAAAGTGAAACTCTGCACAGAGAGATCATTTTCTTCCTCTGCTCCTTGTGTAACTGGTTGTGTGTTTGTATGTGTTTTGGGTTATTTAGAGGAGTAAATATTGATATTTATGCATTACAACTTATGTATTTTAAGCAATTCTGTGTCTTCATGAAATACTTTTTAAAATGTGTTTATTAATGAAAACTGATGGATGAATCTTTAAATTCTATGTCCAATACAGTGAGAGCATGTTCTTACTAAATTAGGAACTGGGCAGAACAAAGTTTAGATTTCCAAATTAATCTTCCAGAACAAACAGGAGAAAATGAATTGCTCAATACCTGATGCAATTCAGGCTTTGTTCAAAGCTAGGAAGTTGATTTCCAAATGCAAAACCCATGTGTTATTAATCGACTGGGCACAGTCCATGTTGGTTATAGTTAAGCTCTTTATTACACTGGACACAAGCCAGACTTCCACTTGGAATTCCAGGAAATATATAAAACACTCCAATTCTCTGAATTCAATGTGCTTGGAGCATTCAGTTCAGAGTCAAAAGATTACTGGACTATTTACAAGTAATTTCAATAAATGGGTATAAATTGCAGACAATAAATAGCTTGAGGTGAACTACAAATGAATGGTTCATAAACCATCAAACCCTTTGTACTACATTCCAATTCTTTTTGTGTTTCTAATTAATTCCATTTATTTCAGTATTCAGAATCAATACTTGATCATCTGGAAAGAACAGTTGATTCAATTCACTTCAATCTGCAATATATTTTTTTCCTATCTTTCTTTTTTTTCTGTAGATTTGCAATCTATGAGGACTACTGAAAATTCAATGTTCATGGGACTGTCTCTCTGTGGTTATGATTTCTGTCTGCTTTATGCCTTATCTCAGTCCCAGCCTTCAGGATTCTCCAACCCAGTGTCTGACATCCTTTTCCTTGTCTTTTTCTCCCAGAGAAAGAGTTATCCTTATTGCTGTCTCCAAGACAATCATTTGCTCATTTTTCTGCATCCATGTCCATCTGAAGTTGAAGTGGTATTTTAAACTCAGACTGCTAGGTGTACACCAGTGTTTAAGTCTGGTACAGACCTAGATACATACTAAAAATGTGTGTGTCCTTTTTGTTCAGCTTACAAGGAATGAAAGGATTTGATTTAAATCTGTTCATTTTGGTTCTTATAGCAAAGATAGAGAAGCTTTCCAAGATGTCTATGTGAATACAAATTGAATATATTAATTAATAATGGTGCAAAATAGTTTCCCCTGACCTCTATCCAGGCTCTCCAGTCAAAACAGGCATAAATATTTAATCAACACATGTCCTGGCCATTAAAAGATATGTCAAATGTGATGTAATAATTATAAATCTTACTGTGTTTTACAAGAAGGCGTTTTTTTACCAAAATAAAGAAAATGTGGAAGACTTGTGGAGCATATATGAAACAAAATTAAGCAGTCAGGCTCCTGTTATACCGTCCATGTATTTTCTCTCTCTCTCTGCAGGACTCTAGATGGAGTGACTTATGTGGGAGCCGTAAAAGAGAAAGAAGTTGCTCAGCACCAGTACCAACAAGCAGTTTCACAGGGACAGACTGCAGGACTTGTGAAGTGAGAGTAATTTTATTTCGCTTCAATGATAAGTTTGATTTTTCAATTGTTTATTTCCTTTACTATCTGATGAGTGAAAGGCAGTAATAACAGCAAAGAAATGAGAATAAATACATGAAACTTCAGTAAGCAGTGTTCATCATCCCATCCAAAACAGATAAGCCATTGTCCATTTGTCATCACCTCTGGTCAAGCCAGTTTTCAACCCAACTGGCTAAAGTTATCTTAAATCTATGCTCGCTCAAAATTTCAAAATGTGCCAGTGTGATATGGTGATTCTACTGTTCTGAGCACTCAACAGGAATACAGCTGAGAAGGAGTTATTCTGTGAAAGCTTCAGCTCTTGCTTGTTACCTGCATCTGGGAATTCCCTGCTAGTAATGGAACATCACAGAAAAACTAATTTATATTATATAAACTGAAAAGATTCCATCCAATCTAAAGGTGTAACTTGAGCAAACCTAATTGGCAAAGTGGGCTGTGAACCATAATCCATTTCTGATAAAGGGAAAGCATTCATTTAGTCACTCATTCAGCGATTTAGTGACAGCACATCCTGCTCTCCAATGTTTAACATTCTGACATGCAAGAGACAACGTTGGGGGGGTCATGAAAGCACTCTGAGTAGAGAAAAAAAACTTGTCAACTTGTAGGTAGCACCAATAATGCATAAATTAAATAATTAATTTTTGCTGTAGTTCAAATTCAAACCTTTCATTGAGAAACTTCAAATAACTAACTGATACCTCATGATGTAATTCTTATGATGGATATAATTGGTATGATTGAGCTCATATTTCATATAGGTCAAAGGAGTAACCATGTGTTTCTGATCAACTCAAGTAATTTAAATGCATTAAAGTAATGCTTGAAATTATTTTCTTCTTTACATCTGAGTTAATTCTATCAATTAACATTTTGTATGGATTATCTAATTATTTCATTGCTATTTGTTGGGCCTGTTTGTACGCAAATTGGCTATCACGTTTCCATATATTAAAACAGTGACTACAATTCAAAAGTAATTTGTCACTGAGATGCATTTTTTAAGACATTCTGAATTTGTTGAAGGCACTATTTAACAAACCATCAATCTTTATGCCACCCTTGTCATTTTTCATATAAACTTTACATTGGCATAACAAATTAATGAGAACTTGCTCCTTACAATATCCATCATCTTACATGTACAAGATTTTAACTGCAGCTTTTTGTTTTCTAATAAACGAAGAGCATCTGGCAGAAAAATGGAGAAGTTTAAAGTGTCAGTAAATATTGGAGCAACCAAAAAAGTCACATTTGAACTAACATATGAAGAATTATTAAAACGTAACTTGGGGAAATATGAGATGAACATCAAAGTAAAACCCCAACAGTTTGTCAAAGAATTCCAGGTACGTTTCTACTACTAGTCAGTAATTACTAACATATTTTAGATGTGGCTGTTCTGATTTTCCGATTTGATAACTAAACATTCTTGCATTTTTATATGCTGTTTCTAGATTGATGTACATATCTTTGAACCACAAGGCATTTCCTTTCTGAATGTTGATGCAAAGTTCTTAAAAAATAATCTGACTTCACTTGTGAAAAAGACACTTACTGCAACAAGGGTAAGTGGCTATGTACATTTTGTTAGGTTAAACAAAATAGTAACTATATAAATTAACATTGGGTCACTGTTTCATTCAGGGCCATATTTCTTTCAAACCAACTCTTGAACAACAACGCAAATGTCCTGATTGTCATGAGACAATTCTGAATGGAGACTTCATCATAGTATATGATGTCAATAGAGACCTGTCTGCTGGTAGTGTTCAGGTAATTGAACATTATAATTAAAATGGAAATTTCATAGGATTTTTTATTCTGATTATTTTATTTTATATTTTATATTCTTTAGATTGTAAATGGATATTTTGTGCATCATTTTGCACCTGCTAATTTACCCAGGATCCCTAAAAACGTCATTTTTGTAATAGACCACAGTGGATCTATGAGGGGTACAAAAATGCGTCAGGTAAGGAAAGTTTTTTTGGTGGAGGAGGGAAAATGAAAATCACTTGTTTCTCGCTCTCTTTCCTACCCTGATGTTTGTGTGTCAACAACCATTCCACACATTCTACACCATGAAAAAGAAGATACCAACTCAAAACTTGTTTTGTAGCCAGTGAAGTTTCTGTAGAATAGTTGTTGTTTAAACATGTTAGTTTTGGAGGTCCTTGATCGCAGTTACTAATATACACACCTGACCGTCTGTAGCAATTTTGTACATTAGCTTGCTGAAATTGAAGCTAACGTACAGACTTATCATCAATCTGAGCTAGAAATCCTCTCAAAAATTTAAGCTAGTTTATTGAGTTTGATAAGAAACAGCAGTTCAGATATATGCATTATTTAATGAAATGAAAAAGATGGGGAATATGTGACTCATGACAGATGAGAATGTTTGATTTATCCCAAAGCCATTCTGTAGAAGAGAGGAGTGGGAATACAGACCCCTATAGGTTTGGAATGGTTGAGTGTTTGTCCTTGATATTTTACTGTTCATGATGGTAGTTTTCGATGGTAAGAGTCCTCGTTCTTCCTTCTGATTGATTTCAGGGAACTCCTTGATCCCATTGATAAACCTTATTTTGGGGACTGGCAATCTATGCTACATCAATCCCCATCTGAACCATCTTGGCCAATGACCATTAGGCAGTTATACATGACCTCAGCATGACTGTTGTCCCTTTGCTCACCTCTATTTGAAATTTAGTTGTCATTCCTTCTCAGACCAAAACATCATTATCTCCATAACAACAAACTAATGATAAGAAAGCATAAACCTGATAAATATTTGACATCAGTACAATGGAACATCATGACTTTGGCAATTTTGATTACCTTTTCTTTGTTTTCATATGCTAGAGATTTGTTTTATGTTTGGAGAAGGCGTGTTCATACTGCTAAATGAGGTAACATGCTGCACAGGAAATACTAAATATTAGGGTGACCTTATAGAGGTTTACAAAATTATGAGGGGCATGGATAGGGTAAATAGGCAAAGTTTTTTCCCTGAGGTTGGGGAGTCCAGAACTAGAGGACATACATAGGTTTAGGGTGAGAGGGGAAAGATATAAAAGAGACCTACGGGGCAACTTTTTCACACAGAGGGTGGTGCGTGTATGGACTGAGCTGCCAGAGGAAGTGGTGGAGGCTGGTACAATTACAACATTTAAGAGGCATTTGGATGGATATATGAGTGGGAAAGGTTTGGAGGGATATGGGCAGGGTGCTGGCAGGTGGAACTAGATTGGGTGAGGATATCTGATCGGCTTGGACAAGTTGGACCAAAGGGTCTGTTTCCATGCTGTACATCTCTATGAGGAGAAAGTGAGGTCTGCAGATGCTGGAGATCAGAGCTGAAAATATGTTGCTGGAACAGTGCAGCAGGTCAGGCAGCATCCAGGGAACAGGAGAATCGATGTTTCGGGCATAAAGCTTATGCCCGAAACGTCGATTCTCCTGTTCCCTGGATGCTGCCTGACCTGCTGCGCTGTTCCAGCAACACATTTTCAGTGTACATCTCTATGACTCTATGAGTCTATGACATAGGAACAGAAATTAGGCCATTTAACCCATCAAGTCTGCCCTGCCATTCAATCATGGCTGATAACCCCATTCCCTCCTTTTCTCCCTGAACCATTGATCGCCTTGATAATCAAGAACCTACCTATCTCAAATATACTCAATGATCTGGCCTCCACAGCCTTCTCTGGCAGTGAATCTCATAGGTTCACCACACTCTGGCTAAAGAAGTTTCTCCTTATCTGCATTCTAAAAGGCCTTCCCTTTACTCTGAGTCTGTGCCCTCAGGTCCTAGTCTCTCCTACCAATGGAAATATCTTCCGAACCTCCACTCTGTTCAGGCCAATCAGTATTCTGTAAGTTTCAATTAGATCCCCCTTTATCCTTCTAAATTCCAATGAGTATTTACCTAGAGTCCTCAACCATTCCTCATATGTTAAGCTTTTCATTCCTGAGACCATCTTCATAAGCCTCCTCTGAACCACCTCCAGGGCCAGTACACCCTTCTGGAGATATGGAGCCCAAAACTGTGCACAACACTCCTAATGTGGTCTGACCAGAGTCTTATAGATCCTGAGAAGTACATCTCTGCTTTTATATTCAAGTCCTCTCAAAATAAAAGAAAAACACTGCATTTACCTTCCTAACTACAGACTTAACCTGCAAGTTTACCTTGAGAGAATCCTGGAGTAGAACCCCCAAGCCACTTTCCACTTCAGAGTTCTGAATTTTCTCCCCTTTTAGAAAATAATCCATGCTTCTATTCTTACCTCACACTTTCCCTCATTATATTCCATCTGCCACATCTTTGCCCACTCTCCTATTCTGTCAAAATCCTTCTGCAGTCTCCCTGCCTCCTCAACGCTACCTATCCTTCTATCTATCTTTGTATCATCTGTAAACTTAGCTGGAATACCATCAATTCCTTCATCCAGATCATTAATGTCCAGAATGAAAAGTTGCACAACATCCATTTGTCACCAGCTACCATCCTGAGAAAAACCCTTTTATTCCCACTCTTTGCTCTCTGCCAGACAGCCAAGCTTCTATCCATGCGAGCAACTTGTCTCTAACACCATGGGCCCTTATCCGACTCAGCAGCCTCCTGTGTGGCACTTTGTCAAAGCTCTTCTTGATAACCTCCATTGACTCTCCTTGGTCTAACCTATTTGTTACTTCCTCAAAGAATTCTAGCAGATTTGTCAGGCATGACTTCCCTTGATGAAACCATGCTGATTTTGCCTATTTTACTATACACTTCCAAGTATTCAGAAATCCTTCACAATGGACTCCAAAATCTTGCCCACGACTGAGGTTAGGCTAACCGGCCTATAATTTTCTGTCTTCTGCCATACACATTTAGCAAACTCCCAGTCCTCAGGGATCTTCCCTGATTCTAGCAACTCTATGGAACCCTGAAACGATTCAGTTTTAAAGGGGTCCCCAACTTCCAACAGCGCAAATACACAAACAGTAAAGTGATAATAACCAGGTAATCTCCTCTTTTTCTTTGAAGTGGGATGCTGTGGGATGTTTTGCAACTGCCTGAGAGAGACAAGTGGGACTTTACTTGAACATTCTATCTGGAAGGTGGTACTCTCTCAGTATAGCACTGAAGTATCAATGTAGAGTTTTGTGCTTCACTCTCCACTGAAGCAAAGGCAAATGTTTTGACATTGAGCCAGATGGCACCAAAAGGTGTTGAATTGATCAATAAGAAGTATATGGTTGAGGTCCAGTGAAAGGTATCCCTCTGATTATTCCCTGCTTTTATTGTGCTGCACCTTCATCCAATGCTTCGATAGAGCAGCTGATCGAGATGGGTTGAGTTTGTGTGATCACCTCATTGGAATTTAGCTTTGGTGGTTCGTGGTACTTGTCCAGCAGTCAGGAAATATTATGCTGTGAAGCATATCATCAAGTGATCAATGATCAATTAATGCCAGAAATGCTGATTATTTTGGTACAGTATTTGAGTTTCACTGAATCAAAATGCACAGATGTAGCCTCACATTGGATCTATAAAGAATAATTGATGCATATTCACTTTAATTTAAGAAAGAAGACAATAAAAAGTAAACAGACTACTATATTAAATCCACACTAGAATATGTTGACACTCTACTTCCTTAATATTGTTAATATTTCAATACTTAATTTATACTTAATTTATTCCACTTCAAATTATTTCATCAAAATGTTTTGTCAGTTCAGCTATGATTCCTAGGTACCATCTTCACAGGATAGCAACTTGACATGAAAAATGGCATCAAAGCCTGTTATGCACAACAGATAATCTTATCGATGAAGTTGATGCTCTAAAGTTAAATTTTTAAACTGATGTTTTGTCCCCTCCAGACAAATGAAGCTCTTATAAAAATTTTAGATGATATGGACTCAAAGGATCACTTTGGAATTATTATCTTTGATCATTCTTTTGCAACATGGAAAAACGCAATTTTTCAAGCAACTCCAAACAATGTGACTGAAGCTAAGCATTTTGTGAAAAAAATTTCAGCCAAAGGAGGTAAAGATTACTGTTTATCCCAATTGGAGATGAGACTTTGTTGTACTAAGCTCTTCAAAATTCATTTGCAGAAAACGTAAATACAGGAGAGTACTAATTCTTCAAAGCAAATCCCTAACTTGTCTCTGCAAGAGAATTAGACTCTGAATTAATTCTACTTTAAAATGTCAATATCTTGCAAAAGATTGAAACAAGTATAAACTTTAATACTACATTTTACAGTCTCGGGGTGTACAAGGCACTTTTCAGCCAATGAATTACTTATGAAGTGTTTGTAGTCACTAGTATTATGCCAGTAGACGCAGTAAGTAATTTGCTCACAGCAAGATCCCACAAACAGCAATCGGATTAATCATCAGTCACTAGTTTCTAGTGTTGTTGGTTGAAGGTAAATGTTGAGCACTACTCCTCTTCAAAAGGTGTCATGGAATCCGTTACCTGTGGCAAAACAAGAAGATTGTGCTTCAGTTTAGTTGCCATCTGAAAGATGGCACATCTGCCAATGAAAAACTACTGCACTGAAATATCACCCAAAATTATGCACTCAAACTCTTGTGTAGAATTTGAACATTCTAACTGAGGTAAGGTTACTACTATTAAGCCAGGCTGACAAGATACTGGAAAGAGGTAAAAACAATGACTGCAGATGCTGGAAACCAGATTCTGGATCAGTGGTGCTGGAAGAGCACAGCAATTCAGGCAGCATCCGAGGACAGGCAAAATTGCCTGAAACGTCGATTTTGCCTGTAATCGGATGCTGCCTGAATTGCTGTGCTCTTCCAGCACCACTGATCCAAGATACTGGAAAGCCTTGTCCATGTATCTTAACAAAGATCAGAAACATGATAATGCTGTTTCCATATTACAGATGTAATAAAGGCACCAAATATCCAGTATTGTGCACAGCTTGCAGTTATTTATTCTGCACTGGAAGATTGCAGTAGCTTCAAGTGGTCTTTCTTAGAATAATTTCTGCCCCAGTATCCTTTTCCAATCCATCAAAACCACCAGTGCTGCACCAAAGAATTTCTTTGCTTTCTTTGGAGTTTGAACTGCCTCTCGCAGAATGGGCTTTTGGTCAATTCATTCTTTGCTGATGGACAATGGCAGGGCAACACAACCAGACTGAGTGGATACACTTATGACCCATTTTGCTGGAATTATATCCCAGAAAGTAGTTTTCAATTCTTAAACATTGGCGGTCATCTACAACTTAGCAGCCGAAAAATGTTTTGGTGGCATGACACAATCAGACTGCAACATTTTAAAATATAATATTGCCTTTTGTTACAGGAACAAATATAAATGACCCTATGCTAGAAGCAGTGAAACATCTGGATAAGGCCTATCAAGACAAGCTTCTGCCTGAAAGAAGTGTCTCCATGATTATTTTGTTAACTGATGGTGATCCAAATGAAGGTTAGTGAAAATAATTGCCTTCTATATAGGACTTGTGAGAGTCTAGCTAACAGATCTAAAGCTTAAAACTGAACAGGGTAATGGAATACCTGAGACCAACAATTATAGAATCCCTAAAGTTGCAAGCAGGCCATTCAGTCAACTGAGTCCACACTAACCCTCTGAAGAGCATCCCACCTCGACCCACCCTATCCATACACCTCCTCATCCACCAGTCTGCACATCCCTGGACACGATGGGCAATTTATTATAACCAATCCCCCTAACCTGCACATCTTTTGGAATGTGGAAGAAAGCTAGAGCACCCAGAGGAAACCCATGCTGACATAGAGAGAATGTGCAAACTCCACATACACAGTTCCCAAGGATAGAATCAAACCAAAGTCCCCGGCAATGTGAGGCAGTAGTGCTAACCATTGAGTCACCATGCTACCCCACCACTGACCCTTGTGTTCTGATGCTTGCTATGCAATTATTTTTAAAGTTTAGCTTCTTTGGTAATGGAGAAAATTCAACCATCAATTTCTTAGAAGCCGATTCCACAAGCAGTGGAACCATATATCATGACCATATACTTTTTTTTAATACGATCAGGACATTGGTGAAAACTATTTTTCTTCAAACTAATGCCATGGGATCTTTTATATCCACTTGAAAGTGTTTGATTTCTTGATGAAAATGGCACCTCCAGTAGTGCAGTGTTCCCTCAATACTTCACTGAGAGTCTAAATTTCATGTTCAAGTCTCGAGTGGAACATGATCCACACAACCTTATGGCTGAGAAGTGACGGAGCTGTTCAAGACACAATGTGCCCCTTCCATTTCTCCAAACGCAGATCAAAGAATGCAGAATAATGATTGAGAGTGGATTGATAATATTTCTTCAATAAATATTTATGTAGTATAAAATAGATCAACTGTTTATGGGAAGCTAAGTTATTACTAAAGTATTTGTTGCATGCAATGTAAGGTACATGTGAAGTTGCTATATTCTTACCAGATATCAGGGCTGCTCTCACATTAGGGAGATATGTGATTTAACCAGAAGTTCACCATACCTCAGGTGAGGGGAGTGGTTGAGAAGGTGAATCTTTCATAGTAGTCTCAGCAGGTGTGGGAATTGATTGATCAGTGATTAAAGTATTGTTGGCAGTCATTCTAATTATGGGGCTTCAACTATTAACACAGTGTCAAGTCAATCTACCATTCCTAATAGAGCCCCTTAACAAGTCTGTAAAAATGAATTGTGTTCATTAAATGATTGATGTAAATTGTATGTTTACTTTTATTACAGGAGAATCAAACCCAGTAAAGATTCAGCAGAATGTTAAAAAAGCTGTCAATGGCAAATACAATGTGTATTGCCTTGGGTTTGGTTATGATGTTAAATACAGTTTTCTAGAGAAAATGGCACTTGAAAATAATGGTATAGCACGGAGGATTTATGAGGATTCAGATGCTCCCTTACAGCTCCAGGTAAAATGATTATTAAATATTTGGCTGATTAACTATGGCCCTGAGTTTTCTCAGAGTTGATGCCAAAACCCTATCTGCACTCGTGAATGAAAATACATCCACTCTTCCAGTAAATTTAAACCATTGCTGTTGGAGCATCTCTCTGGGTAATTGCATGCATTGTACTGAGCTCTTTTTTTTATGTACTTTGTGATATTAAATGGCATGATGGCAGAGAAGTTATACCTTGCAAGTATGCTGCTGACCTGCAGTTAAACAATCTGAAACACTACATATTTAATTCAGTCTTAGTTTCACTTGAAGTGTGGCATGTAAACCAATAAGGAATTTCTATCTGACTGAGAACAACCCATGATGAGTATTTTTTTACAGATAAAATGAAGGAGCAGTTAAATGCTGAATTTGCTGAGATGGTGGTGAACCAATGACTCATGAAAATGGCTATCACAAAAATTCAATATTATAGGTTTGAGACCTGAAAGATGAATGTTGAAAATATTGACTGAATTAAATATGTTTGTCACAATTACTGATTCATGTCTGTTCTGTGATGGATCCTCACTGTAGTCACCTTGGTGAATAAACTTTGGATTAATTTTAGGTTGGAATCTAAAGAGTTTGACTGGTTGAGTGTGGTAGAGAAACATTACAAGAACTGGCTCTTTTTGATTTGATTTATTATTGTCACATGTACCTAAGTACAGTGAATAGTTTTGTTTTGCATGCAATACAGGCAGATCATAACATACAAAGATGATAGGGTAATCAAGTAGAGCAAGGAATACAAAATTATGGCTTCAAAGAAGGTACACAAAATGCAAAATCAACATTAGACTTGAAATTTGAGAGGTCCATTCGGAAGTCTAGTAACAACGGGGAAGAAGCTGTTTTGAATCTGTTGGTGCGTGTATTTAAGATTTTGTATCTTCTGCCTGATGAAAGAGATTGGAAGAGATTACAACCAGGGTCAGAGGAGTCTTTGATGCCTTTCTGAGACAGCCATGTGTAAACTGAGTCAATATATGGAAAGTTGGCTTGCGTGATGGACTGGGCTGTGCTCACAATTTTCTGTAGTTTCTTACAGTCCTGGAGAGAGGAGTTGCTGTACCAGATTGTATTGCACACAGATAGAATGCATTGTATGGTGTATCTGTAGAAGTTGGTGAGAGTCTTTATGGACATGCCAAATTTCCTTAGCTTCTTGAGGAAGAAAATACATTGTTGTGCCTCCTTGACCATTGCATCAATGTGGGTAGTCCAGAAAGATTGTTGGTGATCATCACTCCTAGGAACTTGATGCTCTTGGTCATCTCTACCTCAGCTCCACTGATGTAGATAGGGGCATGACCTCCTCCTTGCTTCCTGAAGTTGATGATCAGCTCTTCAGTTTTGCTGCAATTGAGGGAGAGATTGCTATCTTTACACCATGCTGCTAAGCACTGTATCTCCTTCCTGTGTCCTATCTCATCATTGTTTGATATCCGGACTACAACAGTGGTGTTGTCAGCAAACTTGTAGATGGAGTTCAGATGAAATATGACCACATAGTCATGAGTGTACAGGAAATACAGTATGGGGGAGAGTACACATTCTTGTGGGGTACCGGTATTGATGATTGTCTTGGAGACAGTGTTGTTGCCTATCTTTTTTTAAACATACACAATGCATACATGGTAGAAGCCAGTTACATTGGTGTGATAGACATTAATACTGAGACCTTGAGAGAGACCTATAAAGTAGGTCCATCTCCTTAGAGATCCAAAGCAGTTCTCCACCCAAGTCCACATAACATTGAAATATTGAATAATGCTTTATGCGTACCTTAGCATTAATATATTTTCAGAGCCTATAGCATGGTAATAATTTGTACATATTCATATATATAATTGCATTTACCAATACTGTATCTCTCCCAGGAATCTGACTTCACAAATTTAGGCAATCTGGTAATTTTACTATTCCACCATAATATGTTCACTTTGAATGTGGAATATTGGTAGGTCTTTAGTTGAACTTGATTCTGTTATTGACAGCATGAATTCTGTAAAGTCCATTAACCTAGAGGACAATTTATCTTTTGGATATCCTTTTTCTTTCCCGCTAAAAAGACAACTACTCTTATACCTCATCTGGTGAACCTTTATGCCAATGAATTTCCTTCACAAACCACAATTTTCCTGCTGAACCAAGCATTTGTTCCACTACATGATCTGGAAGACATTTAATCTCATGAATTTTCTTCATGGAAGTTGGTTGTACTTTAGTAACAGGCACTTATTTTTTGCAGAATCCAAATTTTTTTAAAATAAGTGCCTTTCTCTTTTCAAAATAACATGAGCTGGGCAATTTCTTCTTTACCACGTAATGAATCCATGGAGATTTGTCATTTCATCTCAGTAGGGTCTCCCATGGAATTGTATGCAAACAATCTTCAACCTGTGTGAGCAAATGTTTGTTCATAAATGGCTGACAAAGATGTGCTATATATATAGACTCTGTACTTCAACTTGTTGGTTAGGTTTGCATGATTACATTGACCCACATGATTGTTTGTCTGGTGAAACGAATATGTTCACTTTCCCAGTATTACTACTGGAAGATTGTTCCTTATGAAGCATGATTTCTATCTTATTGACAGTTGTCTTGTGCCAACATAGCTATGATTTTGGCAATGGAGTAGGATGCTCCAGCCAGAGCTTATCTGCTCCACCCACTCTTCTTCTTTTCTTCACTTCTTTTCCTCTTAGTGTTTCGTCCTTGTTCTCTCCTGGCGTTTGGTGACGACCCTGGCCTTCAGTGGTGACTCCCAGCCTCCGATGACTGCCAACTTCCCAGCCTGGTGCAGTGGCCTCTCAGTGTGGTGTGGCAACCTACCATCCTGGCATTGTGGCCTCCCTGCCTATTGTAGCAGCCTCCCAGCATAGTATTCTCTCGGCCCAGCATGGTCACCTCTCAGTCAAGCATGGCTTTGTCGGCAGTCTGAAACGATCTACCAGCCTCATGATCTTAAAGGAAAAGCCTGGCGCGATCTGGAGGCTAGGTGCCAATGTGGTCTGGGTTTGAAGACTGTTGTTCTGAACTTTTATTTCTGAAATGCTGGACATTCCATTTCTTTATTTTCTCAGATCTTGTAACTAAAGAAGTTGAACCTAGGTATCTTTGTATCTAAGTGGTGTTGTAAGTGGGGACATATAAATTTTTCACTATACTCATTGAGTATATACAACAATAAAGGCTAGTTCAAATTCTAAAATTCCATTCTCAAGGGATTCTGTATTGTTAGGCTCCACAATGATCCTAAGAAGCCTGATGAAATTTTTTACTGGTTGTCCCTTGACTGTCCATTACCTGGCATTTCCTTCACTTGACTGACTGTTCCTTGAAAAGTTCTAACTTGACTGGCTGTTTCTTGGCAATTATCTATTGTTTAACTAATTCAGTTCCTTTCATAATTTGAAAAACCGAAGGCCAACGCACACATTCAAGAATATCTCTTTTCCAAAGTCAGTTCATCTTTGGACTAATAATTCTCTCAAATATTCAGAAGTACTTCCAACAAGAATTCAGTCTTTTATGAATTCTGACTCCAAAGATCCATGGTTACATTTGTCCACTAATTTCTGGAGATTATTATCTGTTGGCTCAATGACATTTTCTTTCTTTATTCTTCCTGGATCCTGGTTGTTAATGGAAAGGCTAGTCCACCCATTTTCTCTTGAACTGAGTGATTGGCTAGACCACTTCAGGGGACAGTTAAGAGTCAATCACATTGCTATGGGTCTTAAGTCATACTTGGACCAAACCAGATAAGGACAGCATGCATCCTTCCTTAAAAGAAATCTGTGAATCAGATGCATTTTTATAGCAATTGATGACAGTGTCTTGACTATCATTAATGAGATCTGTTTTCAATTGTAGATTTGTAATTTGTTTGCAATTCCACCAGCCATCATGGTGAGATTTGAAGACATATTTCACAGACCATTAGCCTGGTCCTCTGTGTTACTAATTCAGTGACATTGCCACTATAAGTGTCTCCTTTGATGCTGAACTTGCCTATTTAGATTTCTCTTTTAAGGTGTTTGTTTGTCCTAAGATTACAGTATTGCTCAAAATCTTGCATAAATTTATCAGAAGTATCTATTGCTTCTTTTGTGCCTTGTTGAGCTACATCATGATGCGCTATAGTCACAATTGAATGTAAAATTACATTTACCTGATAAGTTTCTGATTTAGTATCTACTTTGAAATTAATTCTTAATCTTGAGAAGTGTTTTCTCTTAGATGTCCCACTCTGTGAACTATTTGACTCATTTCTGAAATTAACTTTTCTTGGCAATATTAGTTCACTGTCATATCTACTTTATGTAATTATTTATTCACCTTAGTTTAAAGGAGTTTGATTCTGCAGTATCTCATAGAATCATACAGTACAGAAGATACCTTTCATCATATCAAGTCTGTACTGCCAAAATATACCACTACCTACACTCGTCCCACTTCCAACACTTGGTCTATAGCCTTGAATGTTATGACACTTCAACTGCTCATCCAAGTGCTTTTGAAAGGTCATGAGGTTTCTCACTTCATTTCCCTCCCAGGTAGTGTATTCCAGACCCAAGCTACCCTCTGGGTGAAAAAGCATTTCCTCAAATCCCCCCTAAACCTCTTACCTTTCATTTTAAACTTATGTACCTTGTTATTAGCCCTTCAACTAAAGGGAACAGCTGCTTTCTATTTACCCTGTCCATGCCACTCATAATCCCATAGGAGAAAGTGAGGACTGCAGATGCTGGAGATCAGACCTGAAAATGTATTGCTGGAAAAGCGCAGCAGGTCAGGCAGCATCCAAGGAGCAGGAGAATCGACGTTTCGGGCATGAGCCCTTCTTATTCCTAAAGAAGGGCTCATGCCTGAAACGTCGATTCTCCTGCTCCTTGGATGCTGCCTGACCTGCTGCGCTTTTCCAGCAACACATTTTCAACTCATAATCCCAACAGATTTCCATTCAACCTTCTTAGCTCCAAAGTAAACAATCTAAGCTTATTCAGCCTCACTTCATAGCTGAAATGCTTTATCCCTGACAACATCCTGGCAAATATCCTTTGCACATCTCCAGCAAAATCACACACTTTCTATGCTGCAGTGATCAGAACTGTACATAATGCTCTGAATGTGGCCTAAGCAAAGTTCTGTACAGCTCCAACATGATGCCCCCTTCCATCCCCTTATAATGCCTGAGTAAGTATCCCTTTTGCCTTCTTAACTAACTATTAACAGGTAGTGCTGCCTTCAGGGATCTGTGCCCAAATCCCTCTGCTCCTCAGAACATCCTAGTACCTTGCCATATATTGAGGACTTCCTTATCTTCAGCATCAATCCATTCCAAGTCTTACACTTTGTGTACAGATAAAAATAAAATACTGCAGAGGGTGGAAATCTGAAACAAGCAGGGGGAGAAATGCTGGAGAAACTCAGCAACTCTGGCAGCAACTGTGGAGAGAGAAATAGAGTTAATATTTCAAATCTGTGTAATTTCTACCTATGGTTCAGCACTACAAAAGAAAAGTCAGAATAGAAGCATTTCTGCATTTCTGAAGACACCCTAAAAAGTGAGGAGCTGTCGATTTTCATAAAATAGGAGTTGAGTGGCAAACTCCATGAGATTGTCACTCTTTGTAAAATGCAGTCTATAGTTTCAAGTCAGGATAATGTCAGGGTATTTCACTGTCCTTGTTTGTTACTTTCTGTTTGGTGGTGTGAACAATTATTATTCTTTTGCTGTGAAATTGACAAAAATACTGAAGCCAATCAGTCTGCAGACTCTCCTCCAAATTGGATTTTTCTTTATTGAATAAATACAATTTGAGCTTTACAACTGTCTGAAAAGAGAGATAGAAGAATAGAAAGCTCACAGTGTGGAAACAGGCCATTTGGCCCAACAAGCCCATACCAACCCAGACCAATCCCATCTTTGTAACCCTGCATTTCTTATGACTAATGCACCTAACCTATACATCCCTGAACACTATGGGTAATTTAGCATGGCCAATTCACCTAACTTGCACATCTCTGGAGTGTGGGAGGAAACCAGAGCACCCAATGGAAACCCATGCATATACAGGGAGATTAGGCAGTCACCCAAGGCTGGAATTGGACCTTGTTCCCTGGCGCTGTGAGGCAGCAGTACTAACCACTGAGCCAGCATGCTGCCCTTAGCTTCAATTTGATGTCTTATCTGATAGATGATCCTCCACATACCTGTCCGACACTTTGACCTGTGAAATGTCAGAGACTGTCAATGTTGCCTGAAGTGTCACTGTGATATGATACACAAGTCAAGGATGAGCTTGAACTAATGACACCGGACTCAAAGGCAGAAATGTGGTCTGATATTTGGCCATTGAATTGTGGGAGGGTGGAGAGACTGTTACACATCTCCTTCTGGAATGTGCCTTTGCAAAGGAAGTCTGGAGAAAGACCTAATGGTTTTTGTCAAGGGGCGTCTTAAGCAGCTCTGTGATGCAGGACACACACCAAGACAAATATTAACCATGTCTGGAGGACTATCAACTTGGAGAAAGATGCTCTTTGATCTGCCTGAAAGTTGTTTGTCTTCCAGAGCAAGGAGTTGACCCCAACCTTTGCAGACTGGCACATTTCAAAGTCCAGGACTAGGTGCTGAGGAATGCACTAAAGCTTGGGGCAGCTGCCAATGAGGAACAGTGGAGGAAGACCATTGTCTGAGATCTTTCTGCTGAAGTTAAATGGGGCTCTGTTCAGCTATTGGACTTTCCCACTGTCTCATTATAGATGTAAATATAATATTGTACAAGTAAGAAATGCCTTTGGTTTTGTTTGTTGGATAGACTCAAGCTTCAATGTTTGTTTGTTTTCTTCATACGCTACTGTACAGAATCAAACTGCTTTAGTGACTATGTATGTACATATATTTTTTACGAATAAAGTACATGTTTGAAATAAAACAATTTGGCCATTGTAGTACTTTTAAAATGAGGTGTTGTGGTACAAAGTGAGCCAGAGGCTGGAAGTTTAAGTTCCACTCCGCGACTTCATGCTATGAAATCCAAGTTCATAGCTCAGACAAATAGGTTGATTATCAAATTGTAAATCCTTACAATGTATTTTGGCCACTGATAAGAGTGGGAATGTCTCTTGGTCTGCCATGGTGTAGCACCTTTCAAGCCTCTAGTGACAGGCCAACAAACTGTTTCAGGACAAATTAGCTATGGAAACAGACACAACCATGGGTTTTCTCTGCCTCGTGCATACTATGTGTGGGAAGATAAAAGAAAAATAAATAGTACTTTAAATAATCATCAGGCAAACCAACTGTAGTGAGAATTAAAACTAGCTGGAAAATCTTACATATACTTAATATCAGGAGTAAATCATCCTCCAAATGCATTCTGACCTCAGTTTGTGCTTTGCTATGAATTTCCAAGCTAAAATCAAAAATATTACAATTATTTTAAAAGTATGCTCAATCTTTAATTTTTCTTTTTCACAGGGCTTTTATGATGAAGTGGCAAATCCCTTGCTTTTGGATATTGAATTACAATATCCAGAGAATGCCATTTCAGAGTTAACTCAGGCCAATTTTAGGCAGTATTACGATGGGTCGGAAATTGTAGTGGCTGGCAAGATTTCAGATAATAACCTGGAGTCACTCATTGCAGAGGTCTTTGCACAAGCTGTAAGTACTCTCAAACCTACTCCAAATCATTTATTTACATTTTAGATTAATTATAGAATACAACATTGTAGCACAGTGGCAAATCATTTAACCCATTTTATCCGTGCCTACTATTTGAAATAAAGACTGTAAAATTTCCTAATACTCTTACAAAACAAAAACCCCAAAAATCATAGAAATACATTTGAGAAAGCAATTACGTTTGATAGTGCTAAATAATTGGCCTTACTTTCTTACATTTTCCTTGTAGCCCAGAAGCGTTTTTCTTTACGGTATTCATCGAACTGTCTTTTTAAAATTTATTATCAAATCTGCTTTCATAAGTTTTTCAGGCAATGCATTCTACATCATAATAATAATTCATTGTGTTAAAAATGTCTGCCATGTGGCTGCATCCATTTGTCTTTCAATAGTTCTCATCACCAGCCCTTTTGCCCCAGCACCAATTTTTCTTTATGTACTCTATCAAAATCCTTCGATATTTAGAGAAAATTTGCTTTGAATATTCAGTGGTATGAGAACAACTTTTGTATTTCTAAATGAGTCTTTCTTCCATATTTTCATTTTCATAAAGCTCCTGTACATTCTTCCTAACGCCTTAACATCCACCCTGAAATATGGTATCCAGTATGTCCACAACACTCCAGCCCCAGGAACCAAAAAGTTCTATAAAGTTTTGATAAACCTTAGTTGTTTTTGTATTCTATGGCTCTACTTATAAAACTAAGAATGGCTTTTTAAATACCCTTGTTACTTGTTCTGTCCCCTGCACAAGTTTGCGTACCTACGCACCATGATTTCTCTATCTAGCACAGGCTTTAAAATTTCATTTATACCAGTGGAGAGCCAGACTTCCATTAGTTTGTTTAAATAGGTGCCCACATAGGGACTGTTACTTGTTTGACATTACACTTTTCACTGACAGCTTTTTGACTCAATGTTTATTTACACAAGATGAAGTGGTGTCAAGTGCCTGTAGTTTCTGCAATTTTTACTTTAATTATCTGATCACAAAATACAGTTATAGCAGCAGTTTTTTTTTGTTAAAGAAAGCCATGAATGGTTGTTTTAAAATCTTTTTCACATGTACAATTATCACAATTTGGTTCTATATATTTGGTGGGCGGCACGGTGGCACAGTGGTTAGCACTGCTGCCTTACAGCACCAGAGACCCGGGTTCAATTCCCGACTGAGGCGACTGACTGTGTGGAGTTTGCACATTCTCCCCGTGTCTGCGTGGGTTTCCTCCGGGTGCTCCGGTTTCCTCCCACAGTCCAAAGATGTGCAGGCCAGGTGAATTGGCCATGTTAAATTGCCCGTAGTGTTAGGTAAAGGGGTAAATGTAGGGGAATGGGTGGGTTACACTTCGGCGGGTCGGTGTGGACTTGTTGGGCCGAAGGGCCTGTTTCCACACTGTAAGTAATCTAATCTAAAAAATATTGTGTATACAGGGTGTGTGTGCAAGGAGGTGCCATGATTTGATGAACCATTGGAGCAGAAGCTGAATAAGAAATTATGAGACAACCCTTGGAGGTGACTTGCATGACAAGGCATTCTCCTGGACATGCATGGTCACTTCATCCTACCTTATTCATTTAAGTCCTCTCCTTCAGTACTGGTTGCCAGCCTAACAAAGATTTGCACACAGTTTCATTCATTTGAAGTTCACATATTTGATTACTTAAAATGTAATCATAAAGAAAGAACTTGCAAATAAAATCTTTCATACACTTCTGAAGTTTAGTCAATGTTACCATGTAGACAGCCAATTTGCACACAGCAAGACACAAAAGCAGACGTTGAGTTCCCCGACTAGTTAGTCTGTTGCACAATAAATGTTGGCCAAACAGTTGGAAACTTCAAATCAATGCAAAACAATAATAAGATATTAATGGCTAAAAGTTATATGCTCTGCTGGTCTGTGTTTCTTGGTGTTAGGCTGTATAAAATAGGGCAGGTGCCCAACCCTCAACCTTCTCACCCAATCTCACCCTATCGTACGTAGGGTAAATGGGTGCCAAAATTGGCAACATGTGTATTCAAATAAATAAGATGCAATTGAGCTTGATGAAACCATAGTTGAACCCAATGTTATGCTACTCATGCTGTATAAATAAGCCTGCATTTAAAGAGATTTTAAAGGATGATAAGTAAGTGGACATTATCTTGAGAAGGTGCCATTTGTGCATTCAGGCACCCATCCAGAAGATATAACCTATTCCTTTCTCTCTGCATGGTCATTAAACCCAGCCTCTGTTCAAGTAGACCAAACTCGGACGAGACAATGGCCCTGACTTATCTGGGTCTGGGCTTCCATCAGGCCTTCCTGGTGGGCCTTCAGTCAGATTGGCCATCAACTCAAAAAGGCAAGAATTCCTTCCACTGAGGAGCAGAAGTACCACAACACTGCCCACAACACATTGGTGCTGAGGAGCAGGTTTCTTTCAGATTTGTTAGCTGATTTCTGAATTTCCTTCTGGGGGTGGGGTGGGAGAAGCCATACATTTCTGCCCTATCTGCTCACATCATATATATCAAGAATCCTATCTGATTTTAGTTTTCAGTTGATAGAAATAGTTGTGTCTAACATGTAATAATGATAATATAACAAATTATTGCAATTGTGTAATTAGCTGTAAATTATGAATTATGTCATGTAACAAAGATCAAAATGTAATATACTTTACCAAGCATTTTACTATCAGGTTCAACCTAACACTTTAATTCTCCAACAGGCTAATGAAAACTTAACTCTAAAAGCGGAAGTGCAGGTATCAGAAGTTGAAAACGTTACTGTGCAGCAGCAATACATTTTTGGTGACTTCACTGAGCGACTGTGGGCTTATTTGACCATACAACAGCTTTTAGAGAAACGGTAAAATAACAAAAGCTTTTTGTCTCTGAGATGGAAATTTTAAATTTGTAGTTTATGTACAAACGCAGTTGGTAAATATCATGATTAATATCAAAGGTATGTTAATGTTTTGGTTATCAATGCCTATCCTTCCAAGCAGGAGCTGTCACTGTTGCAAAGCAGCTTGTAATCATTATAGTTTAATCTTCCATTTAGATCACATAAGGACAAAAATCACATAAACCATTAAAATGATTGACAGAACATTTGTATAAATGGCAGCAGAAGTATTTACTGAACTGGATTGCAATACGTAATAAAATTATTTAATACAGGATATTAATTGTTTCATTCAGGATTTCTGCAGAGCCAAATGAAAAGGGAAACCTAACCAACAGAATCCTGGAACTGTCACTCAAGTACAGCTTTGTAACACCATTAACGTCAATGGTGGTCACAAAACCAGAGAAAAATGAGAACGGCACATTTGTTGCTGACAAACCAACAGAAGATGATGATGGTTGGATAAAATTAACATTGTTTATATCTTGATTTTGCAATTCACATGCAACATATATATTAGTCAGCTATGTGTGTGAGCTCAATTTAAAAAAAAACTACATATTCTGTTCCCATGTATGTCCTTGATTTAATGTTTCATTCAAAATAGAGCAACCTTTGACAGTACTGAACACCCTCAGTACTGGGGTGCAGTGAAAACCAATCATAGAATCCCAATAGTGTGAGAGCAGGCTATTCAGTCCATCAAGTCCACGCTGGCCCTCCAAAGAACATCCCACTCAATCCCCATAATCTTGCATTTCCCATGGCTAATCCAAATAACCTGCACATCTTTTGACTAAGGGAGGAAACTGGAGTACCCGGAAGAAACTCACACAGTCTCAGGGACAATGTACAAACTCCACATAGACAGTTGTCTGAGGCTAGAAATGAACCCAGGTCCCTGGCATTGAGCCACCGTGCCACATGAGATTTCTATTCTCAAATCTTTAGAATGAGATGTGGACCTGTGAATTTCCAAACAGTTAAGTCACAATTGACACAATTTTTACAGTACATAGAACGTAGAGCATAGAACTTTATAGTGTAGTACAGGCCCCTTGGCCCTCAATGTTGTGCTGACCTGCAAAGTTAATCTGATGCCCATCTAACCTGCACGATTCCATCATTATCCATACGTCTGTCCAATGCCCGATTAAATGCCCTTAATGTCAGTGAGTCTATTACTGTTGCAGGCAGCCATTCCATGCCCCTACTACTCTCTGTGTAAAGAACTACCCCTAATATTTCTCCTAAATCTATAATTCCTCAATTTAAAGCAATGTCCCTTCATGTTAGCCTTCACCATTGGAGGAAAGTGGCTCTCAATATCCACCCCATCTAACCCTCTGATTATCTTATACGGCTCAATTAAGTCACCTCTCAACCTCCTTCTCTTCAATGAAAACAGCCTGGATTTCTCTCAGACTTTCCTTGTAAGACCTTCCCTCTCTGTTCATCCATACTGCCAAGACTTTTACCATTAGCCCAGTACTCTGCATTCCTGTTACTCCTTCTGAAGTGAACTACCTCACACTTTTTTGCATTAAACTCCATTTGCCACTTCTTAGCCCAGCTCTGCATCTTATCTATGTCCCTCTGTAACCCATAACATTCTTCAACACTATCCATAACTCTGCCTACCTTAGTGTCATCTGCAAATTTACTAACCCATCCTTCTATGCCCACCTGCAGATCATTTATAAAAATGACAAATAGCAGTAGCCCCAAAGCAGATCCTTGCAGCACACCACTGGTAACTGAGGTCCAGGATGAACATTTCCCATCAACCACCACCCTCTGTCTGCTTTCAGCTAGCCAATTTCTGATCCAAACTGCTAAATCCCCTTCAATCCCGAAACTCCTTATTTTGTGCAATAGCCTACCATATGGAACCTTATCAAATGCCTCACTGAAGTCCATATACACCACATCAACTGCCTTACCTTCATCCACCTGTTTTGTCACCTTCTCGAAGAAGTCAAAACCATGTTGACTATCCCTAATCAAATTATTCCTTTCCAGATTATTATAAATCCTATCTCTTATAACCTTTACCAACACCTTAACCACAACCAAAGTAAAGCTCACTGGCCTGTAATTACCAGGATTGTCCCAACTCTACTTCTTAAACAAGGGAACAACGTTTGCTATTCTCTAGTCTTCTGCCCCTACTCCTGTTAAAAATGATGACACGGGCAGCACAGTGGCACAGTGGTTAGCACTGCTGCCTCACAGCGCCAGAGACCCGGGTTCAATTCCCGCCTCAGGCGACTGACTGTGTGGAGTTTGCACATTCTTCCCGTGGTTTCCTCCCACAGTCCAAAAATGTGCAGGTTAGGTGAATTGGCCATGCTAAATTGCCTGTAGTGTTAGGTGAAGGGGTAAATGTACGGGAATGGGACTGGGTGGGTTGCGCTTAGGCAGGTCGGTGTAGATTTGTTGGGCCAAAGGGCCTGTTTCCACATTGTAAGTAATCTAATCGAAAGGTCAAAGCCAAAGGCTCTGCAATTTCTTCCCAGAGAATCCAAAGATAAATCCCATCCAGCCCTGGGATCTTATCTATTTTCAGATCTTCCAAAATTGCTAAAACCTCCTCTTTGTTAACCTCAATCCCATCTAATCGTGTAGCCTGTTTCTCCGTATTCTCACTAACATTGCCCTTTTCCAATGTGAATACTGATGAAAAGTATTCATTGAGCACTTCCCCTATGTCCTCAGATTCCACACACAACTTTCCAATACTATCTTTGATTGGCCATAATCTTACTCTTGTCATTCTTTTATTCCTGATATACTTATAGAAGGCCTTAGGGTTTTCCTTGATCCTATCTTCCAACAACTTCTCATGTCCCCTCCTGGCTCTTCTTAGCCCTCTTTAGATATTTTCTGGATAACTTATAACTCTCAAGTCCCCTAATTGAGCCTCAACGCCTCATCCTCACATAAGCCTTCCTCTTCCTCTTGACAAGAGCTTCAACTTCATTAGTAAACTATGGTTTTCTCTCTCGACAATTACCTCCATGCCTGATAGTATATGCTTACCAAGGACTGTAAAGTGGTGAATATCTGCAGGGTTCGTCTATTCGTCTACTATAAATTAGGTGGTAGAACAGAGGCTTCCAGTGGCAATTTATAGTCTATGGTTTCTATGTTGAGAAGAATTAGGGCTGAACCCTATCAAAAATCAGCACAGTCTCAGTTTCAGGATTTTCAAGAAGGGTTTCTTTCTGTGAGCACTACTGAATTATCTCATGGTATCCTCTGCAGCATGCCTCATGAGCTATGTACCATACCTCATTGACGTCTTAATTGTGCTATCATGTGCTCAGCAATAGTGGCAGTAATTGCCACTGCTAAGAGTTTCCAGGATTCCAAGTATTGGCACCACTTTTAAAGCCAGGCCAAGCACTGCCAAACAGAAACATCCTTTCACTGTGCAAGTGGTAGGAGGAGAACGAATAAGAAGCACTCTTGAGGTCACAAATATGGTCCAAGTGACACTTCATAGCAAATGCAAATACACATTTATAAATGTACTGTTTATTTAAATCATCACCCCTCTGATTCACTGTAGTAACTGCAGTGACACAGGTTATCCATTCTTAGCATCATCCCAATTTAACTACTGCTAACCTAATGCCCAGCAAAGCATCACCTTTTTCCATTGTTCAATATGGGAATGTCACATGCTGGAAAACCTTCCAACAGCTAAAGATATTCACTTTCATCCAACAGCAGCAAATGCAAAGAGAAGTTGCATTTACTTCTGGTATCAGCTTTTGGTCAACAACAAATTTATAGTCAATGACTGATTACTGCACCCAACTCACATATATTGGAATCCAGTTGTCAATTAAGTCCTCTCTAGTTAGTTGTACTGGACACTGCACCACTGTAGTCCACCTCTTTGGAAGACTGCTGCAGCTCTCCCTGCTTTTCAAATCCCCTCTTTGCCTGCTCCACCAGAGCACAGAATGTGAACATGGCAAACTATCGCCCCGTAAACTGATCCAAGCATCAGACCTCATCCAAAGCCGGTCCTATTGCCTGGTCCATGATGGCTCTAGTTAAAGAATGGGCTGCATTGCTCAGCAACAATTGGGGATTGTGTAATAGAATAATCATAGTACCATCCTTGAAAGGCATCTAGGCCTTGAAATGCAGCAAGAACGTAAGAATTCTCCGACATCATGGCTGCGCCAGGGTACTTGGCACAAGGACATCCAGATCACTTTGTACATCCCCAATTCCCAAAATATCACCATTTTAATAATAATCATCCCTTCTGTTTTTCACACTGAACTGTGTAACTTCACATTTAGCTACATTGTACTGCTGCTATCATGTCATCGCCCAAACACTCAATTGGTCTGAATCACCTTGAAGCTTACTTGTCTCACAGAATCATAGAATCCCCACAGTATGGCGACTGGCCATTCAGCCCATCAAGTCCACACCGAACTTCCCAATTAGCATCCCATCCAGACCCACCTCCCGACCCTACCCCAGTAAGCCTGCATTTCCCATGGCTAATCTGCCTAGCCTGCAAATCCTTTGACACTATGGGAAATTTAACATGGCCAAGTCACCTAACCTGAATAGCTTTAGACTGTGGGAGGAAACTACAGCCCCCAGAGGAAACCCACAGTGACCCGGAGAGAATGTGCAAACTCTACACAGGCTGTTGCCCGAGGCTGGAACCGAACCCGGGCCCTTGGCGCTGTGGGGCAGCAGTGTTAACCACTGTCTCCTCCTCACAACTGCGCACAGTTTTGTGTGGTCAGCAAACTTGCAAAAGTAACATTTGTTTCCCTCATTCAGATTATTTATATATATATCGTGAATAACTTGGGCCCAAGCACTGATCTTTGTAATATGCAACAGTTACAGCCTACTTAAGAAAAGACCCACTTATTCCCACTCCTTGTTTCCTATTGACTAATTCTTGGACCATGCTAATATATTATCATCTGTTTCATGTGCTGTAACTTTACTTAATCCCTTAGAAGTGACCTTATTAAAAAACCTTCTCAAAATCCAAAATCACCACACCCACTGACTCTCCCTTCACTGTTCTATTAGTTACATCCTCAAAAAAACTCCAGTAAATTTGATTAACATGATTTGCCTTTCATATACCTATGCTGGCTGTGTTCAATCCCATTAATGCTTTCCAACTGTTCTGCTATCATATCTTAAACATCAACTCTAGAATTTCCCCACTACTGATGTTCGGCTAGACATAGCCAGCAAGATTGACATTCCTTTGCACATACAATCTTGTTCTCTTATCCTAGTCACTTCCTTACTACCAGGCCATTCAATTTACCTGTCATTATCTTCATCCCGTTTAATCATTCTCTCTGCTGCTGTGTCACCGGTGCCAACTGGCCATCTGCATTGTCTCATTGTCCATTTGAGGACTATCACATACAGACATGCAATCTGATAATTCTAGACATCGCCTTCTATTTACAGTCACAAAAAGTGACCAGAAATTAATAGAGGCTGTAGTTTGCCCCAAAATGCAAAGCAAATTGAGATGGGGTTAACACGGGTTTGACAAAGGGTCAGTTAGACTTGAAACGTCAGCTCTTTTCTCTCCTTACAGATGCTGCCAGACCTGCTGAGATTTTCCAGCATTTTCTCTTTTGGTTTCAGATTCCAGCATCCGTAGTAATTTGCTTTTATTTATTGAAATAGGGGTTAGATTGATGTCTTGGTGTGCTATTCACATAGTCAAACCTGCTCCCCCGAATAGATCTCTAATGACAAGCAATCTTTCTGTGTGTCTGCCCAAAATAGCATGTAAATACTGCAGTACTGATAATCTTTGACTCTGGCTGAAGTACATACTGACACACTAATAAGCATGGTATTGCATGACATAGCATGGATATTATGACCATGCAGGTTGGACAAGTTCTAAGAGAGCGAGCAAGCACTCCTGAGATGCAGCCTGATCCAATCTATATCCCTATGCGCAGTGTCCTAAAAGAAGGTAATTTCGATGATAGTTGCTGGTGAATCAGAGAGGTGCCATGATGGTCATGAAGGGTTGGACGTGACAGATGCCAATGTTGGTGGGTAAGGGCCATGTGCAGCTGGTACCGAAGGAGTTAAGGTCCGAGGGAGTGTTGCTAAACAAAGAGACCTTGGAGTGCAGGGTCATAGCTCCTTGAAAGTGGAGACCCTGTTAGATAGGATAGTGAAGAAGGTGTTTGGTGTGCTTTCCTTTATTGGTCAGAGTATTGAGTACAGGAGTTGGGAAGTCATGTTGCGGCTGTACAGGACATTGGTTAGGCCACTGTTGGAATATTGCATGCAGTTTTGGTCTCCTTTCTATTGTAAAGATGTTGTGAAACTTCAAAGGTTCAGAAAGGATTTACAAGGATGTTGCCAGGTTTGGAGGATTTGAGCTGTAGGGAGAGATTGAATACTTTGGGGCTGTTTCCCTGGAGCGCCAGAGGCTGAGGGGTGACCTTATAGAGGCTTATTAAATCATCAGGGACATGGATAGGATAAATAGCTAAAGTCTTTTCCTTGGGGTGTGGGAGTCCAGAATTAGAGGGCATAGGTTTAGGGTGAGAGGGGGGAGAGATAAAAGAAACCTAAGGGACACCTTTTCACACAGAGGGTGGTACGTGTATGGAATGAGCTACCAGAGGAAGTGGTGGAGGCTAGTACAATTGCAACACTTAAAAGGCATCTGGATAGGTATACGAACAGGAAGGGTTTGGAGGGATATGGGCCAGGTGCTGGCAGGTGGGACTGGATTAGGTTGGGATATCTGGTTGGCATGGGTGAGTTGGACCGAAGGGTCTGTTTCCATGCTGTACATCTTTATGTCAGTTTTGCAGTTTTGTGCTGAGCAATATTGAGCTCCCTCACAGCCAGAGACGAGATGAGATTGCCAGGTACCTGCTCTAATTTCCAAGTCAAAAATTCATGACATCTAGCTTGTTTGGTGCATTTAGTAAGAAAGGAAGCTCAATATTAATAAGATGAGTAAGAGCATTAATAAGACATTTAACAAGCTATAATCTCCCTTTAGTTGGCAACTTACCAATGATTAGTGAGAAAGTCAAATTGCCGCTTCGTCAGTTCCTAGAAAATCTAATGAGTTACTCTCAATGTTATAATATGCTATAGCCATGTTTCTCAGGCCCCTATAAGGTTCAAGCCTTGTTTTTATTTCATTTCAGAAAATGAGGAGCCATTAGCATTTAGAACTCAAACTGCTGGAAGACCTAAAGCACGTAAGATTTTTTAAAAGAATATTAATCTTATTTAGAGAAGTTTGTGTGAGATGTGGTAAACTGATATAACAGTGTAGGAGATATTGTGTCACATACAAATACGTGAAGAAAGCTATGATTTTAAGCAATTTCCACCTCATTTATCAAATACAGAAAGGATTGCAACTAGAAGTGCTATTAACAGGAGATAAAATAGTTGCCAAAACCACAATGGCTGAGGAATAATGTATGCCAATGAAACGAAATGAGAAGCCGAGCAGAAGCATGGTGGAATGCGAAAAAGAAATGTAAAGCGTATCTGCACATTCACAGATGTTTTTATTGTGTAATGGGAATTGCAATTGATTTCATGAAAGATGGTGAATCATTTGGAATTGGTATGTTACTTTAGGAATGATGAGGAATAAATTGCTCTCCAGCAAATAATTCACCTCCTGACTCCCCTAAGCTTGTCCACCATCCAGACAGCACAATTCAGGAGGATGAAGGAATACTTCCCACTAGCCTGAATGGGTGCAGCTTCAAAAACTACTCAAGAAGCTTGACACCATCCAGGACAAAGCAGCATTTTGATTGGCACTGCACCCACAAATATTCACTCCCTATACTACTGACATTCAGTAGCAGCAGTGCATCTAAGAAACAAAAAGCTCATCTCTAAACTCAGTGACCTAGGTCTTGGTTTGCCCCTCTGTAACAGGATCCTTAACTTGCTGACCTATATACCATAATCAGTAAGAATAGGCAACAACAGCTCTTCCACCATAAACCTCAACATCGGCGCCCCAATTATACACTTTATACACTTAGGACTATGTGGCCAATTTTCTGCCCCCGCTCCACATACAACAAGTTGGCTCAGTTGTAGGTCAGATCTCAAACAATGATGAGAATGCAGAATACAGGAAAGAGATTGAGTGTCTCGCAGCTGTGCTGGTCAAGAAAGCACAACAATGTCTCTTCTTTCTCTGGATGCTAATGAAATTTGGCATGTCCACAAAAACTCTTACAGTTTTTACCATTCCAGCTGGTTGCATTACAGTATGGTATGGCAACTACTCTTCCCAAGGCCGCAAGAAACTACACCGTCATGAGCACAGCTCAGTCCATTATGCAAACCAGCCTTCCATCCATTGACTCCATTTATACTTGCCGACACCTCAGGAAAGCAACTAACATAAGCAAAGACCCCTCTTTGTTATATTGTCTTCCACCCTCTTCTGTCAGGCACAAGATATAAACATTTGAGTAAATGTACAAACAGATTCGAGAACAGCTCTTCCCCGTTGTTATCAGACTTTTGAATGGACCTCTCAAATGTTAATCTTGATCTGTTGGTGCATGTGACAACAATAGATCAAACCAACAAATCTACAAGATGTACTGAAGAAATTCACCAAAGTTCCTTACACAGCACCTTCCAACCCAAGACCGCTTCTATCTAGAAGGATAAGGTTAGTAGATACATGGGAGTGCTATCAGCTACAAGCTCCCCCAAGTTACTCACCATCCTGACTTGGAAATACATAGCCTTTCTTTCAGTGTTGCTGGGTCAAGGGAAATGTGTCTTCTACCAGCTTCCCAAGAGTAATTAGGAATGGTCAATCAATGCTTGTCAAGCAGCGATGTCCACATCCCATGAATGAATAAAACAAATTTGGGAAAGTAGTTTGAAGACAAAGGAAATGTATCATAGTGTCAAAGGAAGAGTGCAAGGTATTATTTGTAGACAAGTTGTTAACATTCTGTAATTATTTTTAATTAATTGTGTAATAGTTTTCCAATATATTTTGTTATAAATTGAATTGTTGGCTATATGTAGTACAGAGAAGTCATTACAATAAATGGTAACTGAGAAAATTTGGCAATTTGATCAATACATTTTCTGTATCTGCTGCTTATGGATAATTGCATGAGGAGGAAATGATTCCTTAAAATTTCTGCTTTTTACACATTTTGCTATAGTCATTCACCAAGTGAATACATTACGGAAAGATATAGAAGCAATAGGGTGGTGGTTATAGATTTTAACTTCCTAACATTGACTGGCATTCATTTAGTGTTAGAGGTCTAGATGGAGCAGAATTTGTAAGGAACATCAAGGAGGGTTTGAGAGAGCAGTATGTAATTACTGCTTGGGAAGGGGGTCATATTGGACCTGGTGTTGGGGAATGAGCCCAGCCAGGTGGTTAAAGTTTCAGTTTGGGATTACTTTAGGAATAGTGATCACAATTCCATAAGCTTTAGAATACTCATGGTCAAAGATGAGAGTGGTCCTAAAGGAAGAGAGCTAAATTGGGAGAAGGCTAACTATACCAAATTTCAGCAGGAGCTGGGGAATGTGGATTGGGAGCAGCTATTTGAAGGTAAATCCACATTTTATATGTGGGAGACTTTTAAAGAGAGTTTGATTAGAGTGCAGGACAGACATGTCACTGTGAAAATGAGGGATAGAAATGGCAAGAGGGAAATGTGAATGACAGGTGAAATTGTGATACCAGTTAAGAGGAAAAAGGAAGCATACATAAGGTCTAGATGACTGGAGACAGACGAAGCTTTGGAAAAATATCAGGAATGTAGACCCAATCTGAAATGAGGAATTAAGAGATCATAAAGTATCATTAGCAAACAGGGTTAAGGAAGATTTCAAAGCCTTTTGTTCATATATAATGAGTAAAAGGGTAACTAGAGAAAGGGTTTGCTCACTCAAGGACAAAGGAGGAAAGTTATGCATGGAGTCAGAGAAAATGGATGAGATTCTTAATGAGTACTTTGCATTGGTATTCACTGAGGAGAGGGACATGACGGATGTTGAGATTAGGAATGGATGTTTGATTACTCTAGGTCAAGTCGGCATAAGGAGGGATGAAGTGTTGGGTATTCTAAAAGGCATTAAGGTGGACAGGTTTTCAGATCCAGATGTGATCTATCCCAGGTTACTGAGAGAAATGAGAGAGGATATAGTTGGGGCCATAACAGATATCTTTGTAGTATCCTGGTCCTGGAGAACTGGTGAATTGCTAATGTTATCCCCTCATTTAGGAAGGGCAACAGGGATAATCCAGGTAATTATAGACTGGTTAGCCTGACGTCAGTGATACAGAAGCTGCTGAGGAAGATTGTGAGGGATAGGATCTATTCCCATTTGGAAGAAAATGAGCTACTTAGTGATAGGCAACATGGTTTTGAGCCAGGAAGGTCATGTCTTCTTTGAGGAAGTGACAAATTGTTTGATGAGGGAAGGGCTTAGATGCCTTATACATGAACTTCAGTAAGGCATTTGATAAAGTTCCCCATGGTAGGCTGACAGAGAAAGTGAAGTCACATGGGGTCCATGGTGTTCCAGCTCGATGGATTAAGAACTGACTGGGCAACAGGAGACTTAGTGAAAGGGAGTTTCTCAAAATGGAGAACTGTGACCAGTGGTGTTCCACAGGGATCCATGCTAGGACCACTGATGTTTGTGAAATACATAAGTGATCTGGAGAAAGCTATAGGTGGTCTGATTAACAAGTTTGCAGATTGGTGGAGTAGCAGATAGTGAAGGGGATTGTCAGATAATACAGCAGAATATAGATAGATTGGAGAGTTGGGCGGAGAAATGGTAGAGGGAGTTCAATCCGGGCAAATGAGAGGTGATGTATTTTGGAAGATCTAATTCAAGAGCAAACTGTACAGTAAATGGAAAAGCCCTGGGGAAAATTGATGTACAGAGAGATCTGGGTGTTCGGGTTCATTGTACCCTGAAGGTAGCAATGCAGGTCAATAGAGCGGTCAAGAAAGCATACGGCATACTTCATTGAACAGGATATTGAGTACAAGAGTTGGCAGGTCACGTTACAGTTGTACAAGTCTTTGGTCTGGCCACATTTTGAATACTCCGTACAGTTCTGGTTGCTATATAAACAAAAGGATGCGGATGCGTTGGTGAGTGTGCAGAGGAGGTTCACCAGGATGCTGCCTGGTATGGAAGGCACTAACTATGAAGAGAGGTTGAGTAAATTAGGACTACTTTCATTAGAAAGATGGAGGTTGAGGGGGGACCTGATTGAGGTCCACAAAAGTATGAGAGGTATAGACAGGGTGTATAGCAAGAAGCTTTGTTCCCCAGAGTGGGGGATTCAATTACTAAGAGTCATGATTACATTACATTACATTACAGTGTGGAAACAGGCCCTTCGGCCCAACAAGTCCACACCGACCCGCCGAAGCGCAACCCACCACACCCCTACATTTACCCATTACCTAACACTACGGGCAATTTAGCATGGCCAATTCACCTGACCTGCACATCTTTGGATTGTGGGAGGAAACCGGAGCACCTGGAGGAAACCCACGCAGACACGGGGAGAATGTGCAAACTCCACACAGTCAGTCGTCTGAGGCGGGAATTGAATCCGGGTCTCAGGCGCTGTGAGGCAGCAGTGCTAACCACTGTGTCACCGTGCCGCCCACCAAGGGTGTTCAAGGTGAGAATGGAAAAGTTTAAAGGAGATATGCATGGAAAGTTCTTTATACAGAAGGTGGTGCGTGCCTGGAACGCGTAGCCAGCGGAGGTGTTAGAGGCAAGCATGATAGCATCATTTAAGATGTATCTAGACAGATACATGAATGGGCAGAGAGCAAAGGGATACAGATCCTTAGAAAAGAGGCGACAGATTTAGATATCGGATCTGGATCAGCGCAGGCTTGGAGGCCGAAGGGTCTGTTCATGTGCTGTAATTTTCTTTGTTCTTTGAACCATTCAAATTCATTTACATTTAATCAGGTAGATGTTTGATTGGTTTAATTAGCCATGTCCTTAAGTTGTTCATCAACACGACCTTTTCCACCCCAGACAGATATCACAACCTGAGTATGTCACACATGTCACCCTTATCCCAAGAGGTATGACAAAATCAATCAAAATGCTCAAATTATTTTTTCAGTTTTTTTCCCCCACCTACTGAGCCATATTTAGTTGTGGCATAGTGGAAATGTCTCTGCCTCTGAGCCAGAATTTTCAGGTTCATTTCCCACTTTGCAACTTGGTCCATGAAATCTGCATTTAAAGTAGGACTATGTTTGTTGATTGTGAATTCTTCCAGTACATCTTTAGCAAGTAGTGAAAATGGGAGAATGTTCTAGTCAACTGTGCTTGATGCAGAGTGGCACCCCTCAAGATAGACTCTGATAGCTGACTGGTGACCTTTTGAAGGAAAAAAGTAGCCATGGAAACAAACATAAGCACTTGCTTTGTATGCCTCATGTTTCACTAGGAAGCAAGGAATTATATGCATCTAATAATTACATTTTAAATTTAATGGATAAGTTTACATATCACATAATCCTTTAGAAATGCTGCTAAGTTGATTCCAGCTATCAATACCTACTAGAACAAAAGAACAGAAGAGAAATTCAGCACAGGAACAGGCCATTCGGCCCTCCAAGCCCTACTAGATACAGATTTTTGGACATAATGGAAATACCACAAAGACTTTATGGGGCTGTGTGATATATAAAGCAATAAGTGCTTTTAAACCTTTTAAATGAGATGAATCATATTTTCACATGTTTTTGAGAGATTGTTCAGCTTTTATACAAATGAGTCAAATAATTGTTGAGGTGCACTTCAAGTTTTGACCTGACATGATAGAAGAGCTGAACCTTTGCTGTAGAGCTGGGAGTGACTTGGAGACTTTCCCATTAACATGCGGCATCTCCCAGAAATGTAACAAGTGTTTTGGCAAGCATATTTTTGAATATGTTAGTTAGTCATTGTGAAGCTTAGTGTTTTCTTTAGTTTGATGCAACAGAGGCTTAATAATTAATGTTTGATCTTTAAGATTTTTGCAAAGGTCTATAGCTTGGGTTGTGGTTAACTCACTGAGCTGCTGGGTTATCATGCAGGCAGTTCATTACCATGCTGGGTAACATCATCAGTATGACTTCCATGAAGCACTGTTGTTTTGTCCCATTTGGTTTTTATGTGTGTCTGGTCTGTTGGGGTGAGTGTCACCTCCGTGTCCTCTCTGCAGCAGTTTGTACACTGGGTCTATCTCAATGTGTTTGTGGATGGCTTTTTTGTTGAAAACCAGGCATCCAAGAACTTTCTAGTATGTATCTAGAAATGGTTACTTTTTCATGGTCGAATTGATGGCCCTCTTAGTCTGTGTGTATGGAGATGAGGGAGAGTGGATCATGTCATTTAATTGCCAGTTGGTGTTTGTGAAGTCGGTTGGCTAGTTTTCTTCCTGTTTGTCTGATGTAATGCTTGTTTCAGTTGTTTTACAAGGAATTTTGTATAGCATATTGGTCCTACATGGGTATTGGGTCCTTTGTCCTGGTAAGTAGTTGGCGTAATGTGGCTATTGTTTGGTGTGTTACCATAATACATCGTGGTTGTAACAGCCTGGTAGTTAATTCTGATATGTTTTTCAAACAGGACAAGGCGGCCATCAGATTGGTAGATACAGTGTCTTTTTGGCATTGCCTGTTGGGCAGGCATTGGTTGAATAAGTTGATGGGGTATCTGTTGTTAGCACAGACTTTGTGTAAGCATTCTTCCTCTTCCTTGCGCAGTTCAGATGTTTTGCAATGTGTCAAAGCTCTTTTGAATAGTGTCCTGACACAGCTCTGTTTGTGGACATTGGGGTGGTTACTATTGTGGTTGAGGATCTAGTCTGTGTGGGTGGGTTTCCTGTATACTTTGGTTGTAAATTCCAACCATTGGTCAACTGTTCTACCATGACATCTGGGAATGAGAGTTGATGGTTGTTCTCTTCCTCCCTGGTGAACTTGATGCATGTGAGTATACTGTTAATGCGATGGTGTCTTTCCTTGAGCCTTGTACACTTGATGATGACAAATGTGTCATCCACGTAATACATCCATAGTTTTGGTGGGATCCAGGGAAAGCTGTGTTTTCAAGTCTTTACATGATTGCTTCTGCTATTAGTCCTGAGATCAGAGAGCCTGTCAGTGCACCATTGATGGTATGTCTGGTTGTTCAAGACAAAGTGTGTGGAGAGAGATAATTCTAGTAGCTTGAGCATGTTGTCTGTGCTGATGGTATTGCTAGGAGTCATTATCACTGGATCCTCTAGCAGTAAGGCAATTGTTTCCTTGGCTAGTGGTATGTCAGTGGAGATGAATAGGGCCGTGACATCAAATGAAACCATGATGTCATCCTCATCAATTTTAGCATTCATGAGGCTGTCAATGAGTTCTAGGTCCAGCACTTTGGCAACTTACCTCGCTGGCATCCTACTTACCATGAACCATACCCACCTGGCATCTTATTCTCCCTCGCACCCTAACTTCACACTTAATGTACTTACAGCAACTGTCAAAGTTACTGTCAGGACTTTTACATATCAAAATACTGTGGAAAGGAGCTATGGTTTGTCTTCCCCTGTCACCTCTGCACTACAACAGAATTGTCAGTATGGAATTTCCACTTCACATTTCTGAAGGAACCCTGTGTGGAACCTCCTGTCAGAAATGCAGAGTTCTTTTCTTTTGTTCATAAGAAGGGCAGAATGGCAAGCTGCATGAAAAAATCCAGAACGATAAATCCAAAGGAAGCATAAACCAGTATGTGCGCAGGAACGGAGAGATGCACCTTGTTTACCCATTCCCAGAAGGCCGATTTGTCTGATACCTCATCGGTATTGCAATTATTTACATGACAGAAGGAGTTTTATCCATGAGTAGTCTGTCACTTAACTTAAGGTAGATGAAGAGGTGGTTTGGATGGGCAGAAATGGTTAGTATTGGGAAGAAGGTTGCCTTGGAAACTATAGGAGTGCCTTATTATCAATGAAAGCTTTTTGGAGACAGTTTGTGTGAGTTTAGTTACTCTTCTAAAGAATTATATAATTCTAACGTATCTTCTGATATGGAGGTCAATTAGCACAGATGTCTAGACAGATGGTTTGCAATGCAGTGTGACACCAAGAGTGTGGATTCACCATGAAGATCCTGCCTTCTCACACTTTCTCCTTGCCTGAGGTGTGGTGACTCTCAGGTTAAACCCACCACCAGTTGTCGCTCTGTAATGAGACAGCAGTCTATGGTCCTCTGGTGGTACATGACGACTGCTACTATTCAGTCATATATTAAATTGCAAGCTGTATAAATTTTTTTTCCCAACCTAATTAAGAAAATAGCTTAGAAATTTGATCCGTCCATTTTGTGATATTTCCTGGTTATGAATATTAAAGGATAAATGCTGCTTGTTCATTTTTACCATTTGTGACTCACCACAAGAACCATCTCAGTTCATTAACAGCTAATTAATTCGATATTTGGTTTAAAAGTCAGCGTCTCCACTAAGTTGAAGCCACATTTGTTTTTTCTCATCCCATATAAATACTAAGCTCTGAAATATGACACTTATAGGTGGAATGCCCTTCAACCAAAACTTACTGAAAAACCGATGAATCAAACTTTCTCATTCCAACTCACTGAACTACACACAGCTAATAATTCAATTTTGAATATAATGTTTACCAATCAGGTAATTCCTTTAAAATGTCGTGAAATTTTAAATGTCCAACAACATTCTGTGGATACGTGGTAAACACAGTTTTTTCGACAAAGTAATATAAATTGGTGTATGTTTATATTTCTTTTTTCAGATTCACCTGTGTACCTAAAACGTCCTGTACTCAGTCCTTCCAATCGTCGGGGCATCCCTGGTTTTCCTGGCCTTTCTCATTCTTCATTTCGTGGACTGAGTAAGATTTTCAAAACAAATCTTAATCGTATTTTACAGTTGCTTTCAAAGCTGCTTTACAAATTTAAGGAACTCTCCGTCAACTTATAAAGATGTGACAACAGCCATGATTTTAGAGACTGCCACTACATTTGGTCTAAGGGATTAGGTGAATTGAATTGAATTGAATTGAATTTATTGTCACGTGTACCGAGGCACAGTGAAAAGCTTGTGGGCAATACAGGCAGATCACAGAGTTAAGTAGCATAGATAAGTAAATAATAGGTAAACAGCGGCAAAAGCAAAAACACAGGTACAGGCAAATGTTAAGAGTTTGTGAGTCCATTCAGTATTCTAACAACAGTAGGCTGGAAACTGTTACGAAACCGACTAGTGCATGTGTTCAGGCTTCTCTACCTTTTCCCCAGTGGTAGAGGTTGTAGAAAAGCAATGGCAGGGTGGGATGGACCTTTCCTTGACAGAGGGCCTGGTAGATGGATTCTATAGATGGGAAGTTGGACATTGTGATTGTCTGGGCTGAGTTCTCCACTCTCTGTAACCGTCTCCGATCTTGAATGGTACAGTTGCCATACCAGATAATGATACGTCCAGACAGAATGCTCTTGATGGCGCACCTATAAAGGTTGGCAAGGATATTCGCCGTCACGCCAAATTTCCTCAGCTGCCTGAGGAAGAAGAGATGTTGTTGGGCCTTTGTAACCAGTCCGTCCACATGAAGAGTCCAAGAAAGCTAGTTGGGGGTGACCACTCCCAGGAGCTTGACACTGTCCACTCATCCCACTTCTGTGCTGTTAATGTGTATGGGAGGTATGAGTAACATTCTGCTGAAAGTCAATAATGAGTTCCTTGATTTTGCCGGCATTGAAAGCTAGCTTGTTCTCAGTGCACCCTTTTTCCAGGTCTTCCACCTTCTGTCTGTAGTCTGGTTTGTCGCCATCTGAGATTCAACCGACTCTAGTGGTGTCATCAGTGAACTTGTAAATAGCGTTAGTCTGGTATTTGATGATGCATGCACGGGTATACAGTGAGTACAGTAGGGGGCTGAGTGCGCATCCCTGGGGGGCTCCAGTGTTGAGTGTTAGTGAGGATGAAATATTGTCCCCAATCTTCATTAATGTGGCCTGTGGGTCAGGTAACTGAGGATCTAGTTGCAGAGAGTGGGGCTTAGTCTGAGATCTCTAAGTTTAGTAATCAGTCTCGAGGGGATAATATTGTTGAAGGCTGAACTGTAGTCCATCAGTAGGATTCCTACGTAGCTGTTCTTGGTGTCAAGATGTTCTAGGGAGGAGCGAAGGGCAAGTGATATGGCATCTGACGTGGATCTGTTGGTTTAATAGGCAAATTGGAGTGGGCCAAGCGTAGTGGGGAGGCTGGAGTTGATTAATGCCATGACCAGCCTTTCAAAGCACTTCATGACCGCCGAAGTTAGGGCCACTGGGCGATAGAGATTGAAACCTGCTGCATGAACCTTCTTAGGTGCAGGGATGATGTTGGCCGTCTTAAAACAGGCAGGGAGAGGTTGAAGATGTCCAAGAAGACCTCTGCCAGTTGACTGCGTATGTTCTGAGTACACGGCCTAGTAGTCCGTATGGTCCCATCGCTTTCCTTGGATTCACATGAAGGAAAACTGATCTGACCTCTGATGCAGTGACTGTTGGGATAGGTTTGTCAGGACTTGTCAGAATAGGTGTTAGCTCTCTGCCAAAATTCTATACAAAGTAAGCATAGAAGGCATTGAGACTATCTGGGAGGGATATGTCATTGTCTGTCTACCTTGCACTGTCTCTTTTTAGAACCTGTGATGTCATTCAGTCCTTGCCATAGTCGCTGGGTGTCTGTCTGGGTCTCTAGTTTGGATCGGTATTGGTCATTGGCTGTCTTAATGGTTTTGCGAAGGTCATACTTGGATTCTTTATATTTGAGTGGATTTCCTGATCTAAAGGCCTCACGCCTGGTTTTTAGCAGATTCTGTATATCCTGATTCATCCAGGGTTTCCTATTGGGGAACACCCGGATTGACTTCTTCAGTGCAGTCCTCCACACACTTGCTGATAAAGTCTGTGACGGTGGCGGCGGACTTGTCCAAGGTATCTGCGGACTGTTTGAACTTGGCCCAATCAGCCGATTCCAGACAGCACTGGAGTAGATCCTCTGCCTCTTCCAGCCAGCAGTGGGCCTGTATCTGCGAGGGGGTTTCCTGCTTGAGCTTTTGCCTGTAAACTGGGAGAAGAAACACGGCATCATGGTCGGAGTTCCGACGGGGGAATGGAGCAGTAGGCATCTTTCACAGTGATGTAGCAGTGGTCTAAAATGTTCGGGCCCCTGGTGGGGCAGGTAATGTTCTGTTAGTACTTGGGCAACACCTTCCTTCATTAGTATTGTAGCTTCATTAACAGGAGATGCAGAAGGAATGTATTCCTGAGCCAGAAAGTTAGAGAAAAAAATTATGTCAGTGGACTGATATAGAATTGAGAATTCCAGTGGAAGATTGAACTCTAATTTGAGCAGGAGATGGAGGAAGGTGCATCATTTACAGATTTACCCAAGCCCGAGTTACAGGTTGTAATTGGTTGCATGATTGAAGGAGTTTTCAGTATGGGTAATTTATTCTTTTGCAGAGATGGAGGATACGTTGAATGGATGGAAATGACCAGTATTGGAAGGAGTTTGAAATTGAATGTGTAATGGTGTTGGTGAAAGAGGGGAAGAAAGGACCAGATGGCCAAGATGATGATATTGTGCTAAAATAATTGGTTCTGAAAACAAAATGGGAACAGATATGGAGAAAAATGCTGTCAGAAGCTCAGAGGGTGTGAATGAAGTGAACTATGGTGAGATATTTGTGAGTATTGGATGGAGCCAGGAGTCATTCGATGTCAGGAGTATCCTGGTCCATCTTCTATGCTTTTGACAAGTAGCACAATAAACTCTTTGCTTGGCAGCAACAAGTTGCCAGTTCACTGGATTATTACTTGTTGAACGCCTTGTTCACAGACCAACTCACCTCATTACTATTCAGCTTCCAATCTTAGAAAATAGGCTAGATGTCAAAAATTCTCAATATGGAAGTTAGGTACCTGGCAAATCCAGCTGGTTGCTTACTTGAAAGGACCTCCATGTTGGATACAGGACACCAACAACTCAGGCAATGCACCATGGGTATCAGCCACACATGCAACTTGTGCCATCCTCTAAGAACACTCATGGCACATCTCCAAAGCACTTACAGGACACTGGCAGCCATCATTGTAATGCTGCAGCAAGGACACTGTGCACTCAGAGACACACACTCAGCTTATGGACTGGAGCAGACTACATCTCAGGGCATTTCACTTGCTGCTGTAGCAACCACTCACTATGAACCTACCCAATGCTCACAGAATCCATGCCTTGTCTTGCCTTTGAATGCTTTGCCCCTTTAGTCAGATATTCAATGATATTACTTGTGCCTTGCCTTAATGATTAGCACAGACACCAAGGAAGGAAAAGTCGAAAAGTGTAGCACTGGAAAAGCACAGCAGGTCAGCCAGCATCTGAAGAACAGGAGAGTTGACGTTTTAGGCATAAGCCCATCATCAGAAACGTGAAGTGGGAAGGGGCTGAGAGATGAATGGGTGTGTGGAGTTGGGGGAAGGTAGCTGGGAAGGTGATAGGTGGATTTGGTGAGGGTTAATTGCGATAAGTGAGAAGGAAGATGGACAGGTAGGACAGGTCAAGAGGGCGGTGCCAAATTTGATCTGGAATGAGGTGGGGATGGGGAAGGTTTGAAAACTGGTTAAGTCAATGTTGATGCCGTGTGGTTGTAGGGTCACAAGGGGGAAGGTGAGGCGTTCTTCATCTAGTTGCTGGGTAGCTTTGATTTGGTGATAGAGGAGGCCCAGGATTTGTATGTTCTTGGGGGAGTGGGAGGGAGAGTTGAAGTGGTTGGCCTCAGGGCAGTGGGGTTGTTTGGTGTATGTGTCCCAGAGATTTTCCCTGAACTACTCTGCGAGTTGATGTCCCATCTCCCCAATGTAGAGGAGACCACATTGAGAGCAACAGACCCGGCAGATGAGACCATAAGACCATAAGACATAGGAGTGGATGTAAGGCCATTCGGCCCATCAAGTCCACTCCTCCATTTAATCATGGCAGTTGGGCATTTCAACTCCACCTACCTATACTCTCTCCGTAGCCCTAAATTCCTTGCAAGATCAAGAATTTACCAATGTCTGCCTTGAAGACATTTAATGTCCCGGCCTCCATTGCACTCCATGGCAATGAATTCCATGGGTCCATCACTCTCTGGATGAAGAAATGTAGAACATAGAAACATAGAACATAGAAAAATACAGCACAGTACAGGCCCTTTGGCCCTCAATGTTGCGCCGATCCAAGCCCACCTAACCTACACTAGCCCACTATCCTCCATATGCCTATCCAATGCCCGTTTAAACGCCCATAAAGAGGGAGAGTCCACCACTGCTACTGGCAGGGCATTCCATGAACTCATAACTCACTGAGTAAAGAATCTACCCCTAACATCTGTCCTATACCTACCACCCCTTAATTTAAAGCTATGCCCCCTCGTAATAGCTGACTCCATACGTGGTAAAAAGGTTCTCATGGTCAACCCTATCTAAACCCCTAATCATCTTGTACACCTCTATCAAGTCACCCCTAAACCTTCTTTTCTCCAATGAAAACAGCCCCTAGTGCCTCAGCCTTTCCTCATACGATCTTCCTACCATACCAGGCAACATCCTGGTAAACCTCCTCTGCACCCGTTCCAGTGCCTCCACATCCTTCCTATAGTATGGCGACCAAAACTGCACACAATACTCCAGATGCGGCCGCACCAGAGTCTTATACAACTGCAACATGACCTCAGGGCTCCGGAACTCAATTCCTCTACCAATAAAAGCCAGTACGCCGTATGCCTTCTTAACCGCACTATTTACCTGGGTGGCAACTTTCAGAGATCTGTGTACATGGAAACCAAGATCCCTCTGCTCATCCACACTACCAAGTATCCGACCATTAGCCCAGTACCCCATCTTTTTGTTACTCTTACCAAAGCGAATCACCTCACACTTACCTACATTGAACTCCATTTGCCATCTTTCTGCCCAGCTCTGCAACTTATCTATATCCTGCTGTAACCTGACACATCCTTCCTCACTGTCAACAACTCCACCGACTTTTGTATCATCCGCAAACTTGCTCACCCAACCTTCTAGCCCCTCCTCCAGGTCATTTATAAAAATGACAAACAGCAATGGTCCCAAAACAGATTCTTGCGGAACACCGCTAGTAACTGCACTCCAAGATGAACCTTTACCATCAACTACTACCCTCTGTCTTCTTCCAGCCAGCCACTTCCTAATCCAAACCTCCAACTCACCCTCAATGCCATACCTCCGTATTTTTTGCAGTAGCCTACCATGGGGAACCTTATCAAATGCCTTACTAAAATCCATATACACCACATCTACCGCTTTACCCTCGTCTACCTCCTTAGTCACCTTCTCAAAGAATTCAATAAGGTTTGTGAGGCACGACCTGCCCTTCACAAAACCATGTTGACTATCCTTGATCACATTATTCCTATCCAGATGTTCATAAATCCTATCCCTTACAATTCTCTCTCAGACTTTGCCCACAACAGAAGTGAGACTCACCGGCCTATAGTTACTAGGGTTATCCCTACTCCCCTTCTTGAACAAGGGTACCACATTTGCTATCCTCCAGTCTACTGGCACTATTCCTGTAGACAACGAGGACATAAAAATCAAGGCCAATGGCTCTGCAATCTCCTCCCTTGCTTCCCAGAGAATCCTAGGATAAATGCCATCAGGCCCAGGGGACTTATCTATTTTCATTTCCTCATTTCCATTCTAAAGTGACCCCCTTTAATTCTAAGGCTGTGCGCGCAGGTCCTCATCTCACCGCCTAATGGAAACAACTTCCTAGCGACCACCCTTTCTAAGCCATGCATTATCTTGTAAGTTTTTATTAAATCTCCCCTCAACCTTCTAAACTCTAATGAATACAATCCCAGGATCCTCAGCCGTTCATCGTATGTTAGGCTTATAATTCTAGGGATCATCCGTGTGAATTGCCACTGGACATGCGTCAGTGCCAGTATGTCCTTCCTGAGGTGTGGGGCCCAAAATTGGACACAGTATTCTAAATGGGGCCTAACTAGAGCTTTAAAACGTCTCAGAAGCACATCGCTGCTTTTATATTCCACTCTTGAGGTAAATGATAACATTACATTACATTACATTCACTTTCTTAATCACCGTCTCAGCCTGCAAGTTAACTTTTAGAGAATCCTGGACTAGCACTCCCAGATCCCTTTGTACTTTGGCTTTATGAATTTTCTCACCATTTAGAAAATTGTCCATGCCTGTATTCTTTTTCCCCAAAGTGCAAGACCTGGCATTTGTTCATATTGAATTTCATCAGCCATTTCCTGGACCACTCTCCTAAACTGTCTAAATCTTTCTGCAGCCTCACCACCTCCTTAGTATTACCTGCCTGTCCACCTAACCTCGTATCATCGGCAAACTTCGCCAGAATGCTCCCAGTACCTTCAGCCAGATCATTAATATATAAAGTGAACAACTGCGACCCAACACTGAACCCTGCGGGACAGCACTAGTTACCGGCTGCCATTCTGAAAAAGAGCCTTTTATCCCAACTCTCTGACTTCTGTCAGACAGCCAATCCTCAACCCATGCCAGTAGCTTAGATTGAATACTATGGGCCCTCACCTTACTCAGCAGCCACCGGTGAGGCACCTTATCAAAGGCCTTTGCGAAGTCTAAATAGGTAACTTCCACTGAGTTTCCCTGGTCTAACCTACATGTTCCCTCTTCAAAGAATTCTAACAGGTTTGTCAGGCATGATGCTCCCTTAGTAAATCCGTGCTGACTTGTTCTGATCCAATCCTGCACATCCAAGAATTTAGAAATCTCATCCTTAATGATGGATTCGAGAATTTTACCAACAACCAAGGTTTAGGCTAATCAGCCTATCGTTTTCCATCTTTTGTCTTGATCCTTTCTTAAACAAGGGGGTTACAATAGCAATTTTTCAATCATCTGGGACTTTCCCTGACTCCAGTGACTTTTAGAAGATCACAACCAATGCCTTCGCCATTTCCTCAGCCACCTCCCTCAGAACTCTAGGGTGTCACCCATCGGGGCCAGGAGATTTATCTATTTTTAGATCTTTAGCTTTTCTAGCACTTTCTCTTTTGTAATGGCTACCATGCTCAACTCTGCCCCCTGACCCTTCCTAATTTTTGGGATATTACTCATGTCTTCCACTGTGAAGACTGATACAAAGTACTTATTAAGTTCTTCAGCTATTTCCTTATCTCCCATTACTAGCCTTCCAGCATCAATTAGGAGCGGCCCAATGTCTACTTTTGCCTCTCGTTTGTTTCTTATGTATTGAAAGAAACTTTTGCTATCATTCCTAATATTACTGGCTAGACTACCTTCATATATGATCCTCTCCTTCCTTATTTCTATCTTTGTTATCCTCTGTTAGTTTTTGTAGCCTTCTCCATCTTCTGATTTCCCAGTGCTCTTCGCCACTTTATAGGCTCTCTCTTTTACTTTGATACATTTCCTGACTTCCTTTGTCAGCCATGGCTGTCTAATTCCTCCCACACACGGATAATCTTTCTCTTCTTTGGGATGAACTTCTGTACTGTGTCCTCAATTACACCTAGAAACTCCTGCCATTGTTGCTCTACTGTCTTCCCCACTACGCTCTGCTTCCAGTCAATTTTTGTCAGTTCCTCTCTCATGCCCCTGTAATTATCTTTATTTAACTGTAACACCATTACATCCGATTTTGCCTTCTCCCTTTCACACTGCAGACTGAACTCAACCATATTATGATCGTTGCCTCCGAAGTGTTCCTTACTTTAAGATCTTTTATAAAGTCTGGCTTATTACATAGCATAAGTCCAGGATAGCCTGCTCCCTTGTGGGCTCCATCACAAGACATCCTGTAAGCATTCCATGAATTCCCTTTCTTTGGATCCACCTGCAACATTACTCACCCAGTCCACCTGCAAATTGCAGTACCCCATAGAACATAGAACATTATAGCGCAGTACAGGCCCTTCGGCCCTCGATGTTGTGCCACCCTGTCATACTAATTTGAAGCCCATCCCACCTTCACTATTCCATGTACGTCCATATACCTGTCCAATGACGACTTAAATGTACTTAAACTTGGTGAATCCACTACCATTGCAGGCAAAGCATTCCATACCCTTACTACTCTCTGAGTAAAGAAACTACCTCTGACATCTATCTTATACCTATCTCCCCTCACTTTAAAGTTGTGTCCCCTCATGTTTGCCGTTCCCATACTTGGAAAAAGGCTCTCCCTGTCCACCCTATCTAACCCTCTGATTATCTTGTATGTCTCTATTAAGTCACCTCTCAACCTTCTTCTCTCTCTCTCAAGGCCCTCAGCCTTTCCTCGTAGGACATTCCTTCCAAACCAGGCAACATCCTAGTAAATCTCCTCTGCGCCCTTTCCAAAGCTTCCACATCCTTCTCATAATGCGGTGACCAGAACTGTACACAATACTCCAAGTGTGGCCGTACCAGAGCTTTGTACAGCTGCAGCATAACCTCCTGGTTCCGGAACTCAATCCCTCTATTAATAAAGGTCAAAACACTGTATGCCTTCTTAACAACCCTGTCAATCTGGGTGGCAACTTTCAGGGATCTGTGTACATGGACACCGAGATCTCTCTGCTCATCTGCACTCCCAAGAATCTTACCATTAGCCCAGTACTTTGCATTCCGATTACTCCGTCCAAAGTGTATCACCTCACACTTGTCCCCATTAAACTCCATTTGCCACCTCTCAGCCCAGCTCTGCATCCTATCTATGTTTCTCTGCAACCTACTACATCCTTCGTCACTATCAACAACTCCACCGACCTTCGTGTCATCAGCAAATTTACTAACCCACCCTTCTAAGCCCTCATCCAGGTCATTTATAAAAGTGACGAACAGCAGTGGACCCAACACTGAACCTTGCGGTACGCCGCTAGTAACTGGACACCAAGATGAACATGTTCCATCAACTACAACCCTCTGTTTTCTTTCAGCAAGCCAATTACTGATCCAAACTGCTATGTCTCCCATAATCCCATTCCTCCACATTTTGTATAATAGCCTACTGTGGGGAACCTTATCGAACGCCTTGCTGAAATCCATATACACCACATCAACCGATTTACTCTCATCTACCTGTTTGGTCACTTTGTCAAAAAAGTCAATAAGATTCGTTAGGCATGACCTACCCTTCACAAAACCATGCTGACTATCCCTGATCAGATTATTCATTTCTAGATGGTTAAAAATCCTATCTCTTATAACCTTTTCCAACACTTATCAACAACTGAAGTGAGACTCACTGGTCTGTAATACCAGGGTTGTCTCTACTACCCTTTTTTGAACAAGAGAACCACATTTGCTATCCTCCAGTCCTCAGGCACTATTCCTGTAGACAATGATGATTTGAAGATCAATGCCAAAGGCTCGGCAATCTCTTCCCTTCCTTCCCAGAGGATCCTAGGATAGATCCCATCCGGCCCACGGGACTTGTGTATTTTCACACTGACCACCGTGACCTTGCCTTTCTGACATGTCCTATCTATTTCCTGGTACATCTTGCGCCCCTGGTCCTGACCACTGTTAGGAGGCCTGTGTATACCTCCCATTATGGTTTATTTGCTTTTGTGGTTCCTCAACTCCACCCACATGACTCCACATCATCTGACCCTCTGTCATTCAGTGCTATAGATTTAGTTTCATTCTTAACTAACAAGGCAACCCCAACCCCTCTGCCCACTTCCCTGTCTTTTCGATAAGTTGTAAATCCTTGGATGTTTAACTGACAGTCCTGAACCCCTGCAACCACATCTCTGTGATGCCTACCACATCATATTCATTCATGATGATTTGTGCCTTTAATTTATCTACATTGTTACGAATACTACGAGCATTCAGGTAAAGTGCCTTAATGCTAACTTTCTTATCATTATTCGAGATATTGGAAATCATAAGGTGTCCTAAGTTATCCTTCGTTTTTACTGCATTCCTATTCTGCTTCGAGCTTAAACCCACCTGCACACATGCTATCCTGCTGTTTATCTTTCCATTTAATTCCATGCTCCCTGTTGCTTTTGCTTTCCCTTCTCCTCAACTCAGAAGTTTAAAGTCCTACTGACCATCCTACTTATCCTTTTCACTAGAAAACTGGTTCCACATTGGTTCAGATGGAGACTGTCTCAATGGTATCGATCCCCCCAGTTCCAAACCTGATGCCAATGCCCCACAAAATGGAATCCCTCTTTCCTACACCAATCCCTTAACCACAAGTTTACTTCCCTAACTTTCTTATCCCTATTCCAATTGGCACGTGGCTCGGGCAGTAATCCAGAGATTATGACCCTTGAGGACCTGTACTTCAATTTCCTTCCTAGTGCTTGATAATCCCCAAACAGGTCCTTCATCCTAGCTTTGCCTATGTTGTTAGTCCCAACATGGATCACAACAACTGGATCTTGCCCCTCTCGCTCCAATATCCTTTCAAGCCAGTCAGAGATGTCCTGCACCCTAGCACTGGGCAGGCAACACACCATGCAGGATTCCTGATCTCGCTCACAAAGGATACTATCTGTCCCCGAATTATAGAATCCCCTATAACAACAACTTGTCTTTTTGCTCCCCCTTCTTGAATGGCCTTCTGCATCATGGTGCCGTGGTCAGCTGGCTCATCCTGTCCATAACCCTTTTCCTCATCTGTACAGGGAGCAAGAATCTCATACCTTGTTGGACAAGGTCAAGGACTGAGCCTCCTCCACTCCTGAACTCAGAATCCTCCTACCTGCCTCACGTACAGTCACACCCTGTTGTCCCTGAACACTTACTGAATTTGAATTACATAATCTACTCGGTGTGACTGCCTCCTGAAACAAAGCATCCAGGTAACTCTCCCCCTCCTGGATGTGCTGCAGCGTTTGAAGCTCAGATTCCAGATCATCAATTCTGATCCAGAGATCTTCCAGCAACAAACACTTGTGGCAGATGTGGTCACTGCCATTCACAATGGGATCAGCCAGCTCCCACATCATACAGCTACAGCACATCACCTGTCCAACCATAACGACTTATTTAATTAACTTTTACAATTTATGTATTAAATAATTTCTAGTGCTTCTCTGCTATGGTCTTAATCAATTAACCAATTAAACTTTTAATCAATCACATGATACACAAGAAATATAAATTGAAAAACCTTACCTTAACAACACACGAGAGTCCTTCTTGGTTAGAGCTTCCACTCCTTCTGCTGCTGGAAATGGAGGGCTCCGCCGGTCAAGGTAAGTTTTTTTGAAAACTTAAACTAGTGACGTACCTTACCTGTAGACCCCCAATTGATGATCCCATTCTTCCTGCTGTGAGTCTGTGGTCTCTTATTTAGATTAGAGGAAGAGGGACGCCCTACTGTGTAGGACCTGGGTTAGAACACAACAATTAAATAGCAATGACTTGCCTTCCCAACAGCATCCCTACTCTGACCTTACTTCTGCCCAGCTCCCGCTGCAGTCTGCTGTAAAAAAGACCGCGGACTTCGAGGTAGGTGCTTTCAGAGCAAAGTGCTTAAATGAGCTGGATGGATGTGCAGGAAATGCTGCTGGTTGTGAAATAATCCTTTAGGGCCTTGGATGGAGGTGAGGGGGGATATGTGAGCATGGGTTTTAGACCTCATGCAGCGGCAAGGGAAGGTGCTGCGTGTGGACGATGGACTGGTAGGGGGCATGGACATAACGAGGGAATCACACTGGACATTAAGACAGAGAGGTGCAAGAAGTGGAGGGAGGCATTGGAGATAGTCCATGTGAACTTGAGGTCAGCGTGAAAGTTGTTGGTGAAGTTGACGAACTGTTCAACCTTCTCATGGGAATATGAGGTGGCACTGATACAGTCATCAATGTAGAGGAGGAAAAGGTAGGGGATGGCGCCAGTGTATCTGAGGAAGATGAAATGCTCCACATATCCTACAAAGAGGCAGGCAGAGCTGGGGCCCATGGGGGTGGGCATGGCTACCCCTCTGGGCTGTAAGAAGTGGATGGATTCGAAGAAGTTGTTGTAGGAAGCTTGTCATGGTTGTCAGGAGGCTATAGTGAAGTCCAGGAGGCTAGTTCTTTGCTGAGGGGTTCCCAACACAGTGAGTGAAGGGCAGTCTCTGATAGCTGACAATAGGCCTAGGCACAGTGGGGGTCAAACACTGGGGATTGTCAGAGTCACAATGCTCTCCACACAAGGGAACCAAATGTCATGTAGACCACCATCCATCTGGATTCTTTCTTCCTTAGTTGGAGTTGCTTTCCTCCTAGAATGAGAGAAAGGTAGGTATTAAGGGAAGTGAATGTGGGTCGCACATTGAAGTAAGATTTGGAACTGATAAATGGGTTGATTGGCAGGATGAGATAAGTGGGGTCTCACAGAAGTCTATGGTACAATCTCAACTTTCTACAATCTATATAATTGAATTAGGTAAAAGGAGCAAAGGCATGGTAGCTCAGTTTGCAAATGACACAAAGAGAGGAAGGAAAGAATGTTGTGAAAAGAACATAAGATGTTGCAGATTGATATAGATAGGTTGATTGCATGGCGAAACAGCTTGTATATGGATTATAATGTGGGAAACTATAAAGTTGTGTACTTTAGCGGGAAGAATTAAATGCAAAACATTACTTAACTGGGGAAAGGCTGCAAAACTCTGAACTGTAGAGGGATCTAAGTGTTGTACTCATAACATGTTATATGTCAATACAGGAATTAAGAAGGCTAATGCAATACCATCCACTATGACAGGAATGGAACAGAAACATAACATGATGAGACTGCAACTTTAATACTGTGTGCAGTTTTGGTCTCCTTAATTCAGGAAGAACATAAATATTTCAGAGGTGACTCAGAGGAAGTTTATTGATATCTGGTGTAGTAGCTTGGAAATGATATTGCCTCTTGTGAGTCAGTTTAGATTGAGGAGGCACTGTTTTAAAGTTAGGTAGGGGTAGCACTTTTATGATAGATGAGGAGAATTTTTTTTTTCTGAGGGCGGTGCACTTTTGGAATTTGCTGCCTTAGGAGGTGGTGGAGAGGAAATTAATGAATATTCTTAAGGCAGAGGTAGATACATGCTTGTTAAGCAGGGGAATCAAATGTTATCAGGGAAAATGAGAAAGTGAAATTCAAAACTGAACAGCGCAATCATGATCTTACTGAATGGCAGAGCAGGCGTAATGGGCGGAATAGCCTACATCTGCTTATAATTCATTTTTCTGAATTACATTAAATTCATTAAAAGAAATACACAGGTGGATATTACATTTGCAAGTTAGATAGGTTACCTGCCTAATCTTTGGCAAAACATAGTGTGAGGACGTTGGGTCAGAAATGGAACATTATTCTGTCAGTTTCCAATATAATGGAAGACAAGAGGATGCCAGAATGAGATGCCCATCTGCAATTGTGAGAAAAATATTTAGCAAACTATGGTGCTTAGTAAAAAGCCAACTGACATAGATTTTTTGCTGTCCACTGCACAGTTTTCTAATCACACAAGAAAGACATTCATTGTGATGGGATACTGGGGGAGGTGAGCACATCAGTGCACAAGACAAGGCTAGAGCACTTGCTGCAAACTTCTGAGTGGATGAACCATCTCAGCCTCCTCCAGATGCCCCAAGCATCACAGAATGGTATTCAGAAATGGGAGGCATTAGATATTACAAAGAGTATGAGCCCTGACAACATTCCAACAATAGTACCGAAGACATGCTCCGGAACTTGCTGTAGGATAACCATCTAGAACATTGGGTATTTACCCGACAATGTAAAAAATTGCCTATGTATGTCCTATACACAAAAAAGCAAGACAAATCCAACCTGATCAATTACCGCCCCATCAGTCTCCTCTCAATCATCAGTAAAGTGATGGAAGGTGACATCAGCAGTACAATTGAGCAGCATCTGCTTAGCAACAACCTATTTAGAGTCATAGAGTCATAGAGATGTACAGCATGGAAATAGACCCTCCATGCCGACCAGATATCCCAACCCAATCTAGTCCCGCCTGCCAGAGCCCAGCCCATATCCCTCCAAACCCTTCCTATTCATATACCCATCCAAATGCCTCTTAAATGTTGCAATTGTACCAGCCTCCACCACTTCCTCTGGCAGCTCATTCCATACACGTACCACCCACTGTGTGAAAAAGTTGCTCCGTAGGTCTCTTTTATATCTTCCCCCTCTCACTCTAAACCTATGCCCTCTAGTTCTGGACTCCCCGACCCCAGGGAAAAGACTTTGCCTATTTACCCTATCCATGCCCCTCATAATTTTCTAAACCTCTATAAGGTCACCCTTCAGCCTCCAACGCTCCAGGGAAAACAGCCCCAGCCTGTTCAGCCTCTCCCTATAGCTCAAATCCTCCAACCCTGGCAACATACTTGTAAATCTTTTCTGAACCTTTTCACGTTTCACAACATCTTTCCGATAGGAAGGAGACCAGAAATGCATGCAATATTCCAACAGTGGCCTAACCAATGTGCTGTACAGCCGCAACATGACCTCCCAACTCCTGTAATCAATACTCTGACCAATAAAGGAAAGCATACCAAACACCTTCTTCACTATCCTATCTACCTACGACTCCACTTTCAAGGAGCTATGAACCTGCACTCCAAGGTCTCTTTGTTCAGCAACACACCCTAGTGTATAAGTCCTGCTAAGATTTACTTTCCTAAAATGCAGCACCTCGCATTTATCTGAATTAAACTCCATCTGCCACTTCTCAGCCATTGGCCCATCTAGTCAAGATCCTGTTGTAATCTGAGCTAACCCTTTTCACTGTCCACTACACCTCCAATTCTGGTGTCATCTGCAAACTTACTAAACGTACCTCTTATTCTCACATCCAAACCATTTATGTAAATGACAAAAAGTAGAGGGCCCAGCACTGATCCTTGTGGCACACAATTGGTCACAGGCCTTCAGTCTGAAAATCAACCCTCCAGCACCACCCTCTGTCTTCTACCTTTGAGCCAGTTCTGTATCCAAATGGTTAGTTCTCCCCGTATTCCGTGAGACCTAACCTTGCTAATCAGTTTCCCATGGGGAATCTTGTTGAACGCCTTACTGAAGTCCATATAGATCACATCTACCGCTCTGCCCTCACCCAGTTTAGATTCCACCAGGGTCACTCAGCTCCTGACCTCATTAAAACCTTGGTTCAAACATGGACAAAAAGTTGAGTTTCAGATGTGAAGTGGGAGTGACTGTCCTTAAATCAAGACTGCAATTAATCAAATGTTGCATCCCATCACAATGAATGTCTTTCCCTAGCAAAGCTGTAATCAGTGGGAATCAGGTGGAACATTCTGCACTGGTTGGAGTCATACCTGGCACATAGGAAGAAAGCTGTGGTTGTTGGAAGTAAATTATCTCAGCTCCAGGACATCTCTGCAGAAGTTTCTCAGAGTAATGGCCCAGGCCCAACCATTTTTAGCTGCTTCATTAATGACCTTCCCTTCAGCATTAGGTCAGAATTGAGGATGTTTTCTGATGACTGCATGATGTTCAACACCATTCACAACTCCTCAGATACTGAGACAGTCCATGTCCAAATGGAACAAGATCTGGAAAATGTCCAGGCTTGAGCTGAAAAATAGCAAGGAACATTCATGCCATACAAATGGCAGGCAATGGCCATTTCTAATAAAATACAATCTAGTCACCTCCCATTGACATTGGTAACCATCACTGAATTCACCCACTATCAATATGCTGGGGGTTATTGTTGGCCAGAAACTCAACTGGACTACTCATAGATATATACAATGGCTACAAGAGCAGGCCAGAGGCGAGGGATAGTGCAACAAGTGACTCACTTCATGACTCCCCAAAGCCTGTCCACCATTTATAAGGAACAAGTCAACACTGTGATGAATACTTCCCATTTGCCTAGAAAAGTGCAGCTCCAACAACACTCAAGAAGCTTGAAAACATCCAAGTCAAAGCAACCCTCTTTGTGCGTATCCACTACCTCCACACCAATACTCAGTAACAGTATGTATACCATTTACAAAATGGACCCCAGAAATTCACCAAATACCTTTAGACAGATCTTCCAAACCAATAACCATGATCATCTAAAAGGACAGAGGCAGCAGACAAATGGGAAACCGCCACGTGCAAGTTCCCTTTCAAGCCATTCATTGTCCTTACTTGGAAACATATTGATGTTCCTTCAGTTTCATTGGGTCAATGCCATGGAATTTTCCATCAGTGGCCTATGGATCAGACATACACTAATGGGCTGTGGGAGTTCAAGAAGGCAGCTCACTACTACCTTCTCAAAGGCAACTAGAGGCAGGCAAAAAAAATCTGCCATTGCCAGTGATGCACACATCCCAAGAATAAAGAATATTATACCAGGTATGTTTTCATGGTGTCTAACTAATTGGGTGAATTTGATAATACAGAAAACTGAATATTAATGTGGTCAGCTGGTCTGTTAACGATGTGTTAACAAACAATAATACTAATAAATTGGCAGCTCACCTTGCCAGGTAAAAGTCCTTCTATGGCTGTATGGAACAGTCGAGACTGCTTCTGAAGATAGCAATGCCCAGCAGCTTGTAGAACACCATTTCTTCAGCTTTTATAGACTGATAGGGCAATTAAGGAGAGTGAATGGTCAGGGGGTCTTTAGGTTGCAGACTGTGACTAACATTTGTTTCACAGTTTAACCACACTCTCATACCAAAACTCCACCATAACTAGATGCCCAATTTTGCTCAGAGCACCCATTTCCCAATGCTAATCAATCAGCATTCCAGCTAATTTAGCTGACTGTCACTTAATATGCCATCCTGAAACAGTAGGTATAGGAGTGAGCAAGCCATGCACTTCCTGGTTCACCAGCCTTCTTTGCCATCAAATGCCAAATAAAATCCAACAAAATAGTATGAATTTAAAGCTCCAAATGGCTGATAGACTGTATCCAAACCCCTGAAATGGTATCAGAGGCAGGATCCCCTAAGTAAGGACTATCCCTCTTGACTTCAGTGAGGCTGAATGACAACCATGACAAGCTTTCTTCCTTTATGCTTGTGCTAAATGACAAGGCAAGACTGAAATAATATCAGCCTAATATCTCCAGGTGGGTAAAGATAAAATGGCAAGGCAAGGCAGGGATACTTTGAGAATCCAGGTGGGGTCAGATTGAATGAGTGCTATGACGGCAAGCGAATCCCCCAGAAATGCAGGCTGGTCCAGAACAGGAGCTAGATGTGTGTCCCTAAATACAGAATGCCCTTGATACAACGTTACAGCGGATGTTGGTGATGTAGCCCAAGGTGCAGCATTGAGATGCAGAAGCATCCAATATATAGACTGAAATTGTCCTATAAGAATTGATCAAGGCTGGTATATATTGGATGCCAAAGTGTGTGGACATGGGTATGTGTCCAGCACCCAAGGAATCTGTCTTGTTTCCAACATGGAGCAAGCAGTCAGCTGAATGCAAAAAATGTAAGAATGTAGAGTGCAGCCGCAATTGGAGTATTGTGTACAATTCTGGTCACCGCATTATAAGAAGGATGTGGAAGCCTTGGAAAGGATGCAGAGAAGATTTACTAGGATGTTGCCTAGTATGGAGGGGAGGTCTTACGAGGAAAGGCTGAGGGACTTGAGGCTGTTTTCGTTAGAGAGAAGAAGGTTGAGAGGTGACTTAATAGAGACATAAAGACAATCAGAGGGTTGGATAGGGTGGACAGGGAAAACATTTTTCCAAGAATGGTGACGGCAAGCACGAGGGGGCATAGCTTTAAATTGAGGGGTGATAGATATAGGACAGATGTCAGAAGTAGTTTCTTTACTCAGAGAGTAGTAAGGGTATGGAATGCTTTGCCTGCAATGGTAGTAGATTCGCCAACTTTAAGTACATTTAAGTCGTCATTGGACAAGCATATGGACCTTTGTGGGATAGTGTAGGTTAGATGGGCTTCAGATTGGTATGACAGGTCGGTGCAACATCGAGGGCCAAAGGGCCTGTACTGCGCTGTAATGTTCTATGTTCAATGTTCTATGTTCTATGTAAGAGCATCCTGGTCAGTTGTGCTTGATGCAGAGTGACATCCCTCAAGGTTGACTCTAATAACAAGTTCTTGACCTATTTTAGGAAAATCTAGTCATGGAAACAAATATAAGCACTTGGTTTGTCTGTCTCATGGAAGATAGAACATAGAACATTATAGTGCAGAACAGGATCTTCAGCCCTCAATGTTGGGGCAACCTGTGGAACCAATCTGAAGCCTATCTAACCTATACTATTCCATTCTCATCCATATGCCAATCCAATGACCATTTAAATGCCCTTAAAGTTGGCGAGTCTACTACTGTTGCAGGCAGTGTATTCCATGCCCCTACTACTCTGAGTAAAGAAACTACCTCTTACATCTATATCTATCACCCCTCAATTTAAAGCTATGTTCCCTTGTGCTAGCCATCACCATCTAAGGAAAAAGGCTCTCACTGTCCAACCTATCTAACCCTCTGATTATCTTATATGTCTCATGTTTCACTTGGTATAAAAGAGATTCTAGGAAGGAATTACATGAATCTAATAATGAATTTAAAATTCATTGGATAAGTCTACATATCACACAACCGTTTTGAAATCCTATTTAATTTGATTCCAATGACTTTCTATGAAAGTCTTATAGGTACGTATTTTGACTAATGCCATAAAGCATTAGTTTTCATTTATTTTCAGATATAAAAGGATTATCACAAATAGGTTTCTCTGCCGAAGGATTGAAAAAGCCTAAGTGGTTTTAAATCAGTCTTACTTAAGAGTAATCTTATTTTGATGCGCATTTCTAAGAGATGTGCTAAGCATCTATATAAGTGAAAATTTGGGTGGAGTGGAACAGTTGTTGAGGGACGATGCAAGTTTTGACTTGACATAGCAAGGAGAGATGAACTCTGTTCATAAGGTTGGGAGTGATCTATATATATGCTGAAAGTGTGGCATTAAACAAAAGTGTTTCGGAAAGCATATTTTGGATTATGTTAGTTAGTCATTGTGAATATTTTCTTTCTTTAGTGTAGGCTGTTAATTAACGTTTGAACTATGTTGGTTTTAGGTTGTCACAGTAAAAATGTGAAATCATCTGTTTTCATTATTTCCATTGTTTGTTTAAAATAACTTGTCTGTTTGAAAATGTGTTAGTTGCTATGGAGGATTGCAACAATATGCACTACTTATTAAATTGTCTCTGATGATGCAGGTAAGAACACATAGATAAAACCCTTAAAAGATGAGAAATTTTGGGGTCTGATGCCCTTGAACAATGAGTTATTACAAAACTGACCAGTAAGGTTGTTTCAACTATTTTTCAGAATTTCCTTCCACTAGTACTCTCAATTCTATAAAATGAATTATCAAATTTGTGTGCAATGTTACATTTTAAAATAATTTACTACATTTGGTTCCAATAACATTATATGAATTTATGTCAGGCACAGAACATTCAAATAGATGTTTTCACTTTCATCTTTAGAAAATAACTGGGCACAACCAGAAATACCAAAAGTATTTATTTATTCGGAACTTTTTTTGAAAATACTCAACATTATTTTAAGTATTTCTAAGAGATGTGCAAGCTGCGATATGTGGGAGATATTTTATCAGAGCAATAATGGTTTCAAAGATATCATTATTGTAAGGCACAGCTGTTTTTATTCACCAGTTTTGGCAACTGTGTGCAGAAAAAGCAAAAAGGTGGCTGCCGATATAGTGAAAATAAAAGTTCCAGAGGAAGTGTAAACCAGTGTGCAAGCAGGAATGGATAGATGCACATTGATAATACATTCTCAGTAGAACCTGTTGTCTGATAGCTCATCCCCAATGCAGTTTATTACTTTACTGAAGGAGTTTTATCCATAGGTAAGCTGTCACTTCAACCTAGGGTCAATGAATATGTAGGTTGCATGGGCAGAAAGCTATAGTATTGAGAAGAAGGTTGTCCTTGGAAACTGGCATGGTGTGCCAATGTCAGTGAAAGAAAGCAAGAAAGCATTTGGAGATAGTTTCTATGAGTTTCTGTAATTGTAATGTATCTATTACAATTAAGTTGCTTGCTGTAGATAGATTTTTTTTAATCTCAACTAAGAAAACTGAGCAATTTCTTCAGTCCATTGAGTGAGACTTCCTGGTTATGAAAAATAAAGAACAAATAGTTGCTTATATATTTTACTGTTTGCCCATTTTTGCCATTTGTCCCTCACCAAGTGAACCATTTCAGTTCATTTACATTTAATCAATCAGATGTTATGTTAGTTTAAAAGCCAACTTTCTCCTTTAAGTTGGAGACCATTTTTGTTTTTTCTTGTTCCACATAAATATCAAGCTGTGAAATATAACAAATCTGAGGTGGGATGCTCTTCCACCAAAACCTTTTTTTAGATTAGATTATTTACAGTGTGGAAACAGGCCCTTCGGCCCAACAAGTCCACACCCACCCTCCGAAGAGCAACCCACCCAGACCCATTCCCCTTTCACCTAACACTACGGGCAATTTAGCATGGCCAATTCACCTAACCTGCACATCTTTGGACTGTGTGAGGAAACCAGAGCAAACCCACACAGACACGGGGAGAAAAGGGCAGCACGGTGGCACAGTGGTTAGCACTGCTGCCTCACAGCGCCAGAGACTCGGGTTCAGTTCCCGCCTCAGGCGACTGTCTTTGTGGAGTTTGCACATTCTCCTCGTGTCTGCGTGGGTTTCCTCTGGTGCTCCAGTTTCCTCCCACAGTCCAAAAATGTGCAGGTTAGATGAATTGGCCATGCTAAATTGCCCGTAGTGCTAGGTGAAGGGATAAACATAGGGGAATGGGTCTGGGTGGGTTGCGCTTTGGCGCGTCGGTGTGGACTTGTAGGGCCTGTTTCCACACTGTAAGTAATCTAATCTAATGTGCAAACTCCACACAGACAGTTGCCTGAGGCAGGAATTGAACCCAGATCTCTGGCACTGTGCCACCGTGCAGTTAACATAGTTGCTGTGCACTTATCACAAACTGATGAATCAAATTAATTTTTCATCAGTCTTTTCCAACTCATTGAACAATATGCAGCTAATAACTAAATTTAGAATACGAATGACAGAATCTAATAGGGGTCTGAGTAACATGGCAGGGTCAGGCAATGGTGTGGCTTGTTAAACGCACAGCTCACTTCACTTGATATTCAGCCTCCCACCTTATCAAGCTCAATAGGCAAGCTCAAGATAGGAAAAACTTGGCAAGGAAACCAAAGGAAATACCTGGTGGATTCAACTCACCACTTGCTTCGAATGACTTCATGTCACCTATGAACAAACTATAGCCTGGGCCCAAACATATGAAGAGATGTTTCATGATTAAATACCTTAAGCTGATTTATCTAATTCATCCACAGACGCCAACTGCACATATTCCTATCCATGGATTGGCATCTGGCATCAGTCATATTATTCTGGAACTTCCTGGAACTTTTCCAATGCACTGGCAATGCACTTTGGCAGCACCGACTTGCATTGCAGAGTAAACTGGCACCTAGCATTGAAAGGCTACAGGAATATACAACCAGCCCACAGATTGGACCAGGCTGCATTTCCATACTGCTCACTTGTTCTTGTAGCCCTCACTCACTTAGCACTTACCTAAGTAAGTAACTGAAAGCCCACAGCATCCATTCATTGTCTTGTTGCGCCATTTAACATAGTCAAACAACCAGGCAAATTGTCTTCCTGCTGAGCAACCCTCAGTTTGGGTGGAAAACATTTTTCAGTACAGCAGTGTGCTATGTCAATCTGTCACCTGCTCCATGTGCCAGAACCTTACGCAGCAAACACATTATATGCCCAGTAAGCAGGTAGCCATGTCTCAAAGCCTTAGAGGAGTAGTTCTCAATGAAGTCCATTGGAGCAGCCATTACTCAAGGGTCCTTGCACACTTCACAGTAATGTCAGTGAAGGGAATTAGCCATAGTTAGGCATTTATTTGGAGCTTTCTCAGTTAGAGGGTCCATACATCTCCAGTCCATAGAGTGGGTCAAGGGTCAGTCCTTTGGCTCCATAATGGCCAGTCTAGGGTGGTAGATGCTAAGTGAGTGAGGACTAAGAGAGCAAGTGAGCAGCATACGACGACACAGTAGCTCAGTGGTTAGCAATAGTGGAGATACATTAGCACCAGTCAGGGGTCTGGGGCACATCTTTCCTGAGGCTGTCAGACCAGGTCAGTCAAAGGCATGGGCCATGCTCAGTTCATTGGATTCATCCACAGAAACTATGGGAGGAGGGTTCTTTCAAGTATGACCATTGCTGTGGGCACTGAGCCTCAGAAAGTTATCCGCCAGCACTGGCGCCTTCTGTTTCTACAGAATGACAAAGTGTGGATAACAGAATTTGCAAGGAGGATGATGAATACAGTAAGGCATGGTGGGAAAGCTATGGGATGTCACTAATTGACTGGCTGACACTTGATATATTGATCTGAAATGCACTGCCTGGTCCACCACCCTTATCTGCCATAACAATATTATTAATTTGTTAACTGTTGTGTATAGGAACATCAAAAAAATACAACTAAGATCTTTGCATTCATAATTTTAATGTCCATTTTGTGATACTTGTTTGATATGAATATGGCAGTGGAATGCTTCCTTCCATTTCTGCTGTTTACACATTCCTCATTTTTGAATAAATCACAGGTCAAGTAAAGGGAAGAAATCTCCAATTTGGCCATCGGGTTTTTGGTTGGTTTCTTAGCAGCTAAGCGATTATTTCTAGAAAACATAACTTTGCTTTTATCCAGTGGAGAGTCTTTAAAGGTATAACACTTTTGAGCATGTGACACCCCTCTGAGCTTATATTTTTAAATGCTCTGCCCATTAACTAAAATGAATTGGACACTAAGCGACCAAATTGTTGAAACAATCTTTTCTGTTTTGTCCAAGCCATGGAACTATCTACAGCTAACAATTAAATTTAGAATTAAACGAATACTATAAGACCTACATCTTGCTTTTGAAAATGTACTGATCTTTGGTGTGTGGGTACATGTTAGACACTGAATTTTTAAAGAAGTTGTTGTTCATATATTTCTTTTTCTGTTACAGGTGATGTAGTAGACAAGCCTGGTATGTTTTTCTGAAACATCTAATTTCATTTAGAGCTATTTTTAAAATTGTGTCAAGTTGCTATACACACAGAAGAGTTTCTGAGATACAAATCATCTGACAGTTGCAAGCTTTTTTTTGCCGTGTAACCCTTTTAACTACTTGCAAGAATGATGATCCTTCTAATTGGCAGGTCTGAACAATGTACTTCAATTTACTTCCTCTGTTGCAAATGTTATCGATCAGATGAAACTCCCTCAAAATATATTAAGCACAAAGTCTAGACTCTAACTTCTTTTTCTTTTAAAGGTAACTGTAAAACTGTTGCATTCCAGATACAATTCAATTGGTCGAACAACTTGGCATTAAACAAAACACACTTTATCTTTCTACTTCAGCTAAAATACAGACAGAATAAAAACAAAATAAAAGAATTGGCTTAACTGTAACTCTACTGAAATGCTTAAAAATAGATATATCAATTATTGCTAATTAACTGTTCCAATACAGTAACACCCCACAAACACACCCTGGGCAAAGGCAAATTCAGTAAAGTAGATTGACTCACATACAATTTTAGCAGCAGGAAGAGAACCCCAGCTTTTATCTACAACATTGGGAGGAACAAGAGCTTCCACAGCCAGTTTGAAAACCCCAGTAACTGAATAAAAATAAAATTAAAACTCTTGATTCTATGCAAGCTTGAGCCCACCTATTCAGGCTGTTTCTTTTGATAAAAAAAAGCCCCAAGGCCTCTCCAGATGTTTACTCTATTGGCTTTGAGCAGACTGCTCTACACTTCTGTTACAACCTTTCTTTATAAAAAACACCAGGACAAAATACATCTCTAAAGCCATTGTATTGTCATACCTCGCCTGTGAATCGAAACCATCAATATACAAGGAACTCTTCATTTTAAAAACCTTTAGCCTTATGCTAGAACACTACAATACATATAGATTACATTAACTCTAAGCATGCAAACATTCACTACTACAGTCCATTTCAGTCTTTATTTCCCACTACAAAACATCTCCATCTTCCTTCCTCAAGTCGCGACAACACATCCGCAATTATGTTCTCTCGACCTGTCGCATGTATAATTTTTAAGCTGAATTGGCTACAAAAATGAGCTCCTTCAAAACAGTCTGGAACTTTTGTCCTTAAATTTCTCCAAAAACCTTAACGGGTTATGATCAGCATACTGGCAATATACATGCTGAAATGTTGCAATGCCAACACCAAATTCAAGATCTCCTTCTCACTTGTGGAACACTTCTATTGATAATTATTCAAGTTTCTGCCAAAATAACCATTAGGTCTTTCTATGCTCTCATCGTCTCCTTGCAAAAGAATAGCACCAAAACTTACATCGATGGCCACCTTGAAATGCTTTGCATAATTGAGTGTAGCTATCACTGGGGCAGTGGTTAACACAGCTTCCAGGCCGTCAAATGCCTTCTGATATTCCTCCATCCACTTCTTCAACAAGTCAGTCAGCGGGCCAACCACACTGCTAAAATGCAGGACAAACTTCTGATTAAAGCACTCAATCCCAGAAATCGTAGTACTTCCCTCTTTGTCAATGATATAGGAAACTCACCAATTATCTTTGTTTTTACATCCTGTGAGGTCATCCCTTCATGTTCAATAACATGGCCCAGGCCCGTGACTTGGGCTTTTGCGAGCTTATTCTTAGCTAGGTTGATCACCAAGCCTGCCTCCCGAAGTCAATTGAATAATTCCAATAAATGCTGCAAATGTTCCTTTCGTATGTGACCAAACATTATCAGATCGTCAATGTACACCACACAGTCGGGTAATCCTGAAATGACTTGGTTAGTATTTGAAATGTGGCTGGCACATTCCGAATGACATGATTTTAAACTGGTATAGTCCTTTTGGCATCACAAAAGACAAAATCTCCTTTGTTCTTTCGGATAAAGGTATCCTCTAAATTAATTCAACTTAGAAATGTAAGTTGCTTGTCCCATCTTCTCAATATACCATCCTTTCAGAGACCCGGGTTCAATTCCCACCTCAGGCAACTGTCTGTGTGGAGTTTGCACATTCTCCCTGTGTTTGCGTGGATTTACACCGGGTCTCTGGTTTCCTCCCACAGTCCAAAAATGTGCAGGCTAGGTGAATTGGCCATGCTAAAATTGCCCGTAGAATTAGCTGAAGGGGTAAATGTAGGGGGATGGGTCTGGGTGGGGTGCTCTTCGGAGGGTCGGTGTGGACTTGTTGGGCCGAAGGGCCTGTTTCCACACTGTAAGTAATCTTTCCATTTCTTTTTCCTCTGCTTTTAATCATAATTCAAACTGTCTCATTCCCCTTTCTCTTTCTTTTTGTTCTGTCAAGGCTATTTCTTCTTTTCTGTTTCCCTTGCCATTGCCTCTAATTCAAGCTGTGCCGTTAATTGTTGAACTTTAAAGATCTCAAATGATTGAGATTGCATTTCTGGCAATTGTAAATGTAGAGCTATTGCTGCAACTACTTCTGTTTCTTCACAGACACAGGTTACTCCAATCTCAAATTGTTTGCCAATTCTAAAAGCTTTGCCTTGATTACTTTTGGTAAAACATCCAAAATGACTTCTTCCACCCCCAGGAAACTCTTAGTAAATGAAAAAGCCATTACTACACAAGGTGCAGCAAGGTTTCAAATGACTGAATTAAACACCCAAAATTAAAAACTGCAACACTCACCACAAACTGTGTTTGAGTCCAATAATCCTAAACCCAGCCTGGAATTAGCAATTTTGAAGAATTGGCTTAACTGTGACTCTATTGAAATGCTTAGCAAAATAATAGATTTATTAATTCCTACTAATTAACTGTTCCAATACAGTAGCATTCCATAAACATGCTCTGGGCAATGGGAATTTCAGTAAAATACATTGTCTCAGCTGTAATTCTAGCAGCAGGAGGGAAACCCCACCTTTGAGCTGTAACAGAGAGAGGAATAAAAGCTTCCACATCCAGCTTCAAGATCCCAACAACTGTAGAAAGCAACAATAAAATTCCTGGTTCTGTGGGAGCTTTGCCCTACCTATTCAGGCAACTTCTATTGTTCCAATTTTAAAAAAACTGAAGGTCTTGCCAGATGTTTACTTTACTGGCTTTAAGCAGACTGCTCAAAACCTCTGTCTCAACCTTCCTTCATAACACTGAATAGGACAAAATACAGCTCTTAAAGCAATAGTATTGTCACATAAATCAAAAACTGTGTTAGGGAACAGAGTCATAGAGACACAGAGAAGTATAGCACAGAAACAGACCATTCGGTCCAACTCGCCCATGCCGACCAGATGTTCCAACCTAATCTAGTCCCATTTGCCAGCACTTAGCCCATATCCCTCTATACCCTTCCTATTCATATATCCATCCAAATGTCTTCAATTTTACCAGCCTCCACCACATCCTCTGGCAGCTCATTCCATACTTGCACCACAGTCTGCATGAAAACGTTGCCTCTTAGGTCCCTTTTATATCTTTCCCCTCTCACCCTAAATCTATGCCCTCTAGTTCTAGACTCCGCCACCCCAGGGAAAAGACCTTGTCTATTTACCCAATCCCTGCCCCTCATGATTTTATAAACCTCTATAAGGTCACCCCTCAGTCTTCAATGCTCCAGGGAAAAACAGCCCCAACCTATTCAACCTCTCCCTATAGCTCAAATTCTCCAACTATCGCAACATCCTTGTAAATCTTTTCTGAACCCTTTCAAATTTCACAACATCCTTCAAATAGGAAGGAGACCAGAATTGCATGCAATATTCCAACAGTGGCCTAACCAATGTCCTGTACAGCTGCAACATGACCTCCCAACTCCTATAGGAGAATCCACGTTTCGGGCATAAGCCCTTCTTCAGAAATGAGGAGGGTGTGCCAAGCAGGCTAAGATAAAAGGTAGGAAGGAGGGACTTGGGGGAGGGGCGTTGGGAATGTGATAGGTGGAAGGAGGTTAAGGTGAGGGTGAAAGGCCGGAGAGGGGGTGGGGGCGGAGAGGTCAGGAAGAAGATTGCAGGTCAAGAAGGTGGTGCTGAGTCCAAGGGTTGGGACTGAGAAAAGGTGGGGGGAAGGGAAATGAGGAAGCTGGAGAAATCTGCATTCATCCCATTTGTTTGGAGGGTTCCTAGGCGGAAGATGAGGCGCTCTTCCTCCAGGCGTCGTGTTGCCATGGTCTGGCGATGGAGGAGGCCAAGGACCTGCATGTCCTTGGCGGAGTGAGAGGGGGAGTTAAAGTGTTCAGCCACGGGGCGATTGGGTTGGTTGGTGTGGGTGTCCCAGAGGTGTTCTCTGAAACGTTCCGCAAGTTGGCGGCCTGTCTCCCCAATATAGAGGAGGCCACATCGGGTGCAGCGGATGCAATAAATGATGTGTGTGGAGGTGCAGGTGAATTTGTGATGGATATGGAAGGATTCGTTGGGGCCTTGGAGGGAAGTGAGGGGGGAGGTGTGGGCGAAGTTTTGCATTTCTTGCGATTGCAGGGGAAGTTGCCGGGAGTGGAGATTGGGTTGGTGGGGGGTGTGGACCTGATGAGGGAGTCGCGGAGAGAGTGGTCTTTCCGGAACGCTGATAGGGGAGGGGAGCGAAATATATCCTTGGTGGTGGGGTCTGTTTGGAGGTGGCGGAAATGACGAAGGATGATACGATGCATCTGGAGGTTGGTGGGGTGGTAGGTGAGGACCAGTGGGGTTCTGTCCTGGTGGTTTTTCAGGGGAAGGTGCCAGGAGTGGGAGTTGGGTTGGTGCGGGGTGTAGACCTGACGAGGAAGTCGCGGAGGGAGTGGTCTTTCCGGAACGTTGATAGGGGAGGGGAGGGAAATATATCCTTGGTGGTGGGGTCTGTCTCACTTCCCTCCAAAGTCCCACACCTCCCCCCTCACTTCCCTCCAAGGCCCCAAGGGATCCTTTCATATCCATCACAAATTCACCTGCACCTCCACACACATCATTTATTGCATCCGCTGCACCCAACGTGGCCTCCTATACTTTGGGGAGACAGGCCAGCTACTTGCGGAACGTTTCAGAGAACACCTCTGGGACACCCGCACCAACCAACCCAACCGCCCCGTGGCTGAACACTTTAACTCCCCCTCTCACTCCGCCAAGGACATGCAGGTCCTTGGCCTCCTCCATCGCCAGACCATGGCAACACGACGCCTGGAGGAAGAGCGCCTCAGCTTCCACCTAGGAACCCTCCAACCACATGGGATGAATGCAGATTTCTCCAGCTACCTCATTTCCCCTCCCCCCACCTTTTCTCAGTCCCAACCCTCAGACTCAGCACCACCTTCTTGACCTGCAATCTTCTTCCCGACCTCTCCACCCCCACCCTCTCTCCGGCCTTTCACCCTCACCTTAACCTCCTTCCACCTATCGCATTGCCAACACCCCTCCCCCAAGTCCCTCCTCCCTACCTTTTATCTTAGCCTGCTTGGCACACCCTCCTCATTCCTGAAGAAGGGCTTATGCCCGAAACGTCGATTCTCCTGCTCCTTTGATGCTGCCTGACCTGCTGCGCTTTTCCAGCAACACATTTTTCAGCTCTGATCTCCAGCATCTGCAGTCCTCACTTTCTCCTCCCAACTCCTATACTCAATACACTGACCAATAAAGGAAAGTATGCCAAACACCTGCTTCACTTTCCTATCTACCTGTGACTCTACTTTCAAGGATCTTTGAACCTGCACTCCAAGGTCTCTTTGTTCAGCAACACTCCCTAGGACCTTACCATTAAGTGTATAAGTCCTGCTTTGATTTGGTTTTCCAAAATGCAGCACCTCATATTTATAAAAATTAAACTCCATATGCCACTCCTCAGCCCATTGGCCCATTTGATCAAGATCCCATTGTACTCAAAGGTACAACTCCACCTCCAATTTTGGTGTCATCTGCAAACTTACTAACTATACCTCTTACGTTTACATCCAAATCATTTATATAAATGATGAAATGCAGTGGACCCAGCACCGATCCTTGTGGGACTCCACTGGTCAAAGGCCTCCAGTCTGCAAAACAACCCTCCACCACCATTCTCTGTCTTCTACCTTTGAGCCAGTTCTGTGTCCAAATGTCTAGTTGTCCCTGTATTCCATTAGATCTAACCTTGCTAATCAGTCTCCCATGGGGAACCTTGTCAAACGCCTTACTGAAGTCCACATTGAACACGTCCACCACTCTGCCTTCATCAATCCTCTTTGTTACTTTTTCAAAAAAACTCAATCAAGTTCACGAGACATGATTTCCCATGCACAAAGCCATGCTGACTATCCCTAATCAGTCCTTGCCTTTCCAAATATATGTAAATGTTGTCCCTCAGGATTCCTTCCAATAACTTGCCCACCACTGATATCAGACTCACCAGTCTCTCGTTCCCTGGTTTTTCCTTACCACCTTTCCAAAATAGTGGCACTACATTCGCCAATCTCTAGTCTTCCAGGCCCTACCTGTGACTATCAATGATACAATACCTCAGCAAGGGTGATCAAGTAGAGGAGGAAGTGCTGGATGTCTAGAAATGGTTAAAGGTGGATAAATCCCCAGGACCTGATCAGGTATACCCGAGAACTCTGTGGGAAGCCAGAGAAGTGACTGCTGGGCCTCTTGATGAGATATTTGTATCATCGATAGTCACAGGTGAGGTGCCGAAAGACTGGAGGTTGGCAAATGTGGTACCACTGTTTAAGAAGGGCAGTAGAGACAAGCCAGGAAACTATAGTCCGGTGAGCCTGACCTCAGTGGTGGGCAAGTTGTTGGAGAAAATCCTGAGGGACAGGATGTACATGTATTTGGAAAGACAAGGTCTGATTCGGGATAATAAACATGGCTTTGTGCGTGGGAAATCATGTCTCACAAACTTGATTGAGTTTTTTGAAGAAGTAACAAAGAAGATTGATGAAGGCAGAGCAGTTGCTGTGATCTATATGGACTTCAGTAAGGCGTTTGACAAGGTTCCCCATGGGAAACTGATTAGCAAGGTTAGATCTCATGGAATACAGGGAGAACTAGCCATTTGGATAAAGAACTGGCTCAAAGGTAGAAGACAGAGGGTGGTGGTGGAGGGTTGTTTTTCAGACTGGAGGCCTGTAACCAGTGGAGTGCCACAAGGATCGGTGCTGGGCCCTCTACTTTTTGTCATTTACATAAATGATTTGGATGCGAGCATAAGAGGGACAGTTAGTAAGTTTGCAGATGCCACCAAAATTGGAAGTGTAGTGGACAGCGAAGAGGATTACCTCAGATTACAACAGGATCTGGACCAGATGAGCCAATGGGCTGAGAAGTGGCAGATGGAGTTTAATTCAGATAAATGTGAGGTGCTGCATTTTTGGAAAGCAAATCTTAGCAGGACTTACACACTTAATGGTAAGGTTCTAGAGAGTGCTGCTGAACAAAGAGACCTTGGAGTGCAGGTTCATAGCTCCTTGAAAGTGGAGTTGCAGGTAGATAGGATAGTGAAGAAGGCATTTGGTATGCTTTCCTTTATTGGTCAGAGTATTGAGTACAGGAGTTGGAAGATCATGTTGCGGCTGTACAGGGCATTGGTTAGGCCACTGTTGGAATATTGCGTGCAATTCTGATCTCCTTTGTATCGGAAAGATGTTGTGAAACTTGAAAGGGTTCAGAAAAGATTTACAAGGATGTTGCCAGGGTTGGAGGATTTGAGCTACAGGGAGAGGCTGAACAGGCTGGGGCTGTTTTCCCTGAAGCGTCGGAGACTGAGGGGTGACCTTATAGAGATTTACAAAATTATGAGGGGCATGGATAGAATAAATAGACAAAGTCTTTTCCCTGGGGTCGGTAAGTCCAGAACTAGAGGGCATAGGTTTAGAGTGAGAGGGGAAAGATATAAAAGAGACCTAAGGGGCAACTTTTTCACACAGAGGGTGGTACATGTATGGAATGAGCTGCCAGAGGATATTGTGGAGGCTGGTACAATTGCAACATTTAAGAGACATTCAGATGGGTATATGAATAGGAAGGGTTTGGAGGGATATGGGCCGGGTGCTGGCAGGTGGGAGTAGATTGGGTTGGGATATCTGGTTGACATGGATGGGTTGGACCGAAGGATCTGTCTCCATGCTGTAAGGCTCTATGACTCTATGACTGTAAGTATCTTAAGCTAATTTTCCTAATCTATTATGCATTTTTATCTTTGCATAAATGGCCCCAGATTGTAAGTTTTATCATTTATTATTTCATATAATATTTTAATAAGAGACAATTATGGTATAGCTGCAGTGTCACTGGACAAATAAACTCAAGGCCTAGGCAAACTTGTGTTCAAATCTCATCATGGTAATTGGTGAACTTTACATTCAGTTTTTAAAATTTCTGAATTTGAAAGCTGGTCTCAGTACTGGTAACCAAGAAACTATCATCAATTGTCAGAAAAATACATATGATTCACTAATTACCTTTATGTTAAGAAATGTGCCATTCTTACCAACTCTGGAGTTGTTAGGCCTATATTTAAGTGGTTGATTCTTAACTGCCCCGAGTGTGATTAGGAATGAGCAATAAATGTTGGCCCTGCCAGTGACACCTATATTGGATGCAGTAGTGTAAAAAAAATAAATATTTCAACCATAGAAGACATACACAGATCTGAATGAACTGTATGCCAGACTGCTGAAGGGCTGAGGGAGCAAATTACAGGGGCCTTGACCCAAAATTTTAATTGCTGTGTGGCCAGAGAGGAGGTGCCTGAGGACTGGAGCACAGCTAATGTGTTCCACATTTCAAGAAGAGTGGTAAGGATAAACCAGGTAATTACAGACCCATTAGTCTCACATCAGTGGGAGGGAAAAGAGGAACCTCCATTTGGAGAGGCAAGGTTTGATCAGGAATTGTCAGCATCATTTTTTAAGAGGGTGATCATGCCTAACAAATTTGATTTAAGTTTTCAAGGCCGTGACAAGAGTGTAGATGAGGAGAGTGCAATTGATGTAGTTTTTATGGATTTCAGCAAAGCCTTTGACACAGTCCCACATGGGAGACGGATAAATGAGATAAAAGCACATAGGATCAAGGGTAACTTCGCAAGATGGATTCAAAATTAACTTAATAGTCGGAGACAGATGGTGGTCATCGAAGACTATTTATGCAACTGAAGACCAGTGTCTCCTTGTCTCATATATGAATAAATCAACACACAACTGAGGATTGGGAAGTGGGGTTGGTGATAAGTAAGTTTGTGGATGGTACAAAGACTAGCCAGGTGATTAATAATAAGGAAGATGGTATTTGGTTACAACAAGATACAGGCAGGTTGGTTAGATGGGTGAATCAGTGGCAGGTGGTATTTAACCCTGAAAACTGTGACATGATGCCTTTTGGAAGAAGTAACAAGACAACAAATCCATTGAATGGTAGGGCACATGAAGTTCAGAGAAACAATGGGATCTCGGGGGACTTGTCCAAAGATCAGTGAATGAGGCAGGACAGGTTAATTGGGTAGTCAGGAGCATATGCATCACTTGCTTTCATTAATCATGGAACAGATTACAAGAGGATGTGTTGTGATCAAATATCTTAAACTAATTTACTTAACTGATCATACATTTTCTATTTCAGCAGATATCATGCCTATTCGTAAGTTACAATTTGATCATTTATTATTTCATATAATATATGAATAAGGCGCAATGATGGTAACCAGGAAACTAACCTCAATTCTCAGAAAAATACATATGGTTCACTGATATCCTTTAGGATATGAAATGTGCTATCCTTACCCAGTCTGGGGTCGCGATGCCCATATTTATATGGCTGTTTCTTAATTGCTCCTGAGTGTGATTAGGAATGAACAATAGATACTGGCAATAGATGTAGTTTATATGGATTTCAGCAAAGCTTTTCACAGACGTCCCATGTGGGAGACTGATAAATAAGATAAAAGCGCATAGGATCCAGGGTAACCTCACAAGATAGATCCAAAATTGACTTACTGGTAGAGGATAGAGGGTGGACAGAGGGCTATTTGCATGATGGGAAACCAGTGTCTAGTGGATTCCACAGGGTTCAGTGCTGCGCCTCTTATTGTCCATATATATAAACCAATAAATTGGCAAGAATTTGTAGGGTAAGGTAAGTAATAAGTAAGTTTGTAGATGGCAAAAAGATTGGTCAGGTGATTAATAATGAGGGAGGTGGCATTTGGTTGCAGGAAGATAGAGACAGATGATATATTGTTTAGATGGGTGGATCAGTGGCAGGTGGAATTTGACCCTGAAAACTGTAACATAATATGTTTTGGCAGAAGTAACAAGACAAGATACACAAGGAATCACAGGACACATATAGCTTGGAAGAACAGTGGGGTCATGGGGTGTGTTTCCAAAGATCAGTGAATGAGGCAGGACAGGTTAATTGGGTAGTTAAGAAGCATATCCAACACTTGCTTTCATTAAACATGGAACAGGCTATAAGAGAATGTGTTGTGATCAAATATCTTAAGCTAATTTATTTAATTGATTGTATGATTTGTATTTCTGCAAGTATCTTTCCCACATTTGTTGATCCTAAGTTATGATTTGATCATTTATTGTTTCATACACTCTATGAATAAGGCATAATGATGGTAAAGCTGTAATGTGTGTGGAGAAATAATCTTGAGGCCCAGGCCAGTTCTCAAATTATTCAAATATCATCAAGATTGTTGCTGGAGGTTTCAGAAAATCTAAAGGTGGATAAATCTCCAGGACCTGATCTAGTGTATCCTAGGGCATTGTGGAAAGTTAAAGAGCAATTTGTGGGGCCCCTTACAGAAATATTTGTATCATCTATGGGTGAGATTCCAGATAACTAGAGAGTGACTAATGCTGTGCCTCTGTTTGAGAAGGGATGTAAGGAGAAGCCCAGGAACTTTAAATCTCTGGGTGTGACTTCAGTGGAGGTAATTCTGAAAAATAGGATTTATATGCATTTGGAGAGACAAAGAATGAATAGGAATAGTCAGCATGGTTTTGTGTGAGGGAAATTGTGTCTCACAATTTTAATTGAGCTTTTTGAGGAACCAACCAAAAAGATTTGATTTGATTTGATTTAATTTATTATTGTGACATATACCTGGGTACAGTGAAATGTTTTGTTTTGCATGCAGTATAGGCAATCAATACATACAATGATCATAGGGTGATCAAACAGAGCGAGGAATATAAAGTAGGCACACAAAAAAGAAGATTGATATTACATTTGAAATTTGAGGGGTCCATTCAGAAGTCTAATAACAGCCAGGGAGAAGCTGTTCTTGAACTTTTTGTTACATGTTTTGAAACTTTTGTACTCTCTGCCTGATGGAAGAGGTTGGAAGAGATTATAACCAGGCTGGGAGTGGTCTTTGATGATGTTGGCTGCCTTTCTGAGGCAGCAAGGAGTGTCGATGGAATCCATGGATGGAAAGTTGACTTGTGTGATGGACTGGGCTGTGTTCACAACTATCTAGTTTCTTACGGTTCTGAGCAAGCAGTTGCCATAACAAACTGTGATGCATCCAGATAGAATGATTTTTATGGTGCATCTGTAAAAGTTGGTGAGAGTCCTTACAGACATGCTAAATTTCCTTATTCTCCTGAGGAAGGAGAGGCATTGTTGTGCTGCCCTGACCATCGCATCAATGTGGGCAGTCCAGGACAGGATTTTGGTGAATGTGGGTGATTCAGGACTGATGAGGGCAGAACAGTAGACTTTATTTACTCGGTTGTTAGTCAAGCCTGTGACAAGGTTCTGGATCAGTGGTGCTGGAAGAGCACAGCAATTCAGACAGCATCCGAGGAGCTTCGAAATCGACGTTTCGGGCAAAAGTCCTTCATCAGGAATAAAGGCAGAGAGCCTGAAGTGTGGAGAGATAAGCTAGAGGAGGGTGGGAGTGGGGGTGGGGATAGAGTAGCATAGAGTACAATAGGTCAGTGGGGGAGGAGATGAAGGTGATAGGTCAGGGAGGAGAGGGTGGAGTGGATAGGTGGAAAAGGAGCTGGGCAGGTCGGAAGAGCTTCAGGGCAGAGGAAATGACCTGGGAGTTGCAGTGGGAGAGAGACTTCCTGAGATTCTTGTAGAGAGAGGAGGAAAACTTCTTCAAGGCAGGCATCCTTGCAAGAGGATTCGCAGTAGGGTTAAAATCAACGAGGTAAAAACAATGACTGCAGATGCTGGAAACCAGATTCTGGATCAATGGTGCTGCATAGTAGACTAATTAGTAAAATTAGATCACATGCGATTTGGCTTAACAGCAAGAGACAGACCTGTGACCAGCAATGTTCCACAGTGATCAGTGCTGAGTCCACTTTTGTTTGTCATTTAGATGAGAATATAGAAGGCATGGTTAGTCAGTTTACGGATGACACCAAAATTGGTGGACAGTGAAGAAGGTTATCTAAAATGACAAAGAAATCTTGATCAATTGAATCAATCGGTTGAAGAGTAAATGGAGCTCAATTTGGATAAATGCGAGGTATTGCATTTTGGTAAAACAAACAAGGGCAGAATGTATACAATTAAAAGTAGAGTCATGAATAGTGCTGTAGAAAAGAGAGAGACCTACGAGTTCAGGTACATAATTCTTTGACATTTTCACCCTATAGAAAGGGTGGTTAAGAAGGTATTTTGCCTTCTTTGCTCAGAGCTTTGTGTATCGGAGTTGGGATGTTATGCTGAGGTTGCACAGGACGTTGGTGAGACCCCTCTGGTGTATTGGGTACAGTTCTAATCGCCCTGTTATGGGAAGGTTATTATAAAAGTGAAAACGCTGCAGAAAAGATTTACCAGGATATTGCTGGGAATGAAGGGTTTGAGTTATATGGAGTAACTAGATAGGCTGGGAATCTTTTTTTGGAGCATTGGAGGTTGAGGGGAAATCTTATGAAGGTTTATGAAGTCATGAGGGGTATAGATATGGTGAATAACAGGCACCTTTTTCCTCAGGTGGGGGATTTCAAGATTAGGGGAAATTTTTAAGGTGTGAGGAGAAAGACTTTAAAAAGATATGAGGGGCAATTTTTTTTTAACTCAGAGAGTGGTTTCTGTGTGGAATGAACTTCCAGAGAATGTGGTGAATGCAGAGACAATTACAAAGTTTAAAAGACATTTGGATAAGCACACAAACAGGAAAGGTTTGGAGGGATATGGGCCAAGTTGGACTAATTTAGTTTGGAATACAGTCAATGTGGACTGGTTGGAACGAAGGGTCTGTTTTGGAGCTGTATGATCTATGATTCTATAAGTTAGTTGATAAACTTTACAGTCAAGTTTTAAAATATTTGGATTTAAAAGCTAGTCTCACTAACGGTGACAAGGAAACTATGCTCAATTGTCAGAAAAACATGTATGGTTCATTATTGTCCTTTAGGATAAGAAAAGTGCCATCCTTACCCAGTCTGAGGTCACGAGGCCCATAATTATGTGGTTGCTTCTGATTGCTCCAGAATGTGATTAGGAGTGGACAATAGATACTGACAATAGAAGTAATTTACATGGATTTCAGCAAAGCTTTTCACAAGGTCCAACATAGGAGACTGATAAATAAGATGGAAGCACATGGGATCCAGGGTAGCTTTACAAGATGTATCCAAAATTGACTTAATGGTAGGGGATAAAGGGTGGTTGTAGAAGACTATTTGTATGACTGGAAACCAGTGTCTAGTTGCATTTCTTATTGTTCATATATATAAGTGAATGTATTGACAAGAATTTGGAGGGTGGGGTTGGCAATAAGTAAGTTTGTGGATGGCACAATGATTGGCCAGGTGATTAATAATGGGGAAGTTGGCATTTCGTGGGATCTTGGGTGCTTGTCCAAAGATCACTGAATGTGGTAGGACAGGTTAATTGGGTAGTTAAAAAAATCTGACACTTGCTTTCATTAATCAAAGAACAGATTATAAACTCATGCTTTGAGATCAAATATCTTAAGTTAACTAACTTGATCAATTATACATTTTTTTATCTCTGCAGGAATCATGCCCATATTTCCTACTGGTAAGACGTGACAATTAAGCAACATATCTGACACTTGTTTTTATTAATCATAGAACACATTACAAAAGCATGCTTTGAGATCAAATATCTTAAGCTAATTTACTTAATCGATTAAACATTTTTTATCTCTGCAGAAATCGTGCCCACATTTACTACTGGTAAGACATGGCAGTTAAGAAATATATCTGACACTTGCTTTTATTAATCATAGAACACATTATAAAAACATGCTTTGAGATCAAATATCTTAAGCTAATTTACTTAATCGATTAAACATTTTTTATCTCTGCAGAAATCGTGCCCACATTTACTACTGGTAAGACATGGCAGTTAAGAAATATATCTGACACTTGCTTTTATTAATCATAGAACACATTATAAAAACATGCTTTGAGATCAAATATCTTAAGCTAATTTACTTGATGGATTATACATTTTTTATCTCTGCAGATATCATGCCCACATTTGCTCCTGGTAAGACATGGTTAAATAATTTATTGTTTCATGTAGTATGTGAATTATGTTGGGAGATTATGTTGGAGCTGTACCAAACTTTGGTAAAGCCAAAGAGTTTGTACAGCTCCAGCTAGAGTACTGTGCGCAGTCCTGGGTACAACATTATAGAAATAATGTGATTGCAGCGCAGGGTATGCAGAGGCCATTTACCAGGATGTTGCCTGAGATGGCATGCCTTAGCTATGAAGTATGGCTGGATGAGCTCAGGCTGTTTTCTTTAGAGCAGAGAGAGTTGAATGGGGAACTGATAAGGTGTATAAGATGAAGAGGGCAGGGACAGGGTGGATAGGACACAACTGTTCCCTTTAGTTGAAGGGTCAGTAACAAGGGGACATAATTATAAGGTGAAGGGCAAGCGGTTTAGAAGAAAAGAAATTCCACTCAGAGAATTTATGGGTTTCTGGAATGCACAGCCTGGGAGTTAATAGAGGTAGGAAACCTCATAACTTTCAAAAGTACTGGGGTGAGCATTCCAATAACATTCAAGGCCAGGCATTGGAAAGTATAATTGGTGTAGATAAGTCAGCACAAATTCATTGGGCTGACGGGCATCTTCTGCACTGTATGGTTCTCTGGCTCTATTTCATTGCTCAGTTGATAACACTCATGACTATGAATTGGAATATTGTGAGTTCAGGCGCTGCTTCAGAGACATGAACACAAAACTCTAGATTGTCTTTCCAGAGTTGTATTGAGAGAGCGCTGAACTTTTGGAAGTGCTCGCTTTCAGATTAGATTTTGAACCAAAGATCTGTTTGCTCTCTGAGATTAATGAGATATATCCCACGCAATATTTTGAAGAGAAGTGATGGGATTATCCCCAGTATCCTGGTAAATATCTATCCCTCAATCATCATTGTAAAAGCAGATGACCTGGACACATTGCTTCCTACAATCAAACGGTGGCTTCAGGAATAACTCATTGAATCTCTACAGTGTGGAAGCAGACCACTGAGTCCACATCAACCTTCTGAAAAGTATCCCACCCAGACCATACCCTATCCCTGTAATCCTATTTACAATAGCTAATCCACCTAGCCTGCACATCCTTGGACTATGGAAGGAAACCAGATCACCCGGAGGAAACCCACGCAGACACGGGGAGAATGTGCAAACTCCACACAGTCAGTCACCTGAGTCGGGAATTGAACCCGGGTCTCTGGCGCTGTGAGGCAACAGTGCTAACCACTGTGCCACCGTGCCGCCCATGCTACCCTCATTAGCTGTAAAGTGCTTTCAAGGTCTTGGCTTCAATCCATTCTGCCATAATTGACTTCAGCCCTGCCACATTTTGGAAGGGAAAGTGAATTATTTCTGGTCACTATGCAAGAGACTTCACTTTTTATTATTCATTCATGGGAAATGGCAGTTGCTGGTTGACCAGCATCTATTATCTGCTTTGTTGCCATTGAGAAGATGGTGGTGAGTGTCCTCTTTGAACTGTTGCAAGTCCACATGTGATGGATAGAGCCACAATGCTCTTAGAGAGGGATTTCCAGGATTTTGACCCAGTGACACTGAAGTTACAGCAATATATTTCCAAGTCAGGATGGTGAGTGGCTTTGAAAGAAACTTGAAGGTGATAGTGTTCCCATGTATCTGCTGCCCTTGTTCTTCGAGGTGGAAGTGGTCATGGGCTTGAAATTTCTGTGGATGGTGCACAGTGCTGTTAATGAGTGTCAGTAGATGCTTGTGGATGTGGTTCCAATCAAGCAGGTTGCTTTGTCTGGATGGTGTCGAACGTCTTGAGTGCTGTTGGAGCTGCATCCATCCAGACAAGTGGGGAGCATTCCATCACATTCCTGACTTGCGCTTTGTAATTGTGGATAGGCTTTGGGAGTCATGAGGTGAATTATTCGCTGCAGTATTCCTAGATTCTGACATTCTCTTGTAGGCACTGTGTTCATATGGTGAGTCCATTTGAGTTTCTGGTCAATGGTAACCCCAAGGATGTTAGTAGTGGGAGATTCAGTGATGGTAACACTATTGAATATCAAGGGACAGTAGTTAGATCATCTCTTATTGGAAATGATCATTGCCTGGCATTTGTCTGGCATGAATGTTACTTGACACTTGTCAGTTCAAGCCTGGATGTTGTCCAGGTATCTTTGCATTTGAACAATGGTTGCTTCAGTATCTGATTGTCCAAACACCAGAAAACATCTCCACTTCTGACCTTATGATGGAGGGAGGGTGATTGATGTAGCACCCAAAGATGCTTAGGCCTAGGTCACTACCCTGAGGAACTCCTACAAAGATGTCTTAGAGTTGACATTACAGTGTGTCCTGTGTACCAAGTATAACTCCATTCAGCAGAGAGTTTTCCCCCAATTCCCCTTGATTCCAGTTCTTCTTGAACTCCTTATGCCACACTTGATCAACTGTGGCATTAATGTTAAGGGCTGATACTCTCACCTCACCTCTTGAACTCCGCTCTTTTATCCATGCTTGATCTAACACTGTAGTGAAGTCAGGAGCCAAATGGCCATGGCAGAACCCAAAATGGACCTCACTTAGCAGGTTATGGTCGAAAGTGTGGGCATAAGCCACCAACTGAAGGACTTATGACCGAAAGCTCGATTCTCCTGCTCCTCGGATGCTGCCTGACCTGCTGTGCTTTTTCCAGCATCTTACCTTTTGACTCTGACTCTCCAGCATCTGCAGTCCTCACTTTCTCCTGAGCAGGTTATTGCTGAGCAGGTACTGCTTTATGGCACAATTGATGTCACCTTCCATCACTTTACTGATGATTGAGAGTGGATGGATGGGACATTAATTGGTTGGATTGAATTTGTCCTGCTTTCTGGGTATAAGACAAAACTGGGAAATTTTCTACATTGTCAGATAGATGCAAATGTTGTAGCTGTACTGGAACAGCTTAGCTAGGGATATGACAAGTTCTGGAGCACAAGTCTTCAGTCATATTGTTGGAATGTTGTCAGGGCCCATAACCTTTGCAGTATCCAGTGCCTCCAATTATTTCTTGATATCATGTGGAGTAAATCAAATTGGCTTAAGGCTGGTAACTGTGATACTGGTGACCACTGGAGGAGACAAGATTGATCATCCACTTGGCACTTTTGGCTTCTGACTTCCATAATTGAGAATAGGAATATTTGTGGAGCCTCCTCCTCCAATGAGTTGTTTAATTGTCCACGTCCATTCATGACTGGATCTGATTTGTTGGTTGTGGGATCTCTTAGCTCTGATTATCATTTGCTTGCAAGTGTTTGAATGTCAATGTCAAATACTCCTATGGAGAAAGTGAGGACTGGAGATGCAGGGGATCAGAGTTGAGAGTGTAGTGCTGGAAAAGCACAGCAGGTTCGGCTTATGCCCGAAACATTGATTTTCCTGCCACTCGATGCTGCCTGACCTGCTGTGCTTTTCCAGCACTACACTCTCAACTCAAATACTCCTGTACAAGCTCTCACAGCATGGACACTTCACAAACCAACTCCCTTCCACTCAGGTGACTGGTCTTCCTGAACTGAAAACTTGATTCTTCTGCAAGGAGGAAACTGTTCTTCCTTCCGAACTAAACTGCTAATTCTTCTGAACTGAAGTTCAAAGCTAAGGTAATGGTCTTTGGTCAGCTTTTCTCTATCTGTCAATATCTCAGAAACCTAAATAGTTTTTCCTTAACAGGGGAGGTAATGGTGTAGTGATATTGTGATTGGACTAGAATCCAGACACCCAGGTAATGTTCTGGGGACTGGGGCTGAGGCAGGTGGTGAGATTTAAATTCAATAAAAATCTTGAATTACAACTCTAATGGCGACCATGAAACCACAGCCAATTCTCATTATAATTGGTCCTTATTATAACTGGCCCTTACCAATCTGGCCTATATTTATTCCAGACCACAGCGATGAGGTTGACTCTTAACTGCCAACTGAAATGATATAGCAAGCCATTCAGTTGTATCAATTACTGGAAAGCCTGAAAGAAGGAATGAAACAAGATACGCATCAACTGAGGTGAAAGAAAAGTCGAAATTAAACTCAGCCCTATTAACCCTGCAATGTTCTCCTTACCAGCCTCTGTGGGCTAGTGCCAAAATTGTCAGGCAGCAGTTTTGAAATAGTCATACTCATAGAATCTTACCTTACACACAATGACCCAAACAATGCCATCACTGTCAATGCCATCTTGTCATCAGAACAAACCGAGGAGAGATCAGCTCAGGCATGAACAAGGAAACATCCTGCTGATTGCCATGCCAAATCCCCTTCTCCATGCCAACCCCACCCATTGGCTGATAAATCAGTGCTCCTCCATGTTCAACACCATTTGGAGGAAGTGCTGAGGGTGGCAAGGGTGCAGAATATTCTCCACGTGGACACTTTAATGTCCACCATCGGAGAGCTCAGCAGCACTAATACTGCCCAGGCTGGTCCAGTCCTAAAGGACACAGCTTCTAACTGGATCTGCAAAAGGGTGGGGGAACCAACAGGAGGAACAACATACTTGGCTTCATCATTAATAATCTGCTTGCTGCAGATATATCTGGCTATGACATTATCAGTAAGAGTGACCACCTTCCTTAAGTGAAGCCTTGCATTCATATTGAGAATACTCTACATTGTGTTGCGTTGCATTATCACTGCAGTAAATGGGATAGATCTGTACAGATGTAAGACTGGCCATCCATGAGGCACTGTGATTCAATAGCAGGAGCTAGTTTGTACTCCACACAACTTGCAAGCTCATTGCCTGGCCTATCCTCAATTCAACCATTACCGTCACATCAGGAAATCAACCCTGTTTCAATAAAGAGTGAAGGACAGCATGCCAGGAGCAGCACCAGGCATACCTAAAATAGAGAAAATCTTGTGAAGTCACAACACAGGACAAACAGTGCAGCAGCAAGTGATAGACAGAGCTAGGACTCCGACAAGGATCAGATTTAACCTCTGCACTCCTGCCACATCCAGTCATGAATGATGCTGGCCAATTAAACAACTCACTGGAGGAGGAGGCGCCACAAATATGCCCATTTTCAGTGATGGGAGAGCCCAGTACATCAGTGCAGATAAGAATGAAGCATTTGCCTTAAGCCAGAAGTGCTGAGTGGATGATCCATCTCAGCCTCCTTCAAACATCCCAGCATCACAAATCCTAGAATTCAGGCAATTCGATTCACCCACATTCTGACAAGAAATGATTGAATGCTGCAGAATAATTGAAAATATTTCAGCAGTTATGCTGAAGACTTGTAGTCCAGGACTTGCTGTATCCCCAGCCAAGTTGTTCCAGTACAGCTAGAACACTGCCATTTACCTGACAATGTGGAAAACTACCTTGGTATGTCCTGTCCACAGTTGGACAAATTCCCATTGTATCAGTCTGATCATCAGTAAGAGTGACTGAAAGAATCATCAGCTGCCTCAATATTTCACTCATGGTGATCGACGTGGCGACGCAGCTCTCAACATTGACTTCTAGTTTGGAAAGCCACTGACATGCATAAACTTCAGGGGATTACATTGAAGAAAAAAGAATTGAACTGAACACTGGTCATCAAAGGTGTTATAGAAAAACTATCAAGTAGAAATAAGCCATTGATCAGTCTGGAGATCATCTACATCATGGGGTCAATCTTTTGAAATAAAAAAGGGCTTAGAAATGTAAGAGGAAGCAACTGGACTGGCCAACCAATCTGCAGACCACACTGCTACAGATGAACTTCTTATAGCTTCTGATACAGAAATATCCTTAAATGCAGGGGAGCTGTCATCATTGCTTAGCAATAACCTTAGCCAAATATATAGAACACCACTATGTACAAGTTCCCCCTCCAAGATTAATGTTAAAGCTGCCATGCACTATCTTGAAGTAGAGCAGTGACCTAATCAGTATTTACTTTCAATCATCATGACAAAAACAGATGACTTGGTCATTGACACTTTGTCGTTTATGGGAACTGGCTGTGTCTGTATTGACTGCTGTGTTTGCAAAATACAATAATGACTATATTTCAATAGCAACTATGGATTTAACAGATCATGATTTTTTTGTGTCATGCAGAGTTGTGGCTCTTTAAAGATTTGATATTTAGAGGTTTGATATGTCTGAGCCACACTTTCAGATGAAATGCCTATGAATCAAGAGAAGTTACAAAATACTTTCAAAAATATATGGTTATATGGAGAAATGTATTGAACTTGGCTATACGGATGTATGCTACACACAATTCTTTTTTTAAAATATGCATAATTAAAAAGTTTAATGTCATTGAAAAACACCAGTGATAGCCCAAAAGGGTTGCAGAAAGTTTTTGAAATACTTTAATTGGATTTTTTTCTGGGATTTCTGGCAGGATGTTGTACACATATAAGAGTTTCTCTGTCAAATCCAAACCACCCAATAATTATGAACTGTTTCTTTCTACTTAACTACTATAATTACTTGAAAAAGCAATTATCTTTATAATCAGTAGATCTGCTCAATGTAATTATTCCTGTGTAACCCAGAATATAATACAGGGATGTTCAGTGATGAAATAACCTAAAGCCGATTTACCAACTTGAGTATACTTTATTGCTTTTTTTTCTCTGTAGCTATGATACCCACTTCCACTTCTGGTAAAATACAACTTGATTATTCATTGTTCCAAACAGTTGTATTAATAAACCACTCAAGCTTATGCTTTTACAAAGGAGGTATGGCTCAGTTGATGGTACACTTGCTTCTGAATCATAGGTTCAAGACCCACATGCAATCACATAATTGTTACAACACAGAAGGTGACCATTCAGCCTGTCATGACTATGCCAGCTCTCCATAGGAACAACTCACCCACAATCACAGTCCTTAGGTGCAGTCTACCCTCTCATCAGTTAAATTTAACAAGCTTTATTACAGAAACATGTTCCAATTCTATATCATCTGACAGTACCACAACATAGTTTGTTTTGCATGCTGAAAGTAAAGACATTATTAACCCTTTATTCTACAACTGTCCCCACAAGTTATTTTATTACATTTCGCCACTAACATTTCAGGAGGATGTAAGAGTGTACAGGATGCATGGGCTCCTTTATCATCATCTGGGAGGTCAAATACATGGGTGGGATATGATGACAGCTCTCCTGTGTATAAGGGTATTTCTGTATCAGAAGCTATAAAAAGTCCCTCTGTCGCAGTGTGGTCTGCAGATTGGTTGGCCAGTCCAGTTGCTTCCTCTTACATTTCTAAGCCCTTTTTTTTCAAAAGATTGACCCCATGGCATAGGTGATCTCCAGACTGAACAATTGTTTGTTTCTACTTGGTAGTTCTGTGAACGTAAGGAAGACATCTGTTCTTTTCCCCAATAGAGTATTTTTAAACATCAGATCATCACTGTTCAATTGGAATAGGAAATTATCCTCAGCTAAAACTTAGCTTGATCTTGAAGAGCTAAACATTTCTGTGAAAGAGAGATGTTTTCTGTAATAAATGTGGCTCTGCGATGTGCTACTTATGTAACAAAGCCAGTAGTCTCTGTGAGGAACTTTGGACTTTCAGGTCAACAATATCTATAAGGTAATTATACCGCTACAGCTCTTGTGACTTGAAGGTGCCTGTATTGGACTGGGGTGGGCAAAGGTAAAAATCACACAACACCAGGTTACAGTCCAACAAAATTCTTGTTGATTTTGATCTGGTTGAGTTTCTTCAGGTGTTCTAATGTAAGCTTTGACAGGGCATTCTGCATCTCTCCAAGATCTACAGCTTGATATCCCAGTTGGTGCTTGGTGTACATGGAGTATTGTTCAAACATATTTGTACATTTGGCTGCCAGTTAAGCAGTTCATTAATTCCTCAATTCTCACTATTGACATGGTCCAACTAGAACATGTACTTATCCTTGCATAAAGCTGTGTTAATTGCATGCAATTTTTGAATTTTTTTCTTGATGGGCTGTATGCAAGGTTTGAAGTTTTCACTAAATATGTCAGGATTGTGTTTAATAGTCTCTGTACGTGATTGTAAAAATACAATGCCTGTTGAATTAGCTTTAACTGCTACAGGCATCCACCATTCTGCCTGAAACTAAATTTGCATTGGAACTGTGAAATTATTTTCTTACACAAATGAAGATCTGTTTCTTACTTATAAGCTGATACAGCTCAGGCACTTCAGAAGCCATTATTAGTTGCATTATGTGAATCTTCATTTGCTTTCCTTGATTATTTAATTAGTATAAGTTTTGTTCCTGCTTCCTGGTGGTGGTTTGAAATCCTTCACATGGATGAATTTCTTTGTCTAATTCTGGTTGCAGTTTCTGTCTTTGCAACTGTACCTGTTTACCTTCTTCAAGAGAGAGATAATTCTCCTCCTGCGGGCACCTCTGAATCAGTGGTATACAAGGGTTCAAAGTTTCAGGCTGACTAAATGGACAATCTGAATCACTCTAACTGTGTCCTGACAGGGCGATCCAAGGGACTGAATGCACTCTGAAGACTGATCGCCTCCGACTTTGGTGCCTCTTCTTCCTGGCCATTTGAGCTTGAAAAAAAATTGGAAAATGCATTCCATTTTTGTCATCCTGGAATTGCAATGTCTGCCATGCAGAGCGATCCTGTCATTGTGAATTGTCTTCAGCACCTCCAGTGTCTATTAATCAAAGAATATTTAAAGCTACACATGCAGCTCCTCAACAAATGAAATTAATAATTAGAAATAACAAACAGGGTCTTTGTGATCAGTCTTCCAGTTTGGAAAAGTGTAACTTGTTTTTTGTTCTTTCATGGGATGTGGGTATCACTGGCTGGGTCAATATTTATTACCCATCCCTAGATACCCTTGAAAAGGTGCCTTCTTGAATCACTGCAGTCTATGTGCTGTTAGTAGAGCCCACAATGTCATTAAGAGATGGTGTTCCAAGATTTTGACCCAGAGACACTGAAGGAACAGTCATACATTTCCAAGTACAGATGGAGATTGGCTTGGAGGAGAGCTTTGCAGATGGTAGTCTTCCCATGTATTTTTTGCAATTGTCCTTCCAGATTTAAATGATCATAGTTTTGGAAAGTTTTGTTAAAGTATCTTGGATGAATTTCTGCATTGCATCTTGTAGATAGTACACATTGCTGCTACTGAGCATTAGTGATGGAGGGAGTGAAGTTTTGTGGATGTGGTGTTAATCAACCAGACTACTTTATTCTGGATGTGACAAGATTCTTGAGTGTTGTTGGCACTGCACTTTTCCAGGCAAGTGGAGAATTTCCATCAGATTCCTGACTTGTGTCTTGTAGATGGTAGACATGTTTTGGGGAGTCAGATGAGTTGCTCGCCATTGTATTCCTAGCCACAGTATCTCTATGACTAGGCAAGTTCTGTTCTGGTCAAGGGTAGCTGCCTAGGATGTTTACAGTGGAGGATTCAGTGATAGTTGCCACTGAATATCAAGAGTGATGGTTAAATTTTCTTTTGTTAAAAAAGGCCATTGCCTGACACCTGTATGACCTAAAATGCTATTTGCCACTCGTCAGCCTAAATCTAGATATTGTCCAGGTCTTGCTGCAGATGAACATGGACTGCTAATGAGGAGTTGCAAATGATGGAGTTATCAGTGAACATCCTCACTAATGATCAGTGTTCCCTCTAAATTTCTTACCAGCCGCGTGAGTGTCAAAGTTCTGTGCATGGCAGCAATTTTCAGGACAGGATGGAAAGGCCATGATTGGCCTGCTAACACCAATTACCGTGCACAGAACCTTGGAGAGGCTGTGCGTTTAGAGAGAATTTGCTTAAGAAGGGTCACTGAACTCTCAGACCTGCTGAGTTTCTCCAACACTTTATTTTCAATAGGACAGCACAGGGCCAATCACAGACTCTTGCAGAGGGGAATTCCTCTCTGCTCCCCCATTGTCCAACAGAGTACATTGACAAATCTATGAAGACAGTTACCTTCGATATCTCATATCAGTGAAGCACTCTAATGAAGTCATACTAATAGACATCAGGCTAGCTAGCAGCATAGAGTCATAGAGTCATACAGCACAGAAACAGACCCTTCAGTCCAACTCATCCACATCGACCAGACATCCCAAGCTGACCTATTTGCCAGTATTTGACGCATATCCCTCTAAACCCTTACTATTCATATACTCGTCCAGATGTTTTTTAAATATTGTGTTGTACCAACCTTCCTCTGGCAGCTCATTCCATGTACACATCACCCTCTTTTTGAAAACGTTACCCCTCAGGTACTTTATAAAATCTTTCCCCTCTCACCTTAAGCCTATTCCCTCTAGTTTTAGACTCCCTGAACCTATGGATGCCATCCAGCCCTCTGCTTATTGAGCAGGCCATTTTCAGATCATCTTTAAGGCTACACTACTTTACATTAATTGGGCCAAGATCATTCTGTTTATCTCAGTAGCTGGTTTCTTTGAGTTAGGAATCATTTTGTAGCTCTCCTCCAGACCTTTTCTTTATTTGCCTAAATAATTGCACAACGAAGCAACATAAAACTAGAGATCTCGGCTTCAACCCATAACGTTATAATCTTGTGCAGTACTGCTGCAGTGAGATAGGGAAAATGAATCAGTCTTGATCATTATACAGCGTACTTCACATGAATGAGCTTGCATACGCTTCTAAAATGGAACTGTGCCCCTTTAAGGACAACAAGTCAAATGAATATAAATATGCGTGGCCCCAGGAGACCAATTTCATAATTATTTCATGGGATTGAGTACAGTAATTGTTTTAAAACCTAACATCCTGTCAAATTAAGAACACGCAGAAGGAAATGCTTGGCTTTTACATCTCAAATACTGGGTTGAATATTTTAGGGGAGGGGAAAATTGTTTAAAACCCAGGAAAAATAATACTTGAACATTTGTGACTGACTTTATAAGAAGTTACCCCGCTGTGATCAAATACTGAGACAGCCATAGTAACCTGAGAATGGGACTTCTGCCCCTTACAGAAAGGAGGTTGTCCCTTGAGAGCTGAGTCCAGCAGCACCAAAATGAATGATGCTGCTGCTTATTCAAACACGAGGAGAAAGTGAGGTCTGCAGATGCTGGAGATCAAAGTTGAAACTTTATTGCTGGAACAGCACAGCAGGTCAGGCAGCATCCAGGGAACAGGAGATTCGACGTTTCGGGCACAGGCCCTTCTTCAGGAATGAGCAGAGAGTGTTCAGCAGGAGAAGATAAAAGGTAGGGAGGAGGGACTTGGAGGAGGGGAGTTGGAAATGTGATAGGTGGAAAGAGGTCAAGGTGAGGGTGATAGGTCGGAGTAGGGTGGAGGCGGAGAGGTCAAGAAGAAGACTGCAGGTCAGGAAGGCGGTGCCGGGCTGGAAGGATCCGGCTGAGACAGGGTGGGGGGAGGGGGGTTGAAGAAACTGGTGAAGTCCAAGTTCATCCCCTGCGGTTGGAGGGTTCCCAGTCGGAAGATAAGACGCTCCTCCTCCGACAGTCGGGTTGTTGTGGTTTGGCGGTGGATGAGTCCAATGACCTGCATATAGATGATGTGGGTGGAGGTGCAGGTGAATCTGTGGCGGATATGGAAGTTTCCCTTGGGGCCTTGGAGAGAAGTGAGGGGGGAGGTGTGGGCGCAAGTGTTGCACCTCCTGCGGTGGGGGGGAGTCCTGCGGTGGACTCATCCACCGCCAAACCACAACAACCCGACGGTCGGAGGAGGAGCGTCTTATCTTCCGACTGGGAACCCTCCAACCGCAGGGGATGAACTTGGACTTCACCAGTTTCTTCATCCCCCCTCCCCCCACCCTGTCTCAGCCGGATCCTTCCAGCCCGGCACCGCCTTCCTGACCTGCAGTCTTCTTCTTGACCTCTCCGCCTCCACCCTACTCCGACCTATCACCCTCACCTTGACCTCTTTCCACCTATCACATTTCCAACTCCCCTCCTCCAAGTCCCTCCTCCCTACCTTTTATCTTCTCCTGCTGAACACTCTCTGCTCATTCCTGAAGAAGGGCCTGTGCCCGAAACGTCGAATCTCCTGTTCCCTGGATGCTGCCTGACCTGCTGTGCTGTTCCAGCAATAAAGTTTCAGCTTATTCAAACACACCTAGCTAACTGCAGCATTTTTGAGTGGCTGAGATCAGGAATGCGATGTTCTCAAGGGAAACACTATGAGTTCATGGATTGGCTGATTTTGGAGGTGCGCCCCTAACAAAGCAGCCCCTTTCCTGTCTGCCTTTTCAGCACTGTTAGTCACCTCGATAGGCTTAAGGAGACCTCAGGGGTGAGCAGGAACCCAGTGGGGGAACCTTAAATGGAAATGAAAATTGTGATTATTACAGACCTCAATTTTGAAGTTTACAAGACAAGTCATACCAGTGTGTCTCACTCACTAGTTTTAATGGGTTTTCCTTCTCAAAAGGTAGTGACCTGGCTACCCATCCTGTGTTACAAAGATACCTTCCATTCACGGGGTGGAGGTTACAAAAATCTCCCCTCCCCCGGTGTGTAAAGATAAATGTCAGGAACGCAAAATTTCTTGTGTAAAGAAGTGGCAATGTATTAAATGTTTTAACCTGGTATCTTTTCAAGTTGACAGCAATCCTCACTTTATCATTTCAATAAATGATCACAATGACACCATTTGTTTCAACACTGATGGGAAACCAGGGGCAATTCTCAGTCTGGTCACAGATCCAGTTACAGGTACGTGCAACTTGTGCTAAATGCTTTCACAAGAAAAGAAAAATAACAATGCATTGTGACCGAATGCAAATGGACTTTCATTTAGAGGATCATACAACAGCACATTGGCCATTCTGGAATTCAACTATTTGACCTTCCTACATTTCTTACTAATAAAAGAAGATCTGATAGCAAAGGAGAAAATACAAGGAAATAACAGCAGTCATTATTTGGAGTGAATGTTGCAAAAAATTCAAGACTCAGATTTATCCAGGTGCATTTCCACATTTCAACATAACTATCACCTTTAGCAGGATTTGAACTTGTCATCTTTTGAACTGACAGTCTAGTGTAAGGTCTTACTAACTTTGTAAGATTTGTACGAAGTAAAAGTGCATTTGGTGGCCAGAATATGTTGGAGACAGCAGAAATGCTGCCACTGGGGTCAAAGATGGGGAGTTATGAATATCTCTGTTTTGATTATGCAGCAACATCCAGAGCTGCATTTTGTAAAAACGGGCAGCCATTGCTGCTGGAGGAGCACCTGTATGGGCATGGAGTAGCCACAAAGGAGGTCTTAAACTCCGCAAGCCCAGAGACTGCAGGGCTTGTCAGCTCTCCTGCCATTGACAACACTGAATGGCTGCTGGAAGACTTCCTGCTGCCAAACTTTTACCAGCCTTCCCACTTTGCAGCTGTTGACAAATGACCCTGAAAATTCCACCAACTATTTCACCTCATTTTTACCTATTGACTCTCTAAAGGAACTTTCAATGAATAAATATGATTGGATGATTCCCTGATAACTGCAACAAACATCTCGCCATCCTTAACATCAAGCCATTTCATTGATTCATACAAATGTGAATTTAAAATCAATTGGATCCAACATGCACTTTATGAATTTACTATATATATTACTTATCAACTTTTTAGCATCGTGATGAAAAATGTATAGAAAATAATAAATATCATGTATTTCAGATCAGATTATTTACAAAAATTAGTTTCTATTCTTCATCTTGTGTCTATATAATAGCATTAACAGGCTTTGTTGAGATGTTTGGCAAAGTTTCCACAGGAATTGATTACACACAAAGAATCAATGTTTATTTATCATTAAAAAAATCAGAGGACATTGGAAGTGTAGAGCAAAGAAGTTGGCATCTATAAAAGAAACAAGAGAGGCATCGATGTTTTGTTATGTAAGCTTTCATTAGACCTTACTTATGTGATTCCAACATTTGTAGTTAGTTTCTGTTATGTGTTATAGTATAATTTTTGTCAACTCATTTAATGATCCTCAATGTAATTTATATATAAATCAAAGGGAGCTTTTTTCTAGAAATGTCACATCAACAGACAAAGATTGACCATGATGAACAATTTCCTTTCCTGGCACTTTCTGCTTTTTTTCAGATATCAACAGTCTGTCAATTCCTCTCTTTAACCAGTCTCTGCACTCATCATTCACTTCTATGAAGAATTTTTCCAGATTTTAATTTAGCATTGTCACAATTTATTAACAAAAATTCATGTGCTTTTAAATTTACATGCAGGTCTTACAATAAACGGAAAGTTGAATGAAGAGAAAAAAATAGAAGCTAACAAGAAAACAAACTTATACTTCAGAAAGTTTGGAATCGTGAACATGAAAGTGGATGTAAAAATTGAAGTGTCAACAAAGATGATTAAAGTCTTTCAAGGAGAAGACATGATTAATCTCCCCTGGTCAGCAACAGCGTCTTTAATAAAAGAGAGGTACAGTTTATTCAGTGATACACCAACATTGCATTTGTGTTTCAAAACCCAGTTGATAGCAACAGGAATGAAAATAAAATCAAATAAAGAATTCATTCTCACAAATTTGCCTTGCAATGGTAATGTCCCTATATAAGCATTATTATATCTTTGTAACTTTTGAATTGTATTAGTTACAATATGTAATGAATAAAGATTATAAAATTACAAATAAGAACAGTGGCTCAGTGGTTAGCACTGCTGCCTCACAGCACCAAGGTCCCGGGTTCAATTCCAGCCTCAGGTGATTGTGTGGAGTTTGCACATTCTCCCCGTGTCTGCATGGGTTTTCTCCAGGTGCTCCAGTTTCCTCCCACAGCCCAAAGATGTGCAGGTTAGGTGCATTGGCCATGCTAAATTGTCAATAGTGTTGAGGGGTGTGTAGGTTAGGTGCATTAATCAGGGGCAAATATTGGGTAGGGGAACAGGTTCAGGTGGGTTACTCTTCAGAGGGTCAGAGTGGACTTGTTGGGCCGAAGGGCCTGTTACCACACTGTAGAAATTCTAACTGAGAATTCACCATCTTGCATACTAGGCAGAACTGTGATATTACTGCAAGGACAAACTGAATTGAAAATTCAAAAAGCAGGCAGATACTGAAGTAATATTAACCTGATTAATACGTGTTAATTAAAAAAAACTTGGATGAATAGCCTAAAAGAAGACTTGCATTAGTGCCTTTCATTTTTTTTTTAGCTCCCAAACCGTTTAGCTTACAGCAAAGTATTACATCATGTAGAGTTTTGGCTGCCCGAAGATTTATGTCCCAGTATTTGCCATACTTGGTTAATATTGATAAAAAAGCAGGAATAGTCCTCCCTCCTTAAAGGTTGCTACGCCTTACTCCAGTTTGCAATTTCCCTTTCCCTCCATGCATCTGCTCCAATTGCCAGCTACTCTTTCACATTATGTTCTATTTCACAGCCAGAGTCCAACACAAAGTGCATTTTGTTTTATTTTAAATATTAAAACAAATATTAAATTGGAGGAATGTAGGCTGCAATAAGAAAAGGTGACTTGAAGGAACCAGGAGCATGGGAATGGAGTCTCAGACCAAGATATTTTTGAGCTTACAGCTGTGCGAAGGTCAGGTACACAGCCAGCATCTATTTGTTAAATTATTATCTGAATGGATCTATCAGTACAATAATCACCACAAATCAATTGAATGGGACTTAATGGAAATGAATTCTTATAACAGACAACTTTGAGACCTTTATTTATGTTTATTCAATATTGAAGACATTTATGTTTTTAAAATAGGTATTTATCATCTGTAATATCTTTGTCCTAGTTTCTCAATCTCAATTATAGAAGAAAGGAATCTCACACTAACAATGGGAGATGATGCAACATTTGTTATTGTGCTGCATCAGGCCCAGAAAAATCACCCTCTGCGCAGAGACTTTCTGGGACTTCATATAGTTAACAGCCACAGGCTTTCAAATATGACCCATGGATTATTTGGTATGTAGCAAGTTCACTTTATTATTTGCAAAGTCACAGTTAAACACTGAACAACTGTAAAAGAGTTATAAGTCTTGTAGAATGAAGTGTTTTTACAAATACCTTTGCATCAAAAATGTTGTTCTACTTGAGTACCATATATAGTGAAGACTCTGCAACATGAATTCCAAGGGCACTAATTTTCATTCTTCACTAGAATTGACAATGAATTTCACACAAAAAGGGAAGTAAACGTTCAGACTAGCTTTCTCACTCAATCATGAAAAAAGTGAAAAGAGTAGTTAAAGAGATTTCAGTTTGTGAAGTATATTATTATTTGGAAACTTGAGTCTTAAAATAAATGGAATCACGTATAGGTTTAAGGGTGAATTATACTTCTATATTGTGTATTTTAAGAAGGATATTTTAGCTTCATTCTGAGACTGTTAATGAGTTGTGTGGATTTTGTTTACATACATTGAGATGTAGCTTTTAAAAAATTATTGAGATAAATAGTTCAGTGCTCTCAAAAGCAAAAATAGAAGTGAGAGAGATAATGTCACTTGTTGCCTAGCAACAAGTTGTCCTATTCATTAGGGAGATAGAGATAGAAACAGTTCCCTTGAGAGAAAGAACCATCCGGAAGTTTAGTAAGCATGAACAAGATTTCTTTCAGAGAATGTGCAGGTTTATTTTCAGAGAGAGGGAAGACATGTATCCAGCAATTCGGTTTAGCAGTCTCAAGAATAGCCCAGGGAGGAGAAATAAATCCTGAGAAGGTACAAAACCAGAAGACTGTAGAGAAGAAGTTTAAGGAACTCATGAAGAAATGAGTAAGCTGTGTTAGCAGTTTGCTTTAGGGTCTTATGAGGACATAATAATGAAAGCAGCTAGCATCAAGTGCATGCAGACATTTTCGAGAAAGAAACCAATTATAGCCATGCCAACTGCACAAGGAACTTTAAAGGGGGAAAGGGTGACTCTTCACTTAGGTTTGAGTGTCTGTAAAGTTGTTTTTGCAGGAAGAAAGCTTGATTCTTTATTTCTGATACTTTCTGCTAAGACAATTTCAAATAATTATTATATAGTGTAAAATATTTGCTTTTTCCTTTTGTCACAATAACCCTTGGTGTTGCTTTATTTGAATATCATTTTGTTATATTATCAAATTAAATATTAAATTAATTTTACACTAAACCAAAGAACCACCAACACTCTTACACAAGGAAAAGCAATTCACAGTGAGAAAACTAAAAATTTCAGTTTAATCATAAAATATAGCAACAGCTTCTAAACTCAATCAGTCATTTTGGTTCATTAGGTATTCTTCACCGGTAAAATAAAATCATTGTTCTTTTTCTCCTTGGACATCCTGTACTCAATGGACTGTGTTGCATTTTCAGTTAAATTAATTTACCTGTTCTTTAACACAGGTCAGTTTTTCCATGAAGTAAGTGCTGAGGTACATAATATTCACCCTGGATTAGATGAAAGCAAAGCTGATGCAATGATGATCGTAAAAGGTCACAAACTCAGAGTAACAAGGTAATGTGGCTAAGATAGTCTTAACCTTTTTGACTAGGTGTAATCTGTCTATATATTTCTTACATGAATTTTATTGATTATTTTGATTTCAGGGGGTACCAGAAAGATTACAGTATCCCATGCTGGCACGTTCACTACGATGACAAAGAATTTATCGACGGAAGCCCCACTGACTATGTTCTTGCTTCTTTATTTGACTCCCTATATTCATAACCTGAGAGCGGATGTTGAAAGTTTATTGCTGGCATGTCCTTATTATTCAGTGACTTACATGTCAAATATATATTGATTAAAGGTTGTAAATCTGTGTATCTTCAAATATAAATTCCTCTGTTCATTTACCATTAAAACTGCTTCTTTAAGATTACCAGATTTATTCTGAGTATTTGTCCAGAGATGAAGAGCTAAAGATGGTGAGTTTGAGAAAAACTCTGTAACTATGCAATTCAATATATTGGATGTAACAATATTCACAAAATATATCAATAATAAATTCATCACATTCATTTGAAACAAACGCTTTACTCATCACTTCTGTTCTAACATTATTTCTTACGTATGGGATACTGCTACTCTTTCCTCCTGTGTTGAGACTCATGTGCTTTGGATCGTTAGATATTCGCACTTAATTTGTCTGCAGGTTCACCTGCATTTTAAGTCTCCAAAGCATTCAGCTTGTTGGCATTACACAGTTGGTCCCAATGTGTTATATTGCCATGTGTTTTATGATAAATGAATTCTATAATATGTAATGTCATAGAGTCATGCAGCACATAAACAGACCCTTTTAACCAACTCGTCTGCATGACCAACTTTCCTAAACTAGTCCCATTTGCCTGCATTTGGCCCATATCTCTTTAAAGCTTTCTGGTTTATGTACTAATCTAAATGCCTTTTAAATATTACAATTGTACCTACCTCTACCACTTCCTCTGGCAGCTTATTCCATACACGCACCATTCTCTATTTTAAAACGGTGCACTTCAGGTCCCTCTGAAATCTTTCCCCTCTCACCTTAAAGCTATGTCCTCTAGTTTTGGACTCCCCTACCCTGGGAAAAGGACCTTAGCTATTTACCCTATCCATGCCTATTGTGATTTTATAAACCTTTGTAAAACTAACCCTCAGCTTCCAATGCTGTAGGGAAATAGTCCCAGCCTATTCAGCCTCTCCCTTTAGCTCAAATCCTCCAATCCCAGCAACATCCTTATAATATTTTCCAAACCCTTTCAAGTTTGACAACATCCTTCCTATAACAAGTTGACCAGTATTGTATGCAGTATTCCAAAAGTGGCAGCTGCAACACGATATCCCAATTGTTATACTCAGTGCTTTGACCAATCAAGACAAGTGTGCCAAATGCCTTCTTTATCACCATGTCTATATGTGATGCCACTATCAATGAACTAGGTACCACACCCCTAGGTCTCTCTGTTCAGCAACACTCTCCAGGGCCCCAAACTATGTAAGTGCTGCCCTGGATTGTTTTATTAAAATGCAACACCTTACATTTATTTAAATTAAACTCCATCTGCCACTCCTTGGCCCATTGGTCCATCTGGTTAAGGTCCCGTTGTATTCTTAGATAATCATCTTCACTATCCATTACACCACCGATTTTGGTGTCATCTGCAAACTTACTAACCATTCCCCTACGTTCACATTCAAATCATCAGAACTGTAATATGCCAATAACTCAATATAATTCTTACTGGGGTGAACGGGGACTATGATTAGTCAGAGATACCTCAATAGTCAGCCAAGGAGCTTGTTCACTTGTATTAAAGGGAGTTGCCACAATCAGATATGAAGGTCAAATGTAGATGGATCAGTCATTTAGCAATAGAGATGTCAGTCCAGGAGAGTAGGGCAGATTATCCTCTAGTGAGATAAGGAGAGGGATTGAGTATGACAGAGATAAAGGCAATTCAAGGTGGTGCACACAAGCAGGAGAAGTGGGGCGACATGGTGGTTCAGTGGTTAGCACTGCTGCCTCACAGGGCCAGGGACCTGGGTTCAATCCCAGCTTCAGGCGACTGTCTGTGTGGAGTTTGCATATTCTCTCTGTGTCTGTGTGGGTTTCCTCTGAGTGCTTTAGTTTCCACCCACAATCCAAAGATCTGCAGGTTAAGTCAATTGACCATGCTAAATTGCCCATAACGTTCAGGCATGTGTTAGGGATAAAAGTAGAGTATTAGGGTAGAGGAATGGTTTGGGTGGGATACTCTTCGGAGAATCAGTGCGGACTTGTTGGGCTGAAGGGCCTGTTTCCACACTGTAGAGATTCTATGATTCCAAGTGGTGAAATGTCCCCAGTGAGTGAGGAGGAATCAAGAGTGTAGGAGTGACTCATAGTTGGGAGGATTGAGCTGGCATGATAATGCAATAGTGCTTATTGTCAGCCATGAGTCATGATATGATGCATGCACAGTGGGAGAGTTAAAATGATTGGTGGTTCTGTGAGTGTGAGATAGCAGACAGAAGATGGTCCCGCAGAATACAGAAGATCATTGACCTTCTTCTGTCCCTGCTGGTCATGCATTTCAATTCGGGGCACAATACTGACCTAAGCTGCAATTTCTGTCCAGTCCAACTGGGACTGTTAGTGTAGTCCCTTTTGATGGTCAGCAGGTGAAAGGTCTGTCCTCCTCTGCACCACCCCATCCAGCAGCCCTTTTAGATCCCTGCCTGTAAAGCTAGGAACTAGCTCACATTTCTTCTGAAACCCGGGCTTCTAGGAGCTGCAGCTGGAGACATGTCCCACACACATGCTAGCCCTAGGCCTTGGAAATATGCCCAGACTCCCACGTAGAGCAAAAGGAACAAACCATGGCATTGAGCTCTCCTGTCATGACCCACCTTTTTGGATTAAACCTTTAAAAGGCTCTTAAAGTCAAATAATATAAATTCCTTTAGGGCCCGTCTTCCCTTGATCTCATTAAAACAGAATAAAACCTTCACAAACTATAAACTCAACCAATTCCTGCTTGGCTAGAATGTCCTTTTGCAGTCCCCACAAAGACCTCCAGGTTTTATACCAGCTGACAATCTCATGACAGTTTGGGAGATTGTTCTTAGCTTTCAGTGTCTGACATAGTGTGCAGTACAGCTTTAATTCTGGCACCAACACATAAGCCAGGACTTGCCAGTGACAAACATTTCAACATCTCTCGCCAAGTTGTTCACTGGGAAACACACCCAACAGCTCAGTTACATAATTAGTGGGTGAAAAGTGGAAGATTGTCTGAGAAAAACATGCCCTGGACCATGACGAACTGAATGCCATGAGATTCATTCAGCACCATACTTTACCAATGGGAAAACTCAGTTACCTGTCTCACTTTTCTCTCCCTGTGGATTCTATTATAGCAGTAAACTTTCAGTTTCTTTGCAATATTCACTTTAGTCTAGAGGAGGAACGTAAGCTCTCGATTTGTCACGCTCTGTTATTGTTAGATTTGTCCCTTCAACCAAATATCGATGTGACACTGATGGAGCCTCTGTCCAATCTTCACTAGGCATGGGAATGTACTCAATCCCTTTTACGCCAACTCCAATTACATACTTCCCCTTATCTCCTCAGGGGCTTCTCACCATGGTCTTCCAACCAGCACCAAACTCTCTAACTTTCATGTGTGCTACATCATGGCTTATCTTCACTTCATGTCACTCTTTTCTTTGTTATTGGCATCAGGTTTAAGAAAACCAAACCTTGTTTTATGACCATGTTTCAATACTGACTCAGAAGATGAGAAACCTGTTGTACACTGTTGTGTTATTCTGTAAGATAACAGAAAGTCTTTGTCAAGAAGAATCATGCAAATTAATCCCAAACTAGCAAATAACTAGTAAACATTTCTGTATATGCCACTCCATAATCTGAACACTTCTTCCTGTAGCACCTTTCAATAAGGCATATTCTCCATTCTTACTCAGAAATATTTCAAACTCTTCTGGCATAAATTGTCACCCATTAACTTAACCCACAGTTCTCGAAATACAGAAATTGCAAACCACTTTCTCAGAATCTCAATAGTTTTAATGTTTGCGGTATTGAGTATAGAGTCAACATTTATTCACTTGCTATTACTACCAAGCTGTTTCCTCTACTTTGTAGGAACAATATGTAATTATTCCCTAAGTATTCATGTGTTTGATTTGACCAAGGAATGAAAGGAATCTCTCTGGGATCATTTTGCATTCTGAGACACACCTTGGAACTTTTCACCAACTCCTCAATATTTTGACCAACTTTCTTGAATTGCCATTGTTCTTTCTAATTAATCCAACTGTTTACTTGCTGCTTTTAACTGTCAAGCCTAGCAAAATTGTCAGTGCTTTAACTTGATTTAGACTTTGTGATGGCTACTTTTATCACTTTGTTCAAATATTACTTAGTGATCTCTATGCACTCCCTCAATGTGTTCTGTCTGATCTCTATTATAAATAACCTGGTCCAGTTTAACCATATAACCTTAAGCCAATTTATTCTTCTCTCCTATTATAGCCAATGACAAGATTTAGGAATTATCATGATTTTCCAATCTAATACTAACTCTAACACAGAAATACAATAATTAGACGCACTTGTCAGTTTCACACCAGTTTTTGGAGAAGGGAATGTGACTTAGGGACTTTTTGTACTTCTTGTTCAATATCATCAACCTATGTTTTTATTTATTTTACAAGTGCGTTCAAGGAATGCCAAACTCCTCAGCTAGTATGAGGTCTACCATAGCTTAGACTATCACTGCTCCCACAACCTCCACCTGCTGATGTGTATAGCCAGCTATTCACCTCATGGGACCTTCACTGGAAGAGGGACATTTAGATATTTGGTGATCAGCAACAGTGACGTTGAAATTTCTGACTCTGAGTCTATTGCCTGGATCTCACTGAAATCTGGTGGACCTCCTTTAGTAGGTCAGGAAAAGAATTCCCTTGTAATTTACAGCTGCTCATCCTGCTCCTCCATTAAACCATATCTCTGTAACAGCAATGATATCCCATCCCCATGTTTTAATCAGCACCTCAATGCTTATTTACAAGACTGCTTCCAAATAAATGGTATCCAAACTCCCTTGGGTCTCAACTTGACTATATACACTCTACCTTCTGGATTGACTTGGCTTTTCTTCCATATTTGTCTGTGCATCACCCAATATTGTACGTCCATGCCCTATCCTACTCCTCCGCTAAATAAGCTTAAATCCCCACTAGCAATTGTCCATGCAAAGATGTTGGTCCCATTCAGCAGCAACCTGTTGGAGTTGTACAAGTCTTACCAGCCCCAGAAACAGACCTAGTGATCCAGGAATCTAAAGCCTTCCCTCCTGCTCTAACTCTTCAGCCACATATTCATTTGTTCTATCCATCTACTCCTATTCTCACTAGCACACGGCAGTGTGGGTAATCCCGAGATTACAGCTTTTCAGGTCCTGCTTTTCAATTTGTGACCTACCTTCCTATATTCTTCTTCATCCCTCTTTCTCCCAATGATGTTGGTCCCTGTGTGAACTGCAATCTCTGATTGTTTACCCTCCCTCTTCAGAATGTCCTGTTATTGTGTAGTGACATCCTTGAGCATATATCTAGAGCATGTCTGCAGCTGCCCTGTGTGTACTATTGTGCCTGCTACCTTGATAGCTCTCCCTATCTGCTCTCTCTGGTTGTTGAGCAGGGCTCTGACTGCACTCCCTAAATGAACTGTCACTCTAATCGATTTCCAACACAGAAAAACTGCTCTGCAGTGACTTGCACTCTGAAGCTTTCTGAACTTCCTGTCTTTCTCTCTCCTTCTGACTGACGGTCACCCAATTTCTTCCCTGATTGTACTTTCTTAAGCTGTAGGGTGACCATGTCTAAAAACATGTAACAGTCAGCCTTGAAGATGCACTGCTGTATCACCAGCCAATGTTCATGTTCCATAACCCAGTGCTCAAGTTGATCAAACCAGTTTCTGGATTAGTGGTGCTGGAAGAGCACAGCAGTTCAGACAGCATCCAAGGAGCAGCGAAATCGATGTTTCGGGCAAAAGCCCTTCATCAGGAATAAAGGCAGAGAGCCTGAAGCGTGGAGAGATAAGCTAGAGGAGGGTGGGAGTGGGGAGAAAGTAGCATAGAGTACAATAGGTGAGTGAGGGAGGGGATGAAGGTGATAGGTCAGGGAGGAGAGGGTGGAGTGGATAGGTGGAAAAGGAGCTAGGCAGGTAGGACAAGTCCGGACAAGTCATGGGGACAGTGCTGAGCTGAAAGTTTGGAACTAGGGTGAGGTGGGGGAAGGGGAAATGAGGAAACTGTTGAAGTCCACATTGATGCCCTGGGGTTGAAGTGTTCCGAGGCGGAAGATGAGGCGCCTGGTGGTGAGGGAGCGGCGATCAGTGACATTTCCTGCAGATGTGGATGACCGGACTGTCAGGAGCATCTAAGATTTCCCACATACACCGGGCTGGCAATATATGGAACTGAGATCCCCTGCCATACCTTTAACTAAAAAACTCGTACACTAAAATAAGTCAAGTAGAAAATTAATTAACATTTCTTTTTTAAAGAATCTAGAATCTTTCCTTGGTGCGGTCTTAAAGACCTTCCCATTACCTATCATCTGCTTTTCACTGATGCACTTTCACCAGCCTTTTCAAATTCTGGCAGGATTCCTGTTGGATTTCAGCAACTGGCCTGACTGAGCTTGATCTGGGCCACATCACTCAGGTTTTTGTGGGGAAGGTTTGCTGCCATCATTCACCCTCAGTTTGCTCTGCTCCACTCAAACTGGTGCATGTTTTTTTTGCAAAAGTATACTTTATTTATGAATTATCCACAAGTACATTAAAAAGCAATTCACATTGGACATTATAGAAGATTAATGAAAAATGATATTTCTTAGTTCAGCGCTTTACATTCTTAGATACACAATCCAAATGCAAAATGAGAAGATTTACTAAATCTGGCTAGATTAACTTCAGCTGTGCTTGGAAGACCATCAACTTGATGAAAGATGCTCTATGGTGTGCCTGAAACATGTTGGTAGTCCAGTGTAAGGAGGTGACATCAACCGATTATTGCAGAGAGCCATAGTCCAAAATCCAGGACTCATTGCTGACGGACACACCAAAGTTTGGGGCTACTGCTACCAAGGTGCATTGTAGATAGGTCACCATCAGGGAATTTTCTATCATAAAGTACATTTTTTGGCCTCTGCTAGAACACATATATCTTGATCTGCAACCCAAGGAACAGCCTGTAGAGCACAGCAGGCCAGAGGACAGAGTGCAGTGCCATAGAGAGTCCAGGCGTGCATAAAAGATTTGATGAGAATTGCCCTTCTCATCATCAGCCAAGTTACATCTTAGTGCTTGTTAGAAAGTTCTAGCCATTGGCGTTCTCGCAAATGAACATGGAACTGTCCAACAGGATCAATTTCTTACTTTCCCAGCAGGGTCTCAAGGACATTACATGCTGATCACTGCCTGGTGGAATTTTTGTTAGAATTAGAATCCCTTCAGCCCAACAAATCCACACCAACTCTCCAAAGAGTAACCCACTCTTACCTAATGCACCTAACCTACACATCCCTGAACACTTTGGGTAATTTGGCATGGTCAATTCACCTAAGCTACATATCTTTGGATTGTGGGAGGAAACCAGAGCACCCAATGGAAACCCATGTAGACACGGAAAATGTGCAAACTCCACACAGACAGTTGCCCGATGCTGTGATTCTGTTCGCCGAGCTGGAAGTTTTTGTTGCAAACGTTTCGTCCCCTGCCCGAGGCAGGAATTGAACCCGGGTCACTGGCACTGTGAGGCAGCAGTGCTAAGCACTGAGCACTGTGCCACCCTGTGGTTTTATGGTCAAAGGTGTTCAAACTTTTCCATAAGGGTCATGTGGCACAGTACTTCCTAGCTACTTGGAGCATTCCATAACAATATGGCCAGACACTCACAACACTAGGGTCAGGTGGAACCTCAATACGTAGTGACATAGTTGGTTGCGTACCAAGACTCTACGTTTACAAAATAAACTGATGCTGTACACGGTGGTGGCCATCAGGATGAGGCTCTGGTGCTGCTTTAACTGACTTCTCTTTGAGTCTGAGTGGACTGTCGGACTCATCCTTCTCTCAGTCTGCTTCACAGAGATCTTAAACTGTTGCATACTTCTCCCAGTTCCAGTGGTCAATTGCTGCTCTCTGGTTGGCCACCTGGTGGCGCCATGGGCTGTGATTTCTGCAGTTCCCAGTTCGGCCACTTGGTGGCAGCAGGGACTGTTATTCGCTGTCATTCCGACGTCGGCCACTTGTTTTGCACCGGGTCGGCGATCTGCTGCTGTTCCCGGATCAGCCAATTGGGGACGCCAGGAGCCGTGATCTGCTGTAGTTCCCAGATTGGCCACCTAGTGGCGCCAGGGGCCACGACCACTGTAGTTCTTGGATTGGCCATTTAGTGGCGCCAGAGGCTGCGATCTGCCGTACTTCCCAGATTGCGGGTGAATTTGTACTTGCAGAGTTACAGTATACTTTGCTCAAAAACTGCATGAATTCATGTAAGACACTGTTAACTCACTTTTTAGATTAAATTAAGTCTAAACATTATTATTTCTAAACTTATTATCTGGCTAACACCAATTGTTACAGTTAACCTGAGAATGTAACTTTTAAAAAAAAGTTTTGTGATTTACATATGAAAGAAGTGAAATTGTCATGGTATTGGAACAGATGAAAGACTCAACAAACAATCAAGGTATTTTTCAATGTATAATTTCAGTCACATCACACTGTAAACTTTTGCTATAAATTATGTGTCCACAACCACCTGATGAAGGAGTGGCGCTCCGAAAGCTAGTGCTTCCAATTAAACCTGTTGGACTAACCTGGTGTTGTGTGATTTTTAACTTTGTACACCCCAGTCCAACACCGGCATCTCCAAATCAGATCTAGATTGGCCACTTCGTGGCGCCAGGGTCCACGACCGTTGTAGTTCCCATGTCGGCCACTTTGTGGCGTCAGAGGCCGCGATCCGCTGTAGTTCCCAGGTCGGCCACTTTGTGGCGTCAGAGGCCGCGATCCGCTGTAGTTCCCAGGTCGGCCACTTTGTGGCGTCAGAGGCAGCGATTCGCTGTAGTTCCCAGGTCGGCCACTTCGTGGCGTCAGAGGCCGCGTTCCGCTGTAGTTCCCAGGTCGGCCACTTTGTGGCGTCAGAGGCCGCGATCCGCTGTAGTTCCCAGGTCGGCCACATGGCGGTGCTTCTTCCTTGTTTCCCCCTCCCCTCCCCTCCCCTCACTCGGTGCCGGTTGCCTGGTGATGGGGAAGCGGTGCTGGGCCTGCGGAAGGCGCTGCTCCAGGACATTGCCAGGAATTCGAGGCTTCCCGCAGTCCCCGAGCGGCACGGAGCAGCCATGGAGCGGTACCTGGCCATCAGGATTGTGGGCAAAGGCAGCTACGGGGAGGTGCAGCTGGTCAGGCACGGCAGCGAAGGGAAACAGGTACCGGGGCTGGAGGGGGGCGAGAGGGATCCCGGGGCCGGGCCGGGCCGGGGAGAGACCCCGGGCCCCGGGGGGAGGGGGAGGGGGAGACCGCGGGGAGAGGGGGAGGCCCCGGGGGGGAGGGAGAGACCCCGGGGGGGAGGGAGAGACCCCGGGGGGGAGGGAGAGACCCCGGGGGGAGGGAGGCCCCGAGGGGGAGGCCCCGGGGGGAGGGAGAGATCCCGGGGGGAGGGAGAGACCCCGGGGGGAGGGAGAGAGGGAGGCCCCGGGGGGAGGGAGAGACCCCGGGCGGAGGGAGATGGCTCCTTATCCCAAAATCACTGTCTGTGAATATTGAAGAGCATTTTGCTAAATAAGGTTTTTATGTGGACGCACGTTAAAGTGAAATGTCGATTTGCTTTGTTAGTGAGTTGTAATGTTGAGTGTTTATCTTACATTGTGAAATAATATTTGGTTGTCTGGTGGGGTTTATCAAACTTTGCCCAGTTCGATGAAGTTTGAAATATAAAAGACTTGTCTGTAGCACCGGACATTTGAAGTTGGGGGAAGCAGGGTAGTCAGGGATTAATTTCATTTAATTTCTTGCAGAATGGGAGTGGGCAAGGAACCTAATCTCCATTCTAAAAAATAGTATAAACAAAATGCCAAACAGTGGTAATTTTGGTTACATTTCAGTTTCAGATCCACTCCATCTCTTTCTTAATATGATCCTTAATCTGGATTCTGGTTCCAAGGTCATTTCCGATTTACTGTAAGGAGGGCTAGAGTGGGGGGTGGAAACAAAAGTGGTTTTCTTCTAACATGCTAAATGCTTGCTAAAACAGTTGTAAAGCTACATTTGTAGTAATTGATATTCTTAGATGGAGTGACTTGGGTGAACTTTGGGGACAGTATCAGACCAGGGTAAATAACAACAGCTGTGGATCCAGTACTGATCCCTGCGGAACGCCACTGGCCACAGGCCTCCAGTCCAAAAACCAACCCACTATCACCACCTTCTCTGTCTCCTACCATCAAGCCAATTTCGTATCCATTTGGCCAGCTCTTGAATCCCATGTGATCTAACTTTGCTTAGCAGTATGCCATGCAGAGCTGTGTCAAAGGCTTTGCTAAAATCAATGTAAACAATGTCTACCACTCTACCTTAATCTGTTCTCTTGGTCATGTCTTCAAAAAGCTCAAATCAAGTTTGTGGGACACGATTTCCCACAGACAAAGCCATGCTTACTATCTGAAATCAGTCCTTGTCTCTCCAAAAGCATATAAATCCTGTCTCTCAGAATCCCCTCCAACAAGTTACCTACCACCTACACCAGACTCACCGGTCTGTCATTCATTGGCTTTTCTTTGCAATCATTCTTAAATAAAGGTATATTATTAGCTACCCTTCAGTCTTCTGACACCTTAGTCATGGCTATAGCTGATATAAATATCTCTGTTAGGGGCCCTGCAATTTCTTCCTTAGCTTCCTATAATTTCCTAGGATACATTTAATCAGGACCTGGGGATTTATCTACCTTTGTGTTTTAAGACCTCCAGCACTACCTCTTCTGTAATGGTGACAGTTTTCAAGATATCACTAGTTATTTCCCCAAATTCCACCAGCTTCCATGTCGTATATCCCCTTTATGCCCTAACTCCCCTTACACTCCTCAAAGAATTTGCTTGATCCCAGTTGTCTACACTTGACATATGACTTCTTTCTTTCTTGACCATAGCCTCAGTATCTCTAGTCATCCATTGTTCTCTACTCTTACCAGTCTTGCCCTTCATTCTAATGGGAGTATACTGTCTCTGAACTCTTGCTTATCTCACTTTCGGAAGTCTCCCATTGCCAACTGTCCCTTCACCTGCAATAGTCTGTCCCAATCAACTTTTGAATGTTTCTGTCTACTAATGTAATTTAAGGACCACCCCAAAGGGAAAGACAGGTAATTAGTTTTAACACCACATCTGAAAGATGGGATCTTTAACAATACAGGACACCCTCTCAGTGTTGCAAAGCAATGCAACATTTAAATTGTATGCTCCAGGGGACCTTGATTCACTTAAACCTTCTGACTCTGAAGGCAGAATGGTATCACTGAACTTTTCTACTACTACTAGCCTTCCATATTTATTGAAGGTATTATACGTTTTCAAATTGATGGATGAAAAAGTATTTACACACTTCAATTAACTCAGCACCTGCACCACCATCAAAGAGCCATCGGACCTCAGGTGAGATGTATGATTAAACAGAGAATTCAATGGTACTGTGAATTACACTACTGTGCCATTTACTATACTTTCCAGAAATAGCATTTCACCGCCTCCCCATTGATCTGCATTAAATGTCATGATATTGCTGTATTTGTGCGTTGGATACAAACTTAACCAATGACATACCAATTTAGGACATAAGTACCCCACTAATGATGTGTTAGTAGTTGCAGTCAATCATTTGGCATTGAAAAAAAACATTACAAGTATGGAGGCCCATTCTTGCAAGTTTTGAACTTTTTGGGTAAAAAATGTAAATTTTTAACTCCGTTTACTGCGAAAGGAAGTGAAAATATCTTTCTTTCTTGGTCTTCAGTTCTCTTTTGCTGTGATTTGACAATGAATTCTTCTTTTTGTCTTTCCTGTTTTTATTTCTCAACCATAAATCATATTGGTTAAGGAGATGCATTGTTATTCTATCAGGTCTTCAATGTCTTGTTTCACTCTGCTTTGTAGGCCAACGCTTCTTAAACTGAAGGAGAGAGATTGTTATGTTAAATTCTGTGCTATGACAAAATCTGGGCCATTGTGTTTTTGAAAGTTTGGAAATGTTACATTGCATTTGCAGACATTAAATATACTATACAATTCTACTATACTAGAAGTACAGTATACTACTTCTGTTTGGTGTCGCGACAGTTTGTTGAGTAATAGTAACATTACCAGCAATGTCTCTTCAAACACACAGTGTGCTGTTCATATGGGGTTGTTTGACATATATTGAAAATTACTCCATACCTCTAGGGTAGTACCAATTTAGGATTAGTCATTAAAGAGAGTAACATTCTAGGGAATGTACACATGCATTGAACATCAGTTTGTATTCAAACTTGTGGGAATAATTCATTTTAATTGTTTGTTTTGATGCTTATCTTTTGTGTAAATTGACCATTGTTCTTTTCATAGCCAATAGAGTAGCTTTATGATAGCTTTGAACAATCGTACTTTAATACAATAACAATATTTGCTCTAAACTGGAGCAGATTTTGCTGCTGCCTTAAATACAGTAAATGCCATTTGTTCATCCGTTATGTGAGAGAACAGTGCTCAATTGTTAAGTGTTTTTTTTTATCTGCTTTAGGCGTAATTGACCAAAAGCATGGATAAATAAATCAAAGCTGGGTCATTGCATGATGAAGGGGAACATTTATGCAGATTGTTTATTTATAAAACTAGCAGAAGTGTTTGCAATGAAACAGCCAAGTATTAAAAGAAAGATCGCCACAGTCTTGAAGACTGGTATCAATGAATCAAATCAAATTCCAGCACTTTAACTTGCATGCTCCTACATGATTCAACTACAGTGCAACACGATTGAGAATCGTTGAATGGAATTACTTAAAACACTATTAAGTAAACTGTTTTAAGGGAGAAGGGAAAATAACAGAATTAGAAATTCCTGTGCACTGCCAGGAATTGAGTTAGCAAATCATAGTGTATTCCAAGTGCATGAAGTGCTGATATGCCTTTGTGTCCCACTATTGTTGGTCCAGTTCCATTGAACAAAGTGGATAAGTTAGTTTTAGTGGGATGTAATTGTCAGTCTCTGTGTGGTAAATGTCTTCCCTCTATCATACAAAGGTATGCAGTACACTTGCATCCAATTAGAATGTCATACTTGTAGAATTACACAACTGGTATGAAACTATCAATGCTCAAGTAATGTTTTAAGAAGTTGCAGCTTACCTTAATGTTCAGTGTTTTAGAACAATGTTGAAAGTAACAGCAAACCTCAAATGTCAGATTTCTACCACGACCCAAGACAACAGACCACATTCATCACAGGTTCGTTCAAGATCGTTCATTTGCAACAATTAAGAATGGGCTATTGAAATATGCTCCTAAACCGGTTACAGTATTGTATAATTTACACTTATAAAACATCGTACATCTTCTGATTTGCTGCACTTTTAACTTTTCATTTCTGTGGCTACTTCGTATGATAGAAAGCTTTTAGAGGAGTAACAGAGACACAATTATAGAGTATAACATAGAACACACAGACCAAAGCAGGCCTAACAGGTTGGTGCAGGTATTCAGACTCCACTTGAACCTCCTGCTGTCTGACGGTAGCAAAGAAATATGATAACTGTTCATTTGTATTCAGAGCATTGGACTGGTAAATATCTACATTGATATTTTATTTATTCCTTGTGGTATTTATTACTTAATGTAGTTTTGAGAAAAATTTGATTTTATACAACTGAAAGCATTGTGTACATACTGAGTATGAGATTAGCTGAAGACCTTTCATTAGAACTTAATAAATAGCACAAAAACAATTTCATTAAGTGCAGCATGTTCAATGATTTATGGAGTTGATTTCAAAGCAAGTTGAATCAGGAAATTTATCTTACTTTTTGTTCCGTAATTGTCCATCCACACCTTTATTCAGATGAATGTGAGTTCTCTATATTATTAGTCATGTGATGAGAAACAATGGAATAATTCATAGAATGATAGATCATACCATGCAGAAGAGGCCCTTATGCCCATTGAGTCTATACCAGCAAAACTATACAAAATCTACATTTTCAAGCACTTGGCCCAAAGTCTTAAATATTATGACATTTCAAGTGTTCATGCAAGTACTTTTTAAAAGTTGTGAGGTTATCTACCTTTGCTACTCTCCCAAGTAGCACATTCCAGACTCCAACCACACTCTGGGTGAAAACATTTTTCCTCAACTCTCCTCTAAACATGTTGCCTTTCACCTTAAAAGTGTGGCTTCCGGTTATTGACCTTTTCAGGTAAGGGGGGGCAGCTGCTCTTTATCCACCCTGTTGATGTCCCTCATAATCTTATACAGCACAATCAGGTCCCCACTCAACCTTCTGTGCTCTAAAGAAACCAAATTGAGCTTATCCAGCTCCTCTTCATAGCTGAAGTATGCCATCCCAGGCAACATCCTGGTGAATCTCCTTTGCACCCCGCCCAGTGCACATCCTTCCTATCATGTAATGACCAGAACTACATGCCGCACTCCATTAGTTGCCTAAACAAAGTTGTATACTGCTCTAACATACCTTCCTTCCTGTTATAATCTGTGCCTTGACTGAAAAAGGCAAGTGTCCCATATGCTGCCTTAAGTACTTTTATTATACTGCCCTGCCACTTCCTGGGGTTTGTGGACCAGTAGCCCAAGATCCCTCTGTTCCTCTGAGCTTCCTAGTGTCCTACTCCTTTTATAATGAGATAGTGAACCAGGTTTTCCAATCCAGATAGATAACATATTTCCAATCATGAGTGCAAAGAAAAATACACATTTTCCTTCATAGGAGTTATCATGTGAGCATCTGGATCAGAAATCTTCCCAGCTGAAGCAGTTTAGTGTATTGTGTTCCAGGATTTAAAGGTCTTGAATCGTGTCAAGTCGAAATGGGATAGTTGAGAGTCAGATAAAGTCAGATCCAGTGAGGGCAGGGGTAAGGCATGGCCGGGTATCAAAGTGGGTGGTATCAATGGTGGCTTCAGGGGCCAATTTAATAGCTGTCCTCAAGTTAGTTAAATTATAACCTGCTGTAACTGCACCATGACCTGGGTACAGCAGTTGCTGAAAGTAAGCATGCAGGCACAGCAAATGATGAAGACGATACATGGTATGTTGGCCTTCAAAATGAGAGGATTCTAGTGCAGGAGCAAAGGTAGAATCATAGAGATCTGTATCACAGAAAAAGACCCGTTCAGTGCATTACATCTGTGCCAGTCAAAAACAACCACCTAACTATTCTAATCTTGCTCCCAATTGTACAGGGACTTGATGAGATCTCACCTGGAGTCAAGAGTGTGCTGCTGGAAAAGCACAGCAAGTCAGACAGCATCTGAGGAGCAGGAGAATCGATGTTTCGGACATAACCCCTTCAGGAATGAAACAATTATTCTCCTGCTCCTCGGATGCTGCCTGACCTGCTGTACTTTTCCAGCACCACATTCTCGATTCTGGTCTCCAACATCTGCAGTCCTTACTTTCTCTAGAGATCTCACCTGGAGTATTGTGTGCTGATTTGGTCGCCTTATCTGAGGAACGATGTTTAGGTTATCAAGGGGGAGCAATGATGATTTACCAGGCTAATTCCTGAAATGCCAACACTGACATGTAAAGGGGGAGTTAGGACTGTATTCATTGGAGTTTTGCAGAATGAGGGGGATCTCATAGAAACTAAAGTTGCAACACAACTAGACAGGATGAACACAAGAATGATGTTTCCAGTGACCGGGGAGTCAAGAACCTGCAGTCATGGTATCTGGATAGGCCATTTAGGACTGAATTGAGGAGAAATTTCTTTATCCAGAGAGTGGTGAAACCTGTGGAGTTCTCTGCCACAGAAAGTGGTTGAAGCTACAATAATGAGTGCTTTCAAGGAATTAGATAGTAACTTTAAAGTCTAAACGGATCACAGGGTATGGGGAGAAGGCAGTGCAGGAGTACTGAGTTGGATGATCAGCTGTGATCATATTGAACAGTGGAGCTGGTTCATAGAACTCAATGGCCTATCCTTCTCCTGTTTTCTTTATTTCTATCAGCTATTGAAAAGCTGCTGGGTTGGCCTAATTTTCAAATACTCCTGACTCGGTGATGGGTGTCCAAAAGTGCTGATTGATAGGCCAGTGGGTTTGCAAAGGATTCTGATGCTTAAAGCTGTTCGTGGACGTTGGTTTGTTCAAATCGCAGAAGTGTACAGTACAGAGTGTACAGTAGAAGGCCTTGGCTGAGCAAGTCTGCATAAATTTAAACAACAACTTGTTCTGCTTTCTAGCACTTGGCTTTGAATATTCTGACATTTGAAGCACTCATTCCTGTACTTTTTCCAAGGTTGAGAGTTTTTCGGCCTAACTACCCTCCCAAGCAATATATTCTTGATTCCTAACAACTCCTGGGTGATTTTTTTCCCTCTCAAATCCCCTCTAAACCTTCTGCCTTTCAACTTAAAATGATGCTCTTTTGTTATTGACCATTCAAACTAAGAGCTGCTTTCTATCCTCTTTGTCCATGCTGTTTATAACCTTTCATTCCTGAATCAGATCCACTCAGTCTTATCTACTCTCAAGAAAACAACCCAAGCTTTTCCAGCCTCTGTTTGTAGTTAAACTGCTTGGCAACATTCCGCTGAATCTCCTCTGACCCCTTCCAGTAAAATCGCATCCTTCCTATAGTGCAGTGACTAGAACTGCACACAATAGTCCAGATGTGGCCTAACCAAAGTTTTGTAGAACTCCAATATAACCTTCCTGCTCTTATAATCTCTTTCATGACTGATAATTAATTGTGCCTTTTTAACTTACCTTATTAACCTGCCCTGCAGCCTTTGAGCACCTCAAAATCCCTCTATTCCGCTGAAGGCATTGAGTACTCCCTTAGCTTGTTGCATCTTCCAAAATCCATCGCCTTGCATTTATCACAGTTAAATTCCATCTGACACTAATCTCCCCATCTGACCAATCCATTTAAATCCTCCTCTAACCTTTTTCCTCTTTATCAGCTATCTGGCTCAACTTTGTCATCTGCAAACTTATTCATTGCTCCCCTCCCCCATTTCTTAAAAAAAAATTAATCATATCATATAGAAAACAAACAACAAGGGGATGGAAAGAACTGGGGCTGCTGTAAATCGGAAACAAAAACAGAAGTTGGTGGAAAAGCTCAGCAGGTCTGGCAGCATCTGTGAAGAGAAATTAGAGTTAATGTCTCAAGTCTGGTGCTCCTTCCTTAGTTCTGACAACAAGGGACCGAGCACTAATCCTTGTGATCTGCCACTAGACACTGGACTCCAGTCACACAAACAGCCTTCCAACACTACCCTGTGTGTCCTACCACTAAGTCAATCTTATTCTTTTAATTGATCTTGCAACCAGAAATACGCTTTGGATTTTATTTTCTCCTAGCAAAGAGAGCAGTGGCCTACAGGAGACAGGTCTACAGCAGCAGGTGAAAATAATTCATTCATACCTCAGAATACCACAGCTTAATGTTCCAGGGTACTGATACTACAAGAAGGATAGAAAGGGGAGAAAGGGAAGAGGGGGAGTGGTGCTTTTGATTAGGGATAACATTATGGCTGTACTTAGGGAGGATATTCCTGGGAGTATGTCCAGGAAAGTTATTTGGGTGGAACTGAGAAATAAGAAAGAGCTGATCACCTTATTGGGATTGTACTACAGACCCTCCAATCGTCAGCAGGAAATTGAAAAGCAAGTTTGTAAAGAGATCTCAATTGTTTGTAAGAATAACAGGGTGGTTATGGTAGGGAATTTTAACTTTCTAACCATAGACTGGGACTGCCATAGTATTAAGGGCTTGGATGGAGAGGAATTTAAGGGTGTACAAGAAACTTTTCTGATTCAGTATGTGGGTGTACCTATAGAAGAGGAGCAAAACTTGACCTACACTTGGGAAATAAAGTAGGGCAGGTGACTGAGTGTCAGTGGGGGGACCAATTTGGGGTCAGTGACCATATTTCAATTAGTTTCAAAATGATGGAAAAGGATAGACTGGATCTAACGGTTAAAGTTCTAAATTGAAGGAAGCCCAATTTTGATGGTATTAGGCAAGAACTTTGAAAAGTTAATTAGGGGCAGATGTTACCAGCTAAAAGGATGGCTAGGAAGTGGGAAGTCTTCAAAAATGAGATAACAAGAATCTAGGGACAGTATATTACTGTTAGGATAAAAGGCAAGGCTGGTAGGTGTAAGGAATGCTAGATGACCAGAGAAATTGAGGTTTCGGTCAAGAAAAAGAAGGAAGTGTATGCCAGGTATAGACAGCAGGGATCGAGTGAATCCCTACAAGAGTACAAAGGCAGTAGAAGTACACTCAAGAGGGAAATCACGAGGGCAAAAAGGGGATATGAAAGAGCTTTTGTAAATAGGGTTAAGAAGATTCTACAAATACATTAAGGACAAAAGGCCAACTAGGGAGAGAATAGGACCACTTAACGATCAGCAAGGCTGCCTCTATTTGGAACTGCAGGAAGTTGGGGAGATAATAAATGAGTATTTTGCAAGAGCGTTTAGTGTGGAGAAGGGTGTGGAAGCTAGAAAACTTGGGGAAATAGATGGTGACATGTTGAGGAGGAGGTGCTAGGGGTCTCAAAATGCATAATGGTAAATAAATCCCTGGGACCTGATCAAAGTAACCTAGAACTTTGTGGGAAGCTAGGGAAACAATTGTTAGGCTCCTTGTTGAGATATTTGTAATTCGATAGCCACAGGTAAGGTGCCAGAAGACTCCAGGTCAGCTAATGTGGTATCACTATTTAAGAAAGGTGTGAAGGAAAAGCCAGGGCACTATAGACCTGTGAACCTGACATCAGTGGTGGGCAAGTTGTTAGAGGGGATCCTGAGGTAAAGGATTTACGTGCATTTGGAAGACTGATCAGTGATAGTCAACATGGCTTTGTGTGTGGAAAATTGTGTCTCACTAATGATTGAGCTTTTTGAAGAAGTAATGAAGACAATTGATGAAGGCAGAGCATTAGACGTGATCTATATGGACTTCAGTAAGGCGTTCAATAAGGTTCTGCATAGTAGACTAGTTAGCAGGGTTAGATCACATGGAATACTGGTGAACTAGCCATTTGGATATAGAGCTACTTTGAAGATAGGAGACAACGTGGTGATGGAGGGTTGCATTTCAAACTGGAGGCCTATGACCAGCGGCGTGTCACAAAGATCGGCACTGGGTCCACTGTTTATTGTCGTTTACGTAAATGATTTAGCTGAACATAGGAGGTGTGTAGTAAGTTTTTAGATGTCATCAAAATTGGTGGTGTAGTGAACAGCCAAGAAGCTTATCTCAGAGTACAGCGGGACTTTGATCAGATGGGCAGGTGGGCTGTGGAATGACAGATGAAGTTTAATTTAGATAAATCTGAGATGCTTCACTTTGAAAAGGCAAATCAGGGCAGGACTAATGCACTTAATGATAAGGTCCTGAGGGGTGTTCCTGAACAAAGAGACCTTGGAGTGCAAGTTCATACTTCCTTGAGACTGGAGTCGAATATAGACAGGATAATGAAGGTGGCCTTTATTGGTCAGTGCATTGAGTATAGGAGTTGGGAGGTCATGTTGTGGTTGTACAGGACATTGCACAGATTAGGCCACTTTTGGAATACTGCATTGAATTCTGGTCTCTCTGCTACAGGAAACATGTTGTGAAACATGAAAGGGTTCAGAAAAGATTTACAAGGATGTTTCCAGGGTTGGAAAGTTTGAGCTATTAGAGAGAGGCTGATGGGCTTGAGCTATTTTCCCCGAGAGCATCGGAGGCTAAGGGGTGACCTTATAGAAGTTTATGTAATCATGAGGGGCATGGTTAGTGTGAATCACCAAGGTTTTTTCTCCAGGGTAGGGGAGTCCAAAGCTAGAGGGCATAGCTTAAGATGAAAGGGGAAAGATGTGAAAGGGATCTGAGGGGTAACTTTTTCATACAGAGCGTGGTGTGTGTATGGAATGAACTGTCAGAGAAAGTGGTGGAGGCTAGTACAATTACAACATTTAAAAGGCATCAGGGAGAATAGGAAGAGTTTAGAGGGATATGGACCAAATGCTGGCAAATGGAACGAGATTACTTTCTGATCAGCATGGTCAAGTTGAACCGAAGGGTCTGGTCTATGCTGTACGACTCTGTGACTCTGGGACTATGCTGGTAAGTGGAGATTGAACTTGTGTATTTTTGCTGACTAACTGATTAGTAAACTGGAGGCTTCTTTGCAATTTTATATGGCTTCCATATTAGAGCTTCAACCATCTAAAAAGATGGCAGCGGTCTGAGTCATATCCTCTGGCAAGGTGGACCTTTACCCCGCCTCGTTGACCACCCCAGGAGAAAAAATTTCTAATATACACTTACTGAACATCTGGAGCTGCTAAAATTGTGGTGTGACAGCTTTAAGACTAGAAAGAAAACAAATAAAGGAAAGGGGTCGAAAGGAGTGCAGCAGGCAGGGCACTCCCCTACTGCATCAGGGGTGCCTGCAGCCAGTGCTCAAACCCCTGGGGCAGCAGCAGTTACTCTCAGAGTTTGCCAAACTCCGAGAGATGATTGAAGCAGCAGTGGAACCTCGATCTGCCACGCTGAAAAAGCATGAGCAGGAAATTCAACTGTTGGACCGCAGAATAGAGGCAGTGGAGGAGAGGACCGCGACAGAAGGTTTTGGGAGGAAAGATCCAAACGCTGGAAGACCAGGTTTGAGTCCTTTGGGAGCAAGACCTGGAAAATAAAAATAGAAGAAAAAACTTATGGTCGTGGGTCTTCTGGAAAGCGAGGAAGGTGAAGACCTCGTTGGTTTCCCTGGAGAAGTGGTTCCTGAAGTTCCTGAGGCTGGAGTTGGAATTGGGCCTGTTGAGTGTGGAGCGGGCCCACACTATTAATCGGCTTATAGATCCCGAGGTTGACAGGGTGCCAAGGGGCCCGACAGGTACGACTGCGCAATCTGAGCAGTTGGTGGACATGTGTGAGGAGTTGGGATTAACAAATGTGTGGAGGCATTTCCACCCATGGAAGAGACTTTACGTTCTATTTCAACTCTCATAAGTGCCATACATGAGTTGACATGATTTTTATGCCATTGGATTGTTTGGACAGGACATTGGAACGCAAAGTTGGGAATATAGCTCTCGGTCCATGCGCCAGTCTATTTAGATGTTAAAATCAAGGGTTGTGGAATGGATGCACGGCACTGGCGCTTGGACACATTCCTTTTAAGAGATAGCAAATTCATTGAGCACATCACAAGAGAGCTCAGGGTCTTCTGGGATATCAACTTTGGTACAATAATCCGGAAATACTTTGGGAGGCCCCAGGCATATTTACGAGGCCTGGTGATTTTGTTTTCAACGACCAGAAGAAGGCAGAGGTAGGTGCAACAATGGATACTGAAGACCCGGCTGCAGATGGCTGAGGAAGTATATTATAATAGGCCCTCTTTGGTCAAGCTGCAGCGGGTCACGGCCCTCCGGGCTGCTCTTGACTCATTGTACACACAGGTGGCAAAAAAGAGGTCTCCTTTGCTAAACAAAGACTGTTTGAATTTGGAGATAAGCCAGATAGATATCAGGCATATCTTGCTAGAAAGAAAAATGCTTCCTAATCCATTGTGTCTGTTGGCGAGAAGGCTGGCGCAGTTACCCATGAGTTGAAGAAGATCAATTTTAGATTTAGGGAATACTTTGCAGATTTATGCTGGTCGGAGGGCATCAAAGATGGTGCAGCGAGAATGCAGTCCTTTTTTGAGAAACTGGATCTCTGAGTATAAACATGGAACAAGTCTCCCTGTTAAACGTACCTATGATGATACAAGAGGTGTAGGAAGCAATAAAGCATCTCCAGGGTGGCAAAGCACCTGGGCCAGATGGATTCCCAAGTGAATTCTATAAGGAATTCATAGATGTGTTGGTGGACCCACTCTGGGGATGTATAGGTATTCATATACACAGGATTGTCTTCTGGCCTCTCTTAAGGGGCTAAGTTCAAAAGAGGGTCTCCATGGTGTCCCAAGTGTAAAATTAGTAAAGGCGCTCTCACACACTGCTACTGGTCACGTTGTAAGATCCAGAAATACTGGATTGCGAGAGTAAGGGAGATGAAGGACATCCTGGGGATTGAACTTAAAGTGGATTCGGTATTTCTTCTTCTGGGGTTGCCAAATTTGCCCCCTCTGAGGGAACATGGGAAGAGATTGTGTAACATTCTTACCCATTATGCGGGTAAGAGGAAGAGCATTTTAATGAATTGATGTTGGAAAAACCAGCAGTTCTTATGGGGTGGCGCAGGTTGGTGATGGATCATCTTCCCCCAAGACTATCTCATAAATATGGTGCACCACAAAATGGAGCAGTTTTACAAGACATGACGGCCCTTTCTAAATTATATTGATGCAGACTTATCAGCAATATTAATTAAGGCCATAGTATAGCTGTAGGAATCTGGGTGCCCGTAGGGCCCTGGGAGAAAATAATACAGGTACAATGACTGGTGCTCCCAGGAATGGGAGCCTCAGTGGAGGTGTGGTGAGTGCAGTACAATAAAGCAGTGTGATTCAATTTAATTTAAGTTCATTTGAATTCATTTTAATTTAGTTTTTATTTAATTTGTTTGTAGTTTAGTTTAAGTTAAGTGGATATATTTGTTCTGGTAAAATAGTAGGTAGTTCATTATTAATAGTATCGTGATATGACATTGTACTGCCTCTATCTTTCTGTATTTTGGTATTACTCTTGTTTGTATATAGATGTTCTGTAAAGATTTTTAAAAGTTTCTAACAAAATAATGACAATATCTTGGTACATTTGGGATAGGAACATAGAACAAGAATAGGCCATTTAGCCCCTGAAGTCTGTACCACCATTTAAAGAGTTTATGGGTATCTGTCTCAGACTTAAATTAGCAATTTAATATTCACTGCTCTTTAGCAGTCCTAGCATCTAGTATCCTTTGTGTGTAGAAGAACTTCTTAACATCTTTCCTGTATGGTCTGGCCCTAATTCTCAGACTGTGCCCCTTAATTCTAGAACTCCCAACTTGTCGATATAGTTTATCAACCCCATCTTTTCTTGTTAATGTCTTGAAGACTTCGATCAGGTCACACTTTCAACTTCTAAATTGTAGAGAAAACAAGATCTAATTTGTATAAGCTCCTCATAACTTATCCAGTGAAATCCAGGTATCATTCTTGTAAACCTATGTGTACTGTCTCCAAAGCCAATATATCCTCCTCAAGGTATGGTGACTGATATGCTTTCAGTGTTACAAGAGAGATCTCACCAGGGTTTTATACCAACTGCAGCATAGCTCCTGTATTCTTGTACTCCAGTCCTCTAGTTACGAAGACCAGCATTCCATTAGCTTTCTTTGTCATTTTCTGCACCTGTTTGTGATATTCTAAAGATCTATACACCTGAACTCCCTAAGTCTCTTAGGATATCCACTATATTTAACTTCATACCGTCTAGAAATTATCTGATTTAACCTTTCCCAGTCCAGAATGAATAGCCTCATGCTTATTTCATCATGTTGCTATCATATTTCAATTTCATAGAAAGCTAACACTAACTATTAGAGTGTCTCGTTGTTATGAATAACTTGAATTGATGGACAATATTGGTAACATTAGCAGCATTTTAAATCTGTTTAGCCTATTTTCATTTTATTTTTTCATCTAATTTTCACCATGGAGACTAAAACAAACAAAAGCCTCTTTACTAGGAGCATGTTTATCAGCACTGTTGAAAGAAGTCTGTTCACACTTCTTCAGTCGCCTGTCATATGGTTAGAAAGTGAAGAATTGTGCTGTAGATTATTTGATAGTATATTTTGATTGCACGTACACAATGTCTTATATAAACTGTTTGTATTGTACAGTAATTCAAAGGACACAGCAGAGAGATGTGGAAGGCCCTTGTCTTTCTAAATTACATAGGTCCATATCATGGATTATCAGGTACTGCAAATGAAGTACAGAATAAAATTCTGTTTCTCATGTTTTTAATTCAAATCAGTCTTAATGTTTCAATTTAGTAGATTAGGTGCCAAGGACAGATCAAGCTGAACAATTCAGGACAGGTAAATATGAAGTACAGGGTGGCAAGGTGGCTCAGTGGTTAGCACTGCTGCCTCACGGCACCAGGGTCCCAGGTTCGATTCCAGCCTTGGATGATTGTCTGTGTGGAGTTTGCACATTCTCCCTGTGTCTGCGTGGGTTTTCTCCGGGTACTCCAGTTTCCTCCCATATTCTAAAGATGTGCAGGTCAGGTGAATTGGCCATGCTAAATTGTCCATAGTTGTTAGGTGCATTAGTCAGAGCGGGGTGGGTTATTCTTCGGAAGGTCGGTGTGGACTTGTTGGGCCGAAGGGCCTGTTTCCACACTATAGGAAATCTCATCTAATCAAAGTAACTTTAGGCTTCAAGGGCTGGATTGGGTCACAGGTTGCAATATGTTCTCTTTGAATATAAAGGACTTCTTTTTTCAAACCCTTTAATTCCACAGCAGTGTGCTATGAAGAACCAGCATTTGAAACATTTGGAAAGCATCTCATGGTGTATATTTAGAAAAGTTTTTAAAATTATTTTGAATTTAACTTGATAGCTTTCGTTATATGCGTATATTGATCTGTCGTCCCAATCCCTCCCTCAGTCGAAGCAAAACGCTCAGAGAATCAGTATGACTTTAGCTCCTTCATCTTTATTCCAGGCCCTGGAAGGAGAGAGAACAATCACCCATGTGCGCAGAGACATGAGTTCACTGTTTTCTCTGGAACAACAGTTTCTTAATGAACTATACAGTCATTTTACAGGAAGGAGCATCCAGATAAGACAACGTACATATTGATTGGGTGACCGTTATGATCAGTGAACATCAACAGTAAAGATTAATCCATCTGCTGTTACACAATGCATGTTCTTAACCTTAACTGGCTTTACATAATGAATACTTTTCACCTTGTTAAACCGACCTTAGATACTGACTGCTTCCTATATTTTAAATGGCTCTACATAATGAATGCTTTTCCATCTTGTTAACCCATTACCCTTGCCTCCAGCACCTCATTGTTAACTGCAAGTCATGCTCAGCTGAACCTCGTTTCACAAAACTCAAAACTTAACTCTTTCCCGACACACATTCTCAGATCTTTCCTGACAAAGGACTTTTGCCCGAAATGTCGATTTTCCTGCTCCTTTAATGCTGCCTGACCTGCTGTGCTTTTGCAGCACCACGCTCTCGACTCTAATCTCTGGTATCTGCAGTCCTCACTTTTGTTCTCAGATCTGTCTGTCCACCTTGAAAAATTCAATTAGTCTTTATTAGCACCTGATTGCTCTGAGGATATAAAGATCCACACTGTTGCCACAGTGGTCATTGTGTGATCAAAATGGATCTTAGGAGCAGGAATTTGTTGGTATATTTTCTTCTGATAGTAGCACTTATTTATTTCTTGCTATTTCTTGCTCTATAATTGCTTTGATGTCATCTCATCGACTTCTGTTAACCTGTTGAGATCCATGAAGATCCAGCTCAGAGGGCAGAACGCTGATTTGTCTTTGCTTTTCATTTTTCTTTGACCTCCTATTTACTATCGATATCCCAGTACAAATAAAGAACCAAGTCCTCTCTCCCTGTTAGGGAAGGTTCCAACCTTCAGGCTCTCTGGGAACTGAGTAGTCCAAGGCCAGCTCAAAACCTTGCCATCAATTCTGTAGGAGATCCACAAGTAGCTGTGTTTATGATGGCGCCTCCGCTTTCCAAATCATTGCAACTTTAATCTTCACTTAAGTCCCTCAAATAAAAAAAATGCTACAAATAAATGTGTAATCCATTTTAGGAAACTAATATTGTATTTCTAATTAATAGCTATATTTACAGTTGAATTTTATTGAATTTTCAGTATGTTGTAAAGAAGTTGAATCTAAGAAATGTTTCCAGTCGTGAGCGCAAGGCAGCAGAACAAGAAGCCCAGCTTTTATCCGAATTGCGACATCCCAACATTGTTACTTACAGAGAGTCATGGGAAGGAGATGATGGACTTCTATACATTGTGATGGGTTACTGTGAAGGTGGAGATTTGTACCACAAGCTGAAGGAACAGAAGGGCAAATTGCTTCCAGAAAGCCAGATCGTGGAGTGGTTTGTCCAGATTGCTATGGCTTTACAGGTAAAATTCTATATTGGAATAAAGAAATAAAGCAAGTTGAGAACATAAAAATAAAATGCTGCACTGCCGTAGGCATTTGCATTTTAATACCTTAGTGTTGGCCAAGACACAATCTCTGTGAAAATTGAAATGATGAATTATTCATTCAGCAGCTGTCCCAGAGCACATTGAAAGAGTCATAGAATCATAGAGATGTACAGCATGGAAACAGACCAACTGTACTGTCTCCCAAAACATTATGGGTTTGTGAATAAGTCAGTCAGTGAGAATGCAAATCAACCATTCAAATAACTTAAGATAATTGTAAATATGAAAACATCCAATTGTTATGGACCAGGCCAGACCCCCTCAAAACATTTCAAGGAAGTATCCTAGACTCTAATTTTGTTAGTTGTTTTAAGCAAGTGTAAAGTGGATATTCCAGGAATGATGCAGCTGGCCAGTTTAAACTTAATTTTAAACAAAACAGAATTTATTTACAAGATTACCAAATGAAACACAAACAAGAGAGAACAGAATATAGAATAACTTTACCTAACCGAAAACCCAACAGATTACCCCAACTTAATTGTGCTGTTTCAAATACTTGCAACAACTCTCAAACGCTACTTGGCAAAAAAGGAAAAATCAAACACAGGGTCTCAGAGAAGATAGATGAGAGAGAGAGAGCGCGAGACAGCAGAGAGATTAGCATGGAACACCTTCTTCCATGAATCTGTTTCTTTGACCAGCAGCCTGAAAACTGACTGCTTACTGTGAACAGCCAGATTGCTGAAAACCCAAACCCAAAGCCTTTTTCCTGAGGTAGTATATAATCAAATTGTCCTAAACCCCATCAAAACTAAACACCCCAGAATCTGTGTCTTCACTACCGCTCTGAAAATAACCAAGGACAACATAACCTTAATAAAGGAGCAGCATTGTCACACCTCCCCCCCAACTTAAAAGATTATCAATATCCAAGATGGCTTCATTTTAGAACCCCTTAATATTACACTGTTAGTACACTCCAATACCCATATACAGTACAGATTGTAAAAATGCAAACATGCACTACTACATTCTGTTTCAGTCCGTTTTCTCTGCCACTGAACGCCTCAGTTTCTCATCCAAGTCGCGACGATGTGTCAGTAATCACGTTTCCCATCTTGCCACATACACAGTTTTCAAATTGAATGATGGAAATAACAAGCTCCACCTAAACCATTTGGAATTTTTGTCCTTCAATTTCTCCACTGACTTCACTGGGTTATGATCAGAGCAAATGATCGTCTCAGGTACGTTCCTGGTAACACAAACATTAAAATGTTGTAACACCAATTCCAAGCTCAAAGTCTACTCTTCAACTATCGAATATGATGAAGAGCTTATGCTGATCTGCAGTCCTCACTTTCTCCCTGTCGGATATTTCTGCTGATGGATGTTCAGTTTCCTGGAGAAATGCCCAATAAGTCTTTCTGTTTTCTTGTCAACTTGCTGTAAGAGCACAGCACCGACACCCACATCACTCATATCGATAGCCACCTTGAATGGCTTTGTGTAATTAGGTGTGGCTAACACTGGGGGAGTGGTTAACACAGCTTTCAGGCTGTCAAATGCCTTTTGACAGTCCGCTATCCACTGAAACCTCTTGCCTTCCTTTAGCAATTCAGTAAGTGGAGCAGCCACATTGCTAAGATTGGGTACAAATTTTTGATAAAATCCACTCAATCTCCGGAATCGTAATACTGCTCTTATTGTCGATGGCATGGGTAACCTGCCAATTACTTTTGTTTTTGCATTCCATAGGGCCGTTTGTCCATGTCCCATAACTTGCCCTAGGAAGGTGACTTGGGCTTTGGCAAATTACTTTTAGCCAAGTTTATCACCAAGCCTGCCTTCCGAAGTCATTTGAACAATTCCGATAAATGTTGCAAATCTTTCTTCCATGTGTGACTAAACAATCACCAGGTCATCTATACGTATCATACAATTGGGTAATCCGGAAATGACCTTATTTGTTAGTCTTTGAAATGTGGCTGGGGCATTTTTTGTATGAAACGGCATGGCTTTAAACTCATACAGTTCATTTGGCATTACGAAAGCCGAAATTGACTTTGCTCTTTCGGACAAAGATACCTGCCGCTATCCTCTGAGCAAGTCCAACTTAGAAATATGTTGCTTGTTTCACCTTTTCAACAGAGTCTTCTAAACGTGGAATTGGATATGCATCAGTCTTTGTAACTGCATTCACTTTGCGATAGTCCACACATAATTGTTGGGTACCATCTGGTTTTGGCTCCATTACTATTGGCGAGCTCCACTTACTGTAACTCACTTCAATTATGGTGTTTTGGAGCATGCATTCAATCTTCTTTTGAACCTGTGCCAATGTTCAAGGGTTATGCCTAGAAGTATGTTGTTTAATCAGAACAGCATCTCCTATATCTACATCATGCATAATTAGGTTCCTACTTCCCAGCTGATTTCCACATATCTTCCCATACGAAAGTAATAACTCTTTCAGGTCATTTTGATTTTCCTCTGAAAGGTAACTCAATAATTTATTCCAATTTTTGACAACTTCCTCATTGTCCAGTTTAATTTGAGGAATGTCCAATTCAGAATCCTCTGAACTTAGTTCTTCGCTTAGTGTTGTAACCAATAACAGTCTCCTTTTACTTTCCTTCCCCATCAAAATACTTTTTGAGCATATTCATGTGACACACTGAGATTTCTTTCTGTCTGAAGTCCTTATCAAATATTTCACCTCATTCAATTTCCTTTCGACTTGACAAGGTCCACTAAACCTTGCTTTTAAAGATTCACATATCACTGGAAGTAACACTAACACTGTATCCTCAATACCCAAAATTGTGTTTGATTTTTTGTCTGTTTCCTGTTTCATTGTATGCTGTGATACTTTTAAATACTGTGTAGCCAACTCCCCCACTCTATTTGACCATTCCCTACAACTTGACACACAATCCAAATATGTGGTCTGTCAATCATGACTTGCCAATTTCTCCTGAATCAATTTTAGTGCTTCTCTCACTTCATGTCCAAAAACTAATTCAAATGGACTGAATTTGGTCAATTCATTTGGTGCATCTTTGATCACAAAAAGTACAAACAGAATCTCCTTATCCCAATCATCTGGGTAGTCTTGACTATAAGCCCTCAACATGGTTTTTAATGTCTGATGCCACCTTTCCAGCGCTCCCTGAAATTCTGGATGGTATGCACTAGATTTGAATTGATTTATTCCTAAGCTGACCATAACTTACTTGAATAATTTTGATGTGAAGTTTGATCTTGATCTGTTTGTATCTCTGTGGGTAGTCCATATCTAGTGAAATTTTGAGTAACTCCTCTACAACCCTTTTAGCTATTATATAACGTAATGGAATCGCCTCTCGAAATCTCGTGAACATGTCCATTATTGTTGATAAATACTGATTCACACTTTTTGTTTTAGGTAGGGTCTGACACAATCAATTAGGACTCTTGTAAACGGTTCCTCAAATGCAGGACTAGGTATTAAAGGTTCAGGTTTTATTACTTCCTGTGGTTTTCCAATTACCTGACATGTCTGACAAAATTCAACTACATCCTTATGCTGTCCAGGCCAGTAAAAATGTTTTTGTATTTTAACTTGAGTTTTTCTCACCTCTAAATTACATAGTTCATGTGCCACTCATAACACCACATTTCTATAACCCACAGGCAATACAACTTGATGAACTTCTGCCCATTTGGCATCTACCTGAATATGTGATGGTCTCTATTTCCTCATTAAGACATCATTTGTAAGATAGCAGCACACAGCGATACATCTAGATTCTTCTTCCATGTATGCTTTTTGAAATAATTGGTTTAGTTTCTCAGCTTTCTGCTGTAACTCAAGTTAATTTCTCTGAACTAAAGGAGTCTGCTATCTATCAGCTCCTGGTTTGTCTCAACTATTTGATCAAATAGTGTCTCTGCCAATTCCACTTCCAATTTCTTATCTATATCTTTGATCTCTCTTGTATTAACTGGTGACTTTGTGACCTTGTTACCACACAGTCTGGAAAGGTCCTCGGATATGTATCTTCTAATGGTTGAGTTGCATGGGTTTCCACTGGCTTTTCAACCATGTTTGGCAGTACTCCTACCTGTGAACCAGCTATACTATTAGCAAGGACAAATTGTATTCCTGGAGCTGAGAATTTGTCCAGTACTCGAACCATGACTTATCCACTCTTTACCGGACACTCTAACCTCAATCTATGGATTTGAGTGCTTCTTGTCTCACCATGAATTCTCGTTAATAGCACCTTTTCTGGTAATAGTCCTCAGAGGTACCTATCTCCTCATCTTTTAACATCAAAAATTGCAATGATACTGTATCTCTTAATATTATAACCTCTTTACCTGCTGCTCCTGGCTTATGCGAGTAAACTTTACCTTCGCAGGTACATGGTTTAAGATTATCTGGTTTTTCCTCCTTAACCAACCTCCGACCAGTTTGTATATTCTGGTGCAGCTTTCTAGCTTCCACTGTGCTTTCTGTTACCACTCCAATAAAATTCACAGGCCTATCCTGTTTTCCTACACCTGGCTTCTCAGTGCTTTTCCTAACCCACCAACCGTGTGGTTTCATGTGGCTACTTTTATTGCAGTGAAAACACTGGACCTTTTTAACTTCTCTTTCCCCTTCAAGGGTTTCCTTTTTACCCTGTGGTAATTTATCCTTCTGATCTTCACTGAGGTCTACCTTTCCCTTTCTATGTGAGGATTTCTCTTTTCCCTAATTTCTATCCCTCACCGATTGAAATTGATGTTGGAAGCCAAATTTTCATTTATGGACCAACTCATAGACATGAGCTGCTAATCTTGCAATTTTAACTCTTCCTCACTAAGCTGACCTATAGCCTTCATTTCAAACTGACTTTGCTGTCTAATAGCCAATTTCTGAAATTAAAACTCCCTTTCTTTCTTCTTTTGCTCTCCTTTTCTCTTTCTTTTTCTTTTGATCTGCTGAAGTGATCCGTTCTTTTTCTCTTTCCTCCGCTTTAATTGTATTTCAAACAGTTTCATTTCTTTTACCCTTTCTTTTTCTGTTACCTCACTAAGCTTACCTTTAGTCTCCATCGTTTCAAGCTGACATTTCTGTTTAAGTGCCAATTTCTGAAGTTCACACTCCCTCTCTTTCTTCCTTTTTCTCTCTGTCTTTTTTCTCTCTCCTTTCTCTCTCTCTTCTCTTCTTTCTCTCTCATTTTCTTTTTGTGCCACTAAAGTGATTCGTTCTTCTTCTCTTTCCTCCACTTTTAATCGTAATTCAAACAGTTTCATTTCTTTTGCCCTTTCCTTTTCTCTTGCCTCTAACTTAAGCTGTTTCATTTTCAATTGAATTTTAGCCATCTCCAAAGATTGTGATGACGTTTCCAGTAAATTTAAATGCTGAGCCATTGTTGTAATTATCTCTCCTTTCCTCATGGAAGGAGGAAGCTCCAACTTCAGATTGTCTGCTACATCCAGCAGCTTGGCCTTATCATCTTTTGGAAAACTCCCAAAGTGACTTGTTCCGCCCCCAGAAAAATCCCAGTGATTGAAAGAGCCATTGCTACATCAAGTACTGTTTAAACCCAACTGAATTCAACACCCAGAACAAAAGACGCTAACATCTACCACTCGCTGCCTTCGAGTCCAGCAACCCTAATCCCAAATTGGAACTAAAGAATAAATCCCGGATGAGCCCCAATCTATTCTGGACCAGGCCAGACCCCTTCAGAACATTTCAAGAATGTAGCTCGGACCCTAACTTTGCTAGTTGTTTTAAGCAGATATAGAGTGGATATTCCAGGAGTGATGCAGCTGACCCAACCATTTAGTTTTAAGCAAAGCAAAATTTATTTGGAAGAGTACCGAATGAAACACAAACAAAAGAAAACAAAATATAGAATAACTTAACCTATCTGAAAGCCCGACAAACTATCCCAACTTAATGGTGCCAAATACCTGCAAAATCATATAACACCCCTTGGCAAAAAAAGGAAAACTCAAACAGAGGGTCTTAAGGAGAGGGACAGATTCAGCATAGAACACCTTCCTCCATGGAATGTTTTCTTTGACCAGCAGCCTCAAAAGTGACTAACTGCTTGCTCTGAACAGCTAGACTGTTCAAAACCAAACCAAACCCCAGAAAAGCTGAGCTGGGTGAACTGGGCAAGTTCCCTTTCATTGTGCAAGTTTTTTTTAACTTGAAAGCTTTTTACCTGAGGCAGTATCTGTTAGCTATAATCAAAACCCCTAAAACCTATCAAAACTAGACACCCTGGCTTTATGACAAGGACAATAACCTTGTTAAAGGAGCAGTATCATCACACAATTTATCATGTTGAGTTAGATATCGATATTAATCTACCATTTTAGGATTGTTCTGTATGCTTTTTTCAGATGGAATATTACGATTTTTGTGTCTGTAACTTTTGTGCCTGATTAATTGCACAGCAGGTATTTTGTGCAGTGATAAGGTAAATCATAAAGACTTATGTTTTAGATATTTGTGGCTTGATCATAACAATTGAAAATGAAGATATTATACAGTGCGTCAATTGTATACTTAGCACGTTCTGTCTTTTTTTAATAGTATTTACATGAAAAACATATCCTACACAGAGATCTCAAAACTCAAAACATCTTCCTAACAAAAACAAATATCATTAAAGTTGGAGACCTGGGCATAGCCAGAGTATTGGAGAGCCAGCATGATATGGCCAGTACTTTGATTGGGACACCTTATTACATGAGTCCTGAACTTTTCTGTAATAAACCATACAATCATAAGGTACAGTACTGCTGGATAACTTTATTGTGCAACTTTATTGTGCTTTTGGTTCGATCAGCTTTTCATTATAGGGGAAATATACTTTTTATCCTTTTTACATTCTTTTGCTTCACTTAATGGGTGCTTGCTTTGGCTCAGGCAGAAGCTGTTTTGTTATACATTGCCTATATAACAATATTTGTATATGAACTTGAGCAGGAACAAGAAGCAACACATTTCCAACTCATGATTGCCCCAACTCTATTCTTACGAACATACATATTTGGACCAGAAGTTGACCATGCAACCCCTCGAATATGTTCGCCATTCAATTAGAACTTGGATGATCTGATTACTGCACATCCTGCCAACCTCTCCATCCTTTTAGTTTTGTGCAAATTATGATTCTATCCACCTCTACCTTACAAAACATTCAAAGATTCTAAACATTGACACCTCTGGATCTAGATTCTGGTCACTGGTCATATAACTGAAGCATAACCTCGATACTTTAATTCAGTTTCCCTCACAATAAACAATAACTTATACCTGCATACTAAGCTATTGTGATTCATGCATGATGACACCCAAATCCCTCTGTGTCTCATAACCTGGGCAATCTCTCTTAATTTAGGTAATTTGCTGCTTTTTCATTCTTCCTGCTGAAGTGGGCAATTACCTGTTTTCTGACATTATATTTGCTAGATTTTTGTTCACTCACTTATTTATATCCCTTTGTATTCCTTACATCCTCTTCACAACTTATTTTCCTACCTATCTGTGTCATCAACAGATTTAGCATCAGTACTGTCGGTCACGTTGTCCAAGTCATTTATGTAAATTGTAAAGCTTGAGGCCTCAGTAGTGACCCTGGTGATGCACCAACCTGAAAATTGCCCATTTATGTATACTGTCTTTTTTTTTTGTTTGCTAGCCAGTCTTCTCTCCATGTAATCCATTTTATACCCAGTACTATGACCATTTTTGTTTGCAATCAACTTTGATACAAGTGATTATCAAATGCCTTCTGGAAATCCAAGTGCATTGCATCCACTGTTTTCCCCTTTAGCCACAGCATATATTACTTCCACAAAGAATTCCAATAAATTGATTAAGTATAATTTTCCTTTCAAAAAACCATGGTGATGCTACTTGATTATCTTGAACTTTTCTGGACTGCCATGAAATCTTTAGTGATAACTTCAAACATCTTCCTTTCAATAAATATTAAGCTAACTGGTCTGTAAATTTCTGTTTTTTCGCCTCCCAACCTTTTTGAATAAGATGTTTTATTCACTAGCTACCATATTAATGAAACTTTCCCAAAATCAAAAGAATTAAAACCAATGCATCACCTATCTCGATTATCACTTCTTTTAAGACACTACAATGATGTCCATCAGGAGCTGGGGGCTTGTTATCTTGCAGCTCCACCAGTTTGTTCATTACTACTCATTACCAATTCCCTGATGGTTGTAATGCTCTTGAGTTCCTCCCTTCCTTCCATTTCTAAGCATCGGCAGCCAAGCGCATGAATTTGCGGTTAACATTGCTGGATAGAGAATAGGAAGCTTGGTCTCTTATCTTGCTATTTTTGAGTGGGTGTTGAAACTGATTGTAACTCCATTCCAATCAGTCTCTTAGCTATCATGATATAGATTAGGTAATAATCTTGGAATTTTCAAGTGACTCATTGGCTGCAATATTTAATGATGCAGGATTTCCAGGTGGATAATTGGATTTCTTGTGGGGATTTATCTGATTACTGCTGATCGTTATGCCATAGAGTGACTGTTTTTAAACATGTGTACTGCCTAGAAGCCACTGTGTTTCATAGTTCTCTGCTGCAGCAGATTTGCAACTCAGGAGTAGCTCAGATCCCTGTTGCAGGGTGGGAAGTGGGTTGAGGGGTGTGCAGTTTAGTAGGTAGAGGGTAATAGTAGTAAGAGTTGTTGATAAGAAATTAGTGCAAAAATAACTTACTCTGGAGACCTGCTTGAGGTCTACTTATTGATGGGTTTTTGATTAACTGGGCATTTGTACATTTAAAGTGGGAACAGATTTGCTTGGGAAGCTAGGGAAGTACATCCCTGGCTCCTAACCCACAACAGCACTGAAAACCACATACCATTTCTGTCACTTTCCTTTAACTGCCAGATTTCCTAAAACCTCAGAAACTCGGCGAGTAAGCGTTAAAGCTGAAAGAGAGGTTATTCTCCCCTACCTCCCAGGGACAAGTCGATTTTGCTGACTTTACTCAGGACAGTGTACTTTAAAGAGAAGCTTTAAAGAACTGTGGGGCTATTGCAACATTTTTGTAGAGAAGCTGTGAAAATAATAATAAAAATATTGTCTGTCTGAAGCTTTTCTTTCTTCATTTTCTGTGTAGTCTGACATTTGGGCCCTAGGCTGCTGTGTATTTGAAATGGCAACCTTGAAACATGCCTTTAATGCCAAGGATATGAACTCCTTAGTTTTCAAGATTATTGAAGGAAAGGTAATGTGCATTCCATGATATTTTTCAATTAACTTTATCAAATACTTTAACTGGTTTACCAATATTGAAAAGTTCAAAAAGTCCTCAATGTAAAGAAGAATAAGCAATAAATGCTGGTTTTTCCAGCTGCTCTTGAGAATCAATGCTAATAATATAAAAGAACGAACCTGCATATCGATTCATCACTGATAAATGTCACAAATATAGATGAACATTGAGAAACAAATTTAAAAGTCAAGAAGTTACCACATTTTTAAGCAATGCAAAATTAGATTAAGGTAATTTAGTATTAATAATATCCAGAGAAGTGAGCCATACATCCCAACAATTGGCTGGTTGAAGCAAACAACGGGTTTCTTTGATTGTCCCTAATGACAGAGTATATGCTATACTCAACCAGCCTAGGTTTGCAAAATCCAAAACAAAATGTCTGCTGTTAGGTGCAATTTTACACATACTCACTGCTTACTGAACAATCCTGAGTGTAATAAGAATCAACTAAGGGTAATCAGTTGATTTGTAACATGGAGGATTTATGCTTGTAAGGATCAAATACATTCATATACAAGGATCTGTTCTTTGCAAAATAAATGAATATGTTTAACCCTTGTGCCTTTTTCAAAGTACTAGGGAAATTGTGAAGCTCAGGCTTTGTGAGCCGGGATATATTGCTAGAGAAGTGGAGGTGTTGAGGCAGGCTGGTTAGAACGTCAATGTTGACTTCTGGGACAGCATCCCAGCTCCCAGCATTATTCTTGGCCTCTAAATGTCACCTCTTAGTTCCCACCCAACCCTCATAACTTTTATTCCCTTGCCTCAACCCTCTCCATGGTAATTCATGTCTTCATATTTCCTCTTAGCCCAATGACGTCCCATGCCCTTTTATTCTATGTTCCCAAATATGTTTGCTGCCTTCTTGCCCCCATATTTTTATATCCTCTTATACTCCCCATGCTGCCACTCCCATCTATATTTCACAACCATTCTCTAGTCACTACAGGGAGAAATTCCTGAAGAAGGGCTTATGCCTAAAACGTCAATTCTCCTGTTCCTTGGATGCTGCCTGACCTGCCGCGCTTTTCCAGCAACACATTTTCAGCTCTGATCTCCAGCATCTGCAGTCCTCACTTTCTCCCCTTTGAAATTGGCATTACAAGATAAATGAAGAATTCAATAAAACTGTTATTCAAATATACTGAAATGCATGTATTCACAAAAGCTTTCATAAAAATGTTCTCAAGTGGTCAAGCAAGTTGTAAAAACAAAACACTTATTCGCTTACCAAATCAATTTAATAAACTCTTGAAACTGTTAATCAAAGCATGAACACAGATCCTTCCTGAGAGAAATAGCTCTATACCATAGTTCAGACTATGACAGCAGTTTTCTCAGCACATTTTCAATGATTTTGAGTTTATTATAACATTTAGTGTAAAACTTAATCTCAACACTTAACTAATGTTGGTACTGTAATAGTGGAATTACCTTTGCAGGTTATAGTCCCTATAATGAATCACTATGGTTAAAACACAGCTGCACGAGTGGGTTACTCTTCAGAGGGTCGGTGTGGACTTGTTGGGCCTGTTTCCACACTGTAGAGAATCTAATCTAATCTAACCTAAAATTTGAAGTTATCAAATGATTTAACATTTACCTGTCAATGTTTTGAATTTTTCAGCAGATTCACCCTGTACCCAGTATTCAGAACTTCTCATTACAAAACCTATGCAAGCATGCATAAAGTAGGAGAGGAGGCTAAAATTCAAATTGTCAAGCAATCAAAACTTCAAAAGAATTTTCAAGATCATGATCTAAAACCTTCCCAACCCACAAAAAGACTACACAAATATAATGCAGGGTTGAGAAAGTACTTCAAGTACTGTTGTCAAAATCTATCGTTCCTGATTCCATTTATTTCTCCATCACTAGACAAAAATTCAACCTGATATATTTAGAATAGGAGTAATAATGGAGACTTATACAGAATATTGTTTACTTGATCAATATCTGTTGTGTAGCTTCCACCTATACCAATGGAATACAGTGAACAGCTGGGAGTGCTGATACATAGCATGTTGAGCAAAAAGCCTGACGAACGACCAGATGTCAAAGCTGTTCTCAGGAAGTCGTACATCAAGAGTCATATTGCTTTGTTCCTGGAAGCCACAAAAGTGTAGGTATATTTGATAACTAATGTGAAATTAAAATTGTTGAATTAAATCTTTAAACATATTTGCCATGCAGTTACATTTTCTTTCCATTAAAATAAGATGTTTGGCAAACTGCTATGTCTTCAGTAAATGATGCAAAACATGTTCAGCAAATGTAGAGTAGCAGTGAACAAAGCACTGGAATATTGAATTACATAATTAGAATATCTGTCAGAGGAAGTTATTATTCACTCGGATCTTGAAGACAGTGTCACTTCTGTTTTGCTGACATGCAGATGAGGCATTCAAGTTCTGGAGGCAGTTTGAGAGACTGAACATTAGTACTATAGATGTGAGTTGTGAAGCAAGGTTGGAGAAACCTTGTAATTGTCTGCGAAGTGCTTTCGGAGAACCAGGCAAGATAGCTTAAAAGACTGAAATATGAAGGTAGTTTAGTACTTTAACTTGTGAGAGTACAGGAAGATAATACATATTCAAACTGGTAAAAATAAATTTAAGACTTGTGACTATGATTATTTGTAATTTTTTTATGTATTGTAGGAGAGCTATGAAAACACGTAAGAAAACCTCATTAGAATCTAAACCCATTAATTCCTCTACTGTGACATTGAAGCGCAATTCACAGTGTGAATCTGAGGTCCCTTTGGACATGGATCCCACCAAGAAATATATCAAGGTAAGAATTCTAAGCTCAGAGTACTGCCCCAGTGAAGATTTTGTGACGGTTTTTCAATTGAATATTTCAAGTAGTTTAATGATTCTGTGCATTGCCTGTAGAAATCGTTGTCATTTTTCATTCATAAGATAATACATCTGCTTTCTCCACATTAGCCCTTCCTTTCTTCATTTTGAGGTATGCTGGAATGTCTTATTTTCTCTCTGCCAAACAGCTTCCAACTTAATGTCAATGTTACTGTAGACCAGCCAGCAGGGAATAGGAAGAATTAAGCCACAGGAAAAGCCTGATTTGGACTCCTTTAACCTCATTTTCATATCAGGCACCTGACTAGGTAATGGAGAACCACTCCATTGGTGGCTTCCCAAAAGCATGTGTTTTGAAGCTAGACTAGCACTGAACAAAATGGGATTAACGCTGTGTGCCGATCCACAGTAGACCATTTTGATGTGCCTACAGATTTGCATTACCATAGTAAATGGTATGTTATGAAGAAAAACCTCCAAGCTTTGCAGCTTCATATCCAGATGATTGATGTCAACAGGAGCAAGGTGCATCATAGTTCCCTTCCAATCCAAATGACACCTTGAACATTTCACCCTCCATCGTTGTTACTGGGGCAAAACAATACAACACATAAGGAGCAACTTCACCACACCAATTTCAGCAATTTGAGTAGAAAAACAGTATGTAGGTACAGCAGATAATAAGGAAGGCAAATTGAATTTTGGCATTTATTGGGGAAGGAATAGAGTATAAAAGTAGGAAGCGTCACTGCAACTGTACAAGGCAAAGTGAGACCTCACCTGGAGTACTGTGGGCAATTTTGGTCCCCTTACTTGAGGAGGGATATAGTTGTTTTGGAGGCGGTTCAGAAGAGGTTCACTACATTGATTCCAGAGATGAGAGTTTTGCCTTGTGATGTGATTGAATAATTTAGGCTTATTCTCTCTGGAGTCAAGAAGAAAGACAGATCTAATTGAGGTATATAAGATTCTAAAGTGGATTGGCAAAGGAGATGTAGAAAGGATGGTTCCTCATGTGGGGCATTCTAGAATGAAAGGTCATAATTTTAGGATAAGGGGTACCAGATTTAAAGCAGTTGAGAAGAAATGACTTCTGTCAAGGAATAGTGAGTCTGTGGAAATCATTATCCGAAAGTGCATTGGATGCTGGGACATTAATTAAATTTAAGGAGGAGAAAGACAATTTTTTAATTAGTAATCGGTTTGAGGGTTATGGAGACGGGTCAGGAAAGTGAAATTGAGGCTGATTTGAGATAAGTTTTGCATTTCTTGCGGTTGCAGGGGAAGGTGCCGGGAGTGGAGGTTGGGTTGGTAGGGGGTGTGGACCTGACAAGGGAGTAGAGGAGGGAGTGGTCTTTCTGGAACGCTGATAGGGGAGGAGAGGGAAATGTATCCGAGGTGGTGGAAATGACGAAGGATGATACGACGTATCTGGAGGTTGGTGGGGTAGTAGGTGAGGGCCAGTGGGGTTCTGTCCTGGTTGCGATTGGAGGGGCGGGGTTCAAGGGCAGAGGAGCGAGAAGTGGAGGAGATGCGGTGGAGAGCATCGTCAACCACGTCTGAGGGGAAATTGCGGACTTTGAAGAAGGAGGCCATCTGGGTTTATGCATCCAGTACTTCACAGGCACAACGAGAGATGGGCAATAAAGCCACGTTCTGAGAATGAAAAAGAATTAAGAACTGAAGAGAATTAACTTGTGCACTTAATCTGTAATTAAGTATGTAAATATTTGATAAAGTGTCCAAAAAATGAAATTTAAGGTTGTGTAATTTTAAGAACTATTTTTGTCATCTTGATTAAGGAAGAAAAAACAGCTTCGAAAAGCAAGCCAAATGATAAGACTTGTGACAATCAAGAAAAATATTCAGATATTTCTCACCAGACTTTGAACAGTACTGCAAACTCGGTAGCTTCAATAAGCAAATTGGATATTAATATTGTGCATGGAAGTGAAGGAAAGAGCACTAATTCTGATGGTACAGTTGTGGCTGAACCTTTATCCAATTTAAAAGGCTGTCTTAATGAAGGAGCCAAAATACCTGTCGGCTGTGCTCAGGCTAATTATACTGAACTACATAATGGTGTAATGCTGAAAGAAAAATCTGATAACCAAACCTTATCTGAATTCTCTGATGGAAAGAATGACACTATTGAACTGATTCAGCCTGCCTTTCGGGAAGAACAGTCATCTGAGATGCAGGTATGAAGTTGCTACGTTTTAAAAATCCTGTAACTTTTTACTTTGTCGATGAAATTGGAGGCAGAATTTAATGAGATTGGCAGAAATCTCTGGTGACACCCTGCTAACATGATCTTCAGGATACCCAAGGAAATTAGGCCCTAATTGACAGCTGGCATCCTGCTGTGACGAATAAAGCTATGTGGAACGTTAAATTCCTCCAGAAGAGCAGAAATCCCACCTTCAAGATTGACCATTTGTTCCTCAATATCAACAGAATCCCAGGAGCAGTAGCCATTGTCAATAATACACTTCTGCCTTTACCTAGGTTCAAAAAGGTAACTGATGGCAGAATAGGGTTTACAGAGAAATCAGTAGCAAAGAATGATTTGGTGAAAGGGCAGAGGGTGCCACTCATGGGAATCCAATGTCTGATGGCATATTCTTCAGTGAATAGGACTGGTTGGTCTCGTGGCATGATAAATGTCCATCCACCACTAGGTTATTACTAATGGTGGCAGGATGAGCCCTCTATGTGGGCATTAATTACTTATTTAAGAGTCTCAATTAGCATCTGGAAAGAGGCAGAAAAGAGACTGGGTCCTCACCCTACACTTTTCTGGCTGATCTAACAGCTCTCCCTTATCATGGAACTCAATTCCAGATAGATGGGCATTAAACTCCATCCTGTGTATGCAATTTTATCAATAAGCTTTATCCTTGAATATTCAGTTCTTTTTCTTTTGTTTCTACAAATCATTGGGTTAACACATATGCTTAAGCAAAATCATAGATAAAGCAGCAAAGATTTACCAATAATTGTGGATCTGAAAGGTGTTGCAAGTAAAAGATCTTGCAAAATATTTGCTGCAAATAGTTTGCTAGACATGATTCATAGTCTATTGACTTTTGAGTTTAAAGAGAATTAATAAATTGAATGCACTACTATTCTTAAGAAGAGCCAAAATCCTAATGTTGGTGCTACTGCTTAGTTTAGACACATTTTGAAGTTATCGCTGATAAATGCACCAGTCTCCATCAAAGATTCAGATGGCATCTCAGTATGATTTCAGATAGAACTGATGGGACTGTCTGCATACTAAGAGATCAGTGATTGTGATAAACAGCAGTATCTGGACATATAAGGTGCAACGACTATAATGGGCTTTAATGTAACGTCGGAAAGATTTAACAGGTATTTTTGTTGTGACAGGAGATTTTTGACTCCACAGAAAAATTGCTGCAACCATTTGTGCCAGTTAGAGTAACAGTAAGTATAATGTATTTGTTTCTGATTAAAATATAATTTCAAACAAACATTTCATCCAATCGTATCAGCATTGTAATTGTAAGACCTTAATTTTTTTTGTTAATTACTTGCTGTCACGTAATTACTGAGCAGAGCATATTTCATCAATGGACAAGTCACAGCTATCTTGATCTATTTAAATGAAAGGTTGTGAATTGAAAAGACTTCGAAGCCACATTATGAAAAAGACGACTAAGGTGTTGAAAATCCATTGCTATGTGTTTTTAATAAGGTATAACAAATGAAAATCACTGTGGTGCTGGATTATTTGCAACATTGGGTTTAGAGAAACACAAAATTTCACCCATGAAAATTTCCCAAGGTGGTTAGCATCTATTGATTAGTGGAAGAGCAGTAGGGAAAGTTATTTGTGTATACTTAACAAACCGTAAGGATTTTCTTCAGAAATTCTAAAATGAATATTATGTAGTTTTTAAAAATCATTTAATTGGGTTTTACAGCTTTGATATATGGTTTCGTCATATCTAGATTGACACAGTTTTGTATTCTCCAGAATATTTTGTATTCTCCAGAACCTTGCTAAATATGCAGTTCCTGAAGCTTTATTGGTAACTAAACATCTGAGGATAATATTTCTCAGTGTTTTTAATGCTCAAAGTAGAACCTGGGGAATGTACAGATTTATGAATATATAATAATTGCATACTAATGTGCATGGACATTGAATTGTTGAATATGGCATTCCAATCAAATAATGTCATCCACTGGTTTACTATACCATCCTATACTAACTGCATGTTGTTTCTTATGCTGATCCCTGAAAGAAATATTCTATTCTTCCTTTGGAGTTGTAAATGTATTAAGCTGCAGCAAACAAATTACCTAAACGAAAAAGACCCTTAGCATTTGTAAAAGTAGGTTAATATTTGAAGCGGAAATGCTCCTTCAGAAACTATCGGGAGAATTTAATGGTTTTTCCAATGAGCCTGGCCACTGCAGGAGAGCTGAGGGCAATGCTGCCAGTGTTATTTCTAGAAGCAGCTTTGAATTGACACCCCAATTAGGAAGTGCTCTGCTTGCCATCAAATTTCCTGGCTTCATTGGTGGTAATTTTCTACCACACATTCCGCTGTTGAGCAGATGTCCCATCTATGAGAACAAATGTCCAAATGGAGGCTTGCAACTCTTCTGTAGCAGGTCACTGCTGGTATGGCAGGATAAAGATCACTGCTCTCATCCCCAATTGGACATGAGTAGGGTGATATAACTGGGAACAGTTAAAGTAGTCTTGAAGAAAATGAGGAGGAAGTGAGGACTGCAGAGTCGAGAGTGTGGTGCTGGAAAAGCACAGCAGGTCAGGCAGCATCCGAGGAGCAGGAGAATCGATGTTTCAGGCATAAGCCCTTCACCAGGAATGAAGAAGACAAGGCTGAATGCTATTATCAAGGGCAAGGAGGTGTCTTTCTGCTGGGGTAATTTTTGCCTCTGGTAGGAGTTTCCATTGGGCACAGATTCCATGAGTTTATAAGCATACATACATGGCATGCCCCATCCATTGCTGTTGCAATGCGTGATGGTGAAGTGAGTTCCTTAAGTCATGCCCTCAGGGCTTCAATTAGCCTTGGAGTAGAAAGGCTGCCCACTCCATATTTAATGCAGGAGAGTTGGGAAAGTGATGGGGTCTCCACTGGATGCCTTCCTGCTCTCTTAAACAAACCTTCCACCTCCAGGCTCACTTGTCAGAGAGCCATAAAGATGTACAGCATGGAAACAGACCCTTCGGTCCAACCCCTCCATGCCAACCAGATATCCCAACCCAGTCTAGTCCCATCTGCCAGCATCTGGCCCATATCCCTCCAAACCCTTCCTATTCATATACCCACCCAAATGCCTTTGAAATGTTGCAATCGTACCAGCCTCCACCACTTCCTCTGGCAGCTCAATCCATATACATACCACCCCCTGTGTGAAAAAGTTGCTCCGTAGGTCTCTTTTATATCTTTCCCCTCTCACCCTAAACCTATGCCCTCTAGTTCTGGACTCCCCGACCCCAGGGAAAAGACTTTGTCTATTTACCCTATCCATGCCCCTCATAATTTTGTAAACCTCTATAATATCACCCCTCAGCCTCCGACGCTCCAGGGAAAACAGCCCCAGCCTGTTCAGCCTCTCCCTATAGCTCAAATCCTCCAACCCTGGCAACATACTTGTAAATCTTTTCTGAACCCTTTCAAGTTTTACAACAACACCTTTCCGATAGGAAGGAGACCAGAATTGCATGCAATATTCCAACAGTGGCCTAACCAATGTCCTGTACAGCCGCAACGTGACCTCCCAACTCCTGTACTCAATACTCTGACCAATAAAGGAAAGCATACCAAACGCCGCCTTCACTATCCTATCTACCTGTGACTCCACTTTCAAGGAGCTCTGAACCTACACTCCAATGTCTCTTTGTTCAGCAACACTCCCTAGGACTTTACCATTAAGTGTATAAGTCCTGCTAAGATTTGCTTTCCCAAAATACACCACCTCGCATTTATCTGAATTAAACTTCATCTGCCACTACTTGTGATAACAGCATTAAATTCTACCCTACGTTTGTAGATGTGGGCATCAGCCAACACAGATTTAGATTAGATTGGATTAGATTACTTACAGTGTGGAAACAGGCCCTTCGACCCAACAAGTCCACACTGACCCGCCGAAGCGCAACCCACCCATACCCCTACATTTACCCCTTACCTAACACTACGGGCAATTTAGCATGGCCAATTCACCTGACCTGCACATCTTTGGACTGTGGGAGGAAACCGGAGCACCCGGAGGAAACCCACGCAGACACGGGGAGAACGTGCAAACTCCACACAGTCAGCCGCCTAAGCCGGGAATTGAACCCGGGTCTCTGGCGCTGTGAGGCAGCATTGCTAACCACTGTGCCACCGATTTATTGTGAAGTTCTGTATACTGAGCACAAAAGCATGAACATTTGATTTTAAGAGTGTTACCAGTCTATTTTAACAGACATATTTTGTATTAGAGCTACTTGGTGTTAGATATAATGAACTAACGTATAATTTTGTACTCACTTTAGGATGACCCTTCAGAGAAGATCACAAAACAGCCTCTAAGGGATCCAGTGCCTTACCTGCCACATTGTTCTTCATCTGAGCCCTCAATCTCACGACAGTGTAGACAGAAGAACAATGAACTAGCAAAGAAGACTGAAAAGGTAAATAGCTGAATATACGTACTGTTATGATTCTAGCTAATGGTAATATTGGACACGTCAAACTCCAGAGTGAAACTCCACTCTGACAGATAATTTATTTGATTTTTGCAGGTGGTCACTATAGTGTTAGTCATTGAAACATATGCACAAGAGGCACTGATGTTCTTTAATGCCAGAAAATTTGTTTATTTCACAAAAGATATAAAAGACAGTTAGAAAAATCTTAACCACAAACAGCAAAAAACAAAATTCCATTCTGTTTCCCAATACTATCCTTTTACAGCTACTCAATTCAAGAGGAATTTTACTCTTATCTAAACTGTTCAAGTTTTTTCTTAGCTTACTCTTTCCAATTTATTTTCCTTGGATAATTGACATAGTTTTTGGTCTCGTTCATAGTATGCTGGCATGAATCTTTCACAATTCTGATAGCCTAAACTATTGAAAGATTTGAAGATTTCCATACAAGGTCTCCTGGATTAGACAAACTAAAACACTTTAGCTAGAATGACTGATTTCTGTGAACTAAATGTTTGATTCTTCTAGTAAGCGAGACTGTTCCCCATCTGTACTGAACTCCTGATTCTTCTGAACTGAACTCAAAAGCTAAAACTAATAGCTTTCAGATCTATTGTAAATTCAGCAGGATAAATGTTCCATCGATTTAACATCACTAGGGTTTACTTTCATTTAACCTGTTTTCCTAAAGCTATTCTGACGTCTGGAGCAGGTAGGACCTGAATCTGGGCCTCCTGGTTCAGGGGTAGGGCCACTACTGCTGCACCACAAACACTACTAGGATTCTGCTAGGCACTTGACTGCAGTCAGCTGCTTACTTGGAATTGATGCACTTAAATCACTGCTCCAATAATATTTCTGATCCATTTGAAGGCAGAACTTATATAGAACTGACCCAGATTCATCTGCCTCTTTATTGAAGTTTTAAATCCCAAAATACAGTATGTAGACGTATCATTATGATATATTTAACAAAAAAGCTAATATGCTTTCTTCGAACCTAGGATAAATAATGTTACATTCCAATTTTCTTTGGAGCACAAGTGAATTAGTGTTCCCTGTTGTTTGTGAAGCTCATTATTCTCCAACTGCTTATATGCCAGACTTGGTTCCTACATTTCAGGGTTGTCCAACCTTTTTTGTTTGACAGGGTGAGCAACATTTCATCTTTTCTCTCACTCTGGGGACCAGTGAGCAAATTTCGAAGAGATGGGGTTTACTAGCCCAGTAAAATAAATTTTAAAATATCCAAAGCATTAAGTTGTCCATATAATAAAAATGGAGAAAGTGAGGACTGCAGATGCTGGAGATCAGAGCTGAAAAATCTGTTGCTGGAAAAATGCAGCAGGTCAGGCAGCATCCAAGGAGCAGGAGAATCGACGTTTCGGGCATAAGCCCTTCTTCAGGAATACTAAAATAAATCCTATAATAAAAATAACCATTAAAAAGTGCAAAACAGCAGAGCTAACTAATAAAACCCTTTTTTACCTCTTTGGCTAAAAGCAGAACTAGACAGAGAAAAAAATCTAGACCATAAGCCATGTTGACTATCCCTAATCAGTCCTTGCCTTTCCAAATACATGTACATCCTGTCCCTCAGGATTCCCTCCAACAACTTGCCCACCACTGATGACAGGCTCACTGGTCTATAGTTCCCTGGCTTGTCCTTACCACCTTTCTTAAACAGTGGCTCACGTTAGCCAACCTCCAATCTTCCGGCACCTGTAACTATTGCTGATAGAAATATCTCAGCCTCTGTCTCACAAACTTGATTGAGTTTTTTGAGGAAGTAACAAAGAGGATTGATGAGGGCAGAGCAGTAGATGTGATCCATATGGACTTCAGTAAGGCGTTTGACAACGTTCCTCATGGGAGACTGGTTAGCAAAGTTAGATCTCACAGAATACAGGGAGAAATAGTCACTTGGATACAGAACTGGCTCAAAAATAGAAGGGTTGTTTTTCAGACTGGAGGCCTGTGACCAGTGGAGTGCCACAAGGATCAGTGCAGGGTCCTCTACTTTTTGTCATTTACATAAATGATTTGAATGTGAACATAAGAGGTACAGTTAGTAAGTTTGCAGATGACACCAAAATTGGAGGTGTAGTGGACAGCGAAGAAGGTTACCTCAGATTACAACAGAATCTTGACCAGATGCACCAATGAGCTGAGAAGTGGCAGATAGAGTTTAATTCAGATAAATGCGAGGTGCTGCATTTTGGGAAAGCAAATCTTAGCAGGACTTATACACTTAAAGTCCAAGGGAGTGTTGCTGAACAAGGAGACCTTGGGGTGCAGGTTCAGAGCTCCTTGAAAGTGGAGTTGCACGTGCATAGGATAGTGAAGAAGGTGTTTGGTATGCTTTCTTTTATTGGTCAGAGTATTGAGTACAGGAGTTGGGAGGTCACGTTGCGGCTGTACAGGACATTGGTTAGGCCACTGTTGGAATATTGCATGCAATTCTGGTCTCCTTCCTATCGGAAAGATGTTGTGAAACTTGAAAGGGTTGAGAAAAGATTTACAAGGATGTTGCCAGGGTAGGAGGATTTGAGCTATAGGGAGAGGCTGAGCAGGCTGGGGCTGTTTTCCCTGGAGCTTCAGAGTCTGAGAGGTGACCTTTATAGAGGTTTACAAAATCATGAGGGGCATAGATAGGATAAATAGACAATATCTTTTCCCTGGGTCAGGGAGTCCAGAACTAGAGGGCATAGGTTTAGGGTGAGAGGGAAAAGATATAAAAGTGACCTAAGGGGCAACGTTTTCACACAGAGGGTGGTACATGTATGGAATGAGCTGCCAGAGGAAGTGGTGGAGGCTGGTACAATTGCAACATTTAAAAGGCATTTGGATGGGTATATGAATAGGAAGGGTTTGGAGGGATATGGGCCAGGTGCTGACAGGTGGGACTAGTTTGGGTCGGGATAACTGGTCAGCATGGACGGGTTGGACCAAAGGGTCTGTTTCCATGCTGTACATCTCTATGACTCTATAAGTTCCAATCACCAAGGAAGAGCCTGGGAACCAGGAATGAGCTCAAGAGTTTATTATGTATCACTCACCGTGATCTCTCTCTGGTGGACACATTCCAAGTTGGCCTCAGCTGATGTAAGTGGGGGTTGATAATAGCTTGCCCTTTAGCCTGGGATTTCCTCTACTCTCTACTTTGTGGATTTTATTTTATAGCTAGTATCGCCTTCCATTCAGTTTGTAGGATTAACAAAATGCAGAGAGTAGGAATAAATCTGTCATTCTCACATTGGCAGGCTGATTAGTGTGATACTGAAAGGGTCAATATTTAGGTCCCGGTTGTTCACCACATAGATCAATGATTTCGATATGGGGACTAAATATAATATGTCGAAGTTCTGAGAAAGGGTCACTGAGCCCGAAATGTTAACTTTTATTTCGCTTCACAGATGCTGCCAGACATGCAACTCCTGTTTTTGCTTCTGATTTACAACATCCACAGTTCCTTCAGTTTTTGTATGTCTAAATTTGATACAAAACTAAGTAGGAATGTGAGTTATGAGGAAGATGCAAAATGTTTCAGGAAGATAGTGGGCAGCACGGTGGCACAGTGGTTAGCACTGCTGCCTCACAGCGCCATAGACCCGGGTTCATTTTCTGCCTCAGGCGACTGACTGTGTGGAGTTTGCACGTTCTCCCCCTGTCTGCGTGGGTTTCCTCCGGGTGCTCCGGTTTCCTCCCACAGTCCAAAAATGTGCAGGTCAGGTGAATTGGCCATGCTAAATTGCCCGTAGTGTTCGGTAAGGGGTAAATGTAGGGGTATGGGTGGGTTGCGCTTCAGCGGGTCGGTGTGGACTTGTTGGGCCGAAGGGCCTGTTTCCACACTGTAAGTAATCTAAAAAAAATTTGGACAGGCTTAGTGATTGGGCAGGAACATGACAGATGGAATATAATGTGTAAAAATGTGAGGTTATCCACTTTAGTAGGAAAACTAGGTATGCAGAGTATTTCGAAAGCATTGAGAGGCTGAAAGATGTGAATGTGCAAAGGGACTTGATGTCCTTGTTAATAAGTCACTGAAGGCCAACATACAGATTGAACAATCTATTAGGAGGGCGAGTCAAATGTTAGCCTTTATTGCAAGAGAATTTGCGTACAGGGGTAGTGAAGTCTTGTTTCAACTGTATAGGAGCTTGGTTAGACTGCATCTGGAGTACTGCTTTAGTCTTCTTATCCCAGGAAAGATATTATCACAGACAGAGTGCAACAAAGTGGTGGGCGGCACGGTGGCACAGTGGTTAGCACTGCTGCCTCACAGCGCCGGAGACCCGGGTTCAATTCCCGCCTCAGGCGACTGACTGTGTGGAGTTTGCACATTCTCCCCGTGTATGCGTGGGTTTCCTCTGGGTGCTCCGGTTTCCTCCCACAGTCCAAAGATGTGCAGGTCAGGTGAATTGGCCATGCTAAATTGCCCGTAGTGTTAGGTAAGGGGTAAATGTAGGGGTATGGGTGTGTTTCGCTTCGGCGGGTCGGTGAGGACTTGTTGGGCCGAAGGGCCTGTTTCCACACTGTAATGTAATATAAAAAGGTTCACCAGGCTTGTTAACTGGACTATCCTATGAAGAGATTGGGCAAACTGGGCCTGTATTCTCCATAGTTTTGAAGAATAAGATGTGATCCTATTGAAACCTAAAAGATACTTAGGATGGCAAATACAGTTAAGGTATTTCCCCTGGCTGGTGATCTAGAACCAGGGAATGCCATTTAGGACTGGAATGAGAAATATTTTTTACTCAGAGGAGGGTGAATCTTTGGACTTCTTTACCTAAGAGGGCTTTGGAAGCTCAGTCTTTGAGTATGTTTAAAGTTTATAGATTTCTGATTACCAGTGGTGCAAATGGTTACGGAGATAATATGTGTAAAAGCCATTGACGTGCTTGATCATATTAAATGGCAGACCAGACTCGACAAGCTGAATGGCCTACAACTGTTCCGATGTTCCTACTCACTCACTCATGCAGTCGGCCACCTACCCAGCTTGTCACTTGTTCACTCACCCACTCAGGATCCCAGTCATTCTCCAAGCTAATCAACCTCTGCCCCAGCCACTCATTCACCCACCCACTCCTCTCCATGTCCATGCTAGTCACGCATACAGTCAGCAAGGTTTAATGATTAATGTTGCTGAGTTTACTAGTAAGTCCATCAGAACTAAATTTGGGAGGAGGGGACAGCCCCTGACTGGAGAATCTTCTTTCAATGTCTCTAGTTACAGCTTCTTTCACAGTCTTCCAGCTATGCTTAAAGTACCTTTATAGATTAGATTAGATTGCTTACAGTGTGGAAACAGGCCCTCGGCCCAACATGTCCACACCGACTTAAAACAAGATTTGGGAAGTAGAAATTAATTTGTCTTCACGGCACAATATAATCATAGTTCCATGTTGGTTGTCTGCATGTTACCTGTTGCATAAGCCTGCAATGTATAGTATCAAGGGTAATCAGGAATAGGCAGAAAGCTCTGGCCCAGCTAGCATTTATCACGTCCCATGAAAGAATTAAAAATTCCCTTACCTACCATCATCTCATTTCTAGAATCCACACAGTGGTTTGAACAGGTGGAGGTGATTTTTATCATTTTAAATAATGTTTTTAAATCTTCAGGTGAAAACATCAGCTCCTAGACAATTACCTGCTCTACCACATGATGAGCCGAATGTTTACATAAAGAAACTGCAGAATAATCCCGATAAAATTTTTACATCAATGGCCAACTCAAAGAATAATGAAATTGGAGCCTCACAGGTTTGTATGTTGATGATTCTCTTCTAATATATTGAGAGCTTTATAACCATTTTCACAGAGACTCATTACTCTTTGCATTGTGCTGTATCTCACTTAGGCTAATTCGATTATTCTTGGGTGCATGGCATTAAGATTAACTTTATGAGGAGTGCAGCAGTCAGGAGGGTAGGAAAAATTCATCTTGCCTAGCGTAGGACCACATGTGACTTTGACTCTCTGTTACCATCAATCAGGGAGAAAAAAATCCAAAGCATTTCTAGTCATTGTTTGCATACGATATCTTAATGTTACATAATCATTGATGGAGGATTTCTACTTGACACTTATTTTGGATTGAGTATCACCAACCACTCCTATATGTAAACTTGTTGCACTCTAAGGGTGGATTTTTCTGGGAGAGCATATAACCCACTATCCCACTACTGTACTGAGAAAACTTGCTATATCGCCCACCAGCTCGCTCATTAAGAGCTGATTGGCTTGTTTCTCAGCAAGTTGCAGGCCTTGACACTGGTTTCCTGGGTTGTCCGAAGCTGCCAGCCAATCAGAGGCAGGAGCTTGCGATCCTCAAATCTGCCAGTCAAATCCTACTCTACAGAGGATCCAGCATTATCAAGGCATGTACTTCTTGTAATCATCTTTGGGGGTGGGGAGTCTGATGAAAGAGCAAGGGAGTCATGCCACCATGACTCCCACACCTGTTCCCCGATTACCCTCCAGACCCACCAAGAACGCAGATGATTGGAGAGGTCCTAGGGAGTGTTGTTGAACAAAGAGACCTTGGAATGCAGGTTCATAGCTCCATTAAAGTGGAGTCGCAGGTAGGTAGGATAGTGAAGGCATTTGGTATGTTTTCCTTTATCGGTCAGAGTATTGAGTACAGAAGTTGGGAGGTCATGTTGCAGCTGTACAGAACATTGGTTAGACCACTGTTGGAATGTTGTGTGCAGTTCTGGTCTCCTTCCTATCGGAAAGATGTTGTGAAACTTGAAAGGGTTCAGAAAAGATTTACAAGTATGTTGCCAGGGTTGGAGGATTTGAGCTATAGGGAGAGGCTGAACAGGCTGGGGCTGTTTTCCCTGGAGCGTCAAAGTCCAAGTTTACAAAATTATGAGGGGCATGGATGGGATAAATAGACAAAGTCATTTCACTGGGATGAGGGAGTCCAGAACTAGAGGGCATAGGTTTAGGTGAAAGAGAAAAAATATGAGAGAGTCCTAAGGGGAAACTTTTTCATGCAGAGGGTGGCACAAGCTTTAAATTGCCAAACTGATTTACTAAATCGTAAAACAAAAATAAAATGGTTTGGATGCTGCAAATACTCTGCAGACTGTTTATGACCTTTAAGACTCCTCATTGAATTCAGTGATTTCCGATCATGATCCCTTATTCCACTAATTTGCTCCAGTTTTGATAACAGGTCATCAACCTGAAACATTGATTCAGGGATTCCAATGATTAAATACTTGTTTCAGCAGTGTAGACTGGAATTTCACATTGGGAACATGCAGAATTCCTGATTCAGCTGATTCTGAAGGAATTGCACAGGAAGTTGAAAATTTCAATGTACAGCACCCTCTGCATCTTGAACTCTTAAAAAAAGCCCCTTAAAATTGAAGAATTTCAAGGGTTTCCACTCACTTAAGCTTAATAGTTACTCAGGTAAAGTTAGAGCATTAAAATTCTACTCCAGCCTCCGGGCAAAGATTAATCTGTACCAACTGATTTCCTTCCGTCTCAACTAAAAATGCTCTCCCCAATCAAGACTGGACATCCATAAGTGCTGTGGACTATCAGTAGCAGCAGCAGATTGTGACATTCTTTGTGACTGTGACAAAGATAAACCATCCTTTTCACTATTCTTGACTTAGTCACATCCTTTGGCGTGGTTGACCGCAGCATCCTCCTCTCCGCTGATACATCCAGTTAGATGGACTATGCTTGACTGGTTTTATTCAACTGTAGCCAGACTAAATCTTGCACTGATTTCTATTCCCATTTCTGCACTGTTGTCTGTAGTGTCCCACTCTCATTCTTGTCTTTGTTACTTGTAGACTTGATTATTCCAGTGCACTCTAATAGGCCCTAAACTCTGAAATTATCTTTCTACTTCTTTCCACTTGTCTATGTCACTTCTTTCCTTTAATACTCTCCTTCTAGCCTCCATCTTTGATTAAACGTTTGTTCATTTGACATAATACCTCATGTGGCTGGATTAATTTTTAAAATGCTCCTGTTAAATATCTTGGGACATCCAATGGACAAGTGAACAAAGTAGTAATGGCACTCTATAGAATTAAATAGAATTAAAATTTCACTCTAAAATTGTTTTGTTTTACTATAGGATCGTCCATTATCCGCCAGAGAACGAAGGAGATTAAAACAATCTAAGGAAAACTTCCCTCATTCAGGTATCCACTGAATGGTTTATTTTCTCTCTTGGAGGTATTGACTCTTTATATGGCACATTTCTACAGATGTCACAATCCTCATGATATTAGCTCATATAACAGTTATTCAAGTTTAAACCTTTACAGTAATTGTTGATAGTCCAACCCTGACCTTAATTGAGGTCATAGGCGAATCGCTGCACAATTTCTGATTTTTGGTTTTCATGGTCAAGGATTCCAGAGGGCAACTTCAGAACTCCTGCCTCTGCATGAATTGAGGATTAACTCCAGGACAACCAAACTGAAAACTTGAGCTAATCAGTGGAAAAGAATCCTATGTAGCCACAGTGTATGACTCTTTCTTTACTTTCTCCATTGTAGGTGTCTGATCTGAAAAACTGGTATAAAGGTTTTCCACCTAGATTGACATCATAAGATTTCTACTAGTACCAGCCCATGTCCTTTTTCAAAGATGTCATATTTGACTCAAACGTTGAATCTGGAGGGATAAACACAGATGTTGCCAGAGCTGCTGGGTTTCTCCAGCTCTTTCAATTTTTATTTCAGATTTCCAGCATTAGCAGTGCTTAATTTTATTGCTTAATCCATTCTGGTGTCTGGATAGCAACATTCCAAGTATGCTTCTACAGTTGAGTTGCCTTCCCCCACTTATATGAACAGGAAGGGTTTAGAGGGATATGAGTCAAATGATGGCAAATGGAGCTAGGTCAGATTGGGATGTCTGGTCAAGTGTGGACGAGTTGGACCAAAGGATCTGTTTCCATAATGTATGAATCTATGATTCTATGAATTCTGGTTGTAAAATTACACTAATTCCAATTGTTTACATTTGCTCAACAGTTTCCACTTCAAGAAGGAGTTCACATTGTGGAGCTTTAGAAGCAAACTCTTACACAGAGAACCAAAAGGTGAAAGTCAGCCAATCCTTATCAGATATCACCACCTATCATGGAAAGGTGATGTTATGATCATTAGAATTTATTGTATTCTGTGCCATTTACATTACAGTAAGTCACATTAAGTAAAACCTTTTGCATATGAGTGCATGATCTCCTCCTGGAAACCATTGAAGAAAATAATTTTTCGTTAAGTATTATGACAAACAGATTTTTAATTAGTAAAGGACTCGAAGATTATAGAGGAAAGACAGAAAAGCAACATTGAGGCCTATCAGTTCAGCCATGATCTCATTGATTGGCAGAGCAGAGTTGACAGGTTGAATGGCCTACTTCTGTTCCTATGTCATATGGTCTTATGAATTTAAAGTTTAATTACTTTCCATTGTTCTGGGAATTTGGAGCCTTCTCTGTCTCTGCTGGTTAAACTTTAAAATAATTTTTTTCTGTTTGTTTTATAGTTATTCATAACATGTTATGCTGGGGAGTTTTTTTAAAAAAAGCAAGTCTTAATAAAATATTTCTGTAGCAAGCAACATTTGGAATATTATTTAAATCATTTAAGGTCTTTACAATGCAGTCTCTTTTTAATTGCAAGTTAGTTGATTCTTGTATATATCTTGTATGTGAGCACACACTCTAATTTTTATATAAAAACAAATTGTTGTAGTATTCAATCCCCTAAATGGTGACCAAAAATTCTACAATGCTATGTTTAAACAAAATAGTTCTTTACTCCTCTAAACATTAGCTGTGGTAGCACATTTTCTATTATGTAGTGTAACTGAATAACCTGCAATTCATAGCAAGAACTACCATGAGAGATTGAATCTGTACAAAACTCTTCCATCTATTGTGTATCAGTTATTTTCTGGTGCCCCAGATTTTAATACATGCAGATAACATTAATTCAACACGAAATCACAACTGAATGAATGGAAAACCATTAAGCAATTTGGGATGAAAAGTACCAATTAAGGTGAACCAAGCAACTATAATAGAAACCAATCAAAAGTGGTGCGCACAATAAGATGCAGTGACTGAACATGCACAGAAGAGAAGGGGCAACCAGGAATGTCTTTCGGAATTTTCTTTTGGAATAATTTTTAAACCATCATCTATTCCTCGCTCTGGGAAACAGATAATATTTTCAAGGTCTAAAAGTTTCGATATTAAAATTTTGTGCCCTAATACTGTGACAGTATAAATGAGATATTGTAAAATCTGAATTGATATATGCTTATCCTCAAGTTTAAAAGTGAGGCTGTTCAGTACTTCAGTATTTTCGGTAGAAATCTGAATGACTGTAAATAAGTACTTTTTGGTGATTTTTCATTTTAGATAAATAATTGTAAGGATGTGGTGAACAAAATCCTAAATAATTGTAGTATTTTTGAAAATAACAACATTGTTCACGCAGTTCTTCCTCCATCGTTTTGAGGAAGTCTTTGTGCACAAATTTAACTCTTGTTTCTGTCTGGACAGATGCTGAGTTTCTCCAGCATTTTCTGTTTTTATTTCAGATATCCAGCAGCCACTGTATTTGCTTTTACTTCCTACATAGTAGTCACTGTACAATCTCAAGTTTTAAAAGTTACACCCTTTTCAAAACAAAATACTGAAGCAAATTGTATTGTAAGCAACATTTTGTTGCAGATTTTGAATTAATTTATTAATTGTTTTATTTTTATTTTAACAGGTCGTGAGTGAGTCATCCCCTCACCTTTCAGATGATGATGAATATTGCTCTTCAACCAGCTCAACTGATAAATCAGAGGGGGATTGCAAAGAAGGGTAAATACTTAAACTTTTTGTTATATGGTGATATTCCCAGTTTGGGAATCAAGGAAACCACACTTATGTCCTAAAGATAGAATTGGATAAACATTGTTTGAGTTTCCTTCACTAGTAATAGCAGACAATGGTTAATCCATTTAGAAACAGTGAAGTGAGTCAGTATATCATTAAAAACAAAATATTGCAGATGCTGGAAATCTGAAATTAAAGCAGAAGGTGCTGGAGGAACACAACAGATTTGGCGGCATCCATGGAGAAAGAAGCAGTATCAGTGTTCCAAGTGCAATAGTACTGATCTGTACTGATGAAGAGTCATATCAGACTTGAAATTTGGACTCTCTTTTTCTCTCTATGGAGGCTGCAAGATCTGAGTTTCTCCAGCACTTTCTGTTTGTTTGTTTGTGTGTTTGAGTGTCGACTTTTACCAATAATGCATAGATGATTCATCAGTACAATGATTAGTATCATAGGATTGACATTGTCACACAATTTTAATCATGAAACAATTTTAAAAGAATTGTGCAAAGTAGACAAAATGTCTGCATTCTAAAGGCAATTGATGCAATTTCAATGATTGAAACAACCAGGGCAGCTTCAACCTATTAAGTTTTGATGAAAGAAAAGAGAAACTGGAGTTAATTAATCTTGAGTGACTGAGATGATCTTACGCAGAAAAGAACCTCCCCAACAAAGGCATGGACACCAAAATTTAACAGGACTTCCAGTGTGTCAGTAAGCCTTTAGCAAATTAAGGAAAACGGGGCCAGTAAATCATTTCTGAGACTAATCTAATGGTTTTCTAGCCAACAATGATCTCTGCATAATATGGAGTTTGGAAACTTGGGACAGTGTACAGAAGTACCACCTAACCATGTCTTCACGAAACCTTGAAAAGTGGGTGACAAGAAAGGTAGTCTAACAGCTCCATTATCTCCCAAGCCAACATACCCAGCACTGAGGTGCTAAAAACTTAAAATTTAGCTGAGCAGATCATGTGATTCGTATCTCCAGTACTTGTATGGGCAAGTGTCCTACTCTGAATTCATTGCATGAGACTCCCTGCTTTAGTGATGTCGTCAAAGCATCTTTGAACAGGTAAGACATCAACGAAAGTAGAGTTCTGTTTAGGAGAGCACTGAACACAGCAAGAGGCAAACATTTTAAACATTGGAGAGAACACACAAACCAAGCACTATCTGTAACACGTGGCAAAGTCTGCAGATCATGCATTGAACTTACTTATGATGTCCGAACCCATCAATTCAGAGTGAAAATATGTCTTCCTCTATCTGAAAGAACTGCCTAAGAAAGACAACCACTTTCCCATCCAGTATGTATAATCAACAAACCTGGAGGCATATCATTAGTCCCTTTAACTAATATAGATTGTTAAAAGCTGAGGCCTCAGTGCTGATACTTGTGGCGCACGACTTGTAACAGCTTAAAACATTTAGCCACGTTTTCTCTCCCATTGCCATTTTCAGTCAGGTTTCTTGAATGTGTAAAAATCTCAGTAATTTCCATAAAATTGCACACTGCTGTTTTCTAAACCTTTGCTATTTATTTTCTAGTAAATCTGATTCCAATGAAATGCATGATCTGGTAAAATTGATGACGCAAACATTAAGCATGGATTCAAAAGATATGTGTAGAGAAAATCTAATGCCTGCTCCAAAACCAGAATTCCGATTACAGCGGAGGTATAGAGATACCCTGATTCTTCACGGGAAAGCTAAGGAAGATCTGGAGGATTTTTGCTTCAATGATTTTCCAATTGGTGTGTAACAGTCAGAAATGTTATCACATGTTTAAAGTATTGTTTATTCTATAAGTGAATTGATTGAATCATTTATTTAAAATTTAGCTTTTTCCAGTTGAAGCAGCTGAGACATAAGTAAAATTAGAAGTTAGCCTAAGTTTAACATTGCTGTAATATATTTCAGCTTGCCACGTTCTCAAGGGCAACTGGGGATAAGCAATAAATGTTGGCCTAGCCAGAAAAGCCTACATCCATGAATGAATTAAAACAAAATGCACTATTAAGCTATTTCCTGTTCCTTATTTTGTTTAGAAGTTTTATCTGTACCAGAGAAGATCAAAAGAACAATTCAAGCTCTAAGAACAGATGTTGTAAAAGGACTAGGAGTAAAACTTTTGGAAAAAGTATATAACATTATGGAAGATGCTGATGAAAAGAGGAGAGAGGTAGGCTCCTTAATATTCTATGTTCATTTAATCTTCTGAGGAGTTCTTAATTTGCCTTCAGGATCAGTAGCTGGTTACTTAACACTGATCTGATTTATGTAACCATTTCAGGAATGCCTGCAGGAGCACATGGGTGAAGAATTATATCAGAATTACAGTATGAAGGTCCAACAACTAAAGTTCTTTGAAGATCATTCGAACTTTTGACTCCATGGTATTGAAAATTACTTAATAAGTTTGTTCAATTTAAAAAGTGCCTTTTTATGGGCATTGATCAGTTGCAATATGTGTCTATCACACCTGGAAAACTCAGTTGTCTAAATGCAAGCAGACTGAACTTGGATTTTTTTTTAACTTTTGCACCATGCAATGGCCAACATAGAAACGAGACAAAGGATCATGAAGCATTGGACTCAATGTTCACCTAGCCATGTTGTTTTCGGTTTGTGAATTAAAATGGCTTTTGTATCATATCTTCACATCGTCAGCTTACTGTGTTGTGAAATATTGGATGATTAGTTGAATATGTATTACAGTTTTGTTGACATACGGTTGATATTTTCTATCAGAGTTATTTCGCATATAGATAAGTACTGTCCATCACAGAATTTACTACAGGTATGTCATCAACATGCTTAAATGATCCAAATATGTTGTAAAATGCTAAGTTCACTCATAGCTCAATTTGAAACCTTTGCAGTTAGTTAATTCATAACCACAAATTATTTGTTTTTACAATTTGCCCAAACACCACAGGATATACCTTAAGGGAACATTTTACAAGAAACTCCATAGGAGCAGTCCTGGTTTTTCGGCAGTTATCCGCTGAGTGGCAAGTTACTTGTTTTTTTTGTCCTATAATTTTCTAAGTTTCTGCTGCAAGATAGTTTCAGCTGACTGTTACCTCACAGTTGTCAGTACTTGGTAGATTTAGAAAATGAACAGCCAAAATGTCCTAAAATAAAATACACATTCATTTTCATAATTAACTGCCAATTCTGGATTACGTTCTTTTTCTAGTCCAAAGGGCCAAAGCCACTTTAGTGCTTTTTGACACCATCCAACTGAGATGAAGTATCTATCATTGACTAGATTAAATCTTGTATACTTCTTATCCGTATTGTTCCAGGTGGCCAAGTGGTACTTGGATTAGTAATGCACAGGTCCAGGTTAATGCGCTGAGGACATTCAAATCTCTCAGCAGCACCTGGTGGAACTTAATTAATGAACCTAAAATATAATGCTTCTTATTAGTGGTGAGTATGAAACCTACCTGGTTTACTAATGCTTTTTAAGGAACTGAATCTGTTGTCCTTACTGATCTAGACTAAGTATGACCCTGGATCTAGCACAATGAGGTTAAATCTTTAATACCCTCTGAAATGGCCTAGTAAGCTATTTAGTTCATGGGTAATTAGAATCTGAGACTAAATGCTGACCTTAACAGTAACACCCACATTCCACAAAAGAATAAAAATGCCATGCTAAACAATATATTTTCACAATCTACAAGTTAGCATTCTAACAAGAGTATAATTTTAAGTTCTATGCGCAAACAAAAGCAGAAAATCTTGTGTATCTAAAAAAGTTGATCGTCTGAATAAATGAAAATTATACACTACAGATTCAAGAATTTAGGAAAAAAATGATGTGGGCAGAAAAAGAAGGCATGAGAATATAAATATGCATTTCAGTGCAAATATTAGCCAAATCAGACTTGTACTTGCAATGAGGAGGGAAACAAGTCATAGAGTCACAGAGCTGTACAGCATGGAAACAGAAGTGAGTAGAAGTTCATAAGCATTTTCCATATGCAGGATTTACTTGGTGTAAGGATTTGTTCTATTCTTTCATCCACTGGCTTGTGCTTGAAGTAATTTCCCACAATAATAGTTTCACCTCTAACCAGACCAATATTATACCTAGAAAGATCATGTGATCTGTGTACATTCTGCATTGAAGCACAGCTTTCAAACATAACTGAAAATATCTACATTTTCAATTAGGTTTGTTGTATTTATTTTTAACTGTACTTTGTAGGATTTGTGAACTTACAAAGTTGTATTACAATATTTGTTATAAAAATAAAAATAATGTATAGTTTCAAAAGTAAACTATGTCACAATTTCACCTGAGTTTCCTATGTGTTATGACAATGCATACCTCTGAAGTTATTTATCTAATTGATTTATTTTATTGTTACAGTTCAGTCACTTAGAAACAGAATAATGTACCTTTCAAACATAGAACTCCCAACTAGAAAAGATTGGGTTCATGTGACAATTTTACCTAACTTCACCCTCTGCCTGTAAATTTGCCTCTCCCACAGATGTTAAGAGTTTGAAAAAAAAAGTTGGAAAATATTTTTCAACATAGGTAGCATAAAGTGTTAGTATCTGTTCATGTTCAAGCAGGATATGTTTATTATTCCATTTTCAAATATTATTGAAGTTATATAACTTTTGTTTCTCATCGTAATTGTATAATATTTATTTGGAACACTGACATATCAATTTTATACAATAACAATTCTTACAGCTCCCACTGATTACATTGTTTGAGAGTCAGTTGTTAATTTGAATTTAGTTGAACTGAATCTAATGAATTCAGTTAAATTAAGTGAGTTTGTACAAATGATTTTTCTTTATTGTTTATAACAAGTTTTTGTACTTGAATTCTTTAAATGTAAGTATTTGACAATTTTAAAAAAGTGGTATTTGCTATGAGCAATAAAGTATACTTTATTTTAATTTTTATTATGTTCACTCAGAATGTATGAATAAAAGGTAAGTAAAGAGCATTTTGCAATTTTTTTAGTTATTTATAATATTTTAAAGAGTTATATAACTCTTAAATTATACCAAACAATTACACTAATTCATCATTCAGGTTTGAAGACTGTACCAGTCATTCTATAAGTTAAATGCAAATTTTAATATGGTATGGTATAGTATTGATGTACTTTGTGCCACATTTTAAAATCAATCGTTCGTAAAAATCCTAAATTAAGCTAATTGCTTAATCATACTTATCAATACGATAATCCTATATAAACAAACACCACAGAAAGTCATTTGGTCCATTGAGTTTGAGTTGGTTTCCTGGAAAAGCAATGAAGTTAATTCTATTTCCCCACCTTTTCCCCATAGCTAAGCAAAATGTTTTGCCTTCAACTATTTCTTTTTGAAAACCACAACTTGAATTGCTTATACCACCCTTTCATAAGACCATAATAAATAGGAGTTAGGAGTAAGCCTTTCAACTACTCAAGCCTGCATGACATTCTATAATCTCATAACTGATCTGCCCCAGGGCTCATCTCATCTTCTATGGAAGCTCCTCTCAGCCTTCAACTTCTCAATACTTCAAAAGTATATACTCGATCTCATGTAAAAGTCTACCCCCAATTTTTGGCCACATAACCTGGAATTTTCCATATATTTTGTGTAAAAGTCGACCCTAGTTCTTCACAGATAACAGATCAACCTTTATGAGTCAGTGTGCTGGCTGTCATGTCCCGATCCAGCTTACCAGTCTGCTAGTTGCTCCACTCTGCTCCCAGTGTTCCAGTCCGCTGGCTGCTGTGTTCCCCTCCGGGTTTTGCGAATTACCATAATTTGTTTTTCTCTCTGTATTTGTTTCAAGATCAATTGGGCTTTTGCTAATGATACGGTATGAATTTTGACAGGCAATAATTTCAGTCTCTCATCAGTAGTATCCATGTAATAGTCAATCCCATAAATTTAACTTTAAAAAGTCATCCAAAATTTGACTATTACTCAGTATATAATGTATCTGCAGCTTATTTAAATATTCAGTAATTCAGCTTCCAGAACTCCCTGGGACAGAGGAATCCAGGCATTTACTATCCTCTGAGAGAAATTTCTTCGCATCTCAGTTCTAATTGGAGTTCCGTTATTCTGTAATTATTTTCCCTAATTTGAGATTCTCCACTAGTGGAAATATCTTCTCAACATCTATCCTGTTAAGTCCCCTCAATTTTGAATGTTTCAATGAGATCACCCCTCAATTTTCTAAATTCTAGTGAATTGTTTAGCTGTTCTTCAGTTAACACCTTCATCCCAGGAATCAGAGTTCAAAATGTATAGCATTGGAAAAGCACAGCAGGCCAGGCAGCATCTATGGAACAGGAGAATCAATGTTTCAGGAGCCGGGGGGAGGAGATATTAGGAAACTAGTGAAGTCGATATTGATGCCATGTGGTTGAAAGGTCCCAATACGCAAGATGAGGCGTTCTACTGCAGTCATCAGGTGGCTTGTATTTGGCAGTGCAGGAGGCCCAGGACTTAATACCTATTGCAGAGTGGGAGGGGAGGGGGAAGGGAAGATGGTGGAGGTGGGGACTAAAAGTGGTTGGGTTGTTTAGTGCCTGTGTCCCAGAGGTGTTCCCTGACACGTTCCATGAGTTGTATCCTGTAAGTGCAAGCAACGGACACAGTAGATGAGGTGTTTAGATGTGCAGGAAAATCTCTTCTGGATGAGAAAAGCTTCTTTGAGGCCTTGGACGGAGGTAAGGGAGGAGGTGTGGGTGCAAGTTTTACCCCCCTCACGGCAGCAAGGGAAGTTGCCCAGTGTGGTGGGTGGGTTGGTGAAGGGCGTGGACCTGATGAGGGAGTCACTGAGCGAATGGTCTCTGTAGAATGCAGATAGGGGTACGGAGAGAAATATATCTCTGGTGGTGGGTCTTGATTGGAGGTGGCGGAAATGGCAGAGGATGAAGCACTATATACAGAGATTAGGGGATGGAAGGTGAGGACCAGGGGATTCTATTCTTGTTGCGGTTGAGGGGTGGGGTTTAAGGGCGGAGGTGTGGGACATGGAGGAGATGCACTGGAGGGCATTGTTGATCACGTGGGAGGGGAAATTATGGTCCTGGAAATCAGAGCCATCTGGGACATCCTGGAAAGGAATTACTCCTGGGAGTAGATACGGAGGAGGCAGAGGAATTGGGAGTAAGGGATTGCATTTTTACAGGTGGAAGGGGTGAAGGTGGGAGTGGGTGGTGTCTTGAACATATGGGGGGAGTTCCTGGACAAGGGGGGGTGGGACGGTGTCGAGGTATGAGGAGATAAGTTCAGATCAAGAGCAGGTGGAGACAATAGGTCAACTGGGTCAGGTTTGTGGATTTTGGGTATGGTAAAATTGGACGGGTGCGGTTGGAGGAGGTGTCTGAGTTGGCGCCTGGCAGAAGCCCCCTCAACCAAGATCCCACCTCCCAGATCATCCACAACCTCATCAGCTCAAAGGACCTCCCATCCACAGCTTTCAACCTCAGTTCCGCAACCCCACCCCTCTTATCCAAAATCCATAAACCTGACTGCCCTGGTCAACCTATTCTCTCCGCCTACTCCTGCTCCACCAAACCTATCTCCTCATATCTCACTACCGTCCTGTCCCCCTTTGTCCAGGAGCTCCCCACATACATCGAGACACCACCCATGCCCTCTACCACCTCCATGAGTTTTGCTTCCCCAGCCTCATCATCACCATGGACATCCAGTCCCTTTACACCTCTATCCACCATGGTGAAGGCCTCCAAGCCCCCTCAATATACTGGCATGGATAAAAGATAGAAGCTGACAGTAGGTATAAACGAGTCTTTTTCAGATTGGCAAGTCATAATGGGATCAGTGCATGGATCTCAACTGCTTATAACTTACATAAATGACTTAAATGCAGGTTGCAAGGTATGGTTACCACATTCTGTAATAACCTTTGATGTGCTACCGTATCAAATGATTTCTTAAAATCTAAATACAGTACATCTAATCTTTCACTTTTACCCACAGTGTTACCTAGAGTCATGCAGCATGGATACAGACCCTTTGGTCGAAATCATCCATGCCAATTAGATATTCTAAACTGATTTAGTCCCATTTGGCAATATCTCTTTCAACCCTTCCTATTCATACACGCATTGTATCTGCCTCCACCACTTCCTCTAGTTTGAGCTCCCCTATCCTGGGGGTAAAAAAAGACCTTGGCTAACTGTGCCCTTCATGATCTTATAACCCTCCATTAGGTCACCCCTCAGCCACTGATGCTCCAGGGAAAATAGCTCCAGCCTATTCAGCTCCCTAGAGCTCAAACCCTCCAATTCTGGGAACATTCTTGTAACTCTTTTCTGAGCCCTTTCAAGTTTAACAACATCTTTCCTATTGCAGAGAGTACAGAATTGAATGCAGTATGCTAAAAGGGGCCTTACCAATGTCCTACACAGCCTCAGCATGCTAACTCCAATACTCAATGCACTGGCAAGTGAAGGCAAGCACGCCAAACACCACCTTCACCACCATGTCTACCTGCAACTCCACTTTTATGGAACTATGCACTTGCACCCCAGGACACTACCAGTTGTATAAACCCCACCCTGGATTGCCTGACCAAAATGTAACACCTCACATTTATCTATATAAAACTCCATCTGCCACTCTTTGGCTCAATGGCCTATTTGGTAAAAGTTCTGTTGTACCCTGAGATAACTTTCTTTGCTGTCTACTACACCACTACTTGTGATGTTATTCAAACGTACGAACCATACCTCTTATATTCACATCAAAGTAATTTATATAAATGATGAAAAGCAGTAGACTCAGCTCCGATTCTTGTGGAACCCTAGTTGGATAAATAACCCACTACCACCACCCTCTCCGACTGTCAAGCCAATTTTGTATCCAATTAGCTAGCTCCCCCAAAACCCATGTGATCTAACCTTGTTACCAGACTATCAAATGGAACCTTGTTGAATGCCTCTTCAAACAACTTCATGAGATTGGTCAAACATGATTTCCCTTTAAAAATATCATTTGAAATATCTAAGCATATTTCTATAATTCCCTTACTCATTTTTTTTTTGTCCTATGACAGTTATTAAGCTAACTAGCCTTGTTTTCGGTTTTTGGTCTCCATCTTTTGAGTAAGAGTTACATTCGCTTTCTTCCAATCTAAATGAACTATCCCCGTATCAAGGAAACTTTAGAAAATTAAAATCAGCACATTGATTATCTCATTTACCACTCTTTTAAAATGCTGGGATGAAGTCTATCAGGACCCGGGCACTTGTCAGTAATGACTCATCAGTGATAACTGATTTCCCAAAGTTCCTCCTTCCATTCTATTTACTGATTCATTGCTGCTTCTGAGATGTTGCTTTTAACCTCAATACTGAAAATTAATGCAAAATATCTGTTTAGTTCATTTACTATCTTGATATTTTCCATTATTAATTCTCCAGCCTCATCTTCTACAGGACCAATGCTCACTTCATTAACTCTATTCTTCCTTGAGTGTTTGGAGTAATGCTTTGATAACTCTTTATATTTTTGGCTAGCTTTCTTGTCCTGAAGTTTCTCCTTTATTAATTTTATTTCAATTATAATTGTCCTTTCTTTTTAAAAATACCTTTTGACCCACTTCTCTCTCCCTCAAACTGAATGCAAAATTCAATCATATAACATTATTGCTATGATCACTGGGAACATAGGTTCAAAACCCACAATGGCAGATGGTGAAATGTGAATTCATAAAAAGCCGTAATAAAAGCTTGCTCAGTGGCAACCATACAAATACACTTGGTTTCCGTGGAATGCTGAAATGACTAAATGTGAAGAATTAACATATTCAAAGATGGTAGTGCCTGGATCAAAGAAAATTATTTTTTGTAAGGATGATTGCTAAGACTTGAGAAGATAGAATGTACATGTACTTTGTTTTGAGAAATAATTTAGAAATTAAAAAACTTCAAGTTGGAAGCAGTTTAAAAGAGATGCAATTGATTTTATAGTTAAAGCATATATGACTAAGTGATAGTAATTAAGAATTAGCAATAATTTTGTTAGAAAATATTATTGAGCAAGGTAATCTATAAGTGGACACTATCATAGATAGATAGTGACCCTCCTCATCATCTGGTGTGGTGAAGGAGAAAATATTGGAGCTTTGAAAACAAATTGAAATGCTAGCTGCAGATTTAGCTACTGGTCATACAGCCAGTAGCTAAATCTGTAGCTTTGGAGGGCTACATGATGATATGGTAACATGAAGTTGCAGCCCCTCAGGAGGCAAACATATACAGAACATATTAATTAATGGAAACTGCTAGATATCTACAAGAGGCAGCAAGGTTAAAGATTAAAGCACATAAAAGAGAGTAGACCCCATTCAGTTACATAAGCAATGGGCAGAAGAAGGAGCCAGGAAGGCAACAAGCCCTGAACATAAGGTCGAAGCAGCAACAATTGGATTGGAGGAAATAAACATGGTACAAAGGGATACAAAAGATGAGGAAAAAGCGATACAAGAACAAACTGCTAAAGGCTGCTGATGGTATCTGGCAAATATCGGAAAGAGTGTTATCACCTCTTGAATTACACCACAAAAGTGCGCACCATAGGAGGGAGGCCATGAGGTGGCAGGTGCTTCTGGTGGCAAGGAATGGGAAGAGATGCAGCAAAGCAGTACCAAGCTATGTCTGGTATGTGTCCAAACATAACCCAGGAAGACCTGTCAAGGTCTGCATGTCACACATGCCCAGACCAAAGGGGCCATATGAGCAATTACAAATCAATTTCATAGAACCCCTCCCAGTCAAGGAAAAAAATCTATTGTCTGGTTGTTATTAATCATTCTTTACTATCTGCAGAGTTCATACCTGGTAGAACGAATGAATAGGATGTTAAAGAAAGCATTAGATAAAGCCATACAGGAGACCAGGCAGATAGGTATCCTAGTGGAACTCAGGGTGACATATAGTAGAAGTATCACTCCATAAGGTTGATGACAGGAAGAACAGAGATTTTCAGGGAATGCTGTGACTATTATTGAAGAATTCAGAACTGCAAATGAGTTAAATGATTTGTGAGAAAGCAGCACAAGCAGATAAATAAAGTACAAGAGATTAGAGATTGGATTTCTGAATAATATAGACACAGCAATGAAAGTGAACCAGACCAAGGTAGGGGATAAAGTTTGCATCATTTGAGATAATTATGATCAATGCTACATCAATGCTTGCATGGACATAAAAAAAGAAAAGGGCACGGGAAACGCTGGTCACAGCTGAAACACTTACCTAATTCTTTTGCCTTACAAGACTAATTCCAACCAAAATAGAATAGTAATTTATTGTCACGTGTACCTTTACAAAAAAAAAGTGCTGAAGTCACCATGCTCTGGCACCATTTTAATAACAGAAGTTATTAAGACAAAGTCCATCTTAGGTCAATTCACAGCTCCAGGAAGCCCAATACCGAAGTCACTGCCAGGAATCCTGAGCCGTTAGAATCCCAGGCTAGACCCAAATTCTGAGCCATTGGAATCCCAAGCCAGACCCACCACAATGCCAGGCCTCTGCAAGGAATCCCAGGCCACTGAAATCACAGACCAGGACCTACCTCATCGCCAAAACCACCACTGAAGCAGCCAGGACATAGACACAATGGCCAAGAGGGAATAGCCGGATTCACGCCTCATTCTCCACCACAGCAGCCTTCAAAACTTCATTTCTCCCCTCCTGGATAAATTAGGATGGTTAGGTGTTTAATTGACAGAATGCTATTTGTCATATTGATACTAGTAGAATTGGTGTTCTTTGTAATGGGAATGATGAGTGCTACCCAAACATCTACAAGGCTGTCATATTACACCACAAGCAATGCAGAATGCAATACTCAACATATGACACTGAATGTAACAGGAGAACAATTGACAGATATGGTGGGGACTCTTTGGAGGGACTGAGTTCCCAAATTTATGTTTTGATAGCTGGAAGATTGGCTGATGCTAAATGTTATGGACCAGACCACACGCCCTGATAATATTTTAAGGTGGTGCCCTGTTTCTTATTTCAAAGGTAAATGCAAAGTGGAGTTCCAGATGCAATTTGATTGGCCAAACGATGCAATGTTAAGCAAAACACAATTTATTCAAACACTATAGTTAATCTACAACAAATAAAAAGGAACTTGGAATAACTATTGGAAAACTTAGCAAAATAATAGATACATTAACTACTACTAACAACTGTTCCAATATAGTAACATTCTATAAACACAACCTTGACAAAAAGGCAAATTCAAATAACAGAATTGTCTCACATGCGACTCCTGCAGCAGGCAGAGAAGCCCCAGTTTTGGCTATAACCGAGAGGATAAAAAAAAGCCTTCCACCTCCAAGACCTCAACAGCAACTGCTGAAAGCTAAATTTAAAATCCCTGGTTTTGTCGGTGGAAGATTGATCACACCCACTCAGGCTGCTTCTATTGTTTCAACTTAAACAGCTTTTGAAGCCTGAGGTTTTGTTTTTATCTCTCATCAACTGCTTGGCATCTGTCCTCCAATCTCTCTCTAAAAGAAACCATGACAAAACACACCTCTTAAAGGCACTATATCATCACATTAATTAACAAGAGATCTTGTGTGATAACATATACCACGAGCGAGTACCCATTATTCTAAAAATCTCCAATATTAGTTTACTTGATTAGTGTTTGGGTCAGACTTGCACTGTATAATAGTAGACCAAAAGATTTAGATGTTTGGTTCTCAAACTTATGGAAATCTGGTAAATGGTGAGTAGAAACAGACTAAGATCTGACATAGGTAATTCAGAGCTTGGCCAAAATACTACTGTCATACCTAACTACTGTCAATCGTAAATTGATCAATGTGTAAGGAAAAACTTTCAAATTATGTAATCAGAAGTTATGTCTGCAGGTTCTGTGGATCATTGATACTTGAACAGATGAGGGGAAAATCTGAAATAAATTTGCAAGGGGAAGGTACCCTGTACCAGTTGCCAACTTTGTCTCTGGTGATCTCCCCTCCACTGCCTCCAATCTCATAGTCCCCCAGCCCCACACTGCCCAGTTCTACCTGCTTCCCAAGATCCATAAGTCCATCTACCATGGCCGACCCATTGTCCTGCACGTTATCCCACCGAAATCATCTTGTCCTATCTCAACTCCATCCTCTCCTCCCTTGGTTCAGGCACTTCCTACCTACATCTGTGACACCAACCATTCCTCTACCTCTTCAGCAACTTCCAGTTCTCTGGCCCCCTGCACTTTATCTTCACTATGGATATGCAGTCCTTACACGCGCCCTTACCCCACAAGGATGGCCTCCAAGCCTTCCTCTCCAACATACCCATCACGTCCCTCCCACCAATACCCTCCTCAGCCTCGCCAAACTAGTATTCACGCTTAATAACCTTTCCTTTAACTCTTCCCATCTCTTCCAAATATAGGGGGTGGCCATAGGCACTCGGATGGGCTCAGCTACACCTGCCTCTGTCAGCTATGTTAAACAGTTAGTCTTCAGTACCTACACAGACATTGTGCCCTAACTCTTCCGCTGTTAAATTGATGGCTGCATCGGTGGAGCATCCTGCACCTAGGGTGAATTGAAGCAGTTCATTGGCTTTGCCCACAACTTTCACCCTACCCTCAAATTCACTTGGTCCGTCTCGGACACCTTCATCCACTTCCTTGACCTTTCCATTTCCATCTCCAGCGAGTCTCCAGACGGACATTTACTATAAACCCACAGACTTTCACAAATACCTGGACTACACCTCCTCCCATCCAGTATCCTGCAAAACCTCCATCCTGTTCTCCCAATTCCTCTGCCTCCACCACATCTGCTCAGGTGAGCTGACATCTACCCCTAAACATCCCAAATGCCCACCTATTTTGAACGACATTTTCCTCCCCAGTCTGTCAACCAAACAGTCCTCCATTCCCTGTTCCACTGCTCTAAATAGCCCCCCCAAATGCAATAAATACAGGGTCCCCCTTGTCCTCACCTACCACCCCACCAGTCTCCGCTTCCAACGCATCATCATTAAACACTATCTCCAACTAAACCCCACCTCCAAGAACATCTTTCTCTCCCCAATCTTCTCTGTGTTCCAGAAGGACCATTTCCTCCACCAATCCTTGGTTTGTGCCATTCTCCCCACGAACCCACCCGAACCCCACAGATGCAAAACCTGCCAGCACACCACCTCCCTCACCTCCATCCAGGGCCCCAAACAGTCCTTCCAAGTGAGACACAGTTCACTTGCCTCTGCTCCAACCTAGTTTACTGTATCCTGATGTGATCTTCTCTACAGTGGGGAAGACTAAACATAAACTAAGGGAATGTTTTGCTGAGCATTTCCACCGTGCCCACAGGAGCTGACCTGATCTCCCAGTCACCACCTATTTTAATTCCACTTCCCATTCCCTTTCCTACATGACCATCCTTGGCCTCCTCCATTGCTACAATAAATCAGACCGTAAATTGGAAGAACAACAACACATCTTCTGCCAGGGCAGCCTAGAGGACTCCACATTGAGTTCTCAAATTTCAAATAATCTCCCCTCCCTTCACATCCCCTCCCCCTCTCTTCCATTCCTTTTATCGACCCTTCTTTCCAGCTACCAACTGGCTTCATTCCTCCCAATGACCAACCACATCGTACCATATACCTGTGTTCACCTATCACCACCCTGTTCCCCCCCAGCCCTCTTTATCTGCAGCTCCCCTTACACCCATCCCAGTCCCGAAGAAGGGTGACACCTGAAATGCTGACTTCTCCATCTGATGCTGTTTGGGTTTGGCACGTGTATATAAGATCAACGTGGAATGTGTTATACATATAGCCGGAACAATGCCGATTAACATACATCAGTTATACCAGAGTCAATACTCATTATAAACAATAAGGTAGAGAATTATTGGAGTAATTATTACATAAGGTATCATAATATACGACCATTAGAGAAAAACTGGGGAAATGTTAAGTATGGTTTATAGAGTGGATAGAGTTTGTAAGAAGGCCTATGGAGTATTATCGTTCATTAGCAGAGGGATTGAATTCAAGAGTCGTGAAGTGATGTTGCAGCTGTACAGGACTTTGGTTAGGCCACAGTTGGAGTACTGTGTGCAGTTCTGGTCGCCTCACTTTAGGAAAGATGTGGAAGCTTTGGAGAGGGTGCAGAGAAGATTTACCAGGATGTTGCCTGGAATGGAGAGGAAGTCGTACGAGGATAGGTTGAGAGTTGTCGGCCTTTTCTCGTTGGAACGGCGAAGGATGAGGGGTGACTTGATAGAGGTTTATAAGATGATCAGAGGAATAGATAGAGTAGACAGTCAGAAACTTTTTCCCCGGGTACAACAGAGTGTTACAAGGGGACATAAATTTAAGGTGAAGGGTGGAAGGTATAGGGGAGATGTCAGGGGTGGGTTCTTTACCCAGAGAGTGGTGGGGGCATGGAATGCGCTGCCCGTGGGAGTGGTAGAGTCGGAATCATTGGCGACCTTTAAGCGGCATTTGGATAGGTACATGGATGGGTACTTAATCTAGGTTAGAAGTTCGGCACAACATCGTGGGCCGAAGGGCCTGTTCTGTGCTGTATTGTTCTATGTTCTATGTTCTATGGTTTAGATATAGTGTAGAAACTGCTTCACTCATACAATGTACTAAAAAAATGGCAAAATATATGAAGAAGCAAGCATGAAAACCTAATGCAATATGTAGACCCATTTTCCTACATTATCCCGCTATTGACTGAATATCTCACCCTAACCAGGTGAAACAGTGTACTTATAGGATACACTCCAACAAAAAAGTCCAAGGCTTATCAGACAGCTCTACCACTGAGTGAGAGAAACTGTAGAACTCAGGAACAAATATACAGGTACACCAATGGATTTGAATCACTTTTGTTCTAATTATTGCACAACGTATTTATTTTGTATCTAACATGCCTGAGTTAATGCACCAGGAGGTCACATACAAGAAGTAGGCATTCAAAAATGGGGGCAGATTGTCAAGGTGAAGAACTTCGACCAGAGGATCAAACAGTACAACAGGTTTGACCCAATGTGTTTGCAATTCTAAACTGGATACTTGGCCAGTATCAATGGGTAGCACAGCAAAATGAAAAAGGACCACGCGAGGCCAAAGGCCTAAAAGGGAAGAGAGGAAGGAGTTAAATTAGTAAGGATTAAAGCTTTAGCCAAATAGTTGGTAAGTAGCAAAGCTAAAACTAACAAACAAGGCATCTAGATTATCAAGGTTAGTCACTATCGAAAGGCCTAGGGTGAAAAACAGACAAACGTTTCTCACATTCTTTATAGGTGAAGAATATGGGACAAATTGATACCAAATGTGTGAATTGTAATATGAATGCTTCAATGTGTATAAAATTTGAAGGAATTCTGTAATTCGGTTAGCAAGTTTTATTCCATGTTAAAATTTCTCTCTATCCAGAGATGAAATAAACTATTTTTATCTGTTTTCCTGGACTCCTATCAATTTAAGAATCTTTACAACATACATAATGCAATGAGTGGAACACAGCAAAGTCTCAAATAATGAGAACCGAATTAATTGTTCCAGTGATATTGCTTGACAGATTACTAGAATTCTCTGGCTCTTATTCCAAATAGTGACACCAAATCCATTTTCCCTCATTTTTGTGTTGGGAATCTTTACACCCAAAATCATTACTGCATAAACTAATATTACTGAACACAATACATTCTCATTCAGCAATATTTATTAAGTCATGAAATAAAAATCAGGACGTATGGCTGTACACAGTAATTAGACGTTATTTATGCTTTTTTGGCTTTTTGACACACTCAGTTGGCTTCTTCTCCTCAGTCTGCATCTCTGGTTGCCAATTCAGTGGATGGTTGCGATACATAGGCCATGGAGGGAGGGTTAGCTGAAAATACAGTCAAAGACAAGCTATTATTGCAAGAATTATTAAAATATTCAACTAGAATTGTCACAAAAAGTAAAACAAAAAACACAGACGTTAAACTTCTAAATTTATCTTAAGGAGATTAACCAGGGCAGACAACAGTACAATAGTTCTGAGAAAGTGTTACTAGACCAGATACGTTAACTTTGATTTCTCTTCTCAGATGCTGCCAGATTTGCTGAGCTTTTCCAGCAACTTCTGTTTTTAAGAGTACAATAATGATGGAACACAAGCTAAAACTTTGTAAAGAATCTCAATCTGAACAAGTCTCAGAATAAAAGCATTAGTGTATTAAGATTTATACATATTCAAAAATACTAAAATTGAAAATTTCTAAATGTAAAAGGAGACAGGAGCCACGTTGAAGTTTATTTTTCTCAGTTTCAATTATACTTTCCTTAAAGTAGCCACTGCATTCATCCACAAATCAAAATTAGTTTTTTTTAAGCTTAAGCAATATTTAATTGAGTATTTGATCATTATTGATTTTCTTAAAACTAAAAATAATTGTTACTTTCAGCAAAGAACTATAAAATTAGTATTAACACCATCAAGATCCATGATTTTAACTTCCAGATTAACTCTATGAAGAATTAAAACCAAAATAACTGCGGATACTGTAAATCAGAAACAAACAGAAATTGCTGGAAAAGCTCAGGTCAGGCATCATTTGTGAAGAGAAATCAGAGTTAACATTTCAGGTCTGAGTTCTGAGGAAGGGTCACCAGATCCAAAATGATAACTCTGATTTCTCTTCATGGATCCTGCCAGACATGCTGAGCTTTTCCAGCGACTTCTGTTTTTGCCTATGGACAGTTAATTTATTAATTTTTATATTCATTTTTTACAAGGATGGAGAAAAAGGGGATGCAAGCTCCTAAGTTCATGTGCATATAGGGTGAGAGTTATAGTTAGACCTAAGTACATAAAATAATAAGTTGTTAGGTCATTGTAAGGTCATTGAGAAGAGCAGATGGAATTAAGGGCTTAAGTTCAGAAGGATGTAAAAATGCTTCAATTAGGGCATTGAAAAAGTTGAACAAATGTTGTATTTTGTCGCAAATGGCAGAGTTCATGCCATTCATTACAATGTTTTTTTTTAAGCTTAAGCAATATTTAATTGAGTATTTGATCATTATTGATTTTCTTAAAACTAAAAATAATTGTTACATTCAGCAACAATGTAATGAATTTATATATAGCCGCAGAAAATTCCCACTTGGAGTAGTGTTCAGTCCTATTATGGAAAAGATGTTGAAGCTAAGAAGAGAGTACACTGCACACTCGTTAGGATGTTGACTGAAATGAAGAAATGCAAAAGAATAATGTGAAAAATCCAGAGTTTTTGTTTAAAAGTCGGAACAAGAGGAAATTATAGAGCACTTTGATAGATCAAGGATTTTCAGTAGATAAATTATTAGTAGTGCATCCTGTCTCAAACAAGGTTGAGAGGCTGTGAAATGCACAATTGGATAAATAATTGAAGCAGAGGTTATGTCAACATTTACGATTGGGTTAAAAATGTTAATTAAAAAAAGGAAGAGATAGGAGACAAGATAGGGCAAATGAGACTGCATGTGGTCAGAAAAATACCAACCTGAACTGGTTAATCCAAATGGCCGGTATCCATGTTATCAATTCTAAAATAATGTCATGTAGCTATGTGCTCAACTTTCTTGAAGTTGGTATTTTGAAATAACTCCTTACTGCTATCTAGCTGAAAGCTTAATTAAAAGCATAGAACACAATCCCATTGGAAATGATTTAGTCTAAAGAAAAGCTGCAAGCTGTTTTTATTAAAGGCAGTCAGGTAGCTTTAAATTATTCGAAACAGATCCTGAATATGTGCCTTAACACAGAATTGCCAATTAAATCATTATATTAAGTAACTGCACATAGAAAGTACAGTCCACAAGAGTTAGAAATTATGAAACATGTTTGATTTCAATTTTGTCTTAAATGAGTCCAGATAAAATTAGCATTTTTGTTGGTTACAATGAACTGAGAATCAAACCTGGATTTTTGCTTTGAGGCAGAGTAATTTGCTTATTACACAAGATGTTAATACATAAGAAGCACTGCAATTACAACAGTAAATCTAAAGATTGTTTATATAACTTACCAAGCATGAAATAGCAAAACCTGCCAGAACAATGTAAACAGTCCATCCAAATTGTTCAATTATGTAACCATAAATGAAGCCAATAATCTATTGAAGAAAATAAATATTGTAATTTCAAACTGCAGACCAAATTGTCTTCAATTTAAGAAAAAAAAATGTACTTACAGCAGATGCAACAATGATCCGTTGGAAAGTCTGCTCTGCTAGTTGTTGTCCCTTGTAGTCCTGCAATCAAAAAAAAAATTTCTGTGGTTTGAGAAAATTAACAAGTTGCATTATGGCACTGAAAGAAATGCCATTGTTTAACACTTTTCATTTTCTGACTGGAGATTAATTTTAACCATCTAGTTAGGGAACACTAACTAGAAACAGAAAACCTAACACATTGTTTAACTAACAGATCTATGCTACTAGATTTCACTTTTAAAAAAAACTTTACTGTATATAGAACAAAGCAAATATGACTAAATTAACACTTGTTATACAGTACACTCAATTACTTTCTTCCTCCACCAATTCTCTTAAGACTGTTATGGAGAACACTTATGTTTAATATTGCTTAGAAGACATGGGTTTGAAAGAATGTAAGGAGAAAAGAACAGATTTATTTTAAATTTATGGAAATACCTAGTGTGCCTTGAGAGCATTGAAAAGGTCAGTGTGAACAGTGGAGATTTTCAAATGAGGTTTCTTAAAAAAACCCCAAGTGATAACTGCTACTTTGCTGTACACCCCTGAAGGTGTTTGCTAAACAGTGACTGGCTTGGAGAATTTCAGGTTTTTAAATCTGATCTTCAGTTGGCAGGTTGGAAGTGACAACAAAATCTGAGATAATGACTGCTCAGCTGATTTCTTCTATTTCTGAATCTTTTTGTTGAGTTCAGGGTAAATAGTTGTTTGCTCTTCTCAGAATAATTGCAGGATTTCTCAATATTGTATTTCCTGAGTAAGCTCTGTCTGCAGAGACAACCATGTAACTTGATCATACATGCCAGAACGTCAAAGCAGCAGATTTCAGAACATTCTACGCTTTATTCTTTTGCGTTCAAGAGTAAACCATTGGCCAAAAGTATTTGTTTACAAAGCCAAAGCCAATCTCCTCAGAGAAATTAGATTTTCACCAATTTCATGCACACTGATACATATTTGGATATTTGTTTTGCAGATATTTAGAAGGTTAAGCATTTATACTAATATTATTGACTGTGTATGTTAACCAATTGTTGCACATTCATTGAAGTTGCTATTTGATAAAGCCATTTCACTTGAAAAGACAAACGAGGGCTTTGCTTCTGTCAGAAACAAGGATCATCTTCCCACCTGACGAGATCAAGATTAATCCTGTGCTACCATATTTAGCAGACTGATATCCATATGTTGAATGAAGCAAAATGAGAGATTCACAAGGGTCTTATTGTAAATTTATAGTGGAGCATAAACATCAGATTCTACTTCTCCTTTCTGAATCCAAATCCCTACTGGGGAAGAACCCAGCTTTAAAAGTCAACTCGCGCACTCATGGTACGACACACCTCTGGAGCAAGAACTTGAACCCAGGCCTTCTGCTTCAAGGGTAGGAACAGTACCACTATACCAGACAGCCCCACAAGCCTTGAACCCAGGTCTCTTCACTCAGCGGTAGGGACAGCTGTGGTACAGCATGACCAAGTTAAAACGCTCTAAAAATTGAGAAACAGCTTGAAACTAGTCAGTTAATTAGGTGAATTTACACTTTATATCTTCTGTCCTGGATCCCTTCAATGTGTAGACAGTCAGGAACAAAGAGGTTATTTACAAGCGAAGCTGGTTGGTTCTCAGCGGAGGTTAGAACTGTTGCAGAGAGAGCGAGAAAAAAAAGCACACAGAAACGTTGTCTTCCCCGCAGAAGTTGTCTGTTCTCTGCAGTAAAGGAAACACTAAGAAAATCAGTTGCCCTTCTCCAACAGTTGCTGTGAGCTGTAACTTCTGAATTGAAAACTTCTAATTTTCCAAAGTAAATCAATTTCCCTGTACTTCTTATGAACCAGTGGAAGGACACAGAAAGACAACTAAACACCAAGGGCCTGGCTACCCAAAGAAGGAGCTTCTCAACATTGGAATAGGACATCAAAAGACCACTGAACTTACCTTCCAGCTTTTCATACCTCTGCCTATAAACTATTTTGGCGATTTGTTTGTGCACGAGAGAAACATATGTGGGGAGTTTATGTAGGGGATTGGAATTTTAGTTTGTAGTGTTATTGCCAATTGTTTATATCAGTAGTTACAGTTTAATTACTATGATGAATAATAATCCTTATTTAATACAGAAACCGGTCTGTGCTTTCTATTAACCTTGGGCTAAAGGTCAGGTAAATTAGAGTACTGTGTGTAATTTTAAAAACTTCAACATTTGGTACAACTCCCGGAATAGTGGGGTTTATGCTACACATGTGGGTCGTAACAGAATGCATAGCAATGACACCATTTAGCATCAAAGGGAACTCAATTTACAAAATATTCCTGAATATGAGCACCATGGAAGATTTATTCAAATATAAAATTATCAGAGGCAGCCTTTTGTACATATCTGCTTACATGACATTGTGAATTTTAACCAGCAACGACCTGAAAATAGTTTTTTAAAAAAACCTGTTCACAGATGTTATGACACACCATAGTAGCCTACAGGCAGGGAACTACCACTATGCCACAAGAGGTCTAATAAACCTCTGTTCCTTGACAAGGAATCAAGTTTATGCTGCAAGGTAAGAACATTAAATCCTAACCACTAGACCACCAGGATGTTAACATTTTTAAAAATCAACAGATTTAAATGGGTTATGACACACCTCATGAAGCAAGTGGGACGTGAACCCAGGCCTTCTGGCAGAGAGAAAGGGACCCCTGTGCCACAAGAGTGCCACAATAGAAATAATATAAAAGAATCGACGTTTCAGGCATAAGCCCTTCTTCGGATTCCTGAAGGGCTTATGCCCGAAACGTCGATTCTCCTGTTCCTTGGATGCTGTCTGACCTGCTACGCTTTTCCAGCAACACATTTTCAGCTCTGATCTCCAGCATCTGAAGTCCTCACTTTCTCCCCTAATATAAAATAAGTACCAACATTCATGTTTACAGCTTAAGGACAGAAAATTAAAATGAATCAGTATCTACTCAACTAACAATCATAGACAGGATAATATGCTTACCTTTTTATACACTTCTAATCCTGGCTACAGCAACGAAGCTTTGGCACATGGTCTATGAAAAAGACTGGGAAAGTGGAATGATAACCAGGGCACACCTCTTTAAATAATCAGTTTTTAAAAGATTCCAATCTTTAGTGGGATGTAAGTGGATGAGTGGGCAAGTGGATGAACAGATAAGTGGAGCAAGAGGTCAGGTATATGGCTAGTTAAACCATTAGAGCCAGGTATTTGGGTCTGGGTTGAGTAATGAATTGGCTTGCACTGCTAATCACTCAGCTACACCAGAAATTAAACATCTTAATATTCCTGAGGAACGTATCTGGATAAGTAGCATAAGATTAGTCCCAAGTCTCCAGCACCAAGATCAGCATAAGAGACATTTGCAGAAGTTCCTGGACTGCAAAGTAAAAGTTTAAATTTCCTATGGAATTACGTCGGCTGTGTACATCAGGATATTTTTGAAGTCCTGATGCACAGCAGACCCTTAAGTTCCACTGTTTACTATACATGAAGACTGGAGCCATGGTTTTCAATTTCCAGTTATACAATCTATGTACAGTATACTATTTCTCTTTCCAACAGTTCAGTTCCTAACATTTCTCATTATGGTCAAGACATGCTTAAAACTAATGCCACGGTGTTATATACTAAGAAACTAAGTAATAGTTTTAAAACTTTGTTTCAATAGGCAAGCAAAGCAACGGACTTGATTTTCTTATAAAAATGGGGTTGCATCAGAATGGAATTACCACGTTATAGCAGAACTGATTGTAAATGTTAGGTGCTGCATTTTGGAAAGACAAATCGGGGCAGGACTTAAGACACTTAGCAGAAAGATCCTGGGGGGTATTGCTGAACAAGCAGATCTTGGAGTGCAGGTTCATAGTTCCTTGAAATTCGAGTCACAGGTGAATAGGTTAGTGAAGAAGGTGCTTGGTATGTTTGCATTGGTCAGTGCATTGACTATAGGAGTTTGCAGGTCATGCTGCAGCTTTACAGAACATTGGTTAGGCCATTATTGGAATACTGCGTGCAATTCTGCTCTCACTTCGATAGGAAGAATGTTGTGAAACTTGAAAGGCTTCAGAAAAGATTTACAAGCATTTTGCCAAGGTTGAAGGGTTTGAGCTTTAGGGATAGGCTGCGGCTATTTTCCCTGGAGTGTCAGAGGCTGAAAGGTAACCTTATAGAGATAAAAAAGGTCATGAGGGGCATGGATAGGGTAAGTCTTTTCTTCGGGGTGGATGAGTCCAAAACTAGAGGGCATAGGTTTAAGGCAGGAGGGGAAAGATTTAGAAGAGACCCAAGGGCAACTTTTTCCACAGAGGTTGGTGCACGTATGGAATGAGCTGCCAGAGGAAGTGGTGGAGGCTGGTACAATTACAGCATTTAAAAGGCATTTGGATAAGTATATGAACATGATGGGTTTAGAAGGATATGAGCCAAATTCTGGCAAATGGGACTAGATTTATCTCCAATATCTGTTAGCATGGATGAGTTGGACCAAAGAGTCTGTTTCCAAGCTGCACATCACTATAAGTCTATTCACACCTTTAACTGCAAGCTATTGGTCTACACAAAGATCATAAACTCTTAACACTCCTTGAGCTGAGTCACGTGAGCTAAATGGAGAAAGGTCACATCCCTGATAACAGAGTCATAGAGATGTACAGCATGGAAACAGATGCTTGGGTCTAACTCTTCCATGCCAACCAGATATCCCAACCCAATCTAGTCCCACCTGTCAGCACCCGGCCCATATCCCTCCAAACCCTTCTTATTCATATACCCATCCAAATGCCTCTTAAATGTTGCAATTGTACCAGCCTCCACCACTTTCTCTGGCAGCTCATTCCATACACGTACCACCCTTTGCGTGAAAAAGTTGCCCCTTAGGTCTCTTTTATATCTTTCCCCTCTCACCCTAAACCTATGCCCTCTAGTTCTGGACTCCCCCACCCCAGGGAAAAGACTTTGCCTATTTACCCTACCCATGCCCCTCATAATTTTGTAAACCTTTATAAGGTCACCCCTCAGCCTCCGAATCTCCAGGGAAAACATCCCCAGCCTCTTCAGCCTCTCCCTATAACTCAAATCCTCCAACCCTGGCAATGTGTGAGTTTGCTATCAACAAGACAAAAAGGTCACCTAAATCTGAGATAAAAGGATGTCAAGAGCAAGTTATTAAGAGGTCATACTGAACTTGAAATGTTAACTGTTTCATCAACAGATGCTGCCAGACCAGAGCTTTTCCAGCACCTTTTTTTATTTTGTATCTCTGGCATCCACAGTAATTTGTTTGAAATTTTTGCAAGCACTACCTCAAGCTGACTAAGATCAGAGTTGACAGATAGATGTCTCACTGCTGGCATGGTGCTTGCAGACAAACAACCAGGAAGGGGACAGAAAAAGAACATGACAAAAGAAATGACCAGATGACAGAAAGTGCCCTCCAAAGAAAAGTTGTGCACAGGCCAATGCCATCATCTGTTCCAGTTGCAGACAGGCACAACTGATGTTCAATCCAGCAAATGGCTTACAGATCTCCCACAGACCATAGTCTCCAGAGATAGATAGTTTCCATCAATTTTCTGGGTTTTTTTCAGCCCAACTGACCAAAAGAATTCTACATGTCAACCTCCTCCTGCTTAATTTCTAGGGCAGATATGGCTGTCACGAGGGGTCATAATTTAAACTGATTGGAGGAAGGTTTTGGGGAGATGTCAGACGTAGGTTCTTTGCGCAGAGAGTGGTGGGTGCATAAAATGCACTGCCAGCGGGGGTCATAGAGTCAGACACATTAGGGACATTTAAGTGACTGCTAGACAAGCACATGGTCAGCAGTAAATTGAGGGGTGTGTAGATTGGGTTGCTCTTGGATTACAGTAAGTGCTCAGCACAACATCGTGGGCCAAAGGGCCTGTACTGTTCAATGGTCTATGTTGTTTCATTCTCCCTCAGCACCTTATTCAGCTTCCCTTTAAATGAAATATCCATTATGATCAGCAGACATCCCAAAGTTTACAAACTTTTCTGAGTAATCATTATTGTTCATGTAGGAAACGCAGCCACTAATTTCTCACACAGCAAACTCGCAAAATAAAGCAATGTGATAACAACGTAAAATAATCTGTTTCTGCGATGTTAATGAGGACTACTCTCCAACTCCTCTTTGAAATGATGTCGTGAGATCTTTTACATCCTCCTCAGAAAGCAGATGGGCTCTTGTCATAATGGTTTATGTAAAAGACAGCACCTCCTACTGGGGATCTCCCTCAGTACTACACTGGAGCGTCAACGCCGATTTCTGTGCTGAACTAAGAGACAGGGTCTTAAAACAACAACTTCAGACAACAAAGGGTTAGCCATTCCTCAAAAAAAGGGGAAAGGTACATAATGCAACCGACTGGGTTTAAGAGACCTGATCTCTGTCTTCACATTGCCAAGGGACAAGCCCAGAACTTGAGCTTCCCAAAGGCAAATATCAAACAGAGGCAGATGGACGAGGAGCCGCTCAATCCCCGAAAGCAAAATGTGCTCACACCCATGTAACTGCTTACCATATGGGTAGGAAACGACTTCAAGTAGGAAAGCATCTTTCAAACTTTAACCTGTCGTCCCTAGCCAGCCACAACCCTCAACCCCTACCCGGATTTACCGCGCTTTCGTGAAGCTTCGGCCTCTCGCCTGAAAGATACGCAATCACTTTTCCTAGGACCCCACACCTTAGCAACCAGTGAGCCACCTCACAACTGCCGGTACAGAATTGCACAGCCAGGTGGTTTTAAAAAATATATATATAATTATCAAAAACTCTTTGTAAATGATATATCCAGAGTGGTATTCTATCTTATGGAGCGTGCTTTGTTTTTTGAGGTAAAGGATTCGGGCAGTAAGTTAGACATCCTACTCTCGTGTTGAGTTGGCAGTTGGCTTGTTAAAGTTCGTGCCTTCGCGGTGATATTGGTAAGGATTCTCAACAATGAATGTTTGTTGTTAGAATCCAACTTTATGGAGTTTCTCATTCTTTCTGTATTGTCGCTTTCCAAACTCAGCAAATGGATCTTTCTTCCCTCGCCCTTTTCAATTCGCTGTAAACGTGTGGAGTTTCTTCCTGAAGGTATTCAGTTATCCAGTGTGTGTTTTCCTCGCAAAATAACTAGAAAGCAAAGACAAATCCTTTGTTCTAAGTTGATTTTAAATATTTCCTGTGTGGGAACAGACTGGTAAACTCACTTATAATTGTCCCTGCTAGCTATATTATTACATTGAATTTGCGGTTTGTCTCAAAGGGCTTCGTACATGTATGCTGCTGTCCACTGTATAGAGGATGTTCACACGTTATACGATGTTTTGCATTCACGTCGCTGACTTGTGGATGAAATGAAAATCTCTCACACTCGCGATGTGTTATTTTCAACATGGTTCAGCTTAATGTACAACTCGTAAGGGCTACTACCTTACCATCTATTCCCAGTATCCTGTTTGAAGATTCTAAATTACATTATGTTCTCCCGCATTACTCATCGTAAGCAATCGACTTGAACTTTATCAGAATTGTCATTGCAATCTTTCGACAGTGAGTACATTTGTAACAAGTATAGAAGGTGTCAGTGGTGTGCAATAAGAAATGCTGAAGGATTGTGGTTTTGAGTTGGCTGTTCATCTCTAACTGCATCTCCATCCTCCACTTAATGTCCTAATGTCCTATCATTCCTCTTATATTATAGGTTAAAATAGAATATTTTAAAAACGCTCTTTACGTTTGTGTATTTTTACAATTAAAACGATTTTCTGTTTGCGTCATTGCTTAAATGTCACAAATGCATTTTCTGGAGAATAGCCAATGTTATTCCCTTCCTAGAAGGGCACCTGGGATAATCTGGGAAATTACAGACCAGTGAGCCTTATTTCGGTGGTGGGGAACTTATTGGAGAAGATTATTAGGGACGGGATTTAATCCCATTTGGAAAAATATGGACTTATTAGCGATAAACTGCATGGCTTTTTACAGGGGAGATTGTGTCTCACAAACTTGTTTGAGTTTTTCGAGGAAATGACAAAGACGATTGAGGGCAGGATGATGGACGTTGTCTACATAGACTCTAGAAAGGTTTTTGTCAAGGTGCCTCATGGCAGGTTGATATAGAAGGTGAAGTCACATGGAATCTGCAGTGAGGTGGGGAGATGGCTGCAGAACTGGCTTGGTCATAGAAGACCAATAGGGGTGAAAAGTGCCTTTCTGACTCGAGATCTGTGACCACTGGTGTCCCACAGGGACTTGTTGGGCCGAAGGGCCTGTTTCCACACGGGAATCTAATCTAATCTAATCTAATCATACCATACATTAGTACATCAGGATAATAGAACCAAATGCGAAATACATGTTACAGCTACAAAGAAGGTGCAGAGAGAGATCAACTCTAATATATGAGAGATCTGTTCAGGAGTCTGATAACAGAGGGGAAGAAACTGTTTTTGAATCAGTTGGTATATGTTTTCAAACTTCTGTATCTTCTGCCCAGTGTATGGAAGGCTGGTTTGCGTGATCAATTGGGCTGTGTTCACAACTCTAATTTTTTGCCATCTTGGGCAGACAGTTGCCATGCCAAGCTGCGATGTATTCGGATAGGATGCTTTCTATGGTGCATCTCTAAAAATTGGTAAGAGTCATTTTGGACATGCCGAATTTCCTTAGCCTTCTTAGGAGATGGAGGCGTTGTTTTGCTTTTTTAATGGTGGTGTCGATGTGGATGGACCAAGACCGTTTGTTATCATTATTTCTAGGAAGTTTATGCTCTCAGCTAAATCTACGTCAGCACCATTGATACAGACAGGGGTGTGTTCTCCACTCTGCTTCCTGAAATGGATGACCAGCTCCTTCATTTTTCTGTTGTTCATGGAGAGATTATTGCCTTTATGCCATGCCACTAACCAGTTGACTCTTTCCTGTACTCTGTCTCATTGTTTTTCAGGTCCAACCCACTATGGTGGACTTAGAGTGAAATTTAGTTGCAAAGTTGTAAGTGTAAAAGGAGTACAGTAAGAGTCTGAGTTCGCAGCCATGTGGGGCACTGGTGTCGAGGATTATCGTGAAGGAAGTGTTATTACCTCTCCTTACTGCTTGCAGTCTGTGGGTCAGGATGTTGAGGATCTAATTGCACAGTAGGGAAGCAGAGTCCTAGATCTCAGAATTTAGAGATGACTTTGGTTGGAATTATGGTGTTGAAGGCAGGGCCATAGTCAATAAGTAGGAGACTGACATTGTCCAAATGTTCAAGGATGCATGTAGGACCAATAAGATGGCATTTGCCATGGACCTATTGTGCCATAGGCAGATTGTAGAGGATCAAGCAGTCTGGGAGGCTGGAGCTAAATATGTGCCATGATTAATGTCTTGAATCACTTCATGATTATGCATGTCACAGCGAGAAGCGATGGTCATTGAGGCACACTACTTGATATTTCTTTTACACAAGGATGACTATGGTATTCTTGAAGCAGGTAGGAACTTCAGATTATAGTAAAGAGAAATTAAAGATGTCTGCGAATACTCCCACCAACTGGTCTGCATAGGATCGGAGTGCACAGCTAGAAACTCCATCTGGACTGGTCGCTTTCCATGAGTTCACTCGCAAGAGGCCAATTTGAAGTCTGCAGCGGTGACTGTGGGTTCTGGGGAACCTGAGTCTGAAGGAGAACGTTGCTGGTCTGGTTAGTAAGTTTGCGGACATTACAAAGATTGCCAGAGGATACAGCAGGATAAAGCTGTGCTGCGGTCCTGGGCAGGAAAATGGCAGATGGAATTTAATTCAGACAAATGCAAGGTGACGCATTTTAGAAGGTCTAGTGCAGGAGGGAAGTATACAACCCTTAGAAGTATTAACACAAGGAGGGATCTAGGCATACATGTCCACATTCCCTGAAAGGGGCAACACGTGGATAAGGTGGTCAAGAAGACGTATGGCATGCTTGTGTTTGGTTGGGATATAAACTTTGGTAAGTCATGTTGCAGGTGAATTGAACTTTAGGCCACATTTGGAACATTGTGTACAGTTCTGGTCACCCCCATGACTAAAAGGATGTGGAGACTTTGGAGTAGGTGCAGAAAAGGTTTACCAGGATATTGCCTGATCTGGAAGGTATTGGATGTCTGGAGAGATTGGACAAAATTGGGTCATTTTCACTTGAACCATGGAAGCTGAGGGGTGACCTGATAGAAGCTCTCAAAATTATGAAAAGCATCGAAAGAGTAGATAGTTGGTGTCATCTTTCCAGGGTAAAAATGTCAGTTACTAGAACACATAGATTTAAGATAAAAGAAGGAAAATTTTTAAATGAGATGTGAGAGGCATGTTTTGACAAGGACATGGAATGCACTGCTAGACAAGTTGGTAGAGCCAGATCCAACAGCAACATATAAGGGGCATGTTAATAGATATATCAATAGGCAAGGAATAGAGAGATATGGTCCAGGTAGAGGCAAATGATTTTTAGTTTAGAAAAGACATCATGTGGTAGTGGAGGCTTGGTGGGCAGAGGTGTCCGTTCCTATGCTGTACTGTTCTTTGTTCTTCTGTATGACAAGGAGGATGTTCTACAGGGGATGTGTACAGATTGTAAGTTGGCTCGCTGAGCTGGCAGGTTTGTCACCATGCTAGGTAACATCATCAGTGAGCCTCCGGTGAAGCTCTGGTGTTTTGTCCCACTTTCTATTTATGTGTCTTGGTCTATTAAGATGGGTGGTATAATTTCCAGTTCTTTTTCTCAGAGATTGGTAAATGGGGTCTAAATTGATGTGTTTATTGATGGCATTCCAATTTGAATGCCAGGCCTTTAAGAATTCCTGTGTGTGTCTCTGATTAGTCTGTCCTTGGATGATGTGTTATCCCAGTCGAAGTGGTGTCCTTCTTCGTCTGAATGTAAGGACACTAGTGATAGTGGGTCATCGTGGCTAGTTGGTGTTTGTGTCTCCTGGTGACTAGTTTTCTGCCTGTCTGTCCCATGTAGCGTTTGTTACAGTCCTTGCATGGTATTTTGTAAATGACGGTTGTTTAGCTGGTTGTTGGTATAGGGTCCTTTAAGTTCGTCTGTAGTTGTTTAATGTGTTGGTAGGTTTGTGGGCTACCATGATACCCAGGGGTCGGAGTAGTCTGGTAGTCATCTCTGAGATGTTTTTGACATATGGTGGTGTGCCTAGGGTTTTCTGGGTGTGTTATGTCAACTTGTTTGGGTTTATTGTTTAAGAATTGGTGGACTGTGATTATCAGCCTTATTCCTGATGAAGGGTGTTTGCCTGAAATGTTGATTTTCCTGCTCCTTGCATGCTGCCAACCCCCACCCCCTCTGCTGAGAGCATGCAGGTTCTGGGCATCCTCCATCGCCACTCCCTCGCCACCTGACACCTGGAGGAAGAATGCCTCATCTTCCACCTTGGGACCCTTCAATCCCGAGGCATCAATATGGACTTTACCAGTTTCCTCAATTCTCCCCCCCCCCCCCCCCCCCCACCTCAGTTCCAACCTTCCAGGTCAGGACTGTCCTCATGACCTGTCCCATCTGTCAATCTTCCTTCCCACCTATCCACTCTACCCTTCTCTCCGACCTATCACCTTTTACCCCCATCTCCATCCACCTATTGCACTCTCAGCTTCTCCCCAGGCCTACCCCCCCTCCCATTTATCTGTCCACCCCCAAGGCTCCCAGCCTCACTCCTGATTAAAGGCTTTTGCCCGAAACGTCAATTTTCCTGTGCCTCAGATGTTGCCTGACCTGCTGTGCTTTTCCAGCACCACTCTAATCTCCAGCATCTGCAGTACCCACTTCTGCCTGTGTTTATCGGGTACCCATTCTTCTTGAATATGCTGTATAGGTATTTTTCTTCTGCTGCTCGTAATTCCTGGACATGCAAGGACTGTAACAAAACACTACATCGGACAGACAGACAGAAAATTAGCCACCAGGATACAAGAACACCAACTAGCCACCAAAAGTCATGATCCACTATCACTAGTATCCTTACATACAGACGAAGAAGGGCACCACTTCGACTGGGATAATACATCCATCCTAGGACAGGCTAAACTGAGACACACAGGGGAATTACTAGAGGCCTGGCATTCAAACTGGAACTCCGTCAACAAACACATCAATTTGGACTCTATTTATCAACCTCTGAGAGAAAGAACCGGAAATGATATCACCCGCCGTAACAGACCAAGACACATAAATGGCAGCGGAACAGAACACCAGCGCTTCACCGGAGGCTTACTGATGATGTTACTTTGCATGATGACGAAACATCTGGAAAAAAACCTGCCAGCTCAGCGAGCAAATTTACAACCTGAACTTCAACCTAGGCTATAAATCTTCTCAAAAATCACAGAAGATGTGTACATTCTGTTGTACAGTATAATGTGTGTTTAGCACATATTTTGTGAGGTTTGAAACACAACATTACAGTTACTGCCTTTTATCATAGTACCCATTTGTCTGCCCTCCTCAGAATACTGCAATACTCCAGCAAATCACAGCGAAAACTGGAGGAGCAACATCTCATCTTCAGACTAAGCACTTTCCAACCTTCTGGGCGCAATGTTCTGTTCAATACCTTCAGACTTTGTGTCCACTTGCATTATTTCCCTTTCTTTTAGCTTTACATTCACTGTCACCATGTCCTCTCTCTCTCCTCCCCCCACTCCAGTGTGACTGTCTTTCCAATCTTGCAGTTAGACACGACATTGTTCTGCCATTCTCACATTCCGATCACTTAATCTGAACCGTTAATATCCTTTATCCCCATCCTTTCTCTCCTGCCTGAAGCACTAGGATCTCCAGCACTTTTCGGTTTCATTACCATTACAGTCCCAGCCCGTACCTTATTCCATTGTTTCTTGTGGGAGAAATAGCCTGATGTGAGTTGCATAGACAACTTCAATGTTTTTACGGTCCCTTTCCCATATTACTATCGGAAAAATTCCTCAATATAAGTCATTTTGATATAAATTGCACTGTTCTGGAAAAAATCTTTGAGATTTATAAAAGAACACCTGTGGTCTTACTTGGCATTCTTTGGAATGAAACCATGAAAGGAGCAGTCTGTCAAACAACTTTTGTCAGATGTTTATTTTAAAAATGGTTGTTTCGTCTTCAGTCCTGTAGAGAAATTTTAATGTTTTTTTTTCTAGAACATCTGAGGCTGAGGGGTGACCTTTATAGATGTTTAGAAAATCATGAGGGGCATGGCTATAGGAAATAGACAAGGTCTTTTCCCTGGTGGGGAGTCCAGAACTGGAAGGCATAGGTTTTGGGTGAGAGGAGATAAAATTTAAAAGGACCTAAGGGGCAAAATTTTCATGTGTGTGTGTATAGAAAGAGCTGCCAAAGGAAGTTGTGGAGTCTGGTACAAATACAACATTTAAAAGGCATCTAGAAGGGTGTGTGAATAGGAAGGGTTTAAAAGGATATGGGCCAAGTACTGGCAAATGGGACTAGCTTAATTTAGGATACTGGTGGGCATAGACAAGTTGGGCCGAAGGACCTGCTTCCATGCTGTACATCTCTATGACTCTATATAAATTGTTTACAAACAATTTATATTAGAGTCATAGAGATGCATAGCATGTTTACAAACAATTTAAATTGAGGATTTGGTTAAGAAAAAGAAGGAGCCATGTGTCAGATATAGCCAGGATGGATTGAGTGAATCCTTAGAGTATAAAGGCAGTAGGAGTACACTTAAGAGGGAAATCAGGAGGGCAAAAAGGGGACATGAGATCGATTTGGCAAATACAGTTAAGGAGAATCCAAAGGGTTTTTTCAAATACATTAAGGACAAACAGGTAACCAGGGAGAGAATGGAGGCCCTCAAAGATCAGCGGCCTTTGTTTGGAGCCGCAGGAGATGGGGCAGATATTAAACAAGTATTTTGCATCTGTACTTACTGTGGAAAAGGACATGGAAGACATAGAATGCAGGGAAATAGTTGGTGACATCTTGAAAAATGTCCATATTACAGAGGAGGAAGTCCTGGATGTCTTGAAACACATAAAAGTGGATAAATCTCCAGGACCTGATCAGGTGTACCATAGAACTCTGTAGGAAGGTAGCGAAGTGATTGCTGGGCCTCTTGATGAGATAGGCAGAAGAGGGTACTGCAGATGCTAGAGATTAAAGTTAAGATTAGAGTGGTCATGGAAAAGCACAGCAGGTCAGGCAGCATCCGAGGAGCAGGAAAAATCGACATTTTGGGATTCCTGATGAAGCACCTGCTGTGCTTTTCCAGCATCATTCTACTCTTACTGAGATACTTGTATCATCGATAGTCACAGGTGAGGTGGAGGAAGACTGGAGGTTGGCTAACATGGTGTCACTATTTAAAAAAGGTGATAAGAACAAGCCAGGGAACTGCAGACCAGTGAGCCTGATGTCGGTGTTAGGCAAGTTGTTGGAGGGAATCCTGTGGGACAGGATGTACATGTATTTGGAAAGGCAAAATCTGATTATGGATAGTCAACATGCCTTTGTTCGTGGGAAATCATGTCTCAGAAACTTGCTTGAGTTTTTTGAAGAAGTCACAAAGAAGTAGACGTGATCCATATGGACTTCAGTAAGGCGTTTGGCAAGGTTTCCCGTGGGAGACTGGTTAGCAAGGTTAGATCTCATGGAATACAGGGAGAATTAGTCATTTGAATACAGAACTGGCTCAAAGGTAGAAGACAGAGGGTGATGCTGGAGGGTTATTTTTCAGACTGGAGGTCTGTGACTAGTGGAGTGCCACAAGGATCGGTGCTCAGTCCACAATTTTTTGTCATTTGTATAAATGATTTGGATGTGAGCATAAGAAGTATAGTCAGTAAGTTTGCAGATGACACCAAAATTGGAGGTGTAGTGGACAGAGAAGAAGGTTACCTCCGATTACAATGGGATCTTGATCAGATGGGCCAATGGGCTGAGGAGTGGCAAATGGAGTTTAATTTGGGTAAATGTGAGGTGCTGCATTTTGGGAAAGCAAATCTTAGCAGGACTTATTCACTGAATAGTAAGGTCCTGGGGAGTGTTGCTGAACAAAGAGACCTTGGAGTGTAGGTTCATAGCTCCTTTGAAAGTAGAGTTGCAGGTGGATATGATAGTGAAGAAGGCATTTGGTATGCTTTCTTTTATTGGTCAGAGTATTGAGTACAGGAGTTGGGAGGTCATGCTGCGGCTGTACAGGACATTGGTTAGGCCATTTTTGGAATATTGCGTGCAATTCTGATCTCCTTATCAGAAGGATGTTGTGAAACTTGTAAGGGGTCAGAAAAGATTTATAAGTATGTTGCCAGGGTTGGTGGTTTTGAGCTATAGGAAGAGGCTGAATAGGCTGGGGCTGTTTTCCCTGGAGCATCGGAGGCTGAGGGGTGACCTCATAGAGGTTTATAAGATCGTGAGGGGCATGGATAGGGTACATAGTCAAGGTCTTTTCCCTGGGGTAGCTGAGTCCAAAACTAGAGGACATAGGTTTAGGGTGAGAGGGGAAAGATATAAAAGAGACCCAAAGAGTCAGTTTTTCACGCAGAGGGTGATACGTGTGTGGAATGGGCTACCAGAGGAAGTGGTGGAGGCTAGTACAATTACAACATTTAAAAGGCATCTGGATGGGTACTGAATAGGAAGGGTTTGAAGGGATATGGGGCGGGTGCTGGCAGGTGAGACTAGATTGGGGTTGGATATCTGGTTGGCATGGACAAGTTGGACCGAAAGGTCTGTTCTTGTGCTGTGCATCTCCTATGACTCTATGGCATTATCATTATAAATAATGTGGGAATATATTGACGAGCCTATGCAGTCTTTCAAGCATGCTGAAAGAAAATCTTTTTATATATATTTTAACTGTTATAGAGACCTCAAACCATATTTCACAATGTATTAATAAATAATACGTATTGGTATGGCTTAAAGGATCTTAAAATTTCCAAAAATCAGAATTCTTATTTTTAACAATTTCTGAAGCAGACACCCATTATAATGTTTCTCTGTAAAAATGCACAACAAAATTGCTTACCAATTTTGGATTCTGATTGCAAAATGCAAAATACTACTCATGGCAATTTTAAAAGACAGTAAGACAAAAAAGTAACTTGGTTTTGAAAATAAAAGCTACTGTAAGCAAAACCTGTGTTTTCTCTAATACAGATTGATAGGCAGAGTCTGGAAATCAAATATCAAAGCTAGAGAGTTCATTGATTATTGCGTATTACTTCCCATTACAGGTTTTCGTATCAATTGGAAATTGATCTTAAGTAAAATTGCACTACTGATGTACAGAGTTTGAGGATGAATAAGAGAGAAATAGTCATACAAATCATAATAATTTGAATGAAAACGTAATTAGAAACCATGAATTTTAGAGAGAGATGCATGTGGACATAACATGCTGTAGCTAGAAGAAATTCCCAGGCTGGTGCTGATGGCAATTTGGTACAGCACATACATTGCTGAAAAGTATACAAAGCAAACTTTGGAGCTTGCGTCTTTTTCTTTTGAAGAGGTTTTAAGCCACAGGTGCAGAACTGTTTCCTCCAAGCTAATGAAATAAATATCTTGTGAGGCATTGCATTTTTTTCTCTCTTTGCCACAGCTAAAAGTTGGACTACCTTGCCAGAATTGCAAGTGAGACAATCTGTTTCACTGAATTTGTCTTTGCCAAGAGTGTGTTTTTGGCGGTTAGTATATTGGAACTGTTGCTGTTTAGTAGTTAAATAATCTAAATTTTCCAAGAGAGTTAGGTTATTCCGATTCTTCTTGTTTGTATTTTAATTATAGAATAAAAATAAAGTGTGTTTTGCTTAAAGCTGAATAGTGTAAACAATCAAATTACATCTGGACTACAGCACCTTACACTTGCCTTTAAATAAGAAAAAGTTAGGGTCTAGCTACTTTCTTGATATATTTGAAGGGGGTTAGGTCTGGTCCATAGCAGGACCTTTTTAAAAAAAACAGATTTGACATTTGTAGCACTGAAACTTGACTGTTATTTCCTTTGGAATAGTTCAAATTCAGTTTTTCAAACTAACTAAAATTTTTCCTCACATATTGCATATCTTGTATATTTCAATAGGTACACCTCTCATTCTTCTAAATTCTAAATGAGTACAGGCCCAACTTACTCAGCCATTCTCACAGGACAGTTCCTCCATATATGTTATCAATCTAGTGAATTTTCTCTGGACTGCCTCCAATGCCAGAATATCTTTACTTAGATAAAGGGCCCAAAACTGTTCGGCTGTGGTCTGACTAATACCTTGTATAATTTTAGCAAAACCTCACCATGTTTATAATCTGTTCCTTTTGAAAAGAAGGCCAGCATTCCATTTGCCTTTCTTATTACCTGCTGAACTTGGATGCTAGCTTTTTGTGACTCATGGATGAAGTCTCCCAAAGTCCCTCTATGCTTTAGATTTCTGTAGTCTTTCTTAATTTATATAATATTCAGCACCTTTCTTCTTCCTGCCAAAGTGCAAATCTCACATTCTTCTGTCACCTCTGCCTCTGAGCTAACTTTTACAATCAGGACTTCCGTCCACCTTCTGAGGACCCCCTTCACTCACCTCCAACACACTCCTTCCACCTGGACACCCCACGCTGGCCTATTACCCGCCCTGGACCTCTTCATTTCCAACTGCCACTGAGACATTAACCGCCTCAAACTGTCTTACCCCCTCCCCCATTCCAACCTCTCACCCTCACAATGCACAGCCCTCCACTCCCTCTGCTCCAATCCCAACCTCACCATCAAACCAACAGATAAAGGGGGTGCACTGGTAGTCTGGCGCACTGACCTCTACACCACTGAAACCAGACGCCAACTCGAAGACACCTCCTCCTACTGCCTCCTCGACCATGACCCCACCCTCCATCACCAAACCATCATCTCCCAGACCATACAGAACCTTATCACCTCAGGAGATCTCCCATCCACAGCTTCCAACCTCGTAGGCCGGGAACCCCGCACCACCCAATTCTACCTCCTTCCCAAGATCCACAAGCCTGAACACCTTGGCCAACCCATTGTCTCAGCCTGCTCCTGCCCCACCGACCTCATCTCTACCTACCTCGATACTGTCATATCCCCCAGTCCAGGAACTCCCCACATATGTTCGAGACACCATCCACGCCCTCCACCTCCTCCAAGACTTCCGTTTCCCCAGTCCCCAACGCCGCATCTTCACCATAGACATCCAATCCCTCCACACCTCCATCCGCCATGACCAGGACCTCCAAGCCCTCCGTTTCTTCCTCTCCTGAAGTCCCCAACAGTACCCTTCCACTGACACTCTCATTCATTTGGCTGAACTGGTCCTCACCCTTAATCATTTCTCCTTCGAATCCTCCCACTTCCTCCAGACCAAAGGGGTAGCCATGGGCACCCGTATGGGCCCCAGCTATGCCTGTCTCTTTGTCGGCTACGTAGAACAGTCCACCTTCCGTAGTTACACCGGCACCACTCCCCATCTCTTCCTCCACTACATTGATGACTGCATCGGCGCCACCTCGTGCTCCCGCGAGGATGTTGAGCAGTTCATCAACTTCACCAACACATTCCACCCCAACCTTAAATTCACCTGGACCATCTCTGACACCTCCCTCCTCTTCCTGGACCTCTCCATCTCCATTAATGACGACTGACTGACTTGACACTGACATTTTTTACAAACCCACCGACTCCTACAGCTACCCAGATTACACCTCTTCCTACCCTACCTCCTGCAAAAATGCCATCCCATATTCCCAATTTCTCCGCCTCCGCCGTATCTGCTCCCAGGAGGACCAGTTCCACCATAGAAGACACCAGATGGCCTCCTTCTTTAGAGATCGCAATTTCCCTTCTCACGTGATTGAAGATGCCCTCCAACGCATCTCATCCACATCCTGCACCTCCACCCTCAAACCCCACCCCTCCAACCGTAACAAGGACAGAACCCCCCGGTCCTCACTTTCCACCCTACCATCCTTTGCATTAACCACATCATCTGCCAACATTTCCGCCACCTCCAAACGGACCCCACCACCAGAGATATATTTCCCTTCCACCCCTTTCCGCAAAGACCGTTCCCTCTGTAACTACCTGGTCAGGTCCACGCCCCCCAACAAACCACCCTCCCGTCCTGACACCCTCCCCTGCGCCCACACCTCCTCCCTCACCACCATCCAAGCCCCCAAAGGAGCCTTCCACCTCCATCAAATTTCACCTGCACATCCACCAATGTCATTTCTTGTATCCATTGCTCCTGATGCAGTCTCTTCTACATTGGGGAGACTGGATGCCTCCTCGCAGAGCGCTTCAGGGAACATCTCCGGGACACTCACACCACTCAACCCCACTGCCCTGTGGCCCAACATTTCGGCTTCGGCTCCCCCTCCCACTCTGCCGAGGACATGCAGGTCCTGGGCCTCCTCCACCGCCGCTCCCTCACCACCTGACACTTGGAGGAAGAATGCCTCGTCTTCCGCCTCGGAACACTTCAACCCCAAGGCATCAATGTGGACTTCACCAGTTCCTCATTTCCCCTCCCCCTCCCCCACCTTATCCCAAATCCAACCTTCCAGCTCAGCACTGTCCTCATGATCTGTCCTACCTGCTGATCTCCCCACCTATCCGCTCCACCTTCCCCTCTGACCTATCACCTCCATCCCCACCCCCATTGTACTCTTTGCTACCTTCTCCCATCCCCCCTCCCCCATTTATCTTTCCACCCTGGAGGTTTCCTGCCTCTATTCCTGATGAAGGGCTTTTGCCCAAAACGTCGATTTTCCTGCTCCTCAGATGCTGCATATCCTGCTGAGCTTTTCCAGCACCACTCTAATCTAAACTCCGGTTTCCAGCATTTGCAGTCCTCACTGCTGCCTATTATATTTTATCTGTTAGTTTTTGCCCACTTGTTTAATTTGTCTATATCTCACTGCAGATCTTTTGAGTCGCCATCACCACTTGCCACCTTGCCTTTTGTTGTGTTCTCTGCAAACGTGGTTATAATACAGTAATATAGTGTAATATGTAGTCTAGTAATTGGTTTAATTTTCCATCACCATTCATGACCAAATTTGGCAGGATAGCAGAGTTTTGATCTGATCTACTGATTGTGTGAGCATTTTGCTCTGCATGCTACTTCTGCTGTTTAGCAGCTTCACCAGATCAGCCATTCATTTTCATATATGCCTGGTGCTCTTGGCATGCTAACCTGGCCAAAAACACACAAAAGATTGGAAAAACCTTCAATGAATTGTGGAAAGAGACACAAATAAGGATTCAGATCTGTTTCAAGCATCTATACTATTTTGCTTTTATGTGCTGACCTGCATCTCCTCATTGAATCTAGCTTGGTAGGCAGATTGAGGGACATGCTAAATCTTTAGATTATAGATTGTGGTTAAATATAAATCTGCTGCAGACAGTGGCCATAGCTTTGAGTCATCATGCTCAATTTTGAGCTCTAGGTTTGTCCTGAGTCCAATTTATTATGTTAGTGGTGCTACATATCACAATGAAGATGATGTTTAGACTAAGGTTGAAATCTTGTTCCCTCCTAAGGCATGTAATGTTTAGTTCTGCTCACTTGGCATTCTTTCCCACTCTCTCTTTTTCTCCCATGGCCACTCTTTTTCTGTCCTTTACTTATTTTATTGTTTATTCTGTTAATGAGGTGTTGTCTGAAACGTGAGCAGTCAGTAGTATAACAGTATATAGCTAGGAGTTAAACTGGTTTCAGGAAACTTTGTGCATGTCATTGAATCATATTTCGTCTGCAGAAAGGCTCGTAATGAGTGAATATTGAATGGAAATAATTTGTGAAGTAAAATGCCTATGTAGATTATATACACCATAAGATGTTACAAGCAAGACACAAGCAACACTGCTTTAAGACATTTAAAAATAAAAATACATTTTAAATTTTCTGAAAAAGAAGCAGAGGTCTCCATGTGCTGAAAATATAAAACAAAGTTATGAAACACTGAAATTTTCTCATTCTCCGAATCTGCACTTTATGGACCAAACAAACAAGTTCTATTCTCCCCAGTGAATAATAATCGATCAAAATAATATATCCTCTATTTTATTTCAATTTCTGTACAATTTTTAAGAATTATCTTCACAGGAGATTAGCTGGTCTAAAGAATATAGTTTTGTAGCCTGAAACGTCGATTTTCCTGCTCCTCAGATGCTGCCTGACCTGCTGTGCTTTTCCAACACCACTCTAATCTAGATTCTCATCTCATTCAACAAGCCAAGCAATTACTCTTCTTTTTTTGTTTGTGATTATTTGTGTTGTATACTTTCCATTGTAATATGTAGTTTCTGGATATATGACTTCGATAGAGTAGTGCTAGTAAATTAAGCAACTAGATAAATAATGTAGGTGAGTCCATTCAATCATTTAATTTTATTTTAAGTTTACATTTGATCGTTTGCTTCATTTTCTAGATCTAAACGATGTGAACTGAAGTTGTGGCAGGAAGTCAAAATGCCTTTCAGGAAAGGTATGCAAATATACAGTCAAAGCTTGGGGTTGGTCATGTGATTTATCTCTAATTGCCATCAGATATTCAAATAGCCATTGTATATTCCAAAAGATAACTGTAATTCATTCACATCTACACAGTCATCTTTATTAATAACTACCTTCTTATGACTTGAGGGGTGGATTATTTCCCTTCTTTTTTTCCTACTTCTCATTTGATTATAATAGAGATTTCAAATTTAAAAGCATGTATTGCCAATTAGTTGTATACCTGTCTGTGTGAAGTCATACATATATATAGCTCAGCAGGTTTTCTCGAATTAAACAAGAGCTTAATTTGACTGTGCTAAAACCCACCCAGGTAAAAGTATGAAAAATATGAAAATCCTTTTCAGCTTTCACAACTTGTGTACTGACACTCAAACCAAACATGCAAGAAGTACAAATAACGGAGTAAGAGATTGTCTTTGGCCACGTTATGATTCAATAAGAATTAAAAAGATAAATAAGAGCTCATTGGTTATAGTTGGCTGTCTGGTCTGGCATTCCTGAAGAAGGGCCTGTGCCCGAAACGTCGAATCTCCTGTTCCCTGGATGCTGCCTGACCTGCTGTGCTGTTCCAGCAATAAAGTTTCAACACTGTCTGGTCTGGTGTAGCTACCTAAGGCCTTTTGGTCCTTAGCTGGACAGTTTAAGATTGAAGGTGATGTCTTCTTCTGGAAATACTTCTGTGGAAACTGAAATCTATTCAAAGTTTTCCCTCACCTTGTAGGAATATAGGTGAAATGAAACTCAACATACATGGTGCCAAATTAGATTAACATAAATAGAGAGAAAATCTTCCTCACTGCTGCTGGTACATTCTGGAAACTCAACTCCAAATATACAGTCAAAGCTTGGGGTTGGTCATGTGATTTATCTCTAATTGCCATCAGATATTCAAATAGCCACTGTATATTCCAAAAGATAACTGTAATTCATTCACATCTACACAGTCATCTTTAGATCAAGATACTTTACCTAAGCATTTACATTTGGATTAAACTGTTGTTCTATAGAAATATATTATGAATTTCAATTTTTGATGAGATAAGAAGAAAGCTGTCCGAATATTTATTGTCTCAGCCATCCCAGAAGTGTGGAATGTGGTTGATTTGTAATGAAAATTGTCAGCCATTTATTAGGTCCAGCGTCCTTGTCTCAGTTAAAAACTATTTACTGTGACGATAATCTGCCATGAAGAGATATGTTCTGTCCTGTTTCTCTTGCAGAAGGATTTTGTCACAGTGGTACTGAGATGTCTTCTCCCAACAGGAAATTTGTAAATAGATTTAGATTTCTTTCTGGGTGATTTTTGTTTGAATAAGACAAAAGAATCATGAGTGGGTGGAATCAGGCTCACACAGACGCTGAGGACTATGGTTTTGCTTTCAATGGGTTATTTTATTAGTTAGCTGCTGGAGCAGATAGCTAGAGTTCTCTTTGCTGCTAGATAGAAGACTTAGAGGGTTTTCTTTTTGGAAATCAAAAGGGGTAGATTGTTTCTACTGAGAGAGACAGAATGTGATAATAATAACTGTTTTGCTGTATTGCACTTTACCAAAGGGTGTGTTTAAGGGATGCTGCATATATTGAAACAGTTGATGATTAGTGGCTAAATAATACACTGTCTTGTTAAGTATGTCAACAGTATAAAGGTATACTGATTCTTTATTCTTACAATGCAATTAAAATGCAACAAAACAAAGTGTACTTGATTAAAGCTTAGGGGTGGCTCTATCGAATCCTACCTTGAATGTAGCACCTTCTACTTGCCTTTAACATAAAATAAAAGTTGTGGTTCAGGCCATCTCTATAATATGTTCTGGGGAAGGCTGGCCTGGTCCTAAATCTAATTTAAAAAGTCAATGTCTGTCTACCACTAATTAATCAAAAATTAATATTTGACATGAGCATAACTTTAACTTAACTAAATAACAAATAAACAATCCCTTATACAAAGTTGGTTTAGTCTCTGCACAGTGACATGTGAGCAAACACATCGGTGTATTTACATCATGTATGGTTGGCGGCTTGGATCATGAGTTATTCATCATACTACAGTGGTTTGTAATTGGATTCACCACTCCTTTACAATGGTGAAATATTGCTTGATAGAGTTTTTAATCCTGGTCACATTGTCTGTTATCTTGTCACTGAAGAGAGCACTGTATGTAGGAATATGGGAAGAACTTGATTGACAATGATGATGTCACAATTTAAAATCTTATTGTCACTCACTGTCTAGACTAATCAATGAATCATGGAACTGCATCTTAATACAAGTCCTGCAGAATGAAAGTGAAACTTATAGAGGAGAAATATGTAATAAGTGAAATTTATTTTTAATACTTTAATCTTTTATTCTTTTCCAGCTCATATCCTCATTATTCTGCTTGTTGCAATTGTGCTTTTGATAGTTATGCACCATAATCTATTCAATGCTAATGACCTATTGAGGAAGGAGAATTCCGGTAAGCAGCAACATTTAGCAATCTATGTTCCAGCTCATTCACACAGCTAAGTTTTGTAAGCATCAATGCCCTATTTGCCTTTGGAGTTCTGTTTTTATTTGGAGTCTTCATCTGATTATTTGTTTTCCTGTTTCAAAAATTGATGTTTGATTATGAATACATAATAAATATTGTAAGTGAAATAAATAAATGGTTGTTGTTACTGTCTGATTTAATTTGACAAGCATACATATTAATAGTAGATATATTATAGAAGTAGTGTTGGCTATTCTGCAATCCCCTTGCATTTTTTTTATTTATTCGCAGGGTGTGGGTGTCACTGGCTAGGTTAGCATTTACTGCCCATCCCTAATTGCCCAGAGAGCAGTTAAGAGTCAACCACATTGCTGTGGGATGGGAGTCACATCCCAGCTAAGGACGGCTGTTTCCTTTCCTAAAGGACATTGTGAGTTTTTTTTCTGACAGTCAACCATGGTTTCATGGTTTGTTATTAGACATTTAATTACAGATTTTGTTTCTGACTTCAACTTCCACCAACTGTGGGATTCAAATCCGGATTCTCCAGAATATTACTTGGGTCTCTGGATTAATAATTTTGCAATGATACCACTAAGCCATCGCCTCCCTATTTAACATCAGATAGGTAGGCTTTTGCCAAGTACAAGTTTAAAATATTCATGAATAATTTTAATTGCTGTAAAGTGGTAATAAATGCCGATTCTTATCTTTTAATATCTTATACATTGACAAATTGTGCTATCAGAATCAGTTTTGTTCATATTAGTTTCTTGCCTGGCTTCCGCAGCAAAGGGAAAAACAAGTTTGTATTCATTTGATCATAACAAATGCAGGTACAATGGTGTTGTACTAATGTCACTGAATTAGTAATTCAGATACCCATAGAAATTGGTAGAATTTGAATTTATTTAATAAATCTGGAATTTATGAATCAATTAATAAGCCTAGTCTCAGTAATAATGACCATGACACCTACTGCATAAAAACGCATTTGCTTCACTAATGTTCTTTCAGGAGGGAACTCTGCCATCCTTACTTGGTCTGATCAATGTGTGCGTCCAGACCAACAGTAATGTGATTGACTCGTATTTACTGTCTGAAATGAACTGGTAAGCCCCTAAATTCAAGGGCAACAATCATCTTTTTTATAAAAGCAAATAAAACAAGTGTACTGTTACTTACCTGCTGAACATCTGTTAAATGACTAAATCTAGCATTTATTCATTAATGGTTATTTTATGTTTAAATCAATAGAAAATGAAAACAGTAATTAAAGTCCTGGTAAAATCAAATAGAAAGTTGTCGTAGTTGTGAGTATGTATGCCAAGCTGGGACGTTGATTTGCAGGTGACATCTTCAGTGCTATGGAGTTTCCTGTGAAGCGCTGCTGTACTGCATCGTCTGGAATTTATTTTGGTTCTGTTTCTGCTGCTTCCGGTTGCCGGTTCCGGTTGTTCATTGTTGTGGCCAATATATTGGGTCCAGGTCACTGAGCTTGTTGATCAGAGTCCATGAATGAGTGCTATGCTCTGAGCTACGAATCTTTACACAAACCTTGAATATAAAGTTGTGTTTATAATCAAATTCCTGACATTTTTTAAAGGATCATAATTGACTAGATTCTCATTCTGAACACAATTAAGTTTTTAAGAAACCAGAAGTATCCACTTTTAGGGTGTAGGTTTGCTCGCTGAACTGTAGGTTTGATATCCTGACGTTTCATTACCTGGCTAGCTAACATCAGTGGCGACCTCCAAGTGAAGCGAAGCTGTTATCTCCTGCTTTCTATTTATATGTTTGTCCTGGATGGGGTTTGTGGTGATGTCATTTCTTGTTCGTTTTCTGAAGGGTTGATAGATGGTATCTAGATCTATGTGTTTGTTTATGGCGTTGTGGTTGGAGTGTCAGGCCTCTAGGAATTCTCTGGCATGTCTTTGCTTAGCCTGTCCCAGGATAGAAAGCGGGAGACAACAGCTTCGCTTCACTTTGAGTTCTCCACTGATGATGTTACCTAGCCAGGTAATGAAACGTCTGGAAATCAAACCTACAGCTCAGCGAGCAAACCTACACCCTAAACCTCAACCTGAGCTACAAACCTTGCAGTATCCGCTTTTGCCTTCTGTCAGCTAATTGAAGAAATTTAACACTGCTCGTAAATTTGTAAATAGCTTTCTTTTGTACTTCAATTTTTACATTTTAGATTCAAAATATAATGGAGTACGGAGGATTGCACAAGAGAGAACTGGTGAAGAGATTCCAATTCTGATCCCAGCTGTGGAGGAGCGACTTGGAGGCGTAATAGCAGCTATAAATAGTATATATAGTAACACCAGGTCAAATGTGATCTTTTATGTAGTTACAACAAATGACACCATTGAACATTTAAGGTAGGCTTGTGTCATTGTTAATTTTTGCAAAAATACTCCAATCTGTTTATGTTCTACACTTGATTTAATATGAGATTAAAATGAAATCATTGTAACTAATCTTGAATTTTGGTTTAGAGCTTGGCTTCAGAAGGAAGAACTGATGGGTATAAAGCATAAAATTCTTAGATTTGATCCTCGTGTTCTGAAAGGCAAAGTACAAGATGAAGGTGATTCAACTGAAATAAAACCAGTGAGTATCTGCATTGCATTTGTACCAATAAATAGATTATATGAAATGTAGGAGGAGGTCCTTTTTTTGAATTTAGTCGTGAGATGTGGACATCACTGGCTGGCCAGCGTTTTATTGCCCATCCCTAGTTGCCCTTGAGAAAATGATGGTAAGCTGCTTCCTTGAATCACTGCAATCCACAATGGTTGACCCACAATGCCCTTTGGGAGGTAATTCCAGGACTTTGATGCAGCAACGGTGAAGGAACACCAATATATTTCTAACTCAGGATGTTTGGTGGCTTGGAGGGGAATTTGCAATGGTGATGTTCCCATATATCTGGTATTCATGTTCTTCTAGATAGAATTGATTGTGGGTTTGTTAGGTGCTGTTCAAGGATCTTTGGTGAATTTCTGCAGTATGTCTTGTAGATAGTACACATTGTTGCTACTGAGTGTTAGTAGTGGAGGGAGTGAATGCTTGTGGATATAGACTGCTTTGTCCATCTCCTTGAGTGTTGTTGGAGCTGCTAGTGAGTGAGGAGTATTCTGTCACACTCCTAACTTGTGCTTTGTAGATGGTGGACAGGCTTTGGGGAATCAGGAGGTGCATTTCTGGGTAAAGAAGTCCAAGCCTCTGACCTGCTCTGGATCCACTATGACACAAGTTGAGTTTCTGGTCAATGACAACCCCAAGGATGTACATAGTGGGGGAATTCACTGATGGTAACACCATTAAGTGTCAAGGAGCAGTGATTAGATTGTCTCTTTTTGGAGATGTCATTGCCTGGTATTTCTGTGGCACAAATGTTATTTGCCCCTTGCGGATACAGATCCAGTGCTGGTTGGAGGAGGCAAAGGATCAACTCCGTTGCTGTCTGGAATTGGGTGAGTGGGTCATGTTCAAACAGTCTGCGGGTACCTTGGATGGGTACGCCACCACCGTCACAGACTTTATCAGCAAGTATGTGAAAGGCTGCATAGTGAGGAAGTCGATCCAAGTATCCCCCAGCAGGAAACCCTGGATGAATCAGGACATACAGAACCTACTAAAAACTAGGCGTTAGGCCTTCAGATCAGGAGTCAAGATTAGAATGGTGCTGGAAAAGCACAGCAGGTTAGGCAGCATCTGAGGAGCAGGAGAATCGACATTTTGGGCAGGAGCCCTTCATCCTGATGCTGCCTGACTTGCTGTGCTTTTCCAACACCACTCTAATCTTGACTCTGATCTCCAGCATCTGCACTCCTCACTTTCGCCTTCAGATCAGGAGACTCACACAAATATATGGAATCCAAGTATGGTCTTCGCAGAGCCATTAGGACAGCCAAGGACCAATACAGACCCAAACTAGAGACCTAGACCGAGGGACCCCGCGTCTATGGCAAGGAGTGAATGACATCACAGATTCTAAAAAGAGTGCAAGATAGCAATGACACATCCCTCCTAGATCGTCTCAACGCCTTCTATGCTCGCTTTGAGCATAATTTCAGCAGAGAGGTAGCACCTATTCCGACAAGTCCTGACTAACATATCCCAACAGTCACAGCATCAGAGGTCAGATCAATTTTCCTTCATGTGAATGCAAGGAAAGCGATGAGACCATACAGACTACCAGGCCGTGCACTCAGAGTATGCGCACATCAACTAGCAGAGGTCTTCTCAGACATCTTCAACCTCTCCTGCAGCAGGCCACTCTCTCTCTGCCTGTTTCAAGAGGGCCAACATCATCCCTGTGACTACTGCCCAGAGACCCTAACTTCGGTGTCATGAAGTGCTTTGAAAGGCTGGTGATGGCATTAATCAACTCCTGCCTCCCCACTATTCTTGACCCATTCCAATTTGCCTATCGAACCAACAGGTCCACGTCAGATGCCATATCACTTGCCCTTCACTCCACCTAGATCATCTTGATACCAGGAACAGCTATGTAAGATTCCTACTCATTGACTACACTTCAGCCTTCAATATTATCCTCTCAAGACTGATTACTAAACTTAGTGATCTCAGACTAAGCCCCACTCTCTGCTTCTGGATCCTCAGTTTCCTGACCCACAGGCCACAATCAGTGAAGATTGGGGACAATATTTCATCCTCACTAACACTCAACACTGGAGCCCCCGAGGGGTGCGTACTTAGCCCCCTACTGTACTCACTGTATACCCATGACTGCATCACCAAATACCAGACTAATGCCATTTACAAGTTCGCTAATGACAGCACCATAGTCGATCAAATCTCAGATGGCAACGAAACAGACTACAGACGGGAGGTGGAAGACCTGAAAAAATGGTGCACTGAGAACAACCTAGCTCTCAATGCCAGCCAAACCAAGGAACTTATTATTGACTTTTGGCAGGATGTTACTCATGCCCCCCCCCGACACACACACTAACAGCAAAGAGGTGGCACGAGTGGAGAATGTCAGGCTCTTGGGAGTGATCATCCACAACAAGCTTTCTTGGACTCTTCATGTGGATGCACTGGTTACAAAGGCCCAACATCGTCTCTTCTTCCTCAGGCAGCTGAGGAAATCTGGCATGACAGCGAATATCCTTGCCATCTTTTATAGGTGTGCCATCGAGAGCATTCTGTCTGGATGTACCACTACCTGGTATGGCAACTGTACCATTCAAGATCGGAGACAAATGCAACAAGACCTGGATGAACAGAGTGTGATGAACCCAGCCCGGACAATCACAACGGCCAACCTCTCATCTATAAGAATCCATTTACCAGGCCCGCGGTCGAGGAAAGGCTGCCAGAATTCTGAAAGATCCATGCCATCCTGGCAATGTTTTTCTGCAACCTCTACCACTGGGGAGAAGGTACAGAAGCCTGAACACACTGACCAGCCGGTTTTGCAACAGTTTCTACCATACTGTTAGAATACTGAATGGACTCACAAACTCTTAATATTTGCCTGTACCAGTGTTTTTGATTTTGCCGCTGATTACCTATTATTTAATGTCTGTGCTACTTAACTATGTGATCTTACTATATTGCCCGCAAGACAAAGCTTTTCACTGTGCCTCTGTACACGTGACAATAAATTCAATTCAACTCAGCTTGTCAGCCCAAGCTTGGATACTGTCCAGGTCTTGTTGCATTTGAACATGGACTGCTTTAGTATGAGGAGTCACAAATAGTGCTGAACATGGTGAAATCATTGGCGAACATGCTCACCTCTGATCTTATGATGAAGGGAAGGTCCTTAATGAAGCAGCTGAAGATTGGATCTAGAATACTACCCTGAGAAACTCCTCCAGAGATGTCCTGAAGCCCCCCCTCGCTCTCCCCCCATACCTATGGATTCTAGTTTTGCTAGGGCTTCTTGATCATAGGATAGAATTCCAACAGTGAAGCAGACCATTTGGCCCACACCGACCTCCCAAAGAGCATCCCACCCAATCAGTGCCATGTATGTGACTCTTGTTACACACACCTGCCCCTCTGAGAGGCATGACGTAGTCAATTATTTGACAGTACTTAGAATAAGCAGGCATCCAAGATGCTTTGAGGCAATATGAGAGGTTAAAATCTAATCTGAATTTTCCCAGCCGCCAAACAACACTGGCAATGGCAATTCAGTTGGGAGCATACAATGAGATTGGTAATATGGCCACAAGAGAAAGTTATTTAGCCTCTCGAGCCTATTCCATCATTGGATGAGATCATGGCTGATCTGCGGCCTAACTCTGTGTATCTGCCTTTGGTCCGTACTCTTTAATACCTTTGCTTAATGAAACAAAAGGGTGTCTCGCAGATTTTAAATTTACAGCTGAGCCAGCATCCACTGTCATTTATGGAAGACAGTGCCAAGCAGCAGATATGGACTTACTGGAAGTTATAGTTCACAAATCTGCACACAGCTGCCACAGACATGCAAACCAGGGATATGACTTAAATTTGCTGACATTGTTACTCCTTATGGATATGTCTTTGAGTATAACTGGCATTCTACTTCATATTTCCTCACCTGTGTTTTCCTGTCTTCCATTTCATGGGCATTTTGGATAATTATGCATGTAGTCAGTGAATATTAGAATAGTAATCAAGATTAGATTGTATCTATACTTGCCAGGAAATTAATTGTAAAAGAAAACATTTCATCTTGCTAGTATTTAGTAAACTTAGATCATTTTACTAACTAAAGTAGAATCAAATGTTAAATCCCATATCTTGATCAGTTATCTATCATTATTTTCCAGTTGACTTTTGCAAGGTTTTATCTACCTATTTTGATTTCTGCAACAGAGAAAGTCATTTACCTGGATGATGATGTGATTGTGCAAGGTAAGCTTTTGCTTTGCTTCTATTGTATACATCTGAACATAGCTTAAAAATGTCAACAGACAGATCACTGCATGGATAAATTATGTTTTAATTACAATTCATTTTATTTTTGTTATGATTGATGAAATGGCTAATACCATGCATTGGATTTCTAATATGAGAATTTTTCAAACTGTTTTAATTTTCAACCACTACATTTCCTTATTTTAGGCAACTAAATTATAGCAATTGCATTTCCATCAATTACATTAGTGTATGGTGGTAGTTTACTCAAGTAATTTTTTTCATAAAATGTCTTTTCATAGTCAAACTAAAACTTCTAAATTTACTTGTTATAAATGAAGCAGCATTCCAAAATTAATTTATTACTTGGAATACTTTGAAACATTTCAACTTAATGAAACACGATACAAATGTGAGCTGTCCTTATTTTTCTCTTACACCTGGTGCATTAGGAGATATCCGTGAACTTTATGACACTGAGCTGAAGGCAGGTCATGCTGCAGCATTTTCTGAAGATTGCGATTCTGTATCTTCAAAGTTGTTGGTTAGAGGTGCTGGAAGTCAGGTATTTAACATACAGTGTAGAATTTGCTCTTTGGAACATTGATCATCTGTTGTATCATATGTGATGCATTAAATTTGACTGAAATCTATTAAGAATTATATTTCATTGTTTTGATTTAATTTCAAGACACAGGTAGTGAAGGTCAGACATTCTCAATGATACGATGTGTGGAACAAGGAATCTGATTATTCAATCTGGAATATTGATACCACCCTAATATTTGAGCCATTATAATCTAGTATTTATTTTCCCCACTCTTAACCAATCAACTTTCCTACAACTTGGAAAAGGGGATAGGTTCACAACAAGCATGCATATGAGGTTCCTTAAATAGGTCAGAGCTTATTGCATTGCTTAGCCTCACAGGTTTTCTAGATATGGCAGATAGCGAGGATTCTGTGGGTAGTTTGGGAAAATGGTGTTGAAGTGGATCAGCTATTATCAAATTAAATGGGGGAGTGGTCTCAATGAGCTAAATGGCCTACTGGTTCTATTTCACATGTTTCTATGTTCAATCCTTATGCTTTAAATTTTCATTATTAGTTAAGACTAAACTGAACAAGTACATTCACATCAGCACTACTATAGTCACAGAGATAAACAGCACAGAAACACATCCTTCAGTCCAACTTGTACAAGCTGACCAGATAACCTAAATCTAGAACCATTTGCAGCAATGGACCAGATCCCTCTAAACTCTTTCTACTCATGTACCCATCCAAATGCCCTTTAAATGTAGTAATTGTACCAGCCTCCACCATTTCCTCTGACAGCTCATTCCACACACGCACCACCATCTGTGTGAAAATGTTTCCCTTTAGATCCCTTTTAAATCTTTCCCGTCTCATCTTAAACCTATGCCTTCTAGTATTGAACTCCCCCACCACAGGGAAAAGACTTTGTCTATTTATCCTATCCATGCCCCTCATGATCTTATAAACCTCTATAAGATCACCTCTCAGCCTCTGACGCTCCAGGGAAAACAGCCGCAGCCTATTCAACCTCTCCCTAAACCTCAAATCTGCCAACCCTGGCAACATCCTTGTAAATCTTTTCTGAACCGTTTCAACTTTCACAACATCCTTCCCATAGCAGGGAGACCAGAATTGAATGCCCATTTGACCAAGATCCCATTATACTTGGAGGTAACCTTCTTCGCTGTCCACTACACCTCCGGTTTTGCTGTCATCTGCAAACCTACTTACCATACCTCCTATGTTCACATGCAAATCATTTATATAAATCGGTGGACCCAGCACCGATCCTTATGGCACACCATTGGTCACAGGACTCCAGTCTGAAAAGCAACCCTCCACCATCTCCTGTCTTCTATCTTGGAGCAAGTTCTGTATCCAAATAGAAACAAGTTTCTGGAAAAGCTCATGAGGTCAGGCACCACCTGTGAAGAAATGTTAACTATGATTTCTCTTCAAGATGCTGCCAGACTTGCTGAGCTTTTCCAGCAACTTCTGTTTCTATTTCAGATTTACAGCACCTGCAGTTCTGTTGGTTTTTATTCTGTAACCAAATAGCTAGTTCTCCCTGTATTCCATGAGATCTAACCTTGCTAACCAGTCTACCATGAGGAACCTTGTTGAATGCTCTACTGAAGTTCATATAAATCACGTCCACCACTTTACCCTCATCAATCTTCTTTGTTACCTCTTCCAAAACCTCAATCAAGTTCATTTTACAATTTCCCACATACAAAGGAGGTTCCTGGTTACAGATGTTTCAGTAAGATTAGGGAGGGTGGTAAAAAAGGAGGGGGGGTGGCGTTGCTAATTAGAAATGGTATAACGGCTGCAGAAAGGCAGTTCGAGGGGGATCTGCCTTTGGAGGTAATATGGGCTGAAGTCAGAAATAGGAAAGGTGCAGTCACCTTGTTGGGTGTTTACTATAGGCCCCCCAATAGCAGCAGAGATGTGGAGAAACAGATTGGGAAACAGATTTTGGAAAGGTGCAGAAGCCACAGGGTAGTAGTCATGGGCGATTTCAACTTCCCAAATATTGATTGGAAGCTCTTTAGATCAAGTAGATTGGATGGGGCGGTGTTTGTGCAGTGTGTCCAGGAAGCTTTACTAACCCAGTATGTAGATTGTCCGACCAGAGGGGAGGCCATATTGGATTTGGTACTCGGTAATGAACCGGGACAAGTGATGGGCTTGTTAGTGGGTGAACATTTTGGTGATGGTGACCACAATTCTGTGACTTTCACCTTGGTTATGGAGAGAGATAGGTGCGTGCAACAGGGTAGGTTTTACAATTGGGGGAAGGGTAATTATGATGCTGTAAGACAGGATCTGAGGAGCATATGTTAGGAGCATAGGCTGTCAGGGAAGGATGTCGTGGAAATGTGGAACTTCTTCAAGGAACAGATACGACGTGTCCTTGATATGTATGTACCTGTCAGGCAGGAAAGAAATGGTCGTGTGAGGGAACCTTGGTTGACGAGGGAGGTTGAATGTCTTGTAAAGAGGAAGAAGGAGGCTTACATAAGGTTGAGGAAACAGGGTTCAGACAGAGCAGTGGAGGGATACAGGATAGCCAGAAGGGACCTGAAGAAAGGGATTAGGAGAGCTAAGAGAGGGCATGAAAAATCTTTGGCGGATAGGATCAAGGATAACCCAAAGGCATTTTATGCGTATGTGAGAAACATGAGAATGACGAGAACGAGGGTAGGTCCGATCAAGGATAGTAGTGAGAGACTGTGTATTGAGTCGGAAGAGATAGGAGAGGTCTTGAATGAGTACTTTTCTTCAGTATTTACGAACGAGAGGGACTGTATTGTTGAAGAGGAGAGTGTGAAACGGACTGGTAAACTAGAGGAGATACTTGTGAGGTAGGAAGATGTGTTGGACATTTTGAACAACTTGAGGATAGACAAGTCCCCCGGGCCTGACGGGATATATCCTAGGATTATGTGGGAAGCAAGAGAGGAAATTGCAGTACCATTGGCAATGATCTTTTCGTCTTCACTGTCAACGGGGGTGGTACCAGGGGACTGGAGAGTGGCGAATGTTGTGCCCCTGTTCAAAAAAGGGAATAGGGATAACCCCGGGAATTACAGGCCAGTTAGTCTTACTTCGGTGGTAGGTAAATTAATGGAAAGGGTACTGAGGGATAGGATTTATGAGTATCTGGAAAGACACTGCTTGATTAGGGACAGTCAGCACGGATTTGTGAAGGGTAGGTCTTGCCTTACAAGTCTTATTGAATTCTTTGAGGAGGTGACCAAGCAGGTGGATGAGGGTAGAGCAGTGGATGTAGTATACATGGATTTTAGTAAGGCATTTGATAAGGTTCCCCATGGTAGGCTTAAGCGGAAAGTCAGGAGGCATGGGATAGAGGGAAATTTGGACAATTGGATAGAAAACTGGCTAACCGGTCGAAGTCAGAGAGTGGTGGTAGATGGTAAATATTCAGCCTGGAGCCCAGTTACAAGTGGAGTTCCGCAGGGATCATTTCTGGGTCCTCTGCTGTTTGTAATTCTAATTAATGACTTGGATGAGGGAGTCGAAGGGTGGGTCAGTAAATTTGCAGATGATACGAAGATTGGTGGAGTTGTGGATAGTGAGGAGGGCTGTTGTCGGCTGCAAAGGGACTTAGATATGATGCAGAGCTGGGCTGAGGAGTGGCAGATGGAGTTCAACCCTGCCAAGTGTGAGGTTGTCCATTTTGGAAAGACAAATAAGAATGCGGAATACAGGGTTAATGGTAGGGTTCTTAGTGAGGTGGAGGAACAGAGGGATCTTGGGGTCTATGTTCATAGATCTTTGAAAGTTGCCACTCAGGTGGATAGAGCTTGTAAGAAGGCCTATGGTGTATTAGTGTTCATTAGCAGAGGGATTGAATTCAAGAGTCGTGAAGTGATGTTGCAACTGTACAGGACTTTGGTTAGGCCACATTTGGAGTACTGTGTGCAGTTCTGGTCGCCTCACTTTAGGAAAGATGTGGAAGCTTTGGAGAGGGTGCAGAGAAGATTTACCAGGATGTTGCCTGGAATGGAGAATAGGTCGTACGAGGATAGGTTGAGCGTGCTAGGCCTTTTCTCATTGGAACGGAGAAGGATGAGGGGTGACTTGATAGAGGTGTATAAGATGATCAGGGGAATAGTTAGAGTAGACAATCAGAAACTTTTTCCCCGGGTACAACAGAGTGTTATAAGGGGACATAAATTTAAGGTGAAGGGTGGAAGGTATAGGGGAGATGTCAGGGGTGGGTTCTTTACCCAAAGAGTGGTGGGGGCATGGAATGCGCTGCCTGTGGGAGTGGTAGAGTCAGAATCTTTGGTGACCTTTAAGCGGCAATTGGATAGGTACATGGATGGGTGCTTAAGCTAGGACAAATGTTCGGCACAACATTGTAGGCAGAAGGGCCTGTTCTGTGCTGTATTGTTCTATGTTCTAAAGTCATGTTGACTATCCCTTATCAGTCCTTGCCTTCCCAAATACATGTAAATCCTGTCCCTCAGGATCCCCTCCAACAAGTTGGCCACTACCAATGTCAGACTCACTGATCTATTGTTCCCTGGCTTTTCCTTACCACCATTCTTCAATAGTGGCACCATGTTGTTCAACCTCCAGTCTTCCGGCACCTCACCTGTGGCTATCAGTGATACAAATATCTCAGCAAAGAGCCCAGCAATCACTTCCCTAACTTTCCACACAGTTCTATGGTACACCTGATCAGGTCCTGGGGATTTATACACCTTTATGCATTTTAAGACATCCAGCACCACCTCCTGTGTCATACGGACATTTTACAAGATGTCAGTATTTATTTCCTCTATGTTCTCTATCTTCCAAATCCTTCTCCACAGTAAACACTGATGCAAAATACTCCTTTAGTATCTCTCCCTTCCCCTCCTCCCCCAACCCCTCCACGGTTCTACAAATAGGCAGCCTTGCTGATCTTTAAGGGGCCCTCTTCTCTCCCGAGTTATCCTTTTGTTCTTAATGTATTTGTGGAATTCCTTTGGATTCTACTTAACCCTATTTTCCAAACCTATCTTTTTTGCCCTCCTGACTTCCCTCTTATGTACACTCCTACTCCCTTTATACTTTTCTAGGGATTCACTCAATCTTTCCTGTCTATATCTGACTTATGCTTCCTTCTTTTTCTTAACCAAACCCTCAATTTCTCTAGTCATCCAGCATTCCCTACACTTACCAGCCTTTCCTTTCACCTTAACAGGAATAAACTGTTTCTGGACTCTTGTTATTGCATTTCTGAAGGATTCCCATTTTCTAGCTTTCCCTTTACCTTCCATCACTATTTTAAAACTAATAGAATTATGGTCGCTGCCCCCAAAGTGGCCCCCCACTTCAGTCACCTGCCCTCCCTTATTTCCCAAGAGTAGGTCAAGTTTTCTTTAGTAGGTACATCCACATATTGAATCTGAAATTTTTCTTGTATACACTTAACAAATTCCTCTCCATCTAAACCCTTAACACTATGGTAGTCCCAGTCTATGTTTGGAAAGTTAAAATCCCCTACCATAACCACCCTATTATTCTTACAGATAACTCAGATCTCCTTACAAATTTGTTTCTCAATTTCCCTCTGACTATTAGGAGGTCTAAAATACAATCCCAATAAGGTGATCATCCCTTTCTTATTTCTCAGTTCCACCCAAATAACTTCCCTGGATGTATTTCCGGGAATATCCTACCTCAGTACAGCTGTAATACTATTCCTTATCAAAAGTGCCAAACACCACTCGCCCTCCTCTCTTGCCTCCTTTTCTGTCCTTCCTGTAGCATTTGTATCCTGGAACATTAAGCTGCCAGTCCTGTCCATCCCTGAGCCACATTTCTGTAATTGCTATGATATCCCAGTCCCATGTTCCTAACCATGCCTGAGTTCATCTGCCTTCTCTGTTAGGCCTCTTGCATTGAAATAAATGCAGTTTAACTTATCAGTCCTATCTTGTTCTCTGCTTTGTCCCTGCCTGCCCTGATTGTTTGACTCGCTTCTTTTATCAACTGTACCAATCTCAGATTGATTCTTTCCTCACTATCTTCCTGGGTCCCACCCCTCCACCTTACTAGTTTAAATCCTCCTGAGCAGCTCTAGCAAATCTCCCTGCCAGTATATTAGTCCCCTTCCAATTTAGGTGCAATCTGTCTTTCTTGTACAGGTCAATTCATCCCCAGAAGAGATTCCAATGATCCAAAAATGTGAATCCTTCTCTCATACACCAGTTCTTCAGCTCTATCCTCCTATTCCTACCCTCACTAGCTCACAGCACTGGGAGTAATCCAGATATTATCACTCTCACGGACCTCCTTTTTAAGTTCCTGCCGAACTCTCTATATTCTCCCTTCGGAATATCATCCTTTTCCCTTCCTAAGTCATTGGTTCCAATGCCTCCTGCTGGTCCTTCTTCCCCTTGAGAACATTCTGCACCCTCTCTATGGCATCCTTGATCCTGGCACCAGGGAGGCAACACACCATTCTGATTTTTTGCTGCTGGGCTCAGAAACATCTGTCTATGCCTCGGACTAGGAAGTCCCCTAATACAATTATTTCTTGGAACCCGACGTGCACCTCATTGCATTGGAGCCAGTCTCAATACCAGAAACTTGGCTGTTCGTGCTACATTCGTCACCCCTACCTGAGAATCCGTCACCCCTACTTTTTCCAAAACAGCATACTTATTTGAATATGCTTCCTTCTTTTTCATAACCAAACCTCCAACACCTGAAATACCTCAAAAAAACGAGCAGCTCTTATAGCCATAACTTTTTCCGGTCCCCTATCTTGGATTACCCGGAATCCTTCTTATTTACAATTTATAAGGGATGTTTTGGGATTGAAGAGATTATATTCAGTGCTCAAAAATCTTTTGAATTTCTGTTATATGTAGATACTTCGGTTTATTTTATTTTATCTTAATTTTTTTTGATAAACTTCTTTTATTTTTGAAACAAAATCTGCAGCATTGCATGTATCTGTTTAAGCTTTTGTTGAAGTCAAAACAAATTTAAAAATGGTCTTTAAAGCCAGGTTTCAGTCTGGGATCTGATCTGACCAGTAATAACATCAGCTGGGATCATAATATTTGTCATGTTGTGTTTGATAAATAAACCGAACCGAGTAAAAGATTAAGACACTGCATGTTATCTGCCCTTCTATCTAAATATTTGTAATGTTGAAATGTGTAAATTTATTCTAAAATGAAGGATGCAATTGGTATCTTATTCTCACTTCACCATCGGCTGTTGGAAATTTACCATAAACGTCCCAACACATTTCGTAAGAGTATTTATAAATAGCATTTGGCATTGCGCATGTATGAAGATATTATGACAGCTAGATTTTAGGAAGTGCCATAAAATAAAGAAAGTGGGAGAGACGGCCAGAGAGCTATGTCCAGGCAACAATCACCAATAATGATTTATCTTCTATACTTATACACTATGAGTTAATTTTATATATATGTTTAGCCTGTATCCTATCCATTACAAACAATTCAATATGGTATGAATGTATACTCTAATACACATTTTTCCTTTTTAATCACCATCTACTTGATTGGTTAAAATGCAAATATATTATTTATGATTAGAATTTCAATTGTAAATCAAATTTTAAATAGAAGAAATAATGGGCAGAATCATATCGTAATCTGAGCAATGGGAGCTATGGCAAGGTGAGCGGTAACATCAGGATGACAAGTGCTGTGAGGCCCATCTCAACATCAAGAATAACTCATGTCATCTTTTATGCTTTTCACAAATCCGCATGGTGATTACTGCAGCAAGTTGTCAATTCAGTTGAGGGTGCTGTAGAATTCTAGTATATCGGTGAGTGCAGAGTTGATTCTGAGAACAGTGCATGGTTACATGGAGTAGAAATTGACCATTGGGGTGTCATATGCAATTAAAGAGGTGGGTTTGGTACAATACAGTGAGAGAATCAGCTATGCCTCACTTTGACATAACCTCCAAAAAACTTGACACAGCCAGAAAAACATAAGATTCAGCCTAATATAGTTTATGGAGCACACTACAACTTCACTGTGTGTGCATGGTGTTCTTGAAATATCAGCCCCTTTGTGCATAATAAGGTTCAGCAAAAAGCAAAATGATAAAGCCCCAGATAATTTGTTTAAGTGGTATTGGTTCAGACATATTTATTGAGGCATAAATGTCAATGAAAAGAAGATAAACTGAACCTCGGAACAAGAGGTTAATTCACAAATTAACCCTGTCCTGCTATGCATTGAAATGTCTGATCTGTGACCCAATTCCAAATACCTGCTCTTGTCCCACATTCTTTTATATCTTTGGCAAACATATTCTGGATTAGTGGTGCTGGAAGAGCACAGCAGTTCAGGCAGCATCCAAGGAGCTTCGAAATCGACGTTTCGGGCAAAAGCCCTTCATCAGGAATAAAAGCAATAAAAGGAATAAAAGAGGTATGGCAGACATACCTCTATGTTAGCATCAGAACATTTAGAAACTACTTTTGTCTGCCACTTTATTTCTCAATCAGCAAATTACAGTTCAAACCAAGGTTGGGTTACTAAGATAGTACTGTTAAAGAAAAATCACGATAATTCATTAATTATATTTTCATATTTTCTAGAACACATATTTGGGATTCCTTGATTATAAAAAAGAAACCATTAGGAAACTTGGTATGAAGGCAAGCACATGCTCCTTTAACCCTGGTGTTTTTGTAGCTAACCTCACCGAGTGGAAGCAGCAGAACATCACAGAGCAGCTTGAAAGGTGGATGGAAATCAATGTAGTGTAAGTTGATACAGATATCTGCTTGCATTATGCATTTTTCCTGGGGCAAACAGTAGTTGGCCCTTCAAAATGTGACATTGGTTATCGGCGGCAGATGTTCCCCAAGTCAGAATGAGTCTGCACCTGGGTGATCGATGTCACTACCTAACATTGATAATTAGATTACTGTTTGTGCATGCATAGTTGGCCTTACCGAAATTGGACTTAAGTATGTCTGGGGAAGCCTGGGACTTAAAATGCAAGAGGGGGGACAAAGGCTAGTAAAGTAGCAGCCACAATTGAACAGTGCAGGCAGGCAGCTCCTTATGGTGGGTCAGAGATAGCAATTCCATTTTGAATTTGGACATGAACGGAGCTGTGGGAAAAGCTGACAGCTCCAAGGGCTTTCCTTTGCCGAGCACTCCATGGCAAAAACCCTGAATGTAGAAATTTTTAGAACTGTGTTAATTAACTCAATTTGAAATTTCATTCAAGTCATCTTGGATTTATTTCTCAAACAAGAAAAAATGTAAATTCAATATTTACTAACTTAGAAATGTTACTTGTGGTGTCATGAAGAAATTGTTGGATTTGTCTAAGAGTATCTCTGCTAAGTATTTGTTTACACTTCTTGCATCTCCAAAGGCAACCTGGAGTTGATAGATACATATCTCATACTCTTTACAGGGAGAACTTGTATGGTGGTGCTCTGGCTGGCAGTGTTACAACACCCCCCATGCTCTTGGTGTTCTATAAACAATACTCTTCCATTGATCCATTATGGCATGTGAGGTATCTTGGTAAGTTTTCAGCTTGATTTAATAAATAAATATAGTCTAATGTAGCTGAAACTGCTTGAATCATTATCATACATGCTAATACTTTCCTCTTTTGTTAAACAAAGCTCGGATTAGTCCCTGTTCCGGCATCATAGCTGAGCACCCCTATATAATCCAATCATTGTGTTTGTTATCTATGAAATAAATCTTGTCCAAGGGAAACCATTTGCAAATGCTATTAGGAAATATTAATTTCATCTTGATTTTAACTTGATAAAGCAGGCTGATACAGGCAACAATTTTGTAACTGACGAGACTGAAAGACCAAATTGGCAATCTGACAGCCTTTTTTCTTCTTTGGCTAATATCCACTAGTTTTGAATCTTTCTGTACACATGTCTCTAGATCATTTTGCTTCTTCACAGTTCCTAGCACTTTACAGTTTATAAAATACTCTGATATATCATGGGTCCAAGTTAAATATTCTTGCACTTCCCACACATTGAGCTGGTCACTTAATTTATCAATTTTCCTTCCCGCTGCCATCTACAGTACTTATTGCACTTCCAAAAGCTAGTGCTGTCAATTAAATTCCTTCATCTAATTATTTCATAAACATGTATTGACTGAAAAACTGAGATCCAGTGCAGGTCCCAAAGGACATGCTAGTCACATCTTAACAGTTCCATATATATTTCTTTTATTCCTACTCTATATTTCACCCAAATAATAACAAACCCATGTCAAAATATTTCCAGTTCCTCATGCTTCCATTTTTCTGAACCTCTTATTCTCTTTGAAGAGCTTCTAAAACCGTCAGATTTTTGTTCAAATAGTTGTGGCAGTTTGTCATGTTCAGACTTTGACATTATACAGATTGCAGTTTGAGTTGGAATGAGCATAGCACAATTTATTTTATATTCAATGATAAAACAGTAACATTAGCCACACTAGAAGAGGAAAGACAAGAAAAAGATTAAGGGCGGCATGGTGGCTCAGTGGTTAGCACCGCAGCCTCACAGCACCAGGGACCGGGTTCAATTGCCGCCTCAGGCAATTGTCTGTGTGGACTTTGCACATTCTCCCTTTGTCTGCGTGGGTTTCCTCCGGGTGCTCCGGTTTCCTCCCAAAGTCCAAAGATGTGCAGGTCAGGCAAATTGGCCGTGCTAAATTGCCCGGGGAATGGGTCTGGGTGGGTTGCTCTTCGGAGGGTCAGTGTGGACTTCTTGGGCCAAAGGGCCTGTTTCCACAATGTAGGGAATCTAATTTTTAAAAATCTAAAAATCCCTATATTATACAATTTATCAAGTATGAAGACAACATTCAATTCTTACCAGTTGGCAGCATTTGTGAGAATGGTATGTAAGGTTTTGAAACTCAGCTTGGAATCATATTGGATGAATGTTCTGTTTCAACTCAAGACAGCAGCTAGAGATGGTGACATAATTAATGGCAAAAATACAAAGTCATTTGCAGTCCTTAACTGAGGATACTGCAGATCATCCAAGCCTGTACGTTTGACAGCAAGACAGTGGACAGATTGGGAGTCTCATCTGAATGCATGAGCAGCTTGAACCTTTCCAGTTTTTAGGGAACAACCTATAAATAATGAATAGTATCCAACGGTTTATCTAGTAAACATTGCTTGCTCACTGCCAAATTTACATTCGGAAACAAATAAGATGCACATATGGAATATTTCACATCTTGCAAGTACCCTATATTCTCCAATGTACTTTTATTTTGTCTGTTGCTTTATCATTCAATCTTACCATTGTGAATTAATTTCACTTAGATGTTTTTGAGTTATTTCAACTTTCTTGCACAATATTTTTCATTGAAGTACAATGCTTAATGTATCAGTTTAGATGATACAACTGCTAAGGTGGGCCTCCAAAGTGTAACCACACATAAAAACTGTAAATTTGACTGCATTTTCCAACTACAAAAATGCACTTGCGTAACGTCTAGACCAAATTTGACTGCATTTTCTAACTACTAAAGTGCACGTAATGTCCAGACCAAGCATGGTATTAACAAGAGACTTGGGGAATAATTCAATGACATTCTTGAAGGTCCCGCAGAGTGGAAACTCAGAGGATGAGTTTTTGGGGGAAAAAAATGATTACATTGAATGCAAGCTAATTTTTAAATTTAAAAAATCTATATAAGGATCAGCATAAAGATTAATGTTTACAATTAGCTGAGATGTTTCACCATTCTGTATTGGAGTTTACAAAATGCATAAACCATGCAGGAGATTTTTTATTATTATTGGAAGAAAGAATTATTGTTTTGTGCTTGACTCTAGGAATTTTTTATATTTAGATACTACAATTTTGATTTCAGAAATGTATCATTCTGTTATGTAGGGTCTAATGCCGGTACCAGATATTCATCGCATTTTATTAAAGCTGCCAAGTTGCTTCATTGGAATGGACGTTTCAAACCATGGGGGCGTACCTCTTCTTACAGTGATATTTGGGACAGATGGTACATTCCAGACCCCACTGGAAAATTCCACCCAGTACGTAGACATGCAGAGGATGAAGAAGCTCATTAGAAGAAAACAATAAATGTGACTTTTTAATCATTAGCTTAGTTTGTACAAAAGTACCACCACTCAGGAATTTGTGATTCAATCCATTCTAATTGTGCATTCAGATTGCTTCATTTTTTAGGCTGTATTTAAATGCACAACAAATGAGACCACAGGTTTTACCGCTATGGAGAAAATTGAGGACTTTTAGTCATTCCTGATCCTAGTAAAATAAGATGTTCAAATCCTGTGTAAGCCTGGATGAAATAAGGACTTTGTTTTAGCCCAGGTAAGACCACATGTATTATTAAATATTTTAATATTGATCATGAAACTATTATTCATTCAGTCCCGATTGAATCACTTTTACTTTTTAAAAAAATTAACAAAATATCTTGAATGTTATCGTCAAAATCACATTGTTCTCCTTATTGGAAAAGAGATGTTAGGAGAGAAGCTATTTAAGACAATCGTTTTATTCCAATTTTTGATACAGATTTCACATTGTATTATAAATTTGCATTCTTGCATTTGTTTAGTTCCAAAATAACTGCAACATCCATGAAACAATTATAAAGCAAATGAAAACTTAACAGGAACTGAAATTTCTTCAAACTTGTATTAATACCCCATGTCATATTAAGTATTTGATGTCATTAAATTTTGCACATTAAGACACTTAAACAGAAACAAATGTGAATTTGATTATTGGTCTTGAAATAGTTATCACAAACATTAATATTGCTGAGAGACATTTTTGAAGCTTTTGACTTCCACATAGGTTAATTTGCAAGAAATACCAAAATGAAAACAACGTTTAACTTGCACAAGAAGTGGTAAATGTGTTGCCGCAGAGAATGTAACAGTTAATGATAACTGACAGTTCACTGTGTTTAAAGTTTGAACCAGGCAAGGTACAGTCGTAAAGAATGAACAAGCATGTCATTTATTTTGTTAAGTTGAAGTAGGTGTGTACATATTCTGTGTCAGCCAAGAACAGGGCCCTGTGCAAATGTGCTGCATTGCCGATCCGACATAATTCAGGGCAACTGCTGTTTCTGCGGTTTTTGTAACCTGCAACCCAAACATATTACATGGAACATTCTAATACCAGGGACCGGGGGCTGTTGGGGTGAATGGGTTCGCTATTACCTGTGGATCGGGCTTCTGCGGTATGTCATAGAGATGTACAGCCACAACCTGACCTCTCAGCTCCTGTACTCATTACTCTGACCAATAAAGGAAAGCATACCAAAGACCTTCTTCACTATCCTATCTACCTGCGACTCCACTTTCAAGGAGCTATGAACCTGCACTCAGGTCTCTTTGTTCAGCAACACTCCCGAGGACCTTACCATTAAGTGTATAAGTCCTGCTAAGATTTGCTTTCCCAAAATGCAGCACCCCGCATTTATCTAAATTAAACTCCATCTACCACTTCTCAGTCCATTGGCCCATCTGGTCCAGATCCTGTTGTAATCTGAGGTAACCCTCTTCGCTGTCCATTACACCTCCATCTGCAAACTTACTAACTGTACCTTATGCTCACATCCAAATGATTTAGGTAAATGACAAAAAGTTGAGGACCCAGCAACAATCCTTGTGGCACTCCACTGGTCACAGGCCTCCAGTCTGAAAAACAACCCTCCAGCACCACCCTCTGTCTTCTACCTTTGAGCCAGTTCTGTATCCAAATGGCTAGTTCTCCCTGTATTCCATGAGATCTAACCTTGCTTATCAGTCTCCCATGGGGAACCTTGTCGAACGCCGTACTGAAGTCCATATAGATCACATCTACTGCTCTGCCCTCAATCCTCTTTGTTACTTCTTCAAAAAACTCAATCAGTTTGTGAGACAAGATTTCACACATACAAAGCCATGTTGACTATCCCTAATCAGCCTTTGCCTTTCCAAATACATGTACATCCTGTCCCTCAGGATTCCCTCCAACAACTTGCCCACCACCGAGGTCAGGCTCACCGGTCAATAGTTCCCTGGCTTGTCTTTACCGCCCTTCTTAAACAGTGGCACCATGTTTGCCAACCTCCAGTCTTCCGGCTCCTCACCTGTGACTATCGATGATACAAATATCTCAGCAAGAGGCCCAGCAATCACTTCTCTGGCTTCCCACAGAGTTCTCAGGTACACCTGATCAGGTCCTGGGGATTTATCCACCTTTACCCGTTTCAAGACATCCAGCACTTCTTCCTCTGTAATCTGGACATTTTGCAAGATGTCACCATCTATTTCCCTACAGTCTATATCTTCCATATCTTTTTCCACAGTATGATGCAAAATATTCATTTAGCCCCATTTTCTGTGGCTCCCCACAAAGGCCACCTTGCTGATCTTTGAGGGGCCCTATTCTCTCCCTAGTTACCCTTTTGTCCTTAATATATTTGTAAAAACCCTTTGGATTCTCCTTCATTCTATTTGCCAAAGCTATTTCATGTCCCCTTTTTGCCCTCCTGATTTCCCTCTTAAGTAAAATCCTACTTCCTTTATACTCTTCTAAAGATTCACTCAATCTATCCTGTCTATACCGGCTTCCTTCTTTTTCTTAACCACACCCTCAATTTCTATAGTCATCCAGCATTCCCTATATCTACCAGCCTTCCCTTTCACCCTGACAGGAATATACTTTCTCTGGATTCTTGTTATCTCATTTCTTAAGGCATCCCACTTTCCATCCGTCCCTTTACCTGCGAACATCTACCCCCTATCAGCTTTCGCAAGTTCTTGCCTAATACAGTCAAAATTGGCCTTTCTCCAATTTAGAACTTCAACTTTTAGACCTGGTCTTTCCTTTTCCATCACCATTTTAAAACGAATTATGGTCACTGGCCCCAAAGTGCTTCCCCACTGACACCTCAGTCACCTGCCCTCCCTTATTTCCCAAGAGTAGGTCAAGTTTTGCACCTTCCCTAGTAGGTACATCCACATACTGAATCAGAAAATTGTCTTGTACGCACTTAACAAATTCCTTTCCATCTAAACCTTTAATACTATGGCAGTCCCAGTCGATGTTTGGAAAGTTAAAATCCCCTACCATAACTACCCTATTATTCTTAGATAGCTGAGATCTCCTTACAAGCTTGTTTCTCAATTTCCCTCTGACTATTAGGGGGTCTATAATACAATCCCAGTAAGGTGATCATCCCTTTCTTATTTCTCAGTTCCACCCAAATAGCTTCCCTGGATGTATTTCCAGGAATATCCTCCCTCAGCACAGCTGTAATGCTATCCCTTATCAAAAATGCCAATTCCCCCTCCTCTCTTGCCTCCCTTTCTATCCTTCCTGTAGCATTTGTATCCTGGAACATTAAGCTGCCAGTCCTGCCCATCCCTGAGCCATGTTTCTGTAATTGCTATGATATCCCAGTTCCATGTTCCTAACCATGCCCTGAGTTCATCTGCCTTCCCTTGAAATAAATGCAGTTTAATTTATCAGTCCTACCTGCCCTGACTGTTTGACTCGCTTCTGTTCTCAACTGTACCAGTCTCAGATTGGTCTCTTTCCTCACTACCTCCTGGGTCCCACCCACCCCCACCTTAATAGTTTAAATCCTTCCGAGCAGTTCTAGCAAATTTCCCTGCCAATTGTATTAGCCCCCTTCCAATTTAGGAGCAATCCGTCCTTCTTGTACAGGTCACTTCTACCCCAAAAGAGATTCCAGTGTTCCAAAAATGTGAATTCTTCTCCCATACACCAGCTCCTCAGCTATGCATTCATTTGCTCTATCCTCCTATTCCTGCCCTCACTAGCTCTAGCACTGGGAGTAATCCAGATATTACTACCCTTGAGGACCTTCTTTTTAAATTTCTGCCTAACTCTCTGTAATCTCCCTTCAGAATCTCAACCTTTTCCCTTCCTATATCATTGGTTCCAGAGTGGACAATGACCTCTTGCTGGCCCCTCTCTGAGACACCCTTGATTCTGGCACCGGGGAAACAACACACCATTCTGCTTTTTCTCTGCTGGCCGCAGAAAAGTCTGTCTGTTCCTCGGACTACAGAATCCCCAACACAATTGATCTCTTGGAAGCCGACGTACCCCTCATTGCATTAGAGCCAATCTCAATACCAGAAACTTGGCTGTTCGTGCTACGTTCCCCTGAGAATCCTTTACCCCCTACATTTTCCAGAACAACATACCTGTTTGAAATGGGTATATCCACAAAAGACTCCTGCCCTAGGTGCCTACCTCTCTTACCCTTCCTGCAGTTAACCCATCTATGTGACTGTATCTGAGACTTTTTCCCCTTCCATGTCTTGAAACCTATCGCCTATGTACAGGGCAGGGGGGAGAACTACTGTACTACATTCATTGCACACTCCATTATTTAACAAATGCTGTTCAGTCACAGAAAGACACCTAATGTTGGATGTTGCATATGGCAATACCTAGCTAGTCTTTGGGACATAAAATCAATGTACCTAACATCATACTCACTCTGAAATTTATACACCATTTGTTTAATAGCAGAGTATTATGACTCACAGGGAGCTACATGTTGAATTACCTGTGCGTTTCTAAATTATGGGTCAGCTCATTAAGTTGAACAAGGTCCCAGTTGATGAGTTGGTGTTTCAAGGGGCTTTTAAAGATATATCTTGCCCCGAAAATGTGTTGAATTGCACTGTTTCTTGGAACATCTGAGATTTGGATTTGGTAAGTCTTCCTTTGCTCCTAATTCTACAGTTTTCACCTAGACATTATACTTATAGCTTATGTAATTTACATACGCAAACCACTCCAGATATAGAAATTTGAAAAAAAAATCACAAAATGCTGGAAATATTTGGTTCGACAGCCACCATATGTGGAGAGAAAAAGTTAACATTTCAAGTCTGTGACTTTTCTTACAAAGTTCCTACAAGATTATAGACCTCAATGCTATGAGCAAACTGTGCTGTAGAACGATGCTTTGTAAGAAAATTAAACTAGGCTTTCAAGTCTTGCAGCTCTCAACGTATATCTGTTTAATCTCCCCCCTGCCCTGTACATAGGGGATAGGTTTCAAGACATGGAAGGGGGAAAAGTCTCAGATACAGTCACATAGATGGGTTAACTGCAGGAAGGGTAAGAGAGGTGAACCTTTGTCCCTCAGTTTGTATATATGTAACATAAAATACCAGAATGTACAAGAATTCTCAACTGAAAAATGTTAGATTAGGAATTATCAACACATGGCAGGAGACTAATTGAAAATCTATGACCTGCCATTACTGGTCAGCTGGCTCAAAACCAGTGTGGCTGCCAGATTATGCATGCACAAATGGTGTGGATTTGTCATTCATCTGTAACAGGAGTCTTTTGTGCCAGGAAACAGAAATAAATAAAGTCACCTTAGTCTGATCAGACCATAGGGCTACTCCTTTAAGAGTGGTTCATGGTAACCTCAGCCAATGCAGGAATTGAACCTATACTGGTGTCACTTTGCATCACCAAAGCCCAAGACTACAATATGTAAATATCTCAGCCAAAAAGCTTTTCTCAAATCTGTGAGCTTGTCTCTCTAAACAGAGCTGAACCTGCATAAACTTATTCTTATCCTGTTGCCATTAACATTTGTTAAATTGCTTTTTATATCTGGTGAACTCAGTGACATGGTAACACTTGACAGACAAAGTCCACTTTTACACCTTCAATCTTAAGAGTCACAAGACCAGGTTATAGTCCAACAGGTTTATTTGCTATAAGGGGTGGCACTGCAGTTAGCACTGCTGCCTCACAACACCAGGGACACTGGTTTGATTCCAGCCTTGGACAACTGTCTGTGTGGAGTTTGCATTCTCCTTGTCTGCATGGGTTTCCTCCCAGAGTCCAAAGATGTGCACGTTAGGTGAATTGCTATGTTAAATTGCCCATAGTGTTCAGGGATGTGTAGCTTAAGTGCATTAGTCAGGGCTAAATGTAGAGCAATGGGGATTGGGTTTAGAAGGGATACTCTTTGGCAGGTCAGTGTGGACTTGTTGGGTCAAAGGGCTTGTTTCCACATTGTAGGGATTCTAAGAACTGATGCAATATATTATTTAATACATTATATCAGTTGTATGACACTATGATCTTTTGTTAATAAATTGTGTCCTATGATCCTGCTCCAGTAGCTACCTATCAAAGGAGCAGTGCTCCGAAAGCCTGTACTTCCAAATAAACCTGTTGGACTAAACCTAGTATTGTGTGAGATTTTTAACTTTGTCCTTCCCAGTCCAACACTTTCACATCATGAGTTGTCTGAATAGATGGACAGTATCATCTTTCTAACAGGTAGCTTCCATATAATGACTGCTGAGTTTCTGCATGTGTATATCTGTTGCTTGGCTTAAATGGTTTGTAGAGAGGATGAAGATACAAGAAGTCAACAACATTTAGTGCATCAGAGATAAAGTAAAGGACCTACAGTTTGGATCACAATTATTCAGAAGTCTAGAAATGTGTGGATTTTTGCATGCTTTTAACATACTTCCCCATTTCTGCTATAGACCTGTCAGTTACTGTCCAGTTTGTCATTTTAATTTTTTTCACTGTGCTACAGTGAAATTTTGATATCAACTTATTTACCAAGCCCAAATTCTTTATAACCATTAACTAGTTTTCTCTCCACTAGTGCCACTGAAGTATTTGGAACATATTATTTCCAGTTCTAAGTTTATTTGGTGTAGAAATTGAAATATACAGCACACTTCCAATATCTGGGTAAGATGAGTCAAAAGCCCTTTACTTTGACTTAGTCAAAATCTCAAACTGAAAAAGAACGTTGTGTGTCATTTTTGATATTACAAAGCATGTTAAAATGACAACTAGGACAGTCTTTACTATGAACAGAGAGTCAATGTTGAAAGTTTCTGGAACTCTTATTTAAAAGGGACACTGAACTGTCATGGATCAGGGAACTTTGGTCTTAAAAATCAATCTCAGGTTATTATTGAATGAAGTGTCAAGGGTCTCTCCTGAACAGACATACCAAGACAAACATTAGCTGTGGGATTCACACCTGTAATTCATCCAAACCTTAAGTCAATACACCTGCAGACCACTAGAGAGAAAACAAAATTTGAATCCAGTGACCTTTGTCAGAGCTGAAGGTGGATAAGGATAGAAAAAAAAATGCTGAGAATGAGATGGGTTTGTCGGAAGTGAATAGGGTACATGGAGAAGATGCCCAGAGAAAAAGGATTGATAAGCAATCTGTTTATGATAAGCCAAGAAAATAATATTTGCTAGGTGGGAGGCTGATGAGAAATAAACATGTCAAGATGGGTGGCTCTGCTGGAAACAGCTCAAAACAGGAGCAATGGTAGGGAGAAAGAAAACAAGCAAGGGAAAGGGTGTTCATTCTGAAATTGTCAAATGGAGTCCTGAAGGCCATGAGGTTCCTACGCAGAAGATAATATTCCTCCAGCTTGCGCTGAGCTTTGCTGAACACTTAAAGCCTGACACCGCAATGTGGGCATGGAACATATTAAAGTGGCAGGCAACTGGAAGCAGAGGATCATTTTTAGGAGCATAGGCCATGTACAGGAGACCACATTATGAGCAACTAAAGTAAACTAAATTGAATGAAGTGCAGTTAAGTTTCACCTGAGGGTACAAGTAACTTGTCATGTGTTCCTTTTTACTGGGCCTGCAGTGACTGCTCTATAACAAACAAACCCTGTCTGAGTTATCCTGTTGGTAATACTATAACATACAAGGTGTTCACCAAGTATGATCTTGGTAAAATTCCCCTGATTAACAATCTCCATGATTTAGGAGCCTGCTGTAAGTTAACTCTTCTGATCTTAGGTGCCATATTTTTAAAAGGGAGTTTAAGTTTCATTGAATTATGTCATGTTCAGGAGTTTTTTTTTTAAAATTGAATCCCTACGTACTGTGGAAACTGGCGAAATCATATTTTAAGTTAATGGAAGGGTTAATAAGGAGGGTTAAGTTTCATCTGTATAAATACTATATTAAAAACTATAATCCACACAGTTATTTAATGTCTTAAATCCAACATATATTTTACAAGTTTATAATACAATTTGCTTTTTTACACTGAAATCTCCATCGTTAAAAAATTGTAGAGAAGTTATTGTTTTAGATTTAAACTGTACAGTTCCAATGTTCTGTTACTTAAGCCATTAGTCATCCTGGCCTTAACTAATTGGCATTGGTGACAAATCCTCAACATAATCTGTGTTGAAGTCATAGGCATCCCCCACTGGTGTTTCACAAGATGGATCTACACTGATAGGCTTTTGGATAGGGTCAGCTATTTTCTCTGAAAAGGTAAGAAAAAAAATTGCTATTAAAATGGAGTCATCTTGCCTGATTGTCCAAGTTATAATGTATTATTATTTATTTAAAAGTTACCTCTGTCATGCAAACAATTTCAAAGTTTAAGATACATTTACACCTCAAGAGGAAACGTACAATTGGTTCAATACACACAATCACTTGTGTAAAATAACAATAAAACAAACATTTTATTAACTAACACCTGTGGGATCAGGAGTTCGCTGGTTGACCAAGATCTCTAAACCCCACACTAAGTAATAGAAAGAAGGCTGGGATATGCACATCACTATAATACTTTATTTACAGCATAAATCACTTAAGTAATATACTACACTGCCTTAAATAAAACTTGCCAGTCTTCTCAATCACCTGGACTACAAGGATAGCAGTTAGTAATTGCATGCAATTATCAATTTTTTTTAAAAAAGAAATCTAATAACCAACCTGATTCCAGTTTATTTTTCATTTGCTTTATCTGGAACGTTTTGGCTGTTGTGTATCCATCTGCTTTCGCCCGTTCATTTTTATCTTTTTCAAAATGTGTTGCCTAGGAAGATATTTGAAATATCTAATATTGCTTAAAGTGCAATAGAATTTAATATTCCATTTTCACTAGTTGTTCTTGTATATCATTACATTTAGTTCAGTTGGTACCTGTAGCAAGTTTGATCTTTTTCTGCAGTTGTGATTTTCCCCCTATTTAAGCAGGCACACCACCTATGAACAAAATCTGAACTCAGCATATCCTGCTGCTGTCAGAAACAATAATAATCCAGAAAAGATCTATGCTATCTGCTTTGTCCTTCCGCCCATCACAAGTGAAACATGTAATATCTGATGTTAGAAATAACAGCACTTCAAGCCCAAGTCAGTGGCAGTGTTTCAGCAGTTAGCACAGGATTGATTCCACCCTTGGACAACTGTGTGGAGTGTGTACACACTGTCTGCGTGAGTTTCGTTTGGGTGGTCTGGTTTTCTCTCACAGGCCAAAAGATGTGGGGGTTAGGTGGATTGGGCATACTAAATTTCCCGTGGTGTTCAGGATATGCAGGTTAGGTGGATTAGCCATGGTAAATACAGGGTTAAAGGGATAGGGTAGGGATGTGAATCTAGGCACGTTGTTCAGAGGGGTGGTATGGCATCCATGACTGAATGGTCTGCTTCCACACACTAGGATTTCTAAGAAGTATTCTTCAAGTTGGTTTAATAAGATTCCTTCCATTAGTACAGAGGTATTTTCTCAAGCCCAAAATCCTGGAACTGCCATCCCAGGAAATCTAATCAAATTCAAACAAACAATTTGGAATATCATTCTTCCTCATCCAGCATTCTGTGCAACATGTTTTCAGTCATGCTGGAAATCATGGAAATGGTTAAGGGTATGCTGGAAGATGGTAGATTGGATGACTTCCTTTTTTTTTGGTTAAATTACTGTCACAAATACAGACTGATTGCAATTCACCAATAGATAAAATCAGACAAATACTTTATCTAAAAGGAACAGTGAACTGAATGGCCTATTCCCATTACAGATATTCATTAAAAATGTCCACAGTCAAGATAACATTGCAAGATAACTGCAAGACTCAATAATACAAGAAGCCAAACAACATTCCAAACATTTGAACTATGTTTTATCATTTTAACCACCTGAATTGGAAGGGGACTAAATATACTGGCAGGGGGATTTGCTAGAGCTGCTCAGGAGAATCTAAACCAGTAAGGTGGGAAAGTGGGACCCAGGAATTAGTAAAGAACGAGATCAATCTGAGACTGGTACAGTTGGTAAAGAGAGCGCGAGTCAAACAGTCAGGGTAGGGAGGAACAAAGTAGAGACGGGGTATATGATTACAAAAGGTTTAGAGGGATATGGGCCATGTGCTGGCAAATGGACTAGATTAAGTTAGGATAACTGGTTGGCATGGACAAATTGGACCAAAGGATCTGTTTCCATGCTGTACATCTGTATGACTATGACTCTAAATCCATACCAGAGTACTTTGAACTTTGTGCCAAATATAAACATGCACTAGTGGAAATAATTTTCTTATATTCTTACACCTGTATCAAACACTTCAAGCTTTAGCTTCGATTTTTCTTAATGAGTAATATCATCAGGTATCAGTTTCAAACTCTGGTATTCTATAGAGGTGTTCACAAAAAAAAAAATCAATGATTCATCCCACATAAACATACGTAACTCATGTAGGGATCTCAAAGGGCAATTAAATAATTCTAGACTTCCAAAAGACCACCACTCGAAATAGCAGTTAGCTTACCTCTGAATTTTCTCGGTCCACTGAATTGTTACCCTCATTCCTTTCCTGATTTTGCAATTCTTCTCCCACATTAGCCCCTGTAATTAGTCCATTGGTTAATCCTGTAGATTGGAATAATATACTGCTGGCCATATTAGGGCATCTAACACCTGGACAGAAGGGGATGAAAAAGAGAAAGTTACAGATTATTTGAGAGCCGGAAATCAACAGCAGATAGAAACAGATCTGCATAATGTTTACTGACATTATGCTTTAATTCTATATGCCTCTCTGATTAAAGTTCCTGCTTCAATTATCAACTCTAATCCCTCTGTCAGCAAATTTCTTTTGCCTTGTATAAATATCAAACTTTTATATATTTTACAGACACTCATATCATTGAAAAGTCTGTTTCAATGTAACATGGCGCATCCCATAAATTTAATCTGTACATCAATGAACTTGTCCAAGTAATTAATTCAAACTGAACCAAGTTTTACATTAAAGCTAATGCATTAATTTAGACAAATGCATTAATTACCTTTGAGTGTATTTTCATTGTGATTATTTAGTTCTCCAGTATTAAAGCCTCGTTTTGCTTCTTCCATAAGTTTTGGAGTGATGTAATTGGGTAGCTTGTGTTTTTCTGGTGGAACTGTATAGTAACTGATTTTAGCTCTTGAGGGATAGAAAGAAAGCTTCCAATTTGTACATCATCCAAAGGCATCCACTATACATTTTGTTGCAGAGCATTAATAAAAAGTAATTCTATCACAGAAAATTTGCAATTGTTTGAATTATTAATGCAAATACAAATACAATCATTCCCCCCCTACCCACAGGGGGATGCGTTGTAAGACCTATCACGGAAGCCCAAAACCACGGACAGGTGCAAACCCATTCATTTAAATGGGAAACGTACCTTCCTGGCAGCTTCCTGGTACCTGGTTCTGGAACGTAAGCTGCAGAAAGTGGACCCATGGATACGGGGGTCACCCTGAAATAGGCAAACTTCAATCTTACAGAATAGTTCAAAAATAGGAACTGAATTTTAATTACCCACTCCAATCATAAAGGATCAACTTGGCTGTTTTCTCAATGTCAGGGATCCCTCCTTTCTTCAACATGCTTCTTTTCTGAGCCAGCAATGTTAAAAATTCCAGAGATGTTCGGAAATCTGGGACATTATACTGCAGCATGACCTATTGTGGTGATGTGATATACATATGTTAGCTAAAGCTTTATTACACAATAATCCCAAAGTGACCAAAGAAGCCATATCACAGTGAGATCAGAGTTGGATCTTTAGCAGTCAAACATACACTTTCTGACCATTTAAATTATCCTCATTTCTCACTCAAATATAAATTTGGATTTTTTTCAGAAAAACATTATTCATTTAATATGGGACTTTTAAAAAAAAATGCAAGACAACACAGGGAAAGTGGGATTCAGTACCTGCTGTTTATTGCAATTCTTCAGTATGGGCTCCACAACAGATGTGGGATTTTCCAGTGCTTCAATGTCCACAATGTTCCTCAAGGACAAGGCAGCAGCAGAATTTGATGCAGAAGCAATAATACTTGGACTGTCCAATATTTTGATCTGCTTATCGATAAGTACCTCCTGTATGCATCTGCGCAAGATTATGCAATTATTAACACCTACCATGACACAGTCACTAGTCGAAACAGATTTTTATCCAAAGACAAAAAGGGAGGTCGTATGCCACTGAGTGAAATCAGAGTTGGATCTTGTACAGTCATGGACATCAGACTATGAAAGTTGTCCTCATTTTTCACTCATTCCTTCCTTAACACAAATAACCTTAAATTGTTTTCTGATCAAATATTCTAGTTTTTTCAATGGCCATCGGGCAATTTTTTTTCCCAATTGGAATACTGATATTTCGATATAGTTCGAAGTGAATAGATTAATGGTTTATGTGTTAAACCAATCCTTCTCTGGTAAATGGCTGGGATTAATTCAAAATCTTAACACGCCTGGAACAAAATCACTGAAATCTCCCAAATTATACTAAACAAAAACAGTACCTTTTTTTAAACAAATCTTTAAATATAATAAAGGAATAGCTCAAGAATAAGTGTGCAAGTTAGTCACACATTATCGGTCAGCAGTTTTATCTAAACAGTTTTATCTAAACATCCCAACTTTAATCTTCTTACTTTGTAAGACCTCTTACTTGTCCCACGTTGCAAGCTCTCAATTTTTTCAAGCTATTAATAATACTGCTTTTCCCTACATTTGGAAAACCTGAAAGAAAAAGATGTAATTCATAAAGAACAAAGATATTGATTTTACTGGCATGTAAATAAGATTGCTGAATCAATTAATCTATTTTGAACATCATTGGATAGGCAAGGAATGGAAGAATATTTTGTAATTGGTAATTCTGCAAAGTCAAATGCATTAGCAAAATGCAGTATTGGCTCATTTTGCAGGAGTTTCACTTGGAAATATTCAAATTCAATATCAGACTACTTTATAGCTTATAAACAAAAGTATAAAGCAAGCACTCACCCACCACACCAACTTTAATGCTTGTTAGATTTCGCTTTTTGCAGTAGCTGAGAAGCAATTTTATAAAACTTTCATCACCAGCACAGGTATTTCCATGTGATATCTCTATACTGGTATTCAGTTTAGAAATTCTTTTCTGTCCCTGTTTAAAATAATTTTTAAAAGTTTAATTTTGAAAAAATTGATCTAGAATTGACAAATAAATTACTAATAAATTAGTAAACATTTCTCAGTGGCACAAAGTAGAAATGTACAACATTTTGTCAAGAGGTGGGTTGTTCTCTAAAATGTCCATGTGTTAGCTTCCTAACCTCAACTGGAATATCTAGGTGACTTGGGAGTGCAAGTAAGCCACTTTTCCATAATATGGGCTCTGGAGAAAGGTTAGCACACATCTGTGCAGTTAAGGCTGTAAGTAACTTGGATGTACAACACACAAAACTATGAATAAATAACAAACATAAATTGTACAAGGATGTCAGAGAATATACAAATGATGTAAAGGTAACCTTTGCTACAAATTACACAACTGAACAAGTACTGTCAAGATATTTCATCAAAACTTTAATACTCTTATTGCAATATGGTTCTGGATTATCCAGATGTTAATCTTTATGAAGCAGCAATATTTTGGCAATTTACAAAATTCTTCAAAACATGGAAGTTTAAGAACTGGTTAGAAGAAAATGCGATGAAAAACAATTGCATGAAATCAGAGTTAGATCTTCTGTCTCAAATACATTAGCGTTAAACCAACTCAATCAGCTAGTTAACATTTAATTGGATTATATTGCATTCGTTTTGGGAAACATACCATTGTTCTGTCTTGCAACTGTGCAGATGATTTAAAAACGACAACAGGAAATTCATTTTCCAAATATCTTAGCCATTTCTCTGTATTCTCCTTTGGCACTAAATCTAAACAATAAAGAACAGGGATTTCAACTTGGTAAATGATATTGTTTTGAAGACATTGTGACCCCTCCAGAATTCAATTTGCAGTCATTATTATTAAGTCACCTTACCTATCTTGTTTAAAACAAGGACAAGTTGTTTCTTCCCCTCTGATTGTAAGACTGCCTGCTCCACTTGAGGACATCTATATCCAAGAGGATCTCTGGCATCTAGCACTTCCAGAACCACATCTGAGGTATCGAGCACCTAATGAAATAGGAAGCGCACTAAAACCAACATTTCAGCGAAACTAAAGGACAGTTCTCCAGTGCTTAAATCACTGCTTTATTATTAGAAGTCTAGAAACCAGCAGGAGTAGCTGTTTGACCCCCATCAAGCCCACTCCATTACTCAACACAACTGTGGATTGAGATAGAGGATCAATACCATAATACTGATGTCTCCCCATACAGAATTATACAGTACAGAAGTAATCCATCAAGTCCTCACTGACAATGAACTACTCTAAATCTACATTAGTTCCATAGTCTTGAATGTTATGACACTTCAAGTATTTTTTAAAGAGGTTGAGAGGTTTCCCACCTCATATACTCTCCCAGACAATGCATTCCAGATTCCCACCAGCCTCTAGGAGAAATAACTTTTCCTCAAATCCCCTCTTCATCTTTGGCTTTTCACTTTAAAATTACACCCCCTCATTATTGACTCTCAGCTTTCTCTGCTCTAAATAAAACAACCAAAGCTCATCCAGACTGTCTTCACAGCCACACAGCAAACACATCTTTCCCATAGTGTAGTGAGCAGGACTGCACACCATACTCCAGCTTTGCCCTAACCAAAGTGTTATACAGCTCCAACAACTTTCCTGATCTTAGAATCCAAGCCACGACGGATAATGGTAATTGTTCCATATGCCTTAACTGCTCTAAAAACCTGTCCTTCTGCCTTCAGAGATGCCTTTGTGGAGATGGATACCAAAATTCCTCAGAGCTCCCTACTGTCCTGCCATTCATTGAGGACTCCCTTGTCTTGTTACTTCTTCCAAAGTGCATCACCTTACAATCACCTGTTATATTCCATCTGACCAACCCATCGAGATCCCCTGCAACCTTTGTATCATTCATAAATTTAACACCACCCGTCCCACTCCTAATATAAGGGACCCACCACTGATCCTATGATACACCAGCCTCCAGTCATACACAAAACTTTATATCCCTCTGTCGCCTAACACTAAGCCAATTTTGGATGCAATTTGCCAAATAACACTTCATCCCATGTGCTTTTAACTTCTTTAGAAATCTCCTATGTGGGATCTTGTCGAAGGCTTTGCTGAAATCCATATCAACTAGCTGGTCACCTCCTCGAAAAATTCTTATTTGTTAGGCATGACTTCTCTCTGATAAAGCCCAATCAGCCCAACATCTCATGTGACAAACCTGCCATCTGTCATAACCATCAGTTTAAAACCATAACCACCCATGGATATATTGCACTTTTATTTCAACCTGAATTTTTTTTTCAAAACAGCACCAAATTTGCAAATTCAACAGCATTCTGAAGAGTGAAATGACATACCGGACAAGGTGCCACGGAATCTTCAAAGAATTAGGCTTCAACAAGGGGAAAATGCACTAGAAATGGAACTGTAATTTCCTGGGAGTTTTCAGACTGAATATGACAGGAGAAATGACACCAGTCTGGCCAAGAGATGTGTTTTGTGCCTTTCCCTTTCTAGTTTACTTAAAGAAAATGGGTTAAAAGCTAGTTCACTCTGCTCGGTGGGTTAGTGAGCTGAGGTACTTACTGTGATAACTTGGATTTGAGAGCTGGCATGAAGCCTCAAAAGAACTAGACAAAAAAGTTTTTAACTAATCTATAATACTCTGAAACCAATACTCCTGAAATCGAATCTTCCAGTATCAGCATCTCACTGTCTATTATAAATGACTAAGAACATAAAACATAAGAGCAGAAGACACTCAGCCCACAGCTTGCTCTGCCATTCAATAGGATCATAACCCTTCTGATAATTCTCAACTTCACTTTCCTGCCTTTCCCCCAAAACCCTTGATTCACTTCCTGATTAAAAATCTGGCTCAGCCTTGAATACACTTAATGGCCCAGCCTCAACAGCCCACTATGGTAGAATAGTTTCACAGATTTACAACATCCAGAGAATAAATTCCTCATATCCATCGTGAGTGTGTGACCCCCAATTCTGAGATTATGGTTCTAATCCACAAGCGGGTGGATTACGTACCTTTACGTACCTACCCTACTAAGTCCTCTCAGCATCTTGTATAAGGTTGCCTTAACCGGTCTTTTACAACTCACTTTTTTTAAAAAACCCATTTCTAATTTATTTACTATTGTGATACTATTTTAGTCACTTATAACCTCAATCTTTGTAATTCAAAAAGGCCTGATTAAATCAGTTCAACCATGTATTCACTCAAAAAGCACAGACTGACCTTATTCAACTCGCTGCATGGAGATTTTCCTGAGCTTTTATTCTCCAAATTGGCCAACTTTTTCTGTTTAAAAGTAGAATTTTCAAAAGTAGCATATTAAAATTCATGAAGTTTATATATACTCAACACTACAAGCTTAAGCATTTGGACAAATGTATACCTTCTGTTGCTTTTCATTTATTTCTGGGTCTTTTTTAGCTTCAAGTTTCCTTTTCTTTGCAACTTCCTTTTGTCTGGCAAGCTTCTGCTTTTGCTTCAGTTCTTCAAGCTAAAGTAGTAAGTGTAAGTCGTCGACATGGTTGCAAAGGCATCCAAAACAGTTTAGTTACCTATCTTATGTTTTAGTAACTTATTCAAATTTGTTGCTTAATTGTGTTTGTGGATTTATCTTCCATTTCTAAAATCAGCATTCACACTTAGAAAATCACAACTACATTATGTATAAAATATTTGTTATACGAAAAGTATATTATTCTTAACACTAAATCAACATTGGACACACCCGACAGTAGTCCGCTTTTTCCTTTTACTATTGCTTCGTAAAAGATACTCAACTGTTCGTTATATTAAAAAAAAGTCTAATACTGTCCACGTCAAACTAAAAGCAAAAAACAAGCTCTCTGCATATTCAAATACCCTCTCTTTTCCCAGCTTTGTGCAAATACACCAGACAGCAGACCAAATAACTTCAGGTTACATACTCGATCACATTTTGAGTTTGAAGAATTTACATCATATTTCAAACTGTCAGCCATCTCAAATTATGCTACAGAAAATGCAGAAATCACTTAGTGAAAGTGGAACAGAAGCTTGTTGTGTGTGTATAAAGTACCACAGATTACCAACTATTCGTACATAAGCAGAGCCCTCTTACACTTTGTTTCCTTTGTTCAGCCTCTCGAAGAACAGCTTCTTTAAATGGAGCACTATTAGGCACACCAGGATCCTTTGTGGATTTTTTACTTTTATTTCCCCGTTTCTTTGCTTCTTTTCGTACTTTCCGCTTATGTTCACGAATCTATGATTAAATTGAAATATTAACAATGCTGCTGAAACCGGAATCCAGTTAAATGGGGCATTCAATTCAGAGAAAATACAAACAACATATAATGTTTTCTGAATGTAACTAGTGAATCTGCACTGCACTCCTCAGTTGAATTGATAATTTCCAAGGTCCAAAATCTATCATTGTACAAAGTGCTCCAGATACAGACTAAACTGGGCCTAAACTGAGTTATCTACAGGCCCCCAAACAGTAGTCTGGATGTAGAGTGATGTAGAGTGTAAATTGAATCAAAGTTGAAATTGGCCTGTTGCAAAGGTATTACTACAGTTGTCATGGGGGTTTTCAACATGCAGGTAGATTGGGAGAATCAGGATGGTACTGGACCCCAAGAAAGGGAGTTTGTGGACTGCCTCAGAGATGGATTCTTAGAACAGCTTGTACTGGAGCCTATCAGGGAGAAGGCAATCCGGTGTTGTGTAACGAACCGGATTTGTTCAGGGACCTTGAAGTAAAGAAGCCATTAGGAGATAGTGACCATAATATGATAAGTTTTAATCTACAATTTGAGCGGGACAAGGGAGAATTCGGAAGTGTCAGTATTGCAGTTGAACAAAGGGAACTATGGAGCTATGAGGGAGGAGCTGGCCAATGTTCAATGGCACAATACCCTAGCAGGAATGGCAGTGGAACAACTTTGGCAGGTATTTCTGGATATAATGCAGAAGGTGCAGGATCACTTCATGCCAAAGAGGAAGATCCTAAGGGGAGGCAGGGGCGGCCGTGGCTGACAAGGGAAGTTGATGAGCAGGAAGCCGGAGGACTAGGAAATCTTTAAAGAGCAACAGAGGATAACTAAAAAGGCAATACGCAGAGAAAAAATGAGGTACGAAGCCAAACTGGCCAAAAATATAAAGGAGGATAGTGAAAGCTTTTTTAGGTTATGTGAAAAGAAAAAAAATGGTTAAGATTAAAATTGGGCCCTTGAAGACAGAAACAGGTGAATTTATTATGGTGAACAAGGAAATGGCAAGAGTTGAATAGGTCTTCATTGGGGAAGACACAAGCAAACTCCCAGATGTAATAGTGGCTGAAGGACCTAGAGTAAAGGGTGAACTGAAGGGAATTTATATTAGGCAGGAAATGGTTTTGGATAGACTGTTAGGTCTAATGGCTGATGTCCCCAGGACCTGATATTCTGCATCCCAGGGTACTTAAGGAGGTGGCTCTAGAAATCGTGGACACATTGGTTAACATTTCCCAATGTTCTATTGATTCAAGATCAGTTCCTGCAGATTAGAGGGTGGCTAATGTTATCCCACTTTTCAAGAAGGGAGGGAGAGAGAAAACAGGGAATTATAGACCAGTTAGCCTGACATCAGTGGTGGGAAGGATGCTGGAATCAATTATAAAACATGAAATTACAACTCACTTAGATAGCAATAACAGGACAGGTCAGAGTCAGCATGGATTTACGAAAGGGAAATCGTGCTTGACCAATCTTCTGGAATCTTTGAGGATATAACTATGAAGATGGACAAGGGAGAGCCAGTGGATGTAGTGTACCTGGACTTTCAGAAAGCCTTTGATAAAGTACCACATAGGAGATTAGAGAGCAAAATTAGGGCATATGGTACTGGGGGCAAAATACTGACTTGGATTGAAAATTGGCTGACTGACAGCAAGCAAAGAGTAGTGATAAACGGATCCCTTTTGGAATGGCAGACGGTGACCAGTGGGGTCCCACAAGGTTCGTGCTGAGTCTGCAGCTGTTTACAATATACATTAATGATATAGATAATGGCATTAAGAGTAATATTAGCAAATTTGCTGATTACACAAAGCTGGGTGGCAGGGTGAAATGTGAGGAGGATGTTATGAGAATACAGGGTGACTTGGACAGGCTAGGTGAGTGGACTGATGCACGGCAGATGCAGTTTAATGTGGATAAGTGTGTGGTTATCCACTTTGGTGGCAAGAACAGGAAAGCAGATTACTATCTAAATGGAGTCAAGTTAGGTAAAAGGGAAGTACAATGAGATCTAGGTGTTTGTACATCAGTCAACGAAAGCAAACATGCAGGTACAGCAGACAGTGAAAAAAATTAACAGCATGCTGGCCTTCATAACAAGAGGAATTGAGTATAGGAGCAAAGAGGTATTTCTGCAGCTGTACAGGGCTCTGGTGAGACCACATCTGGAGTATTGTGTGCAGTTTTGGTCTCCAAATTTGAGGAAGGACATTCTGGCTATTGAGGGAGTGCAGTGGAGGTTCACGAGGTCAATTCCCGGAATGGCAGGACTATCATATGTTGAAAGATTGGGGCGACTGGGCTTGTATGCACTTGGGTTTAGAAGGATGAGAGGGGATCTGATTGAGATGTATAAGATTATTAAAGGATTGGACACTCTAGAGGCAGGAAGCATGTTTTCGCTGATGGGTAAGTCCAGAACCCGAGGACACAGTTTAAAGATAAGGGGTAGGCCATTTAGAACAGAGTTGAGGAGAAATGTCTTCACCCAGAGAGTGGTGGATATATGGAATGCACTGCCCCAGAATGCAGAGGAGGCCAAGTCTCTGGATACTTTAAAGAAAGAGATGGATAGAGCTCTTAAAGATAGTGGAATCAAAGATTATGGGGATAAAGCAGAAACAGGATACTGATTGTGGATGATCAGCCATGATCATAACAAATGGTGGTGCTGACTCAAAGGGCCGATTGGCCTACTCCTGCACCTATTGTCTATTGTATATCCATTGCAGCAATTTCCCCCGGCTGAGAGTATTTTCCATGGTGCATCAGAGGCTGACAGGTGACCTTATGGAGGCTTATAAAATCATGAGGGGCATGGATAGGGTGAAGTGTGTGTATGAATCGCAAACTGAAGAGCATAAGTATAGAGTCAGGGGGGGGAAATATTTTAAAAAGGGATCTAATGGGCAACTTCTTCACTCAGAAGGTGATGCATGTAAGGAATGAACTGCCAGAGGAAGTGGTTGAGGCTGCTACAATTACAGCATTTAAAAGGGTTTAGATGGATATGAGCCAAATGCTAGCAAATGGAACTACATTCATTTAGTTAAAAATCACACAACACCAGGTTATAGTCCAACAGGTTTAATTGGAAGCACACTAGCTTTCGGAGTGACGCTCCTTCATCAGGTGATGAAGTGAAGGAGCGTCGCTCCAAAAGCTAGTGTGCTTCCAATTAAACCTGTTGAACTATAAACTGGTGTTGTGTGATTTTTAACTTTGTACACCCCAGTCCAACACCGGCATCTCCGAATCATACATTCATTTAGGATATCTAGTCGCTATGGACAAGTTGGACTGAAGGGTCTGATCCCATGCTGTACATCTCTATGACTTTTTGCAATGAAAAAAAAATTTTTAAATTCCAAGATGAATGGTCTCACACTTACCTACATTTCATGTAGCAATTTTGTCAACAGCTCTCTCAACACCTCTAAAAAGGTTCAGATTTCACATGGAGCAAGTTTTGCACATGTATACTTTGTGAAACACCCAACCAGTAAAAAGCACAGCACCCAAGCAAGCCCAATAAATGCAAACGGGATACGATGATGTCATCGACAGTACTGGCAGAGGTACTATGCATGCACATTTTTACATACGTGTGCAGAACATTCTGGTGGAGTCAGTAAATGTACTGTCCACTTACAACTTTTCCATTCTATAATTTTGCACTTTTTCTAACCTAATTAGAATGCCAATCATTCACAAACGTAATATGTTGCCATCTATTTTTACAAAATCATTAATAGACTGAACTGTTGAAGACCCAAGCATTGATATTTGTTGGCCTCAGTAATTTCCTTTCCAATCAAGCTTACAACTTCTATCTAGACATTTTCCAAAAGACTATAGTTACTTGCTCAAAAGAATTAATTAAGCATGACCTATCCTTTAAAATTGCGTGGGTTTCCTCCGGGTGCTCCAGTTTCCTCCCACAGTCCAAAAAATGTGCAGATTAGGTGAATTGGCCATGCTAAATTGCCCATAGTGTTAGGTGAAGGGGTAAATGTAAGGGAATGGGTCTGGGTGGGTTGCTCTTCAGAGGGTCGGTGTGGACTTGTTGGGCCAAACGGCCTGTTTCCACACTAAGTAATCTAAATCTAATATGCTGCTTAAATTGAGATAGATTACAGAACTGGGTGATACAGAGGGATATAGGTGTTTTGGTATATAAATTACACATTAAGCACATAGGTTATTAGAAAGGCAAATGGGATGTTGGTGGTCATTGCGAGGGGAATGAAACAAAAATAGAGAATGTTTTGTTGCAGCTCTACATGACATTGATGAGACCACACTGGGAAAGCTGTACAATCTTGCTCTCCTGAGTTGAAAAAGTTGTTAGAAGCAGTTCAGTCACTACCTTTTCAGCAAAGCAGAGCCTGTCCTCATGGAGCTTAGAAGGACAAGGGATAATGTTAGTGCAATATACAAGACACTGAGACAAACAAAGTGGAGAAACTCAGATCTGGTAGCATCTGTAGACAGCAAAGCAGAGTCAGCATTTCAGGTCCAGTGATCATTTGTCAGAACAAGGGTCAATGAACTTGAACATTGACTGCTTCTCTCTCTACAAATGCTGCCAGACCTGCTGGGTTTCTTCAGCATTTTGTGTGTGCGTGTTTCAAATGTCCAAAATCCAGTTCTTTGTTTTTAAAATATTGGGGCTTCCTGATAGGGTGGATACTGAGTGGATGCATCATCCTGTGGAGAGGATTAGCAAGACAGACATAGTATAAGTCTAAGAGGTTTATTTAAGTTAGATTTTTTTTCTGAGGGTGGTTAGTGGGCAAAATCTCTTCCACTGGAGGTTGTGCCATTGAATTTATCCAAGGATGAGTTAGAAAGATTGGCATACAAGGAGTAAAGTTTATGGAGGCAGCCAAAGAAGTGGGGTTGAGACCCCCCAACATCAGCCATCGCTCTGCTGAATGGTAGAATAGCCTCAAAAGGAGCCAAATGGCCTAGTCCTACTTCCTAGTCTTATGTTTCTTTAACACACTATTAAAAGTGGTCAAATTAGGGTGGTTTTCTTTAAAAAGGCTGTAAATTCCTTGAAATATCAAATATGAGGTATAACTGCACAAAAATTCATGCAGTGAATTACAAAGATGTATACTGAAATTACAACAGAAACATGTTTCTTGCCCACTAAATATCAACACATAAGTCTTACATGTGTGAACTATCTTCTTTTTATCAGCCTATCAGCTTAACATAATGAAAAAGTTTTCCAGTACTCCAGCCTAAATCTGTATCCTTGACTTCTCAATCGTCATTAAAATCCATTTCATTTGCTATCTTTTCAGAGTCTAATCATCCAATATTCTTCTCTGGTCATTGAAAATTCTAAATATTTCTGAATAGCGTGATGTAAAAAAACTGCAAAGTACTCAAGTTGTAGACTAGCAGCTTATAATAAGTTGCTCTTGACTATATTATGTACTGTTTGCCATAAAGCCACGTGCTCTTATAAGTACTAACTTAGGTGATTGTGAAGGGGATTAGCACAGTTCAGAGTGGTTATATAAATACTTGCTGTTTGTTTAGCCACTTTCAATACCTCACGATCATGGTTACTATATCTCACAAGCTTTCCCAGAGCGAACCATGTGCCCAATGCTGGGGCCTCCACAACTCGTGGATTCCACCCTGACTCACCTTTCGCTGGATCTTAAATCGCTTGTGGCAGGTCAGACGTTTACTCGCCTTTTTCAGCTCTGTGAGAAAAGCAACAAGAAGGACAATGAATCAAAACAAACTCTCGCGGATAAAATAAATAAGTATAACGAATTATAAAGGCCATAGTTCCACGTCAGAGAACTCACTCGGTCGCTTCATGCTGCCGGCTGAGAAAAGGGCAAGCCACGTGACAAAGTCCCAACCAACCCAGAGCCTGCCGTAAACTCATCGTCTGGAAGCACGTCAATGTCGTCAATGCACTGTCGAATCCGCTTTACGGCCGTACTGCTGATGCTAACGTTAGTTGGGGACAGAACCGGAGTTGTGGATTGGTGTTGTTATTATTGTTTTATTATATATTCTTTCGGATCAGCCGAGTTGGGTAAGGACGGCTTTGGTTGCGGAGCTGTGCTGGGATGAGTGATGTGTGGAAGTTATATGTGCAGGCTCTTTCCCGCTTGTTTTTATGTGGCTGCCAAAGGTGTTTTTGAGGTTCAGGCCGCTGCTTCTTTTGTTGTCAGTCAGCTTTCCGGACTCCAGATTTCACCCGCGCGATGACTTGTGTCCGCCTCTCAGTCATTTCATTCAGCGTCGAAATAGGTTGTTTTTGTTTATGCGCATATAGAAAGGGAGCAAAGATTTTAACTTTTTCCTATTCCAAAGATATGAATGAAATTTACTCTGCTTACAACATCCAGATATCATTGCAGGATATTCAAACGCGTATTTAAAATGATTATTCCTACAACACAATTAATTACTATTGTCAATGGATTTTTTTAAAAATGAAATGACGCTGTGTACAATCGGGGAATAAAACCTGCCGGTGATCCTAGGAATAGAACACTTCCTGATTGGAGGAACAAACTACATTTTTGTGATTGCTGTCATAACACCACTTTAAACATATTTACATTTCTAAGAGGGCACTTCAATTAAGAAAAAGTTGTCCAATTACATCAAAACTTAGAAAATTTGTTTGAGAATTTTGGTGATTGGGAAATTTTTGAAAATGTTATTTCAAATTCATTTAGACTTAATACATATTGAGTTGTTAAATTTTCCACTTAGTCGCAGTTTACCAAGATCCACTGGGCAAAAACATTAGGCCAGAAGTTGCTGAGAAAGTAACAGAGAGTTGTGTTAAATTATATTTGTAAGTAGCCCAGCAATTCATGGCAATTTTGAGATAACTTGATTAGTTGCACGTTCTTGCAAAATTTGCTTTGTGAAAGCAGGAGCTGGCAGACGGCTGATCTGTGAGTTTTAAGACATTGCTCCATTTGCTCTGTTAAAATTAATTTTGACTCATTACAGAAAAGTAGAACTAGTACTTAATGGTGTAAGAACTGTTTTAATTACAAGTTTAACGTTCTCACGAAGTCACCTATTCTCTGTCTTCAAAAGGAAATAACTAAAGCAGTTGAATCCCTTCATCAGATTATATATTGTGTTTTGTTTTACTTTTCCTTTTTGACTGTCTCCTTTAAGATTAAATTTCTCTTGCTTTCTTTTTTTTAAACTTAGTTCTGATCCATTCCATTTCTCTGAACATTGTTTTTCTTTTCTTCATCCTTAAATCTCATTAGGCTATGAGATAGACTGTTAGTCCTGTTATTCACCTAGATGGTCTGCTATCTTTACAGTGTGTCTATCAATTGCAGTTCCAGTAATTTATGACAAAAAAATATCTGACTAATGTGACATACTTTGAAATGTCTCTCACCAGAAAATTCCAAACCAAGTAATAAATTCACTGGTAAAAATCTGTTGAAAATATCTGACTAATGTGACATACTTTGAAATGCCTGGCACCAGAAAATTCCAAACCAAGTAATAAATTCACTGGTAAAAATCTGTTGAGATCTTACAGACAAGAGTGATCATGAAGCTATGAGAGAAAGAAAATTGACAGCTCACGTTTATTAAAAATATTAAATTGTCAGTACTGAAATAACTTAATCAACAAATTGAAAGATTTATATTTATTTTGACACATCAATATATTATTCACTTCAATGTTATCAAAATTAATTTTGTATTCAGGTGATGAACACTATACTGCTTCCATCTATAAATTACTATTTTTCTGAGAAACTTCTTCGCAAAAAATTCCAGGAATTTTTAAGTACTGAGGCAGTCTCCATTGGAACCCATGGAAAATTTAACTTTTTCTTTGAAATGAACGCCATTACTGCAATTATGTGATCATTACTTCTGTAAACTCTGGTGATACCCTATTAAAGATGCCTGTACAATTATTTTGTTCTTGGTTCTAAAATAAAAAATAATTTTTCCTATTTGAATTTCGTTGACTTGGTAGTTTGGAAAGTACTGTTAACCCTGAATGGTTAGAATAATTCGGACCGTAAGAGGCCCTTTTGCCCATCGGGTTGACCATATCTAAATCATTACATCTAAGCCTGATGCTACATTTTAACTTTAGTACAGTATCTGATAGTATAAATTCTAAATATGAGGCTGTCTGATACAAATCAAAACACTTTGCTACTCCTGTGAGCCAACAGAAAGCAAAGGAAAAAACCTGCATGAAAGTTTGTTGCAGGCATAGAATATTGACTTGACAACTACAAACTCAATAGATGTGTGGCTAGAAGTGTGCCAGTGCAGTAATTATTATTTCTACAGTTTAACCATTATGATTGTTTGGGGGGTGTTGGGGTGGAGGTGATATTTGGAGTATTGAGTTCTGATGAAGAGTCATTGAACCAAAAATATTGACTCTGCTTTCACTGCACAGATGGTGCCAGATCTGCTGAGTTTCTCCAGCAATTTCTGTTTTTGTTTCAGATATCAAGAGTGCATAGATATCCCTAGTTTATCACTGAAAATTTTAGAAAGAAAAGGGAAAGGATTTTTTTGGACAAAACTAGGAGTCTCAGCAGAACAAAACTTTGCATAATAGCATGCAAACTTTCTTTAAATGCAATCAACCAGCATAAGATATGATTGTAGGATATTGCTGTCTAAGTTTCCTTTTCCCTCTATGAAAAAAGTATCCTATGGTTAACCAGTGTATTTGTTTATCCAATTTACTAGCCAAAGTCACTTACGATTTTTTTTAAAATGTCTATAAAGTTACAGTTTCATGAATGAGAATATATTGTAAAGGTACCTGCCTTACTTGAGCTGTGTTACTTTCCCATGTACTCTTTCTATTCCCCATCTAGTACCGTATTTATTGTGCAAGTACTGACTGAAGAATGCAAAAGAAAAGCAAATGTGAAAAAAAGATTGGGAGAGGGTGGTGGCGGGAAACTGCCTGACTATTGTAGGAATGAGTATTGTTTTTAAGTGCACAAGATTCAGGTATCATTTTTGTGTATATATTTTCCCCACATGCTTTCAACTTGGTCCAGGCCTCAGAGGTTGGAAGTTTGCTCTATTGGACTAGACGGACTTTGCATATGAATCGGATGACCTTTTGTCCTAATGTGGTGTTTCCAAGTGAGCACTTTATGTTGTGTTAGACTGCATTTTTACAATACCCTACTGTATGTTTGTCTATGGCATAACCTTAAGTTGCTTAATACTGCTATTTTATGTTGTTAACTTGAAATCAATTGTTGTTTGTGCCTTGAAAATTCTAGAGAAAAGTTTCAGGGTTTTCCTCAGATAAAAAGGAGGGAAAAGTAAAACAATACAAATGTTTGAAATTTATGATAGAAACAAAAAAAATCCAGAAGTAGATAACTTCAGATTCAGCAGCAAGTGCAGAGAGAGAAAGAAAGTTTGTTTTAGCTTAATGACATTTCATCAGAATGAAATTTCATAGACCCTGTTCTCTCTTCTTCGATGCTACTTGACCAACTGAACATTTCCAGTATTTTCTCTTTTATTTTCAGAAATAAAAAATTATGTTTGTCAGTAACAGATTGTAGATTTATGAAGGGATGGCCATCCTTTCTTCATAAATATCTCACAATAAAAACCACAGTTGCAATCAGTTGCTTAGAAACTATAATGTAAGTGTTGAATCTATGTGGCAAAGATCCCATACTCCAAATGTCTTCCTTTTTTTAACCAATGAGGAATAGTCTAAAATTAAACAAAAAAGATAGCTTACTTTGCCTATTCAATTGCTGAAAGGAACCCTTTATTCTTGAAATCAAACTTCACTCGAAATTTACATAAATTGTATTTACTACTTGCTGATTGATGTTTGAGTTTTTTTTACATTAAAACTACTAATCTTGTAGCTAAACTTGATATTCGTAATCATGTTAGATGTAATTGTAATAATTTTACTTTATGTATTGCATAAACAAAACTATTTTTCACTCTTTATCCTCAGGATGTTAGCTGTCCTGGTATAATGGCACTTTTGAAGATGCTTCTTTGAAACTCTTATCTTGACACTTCTATAGTGGTCTTATCAAATCTGATAAAAGAAGGAAGCAGTTGAGTTACTTAGTGAAAACCTATACATATTTATGTTTGATTCCAAATATTGTTTGAGGAATACAAATGAATGCCCTTTATTTTACACATGCATGATTTCATTGCTTATGATGTTGGACTCCACCATGCATTATTAGCAGAAATAGGAGTCCATTACCTCAGTTGGCTGGATTCAATTCCTGCACCAGTTGAGGTTGCCATAAAGACTGTCCTTGTTAACCTGAGATGTGGTGTCCTTTCGGTTAAACCACCACCAATTGCCACTCTAATGAGAAAACAGCCCTATGGTCCTCTAGACCAATGGCAATTTTGCTTTTACTTGTTATACAAATGAAGACTTTTCCAGTGGGTGTTTTGACACCTCTTCCAGATTCCATCAATTTAGCAGAGATCTATGGTGCACTGCATCAAAAGCACCAATTAGTACCCAGCAAGTGGCAATTGTCTATTTTTACAGATAGGCTTAAATTTATATACTTCAAAAATGCTTTAATGAAGCATTTCACTTTTATAGTCAGGGTGCTTATATTAATGGTTCATGAAAGTTTTAATATAAATGTGGCATAAGGCTGACAATAATGTATAGGGATCTTTCCACCCTTCAGGCACTCTGCCTGTATACCTGATGAAGGGCTTTTGCCCAAAACATTGATTTTACTGCTCCTCAGATGCTGCCTGAACTGCTGTGCTTTTCCAGCACCACTCTAATCTAAACTCTTACAATAATTTAAACAAATCAAAAGAATCAACAGTGACTCTTGAGTTTAAAAACTTCATAAGAAGAACTAGTGTGCCTGTGGTACTCAAACTAATACTGGTCTCAGACCATTGGGTGCTTAAATGATTTTAAACATATCTGATGTTTTGCCTCTATTTCCTTTTTTGGTGCACCATTCTAAATTTTATTTTGCAATCTTTGGGCAAAGAGGTTTTTCCACATACCTTTTCCAAATTTACTCCTCTCATTTTCATTTTATTCTATTCTCCTGGTAGTAATAATCTGTTTACCTTATTGACACTGTTAAATATTTGATCTATTTCAATGTATATGTTCCTAGAATGATTTTGATTCAGTCGCAAAACTTATAAGTTGTAAATGAGTTTCAATGTGCAATCTCAATTTTTGGTACAGTATATGTGAGCTTGATATAGCTTTGAGTTCCATGTTCACACTAAAATGTCAAAACTGTTTCTTTTCTATCATTCTGAAGAAAGCAAGTCAAAGTATATAAAGCGGGGATCTGCAACATGACACTAATCAGTCACTGGACTAAAGCCCTGTGCTAGTTGTACTAGTGCTCTTTATAGTTAGGAAATTGGAATGATAAAGTAAGGAAATATCAGTGTGGGAAAGTTGAATTGTTTCATTGCCCTAGAGTCCCTGTTATTTGTAGCACCTCAAAGTTGTGTTTAAAAATATTCTGGTTTTAGCTTTCATAGTTTGAATTGTATCAACTTCTGTCTATAGATTCACAATATAAATTTCTAAACAGTGTTTACCCTTAGAAGCATAAATTATATCAAGAAGTAGATTTTAAAATCCAAGAAATAGAATGGTATAAATTATGTTTTCTGATAGTGTTTTCTTAGGATATGAGCAATACTGGCAAGGCCAGCATTTGTCGCTCACCTCTAACTTCCTTTGAGATCAGTGGTTTGCTATACCGTTTTGAACCTATGCCTCCAGAGTATTAGCTTGGCCCTCTGGATTGCTAGTCCAATGACATTATAACCTCACCGCTGCCATAATCTCCAGCCCCCTTCTAAATGATAATAGTAGTGATATGATGATAGTGTTAATGAAGACTATGAATAAACATCTAATTTTTTTGAGTCAACTCATCATTGAATGCCTTATGTTTAAAGATATTACCAAAATTCCTATGGGTTCAAAAAGAAAGAGAGCCACTTCTCCTTCAAGCAGTATTAGTGGAGGGGACTGTGATGACGGACACCCTGTTTCTGGAAGCAATGCAGGATCAAGTAGAAAAAGAAGAAAACTTTCCAACATTCCAACTGTAGATCCTGTAAGTTTGACTACAGTGTCTTTCTGTATTCCTATTACTGTAGTTTCTATAAATAAGTATCCAGACTTGTTGAGTATATTGGAAATTTACATTCTTGTCATTAGAAGATAGTTAGCTTCATTTCAATGATAAATGAAATGCTGAAATTTAGTTTTTGTCCACACTTCATTCACCATTGAATCATAAAAACAACCAATTGAATAATGTAGTCTGAATGACTTGTCTTGAATTTTAACATTTTATTATGCCTGTTTAAAGGAAGAAGTGTTAAGTGATGTAAATACTTAATTGGTAGATCAGTAAGTTACTTTAAAACAAAGATTTGGGAGATATAACTTCTGTATTCTAGAAATATCTGTTGAAATTTAATTTGGGGAATGTATGGTTCATTGAAAATTCATTGGCCCTTGTCTCTTTGCCACTGACTTCAAAATACTTGTTGCCACTGACCTTGAAGACAGCTGCTGTGTGAGTTCCCCTAATCTTTACCTTTATCTTTTACTTTTCTCAACTTGCAACTGACTGTTATAATCATTATTGGGGATTCCCTTTGTCGAGCTGCAGTAATGTCATGGGATGTTTAAATAATTTTCACCGACAGCAAACCAGGAAATGAAACAATTATTTGTTAAAAGATTTGCAGAGAGCGGAATAAATATTGGGATGCAAATGTGGGTTAAGGTAGATATTAAAATTTCAAGAACAGACTTTTAAAAAGTTCAATTGAAATGCATTCATGGCTGCGACATATGGCAGTCTCTGGATGTTAGTAGATCCAGAGCAAACACATCTGCAGTAAGTATTTACAGGTTGAGCAGATTCAGCTTAGAGTTTGAGCTGGAACACCAATTACAGGCTCCAGAACACCATTGTGTGAATATTTTGTACAAGGAAGCAATCACACTCTTGTGATGGGATTTTTCAATTTGCCCACTGCTTAGGGAAAGATATGAATGTGAGTTAGACAAGTAAAGAGACCCAGAGGGCAAAATGCAGGATCCTCACCCTCAGTGATTAACTCGCAGAGTTTGGGGTATTTCTGCAGGTTGGTTGAGAGTGAGGGTTGCAGGGTGGATGAACTACTGAACCTTACATCTTCGTGCAGAAAGCCATTCAAGTGGGGGAAGCAAAAGGGAATTTAGTAGTAGTAGTAGACAGAAATTAAGGGAGTTGACATTGTTTTCTGCAATAAAGAACAAGAATCCAGAAGACTGTATTGCCTGCCTGGTCCCAGAGTTCAGGACATCTGCTCAGGGCCAGAGAGGGGAAGGTGAGGATCCCATCATCATGGTTAATGTAGATGCCAATAACATAGTCAGGATGAGGATGAAGGTACTTCATAATCAGTGTGGGGTACAAGGGATCAAATTTAAGAAGCAGAACTTCTAGGGTAATAATGACTGGATTATTACCTGAGCCATGTGCAAATTTAGCTTTGGGCATATAGATTTGAGGAATTAATGTAAGGCAATGGAATGAATGAAATAATAATTCACTTGAATATCTGGAATTTTTTTTACCTTGCTCAAATGAAATTGACTACCGGGTTCTTCACTTATTTTATAGCATTAGAAACCACATAAGGTCACCATGAAGGACACTTCTACTCAACCTCTCCCCTCACCTGGAACATGGTGACCCTCAGGTTAAACCACCACTAGCTGTCCCCTTATGAGAGAGCAGCCCTATGGTGTTCTGCAAATATGACAACTTTACTTCCACATATTTCATCCATATTAATTACTTGACTTTTTTATGTTTTAATTTTATGGACTATATATATTTCATCTATATTAATATATTTCATATTTATAGTATATTCCTATTTCTTCCATAGTAATTACTTAACATGTTTTCATCTTTTAATTTTATGGACTCATATAATATTTCATCTAAAGTAATTTAAATATATAACTAATTACTGCACTTCACATTGATATCCTGCAAACTATTTGAGTTTTGATCCCTGAAAAATTAGAGCTGACCTTTATATGAAGTATATAAGTTTGTCTTTTTTTGTCTAAACTATATGGAGTCAGCTTCTTAATGAGATCTACTTTGACATAAATATGCCCAGTAAGTTCATGTTTCAAAAAAAAAGATTTTTTGAATTTGAGACAAATCTACCTGACCACCATGTTGACAGGTAGAAGTATAAATATTTTAGAATACTGTCAAATTTTGCTGTTCTTTAATTAATCTTTAAATGTATCTTTTAAGGTATAAATTTTGTCTTTCTGGTTTACATACATTATAATAGGTAAAGACATAAAAATAAGAGTAAGCCAATCAGTCCTACAAGCCTGTTTGACCAGGCTGGGAGATCGTGGCTCATTTTTACCTCAACACATTTTATCCTGGTTTGCTCCATACCTGTCAAAATTGTAAATTTAAAATGATAAAAAATATTCCTGGGCTTTTAAATCTCTTGCCTAACTTCAATCCTGAATGACTGAGCTCTATTTTTAAGATTGTGCCCCATGGTCTAGATTTCCCTTCCAGAGGAAATCATTTGCTATCAAATTGTTTCATTTTAAGTACCTCAAATATTTCCCTTCTAAGCAACTTGCATCAAGTTGATGCAATATGTTTTCACAATGTAACCCTTTAAATGCTTGGTAGCTTTCTAAATCTGTGCTGTAGTCTCACCAAGGAGGGAAGTGGTGACATGGTATTAATGTCACTGAACTGGTGATCTGGGACCTTGGGGTCATAAGTTTGAAGTCCATCAGGGATGATGGTGAAATTTGAATTTAGTAACAGAAATTTGGTATTAACTATGATCAATTGTAGTCAAGCCAATCTGGTTCACGAATGCCCATTAATCTGCCATCCTTACCTGGTTCGGTCTACATGCATCTCCAGGCCCACATCAATGTACTTGACTCTTAACTGTCTATTGGGCAATTGTGGTTGAGCAATAAATGCTGGATTATCCAGCACCATCCACATCCCATAAAGGATAAACTAAAAACAAAAAAATCCTGAGGTATGGTGCCCAAAATTAAACACTACTCCGTATAAGATCTGCTAAGGTTCTGTACAACTAAGCATTTGCTCATATATATGATGTAAAAAATTTCTTTTAACAGATTGCAGTTTGCCATGAGCTGTACAATACCATTAGAGATTACAAGGATGATCATGGAAGATTGCTGTGTGAGCTCTTCATCAGAGCCCCAAAACGAAGGTAGCATTTTGGAAATCCTTGACTTTGGAGGTTTTTCAGAATTTATTGTTTAAGAAAAATCAAGTTCTTAATCTTTAGCTAGCCAATATTTTTCATGTTTAGGTCTAAAACCGGTTAGAGTCTAACTTTGCTAACTCTTAAAAACTGACTGAATTCAATCCGATCCATTGATGCATAAATGTACTGACTTTTATAAATTCAGCATAATGAGTTGAGGATGTTTAAGCAGCCAGTGAAATAATGCTAATTGAGGAAAATGTTTTAATACTTTAAATAATCCTGCATAGTTGAAAAATATTGCATTCCTTCTTAGAGACCCTTACTGATATTTTTGTATCTCCTTTTCCAATGCTGAACACCATTCTCCAATGTTGCAAATAAGCAGATAACATATTCCAGTGCTTCTACCAGTGATACACCAAAGTCAGGCATGAAAAGGTGGCCCATGCTAACTCAGTCTAATTCAGATCAAAGAATCAATAATTTGGATATTATAAATGTGATCACATTGTGGTGAGCATCACATTGTTATTTTAACCCATAACAGGAAATTTCAATAGGGTGAATTGGAAAACGTGATTATTTCATGAATTTAACATTGTCATTGAGTATGAGAAGAGAGAATAGGATAAGTTCCTTCCAACAGTATTGTTAAAGGATAAAATGTCTGCCAGAAAGTAGTTGAGGCAACACCTTTCCACCTTTTAAGGAAAAATGAATAAATATTTGAAGAGAGAAAAATATGAATATATACCAATGGGCAGTAAGCAAAGTAATGGGGTTAGTTTTGGATTGCTTTACTAATAAGCCAGTATAGATATGAAAAATGACTAGCCTCCTCCTTTGCTGTAGTGTTCTCATATTTATGTATTTCTATGATACCAAACAACAATTGAGCAACTTTCCCAAGGAGCAACATTCATGCAAATTTCCACTCAACTCCTTTTTTCACACAAAGAAAGAGCTTGACGTTTCTGACAGGAGATTCCAATTTAGGGCTCCTTCAGTAGGGGCTTCTTCAGTGTCAGGGTGTCAGGAGGTGGGGAAGTTGTCGGGTTCTAGTGATATAGGGAGGGTGTTGGTTCGGGGGTGTAAGAGGTCTCAGGAAGGTGTAGTAGAGAGTGTGGGCGTCAGTTGAAAAGTTGCTTAGGAATTAGGCTTTTTAATAATCTAACTTTTCCTAAGGAACAATTTATCGCAGCAGAACCCTCTCAATTTTCTAATTTAAATGAATACTTTGCAAGAGTTCCAGGCATGGAGGAATTGCCCAGAGGAATCTTCAATTTTCCAGGTAATTCCATCAGTCTGCTATATTGGAGATTCTGTAGGGTCCCCATGCATAGCTCATATCTACATTGCAGATTATCAGGTCATTGGAAAATCAAAGCCTTGTTCTAAATGTTGTCATTATGTACTTATGACAATGGGAACAAGTTGTTTGGCCACTGATTACATTCTACAAATAGTAAAATTGTGGATTTCTTTACAGCTGAAAGGAAATAATTTTCTGAGTTTCAACAACATTGAATGCACGATTGTCAGCAAAAATGCACGAGCTATAATGATTGTGGTACTATCAGTTAACTGTGGATTAGTTCATTTTGGCAGGAAGCTTATCAAAAAAAATTCTGCATTGTGCAACTTTGCAACTAATGCTACAATTCAAAGTTAACTTTATGAATGGAATTCAGCGGGTTTTTTAAAATTAAGTGAGCTTATCAATGTGTTGATTGTAAGGTTATTAATGATTTCCAAAATGGAAGTTATAAGCCGTCACTGATAGCAAACAATATGTTTCACTGGTCCATTTCAGTCTTCACGTTAAATTTAAGAAAATCAAAATATATTAGTTCTTCAAGAGCAGCCAGATTGGCCACAGGACAACCTTAAAGCTGGTTCTGAGCACAAGTACTCTAAGCACAGCAATGTTCAGTTGCTTCATGAATAACACACTATCCAAAGTATGGTCGGTCAGAACTGGGATGTTTCATGATGATTCCACGATATTCATTTTAGTTTTCATAACTCCTCAAAAATGAAGTCAGGCGTGCCCATGTGAGGCAAGAATTGACAATACTTAAACATGGCGTAATAAATAGAAAGTAACATTTGTGTCACATAAGTGCCTGGCAATGACTTCTCCGACAAGAGAGAGTCTAACCATCTTCCTAGATATTCAATAACATTACAACCATTGAATTGCATACTATTAACATCCTGAAGGATTCCATTGACCAGGAATATAACTGGATCAGCTGGATGAATCTTTAGGTGCATGAACATGTATTGGCTATGGTATTCCATGGCAAATGGCTCACCACCTGAGTGACCAAAGCCTTTCACAACCTCAAAGGCACAGGTCAGGAGAGTGACAAAATACCCACCATTTAGATGAAAGAAGGCAGCTGTAATAACACTGGAGAGATTCAACACCATCCAGCACAAATCAGCCCCACCACCTTAAAACATTCATTTCCTCCTCCAATACAAAAGCATTGTGGCTGTGGTATGTATCATCTACAGGATGTATCCCAGAAACTGACTAAAACATTTTCAATAGCATCTCTGAAACATTTGACCTCTGCTACTTGTAATGAGGACATCAACACCTTTGAGTGACACACCATCTTGAAGGATGTATATCGCAGTTCTTTCATTCTCACTTGATCAAAATTGTTTTACTTCCTCTCTGACATCATGTCATCACACAGACTGCAACAATTCGAGAAGGCAGCTCATCATCATTTTTTTCAAAAACAATTAGGGATGGGCAACAAATACTGGCTTTGTCAGCAATGCCTACATTCCAGAATGAATTTCAAAAATTGACCCTTTTAAACATCTCTGTTATATTTCTCATTTCCATCTTTTTGTAAAAAGTAGTTAAAAATCTTATTAAAATTCTGAAAAAGATTCTTTTTATTCATTTTTTGTATATTATGTATAATATTCCTTTAATGATAGGAGTTATGATCTATACTACCTATTTGTGAACTGCCTTTTGTTCATTGATAAGGTGTGAACATTTCAAACAGCATTGATTGAGCATCAGCATGCTGGTTATTAGTGAGTAAATGCAGCTTAATGACACTGTTGATGATCTCTTCCATAATTTTGCTAATGATTGAGGGTGGGCTGAGGGGGCTGTTATATGCTAGATTGGATTTGTTTTAAGTTTTTTTTGGTAACGTTGAAGAGTGTAGTTAAAAAAATGAAATGTACTTTCATGAGTTTGTAACAGTGTGAAATAAATTGCTGTAAATTGGAAGTACGCTAATTAGTAACTACTGTCTTTAAATTTTAATTGTTATAGGCATTTGAAATGCATACATAATTTATGTATAAATATCTTGCAACACAGGAACCAACCTGATTATTATGACGTGGTCTCCCATCCCATTGATCTTTTGAAGATCCAGCAGAAACTGAAGATGGAAGAATATGATGATGTTGATCAATTGACTTCTGATTTTCAGCTTATGGTTAATAATGCAAAAGCCTACTATAAGGTAATGTGTCCTTGATTGGTTTGATACCAATTTAATTTTGTTCATACATTCATGAAGTGTCATTGACCATTTTTTAAAGTTAATGTATAACTGAAAGTTATTTGAATTGAATGGTATTTTATCTTACAATAAAACAGATCCATCAACTTTTGATGGATTAGATTCATGTTTGAATTTTTGTCAGAACAATAAGGAAGCTTTTCAGACAAAATCTTGACTTAGCTTTTCTTTTTTCAGATGTCAGAATCATGTAAAAATTTGTTCTTATTTGAAATTATCAGCATTTGTAGTTTTTCCTGTCTTTCTAGTTTTATCACAAAGGAATTCATCTATCATTTGGTTTGTTCCACAGATAGTAATGCTCCATTAAGAAAATATTTTAAAGTATTTTGTGATATGGGAGTTTTCTAATTATTTTTTACATTAAATACATTAAAACATAAATAATTATATGAAGGATAATTTCATAAAGGATAATTTTACAAATGATGATTGAATTTCGGGATGAGCCCGGGTGGAGATTTAAGTACAGTAGCTTCAAAATATATTTTAAATTATGTTTATCCTGGAAGTGAAGTTTCTGTAAACAGCATTAAAATAATGATATTCACTGAGCACTTGCAGTTGGTGGATGTTAAGGTCTAATTAAAAGAGAGGCAGGTGCCCGCAAACAAACAATCAGCACCGACTCTTAGGTTATACAAAATTGGCTGTTTCTTGCCTCCTAGTTTTGATGTAAAACTTCAATTTATGGTGTAATTTTAGCAATGTTTAATGCTCTGTACTACCAAGCATTTGTTTAAATCTAATTTTGTTTATAGCTGGCATTTAACTGAAATCTGCAGTTCTTAGCCTTAAACAGGACTTTTAACAAGACCACCAGTTGAACAGCAGTTGGGTTTAATTAAGAAGCAGCTACAATCAATTTCTCATCAAAGGTGTCAGATAGCTTTTTTATATAGTAAATTAACTATGAAACACAGTACAACTGAGAACTTGAGTGCAGCTAACAATACAGTTCCCGACCTTTGTGCCACAAACTCCAGATACTTGCCCTGTAGAATCCTAGATTCTGGGCAATGCCAAAATAGGTCATTCGACCTATCAAGTCTTCCAAAGAGCATCCCACCGAGACCCAGCCCCCCACTCTATACCCGTAACCTCACATTTACCATGGCTAATCCATCTAAACTGCACATCACTGAACTCTATGGGACAATTTAGCATTGCCAAGCCACCTAATCTGACCGGCTAATCCAGTAGAAACCCACACAAGCATGGGGTGATTGTGCAAACTCTGCACAGACATTCACCCAAGGATGATGTGGAACCCTGATCCCTGGCACTGTGGGGCAGTAGTCCTAGCCTCTGAGCGGCGATGCCACCCTCCAGAGGTGTGTCACAACATGTCTGAATAACCTGAATAAACATACAGCATTAGCATGCCCTAGGGCTCTTGGGCACAGGGTTAGTGTCCTGCGTCTATGCCAGAAGGTCCGGGTTCATGTTTCCACCTGCCATCTTATCCATCTGGTAAGAGAATAAAATTATTTCAGTTCCTGAAGTTCAACAGAATTTACCAACTGGTGATAAAGTTAATAAAATATATAAAATTATATTTAATGCAATTATATATTTGCATAGCTAAGTTATCAATTGGAATGCATTATGGACTGCAGAACCAGTGATGTGCCAAAGCTGCAGGAAATGGATGAGCATTCCTGATGCCAAATTGCACCAGTGCAAAACAAATGAAGTAAGTTTTGATAAGGGATAGTATTACAGCTGTGCTGAGGGAGGATATTCCTGGAAATACATCCAGGGAAGTTATTTGGGTGGAACTGAGAAATAAGAAAGGGATGATCACCTTATTGGGATTGTATTATAGACCCCCTAATAATCAGAGGGAAGTTGAGAAACAAATTTGTAAGGAGATCTCAGCTATCTGTAAGAATAATAGAGTGGTTATGGTAGGGGATTTTAACTTTCCAAACATAGACTGGGACTGAGCTGAAAATGTGTTGCTCGAAAAGCGCATCAGGTCAGGCAGCATCCAGGGAACAGGAGAATCGACATTTCGGGCATAAGCCCTTCTTCCTGAAGAAGGGCTTATGCCCGAAACGTCGATTCTCCTGTTCCCTGGATGCTGCCTGACCTGCTGCGCTTTTCCAGCAACACATTTTCAGCTCTGATCTCCAGCATCTGCAGACCTCACTTTCTCCTCATAGACTGGGACTGCCATAGTGTTAAGGGTTTAGATGGAGAGGAATTTGTTAATTGCGTACAAGAAAAATTTCTGATTCAGTATGTGGATGCACCTACTAGAGAAGCTGCAAAGCTTGACCTACTCTTGGGAAATAAGGCAGGGCAGGTGACTGAGATGTCAATCGGGGAGCACTTTGGGGCCACCGACCATAATTCTATTAGATTTAAAATAGTGATGGAAAAGGATAGATCAGATCTAAAAGTTGAAGTTCTAAATTAGAGAAAGGCCAATTTTGACGGTATTAGGCAAGAATTTTCAAAAGCTGACTGGGGGCAGATGTTCGCAGGTAAAGGGATGGCTGGAAAATGGGAAACCTTCAGAAATTAAATAATGAAAATCCAGAGAAAGTATATTCCTGTTAGAGTGAAAGGAAAGGCTGGTAGGTATAGGGAATGCTGGATGACTAAAGAAATTGAGGGTTTGATTAAGAAAAAGAAGGAAGCATATGTCAGGTATAGACAGGATAGATCGAGTGAATCCTTAGAAGAATATAAAGGTAGTAGGAGTGTACTTAAGAGGGAAATCAGGCAGGCAAAAAGGGGACATGAGATAGCTTTGGCAAATAGATTTCAAGAGAATCCAAAGTGTTTTAACAAAGGTAACTAGGGAGAGAATAGGGCCTCTCAAAGATCAGCAAGGCGACCTTTGTGTGGAGCCACAAAAAATGGGGGGGATACTAAACGAGTATTTTGCATCAGTATTTATTGTGGAAAAGGATATGGAAGATATAGATTGTGGGGAAATAGATGGTGATACCTTGCAAAATGTCCATATTTCAGAGGAGGAAGTGCTGGATGTCTTGAAACGCATAAAGGTGGATAAATCCCCAGCACCTGATCAGGTGTAGCCTAGAACTCCATGGGAAGCTAGGGAAGTGATTGTCGGACCTCTTGCTGAGATATTTGTATCATCGATAGTCACAGGTGAGGTGCTGGAAGACTGGAGGTTAGCTAATGTGATGTTACTGTTTAAGAAGAATGGTAAGGACAAACCAGGAATCTATAGACCAGTGAGCCCAACGTCAGTGGTGGGCAAGTTGTTGGAGGGAATCCTGAGGGACAGAATGTACATGTATTTGGAAAGGCAAGCACTGATTAGGGATAGGAGTCTAGATTAGAGTGGTGCTGAAAAAGCACAGCAGGTCAGGCGGCATGCGAGGAGCAGGAAAATCAACGTTTCGGGCAAAAGACCTTCATCAGGAATAGAGCTGGGGGTTGCAGTGAGAGAGAGACTCACTGAGATTCTTGTAGAGAGAGGAAGAAAATTTCTTCAAGACAGGCATCCTTGCAAGAGGATTCGCAGTAAGGTTAAAATCAACTAGGTAAACCGGAGTCTAGATTAGAGTGGTGCTGGAAATGCACAGCAAGTCAGGCAACATCCGAGGAGCAGGAAAATCGACGTTTCGGGCAAAAGCCCTTCATCAGGAATAGGGATTAGGGATAATCAACATGGTTTTGTGCGTGAGAAATTGGGGAGTCAGGCCGGCTACTTGCGGAGCGTTTCAGAGAACACCTCTGGGACACCCGGACCAACCAACCCAACCACCCTGTGGCTCAACATTTCAATTCCCCCTCCCACTCCACCAAGGATATGCAGGTCTTTGGACTCCTCCATCGCCAGACCACAACAAAACGACGGTTGGAGGAAGAGCGCCTCATCTTCCGCCTAGGAACCCTCCAACCACAAGGGATGAACTCGGATTTCACCAGTTTCCTCATTTCCCCTCCCCCCACCTTGTCTCAGTCTAATCCATCGAATTCAGCACCGCCTTCCTAACCTGCAATCTTCTTCCCAACCTCTCCGCCCCACCCCAGTCTGACCTATCACCCTCACCTTGACCTCTTTCCACCTATCACATTTCCGACGCCCCTCCCCCAAGTCCCTCCTCCCTACCTTTTATCTTAGCCTGCTGGACAAACTTTCCTCATTCCTGAAGAAGGGCTTGTGCCCGAAACATCGATTCTCCTGTTCCCTGGATGCTGCCTGACCTGCTGCGCTTTTCCAGCAACACATTTTCAGCTCTGATCTCCAGCATCTGCAGACCTCACTTTCTCCTCCTGCGTGAGAAATCATGTCTCACAAACTTGATTGAGTTTTTTGAAGAAGTAACTAAGAGGGCAGAGCGGTAGATGTGATCTGTATGTACTTCAGTAAGGCGTTCAACAAGGTTCCCCATGAGAGACTGGTTAGCTAGGTTAGATCTCACGGAATACAGGGAGAACTAGCCATTTGGATACAGAATTGGCTCAAAGGTAGAAGACAGGGGGTAGTGGTGGAGGGTTGTTTTGCAGACTGGAGGCCTGTGACCAGTGGAGTGCCACAAGGATCAGTGCTGGTTCCTCTACTTTTTGTCATTTACGTAAATAATTTGGATGCGAGCCTCAGAGGTACAGTTAGTAAGTTTGCAGATGACACCAAAACTGGAGGTGTAATGGACAGCGAAGAGGTTACCTCAGATTACAACAGGATCTTGACCAGATGGGCCAATGGGCTGAGAAATGGCAGCTGGAGTTTAATTCAGCCAGGTGCTGGCAGGCGGGACTAGATTGGGTTGGGATATCTGGTTGGCATGGACGGGTTGGACCAAAGGGTCTATTTCCATGCTGTACATCTCTATGCCTCTATGTTTAAAGTTAAAGCAGCATTGGCCCAGAGTTTAAATGTTGGGTGCTGAGCAATAATACTGAGATGCATCAAGGAGTCAGAAAGTTACCTGAACAGGCACAATCTAATAGCCATTACAGAGACATGGATGACATGGATTATGACCTGAATCCTGAAGTGTACAGGATGTTTATGAATAATACTGTTAGTTAATGACAGTGTTAGCATACTAGAGAAGGATGACCTAAGTTCTGGAAACGGATGTGGAAACAGTTTGGATAGAGATAAGAAATTATCAATTTAGGCAAGAGTGGTGTACAAGCACGCTAAAAGTAACTATTGCAGTGTAGCACAAAACAAAAGAAATAATATAGGTTGTCAGAAAGATACAGCAATAGAAGATTTTAATCTGTCTATCAACTGGAAAAGTCATCTGGACAAAATTAACCTATATGAAGAAAGTAGGACTGCAGACACTGGAGAGTCAGAGTCGAAAGGTGTGGCATTGGAAAGCTCAGCCAGGGGTTCAGGCAGCATCCAACGAGAAGGAGTGTCGATGTTTCGGGTATAACCTATGTGAGGAGTTCATAAAATATTTCAGGAAAGTTTCTTAGAATAACATATTTTCGAGCAAACCAGAGAGCAGACTGGACTAGACCTGGCATTGTCCAATGAGATGGGATTAATTAATGATCTCAAGGCATCCATAGATATTGTTTGCCTGGCATGTGGAGCCAACATTACAGCTGGTAAGTTTTTAGTAAGTGGTAATGCCTGGGATGTTGATAATGCAGGAGTCAGAAATGATAATGCCATTGAATGTCAAGGTGTGATAATTGGATTCTCTCTTGTCAGGGATATTGTTTGCCAACATTACAGTCTCCAAAGTCTGGATATTGTCCAAGTCTTTCTGCATTTGGACCCAGATAGCTTCATTAGCTGAGGAGTAGGTGAAAGGTACAATATGCGTGTGAATGGTACTGAGTATTGTCCAGTCATCACTGAACATCTCCACTTCTGCCTTATGATGGAGAGAAGGTCTTTGATGTTGTAGCTGATGATAGTGGGACCTAGAACCATATACTAACCTGAGAAGCTCCCGCAGAGATGTCCTGGAGCTGACGTAACTAACATCCAATGACAACAACCATCTTACTTTGCGCGGGGTATGAATCTAACCAGTGGAGAGTTTTCACCTTGATTCCCATTGAATTTAGCTTTGTTAGTGCCCCTTGATTGCACACTTAATCAAATGCAGCCTTGAGATCGATGAATTACTCCCTCTGAGGATTACCTGCTATGTCCATCTTTGAATCAAAGTTATACAGAGGGACATCGATTATCCGAACGAGGTGAGCAGGCACTATTGTGTTCGGATAATTGATTATTCGATTAATTGATTTCCTCTGGGGCTCGAAAGTCTGTGAAGTCTGCTTCTCGTTCAGGAGACTATGTAGTAGCACACCGCGCAAGCCCCCACCTTCCCAACCCCGTCTACCCCCAACCCCGTCCGCAACCCCATCTGCGCCCCCGCCCCGCAGCCCTATTCACCCCAACCCCGCACCCCGTCCACCCCCACCCGCCATCCGTGCTCCCGTCTGAGCTCCCCACCCAGGCAGCCAGACTGGACACCAACAGTAAGATTGCTCCTGCCTTTGTGGAGTAAGTCTTCAAGCACGCGTGCACACACGCACACAACTTTTTACTGCAACATTTTGACAGATTCCACCTCTTCTCTGTGCAGGACAATGTTGCAGAGATTATTTGGGGAAGAGGAGTTTAGGGTTCACCTCAATGTAGAACTCTAGGGAAAGTGAGTGTGTGTGTGTGTGTGTGGGGGGGGGGGTGGAGAGGAGAGGAAGAGGGCAGGAGGTCAGTCATGTAGTGATGGTGCCTTGACTGTCCAGGACTGTTCTCAGCAGCATTTCAGTAGGGGGAGTTCGTTTTTAATCATTGTACCTGTAAACAAAAGACGCGATCAGAGTTGAAACAGCACTTTAACGTAATGATTCTATCGGGATCTTGAGATCCCATTCGGATAATCCAAAATTCGAATAATTGATATTCGGATAATCGAGGTTCCTCTGTAATCTGTTCAAGAGTCAACTGGCCCAAGCAGAAGTCAAATCTAGCATCAGTGAGCAGGTTATTTATCTCAAGTGCTGCTTGATAGAACTGTTGATGACCCCTTCCATCACTTTACCTGAAAATCGAGAATAAATTAGTGGGATGGTAATTGGCCAGGTTGGATTTGTCTCCTTTTTGTGTACAGGACATACCAAGACAATTTACCACAATGTCAAATACATTCCAATTTTGTAGTTATCCAGGAACAGCTTGGCCAGGGAGCAGCAAATTCTGGAGCACAAGCTTTAAATATTATTGCTGGAATGTTGTCAGAGCCCAGAACCTTTGTAGTAACCATTGCCTTTAGCCATTTCTTGATAGCACATGGAAGGAATAGAATTGCCTGAAGTCTAGGATCTGTAATGATTGGAATCTTGGAATAACCTGAGAAGGGTCTTCCAGTTCTGGCTGAAAATTATTGCAAATTCATCAGCCTTATCTTTTGTACTGATGTGTTGGGATCCCCCATCACTGAGTGTGGGCATATTTATGGAACCTTCTTCTCCGATGAATCATTCTAATAGTCCACCACTAATGATGCCTGAATGTGGCAGGACTGCAAAGCTTAGATCTGATCTGTTGAATGTCCACTCACTTAGTATTGCCTATCACTTGCTGCTTATATTGTTTTTCATGCACGTAGTGCTGTTTTGTAGCTCCATCAGGCTGACACCTCATTTTTAAGTATTCTTGCTGCTGTTCCTGGCATGTCTTCCTGCACACTTCGTTGAAAATTTGGAGCACCATGTGTAGTATTGGTTAGTATTACTTCTTTAAGAAATTGGCCTTGCTAAATTGCCCATAGTGTTTGGTGCGTTAGTCAGAGGTAAATATAGGATAGGATAATGGCTGTGGGTAGGTTACTCTTCAGAGGGTCAGTGTGGGCTAAATGCATTAGAAGCAGTTCAGACTACGTTTCCCAGAACAACATCTAGAATGAGGTCATTTTATGAAGAAAGGCTGGACAAGCTACTGTTGTATCCACTGGAGTTTAGAAAACTAGGAAGTGACTTGATTGAAACATGTAGATCCTGAGGGGTCTTGACAGCGTAGATGTGAATGGAGAAGAGGTTTCCTCTTACAGGAGAATCTAAAATCTGAGGCTATTGTTTAAAAGAATCAGCGGCGCACATTTAAAGTAGAGATGAAGCACATGTCTTCTCTGAGGATTGAGAGTCTTTGAAACTCTCTTCCTGAAAAGTTGGTGGAATCAGAGTCCATAAATACTTTTAAGATGTAGATTCTGATTAAGCATGGGATTGAATGGTTATCAGGGGCATGCAGGAATGTGAATTGTTCATATGTTCACAATCGTACGCCACATTACTCAGTGTTTTCTCTGCTTTATTTTGTTGTATTGAATTAGTTTATTTTAGTGTGTGGTACCTTTTATGTTTTTGCCCAGCTGTGTGCATGTACTTTGGGGCTTCTCAGAAGCCCTGATGCAAGGCCTTTGTAGGAATTGCCCATAAGGTTGAACTTCCAATGAGCATCTCCCTTGCCTGCCAGGAACCTTGAGCTTTAAAGTTAGGGTTGGAGACTTTGAACAGTCCTTTATACAGTACCTATCTGAATGGTTGTGCAGAAAATGGTAGCTGGATTAAAAGCTGCTGTAACTGTTGGGTAACTGTATAACTGCCCCTCGCCTCATCACATGCATCGCTCCTCTCCACAACTCCTCCTCATACCACATGTTGTTTCCCCCATTACCAAGCCTCTCCCAACTGCACCAAACCGCTCACCTCGACTACCCCAAATCAATCTGACCAATTCCCACTAACTGACTTTTCTGTGACGCTCAAATACCCCACCCAACCTAACCAGCTGCTGATCCAACCTGATTAACTCCAACCCACATATTACCTTATACCCACCATTTATGTTCCTGCAACCCTGTGTACTTGCTATCTTACCCATCCAACACCCTGTCACCTGACATTCAACTCCCTTACTTAGCCTTTCTCTTCCCCACGATACCCTTGCCCTCTATACGTAACTTTGCCGGAAGCTTTAGAATATTTAGGATTCAGTTAATAGAATACAGCAGTTAGTGCTGTAAAAACGTGGTGTGGCTTCTCTTAGCTCTCTCTAAGGTTTGCTGTAATGAGATGGTTCTGATGGATCCTCCAACAGAAGATCACTCAGAAGAATTGTGAAAGGTAAATATATAAGTTTTTATTGATCAGAGTCAGAATTAGACTGTCCATTCCTGATCAGAAAATCTGGGCTATGACTTTAAACATGGCTACTTGTGAACCACCTGCTCAGTTCAATCTGAGTTGTTGTGCATACACATACAAATGCACTGTAGAGAAAATACTGCTCACTACATTATCAAAACTTAAGTTTTATTATACTTTGAATTATCATAATTACTGTGTGAAGTAGAACATATTTCCCTGGTTAAAATACAAGCTTAATTTCTGTCTTGTAATGTAGAACTAACTTTTTTGAGTCTGTGACTCTATTGTATCACTGTTTATTCGTTTGACTGCACACATGGATTACAGTAAACATATTCATGCAAGTTATGATTATAAAATATATAACATGCGATATTTATATATTTGAAACAATTTTGATGCTAACCACTGAATCACAGTGGCTCAGTGGTTAACACTGCTGCCTCACAGCACCAGGTATCTGGGTTCGATTCCAACCTCGGGCGACTGTCTGTGTGGAGTTTGCACATTCTCCCCTTGTCTGTGTGGGTTTCCTCCGGGTGCACCGATTTCCTCCTATAATCCAAAGATGTTCAGGTCAGGTGAAATGGCCTTGCTAAATTGCCCATAGTGTTTGGTGCATTAGTCAGAGGTAAATATAGGATAGGGGAATGGGTCTGGGTAGATTACTCTTCAGAGGGTCAGTGTGGGCTTGTTGGGCTGATAGGGAATACTGTACGGAATCTAATCTAATTCATTCTTTTATCATTTACAGGAAGATTCTGCTGAATGCAAAGCTGCAAGTAAATTGTGGGATTTGTATACAAGAACAAGAAATGAGTTTGTCCAGAGGGGAGATTATGAAGATGAAGAAGAAGAGGATGATTATGATGGTCAGGATAACCCTGGTACAACTGGTGACGAAGATGTGAGGGCAGTTTTAATTGTCTAGGGAAAGCTTGCGACCATGTATATCAGTCAGCTTTGGTTCAATTGTTAGCAAAGTTGTCTGTTCGTCAGAAGGTTGTGGGTTCACTCACTGCAGGTTGCGGCACAACCATCTAGTCTGATGTTCCATTGCAGTACGAAGGATATACTGTATTGTTTGAGGTGCAGAGATTCAGATGAAATGTTAAACTAAAGCTTCATTAAGTGCTCTTAGGTTGGATTCCACAATACTATTTCAAAGAAAAGCAGGGGAGATATCCCATGTCATAGCCAATTTGTGTTCTTCAGTAGCTTCATAATCATAAAATAGATAATCTGGTCTTCGGCTTATTGCTGTTTGTAACAGATGGATCTGTGCACAAATGGACTGCTATGTTTCATACAGTACAGTTAACTGTACTTCAAAAATATTTAATTGGTCGTAATGCATTTTCAGACATTGGTTGATCCTGAAAGATGCTATGTAAATCAGAAGGTTTCTATATCAGTCTTATTTCAGTGTCTCTCTAGTATTTGACATTTTTTTTCAAATTCGCCTACTTTATTCCTTTAGGTAAGAAATTTGACAATTGTTCAAATTCGTAAATGTGTCATGCTAGTCAGATAACTGGTATAAAGTTCAACTTGTGTCAACTAAATATTGTATTGTGGGAATTATTCATATTGCAGATCAAGGTGACACACCAACCCTTCTGGTGGCACCTTCCAAACTCATGGTCTCTTCCAATCAAGAAAGACAAAGGCAGTGCTATGTTTCATACAGTACAGTTAACCTGAGAACCCCAGCACCTACAAGTACTCTTTAATTTCAAAAATATACTTTGTTCATAAAATTATTTGGATCTCTATATAATTGGTCATGCCATTCTTGTGCACACATTACATTGCTTTATATACAGACATCAAAATTTATTTTTCCTATATACAAGTCTGTACATTTACTATCCAGTTCTTCTGCTGAGGCATCAGCGGAGCCCAAATGACTGGGTGAGCCCCCTGTTCTTCTTAGGCAGGCAGATGTTACACAGCAGATGTTCCCCGCCGCGCCTTGGCGGCAGCTGCCACAAGCTTCAGCGCGTCCCTCAACACGTAGTCCTGGACCTCGGAATGTGCCAGTCTGCAACACTCAGTCAGGGTCAACTCCCTCAGCTGGAAGATCAACAGGTTTCGGAACGCTCAAAGAGCGTCTTTCACTGACTTGATGATCCTCCAGGCACAGTTGATGTTCATCTCTATGTGCGTCTGGGGAACAGACCATAGAGCATGGAGTCCCGTGTCGCGGTGCTGCTCGGGACGAACCTCGACAAACACCACTGCATTCCTCTCCAGACTTCTTCTGCGTAGGGACATTCCAGAAGGAGGTGTGTGACAGTCTCGTCCTCCCTGCAGCCGTTTCGAGGGCAGCATGCAGTGCGGCAGAGACTCCGGGCGTGCATAAAGGATCCCACAGGCCCTTCTCACCACCAGCCAAGCCATGTCTTGGTGCTTGTTGGAAAGTTCTGGCAATGAGGCATTCTGCCAAATGACTTTGACAGTCTGCTCAGGGAACCGCTCGACAGGATCCGCCCTCTCCTTTTCCCGAAGGGTCTCAAGGACACTGCGTGCTGACCACTTCCTGATGGACTTGTGGTTAAAGGTGTTTTTCTTCATAAACTTCTCCACGAAGGACAGGTGATATGGAATGGTCCAACTAGGGTCATAGAGATGTACAGCATGGAAACAGACCCTTCGGTCCAACCTGTCCACGCCGACCAGATATCGCAACTCAATCTAGTCCCACCTGCCAGCACCTGGCCCATATCCCTCCAAACGCTTCCTATTCATATACCCTTCCAAATGCCCCTTAAATGTTGTAATTGTACCAGCCTCCACCACATCCTCTGGCAGCTCATTCCATACACATACCACCCTCTGCATGAAACATTTGCCCCTTGGGTCTCTTTTTTATATCTTTCCCCTCTCACCCTAAACCTATGCCCTCTAGTTCTGGACTCCCCGATCCCAGGGAAAAGAATTTGTCTATTTATCCTATCCATATCCCTCATAATTTTGTAAACCTCTATAAGGTCACCCCTCAGCCTCCGACACTTCAGGGAAAACAGCCCCAGCCTGTTCAGCCTCTCCCTATAGCTCAAATCCTCCAACCCTGGCAACATCCTTGTAAACCTTTTCTGAAATCCTTCAAGTTTCACATCATGTTTCTGATAGGAAGAAGACCAGTGACAGCGAGGCCAGGCCCATCCTTCACAACACCGGGGACAGGTAGAACCTCAGTACGTAGTGACACTTGGTGTTTGCGTACCAGGGATCCACGCACAGCTTGATGCAGCCACACACAAAGGTGGCCATCAGGGTGAGGGTGGCATTGGGTCTGTTTTTTCCCCCCGTTGCCCAGATCTTTATACATCGAGTCCCTTTGGACCCGGTCCATCTTTGATCTCCATATAAAATGGAAGATGGCTCGGGAGACTGCAGCGGCACAGGTTCTGGGAATAGGCCAGACCTGTGCCACGTATAACAGCAATGACAGTGCCTTACACCTGATGACCAGGTTTTTTTCCCTGCGATGGAGAGCGACCGTAGCTTCCATCTGCCCAGTTTCTGCCTCACTTTGCTGATATGCTCCTCCCAAGACTTGGCACACGCCCCAGCCCCCCCGTATCAAATACCCAGCACCTTCAGATGGTCGGTCCTGACGGTGAAGGGGATCAAGAATTGGTCAGCCCAGTTCCCAAAGAGCATGGCCTCACTCGGTTTACCTTGGCCCCCAAGGCCCATATGAACTTGTCACATATGCACATGAGTCTGTGCACAGACAGTGGATCCGAGCAGAAAACGGCGACATCATCCATGTACAGGGAGGCCTTCACTTGTAGGCCCCTGCTGCCAGGAATAGTCACCCCTCCCAGGCTCGCATCCTTCCTGATGGACTCAGCAAATGGCTCCACGCAGCACACAAACAAGGCAGGAGAGAGAGGGCAGCCCTGCCTGACTCCAGATCTGACTGGGAAGCTATCTGATTCCCACCCATTGATTTAGACTGCACCTACAAGTTCCCTCCAACCTGCACAATACCTGACCTTGAAACTCTTTTGTTGTTCCTTCAGTATTCTTGGCACAAAAATTCAAATTCCCTTCTACAGTAGTTGCACCTGTAGGATTGCAGTGAACTGCAGTGATTCAAAAACACAAAACACCACCACCTCTTCAATGATAATTTGGAATGGGCAACAAATATGTCTTCTTTATAATTTGCATATTTTTGGGTGTTGAGATTTTCAGAATCATTTTAATCAAAATAAATCAGAATTGAAATGTTAATTTTGTTTTCTGTTTGATGAGTTGAATCCATATATTAACAGAGTTATGGTCAAAGGGTGTTTTTGTGTCAAGTGGGGTTCCGCAGGGATCAGTTTTGGTGCCTGACAGAAATGAATTAGTCTTGAATGCAGGAGGGTTGATTAGTATTTTTGAAGTTGATGGGGTAGCTCATAGTGAGGAGGCTAGCTGTGCACTACAGGAGTACATAGATGGACTGATCAGTGTCAGACGAAATCCAGTCCAGATAGGTGTAAGGTGATGGACAGGACAAACATAATAAACCCTGAGAATCAGAGGGACCTTGGTGTGCATATCCACTGATTCCTTAAAGTAGATAAAACGGTTAAGAAATTATATGGGGTACTTCCCTTTATTGGTCGAAGTCTAGAGTTGAAGAGCAGGAAGGTAATACTGGAACTGTATAAAAAGTTAAGCCACATCTAGAGTATTGTGTGTAGTTCTGGAATTCACATTACAGGTGGAATGTGATTGTGCTGGAGAGGGTGCAGAGATTTGCCAGGATGTTGGCTGACTGAAGAGTTTTAGTTATGAAGAGTGATTGGATAGACTGGAATTGTATTCCTTTTAGAGAAGAGAAGACTAAGGGGGGTGGGGGGGGTCACATGATTAAGATATAAAATTATGAGAGGCATGGATAGGGGAGACAGGAAGAACCTTTTCCCTTGGTAGAAGGATCAATGACTAGTAGGTATAGATTGAAGTTAAGGTGCAGGAAGATTAGTGAGGATGTGAGGAAAAAATTGCTTCACCAGAGCATCATGGGAGTCAGGAACTCACTGTTTATTAGAAGTTAAATGCTCATAACATTTAAGAAATACTTGGATGAGTATTTGCAATGCCAAGGTATACAAGGCTATGGGCTAGTAGATGGAACGTTGGATTAGAATAGTTAAATCCTTGTTTTTGAGCGGTGCAGACTTAGAGGGGCCTTTTTCTGTACTACAGACCTTTATGACTGTACTCTAAAATTATGGCAATGGATAAAATTGATGAGTTTTATTTTCTTTTTTTTAGAGTGCAACACATTATAATAATCTGAAGGAACAATTAGAGCACCTTTTTGAAGCTGTTGCCACATATGTTGACCCAACAGGTCATCTCATTAGTGAGCTTTTTCAAAAGTTGCCTTCTAAAGTGGTGAGTAGTTCTATTCCAGATCAATAAACTGATACATTTCAGTGATTTCATTGTGAAAAATGTCTTTGACAATCTATTGTTGTTAACACCTCATGACATGGGAGCAGAAGCAGTCCTTGGTCCACCAGGTCTGCTGTGCCATTCAATGAGATCATGGCTGATTGGATAAATCTTAACTCCACTTTCCTGCCTTTTTCCATAATCCTAGATGGCAGAACAGACTCAATGGGCCAAATGGCTTACTCAGTTACTATGTCTTATGGTCTCTGTGAAGAAATGCCTGTCCCCACATGAGTTCAGAAAAATACAAAGTTCTTTCAATGTTGAGAGTTCTAAATAAACACAATTTCTAGCCTGCAAAGTTGAGATCCAAAGGAGGTGCATTTGAGCAATCACATTGCTAGTTACGGTTGATTTATTATGGTTGTTATTACATCTTATTAACTTCTCAAATTTAAAAACTTGGATTCAGTGGACATTGTTAGCTAAGTTCTAACAAACAGTAAAACTGAAGTTTATATTGAATCAATCTTGTCACATTCTGGAAAACATGACAATGTTTTAATATATGAATAATTGTTTATACTTGCAGCAATATCCTGACTACTACGAAATTATTAAAGAACCAATTGACCTGAAGACAATTGCCCAGAGGATTCAGGTTTTGCAGTTTTGTCTTTTTATTTTCCTTCTCAATTTACAGCTGAAATCATGAACAGTTCTTTAGACCATTTATTGTCATCCCTAATTGCCCAGAGGGGAGTTAAGAATCAATCACGTTGCTGTCAAGTCTGGAATCACATGCAGGCCAGACCAGATAAGGATGGCAGCTTCATTCCCTGAAGAACATTAGTCATATGGATGACAATCGGCAATAGTTTCACTGTCATCATTAGAATTTTAATTTTTATTAAATGCAAATTTCACCATCTGCTATGGCAGGATTTGAACCTGAGTCCCCAAAAAATTACCTGGGTTTCAGCATTAATAGTTCAGTGACAATAAACTAGGTCATTGCCTCACTTTAATGAGGAGTTATTCTGTGCCACTGTTGCTTCATCTGAATATTTTCTAAACATGTAAATTTAACTTTTTAAAGTGAATACTTACTTTTTGTATGAACATACCAATTTAATTTTACAGAATGGCTTTTATAAAAGTGTCAATGCGATGGCTAGAGATATTGAACTTTTAGTAAGGAATGCAAAAACCTACAATGAGCCAGGGTCTCCAATCTTCAAGGTAAGGGTGAGAAAAATTGAAGTCCAACCTATTCTCTTAAACTAAACACAGTGTTTCATACATTCCAATAGTCACTATTCTTCAAACATACTTCATTTACTATAAAGAATTAGGACTTCTGGTGATCATGAATGATGCAATATAAATGCAAGTCTTTAATTTCTTTCTCATAAGATTTAAGTAACCATGTTGTTAAGATACTTGTATTATTGAGTTTTTGCATTAATAACTTTGTTGTTTAACTCAGGAGTAGAGCATTATACCAGATGATAACATATCCATGTCCACAATTTGGGAACTGGCAAAGACAACTTATTGATCTTTTTGATGATGAAAATATCTTTTCCAACTCTGTAGGATGCAAATACCATTAAGAAAGTATTCAATCAGAAGAGAGCTGAACTCGAGCATAATTTGGAGCCTACTAAATCTAGCCTCCGAATCAGGTACATTAAAAAAAATGACATTTGAAGAAAATGTTTACAATTGATTTGTTTCTTTTATCTGTCAACACTGTAAGCTGTACATTTTTGCAAACTAAGATTTTTGGGAAAACGTGAAAACAAAAAAAAATTTTAAAAAACATTGTTATAGTTTGCATTCTTTTAAATTAATACCTTGTATGTAGAAAATGTCTGTCATACATCAGACATGATGCATGCAAAGTCAACATCTCTGATTGGCTCACAAAACAAGAACAATTCATAACTGAATACGTAGGGAGAACATTGATGACCTAGTGGCAAAACAACAATTCAGATAGCAGCAAACAGTTACCAGTTTAACTGATTATGATGAAAAGAGAAAGCCAATTCAATCACACAAAGTGTCCTTAAAATTCCTTTTGGCCTGATGATATTTTAGCTATAAGTTTGGGACAAAGAGTAAAAATATTTTTTAACAACAAAATAGTTACAATTAATTACATTAAGCTCTGCATAAAGCTCTGCAACATTTCTAGTAACCTCTCAAATCAGGAGTTGCCTGCACCTATCGCTATGTCAGCTATTCTACAAAAGGTCTTTAACCAAGTGATCTGTAGTTGCACTTTTGTAGGAAAAGATGTGCTAACTCACGATAGGCTCACAAAAGCAAAATTGGCCAAACTGTACCCAGAACACCCAGAATTCCCAAGCAGGCTCACAAGCCAAATCAGACACCCCATGCAGACAAGAGGATAGACTTCAAGCTCGTTAACAATGACAGAGCACCACAGATATCTCAAAGCCCCAAGGGCAGTTTCACAACTCAGCAATACCAAAGAGCATGTCAGACAGAGAGTCACCAGCAAGGACATGCTCCAGGAACAGGACAATGGAATCACCTAACCACTTCAGAAGAGACATTAACACCTACCTGTGAAGAGGAATGGAACCATCAGTACTGTCAGGATGTTGCATTGTGTGAAGGAACAGGACATTCATCCGATAACTGTTTTCCAATTAGCATCCTTGTAATTAGATTACTCCATCTCGAGATACATTGTAGTTTTCCATTTCTTAACCAGCCTCATTGTGTGCATCACTATAAAACTGGTCTCATCCTCAACTCTGGGAAGAGAAATCTAATCTACCTGTACAGACTGTAAGTTCTATGTCAGCCTAGGCAACTTCTCTTGCAGCTATATCGCTTGCAATAAACTGTTTGTCAATTTCACTTCGAGCTGTGTTTTGTGATCTCTAACCTCTTGAGCAAATTTCTCCGACAACTTTAAAATGCTATTATCACTGTAGACTGAGCAACTTCCAGATTGCCCATCTCCCTGCTCTGCTCTTACCCGGTGATTCACCCATATCGATTTCCTGGACTAATACTGAACAATACTACATGAGAATAAATACAGCATAATTAAAACATGTAAAGTTAACAATTGAGCAAAAGATGTTTTCTGAATTCCAAAAGGTTAATTTGAAATTCTGCATTCACAGAAACCGAAGGTCAGCTCAAGGGGATCGTTTATCGGCAATTACCATGGCCTTGCAGTATGGATCTGAGAGTGAAGAAGAAAGTGGTTTAGGTGGTAAGACACTATGGTAGTATATTTTGATTAAAACGTTTTTAGAAGTGGCTATTTTGGTTTTTCTACACACATCCTTTTGATTCTACAGCAGTCACTCGTTATGAAGATGGTGATTCTGAAGGAGAAAGCATTGGTTCGTCTGTTGATGTTACAAGCCCTCTTTACCAGCTGTATGAAGTAGTTAGAAGTTACAGGAACAGTCAGGGTCAACTTCTGGCTGAACCTTTCCTTCGCCTGCCCTCCAAGAAAGATTATCCTGACTATTACCAACAAATCAAAAATCCTATGTCACTGCAACAAATTAGGTGAGGGATGTAATTTTAGCCTTTGGAAAATAATGTTATTGATTAAGATCATTTGAAAAATTATGGCTTAATAAAAAAAGCATGCATGTATTTTTCAGTGGTACTTTTAATCAAAATAATGTTGAATTTTGTATTTTGGACAAGAGGGAGGTTTATTTCTTTCTTGAATTATTTGATTACACAATTAAGCATGTGGATTAAACATTTCCGTCGGAGAGTGGTGGGTGTGTGGAATGCACTGCTAGCGGCGGTAGTAGAGTCTGAGACATTAGGGACATTGCACATGGACAGCAGCAAATTGAGAGGTGTGTAGCTTAGATTGATCTTAGATTAAGATAAATGCTCGGCACAACATCGTGGGCTGATGGGCTTGTACTGTGCTGTTATGTTCTATGTTCTGTAACTGCATCTTGAAGCAGATTAATTATTTTTCACATTTGGAAGGTTCACATTTGTGATCCATGATGTGTGCTTAGTCCTTCTAATAAAAGAGACTAAATGTCACTTTGTTCAGCAGCATGGTTTTAAAATTGCTACCGGTTGACTATTTCAATTGGCAATAGATAGGTCATTATAAAAGGGAGACAGTGAGGTCTGCAAATGCTGGAGATCAGAGTTAAGATTAGAGTGGTGCTGGAAAAGCACAGCAGATCAGGCAGCATCTAAGGAGCAAGAAAATCAAAGTTTCGGGCTGGAGCCCTTCATCAGGAATGAGGCTGGGAGCCTCGGGGTGGGGGGGGGGGGGGTGGAGAGATAAATGAGAGGGGGGGTGGGGCTGGGGAGAAGGTAGCTGAGTGCAATAGGTGGATGGTGATTGGCGGTAAAGGTGATAGTTCGGAGAGGAGGGTGGAGCGGATAGGTAGGAAGGAAGATTGATAGATGGGACAGGTCATGAGAGCGGTGCTGAGCTGGAAGGTTGGAACTGGGGTAAGATGAGGGGAGGGGAAATGAGGAAACTGGTGAAATTCAAATTGATGCCCTGGGGTTGAAGGGTCTCAAGGCTGAAGATGAGGCGTTCTTCCTCCAGGCGAAAGGTGGTGAGGGAGTGACAATGGAGGAGGCCCAGGACCTGCATGTCCACAACAGAGTGGGAGGGGGAGTTGAAATGTTCAGCCATGGGGTGGTGGGGTTGATTGGTGCAAGTGTTCCCGAAATGTTCTCTAAAGCACTCTGTGAGAAGGCGTTCAGTCTCCCCAATGTAGAGGTGACTGCATCGGGACCATAGGATACAATAAGTGATGTGTGGAAGTGCAGGTGAAACTTTGATGGATGGGGAAGGCTCCTTTGGCGCCTTGGATGGAGGTAAAGGGGGAGGTGTGGGCACCGGTTTTGCAAAGACCGTTCCTTCCACGGCTACCTGGTTAGATCCACGCCCCCTAACAAACCACCCTCCCCTCCTTGCACCTGCCTCTGCCACTATAGGAATTGCAAAACCTGCACCCACACCTCCCCCCTTACCTCCATCCAAGGCCCCAAAGGAGCCTTCCAGTGATCGTTCTTCCCCAGAACTCAAAATGTTAATTCTGTTTTCTCTCCACAGATGTTGCCAGACCTGCTGAGTTTCTCCAGCATTTTCTTTTGTTTCAGATTTCTAGTATCTACAGTTCTTCACTTTATCTAATTCAGAATTGTTTTCTCCAGCATTGAAAAGGCAGGTTTACATGCAAGGGGCTTATTATTATTGGAGGACTGTGTGTTCTACTTCCTTGCAATATATCAGTTAAAATTTCAGGAACTATCATCAAAGAAAACTGCTTCCAAAATACCAGTATTATTCCAGGACAAATTTCTTAATTAGGATTCAAGTTTCGTAGCAATATTGACCCAGATCTTTCAGGATCTGGAAAGTTGGAGATCAGGTGTATCCTGAAAGATGTGTGTTGAGACCTTTCGGAAGTCCCACAAATGAATACATGGTAATTTGCCAGGAAGCAAAGTACCTGTGGACAATTATCTTATGTCTGCATTTCTCTGAAAAAGTCTCAACTCTAGGTTAGAATTAGAGACATTTGCTAGATTTGCAAATGAGACTTTGCAAATTCTGTTCTAAAGGATATGTCACAGAAAGCAACAGTACTAAATGCGTTAGATTCCAGGTTTATAATTATTATAAATAGACAAATTCCTCATCTGGTTATTGCAACCGGGAGGATAGAAAGATTGGAGGGTTCAAGGGGTTGGGGGGCATGGTGGCACAGTGGTTAGCACTGCTGCCTCACAGCGCCTGAGACCCGGGTTCAATTCCCGCCTCAGGCGACTGACTGTGTGGAGTTTGCACGTTCTCCCCGTGTCTGCGTGGGTTTCCTCCGGGTGCTCCGGTTTCCTCTCACAGTCCAAAGATGTGCAGGTTAGGTGAATTGGCCATGCTAAATTGCCCGTAGTGTTAGGTAAGGGGTAAATGTAGGGGCATGGGTGGGTTGCGCTTCGGCGGGTCGGTGTGGACTTGTTGGGCCGAAGGGCCTGTTTCCACGCTGTAATGTAATCTAATATCTAGTCATTTTCCTGCACCCAAAGTCATACTATTAAAGAAAACCATGAACCAATATGTTGATGAGTTCAGAAAAGTCATCTGGCTTAAAATGTTAAGTCTTGTTTTTCCCTTCACAGATGCTGCCAGACCAACTGCATTCCTTCATCACTTTGTTTTTATTTCAGATGCACAGTCTCTGAAGTATTTTCTCAGTATTATGATGTTGATTAGGCAGCCTGCATTTTCTATTCAGCAGAGAGTGGCACATAGTGCAGAGAAATGGTATTTGTTGATATGAGAGAGGTGTTGGGTGGGTGAGACACGGGCAGAATTTTGAGAATTGGAAACACATTGATGAAATACGTTGAAAGTAAATTTCAGACTTATTTTAAAAAATGGAGCCCAAGTAAATACTTGTAGGTATTGAATAAACACAGTCCTAAAATGAAAGAAGATATCAGCTTGGACCATACAAGTATTATACGTTTACGGTTACATTTACCTTTACCTGTTTAAGCAACACTGACTGGCATTCTGCACATGAATTTGCTCCCCGTAGATCTGAAACTTGCAAGATTGGCCCTACACATAATTCTTTCCCCCTAATTCACTGGTCACAGTGGGCCACACGGATCTTCACTGTCGATAGGAGATACAAAGTCATAGAGATGTACAGCACAGAAACAGACCCTTCAGTCCAACTCGTCCATGCCAACCAGATATCCCAACCCAATATAGTTCCATCTGCCAGCACCAGGGCCATAACCCTCCAAATCCTTCCTATTCATATAGCTATCCAGATGCCTTTTAAAAGTTGCAATTGCAGTCGTCTTCACCACTGCCTCTGGCAGCTCATTCCATACATGTACCGTGCATGAAAAAGTTGTCCCTTAGATCTCTTTTATATCTTTCCCCTCTCACCCAAAACCTGTGCCTTCGAGTTCTGGACTCCCCCCATCCCAGGGAAAAGACTTTGTCTATTTATCCTTTCCATGCCCCTCATGATTTTATCAACCTCTGTAAGGTCGCCCCTCAGCTTCTAATGCTCCAGGGAAACCAGCCTCAGCCTGTTCAGCCTCTCCCTATAGCTCAAATCCTCCAGCCCTGGCAACATCCTTGTAAATCTTTTCTGAACCCTTTCAAGTTTCACAACATCTTTCTGAGAGGAAGGAGACCAGAAATGCGCGCAATATTCCAACAGTGGCCTAACCAATGTCCTGTACAGCCGTAACATGACCTCCCAACTCCTGTACTCAGTACTCTGACCAATAAAGGAAAGCATACCAAACACCTTCTTGACTATTCTATCTACCTGCAACTCCACTTTCAAGGAGCTATGAACCTGCACTCCAAGGTCTCTTTGTTCAGCAACCCTCCCAAGGACCTTACCATTAAGTGTATGAGTCCTGCTAAGATTTGCTTTCCCAAAATGCAACACCTCGCATTTATCTGAATTAAACTCCATCTGCCACTTCTCATCCCATTGGCCCACCTGATCAAGATCCCATTATAATCTGAGGTAACCTTCTTTGCTGTCCACTACACCTCCAATTTTGGTGTCATCTGCAAACTTACTCTTATGCTCACATCCAAATCATTGATATAAATGATGAAAAGAAGTGGACCCAGCACTGATCCTTGTGGCACTCCACTGGTCACAGGCCTCCAGTCTGAAAAACAACCCTCCACCACCACCCTCTGTCTTCTAACTTTGAGTGAGTTCTGTATCCAAATGGCTAGCTCTCCCTGTATTCCATGAGATCTAACCTTGCTAACCAGTCTCCCATTGGGAACCTTGTTGAACGCCTTACTGAAATCCATATAGATCGCATCTACCACTCTTCCCTCATCAATCCTCTTTGTTACCTCTTCAAAAAACTCAATTAAGTTTGCAAGACATGTTTTCCCACGCACAAAGCCATGTTGACTATCCCTAATCAGTTCTTGCCTTTCCAAATACATTTCTGTAAGACCGATGTCTACCATTTTTGTTTTGTGTGCAGGAGGTCTGTGGCCCTATCCACCTCAGATAATAAAGAATTTGCTGTCTGTTAATTACTGCATAAATTATAAATACAAATCTAACTCGAGGTGAAGGAACCCCGAAGGCACTGACCACAATATAATCGAATTTGGTTTGAGGCAAGAGCTGGTCAGAGTTGATTGGAAGGGATGCTGAGTAGGGAAAATGGTGACGCAGCATTGGCAGGAATGTCTGGGGATAATTTGAGAAGCTCAGCAGAAATTCATCTCAAGGAAGAAGGAACATACTAAGGGAAGAATGACAGGACAGCATAAAAGCAAAAGAAAAAGCATACAATGTGGTGAAGATTAGTGGGAAGCCAGAGGATTAGGAGGCCTTTAAAAACCAGCAGAGGACAATGAAAGAAGTAATTAGGAGGGAAGAAGTTGATACGAGGGTAAGCTAGCTCGTAAAATGAAGGAAGATGGCAAGAGGTTTTTAAAATAGATTGAAAGGTAAGAGAGAGGCAAGAGTGAACATTGGACAGCTGGAAAATGTGGCTAGAGAGGTAGGAATGGGGGACAAAGAAATGGAAGAGGAACTAAATAGCTACTGTGCATTGGTCTTCATAGTGAAAGCACCACTGGCATACCAGAACTTCAGGGGAGTCGGGGCAGAGGTGAGAGTAGAGGTCATTACTTAAAAGACGGTGCTGGGAAGACTGAAAGATCTGAAGATGGATAAATCATCCAGACTGGATGGACTTGTAATTACAAATAATTGTAAACCTAGAATGTAATGTATTTACTACTGTTGCTTGCTGTAACATATTCTTTATAATACAATTTGTGTTGAGATTGCATTGTGTATATACCTATTGAAATTCTGCATTCATTGCACATTATAGTTTTCATTTAACTGAAAATTGGGCAAGCCTGCTTGGGTGTAACAAAGCTTCATGTTTCCCAATGATTTTGGAAACTAAGATTCCTCAGGATACTGAAGAGAAATATCGCTGTTATAACGTAAAATTTTACATGTGTAGTGAATCTGATACTATATTTTATTCTTTTAATTAGACAAAAATTGAAGAACAATGAATTTGAAAATCTGGACCAGATGGAGGCTGATATGAACCTGATGTTTGAAAATGCCAAGCGCTATAATATTCCTAATTCTGCAATCTTTAAACGAGTGCTGAAGCTGCAGCAAATCATGCAGGTATAAAAATAGCAATGTGATATGTTTTAATATTTATATATTCTTAAATTTTATCTGTGGTACATTACTGAGAATTGTTCCTTCAGGCAAAGAGAAAGGAGCTGGCTAGAAGAGAGTACACTGAAGATGGTGACAGTATGGTATCTTCCGTAACATCTGATACAGGCAGTGCAAAGAGAAAGAGGTAAAACATAAAAATTTTATAGCAATAAAATATTTAAAATTAAATAATTTTATAAATCTAATATATAGGCTATGAGAAAGGCTGAACATTGTTCCAAAATGTTCGTAACTATTTTTATTTATGCCTTGTATAGTGGAAAACTGAAGAATGCAATGTTAATTTAACCCTTTCTATATTAAACCTTCAGATCTTACAGTAAACTTTTAAAACAATAGATTAAAATGACCTCTTTCTGTGTCATAAAGACCATAACTCCATAACTTTTAACTATTTTGATAATTATCCAATCTTATACATTATTGAATTCTGTTTATTTTCTCACATCATGATATATGATTTGAATAGATTTCTTTATTGCTATAATGAGAAAAAGAAGATTCTAGATGGCTTTGAGTGTTCCAAAACCTCTGGCTCTTGAGATATTGGAGCCCAGTTTGTGCATCACATATAGTGCCATTTTTATATTTGTCATAATATTAGTCAAATTAGAATCTAATAATTTACGTTCATCAAATCCTGATGCTGTAAATGTCAGTAGTTACAACATATTGATTTTATTATTTTGTTTCAATATGTTTGAAATTCTCAAATTTTCCTGTAAGTAAAATCATAGAACCCCTACAGTGCAGAAAGAGGCCATTCAGCCCATTGCATCTCTGAAGACCATCACACCAGACCCACCTCACCAGCCTATTTCCACATTTACCATGGCTAGTCCACTAGTATGTACATGCCTGGATACTATGGGGCAACTTTGCATGGCCAATCCACTTATCTGCACAGCTTCTGACTGTGGGAGGAAACTCTAGCACCTGGTGGAATGAGCAATCTCTACACATAGTCACACAAGACTAGAATCAAACCCAGATCTCTGGCACTGTGAGACAGCAGTACGAACCACTGTGCTGCCTGAAAATTATCTGTGAAATGTGGCGTGTCATGGACACGTAACAAAATTACGTGCTCAGAAAGTGTCACCAGCTGCAAAACTTGAGTTTCAGATTTTTAGCAACTGCTGGAGACTTCATACTACATTTGTGAGGTTGAGAACTATGTAGATGCTACTTTGAGAGGTGCAGGATAAGAGAATGTGAGCTGAGACAAGAACAGTGACCGCCACACAATCTCTAAGGAGACAGGTAGTGTAGGCATTCTGAGTCCATCTCTCTCACGGACTGGTTTTCAATTTGGATCTTGCTGAAGTTGATGGTTCCTCATTGGAATGCAGCCAGAGCCACATCAATGCACCATAGGTAGCTCAACTGCAGAGGAGGGAAGGAGGAAGAGTGGAAGAACAATATTAGAGGAGTTAACGTGGTTATAAATGTTACTCCAGGATGGAATATTGTCTCCTAGATGTTAGTAACAAGGATATTGCCAATATACTGCAGGTTATTCTCATAGAGGAGTATGAATATTCAAGATCATTCTCTGTCAGTTCTAAGTACACAGGTAGAAAAAGAACGAGGTCCTTAAAGGAGACTTTGGAGAGTTAAAAAAGAAGTTAAAAAGTACTTCAAAGGCAGTAATCTCAGTGTTGCACTCCGTCCACATGCTAGTGTGGACAGAAAGTGGAATATTTTGCTGCAGAGAGAGTGCAGGAGGAGGACTTTAGATTTCAGGGGCATTACGATCAGTTCTGGGACAAGTGAGACCAGTTCAAGGAGGACAGGTTACACTATCAGGACCGTGACTAATAACTTCAAAGACAGATTTGCAAAGGCTGTTGTTGAGGATTTAAACCATCTTAGTTAGGGGATGGAAACCTGAAAGTGAATTCAAACAGGGAAGAAAGAAAGCTGATAATGATCGGAAGAAAAGAAGTATGAAAAATTATAACGCGAGAGAAACTTTGGCCACCATAAAATAGTCAAAAAATGTTTAAAATGCAAAATTAAAGGCAATCTGTCTGAATGCGCATAGTATTTACAATAATGATTTGGAGAAGCGGTCTTGGACTGGGGTGTACAAAGTTAAAAATCACACAACACCAGGTTATAGTCCAACAGGTTTAATTGGAAGCACACTAGCTTTCGGAGCGACGCTCCTTCATCAGGTGATAGTGGAGGGCTCAATCGTAACACAGAATTTATAGCAAAAATTTGCAGTGTGATGTAACTGAAATTATACATTGGAAAATTGATTGTTAAGCCTTTCATCTGTTAGAATACAGTGATAGTTTCACTTCTTTCATGTGTAAATCACAAAACCTTTTTTTTAAAGTTGCATTCTTGGGTTAGCTGTAAACAATAGCTAGACAATATGTTGAAGGTGTTAGCCCCCTGTGTTCTCTGTCTATGACCTGATGTTTAGATTGATTCTAATCTAAAAAGTGGGATAACAGAGTTTTACATAAATTCATGCAACTTTTGAGCTCAGAGTTCTATATGAACGTATGCAGTTTTTGAGCAAAGTGCAATGTAACTCTGCAAGTACAAATTCACCCCACAAAATATATGTGTGCATGTGGGTCTTTGTGTGTGTGTGTGTGTGTGTGTGTGTGTGTAGTGTCTTAAGTCTGTGAGGGGGTGCATGTGGGAGTGTGTGTGTCTATAAGGGTGTGTGTGGGTGTCTGTGTGTACCTGTGTCCGTGTGTGTGTGTGTGTAGGAATATCTGTGTGTGTGTGTGTGTAGTGCAATGGTGATCACCTGTAATGTGACATGAATCCAAGCTCCCGGTTGAGGCTCTCCCTATGGCCCTCAACATATTGTCTAGCTATCACCATTGTTTACAGCTAACCTGAGAATGCAACTTTAAAAAAAAGGTTTTGTGATTTACACATGAAAGAAGTGAAACTATCACTGTATTTTAACGGATGAAAGGCTTAACAAACAATCAATTTTTCAATGTATGATTTCAGTTACATCACACTGCAAATTTTTGCTATAAATTCTTTGTTACGATCGAGCCCACCACTATCACCTGATGAAGGAGCGTTGCTCCGAAAGCTAGTGTGCTTCCAATTAAACCTGTTGGACTATAACCTGATGTTGTGTGATTTTTGACTATTTACAATAAGGTGAATTAATTGACCACACAAATAGAATTAACTGGTTTTGATCTAATTGCCATAAAATTGCCATTATGGCAATGTGACTGCAAAGTGACCAAGACTGGCAGCTGAAACTACAGAGAGTTCATCTATGACTTCATCAATACTTTCCGCTGCATTGGGAAAGCAACGAATCAAAGATCCCTCTCAACACTGTTATACTCTCTCCCATCCTCTTCCATCAGGCAGAAGACATAAAAGTTTGTATGAACAGATTCAAGAACAGCTTTTTCCCTGCAGTGATCAGAACGGTCCTGTTTCATGTTAATGTTGATCTCTCTCTGCACCTTCTTAGCAGCTATAACACTATCCTATTCTGTAACCTTAAAGCACTTGTAAAGCATGTGAAAAACACACTTCTCACTGTACTTCAGTACACATGGCAGTAATAAATCAAATCAAGTCAAAACATGCAAATTTTTTGACATTTAAGAATTGGCAAAAGGGGAAAGGAAGTGTCATAGTGCTGTTATCAAAAGATGAGATCAGTATCTTCATGGGAGAGAATCTTAGATTAGATCAACAAGATGTAAAATTAGTTTGGACAGAGCTAAGAAACAGCATAGTGCTGCAAAAGTTAGTAGAAAATGTTCATTGACTTCCAGACAGTAATGGCAATATAGGGTATGGCATAAATCAGGAAGTTAGATGCACATGTGACAAAAGTAATACAGTAATCGTTGGAAACTTTAATCCACACACAGATTTGGGTAAACTAATTAGCAGTAATAGTGTGGTTGACAAATTCCTGAAAGGTTACAGAATAGGATAGTGTTATAGCTGCTAAGAAGGTGCAGAGAGAGATCAACATTAACATGAAACAGGACCGTTCTGATCACTGCAGGGAAATATATGAAATGGTTTTTGAGAACTGTATCTTGAGGAACCAATTACTGCACTAGCCTTTTGGTTCTGATATTGTGCAATGGGAAAGAATTAATTCGTAATCCCATTATAAAAGACCCTTCATCAGTTTTGTATCCATTGGCTAGCCCTTCCTGGATCCCATGTGACTTAACCTTACTAATCAGACTTGTACCTTGGAGATGGTGGACAGGATTTGGGGGTCAGTAAATGAATTACTTGCTGCAGTATTCCTAGCCTTTGACCTGCTCCTGGAGTCACTGGCGAGTCCAGTTGAATTTCTAATGAATAGTAACCCTCAGGATGTTGATAATGGAGATTCGGTGATGGTAATACCATTGAATGATAAGAGATGTTACTGCAAGTATTAGTGTTTGGGGCCCAGTTTCACAGTCTGAATCCGTGATTAGTTATGGAGACTAAATATAATATCTCCAAGTTTGCTGATGACGCAAAATTAGGTGGGAATTTTAAGTTATATGTAGTATGCAAAGAGGCTTCCAAAGGAATTAAACTAGTTGTGAATGGTCCAGAACATGGCAGTTGGAATATAATATAGAAAAATGTGAACTTATTCACTTTAAGGAAAATAGAAAAGTAAGAGTTTGTCCAAAATGATGAGAGATTGGGAAGTGATTGTATCTACCGGATTGTCGTTGTTTATGAACCACTAAAAGCCATCTTTGGTGCAGCAAGCAATCGGGAGAACAGATTGTATGTTTTCCTTTTATTTCTAAAAGTAAATCCCCAGTACCTGATCAGGTGTACCCTAGAACTCTGTTGGAAGCCAGGGAAGTGATTGCTGAGTCCCTTGCTGAGATATTTGTATCACCGACAGTCACGGATGAGGTTCCAGAACACTAGAGGTTGGCTAACATGGTGCCACTATTTAAGAAAGGTGGTAAGGAAAAACCTGGGAACTATAGATCGGTGAGCCTGACATTGGTGGTGGGCAAGTTGTTGGAAGGAATCTTGAAGGACAGGATTTACATGTATTTGGAAAAGCAAGGACTGATTAGGGATAGTCAGCATGGCTTTGTGCGTGGGAAATCATGTCTCACGAACTTAATTTGAGTTTTTTGAAGAAGTAGCAAAGAGGATTGATGAGGGTAGAGTGGTAGACATGAACGATATGGACTTCAATAAGGCATTCGACAAGGTTCCTAATGGGAGACTGGTTAGCAAGGTTACATCTCATGGAATACAGGGAGAACTAGCCGTTTGGATTCAGAACTGGCTCAAAGGTAGAAGACAGAAGGTGGTGGTGGAGGGTTGCTTTTCAGACTGGAAGCCTGTGACCATTGGTGTGCCACAAGGATCAGTGCTGGGTCCACTACTTTTTGTCATTTATATAAATGATTTCGATGTGAACATAGGAGGTATAGTTAGTAAGTGTGCAGATGAGGTGTAGTGGACAGCGAAGAAGGTTACCTCAGATTACAATGGGATCTTGATCAGATGGGCAATGATCTGAGGAGTGGCAGATGGAGTTTAATTTAGATAAATGTGAAATGCTGCATTTTGGAAAGGTAAATCAGAGCAGGACTTATATGCATAATGTTAAGTCCTGAGGTGTGTTGCTGAACAAAGAGACCTTGGACTGCAGGTTCACAGTTCCTTGAAAGTAGAGTTGCAGATAGATAGAATAGTGAAGATGATGTTTAGTATGCTTTCTTTTATTGGTCAAACCATTGAGTATAGCAGTCGAGATTGCGGTGCTGGAAAGCACAGCAGGTCAGGCAGCATCCGAGGAGCACGGGAATTGACATTTAGGGCAAGAGTCCTTCATTAGGAATAAGGCTTGTGAGCCGAGGGGGTGGGGAGATAATTGGGAGAGGGATGGGGCTGGGTGGGAGGTAGCTGAGAGTGCAATAGGTAGATGGAGATGGGGATAATGGTGATAAGTCAGAGAAGAGGGTGGAGCAGATAGGTGGTGGAAGGAAGATGGACAGGTAGGACAGGTCATTAGGGCAGTGCCGAGTCGGAAGGTTGGAACTGGGATAAGGTGGGAGGAGGGAAAATGAGGAAACTAGCGAAGTCCACATTGATGCTGTTTGATTGGAAGATCCCAAAGACGGAAGATGAGACGTTCTTCCTCCAGGCGTTGGGTGGTTAGGGTGGGGTGATCAAGGAGGCCCAGGTCCTGCATGTCCCTGGCGGAGCGGGAGGAGGAGATGAAGTGTTCGGCCATGAGGCGGTGGGGTTGGTTCGTGCGGGTGTCGAAGTTGAGAGGTCACATTGTGGCTGTACAGGACATTGGTTAAGCTGCTTTTGTGCGCAATTCTGCTCTCCTGTTGTGGTGACCTTATAGAGGTTTATAAAATCATGAGGGGCATGGATAGGACAAAGTCTTTTTCATTGGGTGGGGGAGTCCAAAACTAGACGGTATAAGTTTAGTGTGGGGTTGATGGGTATAAAAGTGACCTAATGGACAACTTTTTCACGCAGAGGGTGGAGCGTGTATGGTGTATGGAATGAGCTGCCAGAGGAAGTGGTGAAGGCTGGTAAAATTACAGCATTTCAAAGATATCTGGATGGGTCTATGAATAGGAAGGATTTAGAGAGATATGCTCTAAGTGCTGGGAAATGGGACTAGATTAGGATAGGATATCTCGTCAGCATGGACAAGCTGGACCGAAGGGTCTGTTTCCATCTTTTACGTCTCTATGACTGTATGTCTTCTTGCAATTATATGGAGCATTGGTGGGGCTGCAGCTATTATTTTGTGTGATTTTAGTCTCTTTATCTAAGGAAGGAATTAGTGTTGTTAAAGAGTGCAACAAAAACTGTTATATTTCACTGAATATCTGTGTTTTTAATCTTGAAAAATTTGAGAATCTAAAAAGTAAAATGAAACCAGCACAACATTGTGTGACATTTGCAGCATTTGCCTTTTACTGAGAAAGGTATATGTTATAAATATCACATATGAAATGTATGAAGATATGTCAACACCTTGAAATTGAATGCAGTACTATATGTATCAGCAGGGATCTGGCTATCATCAATAAAGAATTTGCTAAAATAACTGGAGTAATAGTCAACTATTACTTACGTGAATTATTCATGAATGAAAGATGGGAACATAATAAATAGGAGGAGGAGTACGCCATTTGGCCCACAAGCTGCTCTACTATTCACCTGGATCGTGGCTGATCTGAGTCATAACTCCCATCCTGTCTCCCCAGCGTTTGTCCACAGGTCATGAATGTGACAAAATGCTCTCCATTTTCATGGATGAGTGCATTTTCAGTAACATTTAGGAAGCTTGACACCACCCAGGACAAAGAAGTCCATTTGATTGGTCACCACCAGTGCACAGTGGCAGCAATGCATAACATGTAAGTGGTGCACTGTAGTAACTCACTATAGCTGTTCCAATAACATCTTCCAAGCCCATAACTACTTGCATTCAGAAGAATAAGGGCAGTAGGTGAATGGGAACAAAACTACATGCAGTTTCCCCTTCAAGCCACATGCCATTCTGACTTGAAACTCTATTATTGTTCCTTCACTGTCATTGGAACTCCCTTCCTAACATTTTTGCGAGTATACCCACATCTTCTAAGGACTGCAGCAGTTCTAGAAGGCAACTCCTCAGCATTGATTCAAGGAGAGTTAAGGATGGGAAGTAAATGCTGACTAAAGCAACAACACCCACATCGTATGAATGAACAAAAATAATTTTTTAATTTACTCGTGGGACGTGCGCATTACAGGCTGGGTAGCATTTATTGCTCATCCCTAATCGGCTTTGAGAAGGTGGTGGTGAGTTGACTTCTTGATCTGCTGCAGTCCATTTGCTATAGGAAGACCCACACTGTCATTTAGGAGGGAATTCCACATTTTTAACCCAATAACAGTAATATGGAATATTTTGAAGTCAGGATGTCCTAGAGCTGAGATGACCTCCAACAACCTCAACCATCTTCCTATGTATGGGGTATGACTCCAACCAACAGAGAGATTGTCTCCTGATTCCCTTTGATTCCAGTTTTGGTTGGGGGGCCTTGATGTCAAGAGCAGTCACTCTCTGGAATTCAGCTGTTTTGTCCATGTTTTGAACCAAGGCTGTAATGAGGTCAGGAACTGAGTGGCCCTTTCAGAACTCAAACCTGGCCACCATGCTGAGCAAATGCTGCTTGATTGCATTGTTGACACTTTTCATCACCTTGTTGATGTTTGACAGTAAACGGATGGATTGGTAACTGCTATTTTGGATCTGTCCTGCTATACCTGGGCAATTTTCCACATTGTGTGATAGATAATACTGTTGTAGCTGGACTAAAATAGCTTGGCTAGGGATGAGGCAAGTTCTGGAGCACAAGTGTTCAGTACTATTGTAGGATATTGTCAGGACCCATATCCCTTGCGGAATCTGCTGTCTCCGGTTGTTGTCTCCATCAATCAAATGGAGTGAATCAGATTGGCTGAAGAGTGGCATCTGTGGTGCTAGTGACCTTTGGAGAAAACCAAAGGTCTAGCAGATATTACTTTATTCACAAGCATAAAATATGGATTTTTGTAGGATCTGGGAGTGGTGTAAGGCAGACTCAGGTGTAGTAAATAGTCATTTAAAATTTATAAAATGCAGCCATGTACATTGAACACAAAATTTACTGTATTCCATAAAGCTACTATGGATGTGTATATTTTGTCTTGCAATTTGGCCTCTGTAAGCATAAGCCTTAACTTCTCATTTAGGATAATAGAAATGATTTCTATACAAGCATGTTAAATTATTTTGACTTGTTCTTGCGATTTGGGGGCTGTTGGCAAGTCCAGCATTGGCTGCCCATCCTTAATTATGCCTGACAAGACGTGAGCTGAAAGGATACTGAAGAACACAGCAGAATATATTGTCTTGAAGCAGCTTATGAATCTGCAATTGCAAAAAAGTTGGGTCTTTGACAGTAGCTTTCTTGCTTATGTCTGATCATCTGTCCACACAGATTAAATGATAATTTACTTGTTAGTTCTTCCTGCTACATGTTAGAATAATGTTTGAAGTCAAGAATTAGCAACAGAATCCAGAAGGATATTGATCAGTGTGACCACAATGTAAAGCTAGAGTGTGAGAAGTCACATAGGAGACGTAAAGTGACAACTTGAAATTGGGGTAATAAAAGTAATTTGTCCACCATATACCGATGTACTGTTTTCAGTTAGACAGTTGATATCCTGATATACTTTCACATATAGTGCAACTCCACAGCAGGGCAGTAGGACAGTAAGTCACAGACTTGACATGCACCTTTCTTGATTCTGAAAGCAGGTGGGAAAGCTATTTATTCTGTTGACTGTTGCTGTTTTGTAGTTTGCCATGTATTTGACCTTTGTAAAATGATCTTAATTTTGTTTGAAATGATAAATGCTAAGCAGAGAATAAGTTTGTTGCAAATTAAAAGATATAAATTGTGTTCTCCTGGAATAAAAATTAATTACTTCATTTTGGTGCAGAATGGAAAGCAGAAATGCCCTGAATTTTATTGGTTTTATATTTTGTTTCCCTTTTCTTTTGTTTTTATTGCTTTATTTTTGAAGACTCATGATTAAGTATACACACAGATTTTTAAATTCCAGCATAAAGAAGCTAGAAAAGAATCGAAGGAAAACGGAATCCCAATTAAAACACAGATTAAAAGTACTATACAATACAATTGTCGAGTCCTGTGATCCAACAACAGGACGAAGATATTGTGAGCTATTTTTGGTTAAGCCATCAAAAAAAGACTATCCAGATTACTATAAAGTCATCCTGGAGCCTATTGACCTGAAGATGCTCGAACATAACATACGCAGTGAAAAATACACAAGTGAGGAGGCATTTATAGATGACTTGAAATTAATGTTTCGAAACGCAAGACATTATAATGAAGAAGGCTCACAGGTATGTAGGCTAATTACGATAATATTCTGAATTACATCTTCTGAATTATAAGACAACTCCTTGTTAATTTAAGTAAAAACAATATATGCTGTACATGATTAACCATGTACCATTAATCAGGATGTAATCCCATACCTTCAGAAAGTAAAGGATTAGAGAACAATTAATTCACAATTAAAAGTAAGCTCTGATATTCTACTACTCTCCCCATTGAGGTGCTGGACTAAATTTGCATTTATGATTTGTTGTGGAGTGAGTCCAACTTCAGCTTTAACATTTCGCAAAAGATGCAAGTTTTACAAGTCAGACTTCATTTTATCATGTACCTCCTTGCAATTGGTTAATGAAGGGCATGAATGGAGACTCTGAAGTAGGTTTCCAGGTTATCTTTCTTAGTTAAGAAATATGATTCATAACTTGAAAAGAGGTACAAAGCAAGAAGAAGAAACAGTTTTTAGATAAAATAAAGGAAAAATGTAAAAATTCAACTAAGAAACATAACAACTAGCGATCTTATTCATTGGTCTGTATCTGCATATAAAGAGAGAACGATATAGATTGTGGAATATTAATTTAACTTCTTTTTCATGGTGACACCTCCAATGCGCTTTAAATGATTATTATGAAAATGAAGTATTTTATTGGTTGGCTAACGTGGTGCCACTGTTTAAGAAGGGTGGTAAGGACAAGCCAGGGAACTTCAGACCAGCGAGCCTGATGTCGGTGATGAGCAAGTTGTTGGAGGGAATCCTGAGGGACAGGATGTATGTATTTGGAAAGGCAAGGATGGATTAGGGATAGTCAACATGGCTTTGTATGTGGGAAATCATGTCTCTCAAACTGATTGAGTTTTTTGAAGAAGTAACAAAGAGGATTGAGGGCAGAGCAGTAGATATGAACTATATGGACTTCAGTACGGCGTTCGACAAGGTTCCCCATGGGAGACTGATAAGCAAGGTTAGATCTCACGGAATACAGGGAGAACTAGCCATTTGGATACAGAACTGGATCAAAGGTAGAAGACAGAGGGTGGTGCTGGAGGGTTGTTTTTCAGACTGGAGGCTTGTGACCTGTGGAGTGCCACAAGGATCGGTGCTTAGCCCTCTACTTTTTGTCATTTACATAAATGATTTGGATGTGAGTATAAGAGGAACAGTTAGTAAGTTTGCGGATGACACCAAAATTGGAGGTGTAATGGACAGCGAAGAGGGTTACCTCAGATTACAACAGGATCTGGACCAGATGGGCCAATGGGCTGAGAAGTGGTAGATGGAGTTTAATTCAGATAAATGCAAGGTGCTGCATTTTGGGAAAGCAAATCTTAGCACGACTTATACACTTAATGGTAAGGTCCTAGGGAGTGTTGCTGAACAAAGAGACCTTGGAGTGCAGGTTCATAGCTCCTTGAAAGTGGAGTCGCAGGTAGATAGGATAGTGAAGAAGACGCTTGGTATGCTTTCCTTTATTGGTCAGAGTATTGAGTACAGGAGTTGGGAGGTCATGTTGCGGCTGTACAGGACATTGGTTAGGCCAATATTGGAATATTGCGTGCAATTCTGGTCTCCTTCCTTTTGGAAAGATGTTGTGAAACTTGAAAGGTTTCAGAAAAGAATAACAAGGATGTTGCCAGGGTTGGAGGATTTGAGCTATAGGGAGAGGCTGAACTGTTTTCTCTGGGGCTGTTTTCTCTGGAGCGTCGGAGGTTAAGAGATAACCTTATAGAGGTTTACAAAATTATATGAGGCATGGATAAGGTAAATAGGCAAAGTCTTTTCCCTGGGGTCGGGGAGACCAGAACTGGAGGGTATAGGTTAGGGTGAGAGGGGAAAGATATAAAAGAGACCTACGGAGCAACGTTTTCACACAGAGAGTGGTACGTGTATGGAATGAGCTGCCAGAAGGAGTGGTGGAGCCTGGTACAATTGCGACATTTGGATGGGTATATGAATAGGAGGGGTTTGGAGGGATATGGGCCGGGACTAGATTGAGTTGGGATATCTGGTTGGCATGGACAGGTTGGACTGAAGGGTCTGTTTCCATGCAGTACATCTCTATGACTCTATTTCACAGTAATCGTTCCTTAAGCATTTTAGTGTCTTGATATAATTTCAATGCAAGTCAGTTAAGATAGCTGTTGAATTATTGCACAGGTATACAATGATGCCACCATCCTAGAGAAAATTCTGAAAGAAAAAAGGAAAGAGTTAGGTCCATTACTTGATGATGATACAGCTTCACCTAAGTTGAAACTAAGTAAGTCATTTAAATTTGATCCAGCTGCTCCTGTGGTAAACTTTCATTTTCAATTTATTAATGCTAAAAAACAAAGGCTTAATTTTTTTGAGTATGAGAATATACTGTTGTATAGTCAAATTTTTTCATTGTTTAGTGTCTTGTGCTTCCCCACCCTCACAGGGTGCATACTACTTATGTTTTTGCCTTTTGAATAATACAAATTATTCATTTCTGCCAAAAACATTGATGTCCCTCAGTAGTGAGATACATTGTCAACATTTGTCATATTTGTTTACTTGATATTATAGATTAGTAGAAAATATAAAGCAAAATGGTGGGGAAAATAGAGAAATTTGAGCTGACCAACTAAGGGACTGTTTAAGTTTTAATTTAATGTTGTTCTTATTTTATATCTGATAATGTTGCTTTTCAAGCAAACCAAGATACCAAATTGATATGTAAACAAAGTGTGCAAGGTCTGCAGACACTAGTCTCCCTATGATGACTAAATCAAAAAAACTTGATCCCTGATTGTTGTACTTCAGGAAAGAAGAATATTACTCATTACTAGCCAGATGTATGCTACTACAGATGGTCAGTGAAGTAGTTGCCTAATTGCTGCTAATAGACTGCCAATTATTCAAATAATTATTTTGAGTTAGAGTGTTATTCCCTATGAAGTAGGCATTGAACATTTTTTGACTTTTGTTTTCAGGCAGGAAGAGTGGTATTTCCCCTAAAAAATCCAAGTACTTGACCCCACTACAACAAAAATTAAATGAGTTGTATGAAGCTGTTAAAAACTACACAGACAACAGGGGTCGAAGATTGAGTGCCATCTTTCTCAGATTACCTACTCGATCAGAACTCCCGGATTATTATCTGACAATTAAAAAACCAATTGATATGGAGAAAGTGAAAAGTCACATGATGTCTAATAAGTACCAGGATGTTGATTCATTGGTTGATGAATTTGTTTTGATGTTTAATAATGCTTGCACTTACAATGAACCAGAATCTCTTATTTATAAAGACGCACTTGTTCTTCATAAAGTCCTTCTGGAAGCTAAAAAAGATTTGGATGGCGATGATGATGCACACATTCCCAACGTAAAGTTACTCATACAAGAGTTGATACACAACCTGTTTGTCTCCGTTCTTAGTCATCAAGACGATGAAGGACGTTGTTATAGTGACTCTTTAGCAGAGATTCCAGCCACTGATCCAAGTATCCCTAACAAGCCACCTTTGACCTTTGATATTATTAGGAAAAATATTGAAACTAATCGGTATGGAAGACTTGATGTTTTTCAGGAGCACATGTTTGAGGTATTAGAAAGAGCAAGACGGTTAAACAGGTGAGCACATAGAAAAATGCAGACTTTAAATTTGTTTTGATTAACCTTCCACCAGTAGCACTAGTTTCTAAATATATTCTAATAGTATAGATGTGTACCATCATTTGATTCCATTTCTAGAAAATGTGCTCTGTGACTGAGAGCATCAAGTTTTCAGTAGATTGGTAATTTATTTATCTTTTCCATTGTTAATAAACCCCATCTTAAAATAGCAATGAAAGTAAATACATTTTAAGCTAATTAAGGTGAAGACTGCTAGTACAGGGTAAGGTTTCATGTTTGGGCATCTCAGTTTGTTATCGGCAAGCTCTCTGAAAGTGGCATTACACATGAATAAGATGGTAAAGAAGGCCTGTGGCATACTTGCCTTCATCAGTTAGGGCATTGAGTATAAAAGTTGTCAAATAATATAGCAGCTGTATAAGACTTTAGTTAGGCCACATTTGCAGTATGATGTGCAGTTCTGGTTCCTACACAACAAGAAGGATACAGAGGCTTTGGAAAGTGTGTAAAAGAGGCTTATTAGAATGTTGCCTGGATTGTAGTATATTAGCTATAAGGAGAGGTTAGACAAACTTCAATTTCTTTTGTGAGACCATCTAAGGCTCAGGGAAACCTGATAAAAGTATATAAAATTATAAAAGGCATAGATAAGGTGATTAGTCAAAGTCTATTTCCCAAATCTTTGTCAAATATTAGGGGGCATACAACAAAAAACAGTTAAGCACAGAAACTGCCCTTCGGCTCACCAAGACTGTGCCAACACATCATGCATTTCCAAACCAAAAATCTTTGCCTGATACATCCCTATTTTCTCTGCTTATTGCCCGAAACATCAATTCTCCTGCTTCTTGGATGCTGCCAGACCTGCTGTACTTTTCCAGCACCACACTCTCGATACTGATCTCCAGCATCTGCAGTCCTCACTTTCTCCTATTTGTATGTCTGTCAAAGTGCTTCTTAAACATTGTTATTGTGTCCATCTCCAGTACCTCATCTGACAGTGGATTACAGGCACTTACCACCCTCTGTGTAAACAAACTTGCCTGTCACATCTCCTTTAAACTTTTCCCCTTTTACCTTAAACCTATGTTTCATAGCAATTGACATTTCTAACGTGGAAAAAGACTTTAACTATCAATTCTATCCATGCCTTGCTTAATTTTGTAAAGTTCTATCAAGTCACTCCTTATCCTCTGACTTGAAAACAAATCAAGTTTGTCCAATCTCTCCTCATAGCTAATACTCTCCAAACCAGGTAACATCTCGGTAAACTATTTCTGTACCCTTTCCACCATCCTTCTAGGAGTGTGGTAACTAGAACTGTATCTAATATTGCAAATGTGGCTGAGGTTTTGATACAGCTGGAACATGACTTGTACTCTGTGCCCCGACCGATAAAGGCAAGAATGCCATTTGTCGTCTTGACCATCTTATTCACTTATGTTGCCACTGTCAGGAAACTGTGGACCTGTACACCTAAATCTGTCTGTATGTTGATGCTACTAAATGTTCTGATATATACTGTATAGGTTTATGGTGAGAGGGAAAATGTTTAAGGGAGATGTGCAAGGAAAGTTATTAACACAGAGGGTGGTAATTGCCTGGAACTCGCTGACAGGGGAGGTGGTAGAAGCAGATACCTTAGCAAAGTTTAAGAGTCATTTAGACAGACTGACACCTGAACAGACAGAGAATAGAGGGACACGGAATGGCATCATGTTGGGTACATTCATGGTGAGTCAAAGGCCCTGTTCCTGTTCTGTACTGTTTTATGTTCTATAGGATACAGAGTATATAGAAATCCTAAATAAGACAGCGACTGCCATATTAAAATACAGAAGAGAATCTGCTGCTCTAGTGTTTCCCATTTCACCAACAAGACATCCTTTGATTTCTGCCAATAACCTACAGAGAGCAATCATATATTGTTTAGGTAACGGCAAGCAACTTTGAATTTTGAGTTCATATCTCACAATAACAAGTTGTGAAATTCAATTTAATAATCCTGGAAGCTGGTTAGAAAACATGAACTCCCACTGGCTCACAAATGTCCGTCAAAGGACTTCACACTGCTACTTGGTGTGACAGGCTCCTTCACTAAATGTTGTTTCAATATACTCCTGAAATAATCCAGTCAAAGTAACCTAAATCACAGATCAGTTGTAAAATCAATTAATGCAAAACAAATGGACCTATCATCTACTCATTAAATATAGCCATAGCAGTGTCACTCAAATTTCAATCAACAATTGTTTTTGAATTGTCATTCACGCAAAAATTGTATTGTTGACCATCTTGTAACTGGGTTCAGAATTCCTTGAATTCTTTTACGTATGAAATACACCAGTTAAGAAAATTTCAGTATCATTAGTTTAGCATGAATTAAAATAGAAAAGTAAATGTATTTGTTAATCTGCTCAGTTGCTACACATGAGAACTAGAGGAATGTGTGACCTGTATTCCACCCCCTGCCAAAAATTATTTCCAGATTTTCCAAAGTTAGTGGCTAAATGCATTGCACAATGTGCTACTCAAACATTGGATCAAGGCGACCCCGGATTCAATTCATGATGATAATTATAAACCAATTTTGGCAGGATAACAACAGTCCCTATGGCTTACTTCTTGTTTGCTGGCTTAGAAAGGGAATAATCATATAATTCCCACTCCTGCTTACTATACAATGATCTATGTATATGTTGTGGATATTGAGTAAGAAAGGATTCAGCTTTGGCTTTTGTTGCCTCCCCTTCTCCACATACACAGCGGATGTATTGATACTGTTTGGTCTGATGCATGAATGAGTGATTTACAGAAAGGCAGTTCACATCTTGAACTGATACAACATCCTATTACCATTTGCTGATAAACGAAATGTAGAAAATTTTAAAAAAATGGAAACTACAGGATAAATGCACTGGATTGTGTAGCATGTATGACACTAACAAATACTTTGTGGCCTACTTAGAACTGATTCAGAAATATATGAAGATGCAGTGGAACTTCAGCATTTTTTCATTAAGATTCGTGATGAGCTGTGCAAAAATGGAGAGATTCTACTTTCACCAGCTCTGAGCTATACGATGAAACACTTGCAGCATGACTTGGAAAAAGAAAAAAAGGAAAAATTGCCAAAAGAGATAGAGGAGGATAAGCAGAAGAGAGAGGAGGAAAAAAAGGAATTATCAGGTACTATTTATTTATATTTTAGATTTAGATGTAATGTTATATATATAAAAATACAGTGAAAAGTATTTTTTCACATGTTATATGCTATGTTGCCACACTCTGGTGGCATTTAGATAAAAAGTTAATACTTAAGATTAGTCAGCAATGCAATTTTATGGCAAAGTAAGCTGCTTTTCAGGCATTAGATTAAAATTGTCAAGAAAATTAATTTTATTAGAGATATAGGATACAAATTCTTACTAAACCCAATTAAGCAACAGGAAACCATTTGTGATGTCATCAGTGTACAAAAGTGACATTGCATCCTTTGATTTATTGCCAATTTTTATTATGGTACAATGTGTTTATTTGTTCATTAAAATATCATTTACAAGGAAATACAAAAATAAAGCTGCAGAGGTATATCCATTTGAAAATTACACATATACTATTCCAAATACAATTGCTAGTACTCCATTGAAAAAAAGGACATCTTTCGGTAACTTTGTTTTCTTTTTGTAATACTGTAAGGGGGCAAAAGCATTTTGGATCAGTTAATTACAAGCTTTCCTTTTTGTTTTGGGGTTTCATATTTCCTTAACTTCTTTTGCTGGAATGTTTCTCCATGGCTGCAAATTGTCTTCCAGTAACTTTTCTTCATGTGTGACCCTTGACTGGGTGTCAGCAAACGGGGTGTTAAGGTGTCCCACTGGATTCCAATCCTGACCTCATCAGATGCTTCTTCCATCTGCCCATTTAAGATCGACTGATTCGGCTAAGATCAAGGATTGAATCTTTACAGTTTACTGTCTGCATGATTCAGTTATTCATTAAGCAATCAAGCACCGTAAAAGATGACTTAAGATGTAACTTAACTTAGAACATTGCAATTAGGGAAACTGTCTTCTTTTGAAATATAAAGGATTTGTATTTATAGAAATCTGTAGAAGTCCTTGCACTTTTTTGTATTTTTTCAATATTTGTTTTAATCATGAAACTAATTCAGTAATCTAATAAACAGAGTCAGAGAAAAATATGAATGATGATCACTCCGGGAGCCATGGTACTTATGGGATCCAGCGTACTTACAGCCAAGACTGCAGCTTTAAAGATAACATGTACCATGTTGGAGACTATGTGTACGTTGAACCAGCTGAACCAAACCTCCTCCCTCACATTGTCTGCATTGAGAGGCTCTGGGAAGATGACACCGGTAATGCATTCAAGCTGAATTTTTTTTCTGAGGCCTAAATGTAAATATGAAAATAGTTAAAATTTAATTCCGTTATCTTAGAAAATAATGAAATCACCCCCACACATTCAGCCTTCACAAACATGAACAGGCTACTTTGAAAACAGATGTCTTGTTTTTAACTTTCTAACTGGAGGTTTGCTTTATTTAATTTGGAGATTTATTCTACAGAGTATCTCTTGGCTTTAGTCAACATGTTCTCAGTTACTTTCAGTGTCTGCTTCTATGTTTCTTGCTGCTACATCTGACTGAAAAACCTATATGTTATGTCCTGATGATTCTTGATTCAGCAATAGAATCCTTTGGGAGTACCGGTTTGTTGTAAGACATCTTTGAAGCCATGCATCATCTGATCAGATCAGACAGCTGCAGCTCATCTGAAGAACCAAATTTGTCAGCTATTCTTAAGGAATTATCCAAAACAGGAGCACTAGTGGAGTCGTGCCCAGCCTTAAAACAGGCTGAAGTGTTCCCAATAGCAGGGTAAATGCAACAATGTTCCAACAACTAGATGTTGGTACTGTCAGTAGTACTCTTCTGAGATTTGTAGACTACAGAAGGCCTTATTCAATATCAAGTTGTCTTGAACCTAACCTGGGATTGTTTAAATACTTAAATGCCTAAAATGTGTCTGTATTACATTCTTGGCATTGATTCATTTTTATCCGTACAACAATAATAAAATAGATTATTTAGGTGCATTGTTGGTGATTGTTTATATAAAACAATTTAGATGAGAAAATAGGAGGCATGGTTAGTAAGTTTGCAGATGACACGAAAATTGATGGTATCGTGGACAGTAAAGAAGATTATCTAAGAATAAAATGAGATCTTGACCAAATGGGCCAGTGGGCTGAGGAATAGCAGATGGAGTTTAACTCGGATAAATGAGAGGTGTTGCATTTTCGTAAGACAAACCAGGGCAGGACTTGCATGGATAATGGAAGGGCCATAGGAGTGTTGTCGAACAAATCTAAGAGTGCAGATACACAGTTCTTTGAATGTGGCATCACAGATAGACAGGGTGATGAAAAAGGCATTTGGCACACTTCCCTTCATTGGTCAGAGCATTGATTATAGGAGTTGAGACGTCGTGTTATGGCTGTACATAATATTGTAAGGCCACATTGCATACCGTTCTGGTAGCTCTGCTACAGGAAGGATACTATTAAACTGGAGAGGGTGCGAAAATGATTTACAAGATTGATATAAAGACTGGAATGTTTGAGTTATAACGAGAGGCTGAATATACTGGGGCTTTTTGCCTGGAGCATAGTAGGCTGAGGGATGACCTTACAGAGATTTATAAAATCACAAGGAGGAGAGATAAGGTGAATAGCCAAGGTTTTTTTTCCCCAGTGCAGGAGAGCCCAAAACTAGAGGGCATAGGTTTAAGTTGAAAGGGGAAAGATTTAAAAGGGACCTGAGGGGCAATCTTTTTCTCAGAGGGTGGTGTGTACATGGAACGAGCTGTCATAAAAAGTGGCAGAGGTGGGTTCAATTACAACATTTAAAAGACATTTGGACGGGTGCATGAATAGGAAAAGTTTGGAGGTTAATGGGCCAAATGAAGGGAAATAGGACTAGTTCAGTTTAGAAAACTTGATTGGCATGGATGAATTGAGTAGAAGGGCCTGTTTCTTTTGACAAGATTCTATTTAAACGTTAAGATTAACATAATCTAACAGAACTGCTTTGGCCAGTGTTTAATGTGATAAACTTAAAAACTAACAAAATTCACTCCATGTGTTAAATGACTACAATGGCCCTTGTAATGTGTCAAGCTCTTCAAAAGGTCCATGTCCTAGTAATCTCTTGGAAAATCAGTTCATTTATATGATGGAGGTTGAATTGCATTCAGAGAAGAAAAGCTACTCATTTAGTGGGCTAGTATCCATCACCGTGCATTATCACCTAAACCACTGTACCACTCAACTTGAGTGTCTCATTGTATAACTATGACACATCAATAGTGCAACATTCATACTTCACTTTTGAGCAGGAAACTAATATGGTCTTGTGCAGCGCATTAAGATGTTTTATGTTATACTTTTTTGCTGAAACATTGCAGCTAAAATCAATCTTTTACTTATTATGATTCACATTTTTCTAAACTCTTCAGTTGGTGACTGAATTGTAATATGCACATTCTATTCTGTAGGTGAGAAATGGCTGTATGGTTGCTGGTTTTATCGGCCAAATGAAACTTTCCATTTGGCTACACGGAAATTCCTTGAAAAGGAAGTTTTCAAAAGTGACTATTATAATAAAGTTCTGGTCAGCAAAATTCTAGGAAAATGTGTAGTAATGTTTGTAAAGGTAAGTGTACATTTTCTAATTTCTCCATTACTGCATTTACTGAAAAATGAAAAAGAACTGTTCTCAGAATTCACAGCAGGTTTGCAATACGATATATTTTGTACCCCAATAACAGAATGATAGAACACTATTGAGACTAATGATTTTCTGAACAAGACATTCAGTTGCATCAGAAATGCAGCAATGAGAAAGTGTATAGAAAATTAGATATCTTCCCATAAAAGGAATGAGTAAGATTCTCTCAGGCTGTAACCACTTATTGTCTTAAAGCTAGACTCTGGCTAGGAGCCATAGCAATCACAATCTGAATTCCAGTTTTTTTCCTCCCAAGATAGAAGATTTTAAATCATTAGTAACGAAGCTATTGCTGCCAGTATAAATTACTGAATTTAGCATAAGTTTAAGTATGTATCTGTGTTCTTGGAATGACCTTTGTCTGACTTCTTTATCCCGTGGGCTCATTGAAAAGTTCATGTGTTTAGATGACTGATTGAATTTCTTTTTCTGTCCTATAAATGTGAGATGCTGCATTTTGGGAAAGCAAATCTTAGCACGACTTATACACTTAATGGTAAGGTCCTAGGGAGTATTGCTGAACAAAGAGACCTTGGAGTGCACGTTCATAGCTCCTTGAAAGTGGAGTCGCGGGTAGATAGGATAGTGAAGAAGGCGTTTGGAATGCTTTCCTTTATTGGTCAGAGTATTGAGTACAGGAGTTGGGAGGTCATGTTGTGGCTGTACAGGACATTGGTTAGGCCATTGTTGGAATATTGCGTGCAATTCTGGTCTCCTTCCTATCGGAAAGATGTTGTGAAACTTGAAAGGGTTCAGAAAAGATTTACAAGGATGTTGCCAGGGTTCGAGGATTGAGCTATAGGGAGAGGCTGAACAGGCTGGGGTTGTTTTCCCTGGAGTGTCGGAGGCTGAGGGGTGACCTTATAGAGGTTTATAAAATCATGAGGGGCATGGAAAGGATAAATAGACAAAGTCTTTTCCCTGGGATCGGGGAGTCCAGAATTAGAGGGCATAGGTTTAGGGTGAGAGGGGAAAGATATAAAAGAGACCTAAGGGGCAGCTTTTTCACACAGAGGGTGGTACATGTATGGAATGAGCTGCCAAGGATGTGGTGGAGGCTGGTACAGTTGCAACATTTAAGAGGCATTTGGATGGGTATATGAATAGGAAAGGTTTGGAGGGATATGGGCTGGGTGCTGGCAGGTGGGACTAGATTAGGTTGGGATATCTGGTCAGCATGGACGGGTTGGACTGGAGGGTCTGTTTCCATGCTGCACATCTCTATGACTCTATGATTGAATTTCTTTTTCTAATCTTACTTGAAGTTAATTCATGTCCTCATTTTTAAGTTAATTCTTTCTGAGTGACTCATGTTTTCATTACAAATGGTTCAAACTCAGTCTTTGTGGAATAGAAATTCAACTTAGGCAGTGGTGCAAACTGGTAAATATCACTTTGGTTGTTTGTTTGCATCAGCACTTGATTTGGTTCAGTTGGAGTCAATTGGAACTGGACATCAACTACTGTTATAACAAGGTTTATCTGACACCATTGATTCTATAGGCCCTCGTGGCATGGTGGTTGTGTTCATAGCTCTGAGCAGGGGATCCTCGGTTCAAGTTGCACCTGTTCCAGAAATGTGTAATAACATCTCTGAACAGGTCGATGAAAATATCGACATCATCGGTTCTGCATCGCCAACCAAGGTGAATTTTTACCACTAAATATAAATATTTCACTCGATTTTGTTAATCCTCATGATTGAATTAAGTTGCTTCTCATTAATGTTTAGATTATTAAAGGCACGTTTATTTTACCTGAACAATTTAGTTGACAGAAGTAAGAACAACTTTACATGGATTTAATGGGTTTTAACCTTTCTTTCCTCTGCCTAACAACAAATGTAGGAATACTTTAAAATACGACCTGAGGGCTTCGGAGATGAAGATGTTTTTGTTTGTGAATCTCGATATTCTGCAAAAACTAAATCTTTCAAGAAGATTAAATTATGGACTATGCCTCTAAGTGCAGTGAAATTTGTTCCAAGAAACACTCCACTGCCTGTTGTTCGTGTTGCTTCTGTATTTGCTAATGCAGACAAAACCGAAAACAAAGAATCTATTGAACCAATGGCTGAAGAAAGCAAAGGTGATGAGAATAACAGCATTATTGATAAGGTATAAACATCCGTGTTATATTAAAATTTATCATGCAGATTATTTGGTATGGACAAAGGGAAATATGAGTTTTGCTACTACATAGTCAGATGAAATGTGTGTGTTTGGATTTTGTTGTCCACCAGAGGTGGCAACTCTGGCAGAAACATTTTTCAAATGACTTGCGTTTTATATACTTCCTCATTAATAAGGAAAGTTTGTATCACTATTAAAGTTGTAGTATATCTAAGTTAGTGAACTGACTGTCATTGGTATTAAATCCAAACAGCATAATTCCACCTCTTGGAAATAGCATTATCCAGATTGTACACTGCAGTTGGTGTCGATGTCAATCAGGAAAATGCAAACTGGAACAACTTTTAAAAATCCAGTTGATAACTGATGACTTAATCATTAGATTACATAACATCATGTGCCAATTAAAAAAAAAAGCTCTTTCTTCACAGACACTGCTCGACCTGCAGAGTTTCTTCAGCATCTTCTGTTTCTTTATCATCTGCCAAGTATCACTTTGGTTAAGGTGTAAATGTAAAGTCACCATAGTCTTACCAGACAATAGGGCTGTTCTTTCATTATAGAGAGATAGTTGGTAGTGGTTTGTAGAGAGACAACTGAGGGTCATCATGCCTCAGAAGAGGGTGTGGTTGAGAAGGAGAGTTCTTCATGGTAGCCTCAGCCTGTGTGGGAATTCAAACCACACTGTTGGCTTCACTCTACATTGCAAACCAACCGTCTATCCAACTGAGCAAAGTGTACTGGCTAGTCAAAAGATTTTGGATTCTGGTCTCATCATTGATCTAAATCCAGAACCTTCTCTGATGTTTTAGTGCAGTTGTAAGAATAATGGAGACTAGAAGTTGAGATGTTAAGCAGAAGATCTTTCTCTCAAGTACTAGCCAACATTCCTCCCTCAACTGATATTATCTTGATGAGACAAAGATTCAGTCTTTGGGAATGTCTGAAAAAACTCTGCACTGTCCCAGGATACTAATGTGAGTTCCAGATGTCCATAATCACTCAATCCTAAACATATTTCAGCACCCCTTACCCAGCAAGCCTAAAGCAAGGAAAGATATTTTCTTCTATCATTGTGGTTCTAAAAGTTGTAGACCTCTTATCCCACTTTACATGTCATGCCCATCAGCATCACTGTCTGACACAACTCTACACGTCATGTTTAAAACTCTTAATACCTTTGATCTTACTGCTTCCATATTCCCCACCCTCTACGTAATAAAGTTATATCTTAACTGTGAATCCAACCTTTCACATTGGCTTATTGACTAAGGGGTCATTAACAACAGAGAAGGAATAGCTTTCACTGTTCACTTCATGTTCCATTGCACAGTCTTTTCAGAAGCTGTCAATGGAGATTTATAGTAACCCTGTCTGTTTGTATTTGTATTTAAAAGAAAAGATGTTTTGCACTAAAAATGACAAATCTTTATCCAATCTAACATCTCCTTATGAGGCTAGTTGTCAAACTTTGTTTATAATGTTCCTGGGAAATGCCTTGTAATGTTTATTAAGTTAAAGGTGATATATCTGGAAAAACTTTTCAGTGTTCAAAGTTTGAGAGAAGATTTGTAGCTCGGGTGCTCGTTGTTGTGGTTCTGTTCGCCGAGCTGGGAATTTGTGTTGCAGACGTTTCGTCCCCTGTCTGGGTGACATCCTCAGTGCTTGGGAGCCTCCTGTGAAGCACTTCTGTGATCTTTCCCCCGGTATTTGTAGTGGTTTGAATCTGCCGTTTCCGGTTGTCAGTTCCAGCTGTCCGCTGCAGTGGTCGATATATTGGGTCCAGGTCAATGTGCTTATTGATTGAATCTGTGGATGAGTGCCATGCCTCTAGGAATTCCCTGGCTGTTCTCTGTTTGGCTAACGATCCGTAACCATGAACACCAACTAGCCACGAAACGACACGACCAGCTATCCTTAGTAGCCACACATGCAGATGACAAGCAACATGAATTCGACTGGGACAACACTACTATTATAGGACAAGCCAAACAGAGAACAACCAGGGAATTCCTAGAGGCATGGCACTCATCCACAGATTCAATCAATAAGCACATCGACCTGGACCCAGTATATCGACCACTGCAGCGGACAGCTGGAACTGACAACCGGAAGCGGCAGATTCAAACCACTACAAATGCCAGAGGAAAGATCACAGCAGCGCTTCACAGGAGGCTCCCAAGCACTGAGGATGCCACCCAGACAGGGGACGAAACGTCTGCAACATAAATTCCCAGCTCGACGAACAGAACCACAACAACTTTTCAGTGTCCTAGGACAATAAAGCAAGTTCCAGGCATCCATAGTCACCCATGTCCCAACCCAAAACATATTGGTACCCCTTACCCAACAAGCCCAGACTCAGGAAAGATCATTTTCATCCATTATTGTGTTCTAAAAGTCGCAGACTTCCTATCCCACTTTATATGTCATGTCTATCCATATTGCTGTCTGGCAGAACTGTCAGTGAGGCATTGATGTTAATTGCAGTCATTCTCATCTGTTCTTGAATTCAACTCTTTTGTAGTTGTTGTTCAATGGATTATATTTATGTTGTTTCCTTTTCTTTATATTGTATTTGTATTTTTTATGACTCAATTTTATGACTTTGCACTTCTCTACAATAAATGATAACTCCTTTTTTTTGACCAAATTGATAACTTCTGTCAAGCATCTTGTGACATTGTATTGTTATTCACATTGTTGGAACTAGGAAAACAATGTGCTTCATACCTAATGGAATATTTTTGTTTTGCATTCTAAATATATGGCAGTGTGTTTTAGTGCCTGTCCCAATCAACAGTGCTTGCTAGTCCATCAAGCTTAGTTTCTTAGTGATATCGTTTATGCCTGCCTCTCTAAAATTAAATGTTTTTGCTGTGTTCTACTTTTCTATTATGGGTCTAATTTTAAACTTCATATCTAGTCACTTTTAGTGAACATTTGACCATATCCACCATTTCTTGGTAATTACATATAGCTGTTCTAGAATTCTTCCATATGAGGATTCATGACTGTTTAGGGTCAGCACGTCGACTGTGTTAGATAAAGAGAGATAGAGGAATCTAAAAACAGGATGAGAGTTTAAAAATCAAGACTTGCTTATCAAAGACTTACAGGACCTGTATGTCTCACAGCTCAGGGGTTATAGGGGAATAGAACTTGATGCAAGATGCAGACCAACCGATTTTTGGATGATCTCAAGTGTACAGACAGAGAAATATGAGAGATCAGCTCTACAAAAGAGCTGAATTCAAGAGATCAAGTGAGAGTTACTGCAATTGATATTAATATCATATTTTACTGAATGTGGCATCAGGGAGCCCTAATCGGAATTGGTGGGGGGGCGTGGGCAGAAACCCTCTGTTGGTTGGAGTCCTACCTGGCAGAAAGGAAGATTGGTTATGGCTCTGGTTAGTTCAGTCATCTCAGTACCAGGACATCTCAGCAGGAGTTCACCCGGATAAATATTTTTCAATAAACCTGTTCAGAGACTTAATTACAAATCTCTAAAGCAAGTGGGATTGAATCCAAGACACCTGGCCCAATGATAGTATTATTATCACAATCACAGGAGCCCCAGTTTCTCAGGGTAGTGTCCTTAGCCCAACCCATCTTTAGCTGCTTCATCGGTGACTTTCCCTTCGTCATAAGTTCAAAAGTGGGGCTGTTTACTGATTGCGTAATGTTGAGCACCATTCACAACAACTCATACTGAGGCAGTCCATGTCCAAATGCAGCAAAGCATGGACAAGTGACAAGTAACCAAGCACGCAATGACCATCCCCAACAGAGTCTAACCATTACCATGGACATTCAGGGTATTATCATTGATGATTTTCCCCACTATCTACACCCTGGGAGTTATTATTGACCAGCAATTGAACTGTACTAGCCATATACATGTTAAGCTACAGGAGCAGATCAGAGGCTATGAATTCTGTAGCGAATAGCTCACCTTCTGATTCCCCATAGCCTGCCCATCATCTACAAGGTATTTGTAAGGGGTGTGACAGAATACTTCCCACTTATCTGGTTCAATCAACATTCAAGAAGTTTGACACCACACAGGACAAAGTGATGCACTTGATTGCCACCATATCCACAAACATTTACATCTCCACCACTGACACTCAGTAGCAGCAGTGTATAAATTCTACAATATGCATTGCAATTCACCAAGGTTCTTTAGATAGCACCTTCCAAGCCCATTACCACTAACATCTGGAAAGACAGAGCAGCAAATAAATGGAAACACCAGCTCTTGCATGTTTCCTTCCAAGTCATTCACCGTCCTGACTTGGATATGCATTGCTGTTCCTTCAGACTTGTTTGAATACCAGTGCTACTTGTATAAGATTATCAAAACAATGATTTCCTAAATTGTCATTTATGTTTGTTTTCAGAATGTAATTGTCATAGACTCAATTCTCAGTGGTCATTTATTGTTAGTAGCTCCTTTTATAGATAATATTTCTCAAATTTGTCTGTCCAGGAACGAGAGGATGTGCCAGTGGAAATTTCAAATGGAGAACCAGGCTGCCAGTATTATGAGCAGCTTCATTATAATGACTTGTGGCTTAAAGTTGGAGATTGTGTCTACATAAAATCTCATGGTTTAGTGCAACCACGTGTAGGCAGGTCAGCAATTTAAAATATTTCAATTATAATGCAAATATTTACTCTCCATCTGCAAAAGTCTCTGTGAAATGTTGCTGTTAACAATTTTGATTATTTGTGTACCGTAAACATTATTATTTCTTATGATACCCATGGAAGCAACAAACCAGAAGAACCAAATTTACCAAACCATCCAACTAAAAAGTTCAATGGACACAATTTCTGTTTTCTATAACTTCTCTAACTTTCCTGCTAATTTGGTTTGAATCAGCACAGACTTCCAAGGTGACAGCAACATCCAGAAGGCCAAGCACGGGAAAGTCAGTCAGTATGAACCAGTATACATCAAATAGTAGCTACAACAAAGATAGATCTCATTTGTGATATTGTATGAATTTTGGCCAGAAAGTCTTTCAAAAAGCCCATCTTCTACAGGTAGAATCCCAGCTCAAGGAGTTTGCCACTGGTTCACATTGGACAGCAATTGTCATTCAACTTAAGTTCCATAGATATAATCTTCAACAAAATACTACATTTCTTCAGAAGTTTCTTACTACTTCTCATGGACCTTGATTGTGTGGATCTACCAGAATCACCTTTTATCTGAACTTACATAATGACTGGTACTCTGTGTTGCTATTCTGGTCAATCAGTTACTTTAAAGTAACAAAACACATCAGCAACTTTATTTTTGCTTAGCACCCACTCCCAGATCCAGCCTTCTTGTCCTCTTCCTTTCACTACACCAGCCCCTTCCTTGCCTACATGAGTCAACTTGCTCAACTCACCCATGGATCACACGGGTGCATTTGGTTGCTGAATCAACATTGTAGCAGTGGCTACTTTGCGTTAAATTAAAGCCATCAGCAGCTGGTCTTCCAGCACACCCACCTGTTTCCTATTTTACATAACGTTCTACCACTCCTACAAGCTGAAATATTAGCCAAGCCACTCAAACTTGAGTTAAGCCAGCTGTTCATGCTAAACCACTGAACATCTTCCCAAAAGCTCTCAAGGAGAAGGGAGCTATGGCCTGAAATCTGGTTGATGCCAAAGCCATAACCCCATAGCCATACAGGAGGAGCCACAGTGACTTCATCACATATTATCAAAACATACAGTTGGTTTTATAGCATCTACATTTCTATGAAAAAAATAAATTACTGTTCAAAACATAGGATTAAAATCAAACTTGTATATCTGTTGATAGGATTGAAAAAATGTGGGTGCGGGGTGGTGCTGCCTATTTCTTTGGTCCCATATTCATCCATCCTGAGGAAACTGAACATGAACCTACCAAAATGTTTTACAAGAAAGAAGTGTTTCTTAGCAATGTTGAAGAAACCTGCACCATGACCTGTGTAATTGGTAAGTAATTAATACCTGAATACTTATTATTGAGTAATTTATTAAATTTCAACATCAATTTGATAAACTAATCTAGGGACAATTCAGAATTTTTAAATGTCTATATTGGCTATTAGTCAGAATTACATAAATCATTCTGACTCTAAGTATCAGAAGTAATATAAAATGGTATAAAAGGTTATATAATAAATTCATTTATTTGAAGTTAATTATTTTGACTTTAGAGGAGTTTAACAGACTTAATATACATTCTCATGTTAGTGTTTCTAAGATAATATTTGGTGCTGTTGCATGCAGGCAAGTGCAGTGTATTATCATTTAAAGACTACCTCTCTTGTCGACCTACGGAAGTGAATGAAAATGATGTGTACATTTGCGAAAGCCGTTACAATGAAACTGACAAACAAATGAAAAGATTTAAAGGCCTAAAAAGATTTTCCTTATCTGCTAAAATATTGGATGATGAGATATACTACTTCAGGTGAGGCCTCGTACTTTAAGTAACAAAGAAGCTCTTTGAAACTATCCTGTTTGACTTTGGTACTTACTGCTCTGCTTTTGTGTTTGAGTTTTTTATTGGTGGGCGTTCTTAATCTGTGGTGCATTATTCATTAATTCAAATAGTGAAGAGCTGAAATGAAAATAATTATTTTGAAAACTCACTGGAGATTTTCTCACAAAGTGGTTATGGGTCAAAAAATGCAAGTGCAGAAAAATGGGGAATTCAGAGGAGTCTTTGAGACAATACAATGCACTGTAGCTGAACCCCATCAACAAATGGGATACCCAGGACAGCTAAGCCTGGTAAGGGAAAAGGGGGTACATCTGCCTGTGCTGGAAACTGAAACACATGCAGATAACTGTGAGATGTGAGCCAGAGAGCAGAGAAAAATATCAGGCTGCATTGTCTGTTTTCCTAATATTGATGCCCTGAATTTAATTGGTCCATGTTGGTTTAAGTAGTCAATAATGTTAAATAATTAGCATAAATCAGTTACTCATTCTGCAGTCGTGCACTCTTTACACCTGTTCATTTTCACTAACATAAAAATTATTTTGTAGGAGCTTATAGTTGTTAGTATGAGTAGTATAACATCAAATTCAAATGCTAGTCCTATTTAATATATAAACTTCATAATCCTGTTTTTGATAGGCTTTATCCATTCTTCATTGTACCATTAATTTGAGCATTTACTTGTGGCCATAAAGAGGGGAATTACTGTCACAAAGATACACTTATTCTACTTTTTCAGATTAGATAGATCTGCTGTTTTTAAGTATCCCTTCCATGTAAAAAGTGGCAAGGAAGATGGAAAAAAAAGGAAAATAATTAAGAGAAATGTAAAGCAGAAACTTGTGTTTGTAAAACACCTTTCACCTTTTAGTTGTCCCAAAATCTTTTTGTTGCCAGTTAAATAAATTTAAAATGTAGTGACTGGTGTAAAATTATTATAAATGAATACTTATAAGAATTTTACTTTGTGTAGAGTGTAATATACAGGTCTTGTACATGACAGTTCCTGGTGAAAATGGAAATTATATATATTGTTCCAGGAAACTTATTGTTCCCCAAAAGGAACCATCTCCTCTTTTGGATAAGAAAATACAGGAGTTAGAGATGAAGTTTGCTGAGTTTGAAGAACCTGATGAAGATCATGAAGAATGTATTGAAGAAGAGGTTGAAACTGCTGAACAACCCTCGGTGCCTCAGTTACAGACTCCTGTTACCAATGAAATGGAAATAGCTCCATATACACCTCCACAGGTACAATACTAGGATCTTATTGGGAACCTCTATGGGTGCAGGATTATGGAAAGGAATAATAGAGTTCACAGAATCACTACAGTGTGAAAACAGGCCATTTGACCCAACAAGTCCACACCAACCCTCCAAATAGCAACCCACCCAAACCCAAAGAAAAATCATACATTTACAGAAGCTAAAACACCATGGTGAAGAACTGAACTTTAAAAAGTTCTATGTTTGTGAAACATAAAAATGTTAGGGTATCCTGTACATCTACAAATTTTTGAGAGTAAACATGAACTCATAAGCCTGAATAACCTCACCTAAACAACTGTTTCAAAATTTAATTATCTACAGTGCTAATAAAGGAATTCCGAGTCTACTGAATAAGGCATTGCAATTGTGATTTTAAAATAGTTGTTTGTTTAATAATTAATCAGAGAAAGTCTCAATCTTTTTGCCCACCACCATTCCGTGCTGGTATTACCAGTCTTGTTCTTTTTGCATTATACGTACAAAGTTCTGCTCTGTATACTCCCCTGATGCAGATATAGAAATGCGATAACATATAAGGTCTTTACATTGTCTAGTTAGGACTATACTTCCCGTTGTGGCATTGGTTTGCAGGGTCATCAAAAGCCAAATGGGAAGAAACCTACTGTCCATTAACAGGGTGGTGTAGAGTATAATGATAAGCTTCATTGGCATGATTCAAAAATGCCACACCTGAAAATAAAATCTATTTCTTTGGCCAACTTGGAAACGTGTTCCTGAACCAGGCAGTTCATGTTTCTCCGCAACACTGTTTATAACTCAACAGCAAACCTGACTCACCCATGGAATCGTGAATTGCTGTAGCTGTTGCTATTGGTGAGATTCAACCATTTGGTTTCTATTGATTCAGCAAGCCAGGTCTACAATGAGGACTATTATCCTAACTGGACAATACAGAAGCTTTGCATGTTCCAAACAGAACATTGATTTGCTTTTATGAATTATATGAATAATTTATATTTCCAATGGAGTTTACAGCTGTATTACCCAGAATTTCTAGGTTTTAGCTACTTTCGCTGGGGAAACTACATAAATAATTTTGAATAATTTACTGAAGTGAATGGTGAAAAGGTCAAAGATGGGTTATCCGTTATTTAAATTATACAGTTCTACCTCTGATTTGCTTGTTTACTTTGTGTTCATTTTAGTTTTTTTTAATTAGGTCCTTAATCAGGTTTTCCATTTATCTTGTATTTACATATGAACATTAGAACTAGGGGCAGTAGTAGGCAATTTTGTCCCTCAAGCCTACTCCACCATTTAATACAATTGTGGCTGATCTCATCCCAGCCTCATCCACATTCCTTCCATAACCCTTTAACCCATTACTGATTGAAAATCTGTCTATCTCATAGTTACATTTACTCAATGACCTGGTGTCCTATGCACTCAGGGATAGTGAATTTCACAGATCCATGAACCTTTGAGAGAAGTCATTTCTCCTCATCTTTGTTTTAAATCTATAGACACCTATAGAAGTTCCCCTATGAGCCGAAAACTATGACCTCTCTTTCTGGATTATCTCACAATGGTAGCCTGTTCTCTGCCTGCTCTACTTTGTAAATCCCCGTTAGCATTTTTTGGTATTTTAGTTATATCTCCTCTCATCCTCCTAAACACTTGATTCTCTAGCAAATATAGGCCTAAACTTTCAATCTTTCCTCATAAGAAAAGTCTTTCATCACTAGAATTAATCTAATGAACCTTCTCTGAACTACACCCAATGCAATTCCAACCTTCCTCAAGTAAGGGGAACAAAACTGAGCACAGTATTCCAGATCAGTCTCAAGAATGCCTTGTACAAACACAACAAAACTTCCCTGCTTTTATACTTCATTCCTTTAATAATAAATGCCAAAAATCTATTTGCCCCCTCTATTACCTGCTATGCATACAACTTTCTGCGACTCATGCACGAGGACATGCAGATCTCTCTACACCAAAGCATTTGAAGTATCTCCACTTAGATAATAAGTTGCCTTTTTATTCTTCTGATCAAAATAGATAACCTCATACTTACCTACATTAAACTTCATCTGCAAAATTTTGGCCAATTCACCTCTATCCATATCCATTTGATAAGTTCTTATTTCTTTATTGCAGCTACTTCTCCCCCTATTTGTACACAGATCTCTGAAAGTTGCCACCCAGGTAAATAGTGCGGTCAGGAAGGCATATGGCGTACTGGCTTTTATTGGTAGAGGAATTGAGTTCCGGAGTCCTGAGGTCATGATGCAGTTGTATAAGACTCTGGTACGGCCGCATCTGGAATATTGTGTGCAGTTTTGGTCGCCATACTATAGGAAGGATGTGGAGGCATTGGAACGGGTGCAGAGGAGGTTTACCAGGATGTTGCCTGGTATGGAAGGAAAATCGTATGAGGAAAGACTGAGGCACTTGGGGCTGTTTTCACTAGAGAAAAGAAGGTTTAGGGGTGACTTGATTGAGGTGTACAAGATGATTAGGGGGTTAGATAGGGTCGACAGTATGAACCTTTTCCCGCGTATTGAGTCGGGTATTACAAGGGGGCATAGCTTTAAATTAAGGGGGGGTAGATATAGGACTGATGTTAGGGGTAGGTTCTTCACTCAGCGAGTCGTGAGTTCATGGAATGCCCTGCCAGTAGCAGTGGTGGACTCTCCCTCTTTATGGGCATTTAAGAGGGCATTGGATAGGTATATGGAGGATAGTGGGTTAGTGTAGTTTAGGTGGGCTTGGATCGGCGCAACATCGAGGGCCCAAGGGCCTGTACTGCGCTGTATTCTTCTATGTTCTATGTTCTATGTTCTATGTTCTATTTTAGTCTCATCTGTAAATTTGGCTCTGATGCATTTGATCCCTGCATCCAAGTCTTGAATATAGATTATAAATAGTTGGGGCCCGAGGACTGAAATCGGTGGCGCCCAACTAGTTATATCCTGCCTACTAGAAAAAGACCCACTCGCTGTTTTCTTTTGGTTAGCCAATCCTTTATCCAAGCTAATAAATTACCCCTAATGCTATATGATCTTACCATGTGTATTAACCTTTTCTGCAGAACCTTCACAAATGCCTTCTGAAAGTCCAGACATAGGACATCTGCAGTACCCCAATTATCCACCTTGCTTGTTACATAGAGTTATACAGCCAAGCACAACTAGTCCCACTTGCCTGCACTTGGCCCATATACCTCCAAACTTTTCCTATTCATGTATTTACCCAAACGTCTTTTAAATGTAGTAATTGTACCTACATCCAACTCTTCAAAAATCTCTAGCAGATTATTCAAACATAATTTATTCTTCATAAAACAATGCTAGCCGTGATGGATTGCATTTTGACTTCTCAAATCTCCCATTGGTACTTCCTTAATAATGGATTTAACACTTTAATCTCCAACCTAGAAGTTATATCCCCAATGTTTAAGTTATATCTCAAACAAATGAATTCTGGAATTAGATATTCACAACACAGTGTGCATTTGGAAATAGAATCAGCATCTACCTTCTTTGCCTGCAAGATATCAAGACAATTAGACCCAAAAAACTTACAAAAAAGATGTAATAACCTACTAAAGGAATTCCTTCAAGGGAAAAAAGTATATCAAATTTTAAGGGCAATAATAGAAGAAAAAACTTGATATAGTTCACTAGTGGGATGTGGGTGTTGCTGATTGAGTCAGCATTTATTGCTCATCATTAGTTGCCCTTTATGTGGTAGTCAGTCTTTTTTTTAAATTCAGTCACTTATACCCTTACATCATAATTCTACAATCTGTTCAATTATCCATTTAGTTTAGATTTAATGTTCAAATATTGTGTAAGACCTTTACTTTTATAATAAACTTATTGAAGGTGTGCAATGTAAACTGAATGCATGCTAAAGACCCATGGAATATGATTTTACCAAACTGATTGAATAGAGATCATATTCGAAGGATCTTTCTCATTATCCTCTATATGCTTAGAAGTGCTACATCTAACTGTCATATATTGCTTACATATAGTCAACCCCTAAATCCATTAAGGGTACTAAACAGAAGGAAGGAAAGAGGAAGACCAACCCAAGTGGCTACATCTTGTTTAGCAGTGAAATGAGAGCTGTTATCAAAGCCAAGCATCCTGACTTCTCTTTTGGAGAGCTGAGTAGGCTTGTGGGTACAGAATGGAGAAACCTTGAGGCTGTCAAAAAAGCAGAGTATGAAGGTAGCTCATTATTTATTCTTTTTAACAAAGAGATTCACAGTGTATGTTTATTTTTTAAAAAATCAAGTGACTTTGACAAGTCAATGGCCAGTTGACTCCCTAAATTAAGTTACCTGATACAGTCACCCAGATACAGTTATGGTACGTATCTTTGCATTTCATCCACTTCAAAGTATTGCTATTGCAATGTTAAGGTTACTGCCAGTTACTTGAAATGTTAAACCTCCTTTCTGTGTGCAGAAAGGCAATCTTTAAAATGTTTCAAGTTTGCTAACTAGCAATGTTTGCTCCCTGCCTTATTTGTTTATCATTGAAATTAAAGATTTAAAATTTTAATATATCTACCCACTGTTTTGTAAACTGCATTTTTCACACAGATGTAGAGTTTACAAGAAATGCAATGTGGTGTTGTTTTCCTTTCTGTTCATCCACTGCCATTAACTACTTTTGTCAGTCTAGTCTGGAAGTTGTGCCTGGTTGGGAGGGAAGTATGGTATCCTCCCTGGGAATTATTCGGTAGAGGTTTGTAATCCATTTATTCCTAGATAGATGGATCTATACTTAAACTTTGACAAAATAACCCTTCGGGTTATGAATGTAGGTTAGTCTTTGTGAATATATTCATTGAAGCTTTATCTCATCCATGCAAATTTCTAATTCTGTGCTGTAATAAATAAAATGAGTGGTGTGCCCATGTGAATATACGTTCGTGTTTTTTCAGAGCGGGCAGCAAAGCAGGCTGAGCAGCAGGAGAGAGAGCGTGCAGCTCAGCAGCAGCAATGTGCCTCCCCACGGGCTGGTACACCTGTAGGTGCCATCATGGGGGTAGTACCACCTCCTACACCAATGGGAATTCTCCATCAGCAGATGACCCCTGTCACAGGTAGCATACAAGAACTAGCTAAATGGCAAAGGACTAAAATTCTGTTGAAATTGCTTTCAACCAAATTTGGGGTGGGGGGTCATTTTGCTGTTTTTACATTTGCAAGGTTTTCATCAGTTCCATGGTGGTTTACCAAAATTACATGTAGAAAGTCTCTCTCTAGGGTCACATATCAGAAATTATTAAAGTTTAAAACAGTTTTCTTAGATTTTCTGATCCAAAGTGACGATTTTAACTTGCGTATTCATCTCATGTCTTGAAAAGTTTAAATTATTGCATCAAAATATTTTTCTTGGAAATACTGTAAATGTCAATGCATTCAGTGATATTGCAAACATGTTTTTAGCAAATGTTTATGAAATATACACAATATAAAAGAAATCAATGGAGTTGAATGCTTGGTAATCTAAAAGAACACCTAGAATGAAAAGTAAAAATAAGTTGGTGCAATAAGTATTTCTAAAGACCTGAGAATATCATATTTTCAGATATTTGGAAAAATTAATATTTAATCCTTGTATTTTGTAAACAGTTCTATTACAAGGTCAAGAACAATGTGATGTAACTTACAAGCTGTTGCTAACCATTGCTAAAGATTAACCATATGTACAAGAAGTTTTAATTCATTTGATTAAAATTGTACATTGGTTGTAATCTGGCAATATTTCTTCCTTCATTGTTATCTTCCACATACATAGGAATAGTCCAGTCATCCAACAGGACAATTGCAGGGACATTGATCCTTAAAGACCTTTTTTAACCAAGGTCAGGTTAAGTCACATGATTCCATTTGCTCAGTTATTTTGCTGTTCATTTTCTGTTATCATCTGCTTTGGTTATATGGTTGTTGATTGTTAACAAACTTAGTATGCTTTTGTCACAACAGTGTTCATTCCTAGAATTTCTCTTTATTGGGTGTTTGCCATTTTGTCAATTTTTAGATAAATAGGCTATGTTGGGCTTCAGATTTCTATTTTAATTGTAGCAGTTTTTAAAACATTTTGTGATTTGACATATTCAATCCATGCTCTTGCAGCAATTTGTAAATAGTACTTCCCTGGTCAGTGAAAACAATTCTGTTCCATTTGATGAGTTTTTGACTAAAGGCAAGATTTTGGCTCATTCCTGATTCGTAACCCTGAGCTGTTTTATTTAAAAATTACACAACACCAGGTTATAGTCCAACAGGTTTAATTGGAAGCACACTAGCTTTTGGAGCGACGCTCCTTCATCAGGTGATTGAGCTGTTTTATTTGACAGTTTTTTTTTGTTATTGGTGATTTGCCATTGTCTTTCATTGTCCAGGGCAGTGTGAAGAGGCAGGTCCCAAGTTTACCTCAACCAGACAGGACTTGAACCTATACTATTGACATTATTCTAAACCATAAAGTAACCACCTAGTCAAATTAAGTAATGCACTCCCCCCAGAAAATAGAATATGTGACATAAAATCACAAAACATGATTTTTGCACAGACTGTCTAAATATTAACTGATATTTAGTTTTTTTCTGTTGTTAGTTTTTCTACTGAGCAGTCAGACATAGATTGCAATCAGACTGTTTTTACAAAATTCTCTCATCAGTAGCTTCATGAAGTTTTTTCTCTAATTACATTGGAGGTGGCAAAATGCGCACAAATTCTTGATGCTGAATAAAAATTTTCTATTGTCATGCACCTGATACCAAGATGTTGAATGAGTTAGCTGACCTCAAAGATCTGATACCTTCTTATCTAACCGTGTCAAAATAATTGGCTCATCAGGCTGGCCATCAGCAAATATGATACTGTATTAATTTCTGCTTAACAAGTGGCTTCTTAAATTACAGGATCCATGTAATAAATACATTTCAAGACTCTAAAATTTTCTTCCAATTTTCTTACAACACACTGAAGATATACTCATCATGGAATAAATTGAACAATAAATGATTATGCAATATTTTACCAAAAGTTTGACCATAACCAATCAAATATGCCTTTTCTTTTGAATGATTTGTTTTTGTTTCAATACTTGAAATCAAATACACGTGAACATTTTTATTTGCTCTCATTTCTTCTTATGTAGGAAGTGCTTATATACATGGTAGAAGCAACCTGACTCATTATGTAACAGCACTAGCCGCAATAGCTTCTTGTATTGATCATATTCATACACTGATCTTTTATCCTGATTGAGCAGCCAAATTTGTCCCAATACAGCTAAAGCTTGACTATTGAAAGCAATATATAGAACTGAATTTTCATCTGTTTTTAGTAAAACCCAATTTGCATAATACCATGGCTCACAAACTATATACCCAACCCATGGCATTTTCCAAGCCGTGACAGAGTGCAAAAGCCATATTAGGCTGGTTAGAAGACCTAACTCAGTACTCCAACACAATAACCAAACTCCCCACTTTGTTACCTCCTCTAAATCTTACCCATTACACCCTGTCAAGTTATTATGAAGGCCAACAGTGTGGTGACATTCATTTCAAGGCAATTTGAGTAGATGTCTTGCAGTACTTATACAAAGCCTTGGTCAGACCTCACCTGGAGTATAATATATACTCTTCGACACCTTATATAAGAAAGGATGTAATTGCCAAAGATGAGTGCAACTGAGGTTCGCCAGATTAATTTATGGAATGGCAGGCTTGTCTCATGGGAGAGACAAGAAGTGCTCATGCCCGAAATGTCGATTCTCCTGCTCCTTGGATGCTGCCTGACCTGCTGCGCTTTTCCAGCAACACATTTTCAGTTCATGGGAGAGAGCAACAAATTGGCCAAAACAATTGGCAGGCCTGAGGTTTGGGAGCTGTTTAGAATTCAGCGAAGGAGGACAAAGGAATGAATTAAGCAGGGGAATGTAGAATATGAGAAAAGTTAGCAGGGAACAGACAAATTTAATCTAAGAAATTTCATAAGTATGTGATGAGAAGAAGATTAGAAATATTCCTTACAGTTAGAAGAGGGAAAATTATAATGAATAACAAAGAAATTACAGAGCAATTAAAGTGTTCCCCCCCCCACCCAAATCCCACCCTTCATCTCCTGCTAACCCCACTGTATGCGAGCTATACAGTTTCAGATAATCTGTGCCATTCTACCACTCTTCTGTGCACCCAGACCACCTATGGTACCCCATGCCCCCTCTATGCTAGAATTACCTTAACCTCTCCAATCATCCCTGCTCTCCCATGCAATATGTTTCTCCCACAGTCATTCATAAGTATACAATATATATGTTCCTCAGAAGCCATGCAATAGTAATGGAGGTTATTTTTAAATAATTAAAAACACAAAACTTTTAACAATCTAAGAAAATGCTGAAAGCAAATGCAATATCATGGACAAAACATACCAAAGGAAAAGTATAATCCTTTAAGTGCCAATTAGGTTTGTAAACAGACAAGAAATCACATCAGATTACATACTTTGTTATTACAGGCTCATTAAACTTTCAGTAGGTTTCAAACCACATGTTGAGTGAAGCTTTTGAAAACCAAGCCAAACATTCAAAACATAGCATCTGTCAAAATAAGACATTCTAGCTCCATTGACTGAACAGATGACAATTTCCATTTCAATACATTGTCAATCAGTAGAGGGTGACCAGGTTCAGAATTTTTTTTTCTCCCTTCATCAACAAAGTATTGGAGAGGATTCTGAGAGACAGGATTTATGATTACTTGGAAAACGATAATTTGATTAGAGATAGTAAGCATAGCTTTGTGAGGGCAGGTCAGACCTCACAAACCTTACTGAATTCTTTGAAGTGGTGACAAAACACATTGAAGGTAGAGCAGTGGATGTGGTATACATGGATTTTAGCAAGCTATTTGATAAGGTTCTCCATGGTAGGCTCAATCAGAAAATAAGGAGGCATGGGATATGGGGAAATTTGGCTGTCTGTATATAGAATTGGCAGGCACATAGAAGGCAGAGGCTGATGGTCGATGGAAAGTATTCAGCCTGGAGTTCGGTAACCAGTGGTGTTCTGCGGGGATCAGTTATGGGACCTCTGCTCTGTGATTTTTTTATAAATGACTTGGATGAGGAAGTGGAAGGTGGGTTAGTACGTTTGCTGATGACACGAAGGTTGGTTGTCTTGTGGATGGTGTGGAGGGCTGTTGTAGGTTACAATGAGACATTGATAGGATGCAGAACTGCGCTGATAAGTAGCAGATGGCGTTCAACCTGGAAAAGTGTGAAGTGATTCACTTTAGAAGGTCGAATTTGAATGCAGAATACAGGATTAAAGGAAGGATTCTTATCAGTGTGGAGGAACAGAGGGATCTTGGAGTCCATGTCCATAGATCCCTCAAATTTGCCTCCCAGGTTGATAAGGTGGTTAAGAAGGCATATGGTGTGTTGGCTTTCATTATCAGGGGGATTGCATTTAAGAGCTACGAGGTTATGCTGCAACTCTATAGATTCCTGGTTAGACCACACTAGGAATATTGTGTTCAGTTCTGGTCGCTTCATTATAGGAAGGATGTGGAAGCTTTAGAGAGGGTGCAGAGGAGATTTACCAGGATGCTGCCTGGACTGGAAGGCATGTCTTATGAAGAAAGGTTGAGGGAGCTAGGGCTTTTTTCATTGGATCTAATCCGGCTGAAATGGCTATCACAAGGGAAATCATTTTAAGGTGAGTGAAGGAAGGTTTAAGGGAGATATTAGAGTTCGGTTCTTTACTCAGAGTGGTGGGTGTGTGGAATTCACTGCCAGCAGTGGTAGTAGAGTCAGATACATTAGGGACATTTAAGCAACTCTTGGATAGGCATGTGAAAGTTAGTACAATGAAGAGTACATGTGTTAGTCTGATCTTAGAGTAGGATAGAAGACCAGCACAACATCGAGGGCTAAAGGGCCTGTATTGTGCTGTGCTGTTCTATGTTCTAACAAGTTATTTTAAAAATCGGCCAGACAAGATAAATTACATTAGTAGACGTATTTTTATATTTTTTTTCTCTGCATTATGGTACTTTCTCCATTAGAAGATTACAGTTATGGATATAATGCTGAGAAATGGAAGGGTCAACATACTGATAAAGGACAGATCCCTAAGATGAATTCTGGCATTAAAAACTCATCTGCACTACATAACAACAGCTAATTGCAACATTTGAAGATGTAATAATGTTTCCAATTCCTCAGCTAGTTTTCCATTTTCTTGAAAAATTCTCAAACCTGGCAAACTTTGAAAAATTCTCAAACTTGGCAAAACCCTACATCTTCAGATGAAAATACTGAGGGAAGAAATCCAATCCATGTCCTCCATTTTAAAATAGGCAACTGAACCTCAGCCAGGGTGGTATCCATTTTGCATCTAGAAATTCTATACCCACAAAAGTACCATTGAAAAATGGTTTGGGGTTTGGAATGCAGAGGAAAATCAGAGTTCCTCCTCAGAAGATTCAGTATAATAATTCACACACCAAAATGCATTTCTGCACCTAAGCACAAATTTTGCTCACATTCTTTGTAATAACTATTAAAAATGTTTCAGTAAAAATATTTAATAAAAATTAGCCAAATATTTATGTAGTCACAAAATTGACACCACTACAATATTTGAAACAAAACTGAACCATTTGAAATGTAACTGAAACATTTGAAACGTAACAAACCTTCAGAATATTTACAACTGTTCAGTTCATAGTTTGATTGAAGTGTATATCGTCTGTATTGAAAATATAATTAAATACAGTCTGAGGAAAGAGACATCACTAGCAAGACCAATATTTGTTTTCCACATATAATTGACCTTCAGAAAATGTTAGTAGCCTTCTTTTGAAATCACTACCATTCTTATTGTAAAGGCATTCCCTCAGTACTGTTAGGAAGGCAGTCCAATGTATTGACCTTACAACGATGAAATAACAGCAATACGTTGCTGGGAAACCATCAGCAAGAATCTCCATTAAGAACACAACTTTGGAAAATTGATTATTTTAATCAATCCAAACTTCAATCCTAATTTGAACCTTTTTGTACAGAAATTAATGTGCATAGTTTTGGAAGGATGATTTTCTTTGACTACAAGTTTTGACTTGTAAATAACCTTATTGATATTTCTTTGTCTCCAAGAAGCATGAGTGAACATTATATGTTTTTTTCAAATTTTGTTGATTTTGATATGAGAACTTGTTGGTTGGCATAGACTTGGTGAGCTCAAGGTTAAATGCTGTATAACCCTAACTTGTGGGATTTTTTCACGTTACTCTTGTTTTTGATTTAAAGTTTCAAGATGCCATCCGTTTTTCAACTTTAAATGTCAAACAAGTTTTGGCATTCATGCTAAAAGAGCTTTTAATAGTACCTATTGGATAAGAGAACGTTACCACAAATCAAGAATTATTTGTGTGTTCTAAAGCAAAGGGATGATCAGGTTATTTGCAGTTATTCTGTGTGAATATTTTAGTTAAGTCCAAGGTTAAATCCTAAACATCTAACAGATTTAGTTTGAATAAATCCAATGTTAATGTTTAGATTTACAAGCTAAATAGGCTACATAATTAGGGAGCCAATCCTTATTTCGGATTACTTAACCAGACCAAAGGTTACATCATTCTCCTCTTGCAGCTAAGAGAACTGTCCTATAGTATGTGGAAAATAACTGAGGAAAAAAAAGCTCAGGTCACTACCTTCAGTGGGCACTGTCCTCCTCCTTTGAATGATGTTATCCTCCACATACCAGGCTCTTCACTGACCTCCAATCTGAACATATCTTTTAAACAAAGTTGTATGATTTAATTTCATACATGCATGCTTTACTGCTGCTTTTTGGGTGAATTTATAGATTTCTGAAAGAGGATGAATCATGTGGCTTACCTTAATTATGCACTGAAAATGTGTTAAAGGGACAATGTCCCTGTGTTTTTCCCCTCATTGGATGACAGGACTTTGGTATGTGATGGATAATATTCAGAGAATGGAGAAGACCCTACCGAAGGTAGGTAAAGCTGACTTTTCAGTCATAAATTAGATTTTTGAATTAGACAATGTGTAGAGATTTGAGCAGACACATTTTATTACTATTCACATAGTTGGTAAAATGTGTATAATTTCATTATTGTTTGTGTTATTTCATTATCACGTACTAATAATGTCCATTCCTTCAAGTAGTTATAGATTTCCTCATCCATTAGTTTGTAGTGCATGCCTCATTATGCAGACCAAGGTTCCCTCTAAGTATTCAAGTGGATTAAAAAATAAATCAACATGTTAATGATTGGAGAAGCCAATCATAAATTCAATAATAACATTTCCTTTATGTGTGCATTACAAATTACCAATCCAAAATTACTCATGTAAGAGAGAGCTTTTCTTTAAAAATGCCACAGCTAATTTAGAGGGAACATTGATGCAGACTGTGTTGCATGGTATTGACATCCTTGATGCATGTTTGAAATTTGTTGTTATCCTTTAAGGCATGATAGGTGGCTACCCACAGGGCATGCCACCATTACAAGGCCCAGTTGATGGCATGGCCAGCTTGGGCAGCATGCAGCCACTTCACCCTGGGGTGCCTCCACCACCCCACCTTCCCCCAGGCATTCAACCATTGGGTAAGAATATCATTACTAGATCATTATCATGTTTGTAATGTTTCATCCTGCTTTAAACAGCCATTGATACTAATTGTGTACAGTTCAGCAAGAGATTATTAGAGAAATGTTATAATTATGCCATTCACTGTAGTTTTATTATAAAATTGGGGAAAATCAACTACATTGAAAATTTTGTAGATTGAATAATTTATTCTAATTTCTCAGTATATTTTTCATTTTGAAAGTAATGATGCATTTTTTGACCTAATTGCCATGTTCTGATCTGTTCTGCTGAAATAAATGTAAAGAATTTTAGTGGTGAACATTCCACTGATTTCTTTAGTATAAGAAGGCAATTACTTTCTATCAAATTGTTATTCTGAATGTAAGATGTTCTCCAAACAAATGACTTTCTATAACTTATTCACAAACAATACTGAATGACAACCAGGATTTTACTTATAGCAATGACCGAGGAGAACCAGTGGATGTGACGTATTTTATTTTCAAATGTCTATTGATAAGGTCACAGGAGGCTAGTGAATAAAATTAGAGCATGTGGGATTGAGGGAGAATAGATGAGCAAGGACTATGAATGGGTTAAAGAAAGAGAGCAGAGTGTAGGAATTAAGGGATCATTCTCAACCTGGTAGGCCGTTACTAGTGGGATACCACAAGTTAGTGCTAGGTTACAACTGTTCATAAGTTATATGAATGATTTGGATATGGGTACTAATTGTTGTATTTCCAAATTTGTTGAGGACCCCTAACTGGACTGGAACTGTAAGTTCTGAGAAGGTACAAGGAGCCTTCAAGAGGACTTAGATGGGTTAAATGAATAGGCTAGAACATGGCAAATGGATATAATGCAAATCAGCATAAGCAAATAGTGCAAGAAATTTCCTTTGGCAAAGAAAATGAAAAGGTAGAATATTTCTTAAATGGTGAGATGCTGCAAGTGCAAATGTCCAGGTGTCAGATCGCTTGGTGGGAGAGCATTTCAGTGGTAGTGATCACAACTCCTGGACCTTTATTATACACTTGGAGAGGGATAGGAGCAGATGGTATGAGAAAGTATTTAATTGGCGGAGGGGGAAATTACAATGCTATTTGGCAGGAACTTGGGCACCTAAAGTGTGAATAGATATTCTCCAGGAAATGCACAACAGAAATGTAGAGGTTGTTTAAGAAGCATTTGCTGATAGTGCTGAACAGGTTTGTCCCACTGAGACAAGGAAGGGATGGTAAGTTGAAAGTACCTTGGTTAACAAAGGATGTGGAACATCTAGTCAAGAGGAAGAAGAAAACTTACTTAAGGTTGAGGAGGCTCTAGAGGGTTACAAGTTAGCCAGAAAGGAATGAAGAATGTACTTGGTCAGCATGACAAAGCTTTAGCAGGTCGGATTAAGGAAACCCGAAGACATTCTACACTTGCTTGAAGAGCAAGAGGAAGGCCAGAGTAAGGGTAGGGCCAATCAGTGACAGTGGAGGGAACTTAACACCTGTAGTCAGAAGAGGTAAGGGAGGTCCTTAATGAATACTTTGTTTCAGAATTCACTATTGAGAAAGACCTTCATGTTTCAGAGGACAGCATAAAACAGACAGATATGCTTGAATAGGTTGACGTTAAAAAAGATGTGCTGAAAATTTTGAAAATCATAAGGACAGATAAATCCCCTGGGCCAGATGAGATATATCCGAGATTACTACAGGAAGCAAGGGAAGAGATTGCTACACTTTGGCAATGATTTTTGCATTCTCGCTGTACACTGGAGTAGTGCCAGATGATTAGAGGGTGGCAAATATTAATCCCTTATTCAAGAAAGGGATTAGGGATAATCCTGGGAATTACAGACCAATCAGTTTCTTGTCTGTGGTGTGTAAAGTATTGGAGACGATTCTGAGAGACAGTATTTATGATTACTTGGAAAACCATAGTTTGATTAGCGACAGGCAGCATGGATTTGTGAGAGACAGGTCATGCCTTATAGACCTTACTGAATTCTTTGAGGTGGTGACAAATCAAATTGTTGAAGCTAGAGATGTGGATGTGGTGTACATGGATTTTAGCAAGACATTTGATAGGGTTGCCCATGATAGGTATATTCGGAAAGTAAGGAGGCATGGGATACAGGGAAATTTGACTGTCTGGATACAGAATTGGCTGACCAACAGAAGATAGAGGCTGGTGCTAGATGGAATCATTTTGGAAGGTCAAATTTGAATGCAGAATACAGGGCTAAAAGCAGGAGTCTTGGCAACTTGGAGGAACAGAGGGTTCTTGGACTGCATGGCTATAGATCCCTCAAAGTTGCTACCCAAATTGATAGGATTGTCAAGAAAGCATGTGATCTGTTGGCCTTCATTAGCAGGGGATTAAGTTTAAGAGTTGTGAAGTTATGCTGCAGCTCTGTAGAGCCCTGGTTAGCCCACACTTAGAATATTGTGTCCAGTTCTGGTCACCTCATTATAGGAAGGATGTGCAAGTTTTAGAGAGGGTGCACAGGAGATTTACCAGGATGCTGTCTGGACTGGAGGGCATGGCTTATGAGGAAAGGTTGAGGGAGCTAGGGCTTTTAACATTGGAGCGAAGAAGGATGACAGGTGACTTGATAGACATGTACAAGATGCTGAGAGGCATATTAGAGTGGATGGCCAAAGACTTTCTCATGGTGGAAATGGCTATCACAAGGGGACATAATTTTAAGGTGAGTGGAGGAAGATTTAAGGAAGATAGGTTCTTTACTCAGGGAGTGCCAGCAGTGGTAGTGGAGTTAGATACATTAGGAACATTTAAGCGACTCTTGGATAGGCACATGGAAGATAGTGGAATGAAGGATATGTAGGTTAGTCCGATCTTACAGTAGGATAAAAGGCCGGCACACATTGAGAGCTGAAGGACCAGTACTGTGCTGTTCTGTTCTATGATGTCCAAAGAGATCCATAGCAGGAGGATTAAAATACAGGAGCAGGAATGTCTTGCTGCAGGGCCTTGGTGAGGCTATACCTTGAGTATTGTGTACAGTTTTAACCTCCTTACCTGAAGAGGGATATTCTGGCTATAGAAGAAATGCAACCAAAGTTTACCACAGTGATTCCTGGAATGGCAAGACTGATGATTGAAGAGATACTGGATCAGTTAGGACTGTATTCACTGAAGTTTAGAAGAATGAGGAAACTCAAAGAAACCTCTAAAATTCTAACAAGTCTAGACAAAATAAGTGCAGGAAAAATGTTCAAGATGATGGGTAGTCCAGAACCCAGGGACACAGTTTAAGGCTAGAGGATAAGCCATTTAGGACTGAGATGAGGAGAAATTTCTTCATCCAAAGAGTGGTGAGTCTGTAGAATTCTCTGCCATAGAAAATGGTTGAGGCCAAAACATTGAATGTTTTCAAGAAGGAATTATACATAGTTCTTGGAGCTGAAGGGTATAGAGAGTGTGCGACACCAGGTTCTGTGTTGGATGATCAGCCATGATCATATTGAATTGCAGCACAGACTCAAAGGATTGAAATGTGTATTCCTGCTCCTATTTTCCATGTTTCTAAAAATATTGAGAAAACTGGGTCTGTATTTCTGAGAGTTTTGAAGAATGAGAGGTTACCTAACTGAAATTTACAAAATTTGTATTGGGCATGACAGAGTCCACATAGATAGAATATTTCCCCTAATAAAAACAAAGTGCCAGAGAAACTCAGCAGATGTGGTAGCATCTATCTATAGAGAAACACAGGTAATGTTTTGAGTCCAAGCAATTAATGATAGGTTTGACTTTTAGCTCTGGTGCTGCAACTAGCTTACAGCAATCATGCCTTGCTTCCTGTGCTAGAATTGATATTCTACAGATTTTGGTTACACTTAGAGTCATTACAGCACAGAAGATCGTATGTCGCATCGTGTTCATGGCAGCTCCTTATTGAGTAGTTCAATCAGTCTCAATCCCAGCCTCTGTCTCCATAGATCTATAGTTTGCTTCTGTCAAGTGCCCATCCAATTTTTATTTTGAAATCGTACATCAACTCTGCTACTGGTATCTTTAGAAACAGTGAGTTCCAGATCAATGCATAAAATGTTCTTTCTCACTCACTCTGTATTGGTCAGTCATAATCTTTAATCTAGCACTCCTAGTCCTTGGGCTGTCCACTAATGGGAACAATGTTATTTTTGTCTTGCTTATCTAACCTTGTCATGAACCTGTGCATCGCTATCAAATTTCTCCTCGATATCCTTTTGTTTTAAACAAAAACAACCTAAGCTTCTCCAACTTAACCTTCGAGATAAAGATCTTGCAAGGACCTAGAATTGGGAGATCAGAACCTGGAAATGTTTCTAGTTAGATTTAAGCAAGTTCAATGGCCACAAACAGAAAAGTAGGTGATAGAGGAAGAAGCATAAGTGGTTTGGAGTACTGTAGAATATATCAAATTTCAGGATAACATAAACAAAAACAGAAGTTGCTGGAAAAGCTCAGCAGGCCTGGCAGCATCTGTGGAGAGAAATCAAATTTATCGTTTCGGGTCCAGTGACCCTTCTTCAGAACTGATGCTAAATGTTGGTTTATAAGCAGAGAATTGGCTGGGGAGAGAGGCTAAGGAGGAAACAATACGTAGGGATAGAGCCCAAAGAGAGAGAACAGTTGGACAGACAAAGGAGTTGATAACGATCTGGCTGGGAGGGTGAATAGATTAATGGAGACTTAGGAGCTAACAATAGGTAGTGTATAATGGCAGACTGTGATAACAAAGCCTGGTGTGTGGATTAGGGGGCTAGGACATGGGGTAGTTCATGCCCTAAAATTGTTGAACTCAATATTGAGTCCAGAGGGCTGCAGGGTCACCAAGCATAGACTGGGTGACTGCTTCACAGAACATCTACATTTTGCCCACAAAAAAGACCCTGAGCTTCCAGTTACCTGCCACTTTAACACACCACCTTGTTCCGTGGTCAACATCTCTGTCTCAGGCTTCCTACAATGCTCCAGTGAAGCTCAGCTCAAGCAGGAAGAACAAAACCTTATTTTCTGTTGCTGCTTTTCGAATTAGAGTCATAGAGTAATAGAGATGTACAGTACGGAAACAGATCCCTCGGTCCAACTCGTCCATGCTGACCAGATATCCTAAACTAATCTAATCCCATTTGCCAGCACTTAGCATCTATTCCCCTAAACCCTTCCTATTGGTATCCCCATCGAAATGCCTTTTAAATGTTGCCAGCCTGCACCACTTCCTCTGTAAGCTCATTCTATACACACACCACCCTCTGCTTGAAAGTTTTGCCCCTTGGGTCCCTTTTAAATCTTTCCCCTCTCACCTATATGCTCTAGATTTGGACTTCCTCACCACACTTGCCTATTTACCCTATCCATGCCCCTCATGATTTTATAAACCTCTATAATGTCACCTCTGAACCTCTGGAGCTCCAAGGAAAACAGACCCAACCTATTCAGTCTCTCTCCATAGCTCAAAACCTCTAATCCTGGCAACATCCTTATAAATGTTTTATGAACCCTTTCAAGTTTCACAACATCCTTCCAATAGGAGGGAGACCAGAATTGCATACAATATTCCAAAAGTGGCCTAATCAATGTCCTGTACAGTTGCAACATCCCTTCACAACTCCTATACTCTGACCAATAAAGTAAAGCATACCTATCCTATCTACCTGCAATTCGACTTTCAAGGAACTATTGCTACAGTTTATATGTTGTAGCTACAGACACAACTGTTTGGAAATGAGTTCCAGGATCTTGACTCAGCAACACTGAAGGAAGTTCCATACACTTCCAAATAATGATGGTGAGTACCTTGGAGGGGAAGCTGAAGAAGCTCAGCAGAACTTGTCAGCATCTATGGAAAGAGACACGTTAATATTTTGAGTTTGGTGTGACTCTTCAGAATCAGCAGTTTTGAGGTCAGCAGCTGTGACCCCCAAGTGGAACCCAAACTTAACATTGGTGAGCAAGTTACTACTAAGCAAGTGCTCATTGATCGCACTGTTGTTACCCCTTTCCTTCAATTTATTGATGATCGAGAGAACACTGAGGGGCAGTAATTGGCATGATTGATTTATCCTCCTTTTTGTGTACAGAACATATCTTGGCAATTTTCCACATTGTCGGGTAGATGCCAGTATTGTTGCTCATTGAACCAGGGTTGATTCCCAGCTGATGCTGATGGTAGAATGGGAGATTTGCAGGACCGTGATGTTGCAGATTGTGTTGGAAGTACTGTGTAATTATGCTGCTGCTGATTGCCCACAGTTCTTTGTAAATTCCAAAATAAGCTGTTGCAACTATTTAAAATCTATCCATTTAACATGGGGATAGTGCCACACAACACTTTGGCAGGTGTTGGTCAAGAGTGGTGCTGTCAAACTACTTTTGATAATGGGCATTGAAGTTCCGCACCTAGAGTATATTCCGCGCTCTTGCCATCCTGTGTTCAACATGGTGGAGTACTGATTCATCTACTGTGGTGGGGTGTTAAGTGATAATCAGGAGGTTTACATGTCCATGTTTGACCTGATGCCATGAGACTTCATGTGGTCCCAAGTCAACGTTGAGGACCCATAGGGCAACTTCCTCCTGTCTACATACTACTGTGTCCAGTCAGTTAGACAGAACATAATGAGGGATTGTGATGTTATTTTCTGGAACATGGTGTTTAAGGTTTGAGTTTGAGGCTGATTGTCGTGCTATTACTTGACTAGCCTGTGAGATCACTCTCCCAGTTTTGGTACTAGCTCCTGGATGTTAGTAAGTAAACCTTTGCAGAGTCGACAGACTGAGTTTGCCATTGTTGTTTCCTGTATCTAGGTCAGTGCCAAGTGGTCCATCTGGTTTCATTTTGTTTTTAGACTTTTTGGTAGTTAGGAGCGACATTAAGTGGGTCTAGAGTCATATGTAGACCAGGCCAAATAAAGACGGATATGGATAGACCAAATCGGTTTTTTCAACAATTGACACTAGTCAAAAGGGACATATCAGGTAAGCGCCTCTTCTTTTTTACTTTGTAATAAGGGGACGAGCAGGGATGGCAGTGCAGGGAGGGCAATGTTCCTCCTTCATGAAGTTTGAGGTGAGGGACGCCATTAGTGTCCCATCCAAGTACATCTGCAGGAAGTGCACCCAACTCTTGCTCCTCCAAGACCATGTTAGGGGACTGGAGCGGGAGCTGGATGAACTTCGGATCATTCGGGAGGCAGAGACTGTGATAGATAAGAGGTACAGGGAACTAGTTACTCCTAGGCATGAAGAAAGCTGGGTGACTGTTCAAAGGGAGAAAATACAGTCAGTGGAGGGATCCCCTGTGGTTGTTCCCCTGAAAAACATGTATACCGTTTTGAATACTGTTGAGGGGGATGACTTACCAGGGGTATGCAGTGGGTCAGTTCTCTGGCACAGAGCCTGTCCCTGTTGAACAGAAGGGAAGGAGGGAAATGAGGAGAGTGTTAATCACTGGGGACTCAATAGTAGAGGCTCAGATAGAAGGTTTGTTGGGAACGAATGAGACTCTAAGTTGGTGTGTTGCCTCCCAAGTGCCAGGGTCCGTGATGTCTCGGATCATATCTTCGGGGTCCTGAAGGGAGAGGGTGTCAAGCCCCAAGTCATTGTCCATGAAAGTACAAACGACATAGGTAGAAAGAGGGATAGGGATGTAAGGCAGGATTTCAGGGAGCTAGGGTGGAAGCTGAGAGCTAGAACGAACAGAGTTGTTATCTCTGGTTTGTTACCAGTGCCACGTGATAGCGAGGCAAGGAATAGGGAGAGATATCAGCTGAACACGTGGCTGCAATGATGGTGCAGGAGGGAGGGTTTCAGGTTCTTGGATAATTGGGTCTCATTCTGGGGAAGGTGGGACTTGTACAAACAGGACGGTCTTCACTTGAACCAAAGGGGTACTAATATCCTGGGTGGGAAACTTGCTGGTTCTATTCAGGTGGGTTTAAACTCACTCAGCAGGGGGATGGGAACTGGAGGTGTAGTTGCAGTGCACAGGAGAATGAGAGTAGGAAGGACTGGGACAGGATTTCAGGGTCACAGGAATGTCCTGGCAGACAGTGAAGTGGTTTGAAGTGTGTTTACTTCAATGCCAGAAGTATCTGAAATACCTGGGACTTCGATGTTGTGGCCATTTCGGAAACATGGATAGAGCAGGGTGAGGAATGGATGTTGCAGGTTCCACAGTTTAGATCTTTCAATAAGAACAGTCAAGGCGGTAAAAGAGGGGGAGGCGTGACCTTGTTAGTCAAAGATAGTATAACGGTGGCTGAGAGAACTTTTGATGAACACTCGTCTACTGAGGTAGTGTGGGCTGAGGTTAGAAACAGGAGAGGAGAGGTCACACTGCTTGGAGATTTTTATAGGCCTCCACAGAGTTCTAGGGAGGTGGAAGAGAGGATTAGCAAAATTATTCTGGGTAGGAGTGAAAGAAACAGGGTGGTCATTATGGGGGACTTTAACTTCCCCAACATTGACTGGAAATGCTATAACTCTAGTACGTCGAATGGATCAGTTTTTGTCCAATGTGTACAGGAGGGTTTCCTGACACAGTATGTCAAAGGGTTGACAAGAGTGAAGGCCACACTGGATCACAGGTGTTTGATTTAATTGTAGGTGAGCACTTTGCAGAGAGTGACCATAATTCAGTTACGCTTAGATTACCGATGGAAAGGGATAGGTACATGCCACAGGTCAAGAGTTATCGATGGGGCAAGGGCAATTATAATGCGATTAGGCAAGAATTAGGATGCATAGAATGGAGTAACAAAATGCAGGGGATGCAGACAATGGAAATGTGGAGCTGTTTTAAGGAACAGATATTGAGTGTCCTTGGTAGGTATGTCTCTGTCAGGCAGGGAGGAAGTGATAAAGTAAGGGAACCGTGGTTTACTATAGAAATTGCACCTCTTATTAAGCAGAAGAAGGAGGCTTATGTGTTGATGAGGCAAGATGGTTCAGATGGGGCGATGGAGAGTTACAGATCAGCTAGGAAGGATTTAAAGAGAGAGTTAAGAGCAAAGAGAGGACACGAGCAGTCTTCAGCACATAGAATAAAGGAGAACCCTAAAGCTTTCTATAGGTATGTGAGGAATAAAGATGATTAGGGTAGGAATAGGGCCAGTCAAAGACAGAAGTGGGAAGTTGAGTGTGAACCCTGTGGAGATTGGAGAGGTGCTAAACGAACATTTCTCATTGGTTTTCACTCAGGAAAAGGAGAATATTGTAGAGGAGAAGAATGAGGTATGAGATTTTAGACTAGAAAGGATCGAGGTTAGTTACGAACAGGTGTTATCAATTCTAGAAGGAGTGAATGTAGACAAGCCCCCTGGGCCGGATGGGATTTATCAGAGGATTCTCTGGGAAGCTAGGGAGGAGAGAGCAGAGCCTTTGGCTTTGATATTTGAGTCATCATTGTCTACAGGTTTGGTACCAGAGGACTGGAGGATTGGAAATGTTGTGCCCTTGTTCAAGAAAGGCAGTAGAGATGATCCAGGTAATTATAGACCAGTGAGCCTTACTTCTGTTGTAGGAAAGGATTATAAGAGATAAGATTTATAATCATCTAGCAAGCAACAATTTGATTTCAGATAGTCAACATGGTTTCACAAAGGACAGATTGTGTCTCACAAACCTCATTGAGTTTTTTAAGAAGGTGACCAAGTGTGTAGATGAGGGTAGGGCAGTTGACATGGTATAAATTGACTTCAGTAAAGCTTTTGATAAGGTTCCACATGGTAGGCTGTTGGAGAAATTGCAGAGGCATAGAATTGAGGCTGATTTAGCAGTTTGGATTAGAAACTGGCTTTCTGAAAGAAGGCAGCGATTGGTGGTTGATGGAAAATATGCAGCCTGGAGTTCGGTTACAAGGATCTGTTTTGTGACCACTGCTGTTTGTCATTTTTATAAATGACTTGGATGCAGGCACAGGTGGATGGATTAGTAAATTTGCAGACGGCACTAAAGTTGGTGGAGTAGTGTGGAAGAATGGGCACTGCTGCCTCACAGCGCCGGAAACCCGGGTTCAATTCTCGCCTCAGGCGACTGATGTGAGGAGTTTGTACGTTCTCTCCGTGTCTGCGTGGGTTTCCTCCGGATGCTCCGGTTTCCTCCCACAGTCCAAAGATGTGCAGGTTAGGTGAATTGGCCATGCTAAATTGCCCATAGTGTTAGGTAACGGGTATGGGTGGGTTGCGCTTCGGCGGGTCGGTGTGGACTTGTTGGGCCGAAGGGCCTGTTTCCACACTGTAATCTAATCTAATCTAAAAAAGAATGTTACAGGTTGCAGGGGGACTTGGATAAACTGTAGAATTGGGCTGAGAGGTGGCAAATGGAGTTCAATGCAGCTAAATGTGTGGTGATGCACTTTGGGAAGCATATCAGGAAGGTAGAGTACTGGGTCAATGGAAAGATTCTTGGTAGTGTGGATGTGCAGAGGGATCTTGGAGTCCATGTCCACAGATCCCTGAAAGTTGCCATCCAGGTGGATAGTGCTGTTCAGAAGGCATACGGTGTGTTAGACAATAGACAGTAGGTGCAGGAGTAGGCCATTCTGCCCTTCGAGCCTGCACCACCATTCAATATGATCATGGCTGATCATCCGTAATCAGTAACCTGTTCCTGCCTTATCTCCATAACCCTTGATTCCAAAATCCTTGAGAGCTCTATCCAACTCTTTCTTAAATGAATCCAGAGATTGGGCCTCCACTGCCCTCTGGGGTAGAGCATTCCACACAGCCACCACTCTCTGGGTGAAGACGTTTCTCCTCATCTCTGTCCTAAATGGTCTACCACGTATTTTTAAGCTGTGTCCTCTGGTTCAGCACTCACCCATCAGCGGAAACATGTTTCCTGCCTCCAGAGTGTCCAATCCTTTAATAATCTTATATGTCTCAATCAGATCCCCTCTCAGTCTTCTAAACTCAAGGGTATACAAGCCCAGTCGCTCCAGTCTTTCAGCGTAAGGTAATCCCGCCATTCCAGGAATTGACCTCGTGAACCTACGCTGCACTCCCTGAATAGCCAGAATGTCTTTCCTCAAATTTGGAGACCAGAACTGCACACAGTACTCCAGGTGTGGTCTCATCAGGGCCCTGTACAGCTGCAGAAGAACCTCTTAGCTTCTATACTCAATCTCTCTTGTTATGAAGGCCAGAATGCTATTAGCCTTCTTCACTACCTGCTGTACCTGCATGCTTACCTTCATTGACTGGTGTACAAGAATGCCCAGATATCTCTGTACTGCCCCTTTACCTAAATTGATTCCATTTAGGTAGTAATCTGCCTTCCTGTTCTTGCCACCAAAGTGGATAACCAAAGTGGCCATGCATCTGACCACTCACCTAACTTGTTCAGGTCACCCTGTAATCTCCAAACATCCTCATCACATTTCACCCTGCCACCCAGCTTAGTATCATCAGCAACTTTGCTAATTTTATTACTAATACCATCTTCTATATCATTAACATATATTGTAAAAAGCTGCGGTCCCAGTACTGATCCCTGCGGTACCCCACTGGTCACTGTCTGCCATTCAGAAATGGAGCCGTTTATCACTACTCTTTGTTTCCTATCAGCCAACCAACTTTAAATCCAAGTTAGTACTTTGCCCTAAATACCATGTGCCCTAATTTTGCTCACTAACCTCCTATGTGGGACTTTATCAAAAGCTTTCTGAAAGTCCAGGTACACTACATCTACTGGATCTCCCTCGTCCATCTTCAGAGTTACATCCTCAAAAAATTCCAGAAGATTAGTCAAGCATGATTTCCCCTTCATAAATCCATGCTGACTCTGACCTATCCTGTTACTACTATTACTTGGGTTTCATTTGTAGAGGGGTTGAGTTCTGGAGCCGCAATGTCATGCTGCAACTGTACAAAACGCTGGTGCGGCCACACTTGGAATATTGTGTACAGTTCTAGTAGCCATATTTTGGGGAGGGTGTGGAAGTATTGGAAAAGGTGCAGAGGAGATTTACCGGGATGTTGCCTGGTCTGGACGGAAGGTCTTATAGGAAAGGCTGAGAGACTTGAACCTGTTCTCATTGGCAAGAAGGCTAAGAGGGGATTTGATAGAGATGTACAAGATGATCAGAGGATTAGATAGGGTAGACAGTGAAAGTCTTTTTCCGAGAATGATGACATCAGTGTGTACGAGAGGGCATAACTACAAATTGAGGGATGATAGATTTAAGACAGATGTCAGAGGCAGTTTCTTTACACAGAGAGTAATGTAGTCACCTCAGCCACATTAGGGAGATTTAAACAATCCTTAGATAAGCACAAGAATGATTTTGGACAGTGTAGGGGGACGAGCTGAGAATAGCTCAGAGGTCGGCGCAACCTCGAGGGCCGAAGGGCCTGTTCTGCGCTGTATTGTTCTATGTTCTATGTTTCATGGTTATTATTAGATTTTCATTTTAATGTTCAATTCAAACTTCGCTGTCTGCCATGGTACGATTTGAACCCAGATGTTCAGAGATTACTTGCATCTCTGGATTACTAGTCCAGCAACAATACCACATTCTCCCTTTACAAATGCATGCTGGATCTCTTTGATGAATGCAAACTTGGCTTTTTTTTTCCCTGATTATTATCAACCTACAGTTTTAGGAATTATCTTGCAACCTTTGTTGAATGACAGTGTTACATTTGACATTCTCTGGCACCAGCTCCACATAGAGAAGATTGCAAGATGATAACATGTTCTTCCACTATCTTCATTCCCACCTCCTTTAGCAATCTGGGATGCAGGCTATCAAACCAAATGACGTATCCACTGTAAGCAGTGCCAGCCTTTCTCTTGCATATTGTCTGTGAATTTTCATCCAATCTTCTCCTTTCATTTCTGCATGTACTAATATTTTGGCAGCGCTTTCCTTCTTCATGAACACTGAAAGAAAATATTCATTATTGTCTTCTTTGTCCCTCAATGTGCCTTTATCTTTTGTGTTACTACCCAGCTTCTTCTTAGAGTGAAAGCTACCCTTAATCCTTTCAAGTATTCTCTAATATCCCATAAAGTTTACATATCTTTATCAGCATAGGTGGTTCTCTGTAGTCTTGACATGTTCAGTTGATTATTTTGCTCTACCACTTAACATGCAAAATAAACTTTAAGGTTTTGATGTTAAAGTTGCCAAGTTGCTGATTAAGTCAGGGGAGCACTTTCAGGGCACTCTTCTATGTAGTTGCTGTAAATATTTTCAGTATTTAAACAGCCAGCTACATCATTGATCCAGGCGTATTTTGTCAGTTGTGTTCTTTCAAGTATATGAAAGAGCATTCAATTTTCTATGGGTGCATCGTTTGACTTACAAGTGATGTCTTTATTGATTCTGTAATTGTAAAGATGGCTATGGCAGGAACTTTCAGCAGAAATGAATTAAAAGTGGTGCTAAAAATGCAACTTTACTTTAAACACTTTGAGGCTCAATGTTTTGAATCATTTAATTGTTACACTTGGTCTGAATTGTGATCTTTTAGTTTGGAAATTGTTTAAGTTGCTTGTCATTTTCCATCCATTTCAAAAGCAGATGAAGTAGCTTCAGATTAGAGTCTGTGGACAGAAGTTACATATTAAATCTGATATAAGCATGCTTTTTTGTAAATTTCCACATTGACAAAGGTTTAAGATCTGTGACAAAAATAGAAATTGCTGGAAAAGCTCAGCAGGTCTGGCAGCATCTGTGGAGAGAAATCAGAATTAACATTTCAAGTGATCCTTCCTCAGAATTCAATTCAAAATGTTAACTCTGATTTCCCTCCATAGGTGCTGTCAGACTTGCTGAGCTTTTCCAGCAATTTCTATTTCTGTCTCTGATTTACAGCATCCTCAGTTCTTTCGGTTTAAGATCTGTACTTCCTTACTGGTTTTTAAACAGGGCTACACAGTATTTAAGGAAGGTCGGGTAACTGACTCCTAGTGTTTACAGGTGTTGCTTTAGACCACTCTCTAGAGTCTTAGGAAGTTAGTTTAAACATTTTTTGTGCCCATGGAGAATCACTGGACCATTTAGCATCTCCCAATTAGGATTATATTGAAAACTCAACAGTTGAAGATGTGTGAAAGCCAATCCTTTACACTAAATACATTTTTACCACTGATTTTTTTTCTTCATCTAGTTAAAATTCAACTGGTAGGAAAATCAAGAACTAGTGGTTTTGGTCTCAGAATTGTGGAGTGTCAACAATTTTAGATTGAGTCAAGGAGAAATTTCTTTACTCAGAAAATTATCTGTCTTTTTAAATTCTCTGTCTCAGCATGCTGATGGTTCTTGGTTGTTGAGTGTGTTGAAAATTGAGATTAATGGATTTTTGAACTTCAAGGAATATGTGGTTAGGGTGGGAAGTTGGAGTTGTTAGAAATCAAACATGATCTATTGTAGGAACAGGCTTGAGGGATTGTGTGTCTTCTGCACACTCCTTCTGTGAAAAAAGAGTCATTATTAAATAAAGACTAATTTTGATAACTGTTTTCCATAAGTTAATTTAGCTGAAAAACCACCTTTTTTAAAAAAAAGCACAGTTTACTTAAAATAATTATTTTTATCTTCAGATAATAGTATCAAACTACAGTTGAGCATAGTGAACTTTTGGTTGGATTTGAATTAAGTTTCACCTAAATTTTCATGGTCCCCTGAAATGTCTTCCATTTAAACTGCAGGTGTTATCGGTCAGAGTGTAACTACCATGGTGGGAGGATCACCAACTGTGACCACGACAGGAACACCATATGGTCAGCAGGTAAAACAGATTATTTGTTTGGGTACGTTTGCAATATATGATTTACCTTCATTGCTTTGAAATGCTAGGCATCATTAAATCAATCCATTTTATTAAAAAAAGTTACACTTCAATAACATTTTACAGTAAAAGCTGAGATTAGTAATTCAAATACAGTGTAATTCAACAACTTAATGTTTACAATAATTACTGTTTTAGATTGGTATTCATCCTAATCTTGGAGCTCAGGGTCAGCAGGCTCCACCTCCATATCCTACACAAGTCACAGCTCAGCAGACTATCCAGCAGCAGCCATCAACACCAATGTTTGTGGCTCCTCCACCAAAAACTCAGCGGTTGTTGCACTCTGAAGCTTACCTGAGATATATTGAGGGGCTTAGTGCTGACTGTAATACTGTAAGCAAGTGGGACCAGTCCCTTTCAGGTAATATGCAATGTATGTAATTAATAACTACAAAAAGAATGTCATTATTGCAGCTTTTTGCAAAAATAATGCATTAGATTTTCAAGCTACTGACATTGAATGATAAATAGGTGCTGGTTCGCAATGTATCTGTTATAAAAAATTTTTAAAGTTCCAAAAGTGAGGCAAGTGAATTTTAATATATGCAAATATGAGGTCATCTACTTTGGATCTAAAGAGTACAAAACAGGATATTTGCTAAAGTTTGAAAAGCCATTTGGGAGGCCAAAAACATATAAGATTAAAGAGATTAATTATATCAGCTTTTATATCCAGAGGAATAGAATACAAGTGGACAAAAGTCTTGCTTCAGCTAAATAAACCTCTGTAGTAAAATTACAAAACATTTACAGATGGTGAAAGATGTTTGGAACTCAACAAATAGCAATTGATACCAGATGAATTGATTATTTTAAAACTGGGATTGATAGACTTATGTTAACAGAAGGTATTAATGAATTTGGCAAAAAGTGCATACTCTATATTCAGTTACAGATCAACTATGATCTCATTGATTGGGGAAACAGACTCTAGAAGACCGAAGGCCTGGTCTTATTCCTGTACTGCTATTGAGAATAATAATAGTGTTGAGTCCTGAAGAAGGGTCCTGCCCGAAGCATCAATTCTCATACTCCGTGGATGCTGCCTGACCCATGTGCCTTTTCCAGTGCCACGCTTTATCAACAATAATAAGTGTTGTTCACCGTGCTTTTTAAAGGTATTCTTTAGCTCTTTCTGAAATCCAAGCATAAATTCAGCAAGGCAGCACTCGTTCTGATATTGGATACATTGAACACTGAGATCAGTACTGTAAACAGAAAATGTTGGAAATCAGTGGGTCAGGCAGCAGCCATGGAAAGAGAGCAAGCTAACATTTTGAGTCTCGCTGACTCTTCATCAAAGCTGACATGAAGTGTGGAGGGGGCAGCATTTATGCAATATTGGGGGGAGTGGAGTTCTGCGGGAGAAAGGCTGCTGATTGTTTTGCCAATCTCACATTCCAATGATGTGTCTAACTGCCAAACTGGGAAGAACAGATATAGTCCCATTGGAATGGGGGAAGGGAAGAGAGAACATGGTGATATAGAATGCAACAAGTGATTCCTGAAGAAGGGCTTATGCCCGAAACGTCGATTCTCCTGTTCCCTGGATGCTGCCTGACCTGCTGCGCTTTTCCAGCAACACATTTTCAGCACTTAACAGAACATCTCCAGTCTGTGCGCAAACATGACCCCAACTTTCCCGTAACCGGTCATTCTAACATAACATTCTTCTTGTATGCCCATTTATCTGTCCTTGGCATGCTGCAATGCTCCAGCAAATCACAGTGCAAACCGGAGGAACAACATCTCATCTTCGGACTAGGCACTTTACAACCTTCTGGAGTTAATATTGAGTTCAACACCTTCAGATTGTGAACCCACTCCCATTCCTATCCTTTCTTTCAGCTTTACGTGTTACATTCTCTGTCACCATGTTCTCTCTTCCCTCCCCTCACTCTAGTGGGACTATCTGCTCTTCCCAATTTGGCAGTTAGGCACAGCCAGTCTGCCATTCTCACATTCCAGTCACTTAATCTGCACTATCAGCTGCCTTTCTCTCCCACCACTCCACTTACCCCACTATTACATAAATGCTGGCCTGTTCACACTTCACTTCAGCTCTGGTGAAACGTCATCTAGCCTCGAAACGTTAGCTTGCTCTCTGTCCATGGCCTGACCTGCTGTGATTTCCAGCATTTTTTGTTTTCAGTACAGTTTCCAGCATCTGCAGTAATTTGCTCATCAGCACACCCAGGTCACAAACCCCTGATGTTTCAGCCTTTAAAAATTTTAATTTTGTTTAAAAGTTAATCGCTGAGAAATTGACTGAAATAGCAACTTTATAAAAACTTTATAACGTCATTCTTTTTCAAAATATGGTAATTCTGTTGAACCTAATCAGATAAAAAACATAATGACAATGTTTACACTCATATCTGCTAAACTAAAAGAAATCCTTATCCGCTTGCATTTTATAGATTGAATTTTTAAATATGTTACTACTCCTAACTGAGGATTTTTAATGCATTCATGTATAAATAATTTGCAGTTGCAGGATAGTAGTGGAGGGACCATGAAATAAAAACATAAAATACTGGAAATATGCACCATGTCTGGCAACACCTATGGAGAGAAACAAAGATAATATTTTGGATTGATGCACTCTATCTGAAATGAAGATTTCTAATTTCATGGACCTGAAATTTATTTTGTTTCTCTCCACAAATACTACCTTACCTACTGAGTATTTTCCGTGTTTTGTGTTTTATTTCATATTTCTAACATCTGCATTATTTTGCTTTTGAATGGAGAGATCATGCTGTGGCTTTATTTTTCAACTTTGAGTCACACTTGCCCAAAATGATAAAATTAATACATACACACATATATCACATTATCTTGTGCTCCTTTACAGCAAGAAGGCAAGATGTCCACCTTACTAAAGAACAAGAGAGTCGGTTGCCCTCTCACTGGTTAAAGAGTAAAGGTGCTCACACAACCATGGTTGATGCCCTATGGCGATTACGTGACATCATGCTCCGGGACACTCTAAATATTCGGCATGCGTACAGTCTGGAATAATGTGTAAATTGCTGTTACATTACCACCATTTGTTATGATGCAAGAGTTATGTGAAAAGTGTGACTGTGTTTTAGTACCTATGGGGAAATGGTAGTACAATTTATTTTACTGCATTTCTTGTAGGGTCAAATTGTATTTGTTTTTATAAAGACTTTTTAAATACGCTGTTACTGGACATTTCAATTTACTACTGTTGGACTCTGCTATAGTCTTATGGGAAACCTTATTATATTTTTGCACTGATTCTATTGCTTGGATAGAATTCAGTTTAATTTTTCACTGGTACTTGGGAGAATAAGTATGCTTGCTCAGTACATTTGTGTTATAATGAGTCTAATTTGAACATTTTTCATTAATAAAAAGAAAAGTACATCCAAGGGTTGCTCGTAACTTATGTTATCACATCTTGTGGATTTTATTCACTAGGCCCTGAACTCAGACAGATTGATCTCAATTCAGATGCTTTCCGTTCTTTTATTAATCATTAAACAATATTGCTTGTCCATGGACAATTTATGAATATTCAGTTACATCATTGGTAGCCCGTTACCCAGGTTACGGGGTGTGACTATCCATGAAAAATAGAGCTTAAATCATTTAATCATATAAGTGACATGTTCCAAGCTTTCTGTAAGTTTCTCCCTTAAAAAAAACCATAAATAGTTAATTGCGTACAGTGAAACCAAACGACCACACTCTAGATGCACACCCCATGATAAGATACACATTGGAAAAATTAGTCTAACAATATTGAAGTGGAAGGTGGATATTTTATACACAATTTCATTATAACTAAAAAAAATTGTTACGCAGTAAGTTTCCCTCCTCAAATATACTAAATTTTCATTTTTTGAAGTCTCTCTGAAAACAATTGGTAGAACAACTTGTTTTAATAGTTTGAAATCTGAAGAGATTTCCAAAGAACAAGATTCTCATTTTTTCCTTAGATTATGAAATTTGAGATGTGTGATTCGCTTTACTTTTAATAACATAAAATTTGTGAGAGACTCTATTATGATGTTCTGGAATGTTGGACAGAAAACGTTGTGACCCCAAGAACAAATCTGCTGTGAGTGAAAATGAAATCCCACTATCATGTTTAAGAACTACATTACTGTGCTATTGTGGTCCGGATTCCCTACTGATTTGTTCGCAGAGGAATCAATCTTCAACATATAGATGTGGGTCAATTCCTGCACCTGAGTTTTGCAAGGGTGGAATTTTATAGTCCTTCACTGATGCATTTGCAGATGAGAAGTTAGTGTTAAATTTTATCAGGTGATTTAAAATTTACCAGGTGATCTTCCTGTCGCCTACCTCCCATCCTGCCTTAAATTTTTCTTAAGGGCTTCAATCCAGGGCGAGGTTGGCACATTGTGGGATAAAACCTGGCAGATGGAGTTTATTAAAGGAAGGTGTATGGTCATGCATTTTAGAATTAAAGGCAAACTCATATTTAAATGGAGAGATTCTAAGAAAGTGTAGCAAAGAGGGACCTGGGTGTTCTTGTGCATAAAATACAAAAAATTAACTTGCAGATGCTTCAAATAATCAAGAAGGCAAGGGGATTTTGGGCTTTATTGCAAAATGACTGGAATTTAAAAGTAGGGAAATTGTACAGGACATTGGTGAGGCCATACCTAGAGTACTGTGTACTGTTTTGGCTTCATATTCAAGAAAGGATGTACATTGGAGGCAATTTAAAAGAAATTCACCAAGCTGATTCCTGGGATGAAAGCATTGACTTATCAAGAACAGCTAAAACTATTTACTAGAGTTTAGAAGCATGTAGGATGATCTAATTGAAACATACAAGGTTCTGAGGGGGCTTGACAGGGTAGATGTTTAGAAGGTGTTTCTGCTAGTGGGAATCTCAAACAAGGAGAAATAGTACAAAACAAGGGGACACTAATTTAAAACTAAGATGAGAAGAAATTTCTTTCCCTGATGAGTGAATGCCTGGAATTCTCCACCTCAAGGTTGGCTAGGTCATAGAAATATTTCAAATAGGAAGTAGATAGATTTTCGAAATATTGGGGAGTTGACGGCTAAGAGGAGCAGAAACAAAAAATGGGTTCAGGCCTGGGGAAAATCTTGAATGGTAGGACAGGCTTGATAGGCTGAATGGCCTACATCTGCTGCTATTTTTCATTTTCCTATGTTCCCAGAATTACCTGGACTGTTCAGCATTGTGGAAAAATCCATTATCCCAGCAGTGGTCACTTTCCTAGTTATGCTGCATCGACGACAGAGCTATCAGTCAATCTGATTACAGCAGCTCTCTAAGTGGGACTTCAGCCTGAGACTGGGGTGTAGATCTCTCTTTAAAGCAATTAATACTGTTCAAATATTAACTTGTTGTGGGGAAGTCATCAAGACCCAAGATGTTCTTCCCCACCCCCCAACTTTGTAACCAAATTATGGAGGACCATAGCATAATATACTGCAATATTCAGCCCCATGTGTCTGAGACCAGTAAAGCAGCTTCTGTTACTGTGGGGAAAAAAAAATTCAGAGTTTGCAGATGTGACATGTATCATGATAATTGTATGTAATAATGCACTATCAGCAAAAAGTTCTCTGGAGACAGTTTACCATCAATTGCACCTGCATAACACTCCAGTATCACCCAAACTTAGAACCTCCAACATTTCTCTTTATTTTTTGATGTGAAGAAAACTGTCATCTTAGGAAGTGCTAGATTGAGGCCCTCATCTTTATTGGTTCTTCAACAATTTAATTATGGATCGATGAATATCTGCAAATATAGATAGGGAAATAGTAACAAAAATAGAGTGCTGGAGAAACACAGCAGGTCTGGCAGTATCTGTTCAGAGAAAAACAGAGTTAACACTAACAGTGACCTTTAGTGTTTGTAGTTTGTATGTCAACACTTTCCTCCCATACCCTAATCCCAAAACATAGTGTCAATAGCCTTTAACTCTCTTCTAAAATATGTGAAGGTAATTGATGCAAATTCAATGACAGATATTTGTTTCATTTGATAATTTAAGGCAAAATCTCTACTGATTATAAAGGTAAGTTTGATAATGAATGAAAACACTTAACTCCAATTATTTTCTAAAAAGGCTTGAATTCTTTACCACATATTTAGCTGTTGAGCTCTATAATTCTCACATGGACATTTTTGTGGATAGGAAAGTACTGCAGTTTAGTCTTAAATGAATTCTGGAATTAGGCTTTGCTCATTGAAATCTAAAAATAAGTAGGGCAAAGTGGTCACCTGGTATTTATATTTATTTTCCCCAGTAGAGAGAAGAAAGCACCCTAAATTGTAGAGTTTACAAGATAAAGTGTATCAAGTCACTTCCAAAGAGGTTTTGAGCTGCAAACAATCATATAGAAAGAAAGGAACAGTTAGGTAAGATATCAACTATGAAATTGAAAATGTGTGAGGCAAAGTAGGTAAGATCATGGCAATACAAGTATTAACAAAGATATTGTATGTCAAACAATGTGTTGAGAAATTCAATGGCATGGGAAATGCAAAATGAAATATTAAACATTGTGGAATTATTTGACTGTGATTAATGTAGAGGCTAGGATATTAAAGATAAAGAACAAATTTGGCCCTGTCATTAATGTTATGGAAATGGAAATGGAAACAGAAAATGGTATCAATACTTGGCAGATCCCAACAACATCTGTAGATAGGGAAACAAAGTGCATTTAATGACTGCATGGTGGCTCTATTACCTAGCTGAAGAGCTGGTTGCAACGTTGTTAAGGTTGGGACGACAGCAGGACCGAAAGCATCTACTGTAGTGAAAGTTCTGGAACACAGCTGAGTGGATCAGCTGTCAAGGCGGACGAGCAAGGGGGTGGTTTAGTGTTATGTGCAGGGGTGCGGGTCTCTTCAGCAGGAACTGCACTTGCTACTGAGGTATGCTGAGGTCCAAAAGAAGCCAATAAATGGCCTCTACGCAGAAAAAACCATCCTCAATTTTCTCTGTCCTGACATAAACAAAAAATGTGGAAAAGTGACTGCATGTCACCTCGCACCTTCCCTACTGATTCTATAATCTTCCCTATGCCTTCTTGCCCATTCCCAAAGAAGTCGGTGGATGAGATTGGGAGAATAAATTCCAGTCAATAATTCTATTTGTCCACAGATTGTGCTGATTATTTCCAGAATTTTCTATTTTCAACTCAGATTTCCAGTGTCCACAGTGTTGTATCTCTGTGTAGGTAGAGGAAATAGGAAATATTGAAATTAAGTCTTTGTAAGTATGTAAGTTAGCTCGTTGAGCTGGAAGGTTTGTTTTCAGACTTTTCGTCACCATACTAGGTAACATCATCAGTGAGAGTCTCCAATGAAGCACTCGTGGTTCGTCCCATCTCTCTATAGGTTTTGGTTTCTTAAGGTGGGTGATTTAATTGCAGGTTCTTTTTTCAAAGGAAGGCAGATAGGATCTAAATCGATGTGTTTTTTGATGGAGTTCTGGTTAGAATGCCATGCCTGTAAGAATTCTTGTGTGTATCTTCATTTCACCTGTCCTAGCATGTGTGTTGTCCCAGTCAAAGTGGTGTCCTTCTTTGTCTGTGTGTATAGTGATAGTGGGTTGTGTTTGGTGGCCAATTCGTGGCATGTTTTCTGCTAGTTTGTCCGATGTAGGTTTTTTTTAAACAGTTCTTGCATGGTATCTTGTAAATGACGTTAGTTTTGCTGTTAGTATCTAATGGATCCTTTAGTTCATTAGTTGCTGTTTAAGTGTGTTGGTAGGCTCATGTTCTACCGTGATGCCAAGAGGTCTGATATGTCTTTTATGTAAGGTAATGTGGCTATAGTTTTCAGTTGCGTTGTGTCTGCTTGTTTGGATTTGTTCTGAGGAATCAGTGGATTGTGTTTATTGGGTACCCGTTTTTCTTGAAAACGTTGTATAGATAATTTTCTTCTGCTTTTTGTAGTTCTTGGGTGGTGCAGTGTGATGTAGCTCATTGAAATAATGTCTTGATGCAGCTCCGTTTGTGGGTTTCGGGTTGATTGCTTTTAAAGTTAAGTATTTGGTCTGTGTTGTTTTTTGTGGACACTAGTTTGAAGCGCTCCGTTAACTACTTTCAACTGTCACGTCTAGGAATGGGAGCTTGTTGTAAATTTTATCCCTGACGTACATACAGACAAAGAAGGTCATCACTTTGACTGGGACAACACACACATCCTAGGTCAGGTGAAACAAAGACACACACGAGAATTCTTAGAGGCATGGCATTCTAGCCAGACCTCCATCAAAAAAACACATCAATTTAGATCCTATCTACCTTCTCTACGAAACAGCTGAAAACAAACCTTCCAGCTCAATGAGCTAACTTCCATACTTATCAACCTGAGCTACAAATCTTCTAAAAAATCGCTAATTGAAGCTTTGTAGACTGCAAATGGAGTTGTTACAATGCACTGGAAATTGTGCAACCTCTGGATTTAAGTCCCAATTCAGGATTTGATGGCATGGATCATTTATTCATAACAGGGTCTAGTAAGTTGAGCGTCAATCTGTAAATGCTTTCAATCTGCACACCGTTTACCATCGGGTGAGATTCCTGATCAATTATGCATGGAAAAAAAACTGGAGCTTCTGCCATTGTTTTCGTAGCTCTAGATTACGGTGTGCGTGTTTCTAAAGTTACTCTGATACAAGGCAGTACAGGTCAATGGGTGTTAGGTTAGCAGGACTGCGGTGCTGGAAAGTCACAGTCTAAAGTGTGGCGCTGGAAAAGCAACAGCAGGTCAGGCAGCGTCCGAGGAGCAGATTAGATGACGTTTCGGGCATACGCCCTTCATCGGGAATGGGGTACAAGAAGACAGGCTGACATATTTTATCTGGACCTCAAATTCACAGAGGGATAAAACTTTGATTTTGGTTTGACCTCAAGTTTACGGGGGGGGGGGGTAAAACGTGTTAGGACTGTTGAAATATTTGAGAATTAGCGTGGAGAAGACTTGCGGCAGCATATGAAGAGGCAGATTTGGTTGACGTTACGGAGATTCAAACGGAATGCCTCGTTGATGGTACAAATATATGTTTCGAAGGTCATTCCAGGACAAAAGAGGACACCAGACTTGTGACAACGTGAAGTGAGAAGTGTCAATACACCAATACTGTACTCGCCAAGCTGCCTTGAACTCGGACCCTTCTGAATCGTGAGCAATGATAGGTTGTCAGCACAACTGACGAGGGGGTTGGTGCTTTCCTGGTGCCGTGAGTCGGTGAAAGGTCAACATCGTAAAGCGGTAATGCGCTGGGAGAAAGAGCAGAGACCCACAACATAAGGACGTTTGCCTTGGTGCATGGAAGCCTCGGCTTCAGCCACTCCTTCGCATCGCCCCAGAAATCCTGTAGTAGCCCTGAAGCCTGTGGATTCTGTCCCTAGTTCCGCTGAGTCCGGATCAAGCCTTAGCCGGAGACCTGAAATCGGCCGGGTTTAGCAATGCTGCTGAGGACCCGGCTAAAGCGACTGTTGGATTTAGTCCCCGGGAAGCGGCAGCTCGGGGTCTACCGATTCTTGCCTTGTTTCTTTGTGCTGGGCGGTGTGCTGGAGTGGATCATGATAAACGTACGCATTGGGCACGAAACATTTTGTAAGTATAACTTGAGTGACTTCCGCGTTTGCCACGGTGACTGTATTACAAAAAGCACTTCATTGGCTGGAAAGCACTTCGCGATAGGCAGCTCGTGAAAACAAACCCAATAGTAATTTGTTTATGTGTCCCGAGTTGTATTGTACAGTACCTGGATTTTTAAATTTTGGAGTTTATCTCAGGCTGAATCTTGCTTTCTCCTGTCATTCTGTGGTTTTCTGGCTATTGGTGTCATAAACATACCTATTTTTTGATTTAATAGTAATTAAACCGGCTATTGGAATAGGCCGTTGAGCCGGTTCTGCTATTAAATAAGGCTGATCTCAACTAAAACAAAGAACTGTCGATCTGGAGGTTTAAAACAAATAGAAATTGCTGGAGAAGCTCAGCAGGTCTGGCAGAATCTGCGGAGTGAAAACAATTAAGAGTTCAATGACCCTTTTTTAGAACTGATAGTAACTAGGAAAAATGGTATTTATGCTGAAGACTGGGAGTGGGAGGGTTATGTGGATAGGTGGAGATGGAATCCCAAGACAGAGAGAGAGAGAAACAATTAGGGAGACAAAATATAAATAATAGTAAGAGAAGGGCTGCTAATAGGGATCACTGAAAGCAGCTTGTGCCATGACCAGATTTGGGGATAAGTAAAGGACATGAGAGGAGGCATTCAGTTTCTAGAATTATCAAACACAGTATTGACTTCTGAATGTTGTGGAGCCACCGAGCAGAACCTGAGATGCTGTTCCTCCAGCTTGTTGCCGTTGTTGGGGAGTTTCAGCTATAGGGAGAGGCTGAATAGGCTGGGGTTATTTTTCCTGGAGATTTGGAGGCTGAGATTTCGTAGGGGAAAGAAAGGGATCTAAGGGGAAATTTTCACAAAGAGGGTGTGTGCATGGAATTAGCTGTCAGGGAAGATGGTATTGGCAGGTACAATTACAACATTTTGTTATGACATCATAGTGAAACCCCTCTGTTAATTAAACTAAACACCCAGTAAAGTTCACCCCACCTTGTAATCTGTTAAAATATGGGTGACAGAGAACTCCCAAATTCCACTATTTAAAGAAAATAAAATCAATTAACTCAAAAGTGAACATTAAACAACAACTACTCACAACTCTAAGCCCCCCTTTCTCTTAACTGCTTATTACCTGCCTCCAATGCTATAACAATATACTGTTCCAATAAAACACACATTAAAATTATATCAACTTAATTTCAAAACCATACAGCCGGTGTCATCTTCAGTGTCTTTCTTCCAGCAGAAGATCTCCCTGGGTCGTCATCGTTTTTACTGCAAATATGTTTCATATGAAAAGGTACTTTTTGATAGTGTTTCAATGTCTGGGGTCTCTCTCAATGGCAGTTGCTCTGTCTGATTTTCAAAATGCCTGCCTTTTTTTTTATAGATCATAGAATTTTAGGATCCCTACAGCGTGGAAGCAGGCCATTTGGCCAAACAAGTCCACACCGACCCTCCGAAAAGTATCCCACCCAAACCCATTTTTCTCTCCTATTACCCTATATTTATGGGGAGAAAGTGAGGTCTGCAGATGCTGGAGAACAGAGCTGAAAATGTGTTGCTGGAAAAGCGCAGCAGATCAGGCAGCATCCAGGGAACAGGAGAATCGACGTTTCGGGCATAAGCCCTTCTTCTTTCTACCCTATATTTATCCCTCACTAATGCACCGAGCCTATACATTCCTGAACACTATGAGCAATTCAGCATGGCCAATTCACCTAACCTACACATCTTTGGACTGTGGGAGGAAACCTCTGCACACCCATGCAAACACAGGGAGAACGTGCAAACTCCACACAGATGGTCGCCCAAGGCTGGAGTCAAACCCAGGTCCCTGGCGCTGTGAGGCTTCAGTGCTAAACACTGAGCCACCGTACCGCCCATTATATCCCTCACATCAGATCATCTCGTTGGTTCGATATTGGCAAACAATAAATTCAAGCTCAATTGGGTTTTTGTATCCTGGGGCATATCTTAAACTATGGTTAAATTTGAATTGTTGTCAAAACAGCGACTAACTCCAGTATCTATTTCACAGCCAAATGTTACGTATTTTCAATTTTCCAGTACACTCTGAGACTGCTCTTGTAAGCTCTCAGTGCAGAACAATATTTACTCTTTCTTAAAGGTACAGTATATCCTTTCAACTTCATAACACCTCCCACCTTAAGAAAAAAATGAACCATTATAATGAAAAGATGGCTTTTTTTTCTAATTCTTAATCCCATTGCAATGAAATACATCAGTCATTAATCTAAGTTATACTTTCATATTAATTTCTGTAACATACATATAACATTGGAATCTGATCCTTCTTATCTGTCCTTTATCCTTTAAATCAGAGATAATGCATCTGCTATCACATTATGACCCACAACATATACAATTTGTAAATGAAAAGTCTGTAACATAAGACTCCAACAAAATAGTCTAATATTTTTGTCTTTAAATCATTCCAAGAATGTAAGAGGATTGTAGTCTGTGTACACAACTGTCTCTGACACATTGTTTGTGACATAAACATTAAAATGTTGTAAGGTCAGTACCAAACTCCATACTTCTTTTTCGATGGTAGAGTATTTTTTCTGGTGGGTGCTGAGTTTCTTTTGAAAGGTAGCCGATTGGCCATCCGATTCCATCGTCATCTTCCTTTAGCTCCAACTCCTATATCGCGAGCATCGATTGCAACTTTGAAGGCTTTCAAAAAATTTGGTGTAACGAAAACTCGTACGGTGGTTAATACTGCTTTTAAATTATCAAATGCCTCCTGAAATTTTCTGTCCACCAAAATTTAGTGTTCTTCTTTAGTAAATCTGTTAGCAGTGCCACCACACTGCTGAAGTTTGGAACAAATTTCCGGTAGAATCAGCTTAATCCCAAAAATCGAAATACTTCGAGGTTGATTGTGGAAATTCCTCAATGGTCTTCGTCTTGGTGTTCCTTGGGGTCAACCTTCTATGACTGATGTTCTGTTCCATGAATGTCACCTCTGCCTTCACGAATTCTGTTTTAGATTTATTACCAGTTTTGCTTCTTGTAATTGTTTAAAGAGCTATCCCAACTCTACCATGTGATCTTTCCATGGCTCGCTAAAGATCATCCAGATAAACTGCACACTTAGTTAATCCAGCCACAACTGTGTTCATGAGTCTGTGGAATGTGGCAGGTGCGTTCTTCATTCCAAAAGGCATCAAGCCCATTTGGGGTTACAAATGCAGAAATTCCTTTTGCTTTCTCTGATAAAAGTACCTGCCAACAACCACACAGTAATTTCAACTTTGTGATGTAAGTGGCATGTCCAACCTTCTCTGTACAGTACTTCAATTTTGGTAATAGGTATGAGTGATTTTGTAGAGGTAAAAACAATGACTGCAGATGCTGGAAACCAGATTCTGGATCAGTGGTGCTGGAAGAGCACAGCAATTCAGGCAGCATCCGAGGACAGGCAAAATCGACGTTTTGGGCAAAAGCCCTTCATCAGGAATAAAGGCAGAGAGCCTGAAGCGTGGAGAGATAAGCTAGAGGAGGGTGGGGGTGGGGAGAGAGTGGCATAGAGTACAATAGGTGAGTGGGGGAGGAGATTAAGGTGATAGGTCAGGGAGGAGAGGGTGGAGTGGTTAGGTGGAAAAGGAGCTAGGCAAGTCGGACAAGTCCGGACAGGTCAAGGGGACAGTGTGGAGCTGGAAATTTGAAACTAGGATGAGGTGGGGGAAGGGGAAATGAAGAAACTGTTGAAGTCCACATTGATGCCCTGGGGTTGAAGTGTTCCGAGGCGGAAGATGAGGCGTTCTTCCTCCAGGCGTCTGGTGGTGAGGGAGCGGCGGTGGAGGAGGCCCAGCACCTCCATATCCTCGGCAGAGTGGGAGGGGGAGTTGAAATGTTGAGCCACTGGGCGATTTGGTTGATTGGTGCGGGTGTCTCGGAGATGTTCCCTAAAGCGCTCTGCCAGGAGGCGCCCAGTCTCCCCAATGTAGAGGAGACCGCATCGGGAGCAACGGATACAATAGATGATATTAGTGGATGTGCAGGTAAAACTTTGATGGATGTGGAAAGCTCCTTTGGGGCCTTGGATAGAGGTGAGGGAGGAGGTGTGGGCGCAGGTTTTACAGTTCCTGCGGTGGCAGGGGAAAGTGCCAGGATGGGAGGGTGGGTCGTAGGGGGGCGTGGACCTGACCAGGTAGTCACGGAGGGAACGGTCTTTGCAGAAGGCGGAGAGGGGTGGGGAGGGAAATATATATCCCTGGTGGTGGGGTCTGTTTGGAGGTGGCAGAAATGTCGGCGGATGATTTGGTTTATGCGAAGGTTGGTAGGGTGGAAGGTGAGCACCAGGGGCGTTCTGTCCTTGTTGCGGTCAGGTCCACGCCCCCCTACGACCCACCCTCCCATCCTGGCACTTTCCCCTGCCACCGCAGGAACTGTAAAACCTGCGCCCACACCAAATCGCCCAGTGGCTCAACATTTCAACTCCCCCTCCCACTCTGCCGAGGATATGGAGGTGCTGGGCCTCCTCCACCGCCGCTCCCTCACCACCAGACGCCTGGAGGAAGAACGCCTCATCTTCCGCCTCGGAACACTTCAACCCCAGGGCATCAATGTGGACTTCAACAGTTTCTTCATTTCCCCTTCCCCCACCTCATCCTAGTTTCAAATTTCCAGCTCCACACTGTCCCCTTGACCTGTCCGGACTTGTCCGACTTGCCTAGCTCCTTTTCCACCTAACCACTCCACCCTCTCCTCCCTGACCTATCACCTTAATCTCCTCCCCCACTCACCTATTGTACTCTATGCCACTCTCTCACCACCCCCACCCTCCTCTAGCTTATCTCTCCACGCTTCAGGCTCTCTGCCTTTATTCCTGATGAAGGGCTTTTGCCCGAAACGTCGATTTTGCCTGTCTCGGATGCTGCCTGAATTGCTGTGCTCTTCCAGCACCACTGATCCAGAATGAGTGATTTTGTTACAGTGCTGACCTTCTGATAGTCAACACAAAATCGTTGAGTCCCATCAGGTTTTGGAATTAAAATGATTGATGAACTCTACTCACTCTGACTTAGTTCGATGAGATCTTTGTTAAGCATCGCATCCACTTCCTTCTGGACCTGTGTGGCTTTGAAAGAATTAAGTCTGTAGGGGTGTTGAAACAGCATTCAGGACTTCCACCTCATGCACAATAGTATTAATCCTCCCCATCTTATTCCTGCCTATGTCCTCATACTGCTGCAACAAATCTTTAACTGGATTCTTTGTTCCTGAGACAGGCAGTTCACTAACCTATCCCACTCCTCAAGAACTCCCTCATTGTTTAACATATTTTGAGGCTTATCAAGCTCCACAACATCTGGATTTGATTCCTCACTCTGCAGGGCAGAAACTAATACCTGTTTCTCCAGTTTCCTGTCTCTATTATAGCAAGATTTTGGGTGGCACGGTGGCACAGTGGTTAGCACTGCTGCCTCACAACGCCAGAGACCCGGGTTCAATTCCCGCCTCAGGCAACTGTCAGTGTGGAGTTTGCACATTCTCCCCGTGTCCGCATGTGTTTCCTCTGCGTGCTCCGATTTCCTCCCACAGTCCAAAAATGTGCAGGTTAGGTTAATTGGTCATGCTAAATTGCCTGTAGTGTTAGGTGAAGGAGTAAATGTAGGGGGAATGGGTCTGGGTGGGTTGCTCTTCGGAGGGTTGGTGTGGACTTGTTAGGCCAAAGGGCCTGTTTTCACACTGTAAGTAATCTAATCTCATATTCACATGACATACCCGATAGGTTTTTTTTCTACTGGCATCTTTACCAGATAGTTTACCTGACTCAACATTTTCTCCATTTGAAAGGGACCAGTAAACCTGGCTTTGAAGGAATCTCCTACCACTAGTAACAATACTAACACATCATCCCCACAGGAAACGTCTGAATTTTAGAGTTTTTATCTATCACCTGCTTCATTCTATGTTGCTCTCTTCAGGCGCTGTTTAGCTAACTCACCTACCCGATTTAATCTCTCCCGCACCTCAGATACATAATCCAAAATGTGAGATCTCTGACTTCAGTCCTGTCAATTTTTCTTTAATTTCAAAGGCCCTCTCACTTCATGTCCGAATATTAACTCAAGGCATGTAAACTGACTAGATTCATTTGGGGCATCTCTAATGGCAAACAATGTGAATGGGATACCTTTATCACAATGATTTGGATAATCTTGACAGTATACTCTTAACATGGTCTTCAAGGTCTGATGCCATCTTTCCGAAGCTCCTTGGGATTCAGGATGATATGCATTCGATTTAAGGTGCTGTATGCAGAAGCTATCCATAACTTCCTTAAAACAGCCTAGCAGTAAAATTAGACCCTTGGTCTGACTGAATCTCTCTAGGTGGCCCATACCACGTGAAGAAAACTACTAACTGCTCTATCACCCTTTTTGGCTTAATACTCCATAATGGAATTGCCTCCAGAAATCTGGTAGACACGCCCATTATGGTTAGCAAGTACTGGTTCACACTTCTAGTTTTAGGGAGGGGGCCAACACAGTCAATCATAACCCCCGTGCAAGGTTCTTCAAATGCAGGAATAGGCAACAAAGGTGCTGGTTTTATTAGCGCCTGTGGCTTACCTACCATTTGGCACATATGACACGTGTGGGAAAATTTAACCACATCCTTGTGCAGTCCAGGCCAATAGAAATGCTTTTGTACCTTAGCCTGAGTCTTCCTCACACCTAGGTGACTTCCTACTGGTAATTCACATGCTACCCATAACACCTGCTGTTGGTATGCTACTGGCAACACAATCTGGTGCACCTCTGTCCATTTATCCTCTGCACTAACCTGTTGTGGTCCCCATTTTTGTCTTAGGATTCTATCTTTTAATATAATAACCCTCAGGAATGCATTCTGATTCCTTTTCTGAGAATGTCTTTTATTGTCTCATCTTTCTGTTATAAGTCCATTAGCCTTTCAGGGCTAAACACTTCTGCCTGACCCTCTTCCTGTTCAGGTTTTTCCTGTACCATTATATGAAACAGGGTGTCTGCTCACTGACCTCGACTCCTTTATCTTTCTCTGTAGTTTGTGCTTTTTGCTGTGACTTATAATAGTGGAATATTGTTATTACACAGTCTGGAAAAATTCCAAGGTATTTTTCTTTTAACTCCTCAGTTCCCTGGTCTTCCTTTGGCTTCTCCACAACAAGGGGTGTCACTCCCACCTTGGATCCTGCTAAACCGTTCCCAAGAACAAACTGTATTCCTGGAACTGATACTCTGTCAATCACTCCCACTGTTACTTACCCAGTCTTGATTTGGCTCTCCAACCTGACCTTACACAGGGGAATGCCACATTTCTGTCCATCTATTCAACAAATTACCACTCTCTTGGGTAACATGTCAGAAAGAGTGCAGATACATTCATCTCTCACTATTTGGGACTGAATATATCCTGTATCTCTCATAATTATAACTTCTTTTCCTTGTCCCCCTGTTCTTCCGGAGTAAACTTTACCCACAGGGGTGAAGTTTTTATAGAGATCGGCACTAACTCAATTTCCAGCCCCTGCCTAGGCTATGCACTCTCCTGCAGCTCCTCGACTTTTCTTGGGGTTTCCTTTACTACTTTCACTAATGTCACTGGCTTAGGCTCTTTTGCCACCATTTCTTCAATGACCAGCACTGTGATTCTACGTGTTCCACCTTCTGGCAGTGAAAACATCTTTTCCCAGTGCCTTTCTTAAACCACCGGCACTGTAATTTTCTGTGTCTCACTCCATTACAATGAAACCACCTGAGGCCATTCACCTCCTTTCCACACTCTTGGACTTCTTTTTCCACTTGTGGTAAACTATTAACAGTGTGCTCTACTCTTTGTAGTGTAATGTAGGATCTCCCCTTCTCCCAATTTCTATCCCTCACAGGATGAAATTCTCATCAGAAGCTAAATTTTGCCTTCTGCATCAATGCATGCTCATCTGCCATCTCTGCTGCTTTTCTCACTTCTTGAACATTCTGTTCATCCACATGAATTCTTATCATTTCTGGAAGTGAGTTTTAAACTCCTCCAGCAGAATAGTCTCCCTTAGACCCTCATAGGTTTTGTGTATTTTTAAGGCCTACACCCATCTATCAAAATTACTATGTTTAATTCTTTTGAAATCACGTAAGTCTGACCTGGTTCCTTCTTCATGTTGCTGAACTGCTGTCCATACACTTCTGGTACCAATTCAAAAGCACTCAAAATAGCCTGTTTTACATCTGCATAACCTCTTGACCCCTCATCTGACAGCGCTGCATATACCTCACTAGCTCTGCCTACCAGCATAGTCTGAACTAGCATTACCCATAAGTTCTCTGACCACTTCATCTGCCTAGCCATTTTTTCAAATGAAATAAAGAAAACTTCAACAACTTTCTCATAAAATGTAGCAATATTATAACATAATTGTATACATCACTACCTTCGCTCTTCATCTCCATCCTGTTAACTTTGACTAATTCGCAACTTCTGAAGTTCAAATTCTCTCTCCCTTTCTCCTCTCTCTTTCTCCTCTCACTGTTTGCTCAGCTAAGAGCCTTTTTTCTCTTTCTTTATCCTCCCTCTCCCTTCCTGGCCCCACCCACCTCTCTTTCTCCCTTTCTTTAATTTCTAACTCCATTTGCCTCAATTGCAATTTACGTTTTTCTAACTCTACTGCACTTTTCTGGTTTCTCTGATTCACCTAAGTGCTTAACCAACTCCATTACAATTTCAGTTTTCCTTTTGTCCCGGTTAAACCCAATTTAACCGGGACAAATTCTAAATATACTTTTAGAATTAACCTATTTGCTAATTCTAAAAGTATATCCTTCCACTGGCTTTCTAAACTTTCTTGGCAAATTTGGGAAGCATCTTCTTTAGCAATCTTAAGTGCCAATTCCCTCACTTTTAATTAACCAACCACATGAAACCAAAATTAAACAAATTGTCTTACCTACATTTTATTTAAAGATCTAGGACACTAATCGGCAAATGTTTAAATCTGCTGGGATCTTTCGTACTCCAAATCTGTTCAAATCTCAGGTAGGATCCATCTAAACCTGTCCAAATCTTGTATCCGCGCCCCCAAAACTGTTAGGACACGGCAGTGAACCCCTCTGTTAATTAAAATAAACACCCAGAAAAGCTCACCTCGCCTCATAATCTGTTAAAATATGAATGACAGAGAACTCCCAAATTCCACTATTTAAACAAAATGAAATCAATTTATTCTTTAACTCTAAAAGTGAACATTAAACAACAACTACTCACAACTCTAAGCCCCCTTTCTCTTAACTGTTTATTACCTGCCTCCAACTCTATAACAATATACTGGTCCAATAAAACACTCACTAAAATTACATCAGCCTAAGTCCAAAGCCATACAGCGGCTGTCAACTTTGGTGTCTTCCTTCTTTTGGCAGAAGATCTCCCTGGGTTGTCATCGTTTTTAATGTGAGGATGTTTCATATGAAAAGAGAGAACTTTGATAGAGAGTGTTTCAATGTCTTGGATCTCTCTCAATGGCAGTTGCTCCATCTGATTTTCAAAATGCCTGCATCTTTTATTTTTATTTATTTATTTTTTTTCAATTTCCACCACCAGGAAGATAGGAAAACACCCGGGTGGATCTCCTGTTTTTTTTTAAATTTAACCCCCACACTACCACCTAAGTGCGGTAGTGCTTATTTTATCCCCAGCACCCATGGTGTGTGTGCGCAGGTGTGAGACACAGTGAAAGACACACAGTGCACGAATCTTTATTCAATTTCCGCCACCAGGAAGATAGGAAAACACCCGGGTGGCCAGTGACAAACACTGCCCTTCACATCAGAGGGCAGTGCTGTGTGATCAAAACAGTGAAGGGGAGGGTAGGGACTAAATCAAAATAGAGTTGGAGGGAGAAATGATGCACTCCACTCCCTGCGGCGCCCACCTCTCCCTGAACAACTCCAGGGTGTTGGTCAACACCGCGTGCTCCTTCTCCAAGGATACCCGGGCTCTAACGTAACCGCGGATGCCTGCATCTTTTATACCACCAACATCGATCATCTCATTGGTTCAATGTTGACAAAACAATAAATTCAAACTCGATTGGCTTTTGGTATCCTGGAGCATAATTTAAATGATTGGTTAAATTCGAATTGTTGTCAAAACAGCAACCAACTATTTCACAGCCAAATGTTACATAGTTTCAATTTTATAGTACACTCTGAGACTATTCTTGTAAGGTCTCAGTGCAGAACAGCATTCACTCTCTCTTTAACGGTACTGTACATGCCTTCAACTTCATAACACATTTAAAAGGCATCTGGATGGGTATATGAAGCAGAAGGGTTTAGAGGGATATTGGCCAATTGCTGGCAAATGGAACTAGATTAATTTAGAATATCTCGTCAGCATGGACAAGTTGGACCAAATGTTCTGTTTCTGTGCTGAACATCTCTGTGACGTGGAATGAGCTGCCAGAGGAAGTGGTGGAGGGGCGGTACAATCACAACATTTAAAAGGCATCTGGATGGCATATGAATAAGAAGGGTTTGAGGAATATGGACCAAGTGCTGACAAATGGGACTAGATTAGGTTAGGATATCTGGTCACCATGGACAAGTTGGACCAAAGGGTCTGTTTCTGTGCTGTACATCTCTGTGATTCTATGACTTGTGCTGAGCCTCATTGGAGCACTGCAGCCGGCCTGGGATGGAGATTCCAGATTAGTGGTGCTGGAAGAGCACAGCAGTTCAGGCAGCATCCCAGGAGCAGTAAAATCAATGTTTCGGGCAAAAGCCCTTCATCAGGAATACAGGCAGAGAGCCTGAAGGGTGGAGAGATAAGTGAGAGGAGGGTGGGGAGAAAGTAGCCTAGAGTACAATAGGTGAGTGGGGGAGGGGGGAGGGGGGAGGGTGGAGTGGATAGGTGGAAAAGAAAATAGGCAGGTAGGACAAGTCATGGGGACAGTGCTGAGCTGGAAGTTTGGAACTGGGGTGAGATGGGGGAAGGGGAAATGAGGAAACTGGTGAAGTCCACATTGATGCCCTGGGATTGAAGTGTTCCGAGGAGGAAGATGAGGCGTTATTCCTCCAGGCATCTGGTGGTGAGGGAGCGGCGGTGAAGGAGGCCCAGGACCTGAGATGTTGACCAAGGAATACTGTGGTGTGTAGAAGTGGCAGCCACTGTAAGTTCAGGGTCATTTTTACAGACTTGTTCCATAAAATGGTCACCCAGTCTGCATTTCATCTCCACAACGGAGAGGTGACTACATTGTGAGCAGCAAATACAGTAGATTAGTTTGAGTGACATGCAGGTAAATCACTGCCTCAGCTATCGTGCCCCTGGAGTCTTTGGGTAGTGAGAAAGCAAACAGGCAAGTGTTGCACTTTCTGCGCCTACATGGGAAGATGCCATGGGGTATATGATGGACCAGGGTGTCCCAAAGGGAATGGTGCCTGCAAATTTCTGACAAGAGAGGGGAGAGGAATATGTAGAAGTGGCATCCCACTGGAGGTGGCAGAAATGATGGTTTATGATCCTAAGTTGTCACTGGACTCGAGGCATTAATTCTGCTTTCTCCCTGTAGATATTGGCACACCAGCTGAGTTTCTTCAGCAATTTCTGTTTCTGTTTGTGATGTTTGATCTAATTTTGGCCTTATTTCTGTTTCCTGCCAGTTGAATGAGCAAAATTTTAAATAATAAATGAGACACACTTTGGTGTGGAGGACCTTTCGGGGCTGGCTATCCAGCCTATGTGTGTCTGTTTTGGGGGAAGGGTGAGGGGGTCGGTGTCCAGATTATGTGTGTGTGTATGTTTTTGGGGTGAGGATGAGAGTAGTCGCTGTCCTGGCCCACCAGGTATGAATGCAATGTGTACGTGCATACAACATAAACTTGAAAATCAAGAATCATCAGAAACCGAAGAATACAACATTCTCACCATTTCCCAAGTTGCTACTCCAAAAATATAGGACAAAGAGCAGCCCATAACACAGAGTAGCACAGTGGTTAGTGCTGTTACCTCTTATTCCTGGGGACCCAGGTTCGATTCCAGTCTTGGTGAACTGTTTGTGTAGAATTTCTACGTTCTCCCTGTGTCTGTGTGGGTTTCACTTGGTGATCCAGTTTCCTCCCACAATCTAAAGATGTGCAGGTTGTGTGAATTAATTCTGGTAAATGGGGTATTATAGGAATGGGAGTGATGTAGGTGTGGGTGGAATGCTCTTCGTGGATCGGTGCAGACCCAATGGACCAAATGGCCTCTATCCGTACTGTACTCTACTGTAGAGATTCTATGACCAATTATTTGTAAATTTAAGACCTCTGGTGACCAACCCACATGGAGGTAATGTAGGTGCATAAAAATCTTGCTGTGCACTTCAATCAAAACACATGCTGCAACTAGGAAACCAGTGACAATATGTACATATTTTGAGGTGTGCCAAATGTTGCTCTTGAAAAATGTATTTTAGTGTATCTTATATTCCCAGTTAGGTCTCTAGTCAGCATTTACCATGAGTAACTTGTAGCTACCATCCTATTAGGGGGATGAGCTTTGATTTGATGAAAGATGCCACATCTAATGAATCAAACTTCCATGGATTACATTTTAGTCCAGTACCATAGCCAGACAAGTCTGCAGTAATTCACCTTGCAATTACATTCTGATCTGATCTCTGTTAATGTTGAAATTACAATTCACACTAAAATTGGAACACAGGAGTATGGGTACCCCATTTAACCGTTTGAGCTTGCTCCACCATTCAATATGATCTTGGCTGAACTGCAATCCAACCTCATTTAGTAAGTTTTTCCTCATATCCCTTAATACCATAGCTCCATTTAAAATATATTAATTTTAGATCTAAAATTGGTTTGATTTGTTCATTTGCTATTATGGAAAAGAGAATTTCAAATGTAGAAGTGTTTTCTAATTTAATTCCTGACAGTTCTGACTTTGATTTTATACTTTATCCCAGTACTAACTTCCCTAATTGGTGGAAATATTTTCCTGTTCCAAGTGGGGCCAAATCAAGATTTGTACAAGTATGGTTTTCACCCCTTTACACTATGGTCCTTTAGATGTAAAAGCCAGCAATCCATTAGCAATTTGGCTTTGGTTTTCTGTACCCAAACCTTCAGTTTTTTAATGATGCCTTTTCATGATCTCTGTACTTGAACTCCAAGTCTTCATGGATCACCACTGTTTTTGGCTTTCTTTCTTTGTTCACATTTTAATGATCTTGGGATGTGGGCATTGCTGGCTAGGCCAGTATTTATCGCCCATTTCTAATTAATCTTAAGAACACCTTCTTGAACCGCTTGCAGTCGATAGTTTCTCAACACATCTCATCATGGTGTAAAATCCATCTGGAGTTGCTGCGTCATCCTCTTTCATAAGAGCATAAGAACTTGGAACTGGAGTAAGCAATTCAGCCCCTTGAGACTGCTCTGCCATTTGATCATGGCTGACCTCATTTCAGTTCAACTCCACTTTCCTGCCCGCATGCAATACCCTTCAACTAGTTAAATATCTGTTGAAAAGTGTGGTGCTGGAAAGGCGCAGCAGGCCAGGCAGTATACTCAAAATCTGCCTGGCCTGTTGCGCCTTTCCAGCACCACACTTTTCAACTCTGGTCTCCAGCACCTGGAGTCCTCACTTTCTACTAGTTAAACATCTGTCTATCTCCTCCTTAAATTTACTCAATGTCCCAGCATTGAGAGAAGTAATTCGTTGTCATCTCTGTTTTAAATTTTCTACCCCTTTATCCTAAAATCCAAAATCCTGGTAAGAATCTCGAAGACCTAGCTGGCCTATTGTAGTAGATGAAAACACCTGCTAATCTAATGAGAAAGATCTGTTGTGTTAAACAAGGTGTGGGTTGAATGCATGAGAGCAACTAGATATAAGTCCTGATATATAAGACATTGTTACTGAGACCATGAGGGAGGCCTTAAAGTTAGGCCTTGGACCATTGTGATCTAAAGCTGTCCCCTGGCTCAAGTCCATGTGACATCATCATATGTGCATCATAAAAGCATTAATCCTTTTAGGCCATTGCACATCTACTCCTAAGCGCTTTTCACATTATTAACATTATGTATTTGTATATGTATAATGTTGGAGAAATTTGCCCAGTAAGTTAGAGATCTCAAAACACAGCTCGAAATGAAATTGACAGTTTATTGCAAGCGGTATGTATAATTACACTTGCCACTACTTAATCTCCACACCCCCCCCCCCCCCCTCCCCCCCCCCCCACCCCACCCCAGTTTCTGACTTCATAAATTCAAGTCTGGAGCTTTAACTACCCTTGCTGACTTTCCTGAATGAATCCATACCTGTGTTAAGTAGTGACTTAATTTTGTCCCAGATTATCACCTCGAACAATTTCTGCACCATTGAAATTTCCGTTGTTGTTTACCTTTTCTTGAATATCTCTGATATTTGCAAATGCTTTAAAATTGTGGGGATTTTACACTGTGTAATGCTATTATTTTGTTCATCACTGAGTTTCACTTCATTAATTTTGTCTCCCCATCACTATCATAGCTTAAATTATTCATAATTATTCAGTTATGAACTTTTGTCCAAAAGAAGCAAACACCCAACATATTATAACTCATCTACCTGATGTCCTATGTTTGGGATTGGATGGATCAATGGTTTAAAAGTCTCCTTTCTAGCTGACTACATCCTATATGAAATGAATATGACCTGTGGTTTTTATTCGTTTTTCTGACCATATGTGCAAAGTACAAGCGTAAGTAGGCCATTTCACCTTTCAAGCCTGCTCTGCCTTTTAACAAGATCATGGCCAACTTGTTAGCATTGACAATGATACATTCCCATCGACCTTCACTAACCTTAGATTCCGTTACCTAACAAGAATCTATCTATCTCTGTCTTAAAAATATTCAGCTACTCCATTTCTACCGCGTTCTGAGGCAGAGTATTTCAAAGTTGCACAACCCAGTGAGAGGAAAAGATTCTCCTCATTTCTGTTTCAAAAAGGGAACTCTAATTTTAAACTGATATCCCCTAATTCTGGACTTAACTGCGAGAGGAAATATCTTTTTCACATCCACCTTGTTTGACCATTCAGGATCTTATACACTCTGTCAAATCACCCCTCACTGTTCTAAATTCCAATGGAAATAAGCCCAGCCTGTCCAACTTATCCTTATAATACAACCCACTCATTCCAGGTAACCATGTAATAAACTTCCTCTGAACTGCCTCCAAAGAATTTAGATTCCTCTTAAATAAGGAGACTAAAGCTTCAAGTTTGCTTCTTTCTCTGAACTTATTGATTTTATTGTTTTTCTAGATGATGTGTACCGAAGAAAACGTTCTGAACGACAGTACCAAGAGAAATTAGAAGAACTATCAACATCTGGAAATCAACTTCCTAAATAAGTCATTTATACATAATTAGATAATTGTCTTCTTATTAATGTGTTCATTAAACTATTTCCTTAGTAAAATCAATATGCTACCTGGTATTCATATCTTATTTTATAATTAACTCAATGCAGATTTTTTTGTAAAATGCTGTATTTCATGGTATTTTGTTCAAATTGCATTAAATTGAGTGAATTAAAATAAGTAACATGCTTTATGTAGCACCTTTCACATCCTCCGGATAGTCCAAAACATTTATCAGTAATGCTTAAAGTGTGCTTAACGATATGTAGCTAGCGAGATCTTACACACAACAATCAATCAAGATAATCAACAACTGAACTAGTACTCGCTGGCATTGAAGAAATATTAATCTAAATACTAGGAATGCTCCCTGTTCCTCCAATAATTTTGCGGTCCCTTGTTGTTTTACCTGTCGAGGCACCTGGTTGAACATCTCATCCAAAAGATGGCATCTTCAGAAATCTACAGTCTCCCAATACTCTTTCACAAGGTCAGGTTAGATCCTGTGTTAATCTCCAGGAATGGGACAAAAGTGAGGACTGCAGATGCTGGAAACCAGAGTTTAGATTAGACTGGTGGTGGAAAAGCACAGCAGACAGCATCCGAGGAGCAGGAAAATTGGCGTTTTGGGCAAAGGGCTTTTGCCTGAAACGTCAATTTTCCTGCTCCTCAGATGCTGCCTGATCTGCTGTGCTTTTCCAACACCATTCTAATCTAAATCCAGGAATGGGAGCTGACCCTTTGATCTTATGAATTTGCAAGCTGAAGCAGATGATCTAAAACAAGAAAAAATAAATATGAGATACACACCAACAGATAAAATAAGGAGTTTGACCATTCCTTTGCATCGTTGAGAGAATGTGAAACACTTCCCACATGGAGGAATTGAAGCAGGGAGAATTAACACATTTAAGGAAAAACTTGATGCACAGGGAAAATTGAACAGAAGACTTGGGATGCAGGATGGGAATTTAAAATCTGTGTGTAACAAAAATGTTTTTATGACTATTTGAGGAAGGGGAGTTCACTCCCCTATTTTTAATCCATCTCAGTCCATCACATTTTGTTTGCATACTGCTATCATTCTTTAATTTAAAAAGTGGTTTGTTGGAAAATGAAGGTTTTAATTATCAACATTTTTCTTAATAATAAAAGGCAATTTTAGTACCTACTAATTTTGAGAGGAAAAAGTAAAAATGCAATCTTAAACATGTACCAGCACAGGTAATATGCTTAAAGGGGGAGTGCTGAGAAGTAAAGTTACACCATTTCAAAACACTTTGAGATGCTAGATTTTACAGTCGAGGCCATGGTTGATTAACTGTTGTGTTATATAGAGATAGAGGTTAAGATATCTTGAGTTATTGGTTATTACTTTTTGACTGGATGCTGTTATTCGAAGTTCATTTTTTTTCTTTTTTGTATACTCAAAAGCAGCTGTTAAATTATAGTTCACTGTGTATAACAGAGTCTAGCTAGCATTTGTCTTTCCAAACTAGTAAACTAGCAGGCCAGCTTTTCCCACTGTGTGAAACCATTATACATGGGAGAATTAAAGCAGAAGATGTTAATTTCTTGATGTTGAATCAGTTGCCAGGTTTGATTTCTTTTGATGAACATGGTAGTTCCACTCGGGTCTTAAGAACCTTGTCTAAATTTTTGCTCAGGTGACCACTGCAGTCATTTTAGTTCATGTTGCTTCCTTTTCAAAAAGCATTTACTCCAAGAAATGTATATCAATCAGATATATCAATCAGATAATGGAAGTTAAACCTGAAAAGGCCATAATTACTATTATTGTAATACCTCCGCACCACAAAGAACAAACGCAAACAATATTTTTTTTATGGTGAGCCTTCCAACACAAGGTTAATATGAAATAATAATTCACAGATTGCACATTCATTCTCTTTATCGTAATTGTGGTTCAAAACTAACTTTGGGATCAGTAACCACACTTGTTATTTGGTTTATGTCACCTTCCCATGTTTTAACCCTTCACTGCTCACTTCTATTATCCTAATCCGATGGAATAGTCTGCACAGCTCGGACATTCATGAAGCTTGACATCGTCCAGGTCACAGTAATCTCCTTGATTGGAACCAAATCTCTCCGCATCAACTTTCACTCTTTTCTCATGGACATATAGATGTTTACATTGGTGTTCATGCCGATCAACAAAGTGCTGACTAAAATAATCCCATCTTTCAGCTGACGGGCCACAGCCTGGAGGCTATAACTGACTACCCCAAATACTGCTTAAATGCTGCAAAGCTTTCTGACTTAACCCCATTATCAGACAATGAGTTTCAGACACCCACCACTTAGAGTGATCAGAAGTTCTCAACTCTCCTCTTTCTCTTCTACCCCTAACCTTAACTCTACACCCCGAATATTAACCCTCCACGAGGGTTAATATTTAGAAACAAAGATGGAAAAGCTCAGCAGGTCTGGCAGCATTTGTGGAGAGAAATCAGTGTTAATATTTCAGGTGAAGTGGCCCTTCCTCAAAACTCCTTTCCTATTTACCTTATCTATGCTTCTGTCAGGTTCCTTCTCAGCCTTCGCAGTTTCAAGGATAACAACACTACCCTATCCAATGTTTTGGCAGCTCTCTGATCCTCCAGTTGAGGCAACATCATAGTAAATCTCTGAACACTCTAGTGCAATCATACGTCTCCTATAATATGGTGACCTGAATTAAACACAGTATTTCAGTTGTGGCTTAACCAACATTTACCCACCCAACATACAGTAGTAGCGTCTACAAAATGCACTGCAGTAATTCAGCAGACTGGCACATTCTAAGATCCAGGACTACATGCTGAAAGCTTGGCAGCTGCTGCCAAGGTGCAGTGGGGAAAGACCACCATCTCAGGTCTTTTTGCTAAATTAAGGTCAGTTCAGTTGTCAGATGCTTTTGTTGCCTCAAAATGAACATAAATAGGTTCCAGCATAAGTCATAAATCCCTTTGTTTTTACGACTGTAGAGAAGCTCTAAAAATGTCGGAATTCAAATGTTTTAATTTGTTTCTCTTCGAAGACTGTACAGAACTGATTTAGAACCTTTGCATGCCCTTACAGATGATCTTTTATGAATGAAGTATGTTTTTGAAATTAAAAGAAATTACACTGCTGTAATTCAGCAAGGTTCTTTCAATGAGTCTTCCAAACCCACAGATCTCTACTGCTAAAAGCACAAGGGCAGTAGATACTTGGGAGCATCAACACTTGCAAGTTCCCATCAAAGTGGTGCACCATCCTGATATCGAACTGTATCATCATTCCTCATTGACACTGGCTCAAAATCCTGAAACTCCTTTCTTAACAGCACTATGGATATACCAAAACCTGAGCATTGCAACAGTTCCAAGACAGAATTACATCATCGCCTTCTCTAGGTCATTTAGGGATAGGTGATAAATGCAGGCCTTGTCAGTGATGCCCATGAACTAATTTTTTAAAAAGTTAGATGTATCAATCAGAAGATAGATGTACAGTGCAATACAGGGAGTTCGACTTATGAACACTTCTACCTACGAATACAATCCCATATAGTGGTATAATTTTAAATATCCTACATATGAACGGTCACTCGACCCAAAATGTTAATTTTGATTTATCTCCACAGGTGCTGCCAGACCTGCTGAGCTTTTTCAGCAGTTTCTGTTTTTGTTTCTGATTCACACCATTCGTCATTATTTCTGTTTTTATTTAAACATTTCCTGTACTTATGAATGACTGCTTTAAATTGACCTGTCTTATGTTCCAACTTGAGTACAAATCAACTTGTGAGCTGACTTAGAATGCAATCCATTTGCAACCCAGTGGTGATGTATTGTCCTTAATTACAAATACAGTAGCAATATCCAATATTAAATTGTAATTTTGGCAGCTCTTTCGTTATGTTTTCATATATTTAAAAGACAGCTTCAACTGAAAAAAAGGATATTTCACTGAAACAAACAACTTTGACTGGAACCAAAGATGGCTTAAATTAATTTGCATCACTATGTGGCTACATAAGTGATGGAGATGGAGTCTTCCACAGAGACAATGGGCTGGATATTATGTCTCTGTGCTGGCTGTGTTTATGGTGGCTGGGCAAAAGATTGGATGGCTAGCCCACTACCTACCTCCTACAGCCCCAAACACACATCCAAAATACAGAGGAAGGGTAGGTGCACAATCAGCAGCCTGTGCAACACGTACAGTTAAATAATCATGGGTTAAGTGAACTTGTTTTGCTGCTGTCAAAAACAGATTAGAAAATGTGGTCAGGCCATTTGTTTAAAAAAAGTTTATAAAGCAATGAATACTATCTTTAGCATGTGTTCTTTGCACATTATACTCAATATTTCCACTTAGGAAGCCCAAAATTCAAATTGTTAATTGTTTCTCAAATTGTTCTGCCATATTTAAAGATCTATGCACACCACCTCTCAGGTCCTCTGTCTCCACATACCCTGAGAACTATGCCATTAAATCTACCTTGCCTGTTCCTATACCTTCTGCCAAACCTCATGTTTCTCTGTATAAGATTCAATCTGCACTTGTCTGTCTCTTCTGCTAACCCATTGTATTCCAATATCAAAATGTATATATAGAACAGTACTAACCTTGGGGAATACTACTGTCTGCCATCTCCCAGACTGGAAATTAACCATTACCATCAGGTCCTAAAGGCATTTTTTTTGTGAAGCTGACATTGACTCTCCTACACCATGGGCTTTGTATGTGTTAGTCTATGAATCTAGAGTCATAGAGATGTACAGCACAGAAACAGACCCTTCGGTCCAACTTGTCCATGCCGACCAGATATCCCAACCCAATCTAGTCCCACCTGCCAGTGCCCAGCCCATATCCCTCCAAACCCTTCCTATTCATATACCCATCCAGATGCCTTTTAAGTGTTGCACTTATACCAGCCTCCACCACATCCTCTGGCAGCCCATTCCACACGCGCACCATCCTCTGCTTGAAAAATTGCCTCTTAGGTCTCTTTTGTATTGTTCCCCTCTCACTCTAAACCTATGCCCTCTGGACTCCCCCACCCCAGGGAAAAGAGTTTGTCTATTTATCCTATCCACGCCCCTCATGATTTTATAAACCTCTATAAGGTCACCCCTCAGCCTCCGACACTCCAGTGAAAACAGCCTCAGCCTATTCAGCCTCCCTCTTTAGCTCAAACTGTCTAACCCTGGCAACACCCTTGTAAATCTTTTCTGAACCTTTTTAAGTTTCACAACATCCTTCCAATAGGAAGGAGACTAGAATTGCACACAATATTCCAACAGTGGTCTAACCAATGTCCTGTACAGCCACAACATGACCTCCCAACTCCTGTACTCAATACTTTGAATAATAAAGGAAAGCATTCCAAATGCCTTCTTCACTATTCTACCTACCTGTGACTCCACTTTCAAGGAGCTATGAACCTGCAATTCAAGATCTCTTTGTTCAGCAACACTCCCTAGGACCTTCCCATTAAGTGTATAAGTCCTGCTAAGATTTGCTTTCCCAAAATGCAGCACCTCACATTTATCTGAATTAAATCCCATCTGCCACTTCTCAGCCCATTGGCCCATTTGATCAAGATCCCATTATAATCTGAGGTAACCTTCTTCACTGTCCACTACACCTCCAATTTTGGTGTCATCTGCAAATTTACTAATTAAATCTCTTATGTTCACATCCAAATAATTTGTATAAGTGACGAAAAGTAGTGGACTCAGCACCGATCCTTGTGGCACTCCACTGGTCACAGACCTCCAGTCTGAAAAACAACCCTCCACCACCACCCTCTGTCTTCTACCTTTGAGCTACAAATTCTAAGTTACAAATTGGAAAGTTAATCCCCATAGTTTCAGCAGCAACGTTTAACACAGGTATGTCTAAGGCATGTCTGAGGAGTGAAGAAAATGCAAATGGAATTGTTCAAAAATCATAAATGTTGAGTTTCACCAGCAATTTCTGTTTTTGTTTCAGAGCTCCAGCATCTGCAGTTCTTTGTTTTACTTTAGCGTTTAATTCATTGCCACATTTCTTCCAACTCTGCCCTCCTTGAAGAGGTTGTACTCTTCTCTCCAATAGGATTTCCATTCTAATCTTTCTTCTTGTTCACATCGTTACTTCCAGTTTCTCTTTTTCTTGTTGCTACCAGTTCTGATGAAGAATCACTGAAATATTAACTCTGCTGTCTTTCCACAGGTGCTGACAGATCTGCTGATTTCACCAATAATTTCTGTTTTTGTTTCAGATCCTAGCACCCACAGTTCGTTGTTAAATTTTATGAATAAAAATGAGTAGCTTCAGCACTAATTAGATCTGTAATACTTTGGCTCCTGAGTCAGAGCGAAACTGCCTGGTGAGGTGGTGCTCTATGCTTTGTTTATGCTACCAAAATAAATCCAATGTCACGTGCATTAACACAGGACCTTCATGGTATCAACATATCTTAAAATTCAAAATCAAAAGTATAATGTTTTAAGTGAGAGATCCACAGTTAAAGTCCTGGCTGCAGTTAGAATTACCCTTGGAGATGGGTGCTGGTGAGGGCAAGGGTTTGATGGGAGTGGAAGCAGAGAAAATGATTAATTTATTTGCTCTTTCTCAAATTGCCATTATGTAGTATTTAATTCTTTAGGCACTCAGCAATATAAGCAATGCTTTGGCTAATATTTTTTGCTGAATGTAGGGAAGTACATCTTTGAAGTTGAACTCATGACCTCAGTGTATTTTGTAGTTCTTAGTCCATTATCTACCATGACAAACTGAAATTTTCCTCACGGATTAGGTAAATGTATACATAGCAATCCCAGCATAAAGTCAAAATACTACCCCCTCATAATATATTGTGTCTTTTGTTTAGGTCAGGTGATTTACTGGTTAGTTTGCAAAATAAAAGGTCATGATGTAGGGTGTAATATATTAGCATGGATAGAATTTAGCTGGCTGGCAGAAAACAGAGAGTAAGCGTAAATGGGTCTTTATCTGATTGGCAGCATGTGACAAGTGGTATCCTGCAGGGATAAGTGGTAGAGTCTCAGCTTTTTACACTTTACATCAATGACTTGGATAATAGAGCAAAGGCATGATAGCTAAATTCACAGAAGACACCAAGATAGATAGGTTTTCAAAACGATAAGTAAGTCGTAAAGTAATATATATTGATTGACCAAATGAGAAAAAAATCTGACAGATGGAGTATATTGTGGGAAAATATGCAGTTGTTCACTTTGTCAGGAAGAATGAAAAAGCAGAGTATTACATAAATGGAGAATGACTATTCCGATGTGCAGAAAGATTTCATTGTTCAAGTGCATTAGTTGCAAAAAAGTTAATGTCTAGGTACAGCACTTAAGGAAGAAGACTGATAATCTGTCTTTATTACAAGAGGATTTGAACATAAAAGTAAGTCATTTATGTTCAATTATACATGACATTGCAGAAAACACATTTGAATACTGTCTGCAGTTTTGATCACATTATTTAAGAAAAGGTGTAAATATATTGGAGGTGGCTGAGAGGAGATATACTCGATTTATAGCTGGAATAAGTGGGCGAAAGTGAGTACTGCAGATGCTGGAGATCAGAGTCGAGAGTGTGGTACTGGAAAAGCACAGCAGGTCAGTCAGCATCCGAGGAGCAGGAGAATCAACATTTCAGGCAAAAGCCCTTCATCAGGAATGAGGCGAGGAGCTTCGGGGGTGGACAGATAAACGGGAGCGGGGTGGAGCTGGGGTGAAGGTGGCTGAGAGTGCAATAGGTGGATGGAAGTGGGGATGAAGGTATAGGTTGGAGAGGAGGGTGGAGCAGGTAGGTGGGAAGGAAGATTGACAGAAGGAGCAGGTCATGAGGACGGTACTGAGTTGGAAGGTTGGAACAAGGGTAAGGTGGGTGGAGGGGAAACGAGGAAACTGGAGAAGTCCACATTGATACCATGGGGTTGAGGGATCCCGGGTGGAAGATGAGGCATTCTTCCTCCAGTTGGGTGGTAAGGGAGTGGTGATGGAGGATGATGCAATATATGCGGCGGTTGGTGGGGTGGAAGGTGAGGACCAGGTTGTTTCTGTCCTTGTTCCAGTTGGAGGGTTGAGGTTTAAGGGCCGAGGTGCAGGCATCAATGTCTCATCATCCTCCACTATTTCCAACACCTACAAATGGACCCCACCACCAGAGATATATTTCCCTCCCCACCCCTATCCGCTTTCCGTAATGACTGTTCCCTCCGCGACTACCTGGTCAGGTCCAAGCCCCCTAACAACCCACTCTCCCCTCCTGGCACCTTCCCCTGCCACTGCAGGAATTGCAAAACCTGTACCCACACATCCCCCTCACCTCTGTCCAAGGCCCCAAAGGAGCCTTCCACATCCATCAAAGTTTTACCTGCACTTCCACACATGTACTGTATCTATTGCTCCCGATGCAGTTTCCTCTACATTGGGGAGACTGGACGCCTACTTGCAGAGCACTTCAGAGAACATCTCCAGGACACTTGCACCTGTTCCTTTTCTCAGGGGTTGGTAGATGGGGTCTACTTCAATGTGTTTGTTGATAGAGTTCCAGTTGGAATTCCATGCTTCTAGGAATTCTTGTGTGTGTCTTTGTTTGGCTTGTCCTAGGATGGATGTGTTGTCCCTGTCGAAGTGGTGTCCTTTCTCATCCATATGTAAGGATACTAATGAGAGAGGGTCATGTATTTTTGTGGCTAGTTGGTGTTCATGTATCCTGTTGGCTAGTTTTCTGCCTGTTTGCCCAATGTAGTGTTTGTTATAGTCCTTGCACGGTATTTTGTAAATGACATTTACAAAGAGAACTGTTCCTGAGAAAAGGAACAGTAAGTGAGTTCACCAGAGGAAATAACATCACCACAGGAAATGACATCACCAACCCAAAGAAATGCAAAAATATAAATAGAAAGCAGGAATTATCAGCAGTGCTTTGCCTGAGGCCCACTGATGATGTTACCGAGTAGGGTGACGAAATGTTTGGAAGTGAACCTTCCAGCTCAGCAAGCAAACCTACATCCAAGATTGATTGGCATTAGCGAAAGAGAAGGTGAGTTACTTGCAGCCAATTCCAAACCCTTGAATGGCTCTGGTAGCTCACAGTGTTTATATAGCAGGTCTACTGATCAGTGATAAACCCCATGATGTTCATAGAATGTTAAAACAAACAGAAAATCCTGGAGAAACTCAGCAAGTCTGGCAGCACCTATGGAGAGACAAGCAGAGTTAACGTTTCAAGTCCGAAATGACTCTTCTTCAGAAAGCAGTTCTAAAGAAAAGTCGTTTCAGACTTGGAGCATTAACTCTGTTTCTCTCCCGGAGATTCTCCCAAACCTACTGAATTTATTCTACACTTTCTGATTTTATTTCCAATTTCCAACATCTGCAATATTTTGTTTTTGTGTGTTCATATTGTGTCATTCAGCAATCATAATGGTACTGAAAATAAGTGGTTAATGGTTATGTAGACTCTTGATGGAGATACTAATTGCCTGCCATTTTTCAACCCATGTCTGGATAATCAGTTATTGCTGCATATTGAAACAGATTTCTTCAGCATCAATGATGTCAAATATAGCACTGATTGCTGTGCCAATCATCAGTAATATCCCTTATGACCTTATGATTCAGGGAAAGCCATTGATAAAGTCGCTGAAGACACTACACTGAGGAACTCTGCAGAGATGTCCTGGAGCTGAGATAATTTCCTCGATCAATCTTTGTGCTTGGTGTGACTCCAACTGTTTGCAAGTTTTCCTCCTGATTCTTTCGTATTGTTGGACTCCACAATGCCCACATTTGGTCAAATGTTTCTTTGATGTTGAGGACAGTCACTTTCATCTTTGGAGTTCAGTTTTTTTTTGTGTATTTATGGACTAAGGCTACAATGATGAATGAGGGTGAGGTTATATAAATCGCTGAGAGTTACCAGGATTTGTATCCAAATGAAGGGTGGCCACATTTCCCCAGGATGAATCAAGCAAGGAAGTAGTCATACTAAGGGATGCCTGGGTCAGCCAAACTATGCTCCTCGGAAAGGACATGCCTTTCCATCAGTGAGTGCAGTAAATGCTAAAGAACTGGTGAAAGGGATTGAAGGACGAGAGTACAGGCTCATTTCCCTTTGGCAAGTGCACTTAGGGTGTGAGTTTGTGTCTCGACCAGTGACCATGCGAGTTGACCCACTCTGCCAGTGGATAGAATCATCCACAGTCACCTGACAGGATCAAAGGTAATAACATCCCCAGAGATCACTGAGGAGTTCAATGAGGTCAGGGGGACTGAACAGCTACAGGAGAAAGAGTCCTGCATTTCCCTGACTGTCTGGTCATGTTGTCAACAGCTGGACAAATTTAGGCAATGGAGGTTGAGGTTACACTGCAAACAGAAGACCCTCGAGTTTATCCAAATGCTTTTTTGAGATTGTGGAGGACCCCAGGAGATAATAAATGGAACTTGCCTGGTTGGAGCCCAGCAAGAGTTCCCTATTGTTAAACATGAGCTCACACTGCTCGCTGAGAGAGAAGCAGTCCCTGAATGTTATGACATTTAAAATGAGGCGCATATAAGGAAATGGAGACACCCTTACCCCAACCCTCACCATCCTTCAAATGAGAGGCAGACAATGACCTACCAGGCAGAAATACTACCAAAGAAAATATTGCAGCTATCGCACAAAATTGCAATGGCTGAGTTTGGCAAGAGGACTGCAAAGGAACCTTTCTCAAAACAAACCGAGATAACTAGTGTATCCTTAACATCATGGATATGGCTACCCATTTCCCAGAGGCTATTCCTCTGCTAATCATATCTGCCAAAACACGGATGAGGGAATTGACCCAATTCTTCACCTGGTATGGTCTGCCCATTGAGATCCAGTTGGATCAGGGTTCAAATTTCATGTCCAAAATATTCCAGGAAGTCACGGGTAACCTGGGTGTGACCCAGTGGCAGTCTTTAGTGTGTCAGCTGCAGCCATAGGGAGCCCTGGAACAGTAACAGGAAACTCTAAAAACAATAATTAGTGCATACCACTGTTATTACCGGTGTGACTAGGATAAAGGGCCAAGTCTTCTGTTCACCCCCAATGAATCCATCAGTTTTACTCCATTTGGATTAGTTTATAGATATCAAGTGTGAGGACCCCAGAGGTTGCTTTCTACTAAAGAGAGGGTTTTTTTTAATAGAGGGAGAAAATCTCCATGTTAGAGTACATGGCAGAGTTCTGAGAGTGACTCTCATGAGCCTACGAAGTAGCCCAAGAACTTGTGAAGATCTCCTAAATATTGATGAAACAAAGGCAGACAAACATGTCAGGGCCTGAACCTTTCAGCCAAGAAACTATTGTACATGTAAGTGCTCCTACCAGTATCAGGTTAACACACAAGGACTATGTACAGTGGCTCATACAGAGTTTCCAAGAGGATTGGGAAAATGAGTTATCTGATTGAGACCCCAGATCATGGATAAAGGTAAACTCTGTATTATGGTACCATGTTAAAGCATTACCGCTGCCGAGATGGAGATAAGGAGATAATAGCCTGTCCCATTGCCACCAAATTTTTTTTTAGATTAGATTACATTACAGTGTGGAAACAGGCCCTTCGGCCCAACAAGTCCACACCGACCCGCCGAAGCGCAACCCACCCATACCCTTACGTTTACCCCTTACCTAACACTATGGGCAATTTAGCATGGCCAATTCACCTGACCTGCACATCTTTGGACTGTGGGAGGAAACCGGAGCACCCGGAGGAAACCCACGCAGACACGGGGAGAACGTGCAAACTCCACACAGTTAGTTGCCTGAGGCGGGAATTGAACCCGGGTCTCTGGCGCTGTGAGGCAGCAGTGGTAACCACTGTGCCACCATGCAGCCCACACTTGAGGAAGTGAGGATGAGTTGGAGGGAGATGTGGGTGAGGCCCACATTCAGCCCCTCACAACACAGTGAACCAATGCAGAAATATTAGAAAACTTAGGTTCCTTATTCACGCAATTTTCGCAGAATAGTAAATTCAGGGGCTTATGCAAAGATGGGCCAGACTGCACGATCTTATTTTGATATCATTTGAAAATGTGAGAGGCCCTTTTGATAAGTCAACATCTCTATTGGCTAGGCCCAGAAAAGCTGTCCCCAAGTTCAGGAGGAGATTAACAACATACTAGAGAATCAATAAATAGACCCAAGTGGCAATATCAGGAGCTCCCTACTTGTGCTTATGCCCAGGCTAGACAAATTTCTGCATTGACCACTGCCATGACCAGAACCATTATCCGGGCTGGAAATTCGCGCGGAAATGTTAGGTAAAGCAGTCTACATTACCAAGTCAGAATTACTCAAGGGGTACAGGCAGGTTCCCTTGAATCCTGTGTAAAGCAATTTCCACCTTTGTAACTCCAGATGGGTGATCTAAGTTGTGATCAAAATCAACTAAGCAGAAGTGGGTACTGCGGATGCTGGAGATTAGAGTCAAGGTTAGAATGGTGCTGGAAAAGCACAGCAGGTCAGGCAGCATCCAAGGAGCAGGAAAATGAGACCTCATTCCTGATGAAGGGCTTTTGCCTGAAACATCGATTTTCCTGCACCTCAGATGCTGCCTGGCCTGCTGTGCTTTTCCAGCACCATTCTAATCTTGATATTAGTTGTGCAACATGCCGTTCAGGAACTGAAATGGTGCAGCCACATTTCAAAGTCTGATGAGCCAGGTAGTGGCAGCTTATCTAATTGAGTAGTAGCCATGGGTGGCCTCTGAGTGTACAGCCACACTGGAAAACATACAAAGAACAACTGAAAATGTCAGTTCAGCTAAGATCTTAATGAATTGTGGAGCAGGTTTGAGGAGCTGAACAGCTAACTCTTGTTCATATTTAAACGGTCTTATGGTCATATGGAAGCCATCTTCCAGATAATACAATCAGCTGACTTCTGGTCATCCCATAAACAGTGAGTCCTCAAATGCCCAAAGGACCTATCTAGGACACATAGTCAGTCAAGGATGAGTATTGCCCAGGAATGCAAAGGTAGAAGCTGTAGTACAGTTCCCTATTCCTACAACAAAATGGGAATTATGAAGTTCTTGGAAATGTGTAGGTTCTGTTGAGAGTTTGTTCAAACGTCAGCAAAGTAGCCATGTGCTGATAGACATACTAAAGAAAAAAGCAAAAATATTATGGACTGAGAAATGCCAATAAGCTTTTGAAATATTGAAATACATTTTAACAAATGAGCCTGTGCTTGCAGCCTCAAACATTAACAAAGCATTTAAAGTAGCTATTATTAATATAAATGATATCAGGGTAAGGGCTGTTCTTCTGCAGGAACATGAATTTGGACCATTTGGATACACCTTCAAAAGCCTAATAAACATCAGAGATAGTTTTCCACAGTAGAGGAAAAAGCCCAAAGGTTATTATTGGCTCTTAAATACTTAATTAAGAAATGTCTGAAATGGGTACAGAGAGATTAAAGTCAGTGCTGACCACAACCTGTTAAGGTTTGTTGTTCCATTGGAGTTTGTCACTTCAACTCTACCATTTGAAAATCACACTTAATGACAGAAAATTGAATGTAATTTGCAGGCACCCTGTTCACGACTTAAGCAGATATGGTTAAAACCAAACCAATAATTGACCAGTGCTGGGAGAATGAATGCATTTGAGCTTGTGCCTGTTATTTCATGTTTAATTTTAAATCTTCATTCCCTTTTATATAAAGGAAGGATTTCATTTTATTAATCCTCTGCGTGTGGGTTGGGGGATGGAGGGCAGTGTTATGATGATGGATTAGGACCTCAAAGTATTTCTTGACATTTTTTACTGTTAATGAGAAAATGTGCTTTTTCTCTTTTAAAAATTGGACTGCTATGGAAAAAAAAAGAATTGTGGATGTAAATTTCAGTGAATACCTTATGTGAAACCCATGGAATGTCACACCTGTAAACTGTTAGGGAAACCTCAAACAGGGAGAGACTAAACAAGAGGATAGAGCAGAACATGACTATTTCTAACCTTTGGGTATCCTGTGAGTTATTTCATTTTTCTCAGGGTTCAATTTGCACACCTTGAAATATTAAATGTTCCACAATTCATCTGGAAACTGTCTCTGCAATTTTTAATCCTCTGTCCTTCATCTTAATCTTAAATCCATATCCCACTGAGGCATATTAATCAACCATATTGTGTTATTTAATGGTTACATTCCTAACTACCTTGATTTAAATTTATGCCTGCTACTCCGGATTTAGAATACTTACTTCTTAATGAACATCAACTAGTTAACCTTTCTGAATTAAACTAAGAAAGATATTTGTCCCCCACTATATTAAATTTGAGCTTTGTTGGAAACAACTGTACTGGACTGACGACCTTCAATAATCTCCTCCTTTCACAGTTACTTATCAGTAAGATGCTTTAAATTTTATGAATTCTGGATATCTCTTTTGTAGTTAACATCTAATTTTCACCCTTATGTTTAATACTGCCATGTCTCTTTCCTGGCCTTCTTTTGTGTGATTGAACTATAGTTTATGCATTTTTGTTTTGTCTGTGCTGAGAACTGATGTGTTAACTTTAGTGAATGGCATACTTGTAACTACCTAATTACCCATTTCTTAATTAAACCTACATTTCTAATCATTACATGATGCTGCAGGAAATCTGTTGAAACAAAGCCTTCCAAATGTTTAATACGGGTGTGAGCTACTCTGACTTTGCATGATGACTGGTTGTCAAAAATCACTGTTTGCATCTAACTTCATGAATGAATGTTTCCCAAATTTTGTTAAGCTTTCGTTCACAGGCATCATAGGACAAATTTTGTGTTCAACTGCTTTGTTCAGAGTTGTAAAATTTATTCAAATTCTATTAGATCTAAAACTTTGGTATTGTGACCATCCCTGCACACCAGCTTGTTGATTCTGTTGTGGGTGAAATAGTTGCTTCAACTTACAGTCAACTTCCTTCTTTACCATTCACAAGAGTTAATGAGGAACCTTCTCTTTTAGTATATTCTGTGACACACAGCTTGGAACTGACCTTTATTTCTTGCAAAATGGCATTCAGCCTCTTTGGTAGGTCAATTTGTACGCCTGTGTTTTATTTTACCAGAACGATAATAGTGCAGTTGATGCATACTCTTTCTGCCTCCCTTACATTTGTATGACCGCCTCATTGCTTTTAGAATTCTCTAAATTGGCTGTTTCAAAATATGGTTCTTTCTGTCACCCCAAGTCACTGATTGATTTTGCTTTGACCTCAGCATTTTTGCTCATTTGAGTTGCCTTTGTCAATGTTATGTAATCTCTTGACTGCAAGTGGTCAGACTGTGTCACAATCGTTAGCTCCACTATCCTGTTTTATTCCCATAACCCTGCAACCTCTTAATGATTAAAAACCTGACTACCTCAACCTTGAATATACTTAATGATGGAGGTCAATTAGTTCAGTTGGTTGAGTGGCTGGTTTTCAGTGTAGAATGATGCCAACAGGGTGGGTTTAATTCCTGCACTGGTTGAGGTTTACATGAAGGGCTCACCTTCTCAATCTCATCCCCAGTCCAGGTTAAACTAGAAATAATCATCTCTCTCTAATGAGAGGGTAGCCTTATAGTCATCTGGGAATATGGCAACTTAACAATGCAGCCCTTGACAATAAAAATTCCATAGATTCACTACCCTCTGAGCTCCGCATTAAATGGATGATCCTTTATCCTGCAATTATGGCCTCTGCTGTTTGATATTCCCATAAGGGGAAACACCTTCTTCCTTCCAAGCCCCTAAGAATCTAATTTGTTTCAATAAGGTCTCCTTTCATCCTTCTAAACTCCAATGAGTACAAGCCCAACCAATTCAATCTCTCCTCATAAGAAAATTCTTCTGGTTTTGTGATGAATTATGTGAACCTTCTTTGGACTGCCTCCAATATCTGTATATTTTTCCTGCTCATACTATTCCAGCTGTGGTCTGACTACTGCCTTGTATAGGTTTAGCAAGAGTTTTTTATTTTCGTACTGGAATCCCTTTGAAATACAAATGAATGTCAGAGTCATAGAGTTATAGAGCCATAGAAGTGTACAGCACAGAAAGAGACACTTTGGTCCAACTCATCCATGCAGACCAGATATCCTAAACTAAACTAGTCTCATTTGCCAGCACTAGGCCCATATCCTGCTAAACCCATCCTACTCCCGCACCCATACAGATACCTTTTAAATGTTGCAATTTGACCAACCTTCACACTTACTCTGGTAGCTTATTCCAAACATGCACCACCCTCTGCATGAAAATGTTGCCGCCTTACGGCCCTTTTAAAATTTTCCCCACTTATCCTAAATCTATGCCCTCTAATTCTGGACTCCCCAATTACAGGAAAAAAACCTTGTCTATTTACCCTATCTATGCCCCTCATGATTTTATAACCACTATAAGGTCACCTCTCAGACCCAGCCTATTCAGCCTCTCCTTGTAGCTCAAATCCTCTAACCCTGGCAACATACTTGTAAGTCTTTTCTGAACCCTTTCAAGTTTCACAACATCCTCCTGATAGGAGAGCAGAATTGCACACAATATTCCAAAAGTGGCCTAACCAATGTCTGTACAGCCGCAACATGATCTCCCAACTCCTATACTCAATGCTCTGTTCAGTAAAGGAAAGCAAACCTAACACCTTCACTATCCACCTACCTGCGACTCTACTTTCAAGGAACTATGAACCTGCACTCTTAGGTCTCTTTGTTCAGCAACGCTCCCATAATCTTACCATTAAATATATAAGTCATGCCCTGATTTGCCTTTCCAAAATGCAGCACTTCACGTTTATCTAAATTAAACTCCATCTACAACTCCTTGGCCCATTGGACCATCTGATCAAGATCCTGTTGTACCCTGAGGTAACCTTCTTCACTGTCCACTACACCTCCAATTTTTGGTGTCATCTGCAAACTTACTAACTGTACCTCCTATGTTCACATGCAAATCATTTATATAAATGTCAAAAGGCAGTGGACCCAGCACTGATCCTTGTAGCACACCACTGGTGACAGGCTTTCAGTCTGAAAGGCAATTTTTAACTATCATCCTCTTCTACCTTCAAGCCTGTTCTGTATCCAAATGGTTAGTTCTTTCTGTTTTCCATTTTGTCTAATCTTGCTATTAAATTTGCCTTTCCTATTACCTATACATTTGAATAGTAGCTTTTCGTGATTTAAGCACCAGGACCCCAAATCCCAATGTGCTACAGCTTTCTGCAGTCTTTCCTCATTTAAATACTATTCAGCTCCTCTATTCTTCCTGCCAAAGTGCATAATCTCACATTTTCCCACATTATATCTGCCAAATTTTTCACCTCTCACTTAACCTGCCTGTATCCTTCTGCAGACTCCTTGCGTCATTCTCACTACTTGTCGTCCCACCTAGTTTTGTCATCCACAAACTTGGCAAAGTTCATTTACTTCCATCATCCAAATCAATAATATGTATTGTAAGTAATTGTGGTTCCAGCACTGACCCCTTGTGGCACTGTACTAGTTACACATCATCTTTAAAATGTCCTTTTTATCCCAACTCTCTTGACTTCTATTACCTTATTAAGTCGTCTTATGTGCACCTTATTGACTGCCTTTTGAAAATCTAAATATATTACATCAACTAGTTCCTCTTTATCTATCCTGCTTGTTACTTCCTCAAAGAACAGTAATAAATTTGTTAGGCATCATTTCATAAAGCTATGCTGCTTCTGCATAGTTTTGTTATGTATATTTAAATGCTGTCTGTTATGTAGATTTCAATATTTTCCCAACATCAGTTGTTAATCTAACTGACCTTTTGTTACTTCTTTTTTGTCTCCCTCTCTTTTTGTGTTACATTGGAAGTTTAGCAACCCTTTGGGACTTTTCCAGATAAGATTACTACCAGTGCATCCACTATCTCAGCAGCTATTACCTTTAAAATCCTCGGATGCAAACCATCAGATCCAGAGGACCTCTTGGTCTTTAGCCCCATCAGTTTCTCTAATACTATTTCTCTTGTGGTAGTCAATGTGATTATTTCCTCCCCTCTTTGGCCATTTGATTACTTTCTATTTTTGGAATACTATTCATGCCCTCTACCATAAAGACTATGAAAAGTATTGATTCAACTCTTCTTCTATGAGTTTAGAAGAGTTAGAAGCAACTTAGTTGAAACATGGAAGATCTTTTTTGGACTTGATTGGGTGGATGTGGAGAAGATGTTTCCTCTGGTGGGAGAATCCAGAACTACGGGTCATAGTTTAAAAGTAAGGGGCCATCCACTTAAGACAGAGATATGGAAATTTATTTTCTCTCTGAAGCTTATACGTTACTGAAATTCTCTTTGTCAAAAGGCAGTGGATGCAGAATCTTTAAAACGTTTAAGGCAAAGGTAGAGAGATTCTTGTTGACCAAGGGGATGAAAGATTGTCAGAGATATGCAGGAAAGCACATTTGAGATTAAAATTAGATCTGCTAAGACCAATGTTCTCTTTAATTTTCTTACTGGTTACGCGGCTCTCTGAGGTCTGTGCATGGTGGTGACTTCCAGAACTGTGCACAGATTACTAGTTTGGCCGTGCATGCATGCAGCCACACCACTTAGAGGGAACATTGGCCATGAACATATTGAATGGCAAGGCAGGCTTGAAGAATATAGTGTGCTACTCTTTTCCTTTTTTGTATGTTCATATGTTCTGCACTTCCTGGCTTCCCATCATTATTAATCCAGTCTCATTCTTTAACGGGCTTATGATCACTGTCCTCAAGTCGAAGACTTACCAATCTTCCAAGGCCAAAGCGGTCACATTCTGGAAGAATTGTGAAATCTCTAGGGAGTCTGAATTCATGAAATGAGACACTTGGGAGAAGCTGGGGTGATGGTAAGTGAAATTAGATAGGTATAAATGTTTACTATGGGAAAAGAAATTACAGGAGAAATTGGATATTATCTTTCAGAGGCTATATAAAGACTGATTATGATTGCTTTAAGTTCCAGTGAATCTGAAGTGTCATAAGGACTTAGCCGGAAAACAACGCAGAACAACTTAGGATGTTATAAAGAAAAGACCCATGTCCCCGTCTCCCAATTTACTTTGTAACCATTTCTAATTTACTGTTGTAACATGATTGCTATCATGCAATAAATAACATCTTGTTTAACGTAAGAGCTTCTTTTCATTAAGATTCACAGGTGGTTTTCCCTGTTATTGCAAAGCAAGTAGGCCCTCAGATCTGGTCAATAAATGAAAATGGTGGCAGCAAACTACCCCAACTATAAGCTGGTAATCATTGGCATCCCAGTATATAGAACAAAGGAACATAAAATCTTTGTTGTGACCAGCGAGGAGGTTGAAAGGGGGTTAGCTGATTTACCCATTCTCACCTGGTCACAACAAATGCTTCAATTAAGATCCTGAAAATAACTCTGTCTCTAATTAGTTCTCTTAAGTTGCCATACTTATAGATCTCTTCTAATCTGCATAGTTGATAAAAGTGTGAATACCTTCCCTTTGTTACGGGATATGCTTACTAAGTTTAACCAGCTTGATAATGATTTTTCTTGGCAGAAGTAGGCATTGAGTGCTTCAATTGCATCCTTGCATGTAGTTTTTTTCCATCATTGATCTCTTGCCTGAGTGAATATCATAAGCATTGTCAATAGACAATAGACAATAGGTGCAGGAGTAGGCCATTCTGCCCTTCAAGCCTGCACCACCATTCAATATGATCATGGCTGATCATCCTTAATCAGTATCCTGTTCCTGCCTTATCTCCATAACCCTTGATTCCACTATCCTTGAGAGCTCTATCCAACTCTTTCTTAAATGAATCCAGAGACTGGGCCTCCACTGCCCTCTGGGGCAGAGCATTCCACACAGCCACCACTCTCTGGGTGAAGAAGTTTCTCCTCATCTCTGTCCTAAACGGCCTACCCCGTATTTTTAAGCTGTGTCCTCTGGTTCGGCACTCACCCATCAGCGGAAACATGTTTCCTGCCTCCAGAGTGTCCAATCATTTAATAATCTTATATGTCTCAATCAAATCTCCTCTCAGTCTTCTAAACTCAAGGGTATACAAGCCCAGTTGTTCCAGTCTTTCATTATAAGGTAATCCCGCCATTCCAGGAATTGACCTCGTGAACCTACGCTGCACTTCCTCAATAGTCAGAATGTCTTTCCTCAAATTTGGAGACCAGAACTGCACACAGTACTCCAGGTGTGGTCTCACCAGGGCCCTGTACAGCTGCAGAAGAACCTCTTTGCTTCTATACTCAATCCCTCTTGTTATGAAGCCAGCATGCTATTAGCCTTCTTCACTACTTGCTATACCTGCATGCTTACCTTCATTGACTGGTGTACAAGAATGCCCAGATATCTCTGTACTGCCCCTTTACCTAAATTGATTCCATTTAGGTAGTAATCTGCCTTCCTGTTCTTGCCACCAAAGTGGATAACCAAAGTGGCCATGCATCTGACCACTCACCTAACTTGTTCAGGTCATCCTGTAATCTCCTAACATCCTCATCACATTTCACCCTGCCACCCAGCTTAGTATCATCAGCAAATTTGCTAATGTTATTGCTAATACCATCTTCTATATCATTAACATATATTATAAAAAGCTGCAGTCCCAGTACTGATCCCTGCATTACCCCACTGGTCACTGCCTGCCATTCTGTAATGGAGCAGTTTATCACTACTCTTTGTTTCCTATCAGCCAACCAACTTTAAATCCAAGTTAGAACTTTGCCCCCAATACCATGCGCCCTAATTTTGCTGACTAACCTCCTATGTGGGACTTTATCAAAAGCTTTCTGAAAGTCCAGGTACACTTCTGGGCGGCACGGTGGCCCAGTGGTTAGCACTGCTGCCTCACAGCGCCTGTAGACCCGGGTTCATTTCCCGACTCAGGCGACTGACTGTGTGGAGTTTGCACATTCTCCCCGTGTCTGCGTGGGTTTCCTCCGGGTGCTCCGGTTTCCTCCCACAGTCCAAAGATGTGCGGGTCAGGTGAATTGGCCATGCTAAATTGCCCGTAGTGTTAGGTTAAAGGGGTAAAGGTAGGGGTATGGGTGGGTTGCGCTTCGGCGGGTCGGTGTGGACTTGTTGGGCCGAAGGGCCTGTTTCCACACTGTAAGTAATCTAATCTAATCTAATCTGTAAGTAATCTAAACTACATCTACTGGAGCTCCCTCGTCCATCTTCAGAGTTACATCCTCAAAAAATTCCGGAAGATTAGTCAAGCATGATTTCCCCTTCATAAATCCATGCTGACTCTGACCAATTCTGTTACTACTATCCAGATGTGTTGTAATTTTATCCTTTATAATAGACTCCAGCATCTTTCCCACCACTGAGGTCAGACTAACTGGTCTATAATTTCCTGTTTTCTCTCTCCCACCTTTCTTAAAAAGTGGTACAACATTAGCCACCCTCCGCAGGAACTGATCCCGAATCTATCGAACTCTGGAAAATAATCACCAACGCATCCACGATTTCTCGAGCCACCTCCTTCAGTACCCTGGGATGTAGATCATCAGGCCCCGAGGACTTATCAACCTTCAGACCTAACAGTCTCTCCAACACCAATTCCTGGCAAATATAAATTCCCTTAAGTGCAGGTCCTTCAGCTACTGTTACCTCAGGGAGATTGCTTGTGTCTTCCCCAGTGAACACAGATCTGAAGTACCAATTCAATTGTTCTGCCATTTCTTTGTTCCCCATAATATATTCTCCTGTTCCTGTCTTCAAGGGTCCAATTTTAGTCTTAACCATTTTTTTTGCCTTTCACAAACCTAAAAAAGTCTTTACTATCCTCCTTTATATTTTTGGCCAGTTTACCTTCGTACCTCATTTTTTCTCTGCGTATTTCCTTCTTAGTAATCCTCTGTTGTTCTTTAAAAGTCCTCCGTTTTCCCACTTATCTTTGCTATGTTATACTTTTTCTCTTTGAACTTTATATGTTTCTTTATATGTTTTGTCAGCCACGGCCACCCATGCCTCCTCCTAGGATCTTTCTTCCTTTTTGGAATGAACTGATCCTGCAACTTCTGCATTATACAGAGAAATATCCGCCATTGTTCCTCCACTGTCATCCCTGCTAAGGTATTGCACCATTGAACTTTGGCCAGCTCCTCCCTCATAGCTCAATAGTTCCCTTTATTCAACAGAAGTATTGTCACTTCCGATTGTACCCTCTCCCTCTCAAATTGCAGATTGAAGCTTATTGTATTATGGTGACTACTTCCCAATGGCTCCTTCACTTTGAGGTCCCTGATCAATTCTGGTTCGTTGCACAATACCAGATCTAGAATTGCCTTCTCCCTGGTAGGCTCCAGCACCAGCTGTTCTAAGAATCCATCTCGGAGGCTCTCCACAAAGTCTCTTTCTTGAGGTCTAATACCATCCTGATTCTCCCAGTCTACCTGCATGTTGAAATTCCCCATAACAACTGTAGTAACTGTAGGCCAATTTCAGCTCCTGATTCACTTTCATCCGACACCCAGACTACTGTTTGGGGGCCTGTAGATAACTCCCAAGAGAGTCTTTTTACCTTTAGTATTTCTCAGCTCTATCCACACTGACTCTACATCCCCTGATTCTAGGTCCCCCCGCACAAGGGACTGAATATCATCCCATATCAACATGGCCACCCCACCCCCTCTGCCCGTCAGTCTGTCCTTACGATAGCACGTGTAGTCTTGAATATTTATTTCCCAGTCACCATTGCATTCGATTAAATATTCGTTTAAAATTGTTCAGCTTTGTAACAGGTCAGATACAATGTGATATCATTTAAAAGTTTGGCACTACATTGGCCAAGTTAGGGGAAGGAAATAAATGCTGGCCCAGTCAGCAACCCTCCAATCCCGTGAATTAAAAAAAAATAGCTTTTGCTTGATTGAGAATAATAACCCTGTGAAAGCTACTTAGTAATAGCAAATACTTTTCCATATTGCTCTTTCACTCAGTATCACAGTATAATAGTCTCGCTGAGCTTATAAGCAATATTTACAGTGTCTGCTGAGGTAGTGAAAACATTAATTTTATTTAAGAAGCAGCTTCGTGTTACTAGGCTGCAAGAGAGAGCAAGATCATGTGACATCGAATCAATTGCTCTGATTATGTATACTGCCCCATTAGTCTATCATCCAGTTACAAACCCTAAACCATTTTTTTTGCAGTTCATATTGCAGCTCCTTTACAACAAAAACTTTCATTTATATATAGCATCTTTAATACAGTAAAATGTTCCAAGGAGCATTAAATTTGGTATTGCGCCACAAAAAGCTATTTGAACCGGTAACTAAAAGCTGATCAAAGAGATAGGCATTACGGTACATCCCAAAGCAGAAGGGAAGGACACAATTCCAATATTTATGGGGTTAGGTAGCTAAAGCATACCCACCAAATGGTACATCAATGGACGTTGGAAAAGAGGATTGCACATGAGCTCAGAATTGGAAGAATGCAGCAATCTAATTGTGTTATCGGGCTAGATGGAATAAAAGAGAAGCGATTTGGTCGAGAGCCTTACATTTAAGACGTTGCTGGACAGGAATAGAAGTGTGTTTGTGTGCGCAGTAGAGATTTGGATAAGCCAGTAGAGATTTGGATATTCAAACGAATATAGGTAACAGCTTTTGCAAAGACTTCCACTTGTCATATGAACCTGAACCCGCTCTGTGATTTCGCTTTAACTTCCTCTCCAACTCTCAAAGCCAATTCCAGGATCATTGCTCTTAGGTATTAACACAAAATAACGAAAACAAATGAATAGTCTGCTCGCTCAAGTTTATTTCCTATTGTTTTCAAATGCTGTGTTTTGGCTTAGTTTTGTAGGGTATTTTTTTTCGTTGTAAGGGCATCTATGCTTATGTTATTTTGATGCTTATGTTATTTTGATTTTTAGGCACTCTAAATTCTGACGCAGGCTCTAGTAAAGAAACATTTTCTATTCACCTGTGACAGGGGGCCTCTGCCTTTTCGACATTTTCTGTCGTTATTGCAGTTGCAGACTGTGCATGTTTTTATTTCATTTATGATGAAAAGACTGATCACCGAGGGGATATATTTTTTTTCCCAGTACATTCAGAACTGGCTGCACCCTTCATCATTTTCTCCAGTAGCTTCCGACGAGAAACAATAAATTAACATGTGCCCTCCTCCATCGGCTGTGAAAAAGGGGGATTTCCCAATTAGGATTGGTTCCCAGCCGCAAAGGCAGGGTTTTGATTGGAGAGTCCTTTGTTTGTTGCAAGCTCTTTAAGCCCGATCAACTGAATACGATTAAAGGCTGATCCGTGCTGTAAAAGGTTGGCTTGCAGTAACGTGCCCTTTCAAGGCTTAAAAGGTACTCGTTTACTGCACGTCTTGCACGAAGGAATTGCCAGGCAGCACCATGGCTAGCTTATTTATCAAGTCTCTGTCTGCATCTTTGCACTGGAAAACGCTGAAGTTTTCTACTGCTAGTTTAGCTGCGGCTTTTTGCACAAAAGGTGTTGATGTGCTGCCCTTTGAAAGCTCTGAGAAGCGCGGTCAGGCTTCTCCACATAGTCCAACGGATTCCACCGACACCAGCAGATCCAGTACAACAGGGAAGATTGAGAACAAAGTTTATCTGTGGAGCCGATACAATGAAATGAAGAAATTAGTCCATGGTAAGTTTGGCAAGGAATGATTATTGGTCACATTGAGAACATTCTGTTTACGTTATATATCTTGCTTTTCCTGATTTATGTTAACGATCTGGATCTTGGTGTGCAGGGGAAAAATTCAATGCTTGCAGATAACCCTGAAACTTGGAAAAAAATTAAAATGTGAAGAGGATGGTGTGGAACTCCAAAAGGACATTGATTAGTTTGATAGGATGGGCGGATAGTTGGTAGGTGACGCTCAATGCAGAGAAGTGGGGTGATGCCTTTGTCGGAATAAACATAGAAAATAGGAGTAGGCCATTTAGCCTTCTGAACGTTGAAAGACTATTTGGTGTGGTATAATTCTGAAGGGAGTATAGGACCAGTGAGGTTTTTTTTAATTAATGGGGGCATGGAGCAAGGAGGTAATGGTGAGTTTGTATAAGACACTTGTTAGACCTTTTTAGTTAGAGTAATATGCAATATTGTGGGTACCATGTTACAAGAAAAGTATAAATGCCTTGGAGACAGTGCAGAAACAATGTATAAGAATAGTTTCAGCAATGTGCAACATCAGTTATAAGAATAGATTGAACGATCATAGAATCTCTACAGTGTGGAAGCAGGCCACCTGGCCCATCGCGTCCACCCCAAACCTCTGAAGGGCATCTCATCCAATGTTCTTTAAAAGCACCCTTGTGAACATTACAGGACCCTGAGATCATCAGAAATAAAACTGCAGACTGCTTATGATCTGAGGTTTATAATTGCCTCCATTCATGGGATTAATAGGCGGCACGGTGGCACAGTGGTTAGCACTGCTGCTTCACAGCGCCAGAGACCCGGGTTCAATTCCCGCCTCAGGCGACTGACTGTGTGGAGTTTGCACGTTCTCCCCGTGTCTGCGTGGGTTTCCTCCGGGTGCTCCGGTTTCCTCCCACCATCCAAAGATGTGCAGGGTCAGGTTAATTGGCCATACTAAATTGCCTGTAGTGTTAGGTAAGGGGTAAATGTAGGGGTATGGGTGGGTTTCGCTTCGGCGGGTCGGTGTGGATTTGTTGGGCCGAAGGGCCTTTTTCCACACTGTAATCTAATCTAATCTAATCTAATCTAATATGGGATTCACAGATAAACATCTAGACATGTGGCAATGTTAAACAAATGCAGCAGCAACAACATGTGAATGTAAGATGTTAATTGGAGGTCAACATTAATGGAACGATATACAGAATGATGTTAGGTGAGGACTTCCGTGTTGCTGTTTGTGAGAGTTGGTTGTGTGGAAATTGTTTGCTATATTTTTCGTGTAATCTGAAGTGATAGCTACCATATTCATGCAAATTCCCCCTTTTTTTTGTAGTTTGCTTTAAATATATGTAACAAAATATTTTCAGTTAGCAAATGTAGGTAATCAATGTGTATTTAGAGGAGAGGCACAAAACATGTAACAACATTTATGAGAAGAAAAAGACTTCAGTAAGGAATTTTGTCTAGCTATTGTGGTAACATCTGTGAAGAGAAATCCAAGTTAATGTATCCGGTCCAGTAACCCATCTCGGAACACTGAGGAAGGGTCACTGGACTCCATGTTAGCTGATTTCTCTCCACAGGTGATGTCAGACCTGCTGAGCTTTTTCAGCAATTTCTGTTTTTGTTTCTGATTTTACAGCATCTGCGATTATTTCAGTTTTTGTCCAGCTATTGTCTTTGATTCAACAAAACTATAGAAAACTGAGTAGAAATCATCTCCAAAATTAGGTGTCCAGACACATTTAAATAATATAGTCAAATAATTCCCACAAAGACTCCAGCAATGGAGGATCTGAAGAATTCATCTCCTTCCTTGTTACAGATGGTGTTCAGAATTTTAAATGCTATTTTGTTTCCCCTGGCTTTCGATAATCTTTACAGTCAAGGTCAGATTAATTGGCAGCTCTTCAAGGTTTAAATGGAGAGGATGAAAGAATTTAGCTGAATACTTGTGTTTTTATGGGACCCTCCCAGGATGAGGGACAATTCAAGGTGAGATGGCAAGCCATCTTGCAGTACTAGTAAGAATTGATTACAAGAAACTGGTGGCTAACATGAAAGAAATCCAAAAGTATTCCATTGGCATAGATAGTAAAAGATGGTAAAAAGAGGAGTTGAGCTTTTTAGGGACCAAAATATGTAATTATGCATGGAGACTGGTACTAAATTAACACTTGGAAATTGCCTTTACTAAGGAAGATGATGCAGTTCAAGTCATTGTGAAGAAAATGAGAGTTTAAGAGACTGGATTGACTGAAAATTGATATGAAAGAGGTAATTAATGTTAATAAGTCATCAGGACTGGCTGAGATGCATCTAAGGACTGCAGATGCACTGATCAAAATCTTCCAGTCCTCCTTAGATACAGGGATGGTGCCAGAGAACTAGACAGTTTCAGATGTTTGGCCCTTTGTTCCAAAAAAGTCTTAAGGCCAGTGACTACATAGTGAGGAAGCTTTTACAAAAAATATTATTTGGGGCAACAAAGCACCTTATTCTGCAAACATGAGTTAATTCAGGAAAATTAACTTAAATTTATTAAGGTCAAATTTATAATTAATTAAAGTTTTTTGATCAGATTACAAGTGGTAACTTATTTAATATGGTGTACTATCCGTTGGCATTTGACAAAGAGGCACACAATTGTTGTGATGGGAAAATTAGAACTCATGCTATAAAATTGACATTGACAGCATGAATACAAATTGATTTTTGTCATCAGTTAGACTTGTGGTTAGTAATTGTTTTACGGTCTGAATAAAATAGGTTTCCACACTTGCCTCTATAAGGATTCCTATTTTTCTTGATCTTTTTATGAAAGACTTGTACTTCGGTGTACAGATACTGTTTCAAATTGACTCCACTTTGAAGTGTCAAAGTTAGATTTTAAAGTAATTAATAAAGGATTCATGATCCTGGGTTTTATAAATAATGAGTCAAGCGTGCCATTTCCCCACAAACCAGCCTCCTACATGACCAAATTGCTGTTCTAACTGGCATGTTTTATAACTATGAAGCTTAGGCAACATATCTATATCACAAGCCACCTGAGACAGTTAATGAAGATCAGATGACAAGACATTTAACTACTTAAAATTGACCTGTTATTAATGGATGTTTTGGTTATGAAGATAGTCTATGATCAAGTTTTAATTGTGAATGTCTCCTTGCTGAGAAAATCTCAAGACTTTTTTTTGTTATGCATTTACAACTGAGAATTCATGTTCTGATGGATAGCAAAATAATTCTAAGGACTGTTCAAAAAATGTTTCTGAACCGTGGAAAATAGATGTCAATAAGTAGGAGCAACTTTCTCAAAATGACAATCATTTATGAATATGCCCGACACGGAGGTCTGTCAAATTTCTGATGCTGCATGTACAGTAAACATCAGTTGAGGAACTCTTCCCTGAAAAATCAATGATTCATGCCCTAGTATCTCTGGATCCACTATTAATCTATAGATACTCATTGAGCAAAGATCACACTGCTGTCATTTTGAATTTACTGCAGAAAATTTATTTGTCATCTTTGGTTTTGGAGAACAAGCGAGTGGACAAACCCAATTTAAAAAGTAAATTGAAGGTGCTGAAAACCTGAAATAAGAGAAAGATCTCACTGTAGGAGAGCACATTGGCACTGGTAAAGTGAAAAGAGATTACAATTTCAGATGTAGGCCCTTCTCAATATCAATCGTGGCAGTGAAGCAGGGGCTAATGATATCCAGAAATGTCATTCTAGTCCATTTTCATAAGCATTGAGCAGCTTTATTTTGAAATCCTTCATATCCTTTCGGTTTTGGTAAATATAATCTTGTATATTTAAAACTCCTAAACACATCCCCAATTGAACCTGATTGTCATATACTGGACTGAAAATTATAATTTCACAACTCTGACTTCACTTGTAGCAACATTGACGTACATCACAGTTAACTGGTAAATGCTATTTAAATGAAATAGTCTGATGCTCTAAATCTGTTTCCAAGTTCCTATGTAATAGGTTAAACATTTTATAATTCCAACATTGTGCCTCTGCTGTACAAATGTAATAATTTCATGACAGTGGTTTTAAAGCTGACAAAAAGCAAAGGACTATCCTGAGGAACTTTTTTTAACCAAAAAAAACTGAAAGTGCTCTTTCTTGCAGTTAAAATCTTGTAAATGACTTCTTACTGATTTCAGTGGACTACATCTTTATTAGGCAATGTTTATAGCCTTGTACTAGAAAGAACATCAATCTTTTGAGGTCAGCAGGGGCGGTTGAAGAGAAGTGAACCGATTTTTCTCCTTCTGCTAAATTGTGACAGACTGTTGAGGGAGTGTGAAAAATGTTGTCTAATTTCTAATGTTGGAGCTAGAGCTAATAAATTATGTCTCTAGTGTACATGGACTTAACGAAGTGTTTACTGTATATAGACTTTTATAACCTACTCAGGGGCAATTGTACTGCAATATTTGGAACTAGTTGAGCTGACTGAAATACAGGGTACACAGGTTAAATCTCAGAATTGATGATGTATGGTTTGTCGTGCTCAAATACCCAAAATTGTTCAAAGGGAAATCTGCAGTGAGTTTACATTGCTCCCAAACAAAATGATTTGATATTTACACATTTGAATGAATCTTTTATTTTGGTAAATCTTGGATGTACAGCCACAAACCATAATCCTCATTTTAAATATTTGTGAATCAGTTGGGTTGGCTGAAATGTTTCAGCCACTTACCAATCAATGAAGTGATAAAGATTTGCAAGAATATGGTCAGATGTTTTGGGACTAACTTTAAATTGGGTGCATGTTAGGTAGCAGATGGATTGCCAATTCACATAGGCTGAGATGTGTGCCATACTAAACTTTTGAGGCATTTACACTTACTTCCTTTGCTTCAACAGGTGAAAACACTTCGAATAGGGTAATAACAAGTCTGCCTTTCCCTGAATTTGTTCAGGCTTTAGGAATATTGTGGGATGTTCTTTATGAAAGGTTTCTATTTTAATGAGGTATCTTTTCTTGTATCTAGGGAGGTTAGTGAGAACTGTTATATGCAGCATAGACAATATTGGGGCAAAGCTTTATTGGAGTTTTTCTACCCAAAGATATTGAAGCACAAGTCCACTGAGAGATTTTTGATTTTATAAAAAGCATTGGCTTCAAATATGTGAATTCTTTTAGCTAACTTGATAAACTGTGTGGCAGCTTGTTTATTTGCCATTCTTACATGATGCATAAATCAATGGAACAGTGAGCATTAGTGCACATTAGTCTTAATAGTTTTTTTTCAGAAATTTTAAATAATTCTGCCTAATTTTGGACCCTGTGTTTAGTTATTTTCTCCTAATATTCCCATGGACCAAAGAGCCTGTTTCTATGCCCTATGATGCTATGACCTCTCTGCTGTTCTGATTTTATCACTAGTTTGCATTTGTAAAGTACAATTTTTAAAAATAAAATTTAGTATCTTTTTAGAAATAAAGTTCTGGTAAAAGTCATCAGGTCAGGTGGAGAGAGAGAAATGAGTTAATGTTTTGGGTCTGTGGTCTTCTGTTGCATTGAGGAAAGGTTTAGTTGTACGGTATAGTAACAGGTTTTGAGCAAGTTAAAGTAAGGAGGGGAACAAAAGGGGAAGGCTGAGAGGATGGAGACCAGAAGAAATTTGACAAAAGGTTTCAAGGTGCCAGGCTAAACAGAAGTTGGACTAGGACAAGTGAAGAAACAAAACAATCAAAGGAGGTGTGAATAACAATCTTTTAATGGCTGCTATCTAGAAGCAAAACTGATTTTTAAAAGAAGTTCTATTTGTATTGATTTGATTGTATTAACTATTCCCAGTCCTGAGGAAAGGCCATCAACTTGAAACTTTTTTCGTCTCAACAGATGTGCCAGACCTGCTTAGTATTTCCAGCGTTTTTGTGTTTTTATTTCATGTTTCCAATATCTACCCTTTTTTAATAAAAAGCAAAAGTACAAGGTTGTCACATCTTTTCTGTTTTGAATTTGTGTTCACTAATCAATAAAATGAACCAGGCAGGAAAGCCCAGAACCGTTACCGTTTTCACCTCATGGGACCACTTCTGTTACCTCTGCAAATGTTACAACAGTCTCAGGAAGGTGTGTGTTAAGAATTTCCAAAATTCTTCTCTAGCTAACCATATTGAAATGGAAGATTTTTATTTTTTGTAGAAATAACTGGGAAAAGTTTGCACTCTCTGACCTTTTCCCACTTCCTCCCTCCACCCTCGAGCCTTCCCACAAATGCCAAATGTGCATGCACACATGCAAAGATTTTTGTTTTTGCTTCTATACTTGGGAGCTGTTATTATATTGACTTTCTTACAGTAAAGCTTCAATTATCAGCACAACCTTAACTTGCAGTAGTATATTAAGATTGGCATAGAAGTTCATTTGAAAAGCAAGATTCAGCACAGCGCTTTAATGCTCAATGCCTTCTCAGCCTTGAAAATCTGTGCAATTTGCTATTATATGAATGAAGAAGAGAAATATTATAATTTTAAATATGATATTCTGAAATTCTACATTTGCCTTATTGCAAAACAAGCTTGGACATGTTAGGCACTTGGGTAAAAGTATGGCAAGTGGAATATAATGTGGCTAAGTGTGAGATTGTGTACATTTTGATATGAACAACAGAAGTGTAGACTATATTTTTATAAATGGGGAAAGGCTTTAGAAATCTGAAGTGCAAAGGAACTTTAATCCTAGTTTAGGATTCTGCTAAGGTTAACTTTACAGGTTCAACTAGTGGGTTAGGAAGGCAAACGTAATGTTGGCATTCATTTCAAGAGGGCAGAGATGTATGTTGAGGCTGTATAAATATCTTTCTGATTAGATTTTCAATTAGAATATTGAGCAGTTGTGGGCCCTATATTTAAGGAAGAGTGTGCTGTCATTA